>NC_065591.1:15005523-16273023 GCF_024542745.1 Macaca thibetana thibetana
GAAAAAAACAAACAACCCCAGCAAAAAGTGGGCAAAGGATATGAACAGACATTTCTCAAAAGAAGACATTCATACAGCCAACAGACACATGAAAAAATGCTCATCATGACTGGCCATCAGAGAAATGCAAATCAAAACCACAATGAGATACCATCTCACACCAGTTAGAATGGCGATCATTAAAAAGTCAGGAAACAACAGGTGCTGGAGAGGATGTGGAGAAATAGGAACACTTTTACACTGTTGGTGGGATTGTAAACTAGTTCAACCATTATGGAAAACAGTATGGCGATTCCTCAAGGATCTAGAACTAGATGTACCATATGACCCAGCCATCCCATTACTGGGTATATACCCAAAGGATTATAAATTATGCTGCTATAAAGACACATGCACACGTATGTTTATTGCAGCACTATTCACAATAGCAAAGACTTGGAATCAACCCAAATGTCCATCAGTGACAGATTGGATTAAGAAAATGTGGCACATATACACCATGGAATACTATGCAGCCATCAAAAAGGATGAGTTTGTGTCCTTTGTGGGGACATGGATGCAGCTGGAAACCATCATTCTTAGCAAACTATCACAAGAACAGAAAACCAAACACCGCATGTTCTCACTCATAGGTGGGAACTGAACAATGAGATCACTTGGACTCAGGAAGGGGAACATCACACACAGGGGCCTATCATGGGGAGGGGGGGAGGGGGGAGGGATTGCATTGGGAGTTATACCTGATGTAAATGATGAGTTGATGGGTGCAGCACACCAACATGGCACCAACATGGCACAAGTATACATATGTAACAAACCTGCACGTTATGCACATGTACCCTACAACTTAAAGTACAATAATAATAAATAAATTAAAAAAAAAAAGGAGATAGAAAACAAAAAAGTAGAGATAGTCAACAAATTGGTAAATTCCAACATATTGTTGTATGAACCCCATAAAAAAGAATAGCAAAAACAGAAGAAAAATATTTAAATGTAAAATGGCTGAGAATTTGCCAAATTAAAGACATGTAAGTCCTTTGAATAATCACACTAATTTTTGAGTAATACAATTAAAATTTTTGTTGAACCATATTGTGAAAGTGCAAATACAAGGAGAAGCAGAAACTTTAGATGTCAGAGAGAGAAACATACAAATAATAATTAGCCTGAAATCAATTTTCTTATATAAAAAAAGAGTAGAAGTCAGCAGACAGTAGACTGATTTCTTCAAAAGTCTCGAGGAAAATAAATATCAATTCGGATTTCTATACCCAGATGAACTACCATCTGAATAAGAAGGCAAATCAAGACATTATCAAATTTACAAAAAAATAAAGTTTACAATTCACAGGTGCAGAAGTACAGTGAAAATGTTTCAATAAGAGGAAAGAGATGCAATATATTACATTGGGGAATTTAGAAGAAAAAATAGAACATGTTTTAGAACTTTGCTTTTCTGTTTTTTGGTCCTCCTTATCTGCAGCAAGATTGCTGTCTGTTCTTCTGTCCTGTGTGTTGATAGGGATAATGAGATAGGGCCTGCCTGTACAAAGGCACAAAGGGGAGATGTACAATCCTGGGATACATATTAAATAAGATACCCTAAAAGCTGACCCAGAGTCAGTGGTTTAAATCCAAGTAGTTTATTTGGGAGTTAATAGCAGAAAGCACTGGTAAGGTAGCAGGAAAGAGAAAAGGAGGAAAAGTCAACACAGGGTTTCACTTGTGCATAGGTAACATCTGTGGACAACTGAGGTTCCATTGTACTAAGAACTATGTACAAAGAATCCTCAGATAACATCTGAAAAGTAAGGAATCTGGAGAATTTTTGCCTATACTTCCTCTGACATTTACTGATGACTGCTGCCAGAGGAATGAAATGACTTACACGTGGGCTGATCATATTTGTACTGCAAAATAAGCCCTCAGTTCAAGAATTACAGACTATTAATAATTTTTAATAATATGCATTGACCATCACAGGGGCAATGAATACCAGGGGAGAGTGGATAAAGTACCAACAATGTTTGCTGCAGGAAAGTAATTCCAAGAATAAAAGAAGCCCCCGGCTTAAAGATCTGAAAAAATTTTGAAATGACTTACCAGGATTAAGGCAGATTTTAATCTTCTGCATTATACAACTGTGTTATATTTGTCAATTCATCATAAAAAGGAAAGAAAAAAAGATACTATTTATCAATCTCCTAAAATTTCTAGTAGCCCAATATTTAGTTGTAACGCCTAAAAGAATGGAAAGGTGAAAAACAAAATAAAAACAGGGTAGGCAAAATATAAAATAAAATTTTAGAAATAGATTTCAAATATCAATAATCATAACAGATAATTAAACAAGCTACTCTTTTTTGTTTGTAAGTGAGACCTTAATAAAAATGAGGGGAAACAGACACTCCAAATATACACATGTGCTAGATAACATACTTCACTATGTCCCTGCCTGCAGTTTAATTGCTTGTTCCTTGAAAAGGGGGATGAGGAGAAGCGATTGCCCTCATAGGAACCCTGCTCCCCAGAGAACTCCATGCCCGTATAATTTTCTCCTGATTCCCCTTCATTAGGCTCTGGAAATTTCATTGGGAGCACATATGACATTATTTTGAAGAGACAAAACTCTGAGTAGAGCCTCCAGTCAACATTTATTGAAATAACGCTGAGCTAATTCTTTTACTACACAGCAGCCTCTCTCCAAACTGAGCATTTGCAGAAGTGGGTCTGCAACCACAGGCAGGAAAAATACCCCATGAAAAATACTATGTTGCTTAGTGTTGGAAGTATTAAAGTACTTCACATACTCACCTTTATTTGCTATTTGGCAGACACAATTCTGTAAAGTATGTGGAATTTTTAATTTTATTATTTTTATTCCACAAATAAGGAAACTGAGCTGAATAGAAGATAAATAACTCTTTTGTGTACACAGATAAATCCACAGAATATATAAGACTTAGAGCCAGGCTTTCTAGTTCCATGTTAAGGATCTTGTCTCTATTTCTCTGTGCTTCAGGAATCTTGGAACCATTTAACCAGTAAATGAGAGAAGTTTCTCCGATATTATTTATGTGTTCTTCCAGGGATAAATTTCTGATTGCAGACTCACAATTCAGGAATGCCTTTTCCTTCTTTTCAAGAAGCAAGATAGTTTTTATAATCAATACACAGTAGTCCCTCCTCACCCACTGTTTTACTTTCTGAAGTTTTGGTTACCTGAGGTCAGCTGCAGTCCAAATATATTAAATTTCCTTCTGGAAATTGAATCATCCCTTTGTCCAACCTATCCAGATGTGCTACCTGCATGTAGCTTAGTCACTCTCTTGGTTATCAGACTGACTGTCACAGTATCACAGGGCTTGTGATAGTAATGTTTTGTGTGGAGTAATTTTTATTTTACTTAAAAATGGCCACAAAGTGCGAGAATAGTGATGCTGGCAATTCAGATTTTCCAAAGCAAAGTCATAAAGTGCGTCCTTTACTTAAAAAGGTGAAAGTTCTTGACTTAACAAAGAAAAATAACAAATTGTATGCTGAAGTTTCTAAGATCTACAGTAAAAATGAAACTTCTGTGAAACCGTGAAGAAAGAAAAATGAATTCATGCTAGTTTTGCTGCCACACCTCACACTACAAAAATTACAGCCATAGTGCGTTGTATGTGCTAGTTAAGATTTTAAAAAGGCATTAAATTTTGGGATGTAAGACATGAACAGAAACATGTTTCTACTGATGATAATTGGATTTTGTACTATCCAGTTTCAGTCATCCACTGGGGGTGTTGGAAAATATCCCCTGCAGAAAAGACGGAACTACCCCAAGAAGTAGAATTCATGTAGAAACTTGGCAGCTACATCTTCTGTGAGTTTTTGAGCTCAGATCTGGCTAAAAAATTTTTCTTAAACCTTGACATGGGGTCTAGGATTCAAACGCAAAAGCATTTTATTCAGGAGATAGTACAGTGATATTTATGAAATGACATGCTACTTTTCTTAACAAGATAAGCAAAAACTTAAGATAGATGATGGTTTCTTTGAATAGGTGGTAAATTCATCCTGTTTATACATGTCAGCCTGTCATGGAAAGGATAGCTCACCCAAACAGAGTGAAATGACAAATATTTACATTTCAGAGGAATCATCATGAAACGACCAAGATTCCTACTCATTTTCACTTATATTTCCACAATCTCATACTTTCCTCTTATTTGTTCATCTAGAACATCTAGCATGCAGCAATTAAAGACACAGTCAGTGGAATCAGTTTAATGTGGGTTTGTAGCATGAATATTTTGTACTACGTGTGGAATTTCAGGAAGACATCTAACCTTTGAATCCTCCATTTCCTTAAGTGCAAATGAGGTTATATAAATATATGTCTGTATGTGTGCGTACACTACCTCCCTCCCCCTCAGTTATCTATATCTATCTCTTAATATATAATTATGCCTCTATCTATGAGACAAACTACACATAAGCAGTACATTTAACATGCTACTAATCTTGGTTGATCTGATTTGGGAGATGGATCCATTCCAGGTATGTGAACTTTGATAAGTTAATACCTCTTCCTGCACCTCTGTTACAGATAATACAATTAGAAAATTGGCTGTGTAATCTGAGCAGATGGCTCAGTCAACAATCTCTAACTCTATAGATAATTTACCTACTCTATGTTGTTTTTATGTCTACTGTGGCAGCCTGAATAATGGCCAACAAAGAATCTGCATCATAATCCATGGAACCTATGAATATGTTGCCTTACATTGTAAAAGAGACTGCACACAGGTGATTAAATTAAGGATATTGAGATGGTGAGATTATCCTGGATTATCCAGGTGGGCCCAATGAGAATATATGTACATATAAAATTATTAGGGTGAGGTATTGACAAACACAAATAATTTAAGATCTGAACATATAAAATAATGTGTTATTGTGTTTAGGGGGCAGGAGGAAAATAATAGAGAATAGTGGTTACCAAAGAATAGATGCTTCCCAAGGATTTAAATACAAATACAGTAAAAATACTTAAAACACCTTGAATGTGCTCATGAACTGATCTGAAGATTAGGGTCATGCCCCAACCATGGATTTTCAACCTTCAATAACTGTGATCGAGCTAAGTATTGACAATAACGACAGTAAGACTGAATCCAAGATTGAAGGGGAGCCTTTCATCACAAACTAAAATGTGGACCACGGGGAAGATATTAGGCAAAAGAGGTCTTGAAGATCTCTGGGATCTCACTAAAAATGATTGGCACAGTCACTCATGTGGGAGATGAAGGACAGAGTGGGAAATACTGGAGAAAACAAAAGAGACCTTAGACACAGTGTGTAGGGAAAGGCAAATCATAGAGTAAGGCTACCAGACATCAAAACCCACCCACCTGCATGTTACCACCTACCTTTCCTAAACCAATATAAACAGTGACATTTTATCCTAATAATCGCATAGGAGCTCACACCCATTAGTATTATGCTTAATACCCACTTTGTGCTTTTTTTCATGCATTATCTCATTTAGTTCTTATAATAATCCCTTGAGCATGTCCCAACACCACATTCATTTGATTGATGGATAAAATGAAGCTCAGAGAACTTCATTTAGGAGCAATGTCTCCCAGGTAGTGAATAGTAGGATTTAAATGTGAGTGCAAATAAGCCTATTTTCATAGTCCAAACTTTTATGCCCAATGGTATAATTTTCTTTAGAATCGGCTGTCAGGGTTCTACACGGCTCTAATACTGTATTTATCCCATTGCGTCTACTGTGTATTTAGTTGTGAATTGCTCTACTAAGCAGCCTCATGCATTAAGCTTGGTAAAATGGAGATAAGTAAATGTAAACTAAATAAAATTAAAATCAATCCTATTTTATTAACGGCATTTGGGCTGGAAACCACTCTGGGTATAAAGTTTGAATTTTTAAATCAATAAATGTGTAACCTTGAATAAATTACTCAGTATCTTTGTTGCCAAATTACCAGATAGAGTAATAACTGCTCAATCTAATGGAGGTGATGGGAGAATTAAATGGCTATATACATATAAATCACCTAGACTACAGAAGTGTAAAGCTGTTAGAAGGCTCGAAAGACCTGATTTGGGAGATGGATTTATTTCAGGCATGTGACCTTGGACAACTCATTAACTCTTCTGTAACTCAGTTTTAAAAAGTTGGGAAGGTGATTCGTGAAGATCATTTATCTTCCAAAGTTTATTGCTGTTTAGATAAGTTATCCACTAATTGCATTGCCATTTCTATGTTTCATATATAAGGAATATTGGAGAACAAATAGTTGCTATCATAACATAAGACTACACATTTCCATTTCTGTGCAAGTCTTCATTGCTTATCACTCCATTCCATCATCTCTCTTTCCTACAGAGCATCCCATGAGTATCAAACCACATCTACAGATGATAATACAGAGGTGAATGAATTCATTTGACTAGGACTAACCAAAGCCCTAGAACGACAGATCCCCCTCTTTGTCTTGTTCAACTTCATCTACCTCTTCACTCCGAGTGGGAACCTGGGGATGATGCTGTTGATCCTACTGGACTCTCATATCCACACTCCCATGTACTTTTTCCTCAGTAATCTTTTGCTATTCAGCAACTGTCACTCCAAAGGTGATGACTGGGTTGCTGATAGCTGACAAGGTCATCTCCTACAATGTATGTGCGGCTCAGATGTTATTTTTTGCAGTCTTTGCTACTGTGGAAAGTTACTTCTTGATTTCAATGGCCTATGATCGCTACACAGTAATATGTAAACCCCCACATCACACCACCACCACGACAACAAATGTGTGTGCTTCTGTGGCCATACATGTATGTCTTAAGTTTACTGACTGCTGCTGTTGACATTTGAGACATTGTAAGTCCAATGAGATCCATCACTTTTTCTGTGATATTCTGGCAGTCATGACTCTGACATGCTCTAATAAACATATTAATGAGTTGATCCTTGCTCCTACTTCAAGCTTTAATATATTTTTTACTCCCCTCATTATCTTGATTTCCTGCTTGTTTGTATTTGTATTTGTCACCATTTTTAAATATGTTCTCTTTAAGAATACAAGAAGGTTTTATCCACCTGTAGTTCTCACCTCACTGCAGTTTCTTTATTTTATGGGACTGTCCTTATCACATATGTGCAGCCAAGTTTTATTCATTTCATGAACACAGAAAAATCGTATCTGTGTTTTATATTATGGTTATCCCCATGCTAATCCCTGTGGTTTATAGCCTGAGAAACTATGAAGTCAAGAGTGTATTCAAGAATGTTGTTGAGGAGACAAAATATTTTCTGTGTTTAGTCTTTTAACAATGTAAAATCCATAAAACGTCATTTTATCCCTCTTAGATCCACCTTATGCAATAGCTTTCTGTATTATATTATTATTAATTTCTTTAGTTGAGAAACAGTTCTAAGCATGCAAAATAGAGAGAAATATGACACTGGTTTTAATAGAGTATAGTTTTTTTATTGGCACATTTTATCTAAATATAAATAATTACACCATCTTAATAATGTTTCAGTCATTATGCAGTGATTTGGTGAGAGAAAGCATATTCACATGACAACCTTGAAAAGACAGTCAAATTCAAATAAAAGCAGAAAAAATATTGTCATCTTTTTACCTTACCCATATGACTATCAACTTCACATTTTGTTTTTAAAAATAGCATTGATATGAATAATAATGCTATTCTCTTTTTTGGCAGTAAATGTTTTGAAATTGTTGTGCCACCATCATTGCTTTGGTTGAGCTACATTACATCTTAGCACTCTCAAACACATTCACCCCTCCGCCTTTACACTAGTTCTTACTACTGTTGGACATCTCTAGGCATGCTCTTGTCTTAGGAGCTCTTTATTTGCTGTTTCCTCTGCTCAGAAAATTTCCACACTCATTTCAGATTGTTACTTAAATGTTACCTCACCCTGGCAGGTCGTGCCTTTCCTGAACTACTTCATAAAATAGCCTCTCCCCTCCCATGGACCTTCTTTCCTCAGCCTACTTCATTCTTCATAATCATTATCAACATTAAACTCTGGTATTATTTGTTCACTTGTTTATCTGTATATTCAACTTGAATGGAAATTCCCTATGAATGATCACCTAACCTAGTTATTTTATTGTAACAAAGCTATGAGGCTTGAATTTAAAATTCTTGTATGGCACACATATACCTCTGTAACAAACCCACATGTTCTGCACATGTATCCCAAAACTTAAAGTACGATTTAAAAAATTTTTTAAAAAGACATTCTCAAAACCATTTGCTTTTCACCTTGTAGCCAACTAAGGGCTGACAAATGTACCTGAAGACCAATTATTGTTTCTACCTCTTCTGAAAGTCACATCTTAATCAGATGGTTGCCAGTGATTCACTGGCTCAGTATTTATTCTATTTTACTCAGTGAACTTATTGGCCCTTCTAACACACTTGAAATCCTGCTGAAGTAAAAATAATGGAAGATGGTTTCCTTGCTGCAAGTTTATTAATAAACTGCCTTTGTTTATTTTGTGCTAGACAGGATTTTGTGTTCAATACACTTCAGAAATGGTAAGGAAGAATAATGGATAAGAAGACAAACACTGAAGAGATTACACCAGCAGCCAAGGAAAACAATGGAAAATGGAGTTTTCCCCAGAGAAAAAAAATCAGGGTCTCATAAAGAAATATATATCATTACTGGGATGAGGGACTTTCATAATGCCAATTCTACAAGATTTTAAAACCAACCAGTATGTCTCCCATTACTGTCTTGTGTACATGGGGTTGAGTTTTGTGTGTGTGTGTGTGTGTGTGTGTGTGTGTGTGTGTGTTGCTAATTATCTTTACTCTGGCATGACTTTATATATTGAATGTGAATGCAGAAGGAGCTAAGTTTTCTTTTTGGTTCATAAATTGCTTAACCACATGGAGCCACATCCTGATTATATGGAGAAGACCATTTAACCTGAGCTTGAGCTTGTATGGTGATTAGTTAGGATTTAGGTGGTCTCTTTGGTGGAGGTAAATAATATGTTCTTTCTGTGGGAGGAAGTATAAAGTGGATATTGGATGATCATAAGTATTACAATGGAAAAAACTGGTAGTTGTTTTCTAAACTGTTTTATTTTTACTGTACTCATAGCTGGGCTGTTTCTCAGCCTTTATGCAGTACATTGTGGCTATGTGATTGTATTTTTGACAATCCAGTTTGTGAAGTCATATATGCCATTTCAACTCTGGCCCATGATACTCCTCATGTAGTCCTCTGTATTCTCTCTTTGTCACCATCTGGAGAGACAAAACTCAGACTACAGGGGATAATGGAATCACTTAGTGAAAAGACCTGGGTCATTGAATTTCTGTGTGAATTCCTATAGAACAATTAATTGAATAACCTGTGGGCAAGAAAATCTGTGATCATGCCACTGCAATTTCCGAGTTTGCTTGTATGGCAGCTAGCATTATTTATCCTAACTAATACAGACAGACTTTCATAATACAATCTGGATACTGTTTTTAGGTAATGGGGTTGGATAGCATATAATGGAAAAAGTGTCAAATTTCTGCATCACAATTTAATTCCACAATTGTTTATTTTTGAATCCTTATCCATTCTCCAAGTAATGACTAAAATGACAAGCGCAAATAAAAGTAACACAGATTTGAAACACAGAATAAAGCTACATATGAATTCCATTTCAACAAAGCTTTGTGACAAGTGTCAAGTTAATTACATGTCCTGAGATTCTACTTGTGAAAATACTACCTACTCATAGAATTATTTTGAATGGGTACTGAATGAGCCAGAACACAGCACAGTGCCTGAAATGGAATAGCTGCTCAAAATATGTTAGTAATTACTTCTCTCTATTCCTTTTCTTATTCTTATGTCATTTCATCACCTAATTTGTCACCTTTCTCCATAGAACTTTTGAAACATTAATTATATAGATTCATTTTTATAAGTTTAGGTGCACTACTGTCATTATTCTCAGATATTAGTCTGATGTTGATTACAACAGAAGGACTCAAGAGTGTCTCATAAAATGGCAATTCAGTGAAGGGACAAATTTACATGTTAAATGTTAAATAGGCCTACACAATTTTATCTCTATTATCTGTTCCTTCATAATATGATCACAATGCAAAGTTATCTATTTATCTTTGTGTGTGTTTACTTAAATTTGTTTTTCCACGAGCATAAAAGCTTGATGCATACAGGAACAATTTCTGACATGTTCACTAACAAAGATTCATGCCTGGAACAGAGTTGGGGCTCAGTAAAAGATTTTAGTGAATGAGTAAATGAATAATAAGGAGAACTAATAGAAAACTCATCACAGAAGACAGGTGATAAAAGATGCTAGGTTTTACTGAAGTAACACATTAAAGTGAAAACCCAATGGTTTAACACAACAAATATTTTGTATTAGTTCCCTTTGGTTGTGACAAATTACCACATGCTTAGGGAAGTAAAACAACATGTTTTTTTTCTTACAGTTCTGGAGGTCAGAGGTCCAAAATCAGCTTCACTAGGATGAAATCAAGGTATCAGTCTGCAGAGTCTCTAGGAAATAAACAGTTTCATGCATATTTCATCTTCAGGTGACTGCTGGCATTCCTTGACTTTTGTCTCCTTCAGTCTGATTTCTCCCTTCAGTCACATTCTTTTCTCCATTTTATGCCTGTGCAATTTTTCCCTGACTCCACCTTTTTAATTTATATGAAATGTCCATGATATAAAATTTATTATTTAAAAGTATATAATTCATTGGTATTTAGTACCTTCATAAAGTTGTGAAACCATCACATATATCTAATTTCAAAAGATTTTATTTACTCACAAGGAAGATTCCATATCCATTAAGCAGTGTCCCTCATTCCCACAGCCCCCTGGTCCTGGGGACCAATAATCTGATTTCAATCTCTATGGATTTACCAATTCTGTATAGATCACATAAATGTAATCTCATAATATGTGACCTTTTATGTATGACTTATTTTACTTTGCAGAATGTTTTCAAGGCTCATTTATATTGTAACAAGGATTCATATTTTATGGCTGAGTAATATTTCATTGTATAGATGTATTACATTTTGTTCTTCCATTCTCAATTGATGAACATTGGGGTGTTTTCATCTTTGAGCAATTGTTAATATTTTAATAACGATGCTATGAACATTTATGTGAAAATATTATTTGAAGACCTGTTTTTATTCTTTAAGTAGATAACAAGAAGTAGGATGGCTTATGCATATGGTAATCTGAGTTTAACTTTTGAAGACTAACAAATTGTTTTTCATATCAGCTCTACAATTTTACATTTCCACCAGCAATTTAAAAGGGCTTCAATTTCTCTACATCCATGCCAATATTTGTTAATTTCCATTTCTTTTACAATAGCCATCCTAGTGGATTATAAAATAGTGTCTCTCTGTTGTTTTTATTTACATTTCTCCTGATAAATAATGATATTGAGGAATTTTTTTTATTACACTTTAAGTTCTAGGGTACATGTGCACAACATGCAAGTTTGTTACATATGTATACATGTGCCATGTTGGTGTGCTGCACCCATTAACTCATCATTTACATTAGGTGTATCTCCTAATTCTATCCCTCCCCCCTACCCTCTTCCCCACAATAGGACCTGGTGTGTGATGTTCCCCTTCCTGTGTCCAAGTGATCTCATTGTTCAATTCCCACCTATGAGTGAGAACATGTGGTGTTTGGTTTTCTGTTCTTGCGATAGTTTGCTGAGAATGATGGTTTCCAGCTGCATCCATGTCCCTACAAAGGACATGAACTCATCCTTTTTTATGGCTGCATGGTGTATATGTGCCACATTTTCTTAATCCAGTCTGTCAATGATGGATATTTGTGTTGGTTCGAAGTCTTTGCTATGGTTAATAGTGCCACAATAAACACATGTGTGCATGTGTCTTTATAGCAGCATGATTTATAATCCTTTGGGTATATACCCAGTAATGGGATGGCTGGGTCATATGGTATTTCTAGTTCTAGATCCTTGAGGAATTGCCACACTGTCTTCCACAATGGTTGAACTAGTTTACACTCCCACCAACAGTGTAAAAGCAATCCTATTTCTCTACATCTTCTCCAGCACCTGTTGTTTCCTGACTTTTTAATGATCACCATTCTGACTGGTGTGAGACGGTATCTCATTGTGGTTTTGATTTGCATTTCTCTGATGGCTAGTGATGATGAGCATTTTTTCATGTGTCTGTTGGCTGCATAAATGTCTTCTTTTGAGAAGTGTCTGTTCATATCCTTTGCCCACTTTTTGATGGGGTTGTTTTTTTCTTGTAAATTTGTTTGAGTTCTTTGTAGGTTCTGGATATTAACCCTTTGTCAGATGAGTAAATTGCAAAAATTTTCTCCCATTCTGTAGGTTGCCTGTTCACTCTGATGGTAGTTTCTTTTGCTCTGCAGAAACTCTTTAGTTTAATAAGATCCCATTTGTCAATTTTGGCTTTTGTTGCCATTGCTTTTGGTGTTTTAGACATGAAGTCCTTGTCCATGCCTATGTCCTGAATGGTATTGCCTAGGTTTTCTTCTAGAGTTTTTATGGTTTTGGGTCTAACATTTAAGTCTCTAATCCATTTTGAATTAATTTTTGCATAAGGTGTAAGGAAGGGATCAATTTCAGCTTTCTACTTATGGCTAGCCAGTTTTACCAAATAAATAATGGTAATTTATTATTAAATAAATAGCCATTTATTAAATAGGGAATCCTTTCCCCATTTCTTGTTTTTGTCAGGTTTGTCAAAGATCAGATGGTTGTAGATGTGTGGTATTATTTCTGAGGGCTCTGTTCTGTTCCATTGGTCTGTATCTCTGTTTTGGTACCAGTACCATGCTGTTTTGGTTACTGTAGCCTTGTAGTATAGTTTGAAGTCAGGTAGCATGATGCCTCCAGCTTTATTCTTTTGGCTTAGGATGGTCTTGGCAATGCGAGTTCTTTTTTTTGGTTCTATATGAACTTTAAAGTAGTTTTTTCCAATTCTGTGAAGAAAGTCCTTGGTAGCTTAATGGGGATGGCATAAATCTTGAATGGTAAATCTTCCTCATACTAGCTGTAGAATTGAACACATCACATAACTTCACGAATTACCAATTGCCTTGGTGATAACTAAGAACAGGCATGCAAACACAAACACAATCACACACATGGCTATGTATAAAGTTCTTATCCTATATTTTGGAACATAGTATATGCTAGAAGTGGGATGTGTGTTAAGATGGACAAACATAAAACTCTCCTAGGCTAGGGTTGTACATTGAAGTTGTAAAGGAATGGGAGGACAATAACAGGGAATAGAATTTAGCAAAGGATGGAAATACTTCCAAAAGCTTTGAATTAAAATAAAAAAGACTTAAAATACTCTTCATACACTAGAACAGCTTCAAATAAAAACACTGTAAACAGAAACTTTCCACTAAAACACAACTGCAGGCTAAACGTAATCCACAAACTGTGAACTTTCAGCCATCGATATATATGATTCAACTATAAGGATGACAGTAATGAGAAAAAGAGAAATTTTCAACTAAAGAAAATTGTGGATTTCAAGAAAAAATATTAAACAAAAGAATGGCTCACATGGAATGAACAGAGCAGCCAATCACATGGGCAGAGCATGAACTAAGTTTAAATCACTGAGGGCGGGGAGCACATAAAATCTCATGAACCTGATGTGTGGGGAAAAAAAGCAAAATAAAGTGGAATACTTAAGACTTCAAGCATTATCCATACTTGAAGCTCTACATGTTGCCACCTACCTTCTCAAACCACATAAAGGCCATCATTTCATTCCAATAATAGAGGCACAACTGGCACTCATCAGGCTGTGCTAAACAATCAGCATTTTACTCATCGACTTTTTTTAATGCACTCTCTCATTTAATTCTCCAAATAATACCTTGGGGTAGGTCTCATTACCACCTTCTTTATGTAGATGAAGAAATTCCTGTTCAGGTAGTTAGGTTAGGATCAGTGATTCCTAGGTTGTACATGTAAAAATGGCATGTACCTCTTCCCAGAGCCCAACCTCCATACATAGTGCTATTCCTTCCAGTCCCTCAGCAACACCTCTGCAGTTTACACATTCGTCTACTGCCCCAGTTATCTCACCACATCTACTATGCACGTATCTTTCAGTTAATTCACTGTGAAACCACAAACACTGAGTTTGAAATAATAGCGAAAATGAATAATTCTAAATTGAGTTAAATTCAGTTTTATTTAAATTAACTTAGTCAATCAAATTTGGTAGCAATTCTGTCTGGAGTCAAAGCTTTGCCTGCCAATGAATAATTCTGTAAACATGAATAAAATACTTAACCTCTGGTGCCTCACAATCTAAATGAAAGTAACAACTACTCAATTTTGTAAATGTATTAGGAGGAATCAAGGAATATAGAAGTAAAAGTATCTAGCTGTGGACACATTAGCAACATAGAAGTCTATGAACTTATTAGACTAGGAAAAGTTGAACTGACAGATTCATTAATTTCAGAATTATCAGGTTGGATAATTCACAAATTTTTCCAAATCTCAGTTTGCATATATATATAAAAATTAAAAACTGGAGAGATGACCTGTGTGGATCCTTCAGTCAACAGTCTAGGGCTGCATTGATAATTAATCCACTAAATCTTGTTGTTAACTTCATGCTTTCATTATGGAAAATCATGAAACACATATTATTGCTATAATGTAATAGTACATAATGTATATAAACATTTTAATTTTTCTGCAACCTCTACTGCCTTTAATGCTCTGTTCCTTTATTTCTCATTCATATAGGGCGTCTCCTGCTTCCAAATAACACTGGTGTAGAACAGTACAGAAGTGTCACAGTTCATCTTCTTAGGACTAAGCAATGTCCCAGAACTGTAAGTCCCCTTCTTTATCACGTTTGTTCTCATCTTTCTCGTCAATGTGCTTGGAAACTTGGGGATGATCATTTCAATTCTCTGGTACTCTTGACTCCACAATCAAACATACTTCTTCCTCAGTAATCTGTCTCTGGTAGACTTTTTTTACTCTTCAGTTGTCACTCCAAAGATCATATCTGGGCTCCTTAGAGAAGACAAAATCATTTCCTATACTGTGTGGGCTGCTCAGACATTCTTTTCTGATTCCTTTGCCAGTGTGGTAAATTTACTATTGGCCTTAATGACCTCTGACCACTATGCAGCAGTGTGCAAACACCTGCATTATACCACCACCATGATGACAAGTGTGTGTACATGCCTGGCCATAGGTTGATACATCGGTGGTTTCCTGAATGCCTCCATTCACACTGGGGAAACATTCAGTCTCTTTCTGTATGTCCAATGAAGTCCATCACTTTTTCTGTGAGGTTCCAGCAGCCATGGCTCTGTCTTGCTCTGATAGACATGTGAATGAAGTGGTTCTTGTTTATGCAACCAGCTTCAATATCCTCTTTGCCCTTCTAGTTATCTTTATATCCTACTTATTTATATTTATCACCATCCTAAAGATGCACTCAACTGCAGGATACCAGAAGGCTTTGGCCACTTGTGCCTCCTACCTCACTGCAGTTGCCATCTTCTATGATACTATTATCTTCATGTATATACAGCCCAGCTCCAGTCATTCCATTGACACAGACAAAATTGCAGTGTGTTTTATACTATGGTCTTCCCCATGCTGAACCCTGTGGTCTAAAGCCTGAAGAACAAGGAGGTGAAGAGTACATTCAAGAAAATTGTTGAGAAGGCAAAATTGTCTTTAGGATTGTGAGTTTAACATTTCAGGATAATGATATCCTGATATCCTGTATAATACCTAGTTTCATTCCTTTCTGAAATTCTCCAGGCACCTCATGACATTTTAAGGCCCACATTTCAGTTAATTTCTGGAAATTATATCCTTACCTCTTCAAAAGTCTGTTGTCTAGAAAAGGGAAATATAACGATTAGAAATGTAATACCTGAATAAAAATGGCATAAGGAAAGCATAAAGTAATGTAGTTCAAACAAAAATGCATTAGGAAGATGTAATTTATTCACTCTTCATATGCATTTTCTCTATCATATGACACAAGTAACATACATGTAAAAACTGGTGAAAAACAAACCCGTGAACAGAAATGCATACATGTGACTCCTGTGGGCACATATACATGGGAGTGAAAAATTAGCCAGAGGTAAAGGGAATGTGGCTAGGGTTTTAATAAAAATAATTTAGTTAATTCGGGTATTCAAATATAAATTTTTGACTACTGTTACTTTTTTCTTAAGTTGAATATTCTAAGCATTATTGTTTGAGATAAAAGTGCTATGGCTTTCAATGAAAGTATTGGCTTATATTGTTAGCATATTTTATTGGGAGATACATAGCTAAAGTACTTTAAATGATTAATATTTCTGTCTTTAAATCATTTCATATAACATACATTTTTATATTACATTTTCTTTACATAAAAGACAAAGTTTTATTTTTTTTCAACTTTTATTTAAGATTCAGGGAGTACATGTACAAGCTTGTTAAATGAGTATATTTTGTGATGTTGAGGTTTGGAGTACAGAGTATCCTGCCACTCAGGTACTGAGCATAGTACCCAATAGTTAGTTTGTCAGTCCTTGTGTCCCTTCCTCTAGTAGTCTTCGGTGTCTATTGTTGCCATCTTTATGTCCATGAGTACCCGTCATTCAGTTCGCACTTATAAGTGAGAATGTGTGGTATTTGGTTTTATAATCCTGCATTAATGTGCTTAAGATAATGGCCTCCAGCCACATCTATGTTGCTGCAAAGTATATGATTTTCACTATTTGTTATTGCTGTGTAGTATTCCGTGGTGTTTATGTACCACATTTTCTTTGTTCAGTCCACCATTGATGGACACCTTGGTTGATTCCATCTCTTTATTATTGTGAATAGTGCCGCAATGAACATATGAGTGTATATATGTCTTTTTGGTAGAATAATTTGCTTTCTTTTGGTTATGTACCTGGTAATGGGACTGCTGGGTTGAATGACAGCTCTGTTTTAAGTTGTTTGAAAAATTTCCAAACTGCTTTTCATGGTGGCTGCACTAATTTACATTCTCACCAACAATGTATAATTGTCCCCTTTGCTCCACAACCTCACCAACATCTGTTCTTTTTTGATTTCTTAGTAATAGCCATTCTACCTGATGTGAGAAAATATCTCACTGTGGTTTTGATTTGCATTTCTCTGATGATTAGTGATGTTAAGTATTTTTTCATGTTTGTTGGTAGCTTGTATATCTTCTTTTGAAAAGTGTCTTTTTCTCATTTTTAAATTGGATTATTTATTTTTTACTTGTTTAATTGTTTAAGTTTCTTATACATTCTGGATATTCAACCTTTGTCAGATGCATAATTAGCAAATATTTCCCTCCATTCTGTAGACTGTCTATTTACTCAGTTGATAGTTTCTTTTCCTCTGTAAAAGCTCTTTAGTTTGATAGTCTCTTTTGCTGTACAAAGGTTCTTTGATTTAATTAGGTCCCACTTGCCAAATTTTGGGTTTGTTGTAATTGTTTTTGAAGTTTTAGTCATAAATTCTTTTCCAAGGCCAATGCACAGAATGATGTTTTCTTCCAGGACTCTTATAGTTTGAGGTCTTATATTTAAGTCTTTAATCCATTTTTAGTTAAATTTTGCACATAGTAAAATTAGGGGTACAATTTCATTCTTCCAGTTTCATTATGGTTAGCCAGGTATTCCAGCACCATTTATTGAATATGGAGTCCTTTCTTCATAGTTTATTTTTGTTGATTTTGTTGAAGATAAGATGGCTGTAGGTGAGTAGCTTTCTTTCTGGGTTTCCTATTGTGTTCCATTGTTCTGTGTGTCTGTTTCTGTACCATGCTGTTTTGGTTATTGTAGCCTTATAGTATACTTTAAAGTTGGGAAATATGATGCCTCTGGCTTTGTTGTTTTTGTTTTGGATGGCTTTGGCTACTCAAGCTCTTTTTTGATTCCAGTGAATTTAAGAATAGTTTTTTCTAGTTCTGTGAAAAATGATGTTGGCCGTTTGATAGGAATAGCATTGAATCTGCAGATTGCTTTGGGCAATATGGCCATTTTGACAATATTGATTCTTCTAATCCATGAGCATGGATTTTTTTCCACTTGTTTCCCTGATGAACATGAACACAAAAATCCTTAACAAAATACTATCAAACTGAATCCAACAGTTCATCAAAAAATCAATTCACCATAATAAAGTAGGCTTTACTCCTGGAATGCAAGATTGTTTCAATATATGCAAGTCAATAAGTGTGATTCACTGTAAAAGCTGAATTAAAAGCAAAAACCATACGATTAATTTAATAGATAGCAAAAAAAAAGATTTTTATAAAATCCAACATCCCTTCGTGATAAAAATCCTCAACAAACTAGGCATTGAATGAATGTACCTGAAAATAATAAAAGACATCTATGACATACCCAGAGTCAACATTATACTGAACAAGCAAAAACATGAAGCATTCCCCTTGATAACTAGAACAAGAAAAGGATGCCCACTGCCACTACTCTTATTCAATATAGTATTGGAAGTTTTAGCCAGAGCAATCAGGCAAGAGAAAGAAATAAAAGACATCAAAATAGAAAGATAAGTCAGTAAACTATCTTTTTTCCAAGTTGGTATGATTCTATAGCTATAAAACCCTGAAGATTCCACCAAAGGGTCCTGCAACTGATTAATGACTTCAGTAAAGTTTCTGGATACAAAAATCAATCTAGAAAAATCAGTAGTATTTCTATACACTAATAATATTCAAGCTGAGAGCCAAATCAAGAATACATCCCATTTACAATAACAACAACAAAAGATACCTAGTAATATATCTAACCAAGGAAGTGAAAGGTCTCTACAAGGAGAACTACAAAGCACTGCTCAAAGAAATCATAAATGATACATTACACTTTTCAAAAGGATAAAATAGCCAGAGGATAATAAAAATTAAGAGAAAATAAAGGCATTTTCAATTTATCCATACATGACCACCAACATTCACTCTATTTACGGCCTGAGATAATAATTTTCTACATATTTTCTCTCTGTAAGGGCTTTGAAATAGTTAATGTTGCTCATTAATTTTTAATTTAGTTGAGCTACATCATCTCTTGTCACTTCTCCAGCGTTTTGTCTCTATCCATTCACATCACTCTCCTTGATATTTCTTCACATCTCCAAATGTGCTCCTGCCTCAGGACATGTGCACTAGCTGTTCCCTCTGTGTGGAAATTTTTCTTCCTCCACTCAGGCCTTTACTCAAATAAATGTTAACAAATCACGAAAGTCTTCTCTGACCACCTTTATATAAGTCCCTCTCCTCTCGCCATGTGTACTGTCCTGTCGCCCTGCATTATTCTTCACAGTCTTCACTGTTGTGTGTTTAGTCACCTTCATCCCAATTAGAACTTAAACTTCTTTTTTTTTTTTTTTTTTTTTTTTTTGAACACTGTCGCCCAGGCTGGAGTGCAGTGGCCCTAGCTTGTGTGTTTACGCCATTCTCCTGCCTCAGCCTTGGGATCACTAGTTTTTTTTTTCATTTTTTAGTAGAGAGGGGTTTCATCGTGTTAGCCAGGATGGTCTCGATCTCCAATTAGCCTCCCAAAGTGCTGGGATTAAGGCTTAACTTAAACTTCTTAAGAGCAGTGACTTTTGTTTTGTTTGCATGATCCTGCTCAGTACCTAAATAGATATCTGTTTCATTGTAGATTCTCACTAATTATATGTTAAGTGAATGATTAAAATAATTAAGCTGAGCCCAATTGTATCAATATATTGAATATTTGAGCCATAATATAAACCTTCTTCGAGGCATGTAGCATATTTCAACAACTGCAGCTTATTTTCTGCTTTGCTGAAATTTTTAAATCTACATTCTCAGTGCTTGCATGCCCCACTTTTGGACCCAGTGATTTCCTGGGAATCTCATCACTAAAAGAATCATCTCATAATTTTTAGTTTGAAATAATATGTCATTAAGTGACAAGCCACACATCAAATAAATGCTATTTAGTAAATCCCAAAAAGAAATTAAATCTGATTATATAAACATGTAATGTATGATTATATTTGTAAAATTACTTCATACATGGAAATCACACAATTAACTGAAATGTTTTTAAATGAACTGATAGAATATAAACATGAAAATTTCTATCAGTGAAAAAGATAACATAAATTCAATACGCTAATATAATGTACAATTTTTTATGCTTTTTCTTTTGATCCTCAAGGAGCTCTATACTGTACGAAAACTACTCCCAGGAGTGTGCATCTATATCTTCTTTTTTGTCTCTGTACAATTAGATGTTTGAACATCTCAGTGTTTGTAAGATTGCACTTGTGTGTGTTAAGATGCTGGTGTTTGTGTGGCATTATAGTACGACACAGATATTTATTTCTGTCTTATGAAGAGGCAATAAATGGATCGTCCCTTAGAGCCTCCTGTGGGAACGTATCGCTGCCAACAATTAATTTGGCCCAGTGAAACTGTTTTTGGACTTCTGAAGTTCAGAGTTGTGAAATAAATATGTGTTAAGTTTCTAAATTTGTGATAATTTGTCACAGCAGTCATGAGAATTGAATATAAACCCTTCTCTGTTTTCCCCTACATTATAATCTCATATTGTGGTATTTGTCAAAGCTAAGAAACCAAGATTACTACAATGTTATATTTTAAATTTCAGGCTTTATTCAGATTTCATTAGTTTTCCACTAATATGCTTTTGCCTTTCTTACATTTACTTGTCATGTGTCTTTAATCTCTAATTCTCTGTGACAAGTTCTCAGTCTTTCTCTGTTTTTGATGATCTTGACAATTTCACGGAGTACTAACCAGGAATTTCACAGAATGCTTACCCTTTGACATTTTCTGAAGTTTTTTTTTAATGATTTGACTGGGGTAATGGGTTTGGGGAGAAATACCTCAGAGATAAAATTCTATTCTCATGACATCGCATCAAGAGTATATTCTATTAACATGACTTGATCACTAATGTTAACATGATCATATGTGCTAGAAAAAATTTACTAAGTTTTTCCATCATAGATTAGTTTTTAAAACTTTTCTATACTCTACTCTTTAAAAAGAAGTCACTAAGTACAGCTCACACTCCACGTGTTGTGAAACTAAGATACATCTAGTTCTTTTGTAGCAAAATTTGTCTCTTCCATTCATTTGTTTATTGGCTCAATCAACAACACACTGCAGGGTATATCTGCAGCTCTTGGCGTTTAATTTCTTCTAGGTCCTCTTTGAGATAGAGCTAGTATATATAGAATACATACATATTAATATATGCACACAACTATACTTATTTTTATATCTAGAAAGTATATATGTGTTTATATCAATATCCTATTGCTATTAAGCTAAACATGGCTTCATATCAATATTTCTGACTCCAATCCAGTTCATTTAATCTTCCCCCTTTCTTATCTATGACTTCCCTTTCTGACAGTTAGAAACTTAGCTCTTGACAACCCCTATTTATAGACTTATTTTTTGACTCCAATACACAAGTAAGGCAGTTCCATAATTGTTCATCATAATGAGAAGCAATTTTAGCAACAACAGAACTATATTTATATATAATTCCTTTTACTTTTAGACAAAACTTTTGGTCAACACACTGTTTTCCAATGTTACTTAGATCAACATTTTTTTCTCATCTACCTTCAAATGAGATTATGTCATACATTTGTAATAAAATTAAATTACTTCATCATCATCTGCTTAAAGGTTAAGCAATTATTATTCTCAATAAAGATTTTTACAAACATTTTTAAAGAGGTTTATGGGAACATACAGTTTCAGTTTACACTCTACATTTAGTTCCTTTTTTGGCATATGGACAAACAACTGTTGTGGCAGAGTTTGTTGAGAGAATATATTTTGTCTTTGTTCGTTTGTGCTGGCTGCTATAATCAAATAGCACAGACTGGATAATTAATTTATAATGAACAGAAATGTATTGGTTCGCTGTTCTAGAGGCTGGGAACTCTAAGATCCAAGGGGCTGGCATTTGGTGAGGGGCTTCTTGCTGCATCATTTCATGATGGGAAAGCAAAGAGAAGGCAAAAGAGAGCAAGAGGGGGCAAGCTCACGCCTGCAATAATGAACCCATTCTAGTGATAATGGCATTAGTCTATTGATAGGGTACAGCCTTCATGACTTAAATATCTCTGAAAGATGCCACCTTTCAATACCATCACAATGGCAATTACATTTCAACCTGGGTTCTGGAGGAACAAATGCTCAAAACATAGCATATTTTCTCCATTGGTCTGTCTTTCCATCTTTCACAAAATTCAGTTTACTATCTACCTGTAGATCAATTTCTGTATCCTGTAATCAATTCCATTGATTTATGTGTCTACCTTTTGCCCAATACCATATTGTCTTGACTTCTATTATAATGGTAAGACATGAAACCAGGTCATGTACATGCTGCAGCTTTGTTCTTTTATAATTATTTTGTCTATTCTGCTAGGTTTGCTGTTACACATAAAGCTATAACCAGTTTGTCAGTATTTACCCCCAAAAAAGCTCATTTGAGTTTCAGTTGAGATCATATAAAGTCTGGAAAATAGTCATCTTGAAGTCTGCCAATCCATGAATATAATATATCTTTATGCTCATTTAGATGTATTATTTTTAACTGGTGTTCTGTACTTTTTGGAATTTTTAAGACAAATATCTTAAATCTGTTCATAGAGCTAAAGGAAATCTTGAGCAAAGAACTAAATGAAACCAAGAAAACAACGTGTCAAAAAGTTTTTAAAAATTAATAAAGGGAGAGTAATTATAAAATATTACCATAATAGAAATTGTGGAACAGTAACCTGTAAGAGATTAAGTATACCATGAAAAGTAATAGCTCAGATTGCCTGATTTAAAAATATTAATATCTTCTATGCTATCAAACTACTGCCATTTTCATTGCAACATGAGAGTAGGAGCATATCCTACGAGGAGGGGTAGAAGGTATCTCATTTTGTGAATTAAGAAGATATGACCATGGCAAATCTATATCCAGCTCTTTATGAACAGTGCTAGGATTATAATTGATCTTGTGTTTTGTAGTACAATTTTATCCACATGCCTGCATATCTGAATTTCTAGATGAAAGAGAGTCATTTCATGTTGCTTTATACCTACAAGTATATATGAGACTGGGCAGTACATTGGCTTCTTGGTATTTTAGTGGAACACAGAAATTAATTATTTTTCAAAAAAAACTTTAATTAGATGAACATTTTATATGTTTTATCTCACTGTGTCAACTCACAGAAGAAAGAAAATTCATGTAGGGTGCTCTGGCACATTCTGAACATTTTCATGGTGATTTCATAACACATTATAGAGATTTTAATGATATTACTTATTACTATTTGGGTGCTTATTTATAGAGCTTATTGACTCCACCCCCACAATAAGTAATCATGTTATTCACTTTTTAATAACAGTGATTAACACAGAAACTATTATAAAGTCAGAATTCAGTTCTCATTAAGTGAATTAGGTCAAAAAGATTCAAGCTATGCCTTTGTGCTAGAGCTAGGGAACTTTATATTTTAATTCTGAGCACATGGTAGAACATATTTATTATAAAGTGATCACAAGTTCTAAAGCTTTGCATATGTGCAAAGCTATCTAAGAGGAGAATGAGTACTTAGTCTGAAGCAAACATTACACTAAGTATTCTATATAATCTATTTTATTTTATTCATCTATTATAAAGGGAGAAAAATATTATTTTTTTCAGTTGTACAGATGAGGAAAGTAATATATAGAAAAGTTAATTAATGTGACACAGAATTTTGGAAAGATGGTTAAGACTGTGCATTTTAGATGAATTCTAATCTCATTTAAGAGTCAGAAACAAATGAAACGAAAAATAGTAATGTGAAATATGAAAAGAAAACCAATAAGATAACAAAAAAATGCATTCACAACAATTGTACGAAATTTTTGATTGAGGGGATAAATATTAAACTAGACAAAGTTAAATTGAGAAATATAGAAGAATTTTAAAATATTCAAAATACAGTTCAGAGAGCAAAGAGATAGAAAATACAAAAAAGAATTTAAGAGTCAGGATATAGAGATGCCAGCAAGATGGCAGAATAGAAAGGCCCAGCTTTGTCTTCCACAGAAACACCAATTTGGCAATGATGTGTGGATCAAAATAACTTTATGAGAAGTGCAGAATCTAGTTAAATAGTTGCAGTACCCCCAGACAAGTATGAAACTAAGAACAGTCGCATTGAAACATGTAGAAAGAGCAATTTCACTTTGCTCTATCAGCTCTTTTCTCAAGTTGTCACAGCTCAGCACCAACTGAGAGATTGCCTCAGTCTAAAAATTTTCTCTTGGAGGGAGGAGAAAGTGGAGCATATATTCAGTCTTCTAGTCTTTCAGCATGCTGCCAAAACCAGTTTGTAAAGACTGGAAAAGGGGGCTTTTTATTCAAACACAGACACCAAGGCAAAGCTACAAGAAACACAAAGAATCAGGAAATCATGACACAATCAAAGGAATGAAATACATGTCCAGTAATGAAATGTAAAATAAGGCTATCCTTTGTTGCCTCAGTGGCTCCAAAGCAGCTGCATTGTCTCTGCTTGTTTTAAACTTTTACCTAGTCATTATCCACTACCAAGCACTCACCTCTCAACATATGTGGCCAGACAATAAGTCATATGATGACCTTTCCATTTTATGCCTTCCTTTCCCTGTTTTGACCTAGTTACATTTAAATTAACCAATAAAAATACTTCCTTCATGCTATGGCTGCACCACCTATGACTACCCCCAATAAAAGTGCTCACCCATGAGTTGTCTCCTCTATTTTCCTGACAACCAAGCTCAACCCACAGTTTTTGGTGAATTAGGTGACCCTCTGGTAATACTGTGCCTCTTCTTTAAGACCTGTGAGTATAATAACATTTTAAGTTTTTATGTCTCTCGGAGTGTTTTTGATCTGTGTAGAAGTGATCCTTGAAGGACCCCAATGAGGGAACTTAGCCCTGTTTAAACAATACTGACCCTAATGTAATGTAGATCTATAACTTTCTTGTCAAAGAATTAAAAATAATGATCTTAGAGGAGCTAAGTGAATTATAAGAGAACATAGACGATAAAAGAAAATCAGGGAAATAATACAGGAACAAAATAAGAATATAACAAAAAGTAATGATAAAGATGAAACACATAGAAATTCTAAACGTGAAGAAAAAAATAACTGAACTGAAAAATTTATTAGAGGGATTAAACAGAAGACTTCATCAAGCAGAAGAAAGACTCAGTAAACTTACAGACAACTCACTTGACATTGTATAGTCAGAGGAAAAAACAAGGAGTAAAAAAGTGAAGGAAGGCTAAGGGACTTAGGATGCAAAATCAATTGAAACGGTATACATGTTATGGGAGTTTCAGGGAGTCAAAAGATAGAGAAAAGAGCAAAAGACTTATTTAAATATGTTATGGCCCCAAATTCTCAAATCTGGGGAAGAAAATGAATATCCCACATTTATGAAGCCCAAAGCACCTCAAATAGGATTACCCAAAGACACATTATAATCGAATTGTCAAAAGCCAAGGACAAAGAGAGAATTTTGAAAGCAGCAAGACAAAAATAATTAGTGAAGTATAAGTGAGCCTCCATTAGACTACCAATTGATTTTTCAGAAGAAATGTTGCAGGTCAGAGGAAGGGGATAAAATCTCCAAAGTGCTAAAAGAAACAGAAACTACCAATTAAAAATACGATACCTAGAAAAACTGTCTTTCAAAAATGAAGAAGCACTAAAGACCTTTTCAGAATGCAAAAGCTGACAGAGTTCATCATCACAAGACCAGCCTTACAATAAATGCTACAGGAGGTACTTCAAATTAAAATGAAAAGACATGGCGGGGTGTGGTGGCTCAGCACTTTGGGAGGCTGAAAACAACTCACAGAACAGAAGAAAATTCTTGCAAACTATGCATCCAACAAAGTTCTAATATCCAGAATCTATAAGAAATTTAACAAATTAATAAGCAAAAAACAAACAACCTTATTAAAAAGTGAGCAAAGTACATGAACAGACACTTTTTCAAAGAAGACATACACGTGGCCAACAAGCATATGAAAAAAAATGCCATCCTAAGGAAAAAGAACAAAACCAGGGGCATCACATTACCTGACTTCAAACTATACCACAAGGCTACAGTAGCCAAAACAGCATGGTACTAGTACAAAAACAGACACATAGACTGATGGAACAGAATAAAGAACCCAGAAATAAGGCCACACACCTATATATATCTGATCTTCAGCAAACCTGACAAAAACAAGCAATGGGGAAAGCATTCTGTATTCAATAAATGGTGCTGAGATAACTGGCTAGCCAGCCATATGCAGAAGGTTGAAGCTGGACCCCTTCCTTACACCATATACAAAAATTAACTCAAGATGGATAAAAGACTTAAATGTGAAACCTGAGACTATAAAAACCCTGGAAGACTATCAGGCGAACCCACTTCCAATGTTTAACATGGATTCTTTTCTATTTCCCAAGTGTCTCATCTGGGTTGAGAAATAAAGGGAAAGAGCATGAGAGAGAAATTTAAAGCTGGGTGTCCAGGGGAGACATCACATGTCGGCAGGATCCGTGATGTTCCCCGAGCCATAAAACCAGCAAGTTTTTATTAGTGATTTTCAAAAGGGGAAGGAGTGCACAAATAGGGTGTAGGTCACAGAGATCACGTACTTCACAAGGTAATAAAATATCACAAAGCAAACAGAGGCAGGGCGAGATCACAGGACCACCAGATGAGGTGAAATTAAAATTGCTAATGAAGTTTTGGGCACGCATTGTCGTTGATAACATCTTATCAGGAAACAGGATTTGACAGCAGATAATGTGTCTGACCAAAATTTATTAGGTAGGAATTTTCCTCCACTTAATAAGCCTGGGAGCGCTATAGGAGATGAGGGCTTATTTCATCCCTTCGGCTTCATCCATAAAATACAGGACGCCTTAAAAGGGGCTGTCTGTAAGCCTACCTTCAGGGCGCATTCTCTTTCTCAGGGATGTTCCTTGCTGAGAAAAAGAATTCAGCGATATTTCTCCTATTTGCTTATGAAAGAGGAGAAATACAGCTCTGTTCTGACCAGCTCACCGGCGGCCAGTTCAAAGTTACCTCTTTTGTTCCCTGAATATCGCTGTTATCACGTTCTTTTTTAAAGATGCCCAGATTTCATATTGTTCAAACACACATGCTCTACAAACAATTTGTGCAGTTGATACAATCACAGGGTCCTGAGGCAACATTCATCCTCCTCAGCTTACAAAGAAGATGACGGAGTTAAGAGATTAAAGTAAAGACAGACATAGGAAAACACAAGGATATTCATTGGGAAAGTGATAAGTGTCCATGAAATCTTCACAATTTATGTTCAGAGATTACAGTAAAGACAGGTGTAAGAAATCATAAAAGTATTAATTTGGGGAACTAATAAATGTCCATGAAATCTTCACAATTTATGTTCTTCTGCTGTGGCTTCAGCCGGTCCCTCCATTTGGGGTCCCTGACTTCCCGCAACAGAAGACAACCTAGGCAACAACAATTTGGACATTGAAACAGACAAAGATTTCATGATAAGGATGGCAAACGCAATTGCAACAAATGCAAAATTGACAAATGAATTTAATTAAACTAAAGAGGTTATACACAGCAAAGACAACTATCAACAGAGTAAACAGACAATCTACAGAATGGGAGAAATTTTTTGCAAACCATGCACTATCCAGCATCCATAAGGAACTTAAATTTACAAGAAAAACAAACAAACAAAAGAACAGGCACTTTTCAAAAGAAGACATACATGCAACCAACAATCATATGAAAAAAAAAACCTCATCATTATTTATTAGAGAAATGCAAATGAAAACCACAATGAGATATCATCTCACACCAGTCAGAATGCCTATTATTAAAAAGTCAAAAAATAATAGATGCAGGGGGGGTTGTGGGAGAAAAAAGAATACTTATGCACTCTTGGTGGGAGTGCAAATTAACCATTGTGGAAGGCAGTGTGGCAATTCCTCAAAGACCTAAAAACAGAAATACCATTCAGCCCAGTGATCCCATTATGGGGTATATACCCAAAGAAATATAAACTATTCTATTATAAAGATGTATGCATGCATATGTTCATTGCAGCACTATTCACAATAGCAAAGACACTGAATCATCCTAAATGCCCCTCAATGGTAGACTCAGACTGGATAAAGAAAATGTAGTACATATATGCCATGGAATACTATGCAGCCATGAAAAAGAATGAGATCATGTCCTTTTCTGGAACAAGATGGAGCTGGAAATCATTATCCTCAGGAAACTAACAAAGGAAGAGAAAACCAAATATCGCATGTTCTCACTTATAAGTAGTAGCTAAATGATGAGAAAACATGGACACAAAGAGGTAAACAACCCATACTGGGGCCTATTGAAAGGTGAAGGGTGGGAGAAGAGAGAAAATCAGAAAAAATAACTAGTGAGTACTAAACTTAACACCTTGATGACAAAATATTCTGTACAGCAAATCCTCATGACACTAGTTTACCTATATAACAAACCTGCACATGTACCCCTGAACTTAAAATAAAAATTAAATTTAAAAAACAATCAATGGCTCAAAAATAGACCTTAAGAAAAATTATAAAATACTTAGCAATTAATTAAAATAAAAACAGTATAACAAAGCATATAGCATGTAGCAAAACCAGTGCTCAGCAGGAAATTTAAAGCTGTAAATGCCTACATTAAAAAGAAATAAGTCTAAAATCATTAAACTAAGTTTGCACCATGAGAAACTAGAAAAAGAAGAGAAAGCTAAATCCAAATTTAGCAGAAGGTAAGAAATAACAAAGATAAGCACAGAGATAAATAAAACTGAGAACAGAAAAACAAGCAAAAGAATCATTGAAACCAAAAGTTGGTTATTTGAAAAACATAAAAAATGAAAAATTTTTATTTTATTGACAAAGAAAAAAAAAAGACTCAAATAACTAACATCCAAAATAAAAGTGGTGATATTACTACTGACCTTATAGAAATATAAAGGATAATAGGAGATTTAACTAACAATTGTGCACAAATATATTAGGCAATAATTAAAATAAATTTCTAGAAACACAAAAATCACCTGAAATGACTCAGGAAAAAATATAAAATCTTATCAAATGGACATGTCTCAAGTAAAGAGATTAAATCAGTAATAAAAAACTGTCCATAAAAGAAAATCCAGGACCAGATGGCTTCCCTAGTGAATTCCACTACACATTTTTTTTAAAAAAATAACACCAATCCTTCTAAAATTCCAAAATACAGAGGAGGGAACACATCCCAACTTATTATCTGAGGAATGTTTTGCCCTGACATCAAAGCCAAATAAAGACATCACAAGAAAAGAAAATTATGAACAAATATCCCTTACTAATGTAAATGCATATTTTTAGCAAAATATTAGCCAACCAAATCAAACAGTATATTAAAATGATTATGCACTATAACCAAGAAATATTTATCCCAGGAATGCAAGGGTGCCTCAACATAAGAAAATCGATCAATGTAATACACTACATTATTTGAAGAATGAAAAAAAATCACATGATCATCACAATTGATACAAAATAGCATTTAACAAAATCTAACACCCTGTTAAGAATTTTTTAAAAAATCAAAATCTAGGAATAAATAGAACCTCCTCAACTTTTCAAGGGTATTTATTAAAAATTCAGGGCTAACCTCATACTCAACGATGGAAGACTGAAAGCTTTCTCCCTGAGATTAGGACCAAGAAGCAAGAAGCTAATAAATGAATTTAACTAAGTTTGCAAGGTACAAAAGCAACATGAAAAAAAAAAATCACTTGTGTTTTCATACACTGGCAATGAACAATTTGAAAATGAGATTAAGAAAGCAATTTCATTTGTAATAATATCTAAAATAAAAGGTTTCTCTTATCAGTAATCAAATACAGCATTTTGATAAGGACTAGTATCTAGAATACACATAGAACGCTTACAACTTAACATTAGAAAGATAAGTAGCCAAATTTTAGACTGGGCAATATATTTAAATGTATATTGCTCCAAAGACGACCACCAATGTCCAATAAACACAGAAAAAGATGCTCAGTGTCTTTAGTAAATGCCAATCAAATCCATAGTAAGGCAGGTATGGTGGCTCATGCTTGCAATCCCAGCACTTTTGGAGGCCTAGGTGGGAAGATCGCTTGGGACTGGAAACTCAAGACCAGCCTGGGCAACATAGTGATATCTCATCTCTACAAAAAAATAAAAAAATCAGCCAATTGTAGTGGTGCATGCCTGTAGTCTCAGCTATTCAGGAGGCTGAGGCAGGAGGAGCGCTTTAGCCCAAAGTTTGAGGCTGCAATGAGCAGTGATTGCACTATTGGACTTCAGCCTGAGTGAAAGAGTGAGACTCTGTAAGAAAAAAAAAAAAAATCCACAGTAAGATACCACTTTATACCTGCTAGGATGGCAGTAAAGAGGGAAATGGACACAGTAAATTTTTGAGTTATTGTGGAGAAATAGGAACCCTAATATCTTGCTGCAGGGGATGTAAAGTGGTCCAGCAGCTATGGTTTGGCAGTCCGCTAAATGTTAAACAGAGTTACCATATATGACCTGATGATTTTGCTTCTAGGTATATATCGAAGAGAATTGAAAACATATGATCAGACAAAATTTGCATATGAATGCTCATAGCAGCATTATTCAAAATTGTCAAAAGGTGAAAAGAACCTAAATATTCATCAACCGATGAATACATGAATTAAATGTGGTATATTCATAAAATGGAATATTATTCAGTCATAAAAGAGAACAAAGTACTGATATGTGTTACAACATGGAAGAACTTTAAAGGTATTATGCTAAGTAAAAGAATCCAGATACCAAAAGATAAGTATTACATAATTCCACTTATATTCAATATCTAGAATAGGTGAATCAATAGAAACAGAAATTCGATTACTCATTGACAGGGGATTTGGGGATAAGAGGAATGGAGGTAACAACTAACATATATGGAATTACTTTTTGTGGTGATAGAAATGTTATGAAATAAGATATTTGTGATAGGTGCAAAACATTATGAACATGAAGAAACAGATTGTGCACTTTAAAATGATGAATTTTAGATTGTGAATAATGTCTCAATAAAAATATTGCGAAGAAAACATATGAAGTTGAGTCCTTTCTTCACACCACATGCAAAAATTAACTTAAACTCTAGGCCTAAATGTAAGAGCTACATCTGCAATACTCTTAGGAGAAAATAGAGAAGTAAATCTTTGTGAACTTTAGTTAGGAAAAAACTTTTTACATACACAACACTAAAAGCAGAACAGCAAAAGAAAAAATAGGTACATTAGAGTTCATCAAAATTAGTATGTTTTTTGTTCTAGAGGGCAACATCAAGAAAGTAGTATTAACCAAAAAGCAGGAGAAAATATTTGCAAATCTTATATCAGATCAAGGACTTGTATTTAGAATATATTAAAAATTATGAAAACTTGCTATAGTAGCAATGGGAAACTAATACACTTCATGTGGTGAACAGTTGACCAGCCATGTTTTGGTTGCACGTCTGCAGATTCAACTGTGTATAAAACATATTGGGGAAAAAGAAACAATGAAAATTAACCACAACAATAAAAATAATATGAACAAATATACATTATAACAACTATTCATGTAACATTTACACTGCATTATCTATTAAAAGTAATCTAAAGATAATTTAAAATATAGCGAGAGGGATACTACACCGTTTTATATAAGGGGCTTGAGCATCTGAAGATTTTGGCACAGGGGTTCTAGAACCAATTCCCCACAAATACTAAGGGATCACTGTGATGAGAATGGCACTTAGTCCCCATGAGACTCTTTCCCAAAGCCTACAGCCCCAGTATAACCATGTGAGAACACCAGAGGCATTCAAATCAAGGGACAGTTTACAAAACCCTTTTTAGTTCTCTGCAAAATCGTCAAGGTCATGAAAAACAACAAAAGGCTGAGGAACTGCCACACATCAAAGGAGACTAAGAGCCATGATGATTAAATGGAATGTGCTTTCCTGGATTGGATCCTGGAATAGAAAAAGCACATTTGTGGAAATTTTGTAGATTAGTTAACAATAACATATGACTATTAATTTCCAAGCTTTGACAAATATACTATGCTTATGTAACGTGATAACTACATTAGGAGTGCTGAGTGAAAGATATATAGGAATTTCTATACTATCTTTGTCACCTTTCTGTAAGTCTAAATTATTCCAAAATTTAAAGTTTAATATTAAAAAGTAATAACCAACAAACACTTCAAACTATAGAAAAATAGTGTAAGTTTACTTACAAAGACATATGTAAACAGCATTATACAAAAACTTTAAAAAGAAAGAAATGACTAAGTAAAATAATGTGGCCTAGGAAAACAACTATAACAATATTAAGAGCACATACACAAGTAAAACTTAGGGTTAAGTATCAATAGGAATAAAAGGAGATGGGAATAATGAGGAAAGAGATCATTTATTAAGAGGAAACAACAGTTATAATGTAAAAATGTAATAATGTAGTATTGAATACATTTTAAAACTGGCAGAAATATAAGAAGAAATAATTCTACAATAAGAGTAAAGAAATTTAATTTACCTTTTTCAGGATTTGGACTATAAAGCAGAAAACTATTAACAAGGATATAAAAGATGTGAGCAACACTAAGATAAAGATGATTTTACATAAGGTAAGAACCCTGAATGCAAGTAATAGAATTTCCATCTTCTTTCAATGGTGCATGTAACATTTACAAATATAAAATGCATCCTAGGGCAACAAATTCTAAAGAATTATATATTCCAGACCTGGCTCTCTGAATGTAATAAAACAAATGTAGAATTCAACAATGAAACTGTAATCTACTCATAAATGTTTGGAAACTGGGAGTTTCTAGGTTTCATTTCTTTAACATCCCATCTTAAATTGCTGCCAATATACATCTGCATGTTGGCAGCAATTTAAGATGGGATATTAAAACAACTTCAACAGATTTAGAATATCTACTTTTTAAAATGTTTGTCTGAAATTAAGTGTTGTGTTTTCAAAATTAACCTCCATTTGTCAGTCAATTTTTGCCCAGTGATTTGTCCTGTAAAATATTAGATCTAAATATCTTTGGATTAAAAAATGGATTCCAGATTCATGAACATTGAATGCAGGGCTTTTCTTTTGACAGAAAGTAAAGTTCCAAATATCCTATCAAATTTGTAAGTGACAATTTTTCCCAGATGAGCAATATCAGGGTATGTAATAACATGATAATTATAGAACACATCATAACCACAGTCTTTTGGAACTCTTTTCTTTCAAGCTTTTAGCTTTTGTTTTTACCCTTTCATTTTACTTGATATTTTAAAAATATCTTGCATTTATTATTTACATGGAAGTACTAATATAAGTAAAAATACCAAAGATATTAGATAACTAAACAAGTCTGGCTGTCTAATTCATATCTGTAGAAAACCAGAATGAAACTGTTCTTTTTCTGTCACAGAAACACTAAGATTTTGTTCTGTATTTCAGACATTCTCTACAGAACTTTTTCCTTCAATAACCAGAGCAAGTCAGCATGCAATAATGGTTGTTTATGATTAGTTTCCATATTATTGCATAATAAAGAGAATAACCTCAATCCTTTACTGGGTTTTCAACTTTCACTATGTTATTAAGTATACTGTTTAGTTCAGCTGATTTTTTTTAAAGATAGAAGCAGTGCATTTATTTACATAATGATACAAAAGACCTTAGGTAACTACTCCAAAACAGTTCCCTGTTTTTGAACCTGCTCTTTCAATATATGCACCTTCACAATTTAGTTGATAATCTAATTCTTCACATTATCTTACAGTTTTGTACTAGTCGTGTTATTAGCAATGGAGATGAAAGAAAAATATTTTCTTCTTAACACCATTATGGTCAAATTGTAAATATACTAAAATAATACCTATCATCAACATCTGGGCATGCGTCAAGTTGCAATGCAAAATAATTTACTGGAATTATTTGTTTTATAAGTTGGTATTCCATATTATTAGACAGTTTGTGAATATTTACTGAAAAGTGATACCTGAGCCACAGATTCACCCATTTCCAAACAAATATCTCTAATACAGTCATTATCTAATATATCAACAATTGTATATATTGTTTTTTGTCTTGGCAAATATTAGTCCTCTATGAAAATCCCACAGAAGATTAATATTCACAAGTAAAATATTGAACATCTGCTCTGTCAGCTTTTTAATCTGGTATTTTCTCTTTCAGATTTTTGAAAGAGAAACCTAGAAACTCCCAGTTTCCAAATATTTATGAGTAGATTACAGTCTCATTGTTGAATTCTACATTTGTTTTATTACATTCAGAGAGCCAGGTCTGGAATATATAATTCTTTAGAATTTGTTGCCCTAGGATGCATTTTATATTTGTAAATGTTACATGCACCATTGAAAGAAGATGGAAATTCTATTACTTGCATTCAGGGTTCTTACCTTATGTAAAATCATCTTTTAAACAAAATCATCTTTGTTTTGAAATTATTACTTTGCATTTTATATGTAAACATTGCTTAAGTTTTGATGACTTCCTTGTTTCCTTAAACAGTTCATCTCTGCAAAAACACACTATGGTTTTTAAGCACTTCAACATTAATTATGATCACAAAATTGAACTCTACATATAAGGGATCATGTTTCTGAGTAAAACTGCAGTGAACTCTTTTTGTCTCTATTTCTTTGGAATCACATCGATTGTTAGCATTTGTATTCGTCCATTTTCACCCGGCTGATAGACATACCCAAGACTGGACAATTTACAAAAGTAAGAATTTTATTGAACTTACAGTTCCACATGGCTGGGGATGCCTCAAAATCATGGTAGAAGGCAAGAGGGGCAAGTCATATCTTACATGGATGGCAGCAGGCAAAGAAAGTACTTGTGCAGACAAACTCCCGTTTTTAAAACCATCAGATCTTGTGAGACCCATTCCCTATCAAGAGAACAGCATGGGAAAGACCCACCCCCGTGATTCAATCATCTCCCACCAGGTCCCTTCTACAACATGTGGGAATTATGGGAGCTACAAGATGAGATTTGGGTGGGGACACAGAGTCAAACCATATCATTGGCCCATGGTCCCTCCCAAATCTCGTATCTTAACATTTCAAAACCAATCATGCTTCCCAATAGTCCTCCAAAGTCTCAACTCATTTCAGCATTAACTCAAAGGTCTACAGTCCAAAGTCTCATCCAAGACAAGGCAAGTCCCTTCCACCTATGAGACGGTAAAATCAAAAGCAAGTTAGTTATTTCCTAGATACAATGGGGGTACAGGCATTGGTTAAATACAACCATTTCAAATGGGAGAAATTGGCCAAAACAAAGGTGCTATAGACCCCATGCAAGTCCAAAATCCAGCAGGGCAGTCAAATCATGAAGCGCCTGAATGATCTCCTTTGACTCCATACCTCACATCCAGGTCACACTGATGCAAGAGGTGGGTTCCCATGGTCTTGGGCAGCTCTGCCTCTGTGGCTTTGCAGGGTACAGCCTCCCTCTCAGCTGCCTTCACTAGTTGGCTTTGGGTGTCTTCAGCTTTTTCAGGCACACAGTGCAAGTTGTCAGTGGATCTACCATACTGAGGTCTGGAGAATGATGGCCCTCTTCTCACAGCTCCACTGGGTGGTGCTCCAGTAGAGATTCTGTGTGGGGGCCCCAACCCCACATTTTCCTTCCCCACTGCCCTAGCAGAGGTTCTCCATGAGAGCCCCACCCCTGCAGCAAATTTTTGCCTGGACAATCAGGTGTTTCCATACATCCTCTGAAATCTAGGCAGAGGTTCCCAAACCTCAATGTGCCTTGACTTCTGTGCACTGGAAGGCTCAACACCATGTGGAAACTGCCAAGGCTTGAGGCTTGCACCCTCTGAAGCCACAGCCCATGCTCTACGTTGGCCCCTTTCGGTCACAGCAGGAGCAGCTGGGATGCAGGGCACCAAGTCTTTACGCTGCACAAGGCACAGGGACTCTGGGCCTGGCCCAAGTAACCCCTTTTTCCTTCTAGGCCTCTGGGCCTGTAAAAGTAGGGGCTGCTGTGAAGACCCCTGTCATGCCCTGGAGACATTTTCCCCATTGTCTTGGGAATTAACATTGGGATCCTCGTTACTTATGCAAATATCTGCAGCTGGCTTGAATTTCTCCTCAAAAAATGGGATTTTCTTTTCTATTGCATTGTCAGGTTACAAATTTTCTGAATTTCTATGCTCTGTTTCTCTTATAAAACGGTGTGCCTTTAACAGCACCCAAGTCCACCTCTTGAATGTTTTGCTGCTTGGAAATTTCTTCCACAAGATACCCTAAATCATCTCTCTCAAGTTCAGTTTCACAGATCACTAGGGCAGGGGCAAAATGCCGCCAATATCTTTGCTAAAACATAACAAGAGTCGCCATTGCTCCAGTTCCCAACAAGTTCTTCATCTCCATCTGAGACCACCTCAGTCTGGATTTCATTGTCCATATTATTATCAGCATTTTGGTCAAAGCCATTCAACAAGTCTGTATGGAGTTCCAAACTGTCCCACATTTTCCTGTCTTCTTCTGAGCCCTCCAAACTGTTCCAACTTCTGCCTGTTATTCAGTTCCAAAGTCAGTTCCACATTTTCAGGTATCTTTCCAGCAGCGCTCCACTCTACTGGTACCAATTCACTGTATTAATCCATTTTCACACTGCTGATAAAGACAGACCCAAGACGGGGCAATTTATGAAAGAAATAGATTTGTTGGACTTCAGTTCCACATGGCTGGGGAGGCCTCATAATCATGGCAGAAGGCAAAGAGGAGCAAGTCACATCGTATGTGGATGGCAGCAGGCAAGGAGAGTTCTTCACTTCTGCAGAGAAACTCTCTCTTTTAAAACCATCAGATCTCATGAGACCCATTCGCTGTCACAAGAACAGCACAGGAAATACCACCTCATCTCCCACCGGGTCACTCCCACAACACGTGGGAATTATGGGAGCTCCAAGATGAGGTTTAGGTGGGGACAGAGAGCCAAACCATATCACCATTTCTTTACTACTATGTAGTGTTCAGAAAATATATAACTATTTTTGACAAAAATATCCAATGATTTATTCTGGTCATATCTAAATTAGGCTTTAAAATAAATGGTAAATTTATGTTTAATTCTAGAAAATTTGAATTTTGGCTTTCAATGTCTAGTTTATAATCTAGCTCAAATTTTACAATGTTTAAAATATTGAACATGTTTACAATATTGAACCTCCAATCCATGACCATCTATTTTCAGCATGCAAAAATGGCCTGGACATAACACAAGAAACACTAACCACAAAGGAATAATTAAATAAATTACAAATTTTACATAACCAGCATTAAACTGTGTATACATTAAAAGACAACATAAGAAAATAAATACATAAATCAACACTTTGAGAAATATAAGTTCTGAAAATGAACTTATGCCAGAATATGTAGAGAATATTGACAAGTAATTAATGAAAAGATAAACAGCATAATTTTTTAAATCGCAAAACATTGACCAGATACTTCGCAAAGAAAGACATACTCATGCCCCATATTTCCATTAAAAAAGTTTTCAACATTATTATTCAGGGAAATAAAAATTAAAACCACAATGATAATGTGATTTTAGAATGTCTAAAATTTAAAGGACTGCCAACACTAAACGCTGGCTAGAATGTGGAGCAAATGAACTCTAATACACTCATGATAAAAGTGTAAGGCAATATGAAGGGTCTCATAAAATTAAAAATCCTTCAGTTCTATGATCCAGAAATTTGACTCAGAAAGTATTTAGCCAGGACAAGTATTTAGCCAGAAATTTGACTCCAGAAAGTATTTAGCCAGGACAAATGTTTTTCCACAGAACAGATCAGTAATTTCAGTATGTTCATACAATGAAATACTGTTCAGCAATGCAAAGAGTGAACTGCAGATACATCCAACAATGTGGATAAATCTAATGAGAGAATCCAGACAACAAAGGAGTGCATACTGTATGACTCAATCTGCATGAAGTTCAGTAGCAATCAAAGCTAACCTATAATTTCAAAGAAAAGAAAGAAAGAAAGAAGTGTTGTGTTTCAGGGCAGGTATTGACCAGCTAGGGACACAGGGGAACTTTCTGGGCAATGAAATCTTGGTAAAGATGTAGGTTACATGAATGCATGCATTTGTCAAATATAATTGAAATGTATACTGCATTTCACAGTATGAAAACTACACTTCAACTTTTTAAGTTAAAAAGTATATAGACTTTGCTTTTCTAATTTAGCTATAATTTTTGATTAAAAATTAAGTACTATAAAAGCAACACTTAAAAAAAATTTTAAATGCTTTCATTTTCCTTTGGGGATATACCCAGTAATGGGATTGCTGGGTCAAATGGTGTTTCTGAGACACATGTACACGTATGTTTATTTCAGCACTATTTACAATAGCAAAGACTTGGAACCAAGTCAGATGCCCATCAATGATAGATTAGATAAAGAAAATGTGGCACGTATACATCATGGAATACTATGCAGCCATAAAAAAGAATGAGTTCATGTCCTTCAAAGGGACATGGATGAAACTGGAAACCATCATCCTCAGCAAACTAACAGAGGAACAGAAAAATCAAACACCTCATATTCTCACTCGCAAGTGGTAGTTGAACAATGAGAACACTTGGACACAGGGAGGTGAACATCACACACCGGGGCCTGTCAAGGGGTTGGGGGAAAGGAAAGGGAGAGCATTAGAACAAATACCTAATGCATGTGGAACTTAAAACCTAGATGACAGGTTGATGGGTGCAGCAAACCAGCATGACACATGTATACCTATGTAACAAACCTGCATGATCAGCACATGTATCCCAGAACTTAAAGTAAAATAAAACAAAATAAAATAAAATAAAATGCTATCTATATATATATAGCATTTTTCAAAGCTATTTATTAAAAGCTATATATACACAGACAAAAAAAAGCTCTCATTTTCTCAAATATTTGTTTAATTTTAGATTACATTTGACAAGCTAACCTTAAAATATCATACAACTTAATGTGTTCTATGGCTTATTCCACTATCCCATTTATGCTAGATGAGATTCATCACACAGAAGTGTGGCCACACCAGAACTGGTATATATTCAACAACATGAGAGGGAAGATTGCTGGGTCAGTGGTGTGGCAATGTCAAATGGCTCTAAAAGCTTTGAAACTTATTTTCAATTTCTATGCATATCTTTTATCAAACCAGCAACAAACATTTCCCGAATTACACTGATCCTTATGCCACCTTTTGGGTAGCAGAGTTTTAGTTGAGATCCTCATTGGAAAGTAAATGGAGAAAATATATTCTTAGAAAAGAGGAGGCTTAAGCATATGTTAGACTTCTCAATGTTTTTGGGGAAAATGCTTAATTTTGTGGTATTCTTATTAGGACAAATTCTAGGATCAGTTTCTTTTATAGAGAAAATAAAATGAATGTACATGAAACCTTCTAATTCTACTCTAAACACATTCCAATAATGGGAAAAAATAAACTTTATGTAACCACCAGAGTAAAAAATAATATTAAAATTTCTGAAAACCAGAAATAGAATTGAAACCACAGTGATTACTGATGACTAAATTTCGAAGACTATGGAATATTGAAAACAGAAATAGTCAATGGGGATAAGAATTTCAATCCCAGTAGAGAATGAGGAGTTAACATCCCCCGTAGTGACAGGAGACAGAAACTAGATTCCCCACAGGTAATAGAGGCATATTTATAATTTGACTGATAAAAGCTGGTGATAGAAGCTGAAAGTACGGTGACTACTTAGTTGGGATGTATCCAGAAATAATGCGCTTGCTCATGGCAAAGGCAGCAAGCAAGTGCACACGAATGAATAATAATTAAGCCAAGCCATACGCTTCATGGGACCTTAAATTATAAATATAAATAGGAACATACTATTACATTATAAATATAATATTCATAAAAACAAGGACTCCTAATACAAAACTACATAACAGGGAGGGGATCTCTCCATGGACTCCAGATAGTAGTCTGTGATTGTCACATGAAGAGTTGCCCACTAACTTTGTTCCAGTTTATTAACCCAGGAAATTTCTCTGAAATATGATTTCAGTTGGATTTGGCTTGAGAAAAGCCACTAGGGAAATTTCTTCTCTTTGGAGGCTCATTAGTTAAAAGAGACGTCATATAGGGCACAAAATGATATGGATAAATCAGGCTAAATCAGAGAATCGCCTCTGAGTAAAAAGGGGCGTGCAGAAATGGAGGCTGGTCTTCCCATGCAGGAGACTGGTTTAGGATAATTCCGTGGTATTCTCACTTTCTTGGTATCCTTCTTTCTTTTGCTGTATCCCAAGCACAGCTTTCTGAAAACCCCCCTCTTTTCCTGAACATCAGCCTACTCTTTCCTTTTTTGTTGTTTTTTGTTTGTTTGCTTTTTTGTCTTTGTTTTCGTTTTTTTCTGAAACCAAGTCTCGCTCTGTCGTCAGGCCACAGTGCAGTGGCGCGATCTCGGCTCACTGCAACCTCCGCCTCAGGGGTTCAAGAGATTCTCCTGCCTCAGCCTCCAGAGTAGCTGGGACTACAGGTGCGCGCCACCCGCCCAGTTAAGTTTTGTATTTTTAGTAGAGACAGGCTTTCACGATGTGGCCAGGATAGTCTGGATTTCTTCACCTCGTGATCTGCTTGCCTCGGCCTCCCAAAGTGCTGGGATTACAGGCGTGAGCCACTGCGCCCGGCTTTTTTGTTGTTGTTCTTGCTCTGTTCACCAGACTGGAGTGCAGTGGCACAGTCTCGGCTCACTGCAGCCTCCTCCTCCTGAGTTCAAGCGATTCTCCTGCCTCAGCCTCCCGGGTAGCTGGGATTACAGGCGCCTGCCACCACGCCCGGCTAATTGTTGTATTTTTAGTAGAGGCCAGGTTTCACCATGTTGGCCAGGCCGGTGTCAAACTCCTGACCTCAGGTGATCCGCCTGCCTCAGCTTCCCAAAGTGCTGGGATACAGGCGTGAGCCACCGCGCCCGGCTGTCTGTTTCATTCCTATGTAGCTGTTTCAAGGTCATTACCTTCTATTCACTTGTTAAAATATTTCTAGAAGATTCTACACATCAAGAGCCCATCTATTCTTATTGCATTTTATCCTTTAAGAACGTGATATGTAGGGCAGGAAAGCATTCTGAACGAGTTCCCTTAATCATCTATGGCAGAAACTTTTAGCATTTCTGAAAAAAAGTTTGCCGGTATAAATTTTCTTTGATGGCTGATGAAATGAAGTGAATTGCAAAGAGGTTTAAGGAGCCAGCTTCAGACACTTTACCGTTTAACAACTAATTGGCTCTTCTTTTTCCTGACTGATATTAACTTATACTGTTTAATACTTTATAGCAAGGGTAGGCAAGTTAAACCTAAAGTTAAAATTCAGCCTCCTTTTTACAGCCATTTAACAAAGAATATGTTTTACATTTTTAAGAAAAGAAAGAGAAAGAAAGGAGGGAGGAAGAGAGGAGAGGGAGAAAGGGAGGAAGACAAATTATGTTCAAGTAACTGATTTGGTCCATGATGCCTAAAATATTTACAATCTGGCCCTTTGTATCAAAAGTTTGCCAATCCCTGCTTTCAACTGTAGGGAGCTCTTAAAGGTCTATTGAAAAAGAATTGAATAACTCAGATAACATGATGAATTGGGTATCCACGCTTCCCAGATGAAAAAAATGAACCTTTATTGTGACTTACCCAATAGAGCCCAAACTCAGGTCTTCGTTTTCTAGATTCAATATGCTTCAGCTTAAATCTCAACTCCACCACTGACCAGCTGTTTGATCTTGGACTAGTTACCTAATCTTTTGGGACCTCAGCTCTTTATTTGCAAGAAAGACATTAAAATATTACCTGTCCCATGGTGTTGCTGTGAAGTGTAACTGAATTAACACATAAAGATAGCTTAGATACTGCCTAAATATCACGATGTAACTTATTATTATATCTGAAATGCTTTTTACAGCATCTAAAGAGGCTTTTATGAAATGCTAGTTGAACTGTGTGAAAAAAACATTTCATACAGAAATAAATTTTTTTAAAAGAGTTAAATTTATACATATTTCTCATGTATAATACATAATTCTCAGAGGCTTTTAATGCTAATATCATTGTGGATCACAAAGAGATAGAATTTTTAGTGTTTTCCAAATGTGCTTGACTATGTATATATGTATCTTTGTATCTACCTATGTTTTTAGGCATTGCTCTATTTATCTATGGATCTATCCATTCATCTATCTATCTATCTGTTGATCTACCTATGTATTGTTCTATTTGGGAGAAGGAGTATTTTATATCTAATTTTCTAAAAAGTTAATTTTAAAAACCTTAATTTAGAAGATTTTTTCCCAGATTTCATTAAATGTCAGATCTCCTTTATATGATTGAGACAAGAACCTTTCTTTTTTTTTTTTTTTTTCTTTTTTTTAGACGGAGTCTCGCTCTGTCACCCAGGCTGGAATGCAGTAGTGCAATCTCGGCTCACTGCAACCTCTGTCTCCCAGGTTCAAGCAATTCTCCTGCCGCAGCCTTCTGAGTAGCTGGGATTAAAGGCACACACCACCACGCCCAGCTAATTTTTGTATTTTCAGTGGAGACGGGGTTTCACCATGTTGGTCAGGCTGGTCTCAAACTCCTGACCTCTTGATGCGCCCGCCTTGGCCTCCCAAAGTGCTGGGATTACAGGTGTGAGCCACCGTGCCCGGCCAACATGGACTTTTTTAAATATAATTTTATTTCGTATTCCCCTACAGAGCTGAGAATATGATTTCAGCATATAAAGTGCTCAATAAAGGCTGGCTAGCTTCCTTGCTTATCTGCTTGCTCACTTGTCAGCAATTAGCCTGATGCAGGGCTAACAGTTTTGTAATTGAGAAACATGCGCAGTTCTATAGTAGTTCATAGGAGGGACGCCTTATCCTGAAGGTGAGAGGAAGATGAGAATTAGTGATGCTTTCTAGATAACTAATTTTTGAGCTGAATCCTGAGCTGCAAGCTTCAGAAATTAGCTAAGAAAATGAAAGAAGAAAAAGGTTGTCAGGCTGAGGGAGTTTCCATGATTTCAAGGAGGTAAGATAGTATTCAAGTAATTGGAGAGGGTAAGGGACTGGGAAGGGGTGAACCCATATTAAAAGCTAAACATACTTAGCAAAATAAGTCAGTCACAAAAGATAAAAACTGTATTATTTCGCTTATGTGAGGACTCTAAAGTAGTCAAAATTATAGAGACAGAGAGTAGAACAGTGATTGCCAGAGGCTGGGGATAGGGAGAAATGGGAATCATTGTTTAACAGTTTAGAGATTCAGTTTCGCAAGATGAAAAGAGTTCTGGAGACAGATGGTAGTGAGGTGATGGTTGCACAAGAATATAAATGTACTTAACACTGCTGAACTGCACTTAAAATGCTTAAGATGGTACATTTTATGTTATGTGTATTTTGCAATAAAAAAACGTTTCAGGAAAGAAAAGCTAGGCACAGCACAGGGCACTTTCCATATTTTTTTTTTTTTTTTTTTTTTTTACTGATATTCACACTAACTCTGCAAGATACCTAAGAAAACTGCTTTGTAAGCTTTATTTACTGAGTAAATTTCCCAAAGCCAGAGACCTGGCAGGGGGCAGAGTCAGGATTAAACGCAGGTGGGGAGACTTTAAAGCCTGTGCGTTTTCTTGTAGGAATGCTTAGCAAGAAATTCCTTCACAGTGTCAGTGCCTTTAGAGGAACACTGAGGCAGGAGATATTTTTGGAGACTTCCCAACTCTCAGTTCATAGGAGATTGCCTCCCTCTCCTACGAGTTTAGACCCAGACAGAGTTTGGGTATTTGTTTCAGACACTGCAACAGAGTTGTTCAACTAATCTGTCTTTTCTGCGCATATTTTTGCAATGTCGATGACTAAATTGCAAAGCAATTGATATATATTAAAAGTGCAAAGTCCAAGAACCAAAGATTGCAACGTGGATTCTACCTTCTAGTAATTAAGCTCGTTGCAATGAAGTCTTAGTTTTGTCCTTAACTATACAGTCTTCTGTTACCTTTATGATTTCACTTTTTGAGAATATAAATTTTGATCATCCAAAATAAAACTTCAGTTTATAGTAACAGGAAAATAATGTCACAACAAATATTAGCCCATTATTCCAAAGCTGTGGTTATTTGACAAACAGTAAGAGCTGACATTTAGTGGATGTTTACAGGCACTAGCTTTAAGTCCCTTTTATTTGTTTTCATCGGATCATCACAGAAACCCTATTGGTAAGTACATTTATTATTCCCATATGATAGATGAGAAAATTGAAGTATAAAGATTTTATGTAAAGTATCCAAGATTAGTTAGAACACAAGTAGTCTGATGGCAAAGAGCTCTGAACCACTCTGTTATCCTATCTTGACTTTACTGTGTATTTAAGACTCATATATTCGTGGGTATTTTTGTTTTATGGAACTGTATCTCTATTCCTGCACTTATTTTTCATTTCTAATGCAATTATAATACATTATGTATTTATGAAATATTATAATTTATGCAATATTTCAATTTTTAGTACAAGTTTCACTTTTGTTCTTTTTTAAACATCTTTCTTAACATTTTAATGGTTTTTTAACATCTACTTTAACATCTTATTCTCATTTAACATCTAAATGAGAATACATCTAAATATTCTTATTTAACATCTACTTATTCTCAATTGATTTTTCTTCCAAATAAGCTTTAAAATCACATTATAAAGTACATGTGCATGTACAAACACAAATTCTCTTGAAATTCTTACCAGATTTTCAGCAAAATTGTGTGTTATTTTGAAGACACACAGTATTCTTAAAATATTAAGTTTTACCATCAAAAAAGCTTTAACAATTGCCTTAAATTTGTATTAGTTATTACATGTTACATTTATTGATATTTTATATTTGTGTGACTTTTGGTATTATAATTTTCTAACTAGTTATTGTCGATATGGGGAAAACTATTGTGTTTTACGTATAGTAAAAGCCCTTTTATCCAAAGCAACCAGTGCTTGATCAATTAATTGAAAAGTCAATTACAAGGAAATTAATTTTTTAAATGTATACATTATAAAAATTTAACTTAAGACATATAAATGAACATTTTTACCCCAACCCTCTGATATATGATCAAGCATTTTTGTGTATGTGTTTTGTGTGGGATGATTATTGCAAACTGAAGTTTTCTTATGTGAACCACATTCCCAAATCATTGTCTACAATTTGCAGTATCAGTGTCTTTAAACATTCTTGTGAAACGAAATGCATGCTACATTATCCAAGACTTTTATGATCTTTTCCCTCAAACATATATAGTAGCTCTGCCCATCTTGCTAATTCATCAGTAAGTTACTGTTTGTTTGCAACTCATTTTATCAAATAATTTGAAAATATTTACATTGATATCCATTGAAAGAATCCTCTTTCACATTCATAGTTCAATAGTGTATACAACATTTCATGCACTATTAACTTTTACAATATTAAGTGTGCTTGGTTTATTGACAGTTGGAAACAAACACAGTTGACTTCACAAGCAAAAACCTCAAATGGTGGGAGTAGAAGTGTTCAGACGTACTGGAGTGAAATCTTGCTTAGAACTGGATGTCCTATGGATACCCAACAGACAGTATGTTCCATAGAGGGAAAGAGAACAAAGTGACTAAATGGAAATTAGTTAATTATTGGTCATCTTAAGGAATTTCCATATTAGTTCTAACAATTTCTTAGTTGTCTTGAGGTTTTCATAGGGACAGTCAGATATCTATCACCTTTATTGGTTGGAGGACATGGCTTATTTCACTTTGTAGAACTTTCTGGAAAAATATTGAATAAAAGAGTAATAGCTTTTCCATGGTGCTATTTTTTGCCTCTTAAAAACATTCTTTTTTTTTTTTTTTTTTTTTTTTTTTTTTTTTTTTTTTTTTTTTTTTTTTTTTTGAGACGGAGTCTAGCTCTGTCGCCCAGGCTGGAGTGCAGTGGCCGGATCTCAGCTCACTGCTCACTGCAAGCTCCACCTCCCGGGTTTACGCCATTCTCCTGCCTCAGCCTCCCGCGCATCTGGGACTACAGGCGCCCGCCACATCGCCCGGCTAGTTTTTTTATGTATTTTTTAGTAGAGACGGTGTTTCACTGTGTTAGCCAGGAACATTCTGGGATTTGAGCCACCGCGCCCGGCCAAAAACATTCTTTTGCTTCTTAAATCAAGCTAACATATTTTTATAGGAAAATATACCTATCAACATTTATTATAATAATTGATATGTTTTATTCTGCTTCCAAAAACTTTCTTAAAAATATTTTTTTATATAATTTCTTACCCATTTTTGTTTGCTTATTTTTCTTTTGAATGATAGTTTCATTCTTTCATTTTTTTTCTTATTTTGGGGGAAAAGATAGATAGATGATAGACACAATGCATATTTGAAAAAGTACATTCTATTTGTACTTACTATTAAAGTAATTAATATTAAAAGGTAAAGAATATAAGTAGAATAAACTTTTCTACAATTATTCACATCTAAGTAATATTATAGTTTATACTGAATCATTTCTTAAACAGTTTGAGGAAATTAGCAGAATATCACCTATCTTCTCCCCTGCCCGTTTTTCATACTTTTCAAAATCAACTGAGATATTAGATACAGATTACTTTTTTTTTTGTTTTTGTTTTTTTTTTTGGGATGGAGTCGGGCTCTGTTGCCAGGCTGGAGTGCAGTGGCATGATCTCGACTCACTGGAACCTCTGCCTCCCCAGGTCAAGCGATTCTCCTGCCTCAGCCTCCCAAGTAGCTGGAACTGCAGGTGAGTGGCACCACACTCAGCTAATTTTTGTAGTTTTAGTAGAGACAGGGTTTAAAAACTGTTTCCCATAATGCATTTTTCAAGAACTATATATGAAATTTTTGTTCTTTAAAAAATCATATTTGAAATAATTACTTAGATGTAACTGTATTTTACTGTGCTTTAATTCTCTCCACTTTTTATTACAAATACACAATATTGACTTTTAATTTTGATATTTTTAACTAACTAAATTTTTTTAGTTGTTTTCAGCATAGATATGAAGGACAATTCCAGAGCACTGGCAAACCTAAAAAATTCCGACAATTTTACTGAGCATAGGATTCATTGATCAGAATGTGTTTTACTTAAAACGTCATGACCTGGGTTTTTATGCCACAAAATAGATATTTTAGATAAAAATTTGCCTGCAAGTAATTGTTTATTATTTTTTTAAATTTTATTTTATTTTTTAAATTTATTATTATTATTATTATTATTGTTATACTTTAAGTTCTAGGGTACATGTGTATAACGTGCAGGTTTGTTACATATATATACTTGTGCCATGTTGGTGTGCTGCACCCATCAACTCGTCAGCACCCATCAACTTGTTATTTACATCAGGTATAACTCCCAATGCAATCCCTCCCCCCTCCCCCCTCCCCATGATAGGCCCCAGTGTGTGATGTTCCCCTTCCCGAGTCCAAGTGATCTCATTATTCAGTTCCCACCTATGAGTGAGAACATGCGGTGTTTGGTTTTCTGTTCTTGTGATAGTTTGCTAAGAATGATGGTTTCCAGCTGCATCCATGTCCCTACAAAGGACACAAACTCATCCTTTTTTATGGCTGCATAGTATTCCATGGTGTGTATGTGCCACATTTTCTTAATCCAGTCTGTCACTGATGGACATTTGGGTTGATTCCAAGTCTTTGCTATTGTGAATAGTGCCGCAATAAACATACGTGTGCATGTGTCTTTATAGCAGCATGATTTATAATCCTTTGGGTATATACCCAGTAATGGGATGGCTGGGTCATATGGTACATCTAGTTCTAGATCTTTGAGGAATCGCCATACTGTCTTCCATAATGGTTGAACTAGTTTACAATCCCACCAACAGTGTAAAAGTGTTCCTATTTCTCCACATCCTCTCCAGCACCTGTTGTTTCCTGACTTTTTAATGATCGCCATTCTAACTGGTGTGAGATGGTATCTCATTGTGGTTTTGATCTGCATTTCTCTGATGGCCAGTCATGATGAGCATTTTTTCATGTATCTGTTGGCTGTATGAATGTCTTCTTTTGAGAAATGTCTGTTCATATCCTTTGCCCACTTTTTGCTGGGGTTGTTTGTTTTTTTCTTGTAAATTTGTTTGAGTTCTTTGTAGGTTCTGGATATTAGCCCTTTGTCAGATGAGTAGATTGCAAAAATTTTCTCCCATTCTGTAGGTTGCCTGTTCACTCTGATGGTAATTTCTTTTGCTGTGCAGAAGCTCTTTAGTTTAATTAGATCCCATTTTTCAATTTTGGCTTTTGCTGCCATTGCTTTTGGTGTTTTAGACATGAAGTCTTTGCCCATGCCTATGTCCTGAATGGTACTACCTAGGTTTTCCTCTAGGGTTTTTATGGTATTAGGTCTAACATTTAAGTCTCTAATCCATCTTGAATTAATTTTCCTGTAAGGAGTAAGGAAAGGATCCAGTTTCAGCTTTCTACTTATGGCTAGCCAATTTTCCCAGCACCATTTATTAAATAGGGAATCCTTTCCCCATTTCTTGTTTCTCACAGGTTTGTCAAAGATCAGATGGCTGTAGATGTGTGGTATTATTTCTGAGGACTCTGTTCTGTTCCATTGGTCTATATCTCTGTTTTGGTACCAGTACCATGCTGTTTTGGTTACTGTAGCCTTGTAGTATAGTTTGAAGTCAGGTAGCATGATGCCTCCAGCTTTGTTCTTTTGACTTAGGATTGTCTTGGAGATGCGGGCCTTTTTTGGTTCCATATGAACTTCAAAGCAGTTTTTTTTTTCCAATTCTTTGAAGAAACTCATTGGTAGCTTGATGGGGATGGCATTGAATCTATAAATAACCTTGGGCAGTATGGCCATTTTCACGATATTGATTCTTCCTATCCATGAGCATGGTATGTTCTTCCATTTGTTTGTGTCCTCTTTTATTTCACTGAGCAGTGGTTTGTAGTTCTCCTTGAAGAGGTCCTTTACATCCCTTGTAAGTTGGATTCCTAGGTATTTTATTCTCTTTGAAACAATTGTGAATGGAAGTTCATTCCTGATTTGGCTCTCTGTTTGTCTGTTACTGGTGTATAAGAATGCTTGTGATTTTTGCACATTAATTTTGTATCCTGAGACTTTGCTGAAGTTGCTTATCAGCTTAAGGAGATTTTGGGCTGAGACAATGGAGTTTTCTAAATATACAATCATGTCATCTGCAAAGAGGGACAATTTGACTTCTTCTTTTCCTAACTGAATACCCTTGATTTCTTTCTCTTGCCTGATTGCCCTAGCCAGAACTTCCAACACTATGTTGAATAGGAGTGGTGAGAGAGGGCATCCGTGTCTTGTGCCAGTTTTCAAAGGGAATTTTTCCAGTTTTTGCCCATTCAGTACGATATTGGCCATGGGTTTGTCATAAATAGCTCTTATTATTTTGAGGTACGTTCCATCAATACCAAATTTATTGAGCGTTTTTAGCATGAAGGGCTATTGGATTTTGTCAAAAGCCTTTTCTGCATCTATTGAGATAATCATGTGGTTCTTGTCTTTGGTTCTGTTTATATGCCGGATTACGTTTATTGATTTGCGAATGTTGACCAGCCTTGCATCCCAGGGATGAAGCCCACTTGATCATGGTGGATAAGCTTTTTGATGTGCTGCTGAATCCGGTTTGCCAGTATTTTATTGAGGATTTTTGCATCGATGTTCATCAGGGATATTGGTCTAAAATTCTCTTTTTTTGTTGTATCTCTGCCAGGCTTTGGTATCAGGATGATGTTGGCCTCATAAAATGAGTTAGGGAGGATTCCCTCTTTTTCTATTGATTGGAATAGTTTCAGAAGGAATGGTACCAGCTCCTCCTTGTACCTCTGGTAGAATTCAGCTGTGAATCCATCTGGTCCTGGACTTTTTTTGGTTGGTAGGCTATTAATTATTGCCTCAATTTCAGAGCCTATTATTGGTCTATTCAGGGATTCAGCTTCTTCCTGGTTTAGTCTTGGGAGAGTGTACGTGTCCAGGAAATTATCCATTTCTTCTAGATTTTCTAGTTTATTTGCGTAGAGGTATGTATAGTATTCTCTGATGGTAGTTTGTATTTCTGTGGGGTCGGTGGTGATATCCCCTTTATCATTTTTTATTGCGTCTATTTGATTCTTCTCTCTTTTCTTCTTTATTAGTCTTGCTAGCGGTCTGTCAATTTTGTTGATCTTTTCAAAAAACCAACTCCTGGATTCATTGATTTTTTGGAGGGTTTTTTGTGTCTCTATCTCCTTCAGTTCTGCTCTGATCTTAGTTATTTCTTGCCTTCTGCTAGCTTTCGAATGTGTTTGCTCTTGCTTCTCTAGTTCTTTTAATTGTGATGTGAGAGTGTCAATTTTAGATCTTTCCAACTTTCTCTTGTGGGCATTTAGTGCTATAAATTTCCCTCTACACACTGCTTTCAATGTGTCCCAGAGATTCTGGTCTGTTGTATCTTTGTTCTCATTGGTTTCAAAGAACATCTTTATTTCTGCCTTCATTTTGTTATGTACCCAGTAGTCATTCAGGAGCAGGTTGTTCAGTTTCCATGTAGTTGAGCGGTTTTGATTGAGTTTCTTAGTCCTGAGTTCTAGTTTGATTGCACTGTGGTCTGAGAGACACTTTGTTATAATTTCTGTTCTTGTACATTTGCTGAGGAGTGCTTTACTTCCAATTATGTGGTCAATTTTGGAATAAGTGCGATGTGGTGCTGAGAAGAATGTATATTCTGTTGATTTGGGGTGGAGAGTTCTATAGATGTCTATTAGGTCTGCTTGCTGCAGAGATGAGTTCAATTCCTGGATATCCTTGTTAACTTTCTGTCTCGTTGATCTTTTAATGTTGACAGTGGAGTGTTGAAGTCTCCCATTATTATTGTATGGGAGTCTAAGTCTCTTTGTAAGTCTCTAAGGACTTGCTTTATGAATCTGGGTGCTCCTGTATTGGGTGCATATATATTTAGGATAGTTAGCTCTTCCTGTTGAGTTGATCCCTTTACCATTACGTAATGGCCCTCTTTGTCTCTTTTGATCTTTGATGGTTTAAAGTCTGTTTTATCAGAGACTAGTATTGCAACCCCTGCTTTTTTTTTGTTCTCCATTTGCTTGGTAAATCTTCCTCCATCCCTTTATTTTGAGCTTATGTATGTCTCTGCATGTGAGATGGGTCTCCTGAATACAGCAGACTGATGGGTCTTGACTCTTTATCCAGTTTGCCAGTCTGTGTCTTTTAATTGGAGCATTTAGTCCATTTACATTTAAGGTTAATATTGTTATGGGTGAACTTGATCCTGCCATTATGATATTAACTGGTTATTTTGCTCGTTAGTTGATGCAGTTTCTTCCTAGCCTCGATGGTCTTTACATTTTGGCATGCTTTTGCAATGGCTGGTACCGGTTGTTCCTTTCCATATTTAGTGCTTCCTTCAGGGTCTCTTGTAAGGCTGGCCTAGTGGTGACAAAATCTCTAAGCATTTGCTTATCTGTAAAGGATTTGATTTCTCCTTCACTTATGAAACTTAGTTTGGCTGGATATGAAATTCTGGGTTTAAAATTCTTTTCTTTAAGAATGTTGAATATTGGCCCCCACTCTCTTCTGGCTTGTAGAGTTTCTGCTGAGAGATCTGCTGTTAGTCTGATGGGCTTCCCTTTGTGTGTAACCCGACCTTTCTCTCTGGCTGCCCTTAAGATTTTTTCCTGCATTTCAACTTTGGTGAATCTGGCAATTATGTGTCTTGGAGTTGCTCTTCTGGAGGAGTATCTTTCTGGCATTCTCTGTATTTTCTGGATTTGAATGTTGGCCTGCCCTACTAGGTTGGGGAAGTTCTCCTGGATGATATCCTGAAGAGTGTTTTCCAAGTTGGTTCCATTTTCCCCCTCACTTTCAGGCACCCCAATCAGACGTAGATTTGGTCTTTTTACATAATCCCATACTTCTTGCAGGCTTTGTTCATTTCTTTTTCTTCTTTTTTCTTTTTTTTTTTTTTTGGTCTCGCTCTGTCGCCCAGGCTGGAGTGCAGTGGCGCAATCTCGGCTCACTGCAAGCTCCGCCTCCCGGGTTCACGCCATTCTTGCCTCAGCCTCCGAGTAGCTGGGATACAGGCCCACAACCGCGCCCGGCTAATTTTTTGTATTTTTTAGTAGAGACGGGGTTTCACTCCTGACCTTGTGATCCGCCCGCCTCGGCCTCTCAAAGTGCTGGGATTACAGGCGTGAGTCGGCCTTTTTTTTCTTTTGGTTTCTCTTCTCGCTTCATTTCATTCCTTTGATCCTCAATCACTGATACTCTTTCTTCCAGTCGAGTCAGTTACTGAAGCTTGTGCATTTGTCGTATTTCTCATGTCATGCTTTTCATCTCTTTCATTTCGTTTATGACCTTCTCTGCATTAATTACTCTAGCTATCAATTCTTCCACTTTTTTTTCAACATTTTTAGTTTCTTTGCGCTGGGTACATAATTCCTCCTTTAGTTCTGAGAAGTTTGAGGGACTGAAGCCTTCTTCTCTCATCTCGTCAAAGTCATTCTCTGTCCAGCTTTGATCTGTTGCTAGCGATGAGCTGCGCTCCTTTGCCGGGGGAGATGTGCTCTTATTTTTTGAATTTCTAGCTTTTCTGCCCTGCTTTTTCCCCATGTTTGTGGTTTTATCTGCCTGTGGTCTTTGATGATGGTGACTACTGATGGGGTTTTGGTGTAGGTGTCCTTCCTGTTTGATAGTTTTCCTTCTAACAGTCAGGACCCTCAGCTGTAGGTCTGTTGGAGATTGCTTGAGGTCCACTCCAGACCCTGTTTGCCTGGGTATCAGCAGCAGAGGCTGCAGAAGATAGAATATTGCTGAACAGCCAGTGTACCTGTCTGATTCTTGCTTTCGAAGCTTCCTCTCATGGGTGTACTCCACCCTGTGAGGTGTGGGGTGTCAGACTGCCCCTAGTGGGGGATGTCTCCCAGTTAGGCTACTCAGGGGTCAGGGACCCACTGGAACAGGCAGTCTGTCCCTTCTCAGATCTCAACCTCCGTGTTGGGAGATCCACTGCTCTCTTCAAAGCTGTCAGACAGAGTCGTTTGTGTCTGCAGAGGTTTCTGCTGCTTTTGTTGTTGTTTAGCTGTGCCCTGTCCCCAGAGGTGGAGTCTACAGAGACAGGCAGGTTCCCTTGAGCTGCTGTGAGCTCCACCCAGTTCGAGCTTCCCAGCGGCTTTGTTTACCTACTTAAGCCTCAGCAATGGCGGGTGCCCCTCTCCCAGCCTCACTGCTGCCTTGCGGTTAGATCGCAGACTGTTGTGCTAGCAATGAGGGAGGCTCTGTGGGCGTGGGACCCTCCCGGCCAGGTGTGGGATACAATCTCCTGGTGCCCCATTTGCTTAAAGCACAGTATTGGGGTGGGAGTTACCTGAGTTTCCAGGTGTTGCGTGTCTCAGTTCCCCTGGCTAGGAAAAGGGATTCCCTTCCCCCTTGCGCTTCCCAGGTGAGGCGATGCCTCGCCCTGCTTCGGCTCTGGCTGGTCGGGCTGCAGCAGCTGAGCAGCACGGATTGTCCGGCACTCCCTAGTGAGATGAACCCAGTACCTCAGTTGAAAATGCAGAAATCACCGGTCTTCTGTGTCGCTCGCGCTGGGAGTTGGAGACTAGAGCTGTTCCTATTCGGCCATATTGCTCCGCCCTCTAAACTTATATTTTAAAGTGTAATGCTTGAAACACTTTAGAAATCTGTTTCTTTCTCTTCAAGAAAATACACATGAAGATTTCGGAGGAAAATAATTCCCTATGTTTAATTACAATTAGAGTATCAGATTGGGTGCAGTGACTCATACCTGTAATCCCTGCATTCCGGGAGGCTGAGGCTGGAGAATAGCTTGAGCCCAGGAGTTTGAGACCAGCCTGAGCAAGAAAGAAAGACTCCATCTCTACAAAAAATATAAACATTAACCGGAATAGTAGAATGGGCCTGCAGTTCTAGCTACTCAGGAGGCTGAGATGGAGGAATCACCTGAGCTTGGGAAGTAGAGGCTGCAGTGAACTGTGATCACGCCACTGCACTCAGCCTGAGTGACAATGTGAAACCCTGTCTCAAAAAAAAAAAAGAACCTCAATGACAGTTAGGTAATTCCCACCTCAGAAACAAAGTCCTCCCTCTTTATTTTACTCAGGCAATAAAGCAACTCAGTCAAGGAAGGCTCAGTGCTTCCTATCCTTTTGCACAAGATGTGCTTGCATGGAAACCTGTCTTCAACCAGTCTAGTCTCACTGAGTTTGTGTTCCATGTGTTCACCACAGTCCCTGAATTTCAGGTTCTTCTCTTCCTTCTTTTCTTCCTTCTCTACTTGATGATCCTCTGTGGCAACACAGTCATCATCTGGGTTGTGTGCCTACACAGCGTTCTCCGAACCCAGATGTATTTCTTCTTGTCCAACCTGCCCTTTGTAGAGATCTGCTACACCACCATTGTGGTGCCCTTGATGCTTTCCAACATTTTTGGGGCCCAGAAGCCCATCCCACTGGCTGGATGTGGGGCCCAAATGTTCTTCTTTCTCACACTTGGTGGTGCTGACTGTTTCCTCTTGGCGATCATGGCCTATGACCGCTATGTGGCCATCTGCCACCAACATGACCTGCACGCTGTGTGTGCAGAAGCTGCTCGGCGCCGTGGGTCTGGCCTTCTTCCTCTCCCTGCAGTTCACCGCCTTAATCTTCACCCCGCCCTTCTGCGGCCACCGCCGGGAAATTAACCACTTCCTCTGCAATGTACCTCCCATCCTGTGCCTGTCCTGCACCGACATCCGCGTGCACCAGGCTGTCCTCTACGTCGTGAGCATCCTTGTGCTAACTGTCCCCTTCTTGTGCATCTGCATCTCCTACGTGTTCATCACCTGAGCCATCCCGCACATCCGTTCTGCCGAGGGCCGCCGCTGGGCCTTCTCCACCTGCTCCTCCCACCTTACCGTGGTCCTGCTGCAGTATGGCTGCTGTGCCTTGGTATACTTGCGTCCCCAGTCCAGCTCCTCTGTAGATGAAGACCGCCAGTTTGCCCTTGTTTACACCTTTATCACACCATTACTCAACCCTTTGGTTTACACCCTTAGGAACAAGGATGTCAAAGGTGCCCTGAAAAAAGTGATTAGTACCAAAGGGACATCTGAGTCCTTCTGAAGGCTCTGAGAGACTGAAAGGGGCACCTGGGCATGGGACAACGGTAAAACTCTTCCATCCAAATGCTAGATATGCCTTCATTGTATCGGAATTTGGACTTTGATTAATTCTCTGTGCCTAATGCACTTAGTTGCTACAGATCATTCTCATTTTTAAAAAAGGTCTCCCAAAACCTTAAAACTCCAAAAAGTGTAGACTGCTATCATTCACTTAACTCCAAATTTATAATTTTACCTTTCCTCTAAAGCAATATAAAAGGAAAAATTTATTTTAAGAAATTGGCTTATGTAACTGTGGGGGTGAAAGCAAAGAGGGGTCAGGTGTGGTGGCTCACACCTGTAATCCCAGCACTTTGGGAGGCCAAAGTGGGTGGATCACTTGAGCCCAGGAGTTTGAGACCAGCCTGGGCAACATGGTGAAACCCCATTTCTCCAAAAATATATAGAAAAAGTAACCGGGCATGGTGGCACATGCCTGTATTCCCAGCTACTTGGGAGGCTAAGGTGGGAGAATCACTCGAGCCTAGGAGGTCGAAGCTGCAGTGAGCCGGGATCACACCACTGCACTCCAGCCTGGGCAACAGAGTGAGACCCTCTCTAAAGTAAATAAATAAAAGCAAAGAGGAGTTGTAGGAGTGGGTCCTATTGTCCTATAAGGCAATTACCTCAGGGGATGCCATTAGTGAAAAAGTAGAGTTAATCTCAGTCAAGGGTGAAGTGGCTGCTTTACTGGCAAAAGACTGACCAGAATTCAGGGGTTCTATACTCCCACCTTCATCAGAATCATCTCATATGTCCCCATTTCAATTTTCTAGAGCCCATTTCTTCTCAATTCATGCCCTTGCTTTAACAGTATACATCCTGCAAGGATGGGAATTCAATATGCATTGTAAATCACCAATTCACAGCATGAGATTCTGCATTTGGTTATCAGAAACCTCAGTTCTACCACTACAAGAGATATAGGTCACTTTGAGGACAGACATACAAGTTTTTACACCATTTATGCAGTGCTTGAGCTTAGAATTTGAACTCCTGAACTCATCCTTTCTTTTCCACTTGGTCTAGTGAAATTATGTAATAGAAGCAGCTAGTCCATTTCATTATACTCACTAGTTTGATAAAAGTATGTGAAAGTATTATATGCACATTCACCCAGAACTTTGCCTCTTACAAATATTTGATTGGATGTATCCAATCGTGATGTTTTGCATATCCCTATTGCCACATCACACCATGGACCTTTAGCATTATGGAGGGTAATTTGCTTGCCCAAATCTACTGATTTAAATATTAATCTCATCTAAAAGATAATCTCACAGGAGTGTCTAGACTAGCAAAGATAACGCATATAACTAACCATCACAGCCCAGAAGATGACAAAGAATCTGATGTAAGTTAAATCTCGGTATAATGTTTCTTCTATACCAAACTCTAAGGAAAGGCTTGTAACAATAGTTAACTATAGAAATAGAAACTCATCAGCTGGGCGTGGTGACTCATGCTTGTAATCCCAGCATTTTGGGAGGTCATGGTAGGATCATGTGAGGTCAGGAGTTCAAGACCAGCCTGGCCAACATGGTGAAACCCATTCTCTATTAAATATACAAAAATTAGCCAGGGCAGTAGTGTGCACCTGTAGTCCCAGCTACTCGGGAGGCTGAATCAGGAGAATCGCTTGAACCCAGGAGGCACAGGTTGCACTGAGCTGAGATTGTGCCATTGTACTCCAGCCTAGGCAACAGAGCAAGACTACATCTCAAAAAAAAAAAAAAAAAAAAAAAAGGGAAATAGAAACTCATCATGTGAAATATTGCTTTGAAACATAAAGCCATCAACTGAGTCTTAAATACAATATATATTTAGTTTCAAGAAATTCTCATTGTGTGTTTTAATTTGTATTGATAAATAGTTGCATATATTTATGGGATACATCGTGGTCTTTTGAGATATGTATACAGTAGTCCCCCCTTATCTAAAGGGGATACATTTCAAGACCCCCAGTGAATGCACAAAACCATGGATAGAAAGAACCCTATATATGCTGTTTCTTTCATACATATATACCTATGATAAAGTTTAATTTTAAATTAGGCACAATAAAAGGTTAACAACAATAACTAACAGCAAAACGGAACAATTACAACAATATGCTAGCATTGCAACTCTTGCTCTTTGGAGGCCATTATTAAGTAAAATAAGGGTTACTTGAACACAAGCACTGGGATACAGCAACAGTTGATCTTATACATGAGACAACAAGTGACTAACAAGAAGGTAGCACGTACCATGTGGATATGCTGGACAAAGGGATGATTGACATCCTGGATTGGGGAATTTCATCATGCTACTCAGAACAACACACAATTTAAAACTTTTGAGTTATTTCTGGAATTTTCTATTTAATATTTTCCAACCTCAGTTGCCTATGGGTAACCACAACCTCAGATAGCATAACATGAAAAAGGGAAGACTATTGTATACAGTAGAAAGATTAAATCAAGCAATTAACATATCCATCATCTCACCAACTTATTATTTTTTTGTGGTGAGGATGTTTAAAATCTATTCGTTTAGCAATTTTGAAATACATGGTACATTATTATTAACTGTGGTCACCATATAGTACAATAGATCAGTATATCTTATTCTTCAAGTCTAACTGAAACTTTATACCCTTTGATCAAAATCTCCCTTTTCTCCATCCCTCCCCAGCTTCCGGACTCTGGTAACTGCCTTTTTTAGATTGATTCCATATCTTGGCTATTGTGGACAGTGCTGCAATGAACATGGATGTGCAGACATCTCTTCAACATGCTGATTTCATTTCCTTTGTATATATACTAAGAAATGGGATCGTTCTCATTAGTTTTAATCTTTAGAAAAATGTTAAACCCTTAGTCTAATAAGTTATTGAAAGCAGTGTGACATTGTTTAAATGAATAGATACTTGTCCTCCTAAGTATCTTCTAATTCTCCACTCATTTTCTTTAAGGTCCTAAAGAGTCACTGAGTTTTATTGCTGGATAGTAAGAGGGAAGTATTCGATAGAATCAGAAGAACAGAGTTGGTTCTAGTTTTGCTAGACTTTTTGGGCACTTCACACAAATCAAGTAATTTCTCTGGATCTCAGTTTCTTCATAAAGATATCTGACAATAGGATTTTCAAAATCCTCATAATCAAATGTGCATAATCAAATTTAGTAGTGTGCTGTTTCAGACATGCTGACTTTCTTCCAGCTTCAAGTCCTTTACAAGTTCTGTTCCCTTTCCCCTTTGTTTGAACTGCTTTTCTCCACAATGTGGTAGCTGTTTTTTTCCTACTTTACAGATTTCGTCACAAATGTCACCTCTTCAGAGAAGATGCTTTTGATGACGTCTTCTTCCAATCATTCTCTATCCTATTATCTTGTGGTATTTTCTCCATGGAGTTTATCACTGTCTGATAATATCTCATTTACTTATTTAACCTGTTGGTTATCTGTTTCACTAGATATAATGTAAGCTTCATGAAAGTAGGAATCTTGCCTGTTTTATTCATCTTTGTATCCCCAAAACTTAGAACAGTGATGGACACATCATATTACACATAAATGTGTTTAATCATCAATCAATCAATTATGGACCAAACTCTAAATGGGTGAACCTTAAGACTGTGTAATCATCACCTAGGGTCATAGTCACATCTCAAAGAGTACATAACAAACATATGTTCCATTGTAAATGTCTAATATACCAAGGAAAGTAAGAAAAAGAGAATTATAATAAGAACAAAGATTTTTTTTTAATTAGCAGACTTTAATATGGCAAGATAATATCTGGGCAGGTACATGCTCAAAGTCTATGAAATTTTTATGGTATGTTGAGTGAATATGTATACTTTCTTCAAATTCTGGAAAACTATAATAAGGGAGTTATTTTTAAAGTAACAGAGGAAAGTAACAAAAGAAAATTAAATGTTTTCCATTGTTTCTTTATCCAAGTGAAGATATCAGAATCTCCTTTTCTACACATAAAATGTAAATATTGTCTCAGTTTTCCAGGGCAATAAGAATTTGGGACTTGGGCTGAACCTTGCTATGACAGATATAATGGGAATACACTTGAAACAGCAGACTTAGAGGACCATGTTTAGGGAACTTTGTATTTGTTGGAAAATTATTTTGAGAACCAAGAATATTCCTAAAGGGTAATACTGGTCTTTACTTTGACATGTATACTCCAATATTCCATTGACTGGAGATGCTGCACACTTTTAAACAACCAGATCTCATGAGAACTCACTCACTTGCACAAGAACAACACCAAGGAGATGTTGCTAAACAGTTCATGAGAAATCTACCCTCCATCATCAAACCACCTCCCACCAGGCCCCATTTCCAACATTGGGAATTACAAGTTGACATGAGATTTGATGAGACACAGATCCAAACCATATCGCTGACTACAGTAAAATTCTCAAAGTTAATCATTGTGACCCAGATTGCAAAGACCTCCATCATAACATAGATAGAATAGCCTTTAAATGTCTTTTGTTGTAGCCTTCTATAAACTATGTCCTTGAAGAATAATTTTTTTTCACAGTGCTGCCCAACTGTTGGATGCAAAGTTGTTTTCCTTAGAGGCCCCTAGACAAGTAATTTGATTAAGAAATAATCTTTTTCCCCTTTTTTATTTGTACAAATACAACAGGTACAAGTGCAGTTTTGTTACATGGATAGGTTGTGTAGTGGTGAAGTCTGAGCAGTCAGTGTAACCATCATCCAAATAATATTTTATCTATTATGTGGTTTCACATCCCTCACCCCCTTTCCAGCCTCCCATCATTCCAAGTCTCCAGTGTCTGCTATTGAACATTGTATGTCCACTGTACACATTATTTATCTCCCACTTATAAGTGAGAACATGTGGTATTTGTCTTTCTGGGTCTAATTTGTTTCACTTAAGTTAACAGCCTCCAGTTCCATGTATGTTCTGCAAAAGACATGACCTCATCCTTTCTTAAGGCTGAATATATATACTACATTTTCTTTATCCATTGACCTGTGGATGGACACGTAGGTTGATTCCAAATCTTTGCTATTGATAATAGTGCTGTGATAAATATATGAGTGCAGGTATCTTTTTCATATAATGATTTATTTTCTTTTGGGTAGATATTCAGTAGTGGGGTTGTTGGATCAAATAGTGGTTCTATTTTTAATTCTTTGAGAAATCTCCATACTGTTTTCCATAGAGGTTGTACTAATTTACATTCCCACCAATAGTATATAAGCATTCTTTTTCTCTGCATCCTTACCAAAGTCGACTTTTTAATAATAGCCATTCTGCCTGGTGTAAGATGATATCTCATTGTTTGCATTCTTTATCTGTCATTACTGACTTTCCATTTTGGGTACTGACTTTCCATTAAAGGCTATTTCTATTTGGCTAGTGTGATCCTTTGGTAGTGTCACATTCGTGTTTTTCATAGCTCAGAATTCTTACACTGCTTCCCTCTCATCTGGAAAGACTGACACTTCTAATGTTTGTAATTATTTTCATGCAGATAGGTTTTTTTGTTTGTTTGTTTCTTTATATTTTTTTTTCTTGACATTCCTCCCCTTCCTAGGGTGTGTGACTATAGAGTATGCTGGATAGGGTCTTAGGCTATGCACTTCTCTAGGCAGGTTTTATATTGGGCTGTGCAGTTTGGCCTAAAGACCAGTAGATAGTGCTTATGGGTAAGAGCCAGCTGTGGCCCTATATGATCCTCACCAAGTTAGTGTCTCCTTTGCACAGGTTCGAGGTTAGTCCTACTTGATGATAACCCACCAGGTCTCTCTGGCACTTGCTCGCCAGTCTTCCTGGACCTGAAGTCTTGACCCAGAACCGGCACTGTTGCAGTCATCTTTCTGCTGATGAAAGCCATCCTGATGTTAGCTGCCTGCCCTCCTGGATTCCTGCATCTGTCCTGATCACCCTAATGTATTCCTGGCCTGGCTTCTAGACAGGCCAGACTCTGTATAATTAGCTTTTGCTTCAGTTTCCCTCCCTAAACATCAGTTCATGAAAGTAGAGTTCTTACCTTTATCATAGACCACCCAAATGGGTTCTAACACCTGCCTAGCACTTGCCAGTCCTTTGACTGAGAGAGAAGGAGTTGAAATATTGTCCCAAATCTCCTAGTCTGGTTGGAGTTCTGAATAAAGGACTGGTTAGCCAAGACCAAACCACAGGATTAATTATCTCTTGCTAATCCAAGAAAATAGTTGCACCATCTCCATCCATACTGTCCTAGTCCAGTCCACCATTAGCTCTCATCTGAACTTGCTAAAAGTATCTCTAATGAGTCTAGATTTTATTCCTGACAATCCATTGACTGGAAGAGAATGAATAATTAGCCAAGACATGTTATTTCTCCAGGTTTCCCCTGCTCACTACCTGTCTCTCCACTTGTGCAGTCTATGCAATAATTGGCATGAAATTGTTAAAAAGGAACTACCAAGCTCCTACTCTTGCCAGACATGGAGTCAGAAAGTAACACCCAGGGTGTGTCAGGGTGGTAATGTTTCTGTCTAATAAGAATGTTACTCTTTCCCTTTAAGGATTTTTATTGCACAGATAGTAAAAGGTCAGAGATTTTATCATCATCATTCTCACCGTCACTAACGTCTTTCCCAGATTCATAAGAACAAGAAAAAATCAGCCCACTTCAGAGTTTATTGAAGGAAACTTCTGCTTCCTCGAAATATTACCGTAAAACCTTGGGATATCATTTTTGTGCCTTCATAAATCAAAGGTTACATTAAGCACATTCTGAAAATAAGAAGTAACATACAGAACAACAAGGGGTATGGAGTAAAGAACTTTCACAAAGCAAGGACAAGAGGAACACGTTGATCAGAACAGTCGTTTTCTCCCTAGTATCAGTTCTTTAATGAGGTGGCCATGAAATTGTGCCACTCAGCTCTCCAGAGGCAGGAAGCATGATTCATGGATTTGAATTTCGCCAGATGCTAAAACCCAATCCACCACTGTGTCTGTGGCATGGCCACATGTCCCATAGACTGCTTGCAGCCAATGATTATGTTAGGAATACAAAGGCAACCCCATTCCTGGAAGATGTAGGTTAACTGTGACTTAAAAGATTGGATAAGGACACTCCATCAACTCTGTTGAAACTCTTAGAACTATCCTGCAGCCTGAGATTCTACCTGTTCAAGCCTTCCTTTTATATAAGGGTCAGATCTGCATCATTGTCCAACAGCTCTCCCTGCCTTCCCTGGCTCCCTCCCCCTCCTCTCTAATAAAATTTACCCCAATATCTGTTTCACATCTAATCCTGCATTGGCATCTACTTCTCAGAGTATTCAAATCAATGTACTTAATAACAGTAAACTGGTAGCTTGTATCAGACCTTCCAGTATGTCATGTTATGTTGTCTGTTCCTTGTTGTGTTTTTTTTTATTATTTTTCATTTGTATGGATACATAGTAGGTGTATATATTTATAGAGTACATGAGATATTTTTATACAGGCATACAATGCAAAATAATCACATCAGGGTAAATGGGGTATCCATTATCTCAAGCATTTATCATATCTTGGTGTTACAAATGTTCCAAATCATATTCTTTTATTTTTAAATGTACAATAATTTTTTGTTGACTGTAATCACCCTATTGTGCTATCAAATGCTAGGTCTTATTCATTCTGTCTAACTACATTTTTGCACCCATTAACTATCCCCACCTCCCCACCTTCCCCCCACCCTGTCTATCTCCATGAGTTCAACTGGTTTGATTTTTAGCTCCCACAAATAAGCAACAACATGTCACTTAACATATTGTCCTCCAGTACCATCCATGTTGTTTCAAATTACAGGATCTCATTTTTTTTTAAATGGCTGAATGATACTCCATTTTGTATATGTACCCCATTTTTTTTCTTTCTTTTTCCTTTTTTTTTTTTTTTTTTGGTGTGTGTGTGCTTTTTATTGTTGTTGTTGAGACAGAGTCTTGCTCTGTCACCCAGGCTGGAGTGCAGTGGTGCAATCTCTGCTCACTGCAACTTCCGCCTCCCAGATTCAAGCAATTTTCCTGCCTCTGCCTCCTGAGTAGCTGGAATTACAGGCGTGCGCCACCATGCCCAGCTAGTTTTTGTATTTTTAGTAGAGACAGGGTTTCACCGTGTTAGCCGAGCTGATCTTGAACTCCTGACCCCAGGTGATCCACCTGCCTTGGCCTCCCAAAGTGCTGGGATTACAGATGTGAGCCACGGGGCCTGGCCCTATGTACCCCATTTTCTTTATCCATTCATCTGTTGATGAACACTTCACTTGCTTCCAAATCCTGGCTATTGTGAGCAGCGCTGCAGTGAACATGAGAATGCATATATATACTCTTTAATATACTGATTTCCTTATATATATACACGCATATGTATATGTGTATATATATATGCATATATATACTCTTTAATATACTGATTTCCTTTCTTTTCAATATATACCTAGCAGTGGGATTGCTGGATTGTATGGTAGCTCTAGTTTTATTTTTCTAAGGACTCTCCATACTGTGCCACAGGGTTGAACTAATTTAAATTCCCACCAACTGTATACAAGGATTCCCCTTTCTCTGCATCCTTACCAGTATTAATTACTGTCTGTCTGTTGGATAAAAGTCAATGTAACTGAGGTGAGATGATATTTCATTGTAGTTTGATTTGCATTTATCTGATAATCAATGATGTTGAACACCTTTTCATATGCCTGTTTACCATTTGTATGTCTTCTTTTGGGGAACATCTATTCAGGTCTTTTGCTCATTTGTTTTCACTTATACATATTCAACTTTTATTTTAGATTTAGGAGTCTATGTGCAGGTTTATTACCTGGGTATATTGTGTGATGCTGACGTTTGGCAGTATGATTGCTCCCATCGCCCAAGTACTGAGCATAGTACCCAATAATTTTCCAACTCTTGCCCATCTCCCTCTCCCCTTTAGTAGTCCATAGTGTCTATTGTTGTTATCTTTATGCCTATGAGTACCCATTGTTTAGCTGCCATTTTTAAACGAGAACACGTGGTATTTGGTGTTCTGTGCCTGCATTAATTCCCTTAGGATAATAATCTCCAGCTGCATCCATGTTGTTACAAAGGATATGATTTCATTCTTTTTTATGGTTGCACAGTATTCCATGGTGTAAAAGTACTACATTTTCTTTAACCAATCCACAGATGATGGGCACGTAGGTTGATTTCATGTCTTTGCTATTCTAAGTAGTGCATACTGGTGTGTGTGTTTTTTGGTAAAATGATTTATTTTTTCCTGCATATGTCCAGTTTTGGGATTGCTGAGTCAAATGATAGTTCTTTCTTTTTTCAACTTTTACTTTGGTCATTTTATTTTTATTTATTTTTATTTTTTATTTCCATAGTTTATTGAGGAATAGGTGGTGTTTGGTTACATGAGTAAATTATTTAGCAGTGATTTGTGAGATTTTGCTGCACCCATCACTTGAGCAGTATACACTAAACCCAATTTCTACTCTTTTTTCCCTCAGCCCCTTCCCACCCTTTCTCCCTGAGTCCCCGAAGTCCACTGTGTCATTCTTATGCCTTTACATCCTCATAGCTTAGCTCCCACTTATGAGTGAGAGCATATGATGTTTGGTTTTCCATTCCTGAGTTACTTCACTTTGAATAATAGTCTCCAGTCTCATCCAGGTCACTGTGAATGCCATTAATTCATTCCTTTTAATGGTTGAGTAGTATTCCATCACATATATATACACACATATATCTCACAGTTTCTTTATCCACTTGTTGATTGATGAGCATTTGGGTTGGTGCCACATTTTTGCGATTGTGAATTGTGCTGCTATAGATATGCGTGTGCAAGTATCTTTTTCGTATAATGACTTTTTTTCCTCTGGGTAGATACCCAGTAGTGGAAATGCTGAATCAAATGGTAGTTCTACTTTTAATTCTTTAAGGAATCTCCACACTGTTTTTCATAGTGGTTGCACTAGCTTACATTCACACCAGCAGTGTAGAAGTGTTCCCTGTTGGCATCTATGCCAACATCTATTTTTTTTATTATGACCATTCTTGCAGGAGTAAGGTGGTATCACATTGTGGTTTTGATTTGCATTTCCCTGATCATTAGTGATGTTGAGCATTTTTTCATATGTTTATTGGCCCTTTGTATATTTTCTTTCAAGAATTGTCTATTCATGTCCTTAGTCCACTTTTTGGTGGGATTGTTTTTTTTTTTTTCCTTGCTAATTTGTTTGAGTTTGTTGTAGATTCTGGATATTAGTCCTTTGTCAGAGGTATAGATTGTGAAGATTTTCTCCCACTCTGTGGGTTGTCTGTTTACTCTTCTGACTGTTCCTTTTGCCAGGCAAAAGCTCTTTAGTTTAATTAGGTCCCAGCTCTTTATTTTGTTTTTGTTGCATTTGCTTTTGGGCTCTGGGTCAAAAAATCCTTGCCTAAGCCAATGTCTAAGAAGGTTTTCCAAAGTTATTTTCTAGAATTTTAATAGTTTCAGGTCTTAGATTTAAGTCCTTAATCCATCTTGAGTTGATTTTTGAATAAGGTGAGAAATGAGGATCCAATTTCATTCTCCTACATGTGGCTTGCCAATTATCCCAGCACCGTTTGTTGAATTGGATGTCCTTTCCCCACTTTATGTTTTTGTTTCTTTTGTCAAAGATCAGTTGACTGTAAGAATTTGGATGTATTTGTCGGTTCTCTATTCTCTTCCATTGTTCTATGTGCCTATTTTTATGCCAGTATCATGCTGTTTTGGTGACTATGGCCTTGTAGTATAGTTTGAAATAAGGTAATGTGACGCTTCCAGATTTGCTCTTTTTGCTTAGTCTTGCTTTGGTTATGTGGGCTCTTTTTTGGCTCCATATGAATTTTAGAATTTTTTTTTAATTCTGTGAAGAATAATGGTGGTATGTTAATGGGAATTGCATTGATTTGTAGATTGCTTTTGGCAGTATGGTCATTTTCACAATATTGATTCTACCTATCCATGAGCATGGGATGTGTTTCCATTTGTTTGTGTCGTCTATCATTTCCTTCAGCAGTGATTTGTAGTTTTCCTTGTAGAGATCTTTCACCTCCTTGGTTAGGTATATTCTTAAGTATTTTATTTATTTTTTTATGCAGCTGTTGTAAAGGGGGTTGAGTTCTTGATTTGATTCTCCACTTGGTCGCTGTTGGTGTGTAGAAGAGCTACTGATTTGTGTACATTAATTTTGTATCCTGAAACTTTGCTGAATTCTTTCATCAGTTCTAAGAGCTTTCTGGAGGAGTCTTTTGGGTTTTCTAGGTAAAGAATCATATCATCAGCAAACAGCAACTTGACTTCCTCTTTACCAATTTGGATGCCCTTTATTTTTTCCTTTTGTCTGATTGCTCTGGCTGGGACTTCCACTACTATGTTGAAGAGGAGTGGTGAGAGTGGGCATCCTTGTCTTGTTCCAGTTCTCAGAGGGAATGCTTTCAACTTTTCTCCATTCGGTATTATGTTGGTTGTGGGTTTGTCATAGACGGCTTTTATCACATTGAGATATGTCTTGTGTATATGTGCCGATTTTGCTGAGAGTTTTAATCATAAAGGGATGCTGGATTTGTTGATTGCTTTTTCTGCAACTATTGAGATGATCATGTGATTTTTGGCTTTGATTTTATTTATGTGTGTATCACATTTATTGACTTATATATGTTAAACCATCCCTGAATCCCTGATATGAAACCCACTTGATCATGGTGGATTATCTTTTTGATATATTTTTTTAATTCAATTAGTTTGTATTTTGTTAAGGATTTTAGCATCTATGCTCATCAGGGTTATTGGTCTGTAGTTTTGGTTTTTTGTTTTGTTTGGGTTTTGGTTATGTCCTTTCCTGGTTTTTGTAATAGGGTGATACTGGCTTCATACAATGATTTAGGGAGGGTTCTCTCTTTCTTTATCCTGTGGAATAGTGTCAATATGATTGATACCAATTCTTCTTTGAATGTCTGGTAGAATTCTTCTGTGAATCCATCTCTTCCTGGACTATGATTTTTGTTGGTAAGTTTTTAATTGCCATTTCAATCTTGCTGCTTGTTATTAGTCTGCTCAGAATATCTACTTCTTCTTCATTTAGGCTAGGAGGGTTGCATCTTTCCAGGAACTTAACCATCTCCTCTACATTTTCTAGTTCATGTGCATAAAGGTGTTCATAATAGTCTTGAATGATCTCTTGTATTTCTGTAGTGTTACTTGTAATATCCCCTGTTTCGTTTCTCTCTTCTTTTCTTCATTAATCTTGCTAGTGGTCTATCAGTTGTATTTATCTTTTTAAAAAAATAGCTTTTTGTTTCATTTGTCTTTTGTAATTTTTTTAATTCAATTTCATTTAGTTCTGCTCTGATTTGTTATTTCCTTTCTTCTCCTTGCTTTGGTTTGGTTTGGTTTGTTCTTCTCTAGTTCCTTGAGGTGTGACCCTATATTGTCTGTTTGTGCTCTTTCAGACTTTTGATATAGGTGTTTAGGGCTATAAACTTTCCTCTTAGCACTGCCTTTGCTGTACCCCAGAGGTTTTGATAGGTTGTATCACTACTGTCATTCAGGTTGAAAATTTTTTAAATTTCCATCTTGATTTCATTTTTGACCCAGTCATCATTCAGGAGCAGGTTATTTAATTTCCATGTATTTGCATGGTTTTGAAGGCTCCTTTTGGATTTGATTTCCAGTTTTTCTCTACTGTGGTCTGAGAGAGTGCTTGATATAATTTTAGTTTTTTGAATTTATTGAGACTTGGTTTGTGACCTATTATATGGTCTATCTTGGAGAAAGTTCCATGCACTGTTGAATAGAATGCATATTCTACAGTTGCTTGATAGAATGTTCTGTAAGTATTCGTTAAATCGATTTGTTGGTGTTCTTTGTGCTTCTTGTATTGGGATGTCTAGTTCTCTAACAAGGCTGGGGAAGTTTTCCTCAATTTTTCCCCCAAATATATTTTCCAAACTTTTAGATTTCTCTTCTTCCTCAGGGACACCGATTATTCTTAGGTTTGTTTGTTTAACATAATCTCAGACTTCTTGGAGGCTTTGTTCATATTTTTATTCTTTCTTCTTTGTCTTTGTTGGATTGAGTTAATGCAAAAACTTTGTCTTTGAAGTCTGAAGTTCTTTCTTCTGCTTGTTCAATGCTATTGCTCAGACTTTCCAGAACATTTTGCATTTCTATAAGTGTGCCCATTGCTTTCTGAAGTTTTGATTTTTTATTTATGCTATTTCACTGAATATTTTTCCCTTCACTTCTTATATCAATTTTTAAAATTTCCTTACATTGTGCTTTGCCTTTCTCTGGTGCCTCCCTGATTATCTTAATAACTAACCTTCTGAATTCTTTTTCAGGTAAATCAGGGATTTCTTCTCGGTTTGGATCCATTGCTAGGGAGCTAGTGTGGTGTTTTGAGGGTGTTAAAGAACCTTGTTTTGTCATATTACCAGAGTTGGTTTTCTGGTTCCTTCTCATTTGGGTAGGTTCTGTCAGAGGGAAGGTCTAACGCTCAAGGCTGTTGTTCAGATTCTTTTGTCCCATGGGATGTTTCCTTGATGTAGCACTCTCCTCCTTTTCCTAGGGCTGTGGCTTCCTGAGAGCCGAGCTGTAGTGATCGTTATCTCTCTTCTGGATCTAGCCACGCAGCAAATCTACCAGGCTCTGGGCTGGTACTGTGGGTTGTCTTTAGAGTCCTGTGATGTAAACTGTCTGCGGGTCTCTCAACACTTGCTCCAGTGGAGGTGGCAAGGGGGTGAAGTGGACTCTGTGAAGGTTCTTAGTTTTGGTTGATGAGTGCACTATTTTTGTGCCAGTTGGCTTCCTGCCAGGAGGTGGCACTTTCAAGACAGCATCAGCTATAGTAGTATGGGGGAGGAACAGGCAGTGGGCAGGGCCCTAGAACTCCCTAGAACATTTTTCTTCAGTTACCAGGGTGTGTAGGGAAGAACCATTAGGTGGGGACAGGGTTAACCATGTCTGAGCTCAGACTCTAGTTGGATGGGTCTTGCTGTGGCTGTGTGGGAGATAGGGGAAAGTTTCCCGGGTCAATGGAGTTATGTTCCTAGGAGGATTATGGCTGCCTCTACTGTATCATGCAGGTTCTCAGGGAAGCTTCTCAGGTTCTACAGCTTCCAATGAGACCAACACCGAAGGCAGATGCTGGGGAAAGCCAGCAGTCACAGACTTCACCCAGCTCCCATGCAACCCAAATGGCCTGTGTCACTCCCACCGTGCCTCTGCCAACAGCACTGGGTCTGTCTCCAGGCAGTGGATGAGCAGGGCTGAGAACTTGCCCCAGGCCGCCCGCCTCCCAGCTGTAAAAGCAAATATGGTTTTCCTTCTTTTCCAGCCTGTGGAGTCTGCACACTGGATTCACACCCTCCCCAAAGTTCTGGCCAGGAGACTTCTCTATGGGTTCAAATTGTTACAAAGTTCAATTGGAGGTTTCTTCCTCCCTATGACATTTTCCCAGTGCCTCTGGCAGACCTCCTCAAAGACCCCTGTGAGGCAAGCCAGAAATGGCTTGCTAGGGGACCCAGCAAGACCACAGGGATTTTCTTGCTGTTTCCTCTACCCCTGTATTTTGCATGGCTCTCTAAATTGACTCAGTTCCCGGTAAGGTCAGAATCTTCTCCCATAATCTAGACCTTCAGGTTCCCCAGTGGGGTGTGTGTTTGGGGACAGATGATCTTCCTTTCCCACTTCCACAGTTTGGGCACTGACAGTATTTGGGTGTGTCTCCCAGGTCCTGCAGGAGCAATCCACTTCCTTCAGAGGATCTGTGGGTTCTCTTGGCTTTCCCAGTGTATTCCTGCAGCCGTTCTGGAGCAAAAGTTCACAATGCGAGACTCCACATGCTGTTCTGTCTGTCTGAGTGGGAGCTGCAATCTAGTCTTGCCTCCCATCTGCCATGATCTCCAAATTATAGTTTGCCCATTTTTCACTCAGACTATTAGATTTTTTGCTATTGTGTTGTTTGAGTTCATTATATATTCTGATGATTAATCCTTTGTCAGAGGGGTGGTTGGCAAATATTTTCTCCCCTTTGTGGGTTCTCCCTTCTGTGGGTTCTCTTTTCACTTTGTAGATTGTTTCCTTTGCTGTGCAGAAGCTTTTTAACTTGATGTTGTCCCATTTGCCCATTTTTGCTTTGGTTGTGTGTGAGAGTATTACTTAAGACATCTTTGCCCAGACCAATGTCCTGGAGAGTTTTTTCAATATTTTCTTATAGTAGTTTTATAGTTTGAGGTCTTATATTTAAGCCTTTAATCCATTTTGATTTATTGTTTGTATATGTGAGAGATAGGGGTTTACTTTCATTCTTCTGCATATTCAGTTTTCCCACCATCATTTGTTGAAGAAACCTGTCCTTTCCCCAGTGTATATTCTTGGCACCTTTGTTGCAAATGAGTTCACTGTAGATGTATGTATTGAGTTCTAGGTTCTCTATTCTGTTCCATTGGTCTATGTGTTTTCATGCCAGTACCATGCTGTTTTGTTAACTACAACTCTGTAGTATAATTTGAAGTCAGGTAATGTGATGATTCTAGTTTTGTTCTTTTTGCTTAGATGGCTTTGGCTATTATAGGTGTTTTGTGGTACCACAGAAATTTTAGGATTATTTTGTCTGTTTTTAATTAGGCATAAGATAGCTCTTCAGCAAACTATGTACAGCCCTCACTAAGGTGTGAATTCAGTATCTTCTAGTTAGACCCTTTTTCTCAGTAAAATTATTTCATAAAGAACCTCTTTGATGATCTAGCAAGATGGCCACATACAAACAGCTACAGTCTACAGCTTCCAATGAGACCAACACAGAAGGCAGATTATTTCTGCATTTCCAACAGAGGTACCCAGATCATCTTGTTGGGACTGGTTAGATAGTGGGTGCATCCCACGAAGGGTGAGCAGAAGCAGGGTGTGTGGTGTTGCCTCACCTAGGAAGTGCAAAGAGCCAGGAAACTCCCTCCCCTAGCCAAGGGAAGCTATGATGGACTTTGTCATGAGGGATGGTGCTATATGCCCAGATACTACACTTTTTCTACAGCTTTTGCAACCCACAGACCAGGAGATTCCCTCAGGCACCTACATCACCAGGGCCCTGGATTTCAAGCACAAAACTGGGCAGCCATTGGAGCAGATACTGAGCTAGCTGAAATAGTTTATTGTTTTGTTTTGTTTCATTTTCATACCCCAGTGGTTCCTGGAACACTAGAGATACAGAACCATTCACTACCCCTGGACAGGTGACTGAAGCCAGGTAGCCAAGTGATGTTGCTCAGCGGGTCCCACACCCACAACGTCCAGCAAGCTCAGATCCACTGGCTGGAAATTCTTGCTGCCAGCACAGCAGTCTGAAGTCGACCTGAGATGCTGAAGCTTACTGAATCTTGAGTAGGCAGTTATTCCTGCACAGTGCAAACAAAGCCACCAGGAAGTTCAAACTGGGCAAAGCCCATCCACAGCACAGCAAAGCATCTGTTGCCAGACTGCCTCTCTAAATTCCTCCTCTCTGGGCAGGGCATCCCTGAAAGAAAGGCAGCAGCCCCAGTCAGGGGCTTATAGATAAAACTTCCATATCCCTGGGACAGAGCCCTGGGGAAAGGGGCAGATGTGGTTGTAGCATCAGCAGATTTAAACACTCTTGCCTGCCAGCTCTGAAGAGAGCAGCAGATCTCCGAGCACAGTGCTCAAACTCTGCCAAGGGACGGACTGCCTCCTCAGGTGGGTCCCTGACCCCCATGCCTCGTGACTGAGAGATGACTTCCAGCAGAGGTTGACAGACATCTCATACAGGAGAGCTTCAGCTGGCATCTGGCTGGCACCCCTCTCAGATGAAGCTTCCAGAGGAAGGAGCAGGCAACTATTTTTGCTGTTTTGCAGCCTCCACTCGTGATATCCAGGCAAACAGGGCTTGGAGTGGACCTCCAGAAACTCCAGCAGACCTGCAGAAGAGGGGCCTGACTGTGAGAAAAAACTAACAAACAAAAAGTAATAATATCAACATCAACAAATAGGATGCCCACACAAAAACCCCATCCAAAAGTCATTAGCATCAAAGGTCAAAGGTAGATAAATCAAGGAAGATGAGGAAAAAACAGTGCATAAATGCTGAAAATTCCAAAAACCAGAATGCCTCTTCTCCTCCAAAGGATCACAATTCCTCACCAGCAAGGAAACAAAACTGGACAGAGAATGAGTTTGATGAATTCACAGAAGTAGGCTTTAGAAGGTGGTAATAACAAACTACTCCAAGCTAAAGGAGCATGTTCTAACACAATGCAGCGTAGCTAAGAACCTTGATAAAAGGTTACAGGAACTGCTCACTAGAATAATTAGTTTAAAGAAGAACATAAATGACCTGATGGAGCTGAAAAACACAGCAAGAGAACTTCTTGAAGCATACACAAGTAACAATAGCCAAATCAATCATGCAGAAAAAAGAATATCAGAGATTGAAGATCAACTTAATGAAATAAAGTGTGAAGACAAGATTAGAGAAAAAAGAATAAAAAGGAATGAACAAAGCCTCCAAGAAATATGGGACTATGTGAAAAGACAAAACTTATGATTGATAGGTGTGACTGAAAGTGACAGGGAGAACGGAACGAAGTTGGAAAACACACTTCGGGATATTATCCAGCAGAACTTCCCCAACCTAGCAAGACAGGCAAACGTTCAAATTCAGGAAATACAGAGATCACCACTAAAATAATCCTCAAGAAGAGTAACCCCAAGACACATAATCTTCAGATTCACCAAGGTTGAAATGAAGGAAAAAATGTTAAGGGCAGCCGGAGAGAAAGGTCAGGTTACCCACAAAGGGAAGCCAATCAGACTAACAGCAGGTCTTTCTGCAGAAACCCTACAAGCCAGAAGAGAGTGGGGGCCAATATTCAACATTCTTAAAGAAAAAAAAAAATTCAACCCAGAATTTCATATGCAGCCAAACTAAGCTTCATAAGTGAAGGAAAAATAAAATCCTTTACAGACAAGCAAATGCTGAGGGATTTTGGCACCACTAGGCCTACCTTACAAAGACTTGGAACCAACCCAAATGCCCATCAATGTTAGACTGGATAAAGAAAATGTGGCACATATATACCATGGAATACTATGCAGCCATAAAAAAGAATGAGTTCATGTCCTTTGCAGGGACATGGATGAACCTGGACACCATCATTCTCAGCAAACTAACACAGGAACAGAAAACCAAATATTACATGTTCTCTCTCATAGGTGGAAGTTGAACAATGAGAACACATGGACACAGGGGGGGAACATCATACACCAGGGCCTGTCGGGGAGTGCAGGGCTAGGAGAGGGATAGCATTAGGAGAAATACCTAATGTAGATGACGGGTTGATGGGTGCAGAAAAACACAATGGCACATGTATGCCTATGTAATAAACCTGCATGTTCTGCACATGTATTCCAGAACTTAAACTATAATAAAAAAGAGACAGAATTGACAAAAAAAGAACCTCTTCAATCATACACATAAAAATGTGTACACAAACACATGTAAGCCCCCACTATATGTATGTGTGTGTATGTATATGTATATATACACACACAGATAATCTACTTGTAAATGAGATATATAGAGATACAGATATCTAAAGAGGAGAAATGAGAGAAATAGCTAAGAATCTCGGCCTTACACATGGTACAAAGATGTGAACAGAGAATTTTATGGAATGCTGACTTAACAAACCTAATTTATGCCTGGGTGTACTACAGAGTTCACTTACAATAACGTAATTGTCTTTTAAATTTGCCCCATACTTTGTGTTAATGTGCCTATGTGCCATGTAGGTATGGAATACATAAATGAACATGCCTTTGATTGTCCTAGTAAAGTACTAACTTTATTATCCCTCCTGGATAGTGATTTCTTAGCATAGAGGCAGGGATTTGTGCTATAGAAAAGCTTTACAGAGTGCCAAATTCAAAATAGTAGGGTGAACAAACAAATTCCGGTTCAAACCTGAGTTTTTATAAAGTAGTATCTCCCTAAGGGCTGTCAACTGACTCCCTGCATCAGCATCACTGGCAGCATTTGGAGGAATTGCTAACCCAAGGTCCCATATCCAATACAAACATAATTTATGCCTGGGTGTATTACAGGGTTTACTTACAATAATATAATTGTCTTTTAAATTACAATTCCCCCAATTCCATTTGAAGGAATTGCTACCCCAAGGTTCCCTACCCAATACCACCCACTCAGATCTTCTGCAAACAGCATAAAAATATCCATTTAAAACAAACATTCAGTGATTCTATGTATTATGTAATAATATTGTGTTTCTACATAACAATCCAAAGTTTATATGTCAAACATTTGCAAATCAAATCTTCTTTTTATGTTGACCCACATTAAGATACCAGAGCTTATTTATCTTCATTTTTACTGATCTTTCTGAATCACTGTTAATCATCCTTAGGTTTCAGCTGTTGAGGTCACATCCCCAGTGACCCACCCTTCATGAAGCTTTTCTCTGTGAAGTCCTTGTTTTGTTTTTTGCTTGTCTAAACTAGGACATGAAAGTCCCTGAGATGATGGCATTTACAGGAATTCCACAAGGAGGCTGTCTGCATTGATAATTGTGAACCCCACTCACATTTTTTGAGTTTTCAAATTTCTTTTTTTAAATTTGGTTTCTTAAAATATCAGCTTTCTTGAAGGAAAGTATGCCAGTAGCCTCAACTCCTTTTGCTCAAATTCCCTTTGAGATTAATTAAATACAGTCTGTATATCGAGGTGGAGGGGAGTAGAATTATCGCAACAGCAAATTACTCGTTTCATGAAGTACTTGGTCCATTACTACAGTATTTCCTGATAGTTACTTTGTAAAATATGGAACATTAGAACAACATTTTTGGTGATTGAATATCTGAGTTTCCTTCATCTACTTCTCCAAGTATTTTCCCCCAGAGAGATGATGATGGGAATGTGGGTGTTTGTGAGATTCGGGACAATGGCTCTGACAACATACTCATGCTCTTACAGATGGCCAGTGGTTGAATCAGGATGCCAACCCAGGCCAAGGCCAACCAAAGCCTTATCACTATTTTGCTGTGGTCTGCTATTTTACATGCATGTGTGTGTGTAAATACATGTGATTATTTGTGCATATGTAAGTGTATAGCATGAAAGATGGAGATACTTCTGGACAGATGGACTACTTGATGGAGAAAAACTGAAGAGACTTCCTTGGTGTGATATATTTTATCCCATTTTAATACATACACCCCAAAAAATCTTTGTATGTTGAAATCCTAACCTCTGATACCTGGGAACGTGACTGTATTTGGAGACAATACATTTTAACTTAATTACTTAAAGAAGTAATTAAGTTAAAACAAGGTCATTAGGGTGAACCCTAATCCAATATGACTGGTGTCCTTCTAAGAGGGACAGAGACATGTACAGAAGGAAGACCATGTCGAGACACAGGGAAAAGGCAGCCATTGGCAAAGCAAAGAGAAAAATCACAAAAGAAAGCAACTCTGACAACACCTTGATCTCAGACTTCTAGCCTCCAGAATTGTAAAACAATAAATTTCTGTCACCTAAGCCACCCAGTCTGTGGTACTTTTATGGCAGCTCCAGCAAAGTAATACACATATCTACCAGACAAAAACTTGCTGTACCACTCTCTCACTCTCCAATGCAGCTTAGAGAAGAAAAATATTTTCATCACATAGTATTCAGAGTCATTAAATATGTCATATTCTTCACACATACATGCATTGTAACAGCATTCTCCCTGCTCAGCCACCTGAAAATAACTTTTGAAATCATGCTACACAATTTCCTGTCCCATAATAAATTCTTTAGACTCTTACTTGAAGTCAGGAAGTAGCAGACTAAGATTTTAACATCATTATTGCCATGTAATTCCATGTTTTACTTATAGAGGTACAAGTCTATAGGAGAAATTATTGAAGAAAGTACAAGAAGCCCTACATATTTTCTCAGTCATAAGTCCTCTACGTTACCCCTTCAGTTGTACCTAATTTCATAGCACGAGTTGTAGGACCATTCACTTGTTCCCTTATTCCCCCAAGCAAGAACCCACATAGACAACTTGCTTCTGAAGAAAATTTTTATACATACAGAAGCTAATCTATATTATTCAAAATGGATAGTTAGTAAGGAAGAATTGTTGGTGTTTCGTTAGAACTGATCAAGGAGAAGAATGCTCTCATTCTAAATTAGATTACTATTCTTAATCCATTTAACTGAAGTATCACTACGACAGTAAAGAAAATGTATCAGTGTACCACAGATGGATGAGAAAAAGACTTACAAATTTACAGTCCAGACATCTACAATTATATGCTCACCTACCAACCTCCCCATCTTTATCTTGAGTTGAAAGATTCACTTCCAGGATGGTCTCGATCTCCTGACCTCGTGATCCGGCCACTGCACTCCAGCCTGGGCGACAGAGTGAGACTCCGTCTCAAAAAAAAAAAAAAGAAAGAAAGATTCACTTCCATAGACTTTCAGATGTGAATCTTGAGTTATTTATACAATCATTTACTAAATAGTTTTGAGTATCTTCTATATGTCTGTTCCAATGGTTCTTAACTGGGGGCACTTTTGACTGCTAGGGGCCCATTTGGCAACATCTGGAGATATTTTTGATTAATATAACCAGAATGTGGTTACAATGCATGTATGTGTCATCTCGCGGGTAGAAAACAGGATGTTGTGAAACAAATATCCAGCCTAAAAGGCCAGCAGTGCCCAGGCTGGGAAATCCTAGTCTAGCCTTTTGTTACTCGTATTATGTGCATACAAGTTGAGAAAAGATTTGGTCATTGCCCTCACTGTGCTTATACACGAATAGGAGAGATAGAAGTTAATCAAATAGTAAACAAATAAAGTAAAATTGTAATGGTTGCAATGAAGGAGGAGTCAATGACATTCCAAAAGGAAAATTCCAAAAGATGCATTTGACCCTGACATAACCAAGGTCAAAAAATCTTCCCTGAGGAAGTTGTCATAAAACTGGGGCAAAGGATAATTAGAAGCTGATTAAGTAAAAATAACAGAGTCAACAGCCTGTGCAAAGGCCGGGTGGTGAGAGGAAGCATGGTGAAAAGAAGGGACTGAATGAAGGATGGAGTCACTGGAGAAAAGAGTCAGGAGACTAGAAGTTAGCAGAGATTAAACCTTATATTGGTTTTGTAATCCATATTATGGTTCATCCTTATATTATAATATATGCCAGATTTCACTTTCACTGAAAAGCCGTTGAGGTTTTTTAGTACCCCAAAAGCTACTGACATAAAAAAAATTGTTTAAAGAATATAGAGTCATGTCAGAAAGACTCAGCCAACTTGAAGAGGTTCCCACTAGTCAAAAATGGAGTAACATGATCATGATAACTACAATGGACAGGAAGGAAGTTCTAACTATTTTTAAGTCAGAGCATGTGGAGGGATTTCTGGAATGGCTGGCAAAGTTCTTTTTCCTTGATCTGAGCGGTGATACAAAGGGGTTTGGCTGGTAATATTTCACAAAGCTATACAGTTGTTTTGTGTGGTCTTTCTTCTGTGTTTTGTTTCATTTCACAATAAAAAGCTATAAAAATTTTTTAAAAAGCAACTGAGGGTAATGTGGCTAGATGAAGTTTGATGTAGAGGAAAAAATATACCTCATGATCAGGCAAACTTCATCTCAGCTACTTGCTACATCTATTCTTGGACAACAGGAATAACAATAACTTTGTAGACTTATTACCAGGATTAAATGATATAGTGTTTACATGTGATACCAATAATAGCTCTTTCTTAGTGTTGTTGTGCAAATGAAATTACTTAATATGTGCAAAGTGTGTGAAATTTAGTAAGTGCAATATTAGACTTAGCTTTTATGATTATTATTATACCGCTTGGCACATAGCAAATAGTTAACACATTTTGCTTCCTACCCCTCCCATTCCCTCTTTCCTCCATTTATTGGCACCAAACATACCTCAGGAGTCTCTGAACCTCTCAGATATTCCAGCCCTGATTTGCTGTTGGGATCTGACCATCCTCCCCACAGACACACACACACACACACACACACACACACACACACACACACACACACACACACACACACGCCAAAGAGCTACCTCAGTCACAGTCACTCTAAACCTCTTCAGAATTGCCTGTGAATAAGTGGGCACTTGAATACACATGTTCACACACAAACATGTAAATATATGTTATAAAAGTATAAATATTTTTACACATGACCAACCAACATTTTTTCAAAGGAATTAAACTAGTTTGCTAAGATCCATGGGAATGTCTCTGCTCAAAGAAAATTAACAAAGAAGGATGTCATGGAAAAGGTGAAACATGTGATAAGTGTGAATTGAGGCACAATTAATAACACTGTGCTCTCTTTTACGCATAGCAGAAAGATAAAAATAAAATAAAGTCTCAGTTCTCTGGGGCAATAATAATTTGGGAATTAGGCTGAACCTAGGTACAACAGACGTGGTAGGAATAGACCTGAAACAGAAGGCTCAAATGACCTTGATTAGGGAACTTGGTGTTTTTCAGGAAATTATTTTGGGTACTGAGAGTGTTACTAAGTGGTTGAATACTAGTCTTTACTTTGACAAGCATACTCTAGACCCTCCATGTGACAGGGGATCCTAAGTGGAGAGACAGTTTTAGTTTGGCTTAATTATCTGGTAACAGGAGAGAAGGTCAACAATCACTAAGCTACCTTCTTCTGGGAGATGGAACTTATGAGACAAGACCCTAGATTACAAAGCAATTGACTTGCTCCATGGCTTCTGTTTGGGAAGTTACATAAGGCTCAGTCCCACTGGGCAGCCTCTCCAGGCTCATGACCCTCCCTTCTTGATCTACCAGAGCAGTCAGACATCACTGCTAGGTCCTCTCTTTTACGAATATCTCAGAAGAGGCTGGCTCAGTGTCTCTCTCTCCCTTTCCAAGTTTAAGGTAAGAGAATGTCTTGCCTTCTTCAAGATTTGCAGTGTTCCAGCACCAACTGTCATTGAGCTAGAAAAGTAAAATAGTGGCTTTACAAATAAAGACTCCAATATTTCAGAACTAGTTCAGCCTATAACTTACAGTGTTTTCTCTGAAATTCACTGGGAAGCCCAATTTTTCTGGTTAGAATGATAATAACTAATCTCAGTCAAAGAAATGTTGAGGGATTGAATAAATATAAATTCTATAAGGTTTAAGGGTTAATAAAAACCTTTTATTCATATGGTACCTCATTTAATCTTCTGCTGTAAAGCAGATATTATTATCATACCCTTAAAAGATACAACAAAAGCAGGGAAGAATTAACATTTATTATGCAACTAAATAGGTTTCATACATTAAACTAAGTGTTCTGTAAATCACAGAACACTTTTTGTGATTTCATCACAACTCCATTATGTAAGTATTATTATTTGCATCTTTTAAACATGAGGAAACAGAAATTAATGTGAGATGATCTTCCAGGGGATTATGCTATTAATAGTACACTGAGAATCTAGCTCAGGTTTGTTGAATGACAAATCCACTAAACCCCTTTTTTGCACAATACTTACTAGACATTTGTAGAGCTGTTCTAGTCTAGAGTATCCAGATTTCCAGAACGAACAAAAATAATGTATCTCAGGTCATTCTTGTCAACTTGAGGAAGGCTATCTGGAGAGGTAAGAAGGAAGGTGGGAGAATGATGTGAAGTTTGACCTGGATACACTGAAATCTGGGGGGAGGTTTCTGGGGATGATGAAGTGTTCTTGCGTCTGTCCTATGCAACATATTTAGTGACAACTTGGAAAGGCAAGTTGATGGATGTGTTGATACAATAATTTTCACTGTCTTGGAACCATGAACTCCACTATTTTATCTGTCTAGATCTATTTAATGTAACCATTCCTGTGATCTGTCACAAGCTGCACAATTTTTTAAAAGATATTTTAAATGAGAACATTTCCAGAGCTTAAATTGTGAGACACATCAAAACCATGTCATATGAGAAATAGCAAAAGGAAATTAGGAAGAAAAGAAAAAACAGGGCTACAGGATAACAGTGCTTTAGCATCTGGTGTTTTGAGTAGAAATGGCCATATTGGGCCAGGTGTGGTGGCTCACGCCTGTAATCCCACCACTTTGGGAGGCTGAGGCGGGTGGATCACCTGAGGTCAGGAGTTGAAGACCAGCCTGGCCAACACGGTGAAAGCCCGTCTCTACTGAAAAATACAAAAAAAATTAGCTGGGCCTGGTGATGGGAACCTATAATCCCAGCTACTTGGAAGGCTGAAGCAGGAAAATCGCTTGAACTCAGGAGGCAGAGGTTGCAGTGAGCCGAGATTGTGCCATTGAACTGCAGCCTGGGCAACAAGAGTGAAACTCCGTCAAAAAAAGAAAAAGAAAGAAAGAGAGAAAGAAAGAGAAAGAGAGAGAGAGAGAAAGGAAGGAAGGAAGGAAAGAAGAGAGAAAGAAAAGAGAGAAAGAAAAGAGAGAGAGAGAGAAAGGAAGGAAGGAAGGAAGGAAAGAAAGAAGAGAGAGAAAGAAAAGAGAGAGAGAGAAAGAAAGAGTCATATTGTGTAGAACAAAAGGAACATTTAGAAGGTGCACAGAGGCAGGTCTCAGTTTGTTACAGAAATGACTTTCAGAGAGTCCAGTCTTTCCACAGCAGAGCAAGCAAACCAGGAGATAATGGGATTCCCTGGGCTTTGAACATGACCCAATGTCTACACACTGTATTGGAAATTCAAGTATCTAATAGGGGATCAAACTGGCCATTTTCCAGGTCCCTTCTTGCACTTAGAATTTATGACTTATAATAGCTCTGATGTAAATATTTTAAATATTTTATTATAGGTGGAGTATTGAGATTATAAATATTATAGAGAGCAGTATTCAGATGATAACTATATGACATGATGGATATGCTGATTAGCCTGATTTGATCCTTCCACAATGTGTATATGTATCAAAGCATCACATTGTACAATTATTGTCAATTGAAAACAAAATATAACTTTTTGAAAAGATGATATAAGTGTAATAGACTACAATAAAATTCTCAGAAGTTATCATTGTGACACAGATTTCAAAGTGTCTCTCTATAATAATATAGACGGTAGACTAGCCTTAGATGTATGCCTGTTGTAGACTTCCATATGCTATATTCTTGAATGACAGAATTTTTCCCATAGCGCAGCCCAAATCTTAGATATGAAGTTGTTTTATATAAGGGCTCCTAAACAAGTGATTTGATTATGAATAATCTTAAATCTTTCACTGCACTGCAAAGTGAAAGTAGAAAATGAAGAAAATGTATAAATAACATTTTCAAGCTGTATTATCCATTCAACATATAATTATTGAGTGTCTAATATTTGTACAACATTAGGCTTGCTTATATGGGATGATCAAAATGTAAATAAAGCAAAATGGCTGCCCTTGAATTTATAAATAATAATGATGATTATCTTTTATTAGGTTGCCATTACTATGGATAGTTCATTGTGATATCTTACATTACTATTGCATTTAAACTTACAGCAATTCTTTTGTCTAAGTATAATAATTATTCCCATTTTTCAAATACAGAAATTGGGGCTCAGAGAAACTATATATTACCTAACATCATGAAGCCAGGAGCTAGAATTATTCAAACCACATCACTTCCCTTCACTGCTGATTTCACATTGATACACTGCCCCTCCTCCACATGATATAGTATAATGTGCAATACGCTAAGTGGCGTTAGAACCATTCAAAGTATTATTGAAGTTCAGCTCAGGAAAAGAGACCAACTGAAATAGATACCGCTTGTTAGCTGTTGGAAAAACAGCAGAGAGCCATTTCTGCCCTAGGTGCTCTTATTATTTGTAGCTGCCTACTCATATTTTTCCCCCACGCTTGTGACATTGAGGTGGGTTTGTGTGAATAATTTTTACTGTAAGTGGTGCTTCTGGGTAGAGATTTCTCTTCAAATCTCATATTCAATAACAGGAAATATTAAAATTTGGCACGTTGAAACAAGGTCACACATTACGTCTTTTCCACCTTATTTAATATGAGTTGGTCTGGGAAAAGAAGTGGAATGAATGCCCTTTGCAAATTATGTCTGTTTATTAAAAGGGTTTTGTGGAAATATATGGCTTCTCCCAGATTTCACATTAGCTTTGAGAAATATGAAAAAGAGACAGGCTTAGACTTTCATAATCATGCCCAAATTCACAGGAAGGCGTCTTAGATTTCCAACAGCTTGGGATCACATGTTTTCTCATACCTCCACCCGAGCCAGGAAGAAACATATGATAAAACACCTTGTTTCCTTCAAGCCTCATACTTCTCCTGATCAGATAAGGATAGAAAAACCAATAGTAGAGAGGGCTTTGTTTTCCAAGGTATATCCCTCACACTGTCATACTCAGGCCTCTGTTAGCCCTTTGCTCCATGGGTAATTTTTTTCTTTCTTCATTTCCCATCATATCACTAGTTTTGAGAGTTACATTGACATATCACTTATTCAATACCCCAGGAGACACTGAGTGTAAATATTAGTTGGTGCAAAAGTAATTGCAGTTTTTGCCGTCAAAAGTAATGGCAAAACTGCAATTACTTTTGCACCGACCTCATAAATATATGAATGAATAAATGGCTTATCTCCCTACCTTAATGATTTCTAGTCCCAAGAATTCCTTGACACTTTGTGAATTTGCTGAAAGAATTGAATTTTCATTCCACTCCTTCTGAAAATAGCTCCACTTCCTCTGCCATTTTTCTTCAATAGTATCTTACATAGTTTGGCCCAACTCTTGGCAGGTAGAAATTGAGGTGTAGATATTAATGAGGAGAAACTTGGTAAAAGTGGGGAAAAGAAAAAGAACTAGTCTTGATCCTTCCAGTTTCTAACTCCAGTCCTGATTACATTAGATTCATGGCTCAGAGTGTAATTTAATTTATCTTCAGTCTGATTCTTCCCTCTTTACTTGTAACTCTCCACAGAGAAATACTGTTAGCTCAATGACCTGGGAAAATCACTCAGTGTTGATGGAATTTGTGTTCCTGGCCTATCCTTCCTGCCCAGAACTGCGTATTCTGTCCTTCATTGGGGTCAGCCTTGTTTATGGATTGATCATCACTGGGAACATCCTCGTTGTAGTGTCTATTCACACAGAAGCCCGTCTATGCACACCCATGTACTATTTCCTGGGCAGCCTTTCTGGGATTGAAATATGCTACACTGCAGTGGTGGTGCCCCATATCCTGGCCAACACCCTACAGTCAGAGAAGACCATCACCCTCCTGGGCTGTGCCACCCAGATGACTTTCTTCATTGCACTGGGCAGTGCTGATTGCTTCCTCTTGGCTGTCATGGCCTATGACCGCTATGTGGCCATTTGCCACCCCTTACAGTACCCTCTCCTCATGACATTGACTCTTTGTGTCCACTTGGTTGTGGCATCAGTCGTCAGTGGTCTGTTCTTGTCCTTACAACTGGTAGCCTTCATCTTCTCTCTGCCATTCTGCCAGACTCGGGACATTGAGCACTTCTTTTGTGATGTGCCACCAGTCATGCATCTTGTTTGTGCTCAGAGTCATATTCATGAGCAGTCAGTGCTGGTGGCAGCCATACTAGCCATTGCTGTGCCTTTCTTCCTCATCACCACCTCCTACACCTTCATAGTGGCTGCTGTGCTCAAGATCCGCTCGGCTGCTGGCCGCCACCGGGCCTTCTCCACCTGCTCTTCCCACCTCACTGTGGTGCTGCTACAGTATGGCTGTTGTGCCTTCATGTACCTGCGCCCCAGCTCCAGCTACCACCCCAAGCAAGATCAGTTCATCTCACTGGTGTACACATTGGGAACCCCACTGCTCAACCCACTCATCTATGCCCTGAGGAACAGTGAGATGAAAGGGGCCATAGGGAGAGTTCTTACCAGGAACTGCCTTTCCCAGAACAGCTAGGAAAGATGAGGAGACAACCTATCAGGCAAGTAGTTGGTTCTAGCCCACCAAATCTCTATGAAACTGAAATTTCTATTATTTGGTGTTAAAACTCATCTAAAAGATGGTATAAATTATATGGATACTGTTTAAGTGTGCCAAAGATTTTTAAATGTTTCTACAATTTGACTCAGTAATTTCTCTTCTCAAAAATGAGCATAAAGTGATATAAAGTGGCAAGTATAATACTTTGTCCAGTTACCAACTGCGAAGAGATAGCTCACTCAATAGATTTTAACCAAAATATATTTTAAAAAGATTATCTGTAGTGATTATGGGTAAGGAAACCAATAAAATGTGGAATGGAACTAACATGCTAGCATCTCAACCCTAGACTTAAAAGGTGTGCCATAGAAGAAGGATGCAACATTATCAGAGTCCAGTGACAGCTAGATCTAAGGAGATAAACCACTTGGTAGAAACTGTGGCGTCAGAAATAAAAAGAAACTATGGCCGAACTATGGCCATGCAAGGAAGAGACAGGGAGGTAAATACCCCAGAGTCTCTCTGCTCAAAATCTTCCATTTCTTGCCCTGTCTCCACTGGCCAAGCTCAACTGGCCGCAATTGGGGAGGGGAGACTGGCTGAATCAGTCCACAGAAGTCAGTCTCCTAGGGCACAGGGAAAGGCAGACAAAAACCTTGAGAACTAGTGTCAAACAGAGAACAATCAGAACAAAGGTTGTTTAACGTAGTATCATATATAAAAATGAAAATAGGCTGGGTGTGGTGGCTCATGCCTGTAATCCCAGCATTTTGGGAGGCTGAGGTGGGCAGATCATGAGGTTAAGAGTTTGAGACCAGCCCGGCCAACATGGTGAAACCCCATCTCTACTAAAAATGGAAAAATTAGCCTGGTGTGGTGGCACGTGCCTGTAATTGCAGCTACTCGGGAGGCTGAGGCAGGAGAACCACTTGAACCTGGGAGGTGGAGGTTGTTGTGAGCTGAGATCGTGTCATTGCACTCCAGCCTGGGTGATAGAGTGAGACTCCCTTGGTCTCAAAAAAAAAAGAAAAGAAAAGAAATTAACCTACTTTTCCTATAATAAGGTATTGGTTAAACAATTACTATATAAAAAGATATTATTTAACCTCAAATTTATATTTTCAAATACTAGTTGTTAGTAATAGATAACATTAAGTGCTTCCTGTGTGCCAGAAATATATATTCTATCAATCTTCAAAAAGCTCATTAAGACTATTATCTCTGTTTTTTATATAAATGGGAGAGTTCTCAGAAAACAGACCCAGACAGTGAAGCCAATACAATAGTTTCTACTTACCCACAGGTTTACTTTCCACAGTTGCAGTTACTCATGGTCAATGCAATATAAAAATATTAAATAGAAAATTCCAGAAATGAACAATTCATAAGTTTTAAATTGTTTCCTGTTCTAAGTGATGAAATCCCAAGCCATCCTGCTCTATCCTACCTGGGAATGAATCGTCCCTCCCTTTGTCCAGCGTATCCACACTGTATACACTACCCATCTGCTACTATATATTGTGTTCAGTACTATCCACAGCTTCAGGCATCTACTGTGGGGGTCGTGGACTGTATCCCCCTTGGACAAACCCAGACAATGTATCATCTTAATCATTATCATTAGGCTCTGTTGCTCCTCCCAAAACTGCAGGGAAGCTGTGTTGCTTGAGGCACCAAGTGAAAGGCAGGGGAACAGAAGGTGGTGTGGTCAGAGATGATGTCAAAAATAACAGAGTCAAGATCATAGGGATTTACAGGTCAAAGTAAGAACTTTGATTTTACTCTAAGTAAGATTCAAAGACACTGAAAGGATTTGAGCAGAGGAATAGCACTATGAGGCTTACATGTTAAATGAACCACTCTGCCTGCAAAGTAGAAAATATAGTATTTTAGAGGAATATTGAATCAGAATCTTTTTACACATCTATTGTAACAATCTAGGCAAGTATAGACAGCCTACCTTTCCTCAGGTTCCATATTGTGCATCCAACCAATCTCAAATTGAAATTTAAAAAAGAGAGATAACATACAAAATGAGAAAATATACTTGCAAACTTACACAAAAGTTACAACTGAACAAGCAGAACTCAAATATAAAATCGAAGGGAAAGTACTGGAGCCTAGCAGAGAACTCAGGGGAAGAAGCTGGAGCACAGAAAAAGATGGGAACCAGAGGCTGGCAAGAGATAAGCTAGGAACACCAAGGGAGGTAGTATTTCATTGAAAGGGTAGTTGGGAATGTTTTAGCTCCCCTTTCCTCTGCAGCAGACCACCAATATCTAAACTGTCAGAGAACTCTTCTGCCCTCATGAATTGGGGGAAACATTTGCAAATTATGCATCTGATAAAAGACTAATATCCAGAATCAACAAGGAACTGAAACAACTAAACAAGAAAACAAATAACACCATAAAACATAGGCAAAGGACATAAACAGACATTTTTCAAAAAACATATACAAATGACCAAGAAGCATATGAAAAAAAATGCTCAACATGATTAATCATCAGAGAATGCAATTTAAAACCACAATGAGATACTATCTTCAATTGGCCAGAATAGCTATTATTAAAAAGTCAAAAATAACATGTTGGTGAGGATGCAGAGAAAAGGGGACACTCATACACTGTTGGTGGGAATGTAAATTAGTTCAACCTATATGAAAAGCAGTTTGGAGATTTCTCAAAGAACAAAAAATAGATCTACCATTTGAACTAGCAGTTCCACTACTGTGTATATCCTCAAAGGAAAAGAAATCATTATATCAAAAAGACACTTGCACTTGTATGTCTATTGCAGCAGTGTTCACAATAGCAAAGATAGGGACTCAGTATAAGTGTCCATCCATGGGTGACTGGATAAAGAAAATATGGCATACGTATATCATGGAATACTACTCAATCATTAAAAAAATAAAATCATGTCTTTTGCACCAACATGGATGCAACTGGAGGCCATTGTCTTAAGTTGAATTACTCAGAAATAAAAAGTCAAATGCTGCATGTTCTCACTTGTAAGTGGAAGCTAAACGATGTGTACATATGGACATAGTCCATATAGAATGGAATAATAGACATTGGAGACTTAGAAAGGTGGGAGGGTGAGAAGAGAGTAAAGGATGAGAAATTACCTAAATGATCAACCATATATGACAGACCTATAGCTAGTATCATACTGAGTGAAAAAAACTCAAAGCTGTCCCTCTAAGATCTAGAATGAGGATGCCCACTTACACCACTGTTATTCAACATAGTACTAGAAGTCCTAGCTAGAGCACTCAGACAAGAGAATGATATAAAGGGATACAAACTGGAATGTAAGAAGTCAAATTATCTTTGTTTGCAGATGACATAATTTTATGTTTGGATAAAAACCTAAAAACTCCACAAGAAAACCATTAGAACTGATAAACAAATTCATTAAAGTTGCAGGATACAGAATCAACATATAAATATCAGTAACATTTCCATATGTCGACAGTGAACAATCTGAAAAAGAAATTTTAAAAGTAATCCCACTTACAATAGCCACAAATAAAATTAAATACCTAGGTATTAACTTATTGAAATAAGTGAAAGATTTCTATAATAAAAACTATGAAACACTGATAAAAAAAATGGACAAGGACAACAAAAAGTGGAAAAATATTCCATGTTCATGGATTGGAAGAATCAATATTATTAAAATGTTTATACTACCTAACGCAATCGACAGATTCAATGCAATCCCCATGAAAATACCAATAACATTCCCCACAGAAATAGAAAAAAAAAATTTTTTTTAATTATATGGAACCATAAAAGACCCAGAATAGCCAAAGCTTTTCTAAGCAAAAAACTGGAGTAATTACATTAGCTGAATTCAAATTATACTATACAGCTATAGTAACCAAAACAGCGTGGTACTGGCATAAAAACAGACACAGAGATCAATGGAACAAAATAGAGAACCCAGAAACAAATCTACACACCTACAGTGAACTCATTTTCAACAAAGGTGCCAAGAATATACACTGGGGAAAAGACAGACTCTTCAATAAATGGTGTTGGGACAACTAGACAGCCATATGCAGAAGAATGAAACTCTTAACTGTCAACACATTCAAAAATCAAATCAAAATGGATTAAAGACCTCATACTATGAAACTACTGCAAGAAAACATTGGGGAAATTCTTCAGGACATTGGTCTGGGAAAAATTTCTTAAGCAGTACCTCACAAGCAAAGGCACCCAAAGCAAAAATGGATAAATGGGATCACATCAAGTTAAAAAGCTTCTGCATGGCAAATAATACAGTCAACAAAGTGAAGAAACAACCCATAGACTGGAAGAAAATATTTGCGAACTACCCATCTGACAATGGATTAATAACCAGAATATATAAGAAGCTCAAACAACTCTATAGGGAAAAAAACCTAATAATCCAATTTTAAAAATGGGTAAAAGATTTGAATAGACATTTCTCAAAAGAAGACATACAAATGGCAAACATGCATATGAAAAGATGTTCAAATAATTCATCATCAGAAAAATGCAAATCAAAACAACGAGGTATCATCTCACCCCAGTTAAAATGACTTATATCCAAAAGACAGTCAGTAACAAATGCTGGTGAGGATGTGGAGAAAAGGGAACTCTAGTACACTGTTGGTGGGAAAGTAAACTAGTACAACCACCTATGGAGAACAGTTTGGAGTTTCCTCAAAAACTAAAAATTGAGCTACCACATGGTCCAGAAATCCAGAAATTTTCAACAAACGTGCCGAGAATATACACTGCGGAAAAGACAGACTCTTCAATAAATGGTGTTGGGACAACTAGACAGCCATATGCAGAAGAATGAAACCCTTAATTCAAGAGAAAGAAAATCAATGTATCAAAGAGATATCTGCACTCCTATGTTTATTGCAGGAGTGTTTATAATAGCTAAGATTTAGATGCAACCTAAGTGCCCATAAATGGATTAATGGATTAAAAAAATATGGTACATATACACAATAGGGTACTATTCAGCCACAAAAAAAGAATGAGATCCAGTCATTTCCAACCTGTATAGAACTGGAGATCATTATGTTAAGTGAAATAAGTCAGGCACAGGAATACAGACATTGCATGTTCTCACTTATGTGCTGGATCTAGAAACCAAAACAATTGACCTCACAGACGTCGAGAGGAGAAGGATGGTTACCAGAGGCTAGTAAGTATAGTGGGGGGTTGAGGTGGGGAGGTAGGATCATTAAGGGGTACAACAAAAAGTTAGAAACAATGAATAAGACCTACTGTTTGATAGTACAACAGGGTGTCCATAATCAATAATAACCTCATTGTACATTTTGAATAACTTATAAAGTGTGATTGGATTATTTACAACTCAAAGGATGAATGCTTGAGGAGATGGACACCCTATTCTCCAAGATGGGCTTATTTCACATTGCATGCCTGTTTCAAAATCTCAAGTACCCTATAGATATGTACACCTACCACGTACCCACAAAAAGTAATTTTGGAAGACACATGCTAATACCACACCATTTTATATAAGAGACCTAAGCATCAGCAGATATTGATATCTTCAGTGTTTAATGGAACTAATCCACCAGGCACACGGAGGGATGACTCTAATTATATTCTGGATGTATTTTGAAGGTAAATCGAGTACAATTTTATACAGACTATATATGGGGCATGAGTAAAACAGCAGAGTCAAGTGTAACTCTAAAACATTTTTTGATCTAAGAAAGTAGAATGAGATGTCACTTACTAAAATGAAAAATCATGTGAGAAAATCAAATATAGTGGAGAAATTTAAGAATTATGTTTTGGGTATGTTGCATTTGAAAAAACTTTTAAGTATTTAGCTCAAGAGTTCAGAAGAAAGGTTATAACTACCAACAAAATTTAGAAATCATTAGCATATAGATGGCATTTTAAATTCCCTCTCTTCATTTTTATCCTCTCAATATTCTTTGCTAGACTCTCATTATTGTTCTGACACCCAAATGTTGATATGCACCAGGGCTCAGTTCTTGATCCTTTTTTTCTTTGTCTTTACTAACACCTTAAAGTAACTTCATTTGGTACCATGGTTTGTAATATATTTAAAATGATTGAAAGGGCTTCATGTAGATTAATTAATCAAAAAATCAACAATGTTATTAGCTATGACCTCTGCCTTAGAATCACTGACCACAGCAGGCTTCATGCTACTGAGCTTGAAACAATTTGTCTTTGCAATTACTGTGGAACATGCTTGATTATGCATTTTGAACTTGCCATTACTAATTCTACTGAATGAAGCTAGAGTTTTATCAAGAGATTTAGAGAAAAGCAAAACACATCTAAATATAGGCTTTTTGTGCGCTTAACTGCCTTTACTTATATATGTACTCAGAACCAAATAATCCCTTCTGGTTAAGTAGTTAAGGTAGTTAAGTAGTAAAGGTAGTAATCACTCTTTGGAATGATCATTGCCATGAACATAAAGGGTAAGCTATACTCACACACATGGATTTTGGATATTTTGGGCCTTTATGGATAAATTCGATGTACTTATTTTGGCTTCAGTAGAGACCATTTTACATGCTATGGCCTCTGCCTGGAAACACCCTTCTCACCATCTGTGTGGCTTGTCATCTCTCAGATTATAGTCTAATATGGTCTCAGAGAGGTCTTCCTTGAACACCTTACTTAAAGTAGCATTATTTCCTGTCATAGCCATCACATCACTTTCTCATTCTTATTCCCCCAATGCTCTTACCTTATTCCACTTTTTATATTTAGTGATCACCGTCTAACATACTGTTAAATATTATTGCTATTATTATTTATTACTTATTGTCTGTCTTCCCCCTGTAAAACTGTAATCACAAGGAGGGCAAAATTTAGTTCTATCTTGTACACTGGTGTATCCCAAGCATTGAGGATAGGAACTTGACTTTTAGTCAAAATTCATTAAATATTTTTCCCATGTTGAATAAAGATTTATTATTGATGATGAACATGAGACTGAAAGACTAAACATGGCTAAAATTTAATGGCAGCAGTGAAGAAAAAGTACATAATTTTAAGTATATGAGGTCTGCATGGAGGCGAAAAGAAAAAGAAACAAAACAATAAAAAAAATCACGGTTAGGCTAGCAGTTGAAGATACAGCTACGATTACCAAAAAGAAAGTTTTAAAAATTAGGAAAGTATCATCAAAAGGAAAACTTGATCAAGAACCATAAATATGTAGGATACCAATAAATAAAGTCAAAGGTCAAAAATAATGATTGTGGAAAAATCCTTTATAAATGTTTTACATCTCAAGAAAAAGGTATGGTATAGAGTATTTTAGTTCTAGTGCTCACCATAAATTATTCTCAGAATGAAAAGCAACAGGTCAGCATTTAAATTCCAATACAAAGGTCTAACACCATCAAAGAAGGCCTGAAAAATTATAAGAGGTGAATGCCTTTTCAAATGCACAAGCATTAACATAAAAACACACAGGTTGTGAAAGCTCAAATGAATATGGTGGTGTCAAATAAGTATGACACCACCCAGAGAAAGCAACAAACTTCCAGCAATGGACCCAGAAGAACTGAGGATCTATGAAATAGTGTGACAGAGAATTTAAAATAATCCTCTAAATAAAGTTCAGAAAATCACAAGAAAATATGAATATGAAACTAAATAAAATTTGGAAAATAATTTAGAAAATAAGAGAAATTTGATTTAAAATATCAACAAGTTTAAAAATGGAGAATATTTTATGCTTATGGATAGAAAGAATCAACATCATTAAAATGGCCATATTGTCCAAAGCAATCTGTAGTTTCAATGCCATTCTTATTCAACTACCACTGACATTCTTTTCAGAACTAGGAAAACTATTTAAAAACATTCATGTTAAACAAAACAAAACAAAAAGCCTAAATAGGCAAGCAATCCTCAGCAAAAAGAACAAAGCTGGAGGCATCATACAACCAAACTTCAAACTGTACTACAAGGGCTGTAATAACCAAAGCAGCATGGTACTCATACAGAAACAGACACATACACCAATGGAACACAATAGAGAACACAGAAATAGGGCTGCACATGTATAACTATCTGATCTTTAGCAAACCTGACAAAAACAAGCATTGGGGAAGTATTTCCTTTTTAATAAATGGTGCTGGGATAACAGGCTAGCCATATGCAGAAGATTGAAACTGGACCTCTTCCTGACACCAAATACAAAATTTAACTCAAGATGTATTAATGAGTTAAATGTAAAACCTAAACTATAAAAATCCTGGAAGATGACCTAAGCAATACCATTCTGGATATAGAAACAGACTAAACAGTGTAAGAGTTCATGACAAAGATGTGAAAAGCAATTGCAACAAAAGTAAAAAAAAAAGAAAAAAATGACAAACGGGATCTAATTAAACTGAAGAGCTTCTGCACAGAAATAGAAACTATCAACAGAGTAAACAGACAAACTACAGAATAGGAGAAAATATTCACAAACTATGTGTCCAACAAAAATCTAATATCAAGCATCCATAAGGAAGTTAAATTTACAAGAAAAAAAATAACCCCATTAAAAAGTGAGCAAAGGACACGAACAAGCACTTTCCCAAAGAAGACACATGTGAGCAACAATCAAATGAAAAAAGCTCAACATCACTGATCACTAGAGAAATGCAAATCAAACTACAATGAGATACCATCTCACACCAGTCACAATGCCTGTTACTAAAAAGTCAAAAGATAACAGATGTTGGTGAGGTCATAGAGAAAAATGAATGCGTATACACTGTTAGTGAAAGTATAAGTTAGTTCAGCCATAGTGGAAGACAGCATGGTGATTCCTGAAAGACCCAAAGAGAGAAATACGATTTGATCAAGCAATTGTGTTACTGGGTATATACCCAAAGGAGCATAAAACATTCTATAATAAGGACACATGCATGCATCTGTTCATCACAGCACTATTCACAATAGCAAAGATATTGAATCACCTAAATGCCTATCAATGATAGACTGCATAAAGAAAATGTGGTACATATACACCATGGAATACTGTAAAGCCATACAAAACAATGAGATCATGTTCTTTGCAGGAATCTGGATGGAACTGGAGGCCATTATTCTTAGCCAAGTAACACAGGAACAAGAAAACCAAATACCACATGTTCTCACTTATGAGTGGGAGCTAATAATGAGAACACATGGACACACAGAGAAGAACAACACACACTGGGGAATTTGGGAGGGTGAAAGATGAAAGGAGGGAGAGGATCAGGAAAAACAACTAATGGGTACCAGGCTTAACACTTGGGTAATAAAACAATCTGTACAACAAACCTCCATGACACAAATTTACCTATGTAACAAACCTGCACATGTATGTACCCTGAACTTAAAATAAAAATAGATTTTAAAAAGTGGTTTACTTACCAAAATTACAATATTAGAGTGTCCTGAATTTGTCCGTTTTCTTTTACCCACGAGTTTTATACCTTCAGATGTTTACTTGTACATATTAGCAATCATTTCTTTCAGACTATAGAATTCTTTTTAGTATTTCTTATAAGACAGGTCTGGTGTTCATAAATTCCCTCAGCTTCTTTATTTATCTTTATTTTTCTGTCTTGTACACTATCTTTCCTTCAAGTTTGAAGGATAGCTATTCTGGGTCCAGCATTCTTGGTTGGCAGCTTTTTTTTTTTTTCCTTCAACAATTTGAATATAGCACCTTACTCTCTCCTGGCTTGCAGGATTTCTACTGAAAAATCTGTTAAAAGTCTTATTGAGGCTCTGTTAATTGTGTTGATTGTTTCTTTCTTCTTGTTGCTTTGAGTATTGTCTTTGTCATTAATTTTCACTTGGATAATTACTGTCTGGGTAGAATTTGGTGAATTCTGAGCTTCTTGTTACTGGACGCTGTTGTCTTTCTCCAGATTTGGGAAGTTGTCAACCATAATTTTATTAAATGTGCTTTCAAGATCTTTTTCTCTCTCATTTTCTTTGGGAATTTCAGTTATGCAGAGGTTTGTTCACTTGGTGGTATCCCATAATTCTTTTTTTTTTTTTTTTTTTTTTGAGGCGGAGTCTCGCTCTGTCGCCCAGGCTGGAGTGCAGTGGTGCAATCTCGGCTCACTGCAAGCTCCGCCTCCCGGGTTCACGCCATTCTCCTGCCTCAGCCTCCCGAGTAGCTGGGACTACAGGCGCCCACAACCGCGCCCGGCTAATTTTTTGTATTTTTAGTAGAGACGGGGTTTCACCGTGGTCTCGATCTCCTGACCTTGTGATCCGCCCGCCTCGGCCTCCCAAAGTGCTGGGATTACAGGCGTGAGCCACCACGCCCGGCGCGGTATCCCATAATTCTTGTAGACCTCCTTCACTTTTTAAAATTCTTTTTCTTTCTGATCTGCTGATTGGCTAATTTTATTTGTTCTGCCTTGAAGGTCATTAATTTTTTTCTTTGTTTCATCAAGTTTTTCATTTGCTATTGCATTCTTTATTTATAAGATTTCTACATTCTTAATTTAACTTTTTAGTTCAAGGGTACATGTGCAAGTTTGTTACATAAGTAAATTTGTGTCATGGGGGTTTGCTGTACAGATTATTTCATCACACAGGCATTAAACCTAGTACCCATTAGGTATTTTTCCTGATACTCTCCCTCCTCCCACCCTCCTCTCACCAATAGACCCATGTGTGTTCTCCTGTATGTCTTCATCATTTAGCTCCCACTTATAACTAAAAATATGTGGTATTTGGTTTTCTGTTCCTGCATTAGTTTTCTAAGGATAATGGCCTCCAGTTCCACCTGAGTTCCTGCAAAGAACATAATCTCATTCTTTTTTATGGCTGCATAGTATTCCATGGTGTATATATACCACATTTTCTTTATCACAAAACAAGTCTTAACAAATTTTACAAAATCAAAATCATGTCAAGTGTTTTTTCTAACTGTAATGGAATGCAGCTAAAAATCAATAACAAAAGGAAATCATATAGGAAATCAATAACAGTTGGAAATTATACAAATTCGTGTAAATTAAACATGTTCCTGCACAACAAATGGGTTAATGAAAAAATTAATAATGAAATTGAAAAACTCCTGAGACAAACAAAAATGGAAACACAATGTACTAAAACCTATGGAATACAACAAAAGCATGTAAGATGAAAGTTTATAGTAATGAACACCTACATCAAAAACTAGAAAGACTTTACCTAAACAACCTAGTTATGCCTCAAGGAACTGAAAGAGAAAAAACAAAACAAACTCATAATTAGGAGAAAAAAAGAAATAAAGAGCAGAGCAGAAATCGGTGAAATTGAGACTTTAAAAAATATGAAAGATTAACAAAAGTTGTTTTTTTAAAAAGTAAACAAAATCAACAAATTTTTTAGCTAGACTAAAAAAAAGAAAGAAGACTCAAACAAAATCTAAGAAGAAAAAGAAACCATTACAACTAATACCATAGAAACACAAAGATCATTAGACTCTATTATGAACAACTATAACCAACAAATTGTAAAACCTAAAAGAAGAATAAATAAGGTCCTGGGCAAATTCAACCTACCAAGATTTAACCATAAAGAAACAGGAAATCTGAACATGTCAGGAATGTTAAAAATAAATAAATAAATAACACATTAATGAGTAACAAGACTGAATCAGTAATAAAAAGTCCCCTGTCAGAGAAAAGCCTATGGCTAGATGGCTTCACTGCTCAATTCTACAGAACACTTAATGAAGAACTAATTACCAATCCTACTCAAACTATTCCAAAAAGTCAAAGAAGAAGGAATGCTTCCAAAATCACTCCATGAGGCCAGCATTGCCCTGATACAAAAACCAGGCAAGGAGACACACACACATACACAAAATATAAAACTACCGGCCAATATCCCTGATGAACATAGTTGTAAAAACCAACAAAATACTAGCAAACTGAATTCAAGAACACACTAAGATCATTTACTATGATCAAGTGAGAATCATCCCAGGAATGCAAAGATAGTTCAACCTACACAAATTCATAAATGTGATACATCACATTAACAGAATCAAGAACAAAACCATAAGATTATTTCAACAAACAATGAAAAAGCATTTGACAAAATTCAACATCCGTTCGTGATAAAAATACTAAACAACCTAAGTGTAGAAGGAACATACCTCAAAACAATGAAGGTTATATAAGACAAACCCATGCTAATATCATACTGAACAAGCAGAAACAAAGCTTTTCCTCTAACATCTGGAGTAAGACAAAAATGCCTGCTTTCACCACTCCTCTTCAAAGTAATACTGGAAGTCCTAGCCAAAGCAATTAGGCAAAAGGATGAAATAAGGGGCATCCAAATTGGAAAGGAGGAATTCAGATTATCCTTATTTGAAGATGACCTTATCTTATATTTGGAAAAAACTAAGGATTCCACCAAAAAACTATTCGAACTGATAAATGAATTCAGTAAATTTGCAGGCTGCAAAATTAGCACACAAAAATCAGTAATATTTCTATTCATCAATAGCAAACACTCTGAAAAAGAAGTCAAGAAAGTAATTCCATATACGGTAGCTACCTTTAAAAAAAATACCTAAGAATAAACTTAACCAAAGAAGTGAAAGATCTTATAATAAAAAATATAAAACGCTTTTCAGTCAGTCTGAGTGGTTCTTTGTTTCATGTCTAGTGACTCCGTGGATTATAACAGAAAACATGGTGGCCCAAAGGAAATGGACCCAATGGTATCATCAACAGCAACTAAAATGAGATTGTTGATAACTTTGATAGTATGAATTTAAAGGAGTCTCTTTTGGGGGGAATCCATGTTCATGGTTTTGAGAAGCCTTCAGCTATTCAGCCCAGAGCTATTGTTCCCTGTATTAAAGATCCAAAACGTAATTCTGGCACTTGGAGACTATATGGGAGCAACTTTTCATGCCTGCGTTGGTGGAACAAATGTTCGAAATAAAATGCAAAAACTGCAGGCAGAAGCACCACATACTGTTGCTAGTACACCATGAAGAGTGTTTGATATGCTAAACGTAAGATATTTTTCTCCAAGATGGATCAAAATGTTTGTTTTGGATGATGCAGATAAAATGTTGAGCTGAGGCTTTAAGGATGAAATCTATGAGATTTTCCAAAAATTAAATAGAAGTATTCAGGTTGTGTTGCTTTCTGCCACAATGCCAACTGATGTGTTGGAAGTGATAAAAAATTCATGAGACATCCAATTTAAATTCTGGTGAAAAAGGAAGAAGGAATCAAACAGTTTTACATTAATGTTGAAAGAGAGGAATGGAGTTTGACTACACTTTGTGACTTGTACGAGACACTGACTATTATGCAGGCTGTCATTTTTCCCAATGCAAGGCACAAGGTGGACTGGCTGATTGAGAAAATGCATGCCAGAGACTTCCTAATTTCTGCGGTGACATGGATCAGAAGGAGACAGATGTTATCATGAGGGAATTCTGATCAGAGTCAAGTGGTGTTCTGATCACTACTGACTTGTTAGTTCATGAGACTGATGTGCAACACATGTCTTTGGTTATAAACTATGATGTAACGACCAATCATGAAAACTATATTCACAGAATTGGCAGAGGTGTGGCTATAAACTTTGTTACTGAAGAAGACAAAATAATTCTTTATGACATTGAGGCTTTCTACAATAATACAGTGGAAGAAATTCCCATGAATGTGACTAACCTTATTTAATTCCTGGGATGAGAGAGTTTGGGATGCAGTGCTCACTGTTGCTGAGTAGGCAACCACAACATGCATTGTGCTTCCTTCTTTGAGAATATTTGAGTCTTATCTCAATGCTCATAATGGATCAGAAACACAGATTTTTATAGCAAGGTGACATTAATCATGAGCTCTTGTGAGGAGTCATTGGCTTTATCTTTTTCAGAATTAGACTATTAGGGTGGGTATAAAAGATGGTGTCTGTAAAAACTTTCTTTCTTAGAAACTTATTTCCTAGTTCTGCAGAAATGATTGTATTAAATGTTCTCTATCATTTAATAATATACTTGCAGACTAAAAGATATAAGTGTTGTTCAAAATCAGTAAATTATGTTAAACTAGCATATCTGCCTTTATTGTGTTTGTCATTAGCCTGAAAGGCCTTTAAAATTGACTTCTTAGAAAGCATTTGAATTCATTTTATCTGGTATTGCATTTATTCAATAAAGCATTTAATTAGTGCCAAGTGTGAACTGGACTCTGCTTCTAATCCCCAGCAAACAGTCATCCTAGGTTGGGCTTAATCCCCAGTAAAATTGCCATATTGCCCATGTCTTCATGAAGTTTGAATGTTAAATAAATTATATATTCACTTTTTAAAAAACTAAAAAACACTGATGAAGGAAATTGAAGAGGAAACAAAAAATGGAAACCTATCTCATGCTAATGGATGGGAAGATTAATATTGTCAAATGCCCATACTGCCCAAAATGATTTACAGATACAGTATAATCCCCATCAAAATACCAATGACATTCTTCACAGAAATAGAAAAATAAATCTTAAATGTGTATGGAGGCAATAAAGGCCCTGAAGAGCCAAAGTAATCCTGAGCAAAAAGAACAATGTTGGTGCCATCACATTACCTGACGTCACAATATACTACAAAACTATAATGTTCAAAACAGGATGAGATTGACATAAAAACAAACACATAGACCAGTGGAGCAGAATAGAAAATCCAGAAATAAATCTATACATTTACATCCAACTTGTTTTTAACAAAGATGTCAAGATCCTACACTGGGGAAAGGATGCCCTTTCAATAAATGGTGCTAAGAAAACTGTATTTCCATATTCAAAATAATGGAACTAGGACTGTATCTCTCATCATTTTCAAAAATTAAATCAAAATGGATTAAATACTTAATGCAAGACCTGAAACTTTGAAACTACTAGAAGAAAACATTGGAGAAATGCTTCACAACATTGTTCTGGGTAAAGATTTTATGGAGACCTCAAAAGCACAGATAAAGCAAAAACAGATGAGATTACATCAAGCTAAAAAGCTTCTGCATGACAAAAAAAAGACAATCAACTCAATAGAGTACCAGAATGCAAGAAAACATTTGCAAACTATACATCTGACAAGGGATTAATAACCAGAATATATATAAGCAACTTTAACAACTCAATAGCAAGAAAACATATAATCCAATGAAACAATGGCCAAATGATCTGAATAGACATTTCTCAGAAAAAAATATACTAATGGCCAACAAGTATATGCAAAAATGCTGAACAGCACTAATCATAGGGGAAATGCAAATCAAAACCGCAATGAGATATTATCTCACCCCAATTAAAATGGCTGTTATCAAAAAGAAAATATAACAGATGCTGGCAAGGATGGGGGAAAGGGGAACGCTAGTAAACCATTGGTAGAAATGTAGATTAGTACAGCCAAAGTGGAAGTTCCTCAAAAAAGTAAAAATAGAACTACCATATAATCCAGAAATCCCACTGCTGGGTGCACACCAAAAAAAAAAAAAAAAAGTATATCAAAGACATATCTGCATTCCCATGTTTATTGCAGCACTATTCACGATAGCCAAGATATGGATTCAACTTAAGTGTTCATTAACGTATAAATATATAAAGAAAATGTGACACATATACACAATGGGGTACTGTTCAACTATGAGAAGAGGAATGAAATCATGTCATTTGCAGCAATATGGATGGAACTATGGAGGTTATTGTGTTAAGTGAAATAAGCCAGGCACACACACACAAAAATCCCACGTTCTCACTTATTTGTAGAACTAAAAAAGCCGATCCCATGAAGATAGAGAGTAGAATGATGATTACCAGAAACAAGGAAGAATATGAGGGAGGGGGCAATGAAAAGAGGTTCATTAACAGGTACAAAAATACGGCTAGTGAGAAGGAATAAGTCATGGGGTTTGAAAGCACAGTAGAATTACTATAGTTAACAAGTATTTATTTTATATTTCAAAATAGCTAAAAGAGAAGATTTGAAATATTTCCCAGCACTAAGAAATGATAAACACTTGAGGCAATGAATATCCTAATTACCCTGACTTGATCATTACACATTGTGTACATGCATCAAAATATCACATGTACTCTCTGAATATATATAATTATATACCAATTTAAAACTGGAATAAAATGCATAGTTCATAGAATATTAGAGATAGAAAGACCCATGGAGTCCATGTAATACCAAATTTCATATCACAAATGAAAAAGCCCATAAAAGAGCTTTCCTACTTGCCTGAGGTCAACAGTTACTAATGGCAGAGCCATGACTAGACCCTAGACCTCCAGATGCCTACCCTGCTGTTAAGTTAGTTCATTACACATTTCATGAGCTCAAGTTGCAATGAATGTCAGCCTTCAACAACTCACTGGTAAAATTTTTCTCAAATGCAACATCAGTAAGTCTCTGTTGGATACGGGAAAGGAATGAGAATACTCACTTGAAATCCCTAGACAACAATTTTCTACAGTGACCACAGAAAAGAGCTGCCTGGAAACCTTGCCTTAGTTGACTGAAATTTTTTCAAACATTTTCTCTAGTTGGGTTCAGTTTAAGAGGAACCCCTGGGGAAATTCTACCTCTTTGGAGATCCATTAACTTTAAAGAGATTTCATAAAGGATACTAAATAATCTGACTAAATTCGGCAAGACTGGACTCTGAGTAAATCTATCAGAATCCATTTTCTATCATTGAGAAGATACAGGACTTCTCACACAGGACTCAAAGTGTGATTATTCCATAGTATCACTCTTCCAAAGGAGGTCCCTCTCACCCTACTCCATCCTTAACCCAAATTTCTAAGATGTGATTCTTCTTCTGAATATCAGCATACAAAGGAAACTTCCCCATTGTCATCTAAATACTATGAGGGTATCATATACTGTCTGCTTGTCATTTCCAGGAAATGCTGCACAACATGAAACTCATGGACCCTCACTCCATCATTCCCTGTAAGAAGATAGAATCTCTCCAGGAGAGCTCCTCTCATCATCTATTGCAGGAATTCTTAGCATCTCAGCAAAATGTTAACCAGCTCATAAGTGAATTTGCTTAGGTGGCTGATGGAATGAAGCAAATTTCAAAGTGGTAAGGAAACGCCTTAAAATACCTTTTTATTAGTATGATTTTGACTTTTTTTCTAAAAATAATAAAAACACAAATTTTATAATGCTTTGTAACTGGTTGATATACATCAATATTGAATTTTTGTGGACAACAAATGAATTATCAGAGTAAAGGTTACTATCCACTTTTAAAGATACAGGAAAGAGAACTCTGAGAAATGGTTGAATTTCCCAGCATCGCATGCCTAATAAATGTAAAGCAAGGATGGAATTCAAGTCTTTTCCTTTTCTATCAGTGTTCTTTCTGTAGGACAATCCTAAAGAACACGGCATGGAACTCTTTTTTTTCAAGCAACATCATTAAATCATAAACAGCTTCCTGGTGTTATGTGAAAAAAAATGTATTCTATGGTGAAATGGAGCTGGGAATTTCTTCAGGTAAAAGTAGGCTGGTTGCTTTCCATCAGGACTTCACAAAACATTGTGCTAATTGCATTGCTAATATCTGAGAAAAAGTGTGAATGTTTTCAGATTTGACACAGAAACTTTTATTTCTGGGGCATCATGAAAAATTTACATTCTAAGGAACACAATTTAGAAATGAGCTCCTCAGAGAATGTTTAAATTCTCTTATGCATTGTGTTCTCTTACAAAGCTGAAATTGGTAATCATGCCTCATAATTCTCTTAAATCCTTCCACATAGCTGAGCCCAAGACTTGAGTTCCTAACAGATACTCAATATTTGCCTGCTTGGTTAATTTATTAATAAGGTACTGTGGCCATAGAGTCAAGATGAGGAGAGGGTTTTCTGGGAGTTCATAGAAGAAGCACCTGTCACTGAGATGGCGAAAGATGAAGATCAGGGAAAGGTGGCACTTGAACTGAGCTCCGAAGGAAGAGTAGAAACATGGAAGAGAACAAGGTCCAAGGTGAAGGGGGTAGATGACGCAGAGTCCTCGAGCAAGAGAGATCATGGCAAGAAACTGAAAACTGGTTAATAAACATAGGGCTGTGAGTGCAATAAGGAGAATGATAAAAGAATACCTACTAGAAATCGGGCAGTGCACTTAATGAGCTTTACTGTTAATCCTCACAATAACACTGTAGGGTAACTATATTATACTCTCTGTCAGTATAAACCTGAGATTCATGGAGATTCATAATTTTGTCCATAGTTCTAAAACCGGTAAATGACAAATCCAGGACTCACATTCTTGTTGAGAGATCAAATGTCTCCTAAATGTGTGATTAACTAGGAATGGCCCAGCGGTGAGTGCCGTTAGAGAAAATAACCTGGGTAAGAAAAATATTGAGGAGTTATTAAATTATTCTACAAATGGCATTGTCTCCCTTACTTGTGTGCATAGCACTAGACTAAGCTTGGGCATGTGTTTCCGCTACGCAGTCAGAATCATACTAATGTGCCCTTTCTGCATAGCTGTCTGCATGCTTTTAACTAAGTTCGATGTAGATGAAAAGGATATATTGAAGGCACATCTATGTGCTCTTCTCTCTGCTAACTAATGCAATAGAATCTGAAATCTGGCCTCAGGTATGCCTATACATAGCCACATGCTTCTGGACAAGGCTTAATCTTGGTGAGCCTGAGTTTTTGCATGAAAGACCTAAGGGGATAGAATTAAGTGTGACTTGAGTTCCCTTAAAGATGTACAGTTTCTATTTTATATATTTTTTCTAATTGAGCATGCATTTAACACATTTGACTGGGCTTTTCGGTGGTTCCATGGCTCACTGACATTTTCAAAAGTGCTTCATTTTTATATGTAAATATTTATGTATTAGTAGCACACATAGATTACAAATTACAATACTGCCCATCAGTCACTGAGAGATAACTGCTACCTACGTGAGTTTCTCAATATTATCAAACATATTGGTTCAACGAGTATATCAATCGCTTAACTGCTGTGCTTCCCACCGCCTGTTTATCAACTGAATCCATCCCACCTAGGTTCTTCTTTGTTGCATGTAGTAAACAAAAATATAAAGACTGGACTGAGAAAGGTCCCAATTTGTGTGGAGCTAAAGCAAGTAAATAGCCTATCTGGGTTATAGAAGGAGCCACTGAATATTGGCTTTGAAAGAAAGTTTAAAAGATATGAGATTTAACTTCAAATGAGTTCAAATATGATGAGGATACAGTGGTAAACAAGACAGATATCCTTGACTTTATGGAGCCCAAATATAACCCTGATTGAAATTTTTATCAAACAGGCATTGGCAGGAGTTCATTGTTTTAAGCATAAGCTGCCAGGGAAGCAATAAGGGCACCCAGAAATCAGTGAATTCTGTGAATGGTGAGGATGGCAAGGTTGAAAAGTTCTCTGATGACTTTGGGGAGGGTAACAGAATAATGAGAATAATAAATAGTGCTTACATATTTGCATAGACTTTTAGGTGATAAAATTTTGAATGCCTCATGTCATACGATAAGGTGATGCAGATCCAGAAGACAAATATATTTGCACAGAGTTCTTTTATGATTTTTTAATTTGACAAATGCAAAATAGTATACAGATTCCTCAAAATATTAAAATAGAACTACCATATGATCCAGCAATTCCACTACTGGGTATATATCCAAAGGAAATGAAATCAGAATTCCAAAAGATATCTGTACTCCTGTGTTCATTGCGGCATTATTCACAGTATCCAAGAAATGGAATTAACCCCTGGGTCCATCAACAGATGAATAGATAAAGAAAATGTAGTATATATGCACAGAGATCCGAAATGAAATAAAGAATGGGTCCAGGAAATATTTCTATTAAGAACTTTCAGGTGCCACCAATCCCTCACCCATTCGCCAGATAAAAATGTTGAAATAAATAAAAATGTCATATATTCCATTCATGCCAATGGACAGGTTACTTCAAGATGAATGGCCAAGAGAGTTGAAATTGCATGACAGAATCAATTAATTCTAGTTAAATACTTCAATAAGATGGAAATGTATACAAAGATTGTATCACACATCTGGAATGATTAACCTAAAAATAATGATAATACTTATTATTACATCTCATGAAAAGCTGGAAGGAAATGTGTGTTTCTACCACACAATAACATTAGCTTCTCACCAATTTCTATTTTGATCAAACTCCAGACTGCAGAATATAACTACCCAGTTACTTCACTGTATTTCATCTCACTGCATATCAAATGTCCTGCTATTAAGAAAAAAAGCAAATGTGTCATCCAAGTGTGAATATATGTCACAACTGATAATATTCAAGAAAATATATACAGCCTTTGAAAATAATTCCCAAAGGAGCCCCAGAAATGGTTTGAAGGTAAAATCATTAAAGTCCAAAGCCTTTGAAAGTGACCACTGGAAAGGAAAACACTAATTTGTAAGTATAAATTCTTATGTGTTTGGTTTTTAATAGATTATAGCCTCACATTGAACATGTGTGCTGATTTTTCCTTGCAATCACTCCACTGTGATATTTTAGTAGACATTGAGCTCTACCAATGCTACATGTTTTGCTTTATCAATGGCTTATGTTTTGCACCAAATATTGGCTGCTCCCATTTCGGTACAATATTGATCATTTGATGTTCATGTTTTAGTAAGATAGAATCATTTTTAAATGCCTTTCTGGATTAAAAATTATATTATTTGGTTTCGGGTTTTTTTTGTTGTTGTTTGGTTTGGTTGTTTTTTAGAGGGAGTCTCACTCTATTGCCAGGCTGAGTGCAGTGGTGCGATCTTGGCTCACTGCAACCTCAGCCTCCCGGGTTCAAGCGATTCCCCTGCCTCAGCTTCGCAAGTAGCTAGGACTACAGGCACCACCATGCCCAGCTAATTTTTTGTATTTTAGTAGAGATGGGGTTTCACCATGTTGACCAGGCTGGTCTCCATCTCCTGACCTCCTGATCTGCCCACCTCAGCCTCCCAACGTGCTGGGATTACAGGCGTGAGCCACCACGCCGGCCTCTTATTTAGTTTTGACAATATATAATTACAACTTTTCTACTGAAATCTCACTTCCATTTTGTTCTTCTTTCTTTTCTGTCTTACTCTTCTTCTTATTTAAGCTCTAGCAGAGCAACTGTGAGATCTAGGAGGAGCCTCACTCTCCACTCTGGAAAAGATAAGAACTGAAGAGTAAATAAATACCCAAGAGAAACACATCACTACAAGAAAAGAGGCAGAAGTGCAGGTACATTCATTGAAACTATGTCTCAGAAATATTACATATTTGAAACATTTAATCTTCATAAATTTTTTTATAAGGATCGATATTCATATCCTCAATTATACATTAGGGAACCAAGGCTCATCAAATAATGTGGTCAATGCAAAAATTAAATTAGTAAGTGAAGAAACTGGGTTTCACACCCATATCTAACTACAAAATCCATATGACTGACACTACCATCCTTCCTTCCCGACACTAGTTCAGATACCAAAGGATAAAAGTAGAGTTTTAATTTATTATAGGATTGCAAAATTGTGTATGTTCATTATAAAATTTGTGAAAACAGAAAGCCATAAGCAAAAAAATCCACTATCCCACCCACCTAGCAATACCCATTGTTAATATTTTGAAGTATGTTCTATTTTTTATGAATAGATATAATTATGTTTTTAATTAAACCATGATATAATGCTGTTTTATAATCTGCTTTTTTCCCAATCTGCTTTATTTTTCCGCAATGTCATTTTTAAACAATTACACACTGTTCCACAAAATTAATAGACTATAATTAATTTAAGCATTCTCCCATTATTGATATTTAGGTTGATATGATTTTTTACCATTGTAATGAAAATGGTGACAAACATTCTTGTAATAGTTTTATGCTCATGTTTAGTTTTTAAGAATAAATTTGTAAAAGCAATATTGCTGAATCAAAGTGTATGCATTTTTTCAAGTTTTCACTATGTTACCGAATTGTATTTCACAAATTTTTATAGCAGTTTATACTTTCACCAGCATATTTGGGAATACATCTCTCCTTGCAACTTTAACAACACAAGGAATTATCATTTTTCCATTGCTATTATTTAATAAACAGAAAACAGTATTCCATTTTGTTTAATTTTATATTTATTTGAATACTAACAAAACTTAATTTGTATATTTGTTTGCTTTTGCATGTTTCTTTTTTGAATTTCCATTATTTGTTTTTCGGATAGGTTTTTTTATCTGAATTGTCACTTGCTATTCAATTTGCTTATTATGTTTTTGCCTACAAAACTTTAACATTTTTATTCTGTTGAAATATCAACATCTTTTTTGGACTCTGCCCTTTCCTCATTTAGTTATAAATGTTTATCTACCCTGAAATCTGAAAAAAGTTCATCTGCACTCTCTTCTAGTTTTCTTTTACTTTTTAAAATATTTGAAACCCAAGCCCATTAGAAATAAATTTTGAAACTTTTTTTTTTTTTTTTGAGACAAAGTCTTGCTCTGTTGCCAGGCTGGAGTGCAGTGGCTAGATCTCGGCTCACTGCAACTTCCGCCTCCCAGGTTCAAGTGATTCTCCTGCCTCAGTCTCCCAAGTAGCTGGGATTACAGGTGTGTGCCACCACACCCAGCTAATTTTTGTATTTTTAGTAAAGACAGGGTTTCACAATGTTGGTCTGGATGGTCTTGATCACTTGACCTTGTGATCTGCCCGCCGCAGCCTCCCAAAGTGCTGGGATTACAGGCATGAGCCACTGCGTCCGGCAAAACATTTAATTTTCATAAATTTTCTGTGAGGATCCATAATGTCTATGCATTAGGGAGTTAACTTCCAAAATGATTCCCTCATTGTCCTAATGCCATATTAGGAAACTGATCCTTTCTAATTGATTTGAAATAGTAAAAATATTTAATATACTTCCCATTGAATGAGTACTTTGTCCTGGGACTGTTCTAAGTACTTTCACAGAATAATTTGTTCAAGTCTCACAACAACCTGAGAAGGTAGATAAGTGTATTTTCAGGTCCATTTTACAGATAATGAAACTTATGCACATAGTAGATAGCGACAATATATAATAATAAAGTGATGAAGGCAAGAGACCCTGGAGCCAGTCTGCTTATGTTTAAATTCCCATTCCAGCACCTACTATCTGTGTGATCTTGGGCAAGGTAGTTAACCTCTCTGTGCATCAACTTCTTCATCTGTAAAATAGTTATAAAAGCCCTTTTATAGAGGGCCATTATGAAATGAGTTAACAAATGTAAAGTGCACAGAATGATGCCTGACACAGGAAGTGCAATAGAACAGCTAGCCATTATTAGTGAGTTTTCCTATTCAATTATTCAGGATCTCTAGTGCTCTACAAGTACCACTTTGATTTATGATATGATAATATATAACATATTTTATAATTTAATTCTTGGTTACACATCTTAATGTCATGTGATACAAGTTTCACTCTGTTGTTTCACTCTTTTCAACTGTTTTTGTATTTTTTTTTTTTTTTTTTTTTTTTTTTTGAGACGGAGTCTCGCTGTGTCGCCCAGGCTGGAGTGCAGTGGCCGGATCTCAGCTCACTGCAAGCTCTGCCTCCCGGGTTTTTACGCCATTCTCCTGCCTCAGCCTCCCGAGTAGCCGGGACTACAGGCGCCCGCCACCTCGCCCGGCTAGTTTTTTGTATTTTTTAGTAGAGACGGGGTTTCACCGTGTTAGCCAGGATGGTCTCGAACTCCTGACCTCGTGATCCGCCCATCTCGGCCTCCCAAAGTGCTGGGATTACAGGCTTGAGCCACCGCGCCCGGCCTTTTTTTGTATTTTTATTTTTTGCTTTTCTAGGGATTTTGATAGGATTTGCATGGAATCCATACATTATTTCAGAGTCAATTAATGTCAAAATATTGAGTTTTTCCACCCAGGCATGTATGTGCAAAGTTTAGTAGTTTTCTTCAAATCATCCTACTTGTTATTTATTGTTTCATCACTGGTGTGTTATTTGCCATTTATTCATTCATTAATTTTGGTTGTTTTGGGAGAGGACATTTTCTAACAGTACCATTGGTTTTAAAAAACAAAGGAAGAATACCCTGTGATTCAAATCCTAAATGACATAATTACCTTAATGATTTTACTTTGACTTAAATCATACAAATGGACATTTATGCATCAACCTTTTGATATAGAGTCAAGAGCCTTACACTGAGTTTGTATTACCTGAAGTCAAAAGCTTTCTTGTCTGGATCATGTATTAATTCCAGTTTTAGCTTTTTTAACATAAAGTGAGAATTAGACTCATATCAAATATGAATGTAAAATTATTCAAAATGTTATTACTTTCCCTCCTACCCTATTATAATGGTCTGGCTCACACCTTATTCCACAGCAACTATTAGCAACTTGTAATTATCAAATATTTCTCAAGCATTTAATTAATTTTCATTAAATATATTCACAATAACACTTTATTTGATTTTGTAATATTTAATAAAAGTACAAAAATAAATCCACATGATAGAAGCAGGGTGTGCAAAATTCAACCAATTTATGTACATGCAAGTCAATTTTGGGGTGTAGGAATGTTTATATATTGTGGAGAGCAAGCTCAGATCTCCTGTGTTCAGAGTGTCAGGTTTAGCATACAGTATGTTGTACAGAGAAAATGAGGAGTATTGACTCATCGGATACATCAGTTAAGTGAATATTAGTTAAAAGACTCTCTATTATATTTCATTTGGAACTAAACACCATGAAGACTATTTTGTTGGTCATAACTTCTTCAATTTATTCTGTTGTGTTTTCAGTTAGACAATCAAATCTGCATCTTTTTAAATTTTATTGCATTGGTTAAGTTCTAAAACATAGTGCTAAACAAAAGTGATGCTAGCCTTTCTATGTCACTATATTTATACGTGATTGAATTTTTTTCATTTGTGAATATGAGACTGTCTCTAGTAGAACGTAAACCCCATTTAGATTTATTTGCATAAATATTTGCTTTTCTCGGTTTACTTTAACCTATTTTATCTTGTAAGCTTGCTCACATTTTTGTTTCTTTTGTTCTCTATACTATATTTACTTTTTAAAAATCTTCTGATCATTTGGAGTGGATATGCTGTTTTTTATTCTATTGATGATTATTATTCAGAAATATGTTTGAAATGTGTGTTTGGATATATATGGCTGTGACTAATTTCTCTAGTCACATCTAAATAAAATATTTATTGAGTCTTTTTGCACATAGGTTTAAGAAATTAGCATATTTTCCTTTCTCCCATCCCTCACTATCAGTTTTTCTATCATATAAATTGTGGTTTTAAATATAAATAATTATTTTAGTTTTTGCATTTTATATTATGCACATCTTAAAAAATTATTCTTAGCAATTCTTTTTTGCTTTTAACAATATTTTCACTATTTAATATTAAATACATATTTTATTATTTGCTTTTCCAAAGCATATTATTTTACATTGCAATTTTCTCAACCTTAAAGTATATGTTCTGATTAATCTGATTAATCATGCAGCAACTCATAATCTTTCTTGAGGGATTTTTAAAATTATATTTAGAATGAAATAATTCCTAAGCCCTTCCAAACCTGAGAAAGTCTTTCTGTTGCTTTTGAACATAAATCATTAAGGCTTTGGTGTAGAATTATTTCACCCCAATTTGTTTTTCTTAAAATTCTGTAGATATTTTGTATGGTCTCTTAAATGTTTGTATTAAAAATGAAGTTGTAATCTAACCTGAAAGTGCTTAATTGACAGGTATTTTTAACTTCCCAGATGCTTGCAAAGCTCTTTCTTATTCTTTTGATTATGTTAATGCATAATTCAATTGTGCTATTGCATTTTTAGTTTCCTCATTGTCTTTTCTTATCTCAGGAAGCTCCACTTTAATTTTAACCTAACTCTGTTCACTTCCTTTTCATTTGAATCTATGAGTCCAAAAGTTTAGCTTCCTGTTGGAAATTTAGATAAAATGTTCAAAAGAGAGGAAATATATGAAGAGTGCGTATCAGAAAAGATTGTAACAACGGGTGTTTTCCTACTTGTATGCGGAGTCAAAATAACGGAACGTAAAGTGAATAACTTATAGTACAGCCATAAAGCAATGGGAAGAACAAAAGATTGCTTCAGAACCACAAGAATAACCTTTGCAGACATAATGTTGAAGCCAGTTACAACAAAGCACATGCTTTATCATTTAATATATAAGTTGAAACATAGTTACATCAATCTGTAATGATTAAAGTCAAAAAGTGGTTACTTTTGTGAGGCATAAAGACTGAGAAGAGACATGAAGGATGTTTGTAGGTCACTGGAATTGTTGTATTTCTTAATCTTTATAGTGGCTGTACTGGCATATTTATGATGTTAAAAATAAATAAACAAATCAAGCTTCACAGTTAGGATTTGTGAATTCCTCCACGTGTATGTTATATTTCAATGAGTGTGGTTACTGAAAAAAGTAAACAACAAATTTATTTATCTAATTTTAAAATATGTGCAACCATACAAATCTTTGCTGTAATTAGATACAAGCAAAATAATTAAATCTTGTCAATTGGATTGAAAATATCTGGGCGGGGGAAGATATTTCACAAGGAACATCTACATGTGTCTACATGTCTTGCCCCCAGGAACTTCTGCAGATGACTGTCTAACCCATTCATGAAGATTTCCAAGGTAAAGTATACCAAACCCTCTATCATGAATTCATTCCCATGCACCATGATTGGAAACTAGCTACTAAATAGATAATTCCAAATAAAATTGTACACTCCTGCTTTTACTCAAGCAATAAAGCAACTCAGCCAAGAAGAGCTCAGTGCATCCTGTCCTTTTGCACAAGACATGCTTGTGGGGAAACTTGTCTTCAACCAGTCTGACCGCACTGAGTTTGTGTTCCGTGTGTTCACTACAGCCACTGAATTCCAGGTTCTTCTCTTCCTTCTCTTCCTCCTCCTCTACTTGATGATCCTCTGTGGCAACACAGCCATCATCTGGGTGGTGTGCACACGCAGCACCCTCCGCACCCCGATGTATTTCTTCCTGTCCAACCTATCTTTCCTGGAAATCTGCTACACCACCGCGGTAGTACCCTTGATGCTTTCCAACATTTTTGGGGCCCAGAAGACCATTTCGTTGGCTGGATGTGGGGCCCAAATGTTCTTCTTTGTCACCCTCGGCAGCACGGACTGTTTTCTCTTGGCGATCATGGCCTATGACCGCTATGTGGCCATCTGCCACCCGCTGCACTACACCCTCATCATGACCCGCAAGCTGTGCGCGCAGATGCTGGTCGGGGCCCTAGGCCTGGCCCTCTTCCTCTCCCTGCAGCTCACCGCCTTAATCTTCACCCTGCCCTTCTGCGGCCACCGCCAGGAAATCAACCACTTCCTCTGCGATGTGCCTCCCGTCCTGCGCCTGGCCTGCGCTGACATCCACGTGCACCAGGCTGTCCTCTATGTAGTGGGCATCCTCGTGCTGACCATCCCCTTCCTGCTCATCTGCGTCTCCTACGTGTTCATCACCTGCGCCATCCTGCGCATCCGTTCTGCCGAGGGCCGCCGCCGGGCCTTCTCCACCTGCTCCTCCCACCTCACCGTGGTCCTGCTGCAGTATGGCTGCTGCAGCCTCGTGTACCTGCGTCCTCGGTCCAGCACCTCAGAGGATGAGGACCGCCAAATCGCATTGGTCTACACCTTTGTCACCCCCTTACTCAACCCTTTGATTTACACCCTTAGGAACAAGGATGTCAAAGATGCTCTGAGGAATGCCATTATCCATAAAGCAGCCTCTGATGCCAACTGAAGGTTTAGGGGCACTGGGCTGGGTGTCTGTCTGTTGCTATGTCGATGAACTCTAAATGACACAGAATTGTAGTACTTTCCCACACTTTGCACTTGATGTTTCTTTTTTGCCATATTTGCCCCAAGTTCAACAATTCGTGCTTATTTTTCTGAGTGCTTTGACTAAGATATGAACATTTGGGCAGAACTTACAGTGTAGGAATGTTAGTTTACTTAGCTCTACTTTAAGGATTTGCAGCTCACCCATGTCAAGTGCCGTATTAGGAACACCCCATACGTACTATGAATAAAGGCTGATAGACTTGCTGCCTCCTGAGGAGATGATGCAATTTACCCTGTGAACGTTGCCTTAAGTAAGGAATATTCATAAAGACATATTTTGCTCAAATAAACACAACTTATTATTGTTTTGGGTATCAGTATATGACAAACAACAGCTTACTTAATGCATTCATTTCCTTTGCGCCATACATTCCAACTGGCTGCTTTCATTTTCTTCATGCCAGAAAGGGGCTATGGATTTTCTTTCACTGATAATCACCTACTATGTACCAGCCTTGCTAGGGTATGGAGAATTACATCTGGTCTATGGCAGCCCTGCCCGCATGAGCCCTCTGTGCTGGTGGCTCTCACACTAGTCTTTGTTGTTCCACCTTCCTCACCGCCTCCTACATCTTCATGAGGGCTGCTGCTCACAGATCCACTGAGCAGGTAGCACTACTATGGCACTATTCCTACCTCAGCATAGTTTTGCAGCAGAATGGCTGTTACCCAAATAAACCCTCAAGTAAAATCCACTTCCTTTTATGGTAGTCACAGTGGACACCACACTGCTCAACCTTCTCATTTACACCCTGAGGAACAGCAAGGTCCAGAGGACTCCACGGATAGTTCTTATAAGCAATTACCTCTCCCATAACAGCTGGGAGAGGGTGCAATCTATCAGGTGAGAGTCTAGATCCAGATCATAAGCTGATTTTAATTAGCAGCTACAGGAAGAGAGTGAAAATATCTGCCAGTGGATATTAAACTGACCTAAGAAATTGTTATAACCTGGCGGGGCACGGTGGCTCACGCCTGTAATCCCAGCACTTTGGGAGGCCAAGGCAGGCAGATTACGAGATCAGGAGTTCGAGACCATCCTGGCCAACATAGTGAAATCCTGTCTCTACTAAAAATACAAAAATTATCTGAGCATGGTGGCACCTGCCTATAATCCCAGCTAGTTGGGAGGCTGAGGCAGGAGAATCGCTTGAACCAGAGTCATAGGTTGCAGTGAGCCAAGATTGCGCCACAGCACTCCAGCCTGGCAACAGAGCAAGACTCCAACTCAAAAAATAAAATAAAGTAAAAAAGAAAAGAAAAAAAATTGTTATAATCTTTTTGAATCCTACATGGTTACGTTTACCAAAACCCATGAAGTTTCTATTCTTTAATTTCAGAATTCTTATTCTAAAAACATAACCTCACAAAATTAACAGAATGTCAAACAAAACAAAATATAAGGGTGTTTCTTACATTTATAACATGAAAAGTGATTAAAATCGAATTTCCAACAATGTTGGACACAGAAGCACAGCATACTAAAATCATTAATATTTAGTAATAAAGGGCAATGTTTATCATTATACCTGTAAGTAATAAAATCAAGATTCAAGCCTTATTTACAATAAGAGCCCAATTTTATAAAAATATATACATGCATAATGAGGAATAGAAACACACCAAAAAGTTAACAGTTGTTTTCTGTGATGTAGAATTATGAATTTTCTAGTTTTCCTCTTTATTACTTTCCCTGATTTCCGAAATAAGACTGTGTTCCTCTTATAATCAGAAATATAATTTCTAGAAGGAATCTGAAGTTTACGTAGATTTATTTGGCATATAAACCTCCCATCATCATAGTTCAGATCCACTTTTTATATTTTTTCTAGATTGGGACTATTTTGGTGTGGGGGGTACATCTTTTTCCCGTTGAAATTGCTTTTGGAACTCCTAATTTTTCACCTGATTTCACACGATGATAAGGAGAAGAACTATAAAGTGTTACGTGTTCTGGGGACAGTCATTGGATTTAACAATACATTAGAAATGCCTTGCTTTTGATATGGTTTGGCTCTGTGTCCCCACCCAAATCTCATCTCGAATTGTAATCCCTATATGTAGGGGACAGGGAACTGGTGGGAGGTGATTGGATCATGGAGGCAGTTTCCCCCATGCTGTTATCATGGTAATGAGGGAGTTCTCACCAGATCTGATGATTTTAAAAGTGGTGGTTTCCCCTGTGCACCCTCTCTTGCCTGCAGCAATGTAACACGTGCTTTGCTTTCCCTTCACCTTCCACCATGATTGTAAGTTTCCTGGGGTCTCCTCAGCCACGTGGAACTGTGATTCAATTAAACCTCTTTTGTTTATAAATTACCCAGTCTCAGGTAGTATATTTATGGCTGCATAAGAATGGACTAATACAGCTTCTAAGTATTCCCTTATCCAAAGGGAATACTTCCAAGACCCCTGGAGGATGTCTGAAACCATAGATAGTATCAAATCCTATGCATACTATGTTTTCTTCCTACACATACATACTTACAATAAAATTTAGCTTATACGTTAGCTGTAGTAAGAGATTAACAACAGCAACAATAAAATAGGACAATTATAACAACATACTATAATACAAGTTATGTCAATGTGGTCTCTCTCAAAATATCTTAATGTATAGTACTCCTCCGTCTTCTTTTCATAATGATGTGAGATGATATAATGCCTATGTGATTAGATGAAATGAGGTAAATGACACAGGCATTATAACACAACATCTGGCTACTATTGACTTTCTGATGGCCAGAAAAAGGATCATCTGCTTGGGGTGATCTTGGATCATCAAGCTATGACGATGTCCACGGTTGGAGTTCAGAAGCATAAAATGTTATACAGTGTGGATACGCTGGGCAGAGAGATAATTCACATCCCAGACAGGACAGAATAAGACGACAAGAGATTTTGTCACACTACTCAGAATGTCAGACAATTTTAAACTTATGAATTGATTATTTCTGAAATTTTCTATTTAATATTTTCAGACTGCAACTGAAACTGGAAAGCAAAACTGCAGATGGGGGGAAGTAGGGAAGACCACTGTAAATGCTAGAGAAGAAAATAAACTCTCTGGTTAGCAGATTGCATGTCAACCTATCCAGGTCAAGTCACATCAGAACATAATGAATCAATTATTTGTATACATTGTGCTAGGTGCTGTCTGAAATGCCAACCAAATGGAAGTTTGAAACTGAATTTCCATACCTTCTTTCATTCTTTATTTAATGTCACAAGTCATTCATAAAATTAACCTGGAACTCAAAAGAAGAGGGTAAAATGTTACATTTGAAAAGAGGGTTGGTTAAACCTTTCAAAATGAATTATTGGGTTCTGCCAGTTACCTTCCTATACATATTCTAGATGAATAGAGTGAGTTCCCCTTTCTTATTTTTTCTTTTTTTATGTTTTAGTTGACAAGTAAAAAAATGCATATATTTATGGCATACAACATGTTTTAATATATGTAGGCATTGTCAAATGGCTAAATAAAGCTATTTAACATATGATTTATTCCAGACACATTATTTTTGTGGTGAGAATACTTAAAATCTGTTCTCAGCCATTTTCAAATACACAATAAGGTATAATTAACTGTAGACAGCATGATGTACAGTAGATCTCTTGAACTTATTTCTGCTGTCTAACTAATATTTTATATCATTTGGCCAACATCTCCCCAATCCTGTCACCCCAAGCCTCTGGTAACCATTTCTTCACTCTGTTTCTGTTAGTTCAACCTTTTTACATTCCACATATAAGTGAGATTCTGCAGTATTTGTCTTTCTGTGACTGTCTTATTTCAATTAATGTGATATCCTCCAGATTCATCCATGTTGTCACAAATGACAAGATTTTTCTTTCTTTTTTAAGGCTAAGTAGTATTTCATTTTCCTCATCTATTCTTCTACTGGTGAACACTTAGGTTAATCTTACGTCATAGCTATTGTGAAGAAATGCTTCAATGTACACGGGAGAGCTCCTTTTAATTACTGAAAAATTATTCCTTTATATGAGTCTTTCATTGAACTTGTTACATTCTGGAATGAGAATATTGAATGAAATAACAGTACACCACGAGTCAGATGATGGGACAGAAATGTTAATCATGATATGAGATGATCCCCTCATATCAAGGTAGCCTCTTGGTAGCATAAGTGGAAGACAGAACTCGCAAGAGTAGCTTAGCTTTCCTCCCCTGCAGGTTCATCACTTCTTTAAAAATTCTGCTACTTTCATAACCCTGCTCATTCCCTTCATCCAGCCATTTGGGTATGTGAATGTGTCCTTAGTGTTAACTGTCTTACAGAGAAATATTTTCCAAGAAAGTAACCTCTCCCTCTACTGATATTCTCTTTCTATGTCTCTCTCATTGGAATTTTATTAAAATAAATTTTATCAGGCAGTGTAATTATTTGAAAATATGTCCCCCACTACTAAACAATAAGCATCTTGAAGCCAGAATACACTACAAAAGCATCACAGGTATGTTGTGACACTAGGGTTCTTCATCTCTGTTCTGATTGTTTAACAGGTGAATGAAGGGTCAGACACATTGGTGGAAGTAAAGTGCTGATGTGAGATTCCTTCCCAGCATTTCTCAAAAATATATATATTTTTAAAATCCAAACTCTGAGAAAAAGTAGTCGAGAAATCAAGAAAAATCAGAAAAAAATTAAAATTGTCCTGCAAGAATTAAAGCATAATAGTCAACGTAGAGACGTTACTGATTCGGAGGAATCCACTCATGCCAAGGGTAAAGCAAGAGCAGAAACTGATGACATGCAGAGCCAAAGGCTAAGTCTTCATTTCCAAAATCAGTACAAGAGCACTAGGGGAGAAGCAGTTACTGCCTAATCAGTCAGTCTTGCTTGTGGCAATTTTCATGTGTGTGTTCATGGCCCCGTCTGCTGCTAACAGTGAGTCATTCTTACAAGTAAAATGAATATTATTACTAAGCTTATGCGCCTAGGATATTTTATGCAAATATGAGTGGTGTTGTAAGAAATAATTAGTTTTAGAAGCTAATAAGTATTTAAATTGCATCTGGAAGTGCGAATCTGTGTAGTGCAGTTTACCTGCCTGGGAGATCTGAATGTTTGGTTATTTAAATACCACCTAATAATGTTCACAGTGAGTTTCTCAGTGCTTGGTTATTTGCTATCATCTACTAAATGCTGTATATAATATAACCCTGATATTTATACTTATTAAATAAACTCTAGATATCTATAATAATGAGTAAAGAGTATAAATAATATTGAAAATATTTTAAGAATAATTGACAATTTAGAAATTTCCCAGGAATTCTGATTTCTCATACCCACATTTTGAAGACCTAGGAAACCATAGCATGAACGTATGTTTCTGCATATCTGTGTTGTCTAATTAGATCTAATGAGTGTAGATGGAGAGGGGACTAAATAAGGAAATGGTTGATTGAGAAAAGTTATTATACAACAGCACATTCTGGGCAGTTTGATTTGTGACTATCGGATGAGTGAAAAATAATGCATACTATAAAGAATCTCAACAGTTAATTTTATAATGATGTCCTCCAACTTCCATCCTCTTGTCTCTCTCTCTCTCTCTCTCTCTCTCTGTCTTTCTCGTTCTCATTCAGCAGTGACTTTGAAAAACCACATTGTAAAATTAGAGGATCTGATGAAAATCACTAGAACTTTGAAATGCAATGGTGATGATGGCTTGGGCCTATCTCTGCCCACTAGTTCCAACTTGAGAACTGTCCTCATTGCCTCTTTTTGGCTTCAATTTAGCTTTCATTAGAAGGGAAAAGTATGACACTCATAGTATTGGGGAAAAGAAGTTATTCAAATGAGATGGGGCACAAGCGGGACAAGGGATAACCATCACCAGAGACCACAGAACACACATTTGATGATCTTTAAGAAACTATGTTAGGAAGACCCAATTATGCCATAATACAACAATTCTTTCAATAAATACTTATTTTGTACATTCACTTATTAATTTTGTTTGTTTATTTTTGAGATGGAGTCTCACTCTGTCACCCAGACTGGAGTGCAGTGGCGTGATCTCGGCTCACTGCAAGTTCTGCCACCCGTGTTCACACCATTCTCCTGCCTCAGCCTCCCAAGTAACTGGGACTACAGCACCTGCCACTACACCCAGCTAATTTTTTGTATGTTTAGTAGAGACAGGGTTTCACCGTGTTAGCCAGGATGGTCTCGCTCTCCTGACCTTGTGATCCACCCGCTTCAGCCTCCCAAAGTGCCGGGATTACAGGCGTGAGCTACCACGCCTGGCCTCACTTACTAATTTTTAAACAAATATTTCAACAGAATATACTATTTGCTAAAGTATCTGATTCCATGGATCTAATATTCATGAGGGGAGAAAAGATAATGAATAAATAAATAAACACACAAGAGCTATACAAATAAGCAGGAAATTGGAGGCAAGTGTTTAGGCTAAGGCAGAGAATGTTGAGGGATAGTAAATTGAAATGGAGAAGAGGCCATGTCATATCGCAGAAACTGGATTATATGTTTGGTGTTCATTGACAAAAGCATAAGATATCTGCTTTCAAAAATTTACACACTATTGGGAAAATGGACATAGTTATAAGTCAATCTTATTTTTTTCTAAAGAAGAATAATATGTGCAAGAAGACCATGATGTAAGAAATGCCAGATGCCTGCCTTGAGATATGTTCTGAGAAGTACTTCTGTGCATTCTACAAGAGTTTTATATTTCTTTCTTTGACCGATGACGTCCTCTTAGTAATCTTGGCTCCAAAATATCTAAATTGCCAACTACCTTCCACACTCACATACCAGGCCCCATGCCTCCAGCAGATAGTCTTTATGGCTATAACACGTAAGTGCCTCCAACTAGCGTGTTCTTTCTTGGGTCCTCTTACGCCTGAGAAACTGCCACATGTCTGGATGTTCCTGTCGTGTCCAATGCCTGTGCATTCACTTCCTGTTAGAGCGTCCATCTGGGAGGATGACAGCTTCACTGCGGACATTATCATAAGTAAGAGCATCCTCGGCTCCCCTCGGCCTCCCTGATTCTCCCTGCAGAATCCCAAGAAAGACAACATCCCAAACTCCACTTATCTGAAAAAAAAATATAAGGCAGAAAACGATCTTCCACTGACTCTGATGTTATAGTAGAATCAAACTCTACTGGAAGCAAAATGAAAAAATGGTAGGCTTCCTTTGTTCTTATTAGTATTTTAATTGAAGTGTAAATAACATACACTAAAATGCACAGATTGGTTCTGTTTGATGTATTCAATAATGAAATATTTTCATCATTCTGGAAAATTCCCATTTCCCTTTCCAATCAATTCTCCTTCCTGCTGATCAACCACTATTCTGACTTCCATCACAAAGATGAGATTTGTCCATTTAAGAATTTCTAGAAACGAACTCATACGGTATGCATTCTTCTGAGTTTGGCTTTCACTTAACATAACGTTTCTGAGATTGACACAGGTTGCTCTGTGTTGCTGCAGCTCATTCTTTTGTATCCCTAAGTAGTAGTCTATTATATGAATACACCAAAATTTGTTAACCAGATTTCTTTATCCATTGTGAGCTTGGTTTCAGTATCTATTTGTTAACTAAATTTCTTTATATATTGTGAGCTTGGTTTTAATCTCTCTCTCTCTCTCTCTCTCTCTCTCTCTCTCTCAATATTTTGTGCTTAACAACTAAAATGAGCACTTATTATTAGATGATTTTCTGACTGACCCTCATATTTCTGTTCCTCCCCACCCCCATCCCTCACTGTGTCAGAGCCTAACAACCTTTATCTTAACCAGGCCTTTCTGGAGATATTTTGTTGTCAGTGTTTATCTCAAATCAGCTAAGAGAGGAGGCTGGGATTGTTAAGCTCTTTAATTATCCTCCCTAGGATGCTGACCTCTCTGAAGTAAAGAAAAGTTAATATTGAATGAGCTGCTGACTATGTGCCACTGATGCAGGACAGGCCTAGCCCGGGAGGGTCCTTCGCTTTGCCAAGGAAAGGATTCAAGGGCAAGCTGATGGGCTAGACAGCAATCTTTATTGAATGGCACTGCTCCTTGCAGAGCAGGGATAACTCATAGGCAACGCACCCAGAGTCAGCAAAGTATGAGTTGTTGGTAACTGTATTTATAGTCACATATACACACTTTTGATTTAATGCTAATTAAGGGGCTGGTTAATACAAATTGAGAGGCAGGTTATTTTGAACTTTCTAGGAAAGAGATGGTAACTTCTGGCTCATTGCTATGGAAATGGGTGGTAACTTCCAAGATTGTTGCCATGGCATTTGTAACTAGCCATGGCATTGGTGAAAGTGTCTTATGCTAATGAGTAATGAAGATAGCCAGGGATTGCTATAGCCACCATTCGCTGGGTTCAGCCAGTTTCTTCACTTTATCCTGTCTGGACCAGATCCTGTTTTGGTCAGCAGGGATGCGACCAGGAAAGAAGTCCTGCTGGTCTCCTACCTCACCAGAGACCAAGGTAGGTGTTTTGCAAACATCATCTCCAGTTTACTGATAGGGTAAAGGGGGCTCTGAGAAGTTAAGCCACATGCCCAAGGTTACCCACTCAGAACATAGCAAAGCTGGAATTCAAACCCAGGTCTCTCTCGCTTCAAAGTCTCTGCTCTTTCTGCTACATCTACCTGCCTCCAGGGAACACTGCACTAGGAAATCTTCCAGTGAGTTTTCATTTTGGTTCTGCCAAAACACACCACCTGGTATTAACAAGTCACCCATCACTCTGGGGATCAATTTACTCATTTTTACAATAAGTAGTGCTCTAGGTGAACTTTGTGGTCCCCTCCAGCTCTAGATTCTATGACTCTGTTCATGGAATCACTCTAAATTGCATACTTTGTGAGTGACTAGAAATCATCTGGTTAGGAATTGGCATGAGAAAATTCAAACACCTTATCCTGATATTAAACACTTGCCAAGATCAGGCCCCAAGTTACCTTAAAACTGTTTCTTATTAATTTATATAAACTTCAACCTCAGCAATGTTAGACTCTTAATTGAACCCAAAACACATCATACATGGTCCCACCACCCGTAACATCCATCCACTTCAAAATCCCTCTCTGTGTCTCCCTATCTGTATAAATTCTGCCCATTTCAAATGCATGGCTCTAGTTCGCTTTCTCAATGAAATATTTACTATTACTCAAGTCCACGGATATCTCTCTTCTCTGAATTTCTGTAGCACTTTTCCTACCATGTTTGATATCTCATGATACCCATTTTACTGGTCTCCACCTGATATTGGTACCTAAAAGCTCTTTCTTTCTGTTCATATACTATATCTGCACATCAACTGTGAACTTCTAAAGGATAGAACCAGGACATTAGTCATCATGACTCCCCATAATATGTAGGCCAGAACAGGGTACAGAGTGAATCCTAAGAAATGTTCCATTAACAAACACTGAAGAGATTAAATGCAGTCCGAGGCTCTGGAAATTTTTCAAAGTCTTTCTCTCTTGTCTGGTCAGAGTAGATGTAAAACATAAGAAAGGATAGTAAACAACAAAACCCTTGAATTTCTTCTAAATAAATACTACAATGTGTTTATGTAGCTTAATACAATTGATAAGATAATATTTCTAAAATGCAAACCATAACATTCAAAAATATTATAATTTGTAACTAAAATTCCAGATGACTTGAATCATAAATAGAAGAGAGAGAATAAAAGAAGATGGTAAAGTATTCTGAAATTTCATTTTGTTTGAAAGAATGAAATTTATAGATATCAATTAATTCATAAATTTAATTGTTATTGGTTTATGTACAGTTCTTTAAAATATGTATGCTTCTTTAACACTAATAGAATATATATCGCATCAATATATTTCAAGCCAATAGAAGGGGTAAAAGAAAATTAAACTCCATCAATCTAGCAATAGCCAAGAGAAGAAATATGAAATAGTTTTTAAAATGTAGTAAATGGGCTGGGTGCCGTGGCTCACGCCTGTAATCCCAGCATTTTGGGAGGCTGAAGCAAGCAGATTGGCTGAGGTCAGGAGTTCGAGAACAGTCTGGCCAACATGGTGAAACCCCGTCTCTACTAAAAACACACAAAAAATTATCAGGGCATGGTGGCATGCGCCTATAATTCCAGCTACTCAGGAGGCTGAGGCAAGGGAATTGCTTGAACCAGGGAGGTGGACATTGCAGTAAGCCGAGATCTCGCCACTCTGCTCCAGCCTGAGCCACAGAGCAAGACTTTGTCTCAAAAAATAAACAAACAAACAAACAAATAAATAAATAATAAATAAAATGTAGTAAATGGAAAACATAAACCCAATGTATCAGTGACCCTATGTGAATTGCTTAGATTTATTTGTTAAAAGACTGAAATGCTCAGATTATGTGTTAAAATGCAGATACATGAAGTCTTTGCCCATGCCTATGTCCTGAATGGTACTACCTAGGTTTTCCTCTAGCGTTTTTATGGTATTAGGTCTAACATTTAAGTACCATATGACCCAGCCATCCCATTACTGGGTATATACCCAAAGGATTATAAATCATGCTGCTATAAAGACACATGCACACGTATGTTTATTGCGGCACTATTTACAATAGCAAAGACTTGGAATCAACCCAAATGTCCATCAGTGACAGAGTGGATTAAGAAAATGTGGCACATATACACCATGGAATACTATGCAGCCATAAAAAAGGATGAGTTTGTGTCCTTTGTAGGGACATGGATGCAGCTGGAAACCATCATTCTTAGCAAACTATCACAAGAACAGAAAACCAAACACCGCATGTTCTCACTCATAGGTGGGAACTGAACAATGAGATCACTTGGACTCGGGAAGGGGAACATCACACACCGGGGCCTATCATGGGGGGGGGGGGGAGGGAGGGGGGAGGGATTGCATTGGGAGTTATACCTGATGTAAATGACGAGTTGATGGGTGCTGACGAGTTGATGTGTGCAGCACACCAACATGGCACAAGTATACATATGTAACAAACCTGCACATTATACACATGTACCCTAGAACTTAAAGTATAATAATAAAAAATTTAAAAAAATTTTTTAAAATGCAGATACATGTTCATAACTTGAGACACACTTAAGATACTTAAAGTAAGTGGATCGACAGAGATAGAGCCAAACAAGTACTAACTTTTTTAAAAAAGTAGATCCGACAATACTAATATCAGACATAGTGCAATTCATAGTAGCAATATTAAATAGGATCAAAAAGACTATTTCACCTTTATAAAAGTTTCAGGAAACCAACAATAAGTTGATTATGATTAATTGTATCATATCCACAGTAACAACTTAGCAAGAATATTATTACCAAAAGGACAACTATTAGCCAATCTGACTCACCATAGATGTAAAAATATTACATAAATATTACTTAGCTAAATTTGACAGTGCAGCAAATGAATAATACATTATAGCCAAATTAGATGTTAAAAGCATAGGCTGCTGTAATATTAGAAAGTCAATTAATATAAGTAACTACATATTAATCACTTTTTGAAAAATCTAATAATCTCAATAGATATTATAAAGGCATTTGGTGAAATTCAATATATACTTTAAATAACACTAAATATCTTTTAAAAAATAAAACTTAAAGTCCGACCGATATGCTTATTAGCCGTCATTAAAACACAGTTTTGCTGGAGATACTAGTCAATGAAATAAAACCGGAAAAAACAAACAAGGAATCAAAATATTAAAAACTGAAGGTTGAAATTATCATTTTGCTGATGTTACTATTTTTCTCATGGCAAAAGAAAATCAAGTTTGAACTATTATACCAACAAAAGAGTTTAGTAGAGAAATGTGATAATAACAAATAAATTCTACACTGTTTCTTACATATCTGTAAACAAATTTATGTTAGCAAAAAATATCATAAGACACTCAGGAACAACTTAATAATCTATATGTTTAAAATAGAAAGAAAACTATAAAATGTCATTAAAACATGTAAGAAGACTTGAACAAATAAATGAAGAGACATTACAACTATAAACATTACAACTTGAAAAATAATTCATACCAAAGTCTATAGTAATATAAATTGTAATTAAGATGTGAGATGTGTGATTTCTTAATTAATTTTTATTTTGTATTAATGCATAAATATTTTATTTATTGATTAATGTATTTTTATTGACACATCGTCCCCCATATTTTGGGGGAACATGTGATATTTTGATATACTCATATAATGTGTAATCATCAAATTAGGAGATTGGGATATCTATCACCTGAAACATTTATCTTTTCTTTATGCTGGGAACATTAGAATTATTCTCTTTTAGCTATTTTGAAATATACAATAGATTATGGTTTACTATAGTCCCTCTAATGATTTATCAAACAATAGGTCTTATTTCTTCTATCTAACCATATTGTTGTACCCATTAATCAACATCTCATCAACTCCACTCCGTCTTCCCATTCCTGGGTTCTGGTAACTACCAATCTACTCTAAGGATGCATGTTATTCTTGTGACTTACCATGGTAGTTACAGGTTTTGTTTCCAAGACAAGAGCTAAGTGGAAAAGCTCCAACCCCTTCAGAGGTTGGAACAGGACACAAATACCTGCAAGTTCACCAAAGTTGAACCATCACAACTGTGCCATACACTCATGGAAATGCAGAAATTTCTTCAACATACAAATTTCATTTCCTTTGGATATATACCTAGTAGTGGGATTGCTGGATCATATGGTAGTTCTATTTTTAATTTATTGAGGAAACCCCATTCTGTTTTTCATAGCGGCTATACTATTTTACAATTCCACCAACAGTGTGTGAGTGTATATGTTCCCTTTCCTCCACGTCCTCACTAACACTTGTTTTCTTTTGTCTTCTGACAAATAGCCATCCTAATAAGAGTAAGGAGATATCCCAAGATAATTTTGATTTGGAATTCTCTGATGATTAATGATATTAAACATTTTTTATACATCCTTTTGGCCATGTCATCTTTTGAGAAATGTGTATTAAGGTCTGCCCATTTTCAATTAGGTGGGTTTTTTGCTATTAAGTTCCTTATATAGCCTAATATTACAACCATTGTCAGATGCATAATTTGCAAATATTTTTTGAAATTTTGTAGATTATCCCTTCAATCTGTTAATAGTTTTCCTTGCTGTGCAAAATCTTTTTAGTTTGATTTAACCTCATTTGTCTATTTTTGCTTTTAATGCCTGAGCTTTTGAGATCTTATTTTACAAATTTATGCCCAGCCCAATGTAATGAAGTGTTTCCCTATGTTTTCTTCAGTTAGTTTCATAGATTATGGTTTTACATTTATGTCTATCATCTATTTTAAGTTTATGTTTGTGTATGGTGAGAGACAGTCTAGTGTCATTCTTCTGCATGTGAATATCCCGTTTTACCAACACCAGTTATTGTCTTCAATCCGATGTGTTGTGCTTGGTGTCTTTATCGAAAATCCATTGGCTTTAGGTGCTTAAATTTATTTCTGTGCTTTCTATTTTGTTTCACTGCTCTATGTGTGTGTTTTTATGCCAGCCCCATGCTGTTTTGGTTACTATAGCTTTATAGTATATTTTGAAGTCAGGTAATGTGGTGCCTTCAGCTTTATTCGTTTTTTTCAGGACTGCTTTGTCAGTTTGGGGTCTTTTACAGTTCCATGTGAATTTTAGAATTTGTTTCTGTTTCTGTGAAGAATGTCATTGGAATTTTTATAAGGATTGTAATAAATCTGTAGATCTCCTTGGGTAGTATGGTTATTTTAACAATATCAATTCTTCTAATCCTTGAACACAAGATATTGTTCCATATATTTGTGTCTTCCTCAGTTTCTTTCATCAAAGTTATATAGTTTTCAGGGTAGAAATCTTTCACCTCCTTGGTTAAGTTTATTCCTAGTTATCTTTCGTTTGTAGCTATTGTAAATGGAATTGTTTGCCTTATATCTTTTACAGATAATTCACTGCTAGCATATACAAGTGTTGCTGATTTTTGTATGTTAGTGTGCAAATAAATAGAATAACTTGACTTCTTCCTTCTCTATTACCCCATTATTTTAAATGTTATTCATTGATACACTTAATCCATAGGTTGAGGTTTTCCTACTGAAGAGGCGATCAACATTCTTAGTTTGGGTGAGAAATAAGTATACTACATTGTGAGGCACCTCTAAGCCTTGGAAGAAGGGATATATTAATTTTGCCTGAGTCCCTGGCTGGGCAGTCTCTATTGCTTCTGCCCATTTCAGGATGTCATTTTCCATCCTTCCCATTGTATTGTGAACCACTCAATTATCATTTCAATATGTTTATTTGCAAAATTAGAAACCCAGCGTTTGTCTTTAGTTTGCAATTAAGAGCCCTGAATGTGGAATCACTGGGTCTCCAATTTCCAATGCTAGCATTTATTCAACTTATGCCAAGATCATATCCTATTTCCTTCCAGTAGATATGACATCACTTTGGATTCATAATGTCTGGTCAAAAAATTCAACTCAATTATCTAGGTATTTCCTAATTGTTTCCCACCATTAGGCACTAGAGGAGACACAGAAAAGAACTCTGAAAATGCTGACCATTTCACTGGGGATGACACATAGTGCAAGCAACTCCCTCCCTGTGAGGAGCAATAATCAACTAATTACAGATAGGAAATCATGCGTGGGAAGAGCACGCGAAGACAAAACAAGGGAAAAAAGCAGAGCTGTCTGTCTATTCCCCATTTACCTCATCAAAACTGGGATCTAAAAGTTACTGTTTGTCTTGAGGAAGACACTTGAGGGATATTATCCCAAAGGGATGAGAAGGACCTGAATGTCCCAGGTGAGCCCAGCACAATGATTCTATTAACTGTGAAGCTTAGAGGAAGAGTTTATTCTGAAAAATACCTAAGAGCTGCTGAGTCTCCACCTGCAACTCTGCTAAAGATAAGGAAAGCCATTGGGTCTAGAAACCAGTAACTTCCTGAGATTTTTACCATCATTCAGAGGTGAGTCTCTTCAGAATCCAGCATTGGTCTTGACCAGCTAGGCAGCCACCTTAAGAACTCAGAACAATTTGTGCAGGAGTACTGGTAAGTGGGAAAGGTAGAACGGAAAGGAGAGATCAGGGATTGTCACTCAGAAACATACAATTCCCCTCTCTAGTCAAGCCCAAACCAGCCTAGGACTTGTTAACCACAGTCCAGTCTGTATCTTCAATATAGATGCCTGCTAGTTATTTAGCTCATTTCAGTTTTATTGTGGATTCTCCCTTCTGCATCTGTTTTCCCTTCTCTCTGATTTGTAAGCCAAGCTTTTCAGGAGGAAGGAGACTTCAGATCTCTGCTTCAATCTCCAATGCCTTTCAGTTTTCTGGAATTCCAGAGATAGTTTCCTCTTTTCTGGCCTCTGAATGGAAAGAAAATCTTTGAAAGACAAGTGATTTTGAAGATAGGTAGAAGAGAGGGATAAAATGAGAAGGAGACATTGTGAAGAGAGTAGAAAGAGGAACCAACATCTCTTTGATCCCAAGCTGATATTATTTTCAATAAGTCACAACGAAAATCATACTAGCTCCAATCTCCCTTCCCTACTCCTAGATGACACCTTGTGATATCCATTTACCTTTCTGGCCACTTAAGGTTTTAAAAATGTTTAAATTTGGCTGGGCGCGGTGGCTCACGCCTGTAATCCCAGCATTTTGGGAGGCCGAGAGGGGCGGATCACGAGGTCAGGAGATCGAGACCAGCCTCACGAGGTCAGGAGATCGAGACCAGCCTGGCTAACACGGTGAAACCCCGTCTCTACTAAAAATACAAAAATTAGCCGGGCGTGGTGGCGGGCGCCTGTAGTCCCAGCTACTCGGGAGGCTGAGGCAGGAGAATGGCGTGAACCTGGGAGGTGGAGCTTGCAGTGAGTGGAGATGGCGCCACTGCACTCCAGCCTGGGCGACAGAGTGAGACTCAGGCTAAAAAAAAAAAAAAAAAAAAAAAAAAAAAAAAAAAAAAGTTTAAATTTGATACTGAAAATCCATTTCCAGGTATTAAAAAACCAAGTCCAGCCCAATTTTAAACTTCAGCTTCACTATCAATTCAAAGCATGGGTCCTCCCTTTTGACCTCAGATCTGATGTGTAGCTTGGGTTGTACAGCGGAAAGGTGGGAGCATATGTTCTTTCTTTGCTCTGTTGCCATAGATACTAGCAGCTGGTGCCTTATATGTGGCAGGCCTGGTGTTTCTTGAGATCATTTTGAGGTTCGTCAGAGGCTCCCTTTTGGAGACTGCCCTATTATGCGGTCCCCTGACAAGCACAATGAATTATGTTCCTGATCTCTTTAAGATCTCTGTTTCTTAAGAGAGCCACCTCATTATTGCTACAGCCTCCTCTGCCCCGATAGGCTGTTTCTGGATTGGAATCTCAACAAGGTGACTTGACTGCAATGACCTCCTATAGCATCATGTGTCCTATGGGAAATTCACATATTTATGCCATGCCATGGGTGAAAATGCAGTATTGCCGTACTAACCACCATCTTTTCCCCCTACCCCTGCCATCATGACCTGATCCAGTGACCCCTTCACCTTTAGAAGTGAGAGGCACACAGAAATCTTTAAGTGTATGTGTGCTCCCTAAATTTTCTTGAAGCTAATATGTAGCCACAGATGAAGTAAAACCCTCGTTGCTCCTTCTTGTACTCATTCCTCAAAAGCACTTGTTCTGGATTAGTGGGATGAAGCACCCACACAATGGTGTACACTCCCATAGCCATTCCTAACCCTCAGTTGTGTTTACTTTCCCAGTCTCTTCACTTCCACAAGACTTGAAATTGTTTTTCTCTTAGATTTAAAGGATAAAGTTGAACAGGGGGAACATTTTGGTCACTTTTAAGTAATTGCTGCACGTGTATATAACATCTTTAGAATATAGGGTATGCCTCACCTACGATCCTAATTTGGGAGATTGAAACTACATTTAAAACCAACTGGAAAAGTCACATTCAGAATCCTGTTAGAGTTTAAAACATGTTCATTGAGAAGTATCTGCCATGTCCTGTCTTTTTCCATGACATTTTCCAAATCTCTACACTGCTGAAATACTTCCTCATTAAGTAGCACTTCCACTTAATAAGCAGAAGAAACTTTATTGCCCATCAGCCAAAAGGAAGTGCTTCACTGCAATGACTGCAGTCAAATGACACCATGCTAAGTTTTCTTGTAGGAGTATGAAGACTTTGTGTTCCTTTCTTCAGATCAGCAGAAACATGCATCAAGGAAACCAAACCACCATCACTGAATTCATTCTCCTAGGACTCTCCAACCAGGCTGAACATCAAAACCTCCTCTTTGTGCTTTTCCTGGGTATGTACCTGGTCACTGTGGTTGGGAATGGGCTCATCATTCTGGCCATCAGCTTGGATACGTACCTTCACACCCCCATGTATCTCTTCCTTGCTAATCTATCCTTTGCTGATATTTCCTCCATTTCCAACTCAGTCCCCAAAATGCTGGTGAATATTCACACCAACAGCCAATCCATCTCTTATGAGAGCTGCATCGCACAGATGTACTTTTCTATTGTGTTTGTCGTCACTGACAATTTGCTCTTGGGGACCATGGCGTACGACCGCTTTGTGGCGATCTGCCACCCTCTGAATTACATAACTCTCATGCGACCCAGGTTCTGCATTTTGCTCACTGTCATCTCGTGGCTCCTGAGTAATATTATAGCTCTGACGCACACCCTTCTGCTCATTCAATTGCTCTTCTGTGACGACAACACCCTCCCACACTTCTTCTGTGACTTGGCCCCTCTTCTCAAACTGTCCTGTTCAGGCACAATGATCAATGAGCTTGTGTTGTTTATTGTGGGTTTATCAGTTATCATCTTCCCCTTTGCACTCATCTTCTTCTCCTATGTCTGCATCATCAGAGCTGTCCTGAGAATATCTTCCACACAGGGAAAGTGGAAAGCCTTCTCCACTTGTGGCTCTCACCTGACAGTTGTATTACTGTTCTACGGAACCATTGTAGGTGTGTACTTTTTCCCCTCCTCCACTCACCCTGAGGACACTGATAAGATTGGTGCTGTCCTATTCACTGTGGTGACACCCATGATGAACCCCTTCATCTACAGCTTGAGGAATAAGGATATGAAAGGTGCCCTGAGAAAGCTCATCAATAGAAAACTTTCTTCCCTTTGATGCCCTGGACATCTACATTCTTCTAGTCCACACAATCAGATAAATGATTCAACCCAGAGTGTATGGCACAGTTATGATGGTTCAACTTTTGATGAACTTGCAGATATCTGTCTCCTATTCCAACTGCTGAGGGAGTTGGAGCTTTTCCACTTAGCTCTTGTCTTGGAAACAAAATCAGTAACCACCATGGTAAGTCACAAGAACCACATGCATCCTTAGAGAGTAGATTGGTGGTAACCAGGTCACAGGAGAAGAGAAGTGGAGTGGAGTTGAATAGAGGTTGATTAATGGGTACAACAATGCAGTTAGATAGACTAAATAGGACCTAATGTTTGATAAATCATTATGGGGGACTATGGTAAACAACAATTTGTTATATATTTCAAAATAGCTAAAAGAGAATAATTCCAATGTTCCCAGCATAAAGAAAAGATAAATGTTTCAGGTGATGGATATCCTAATCCCCTAATTTGATTATTACACATTATATGAATATATCAAACTATCAAATGTTCCCCAAGAATATGGGGGACAATTTATCAATAAAAATACTTGTATGAATAAATACAAAATTTACGTATAAAAAATAGAGATTAATTTTAAAACACACACCTTAATTACAATCTATATTATTACAAACTTTGATACAAATTATTTAAAACCTATATTATATCACAGGTGCATATAGTGCCTACAGTCTAGCTTTTTTAGCTTTGAAGACAATTACTACTTCTTTCTTTAATCTACATTTCTTTAGGTCAGCTTTTCTCAGAGCTGACCTAAAACTTTGACCTTTGCTTTGTTAAGGTACTATTCAGTGAGATGTTTAATGGTTGCAACAACAAAGATTCCCATGGTCAAATAATTTTTGGCAACTCTGAGTTATATGAAGCAAAATGTATTAACTGGACAACTTCCCAGAACCTTTAGTGTCATGTAAATCTCCAAGAGGGTAAGATGGTACACAGCATTTCTCAAGACTAAACTTGAGATAATTGAAATTCAATTTTTTCCATCATACAGAACCTGATTCATCACAGAGTTGTTCATGGAACTAGCATTGTACAAATATGTTTTAGGAAACATGACTCCAGATGACTTCAATTATTTCAATGGAAAACCACCGAGTTTATGTATAAAGGTATCAGTTATAGTTCTGACTCTGTCCCCAACAGCTATGTAGTATATAGTAGACACTTAAAACAATGTGATACTTTTTTTTAACCGCCCAGCCTCCTGGCTTCCAACTCCAACCTACCTGCCCTGCCAAATTAAGTTTATTTTTTCCCAGCTGAAGCTGACTTCCATTCTTCTCTAAACTTGGAATCATCCAACCTATTTAAGAGGAAACGTATAATCAGCCACCTGCCTTTCTCCATGTTATCTCCATGCTTGATGCTTCCTTTTAGTTTTCATTATAAATGTAAAACCCACCTGCTTTTGTATGGGCTACCAAATAAGCCTCTCAACAGTTCTAGCCTTCCTCAAGTACCACAGTATCCATCCTGTTTCATCCATAGTTCCAACATGGAACATCACAGAACTCTGCCTTCATTATTCCATGTGGAGAAGTAGAAAGGGTCCTAGATTTGTAATCAAGAGACATGGAATCTGGACCAACTCTACAGCTAACTCACTGCATGTTACTAATCTCAGTTTCTTTTTTCTGTGATCTTGCAATTGGTCTAATATGAAAAAAGAAAGTTTTATAACAGCATGTATCATAAAAATCCATTTTTTGTCAAACAGAATTTGTATAAAGAGATGCCTCAGAGGAGAGCCAACAAAATATAAGTGGTCATGGCAGATTCCATTTCCCAAAAATGGCCACAATATTTCCATCCCATGTGCTCTTGAAGTACTCTACCACTTCTGCGTCAAGAGGTGGAGCCCATGACCTTCACCGTTGAGCTTGGCTTTGAATACTTTTTTGACCAATAGAGCACCCCATTAGTACTGTTGCATGATTTCTGAGGCTGTCTTAGAAGAGCCAATTCAGCTTTGTTATGGACTAAATGTTTGTGTCCCCCCAAAATTCATATGTTAAAATCATAACCCCCAAAGTGATGGTAGTAGGAGGTGGAGCCTTTGAAAGCTGAGTACATCATGAGGATGAAGTCCTCATACATTATTAGTGCCTTTATACAGGGGATCCCAGAGAACTCTATTTCTGCCACATGGAAAATACAACAAGAAATCAGCAGTCTGAAACCAAAAGAGAGGCCTCATCAGAACCTGACCATCTCACCTAGCACACTCATTTCAGACTTTCAGCCTCCAGAACTATGAAAAAGAAATGTTTTTTAAGCCACCAAGTTCATGGTAATTTATCATTGCATCCCAGACAGACTAAGACACACTTCCACCTGGCTCACTGTCTTGGGACATGGACCTCTGGGGCTCTGAGTTGCTCTGGAAGAAGTCCCACTACCCTGAAGCCACCATGCTGGAGAGACCATATAGAAAGACTACACAGAATTCAAGACAGTTGTCCAAGGAGTCCCAGCTGCACTGGTCCAACAGCGTTTCAGTCTCTCCACCTAGTCACCAACATGTGAGTGAGTCAGTTTTCAGGTGATTCCAGCCTCAGCCCCAACCACAAGGCACATGAGAGCCCAAGTGAAAACTACCTAGCCAAGCCCAGTCAACCCCTAGAACCCAAAAGACAACCATAAAATGATTGTTATTGTTTTAAGTTTCTACCATTTGGAATGGTTTGTACACAGTAATATATAACCATAACAGCAGTTTTGCTTGGGTCATGGGATAAAATGATTCATATTACATTCTGTATTGCTTTAACATTTTACAATGACTGCCATTATAGGAAGAAGGAAAAGCTTTTTTAAATTTTAATGAATATGAACTGTCTTTCCTATTCAACCACCCTGCTTAACATGGTACCAGAATTTTCTGAGTTATATAAATATTAGTTGGGTGAACTTGGGATTCCCCACCCCCCAACCTTTATTCTGGTTAGATCTAGTCCATATTTGATAGAATAAGGACCACTAGGGTTAAACGCAGGTGATTGGGTCTAAACTGGTCCCATCCCTGTTGGCCTCTGCTGAACCTCTTATCTCTGATGTGTAGGTCCCACAGGAGGCTGGAAAGTAGAACTTCATCTGCAGTGAGTAACAGAAACGTTTATTTGGCCAGATTTAGACTTGCATGTACATTGAGAGTCCGCCTGAGAAAATGAATTAGGATTAGATTTGGGACACAGAACAGAATTGAGTAGGAAAATAGAAAGTCACAAACTTTTATAAAAATCCGGACAAGTCTTTGCAGAGGAAATGCGTAAATCTGTACCTAGATACTTTTATTTCCCTGAATCATTCTCCAATTTGCCATTTTCAAGAAACATGTATTGAGAACTTTCTGTTTTTCAGGCTCTGAATCTGGGACTAAAAGAATGAATAATTCACAGTGTATGACCTCAGTGCACTCTTGACCTAAAAAGAAAAATTAACTTAAAAATGATTTTACATGATTTTTAAGACTTGATAAGTGAAGACAATGTTTGGTCAATAATTAATGTCATCAGATTAAGAAAACAAATCTTTTGGGCAAAGTACAGCCAACTGAATTTTACACTATTCTTGTTCTTTTTTGTTAACTGTACCTGAGAAAAGCCAATTTGTGATTTTGTGAATAAATCAACAGAAACCCATGTCATCTCACTGTAGCTAACACAAATGCAAGAGGACAGCCTAGAAACACACACAAAAAAATCTACACATTGGCTAGTAATAACTTATAAAACGTCATCTATAAAGGATCAGCAAATATTTACTTACTGATCACTAGAATTTTTTTAGTACCTATTGGGAGTCAAAATGAAATGAAGCAATGCTGTTGCTTCCTTGGCTCTTACTTCATAGTGCATAAGACAGACAATGAACATATAAATAAAGACATCATTGATATAATATGAGGTGGCAAGAAGAATTCAATGAGAGGTAAAGCAGGTATGGAGACAATGAAACAGAGAGTGGCTTATGATAGCAAAGGAAGTTTAGACCTTGGGGAAGGACTTTCTTAGATATTTGAGCAGAGAACTGAATAGAATAAGAGAGTGAACCATGAGATCTGGGGACACATTCCAATACAAGGGAAGAGCAGGTTTAAAATCCTTATGTGGCAACAGGTTTGGCATTCTCTATGGACAGCATTCTCCATGGTTAGGGCAGAGTGAGTAGGGAGGGTGGAAGCACATACAGTCATGGAGGTAATTAGAAACCCATCCAGGCTGAGTCTTATAGGCCATAGTAAAGAATTTTATTTTATGTAAATAAAGTAAGTATTTAAAGTCATAGGGCTTGGTGAAATTACCTAAGGAGTAACTAAGAGAGAGAGAGCAAGGTCAATGACAAAGCCCTGGTAAACTCTAATATTTAAGAAACAGAATAAACTAGTAGTCAGGAAGACAAAGGAAGAATGTGAAAATTTGTCCAGGAAAAAAGGAACAACTATTTCAAATACCACAGGACCCAAACCATGACTCCTGAAACCATACTTTCTGATCTGCTCTCTTCAACTCAGACAGCTATCATCCCTAGCTATCTCTCAAGCAGTCCTGAATCCTCAGCATTGAAATCAAAATGAAACTACCTCCCTCAGAACAGATTTTTCAGAAGATGAAAAAATTTCAAATTTCTTCTTTGCCTCTGTCTTCCTTCCACTTGCATATGTCCCTCTATATATATTCTCCTTTTAACAGAGGATTGTAAATGACTCAGAACTACAAACCTCTTTTAAAATTGGCATACAGTTTTAGGTAATACCATCTGTGACACTTTTAACCACCCTAGAATGATCAAGAACATCTTCTACTTACTGTGATAATAAAAAGAATAATATACTGTAACCAAGTGTAGTTTATCCCCAAATTACAAGAATAGCTTAACATTCAAAAATCAAAAAATGCTATCCATCACATTAATAAACAAAAACAAAACTACATTATCAGCTCAGTAGACACAGAAAATCCTAAGTCCATTCCTGATTTTAAAAAGAAAAATACTATGAAAAGAAAAAACAGGAATCAAAGGGAACTCCCTTATGCGATAAAGATCATCTGTGAAAAATCTACATAAGGAATAGTGGGAAAATGAGATTATTCCCTAATATAAACAATGGGACAGAAATTTAAGTTCTCCTCATTTCCATTTAACAGTGTATTGGAAATTCTAGCCAGTGCAATAAGGCAAGAAAAAGAAATAAAACTACTCAAATTAGAAAGAAGGAGATAAAACTGCTTTTATTCGTAGACAACACAATTGTGTATGTAGAAAATCAAAATGAATAAACAAAAGAAGCTACTAAAACTAATAAGTGAGTTTAGTGAGGTTGCAAGATACAAATATACTAGCATAAAGACAGACATATAAACAAATGAGACTGGATAGAGAAACCAGAAATAAACCCAAATATGATCAACCAATATTTGACAAGGGCACCAAGAATACACAGTGGAGAAAGTATAGTCCCTTCAACAAATGTTATTGAGAAAACCAGATTTCCACATGCAAAAGAATGAAGTTGGATGCTAATCACACAGCATACACAAAAATTAATCCAACATGAATTAAAAACTTACATAAATGTAAATCCTGAAACTATCAAACTCTTAGGAGAAAATGCAGAGAAAAATGTTCATGATTTTGGTCTTGGCAACACTTTCTTAGCTATGACACCAAATGCACAGGCAACAAAAGCAAAACTAAACAAGTTGGACTACATCAAATATTTAAAAGCTGCTTCTCTTCAAAGGAAACAGTCAACAGAGTAAAATGACAACCTATGGAATAGGAGAAGATATTTGCAAATCATATATCTGATAAGGGATTACTATCTAAAATATACAACTAACTTGTACAACTCAATAGAAAAAAAAGTAATTGAATTAGAAGATGGGCAAAAGATCTAAACAGACATTTGTCCAAAGAAGATGTAAAAATGGACAACGGGTATATGAAAAGATGTTCATCATCACTCTTCATCAGAAAAATGCAAATCAAAACCACAATGAAATATCACCTCACATATGTTAGGATGGCTATTCTCAAAAAGTCAAAAGATAAGTGTTGGAGAGGGTGTGGAAGAAAAAAATAAACACTTGTTCATTGTTACTGGGAATGTAAATTGGTATACAATCCAGCAACTCCATTTCTGGGTTTTTATCCAAAGAAAATGAAATCAGTATCTCAAAGATCTATCTGCACTTTCATGTTAATTGCAGCATTAGTCACTGTGGCTAAGATAGAGTAAAAACTTGTGTCTATAGATGGATGAATGGATAAAGGAAATGTGGTATACATATACAATGGAGTATTATTTATTAATAGCTATAAAAAAGAACAGAAGATACCAGCATCTGTGACAACACGGATGAACCTGGAGGACATTATGCTAAGTGAAATAATCCAGACCCAGAAAGGCAAATACTGTATGATATCAATTATATGTGGAATCTAAAAAAAGTCCAACTCACAGAAGCAGAGAACAATGGTTTCCAGTGGCTGGAAGTGGAGGAAAATAATATATTGATCAAAGGGAACAAATTTTCAGTTATAAAATGAACAAGTTCTGGAGATTTAATATGCAGCATGGGTGGTGATGGGTGCATTGATTAATTTGTTTCTGATAATGATTACACAATGTAATGATTATTACAGTACATATATCAAGTCATCAAATTATACACCATATATATATGTGTGTGTATATATATATATATATATATATATATATATACAATCTGTATTCAATAAATCTTTTTAAACTAAAAAATTTTAATGGGCAAAAGATCTGAATAGGTATTTTTCCAAAATGATATACAACTGGTCAACAGGTATACGAAAAGATGCTTAACATCATTCATCAACAGGGGAATGCAAATCAAACCACAATGAGATATCATCTCACACCTGTTAGGATGGTTTTTTTTTTTTTTTTTTTTTTTTTAAGAAAAGAAATGTTTGTGAGGACATGGAGTAATTGGAACCCTTGTACACTGTTGTGGGAAATGTAAGATAATGCAGCTTCTATGGGAAACAGTATGAAGTTTTCTCAAAAAACTGAAGATAGAATTATCATATGACCCAGCAATAAATATCCAATACTTCTGAGTATTTATCCAAAAGAATTGAAACCAAGATATCAATATGTGTGCAATGTGTGTGTGTGTGTGTGTGTGTACTCCCATGATCATTGAAGCATTATTCATAGTAGCTGAGATGTGGAAATAACCTAAATGTCCACTGGCATATGAAGAGATAAAGAAAATGTGGTACAGTTGGTCCTCTGCCTCTGTGGGTTCCACAGTCATGGAATCAACCAACCTTGGATCAAAATGGTTGAAAAACAATTGTGTCTGTACTGAATGTGTATAGACTTTTTTCTTGTCATTATTTTTAAAACAATACAGTATAACAACTATGTAAATAGCACTTATGAATAGCATTTACATTGTATTAGGGATTATAAGTAATCTAGAGATCATTTAAAGTATACAAGAAGATGTGCATAAGTTTATATGCAAATATTACATCATTTTAGATCAGGGACTTGAGCATCTGCAGATTTGGGTATTTGTGGAAGGTCCTGGAAACAATCCCCCATGGAGACCAAGGGATGACTATATATATTAGAATATTACTCATCTTTTAAAAAGAAGGAAATCTTACCATATGCAACTACATAGATGAACCTTGAAAACATTATGCTAAGTGAAATAAGCCAGTCACAGAAAGACAAATACTACATGATTTCACTTTAAGGTATCTAAAATAGTCAAACTCATAAAAGCAAAAATAGAATGGTGGTTGCCAGGTGCTTGGGGACAGGAAGAGTAAGGAATTGTAGTTCAGTAGGTATAAAGTTCCAGTTATGCAAGATGAATAAATTCTGGAGATTTGCTGTAGAACATCATACTTATGGTTAACAACACCATACTAAACTCAAAATTTGTTAAGAGGGTAAATCTCATGTTATCTGTTCTTGCCACAAGTTACAAAAATTAAAAAGACTGACCATGCTAAGTTTTGGTGAGGATTTGGAAGAACTGGAACTCTCATGCACTGTTATCACTGTTGGTGGGAATGTTTAGTGATACAACCACTTTGAGAACAGTTTGGCTTTTTCCTAAGAAATTAAACGTATACCTACTATGTAATCCAACCACTTCACCTTTAGGTATTTACCTAAAAAAACTGAAAGTATATATCCATATAAAGGTTGTTCATGAATATTCACAGCAGGTTTGCTTATAATAGCCAAAAAGTGGAAACAATTAAAATCCCCATAAATAGATGAATGAATAAACGAACATGGTATACAATGTAATAATGCTCAGCAATAATGTAGAATGGATTATTGATATACACAACAATGTTAATGTTTCTCAAAATAATTATGCTAAGTAGAAGAAGTCAGATATGAGTCCATTGACATAAAATTTATATAAAATTCAAACTAATGTAAAGGACAAAAAGCAGACCAGTAGTGGCCTGAGAGTGTAGATGGGTAATGATGGGAAGGGGCACATGGGAGGAAGTGTAGTAGATATAAGGAAACTTGGGAAGTGATGTACATGTTCATTATCTTGATTGTGGTGATGGTTTCATGAGTGTATACATGTCAAAACTTATCAGATTGCACACTTTAAATATATATGGTTTATTGCATGTCAAATCTCAATAAAACTATATTTTAAAGTTTTAGTAAATTAGAAGGGATTTCAGATACATCTTTTGAATGATGTATTTTGATAATAATGATAGACATAACAAAAATAACAAAGTAAATATACACATATGTCTATATATACAATTCCATATTTTTAAATGCTAATAAATAGTAATAAATAACAATAATCCGTGTTTGGAAAGGAATATTGAATTCCTTAGGTAATCACTTAAGACTGAAAAAGAAGACCTGAAGGGAAGGTTAGTGCCTGCTTCTAGGCACTAAGCCGATTAGCTATTTATTGAAGCACTCTGAGCCAAGAGATATTCTGGAAGGGCTTTGAAGGCAATACTTTACCTGAGCCCACCTGCTCTTTCTGAGGGAGTTATAGATTCCCCCAGGCTCTCCTCATTGGCCTACAAGAGGGCTGAAATGAGTTCCATGAACTTCATAATAATGTGAATCCATCAAACTCACCCATCTCAGCCCACAACTACCAAACACGGAGATCAAGAATGCAACTGAAACCCAGAAAACCTCTGAAGCAAACTCTAACCAGGAACTAGGGCCTGGGAGAAGGAGAAGAAAGAGTGCAGAAGGGTGGTTATCAGATAAGAGTATGTACTTTGGAGTCAGAGACCTGAAAATAGAACCTCCCTCATGTGCCACTTTCTTGTTACATCTAGTCAAGTCACATAATGTCTCTGAGTCTTAGATTTTCCTTCTTCTTTTGCTAAATGGGGTCAATAAAAATTACTTTTCATTAACATTGTTAGGAGAGCTAAAATAAAGGATTCATGTAAAGCTTTTAGCATTGTACCTAGGATATGGTAAGTGTGCACTAGCTTAAGAATTAAGTTAAAAAAATTATTTGAGAACTCGACTCCTGGAAATGTCCAGGTTTAAAGCTAATCTGGGCCCAGGAGGGTCTGTTCCAGAAAGTTCTGCAATAAAGAGGCCCAGAGATCAGCTATGGGTCCCTCTGCCCATCACTACTCACTAGGCTGTGGAGCCTGGACAAGCACCATAATAACATGAAATAATAACAGTAATTAATAACACTAAATAATGTTTATAACATTACCGAATGCCCTCCAATTATCCAAATATACCAAGTTATTGTGAGAATAAATGAGATACATGTAAATCATGTTCCAGAGTAAGTGCTCAGTAAGTATTATTTCACAGAGGAGAAGCAGGCTGAACGGCACTAATTAATCTGAAGCCACACTGCTAAGAAGTGGCAGACTGGATACTTTGGTGCCAAGTTCTGAGTTCTTTCCACAACAAAGATATGTCTGACACCCACCACAGATGTTGATGTGCTCCGAAAATATTTGCGTGACAGTTAATATTTGGAAAATGATCCTCAAGAGGCATTCTGTGGTATTCCTTCACCCCAATCTGCAGTTTGTAAATGATTACTACAAGAACGGATATGTGATCCCAAACCTCTTGGCTATAGGTGCTAATTGTTCCCCTATACCTTTTCTTAAATATGCCCAGCCAACTCCTTTATAAAATATTTATTATACCTCCTTAAAACGAACATTGCTTAAATTCAGAAGTTGCTGTTTAATCTACACACTTCACTTTATCATGCACAACTATACACACACACACATACACAAAGTCACATTATACAATACTAGCACATAGGGGCTATAAAATGAATGCTGTTGACTGCCATCTACACCAACAGATTGGACTTTTACCTTTTCTTCACCAGATGAAAGGAAAAAGAAAACTACAATAACAATAAATTCTGGTTGAGGGATTATATAGAGTAGGCAATAGATTACAGCTAGCAACAGTGTGCATGTCAGATAGGAGCTCAGGCCTAGCTGGGTAGAAGCCTCACCCAACTACTTGCTTGCTGACCTTGAGACTATTACTCAATATCTCTAAGCCTCAAGTGCCTCACTTACCTAAAAAGCAGAGATAATAATAGAACCTACCTCATAGGGATGTCCCGTAAATTAAATCAAATAATTCCTATAGCAAGCTTATTGTTAAGTCCTGGAAGATAATAATGCCTAATAAGTGTAACTTGTTGTTATTATTATTATTATTATTACAGTTTTCCTTGTTATTCAAAAAATCACAGAAACAAGAAGACGACAAAAAAAAGAAAGAATAAATGGATAAATGACGAAATTTGGAAAATCCCTTTGGATCAAAACAGTAGTTGTATTTGTAGACTGCTTTATAATTTTCCAAATATTCTTGCTTCACTCATCAAGTATTTATTGTGTCAGGCAATGCACTGCATTCTGCAGATACTAGTGAATAAGACAGAGGCAATCCTTGTCCATTTATGCATTAGATCCTCAAAACCACAGTCCTATAAGGTAGATAAATCTACTTGACAGATGAGAAAACTGATGACTGAAGAAGTTACAACTTAAAAGCAGACACTGGAACCTGAGGTTCAAATATTTATTGAGTGCCTTTCACGTGCTAGGTGCTATACTAGGAACTGGACATATAGAAATGAAGCTCAGATTTTAAAAACAAAATTGCTCTCATGTTGCTTACTTTCTAGTTGTGAGCACTAGAAAGTGTCAAACACATAAAACATCTAATATGTCAGATGGTGAATACACAGAATAATAATCAGAAAGTGGAGATGGGGAGTTCAGGTGCGATTTTGCATAGGGTTACCTGAGAAACCTCTCCAGAAGGTGCTATTGAGAAAAGACAGAAAAGATGGGGAAACTAAAGAATGATATATTTCACAGGGGTCCATTTAGGGTCTTCAAGAAGCCTTTGATTTGCTCAGGGCTTTCCTAACGGCCTCTTTTACCTCCTTGTTTCTCAGGCTATAGATAAGGGGATTCAGCATTGGGGTCACCACGGTGTAGAGCACAGACACCACTCGGTCTCCCTCAGAGGACTGGCCTGTGTTGTCTCGCAGGTACATGAAGATGAGGGTGCCAAAGAAAAGAGCCACGGCAGTGAGGTGGGAGGCGCAGGTGGAGAAGGTCTTGGCCCGGCCTCCAGCAGAGCGGATGTGCAGGATGGCCACGATGATAAACAGGTAGGACACCAAGATCACCAAGATACAGACAGGCATGACAAAAACAGCAAACACAATAATCACCACTTCCTGAGCGTAGCTGTCCCCACAGGAGAGTTTTAATAGAGGAGGGAGGTCACAGAAAATGAAGTTGATTTCATTGTTTCCACAAAAGGAGAGAGTGAAGGCTGTGACCGTTCGAACAAAGGCACTGAAAAAACCAGCAACGTAAGCCCCAGTGACTAAACCCCAGCAGGCCTTCTCGGTCATGATGGTGACATAAAGCAGGGGCTGGCACACGGCCGCGTAGCGGTCATAGGCCATGATGGCCAGGAGGTAGCAGTCGATGGAGGCAAAGAAGGTGAAGAGGAAGAACTGAGCTGCACAGCGAGCCTGGGAGACGGTTGTGCCGTTCTCCCACAGCACAGCCAGCATCTGAGGGATGATGGTGGACGCGTAGCAGACGTCCACCAAGGAAAGGTGGCTGAGGAAGAAGTACATTGGGGTGTGGAGCCGACGATCTCTGCGGATCAGAAGGATCATGCCTGTGTTCCCTAATGTAGTGGCAAGATAGAAACTCAAAAATACGAGGAAGAGAGGAACCCTCCACTGGAGACGTTCAGTAAATGCAGTAAGGAAGAACTCCGTCACTACGGTGTAATTCCTTTCAGCCATCCATCCAGTGGTTCACCTGCAACGGCTAAGACAAGAGCCAGAGGAGGGGATACCTCAAGAGGAGTTCAAATGATTTCAAGTAACAAAGCTTTAAATTGAATGTCTTACATGTTGGCACTCAACTTCAACACACTTTTCAGTCAAAGATAGATATAGACAGATATAGAGCTCACTCACTGTAACAGAAGATAAAGAGTGATGAATGCTTCTATCATAGAAAGAACAGAGAGCAAGTGGTTCCCAGACTTACAAGTCAGCACTTGTATTTGCAACTGTCCCCAATTAGCTGTTTGATCTTACACAAGGCACTTAACCTCTCTGAACCTCAGTTTCCTTCTCTGCCAAAAGGGGATCATAATGCTCACCCTGCTTATGAGATAAGGTTAATGCATAGGTTAAAACAGAGGCAAAAGCACATTGCACATTGGAAAGCTAAAAGCACTCCACATATATAAGGCGGCTATTTAAAATTTTAAATGAATGTTTTAAGGAAGGAAAATTTATATTCTCTTAACAAAAACATATAAACAAAAATATCTATTAGCAATCAGCAATGGGCTCTGCTTGTAGGAATATTACTATTCTCAGTCTAACAACATGAAAGTTTAACAAACAGCTGTTACCCTAATTAGAGTTGACTGGCTTATTAAGGGTGTACATAAACACATACTCAAATGTTAACCTTGAAATCAAAAGAGCAAACGTAAGTTTTTTTAGGCACCTAACAAAGCTCCATAAACCTTGTTTGGTCATTCTCAAAGCCCCTAATAAAAACAGTAGCTTGAAAATAAACAGCATCCAAATTTGAAAGCAGAAATATTTTTGTAGTCTGGTGTTGTCTGAGTGCTGTTGGAGGAATTCAGGTTAATAAATTTGGGGGTTCTTAGTGGAGTTCTAGAACAGGGCTGTAAAGGAGGGCTTCCATAGTGTTTGAATACCTGATGTACCGGCAGCCAGACCAATACTGAGCTGATCCATTAAGGAGAATAACAAAGAAAACAAATTAGATCTGAAAGTCATGAGCTGGACACAAACTGTCCTCGCCTGAATTCTACTTTGCTAATGCCCTCCTCTTTTGTTTCGTGTGTCATCTGCCCATCAACTGCCAATCCAAAGGACACCTGGCTTCTAGTTTACCCACACTGCATGTAAGACCCTGGGCAAGTCATATTTCCTCTCTGGGCTTCAGTTACCTTGTCTTTGTTCCCTTCCCATAAACAAAATTGCAGATATCCCCATAATCATAGCAACCTGATGAGATGGGGTCACTTCCAATACTTCTGTGTTTTATTCTCACTTCTAGGAGTCTCTCTCTTTCCTCTACCCCTTGACAAAGCAATATATCCCTGACACTAGTGTTTCCTTAGATTTTTTTTAGACTTACTTTGAGATAACAAGGCTAGGGGACCAGACTTTCTCCCTGAGCTTCCAATCTAGCATGAAACCTTGCTGATGTGCTTCTTATATTCGCTGTCCCAGCATCACATCCTAATTGGTTCCCGAGGTGATTCTCCAGAGGAAGGTGATTTATCTTCATATGACTTCCTAACAAGGTGTCTAATTAATATCTTTGAAAGTTTCTCTTGAATTTCAAACTTCCAAACCCCATCCCTCAGCAAGGTTCCTAGTCTTGTCTTCTTCCTGCCTTATGCCAAAAGAAATGTACTTCTTTGAAGGTTTCCTATATCTCAGTTGGGAGTTTTTTCAGGGGTTTTACCCAATGCCACCCCAGCCAGCTATGAACTGATCCCCAAAGGAGGCTTTAATAAGCATACGCTTTTGCTCCCCATTGCCAAAACATGCTGTCATTGATGACTTCGAAAGTTCACCATTTGGCAGAAGCAGAGAATGGTGCAGGTGGGGAGTCATAAGATAAAATGTTGGAGAGGCCAGAGTGGGCGGGCTGTGAACAGACTTCCACCAGGCAAGCTGAGCAAATTCTTGAGGGTAACCAACCCCTCCACCATAGCACTAGTTCTCAAACTTCAGTGCGCATAAGAATTTATCCAAAGAATTTTTTTAAAATGTGAATAGCAGTGCCCCACCTCCATAGATCGATGCAGATGCAGTACATCTGCCATGGGAGCAGTATCTACATTATGAAGAGGCATACCAGTGGATTTCCATACAGTAAATCTCCAAAAATTGTGGCAACAATGTCTTGGGATTGGGACCTCTAGGCCTGCCTGCCCCTCTGTATGTCCTGCCATAAACTAAAGTAAAATGATAAAGACATGTTCTTGCAAAGTATGATTTCTCCAAAGTCCTATCAGTGCCTTTCTTCCTCACAGGAGACACGAGATAGGGTGAATGTGATGTTTCCCTGTCTTACAAATTTTAAAAACCTAGATACAGAAAGGACTCCGGAGCTTCTTGGCAGCAAAACAATGACTTGGACCAGGTCAGTGCTCAGTTGATCTGGAATATGGCGCTAGGCAAAAGGACCCCAGGGCAGTAGTTCTCAAGCTTCACTGAACATTAGAATTACCTGGGAAGCAATTTCTGAGGCCCAGATTATACCCCTTAACAATTGAATCAGAATGCCTGAGTGTAGGAGCCGAACACAGCAATTTTCTTAAATTCCCTGGTGATTATAACATGTAGCAGATTTGAGAACCATACCGGAAGGCTTCTACTTTGAAGGCCTTACCTTTCCCCCGGTGTCACAGGTAGACGTCCCAGGAAAATATGTTCACTGTTCTCATAAATCTGGAGACCACTGAATACTATATTCTTCACATGGAAAATCACATTACATATTAGCATATTAAAGGATCTACAAAATCCTATAATTAAGAAACCTTGGCAAACTAACACAGGAACAGAAAAACAAATACCACATATTCTCACTTATAAGTGGGAGCTAAATGATGAGAATACATGAACACATAGAGGGGAAAAACATACACCGGGGCCTATTGGAGGGTGGAAGGTGGGAGGAGGGAGAGGATCAGGAAAAACAACTAACAGGTTATTACCCATTAGGCTTAATACCTGGGTGATGAAATAATTTGTACAACAAACCCCCATGACACAAGTTTATCTTTGTAACAAACCTGTACATGTACCCCTGATCTTAAAAGTTAAATAAAAATAAAAATAAAAAAGGAAACCTCATCAACTTTTTCCTAACCCACCATTTCCCAAAAGAATTTGAGCACAGAACTTCTTTTTCATTAGCATCATACAAAACTAGAGTTCTAAGGGAAGGATGCTCCTTAGGCAGTGCAGCTCTAAAGAGGCTCAGAAACTGTCCAAATGCCAAACAGCAAGTAGTAATTGTTCCAAGAAACAGCATCTCCTGATGACTCATCTCAGGATCTGGCTCCTTGAAGTCTCTGACTGACTCCCCCAGGAGCAATCACTCCTACTGGGAAAAGAATTAGAAGGGAGTCTGGGGGAGCAACATCATTCCAGGCGGATCCCTCAGGAACTGTGGAAGAGGAAACCACCTTGCCCTTTAAAGAATGTCTCTCTCTTTGATTGTGAAGTGGATCCAATGGCTGAGCCCCTGCAGTTCTACTATCTAATTACAGCAACCCCCTCATTGCTACCCCATATAAAAGAGACTGTGAGGCCAACAAGGCCCTGCTTTCAGGAAGCCATAGTCAAACTTAGAACAACTGGCTTATTTAAGTGGCTTCACTGAATCATTCTATAATGCATACATAGACTAAAACATTACATTGTACCCTATAAATATGTAAACACAATTATTATTTTTCAATTAAAATTTTTAATTAAAAAAACACTATCAGAATGATTATTAAGATGGTTCAGTCACTGTTTGGCCAGTTCCAGAAGAGAAGCAAAATGAACCTCAGAGTATAGATTGAAATTTCATATATTGTGAGTATTAGAGCCTATAAAACTGAAGTAAAAGAGGTTTAGATTTTTTTTTCTAGGAGCTATAGATCTGAGCAGAATTTGGAAAGGAAAATCCAACAGCAAAATCCAACAGCAAAGACCAACTTAGCTGCTTACTGTATGCCAATTCACTCTTCTAAGAGATGATAGATGATGATAAATCAGACGATAGACACAATTGATAGTAGATAGATTCACAGATATATGATTAGGTAGATAGATAGATGATAGATGATAAATGGATGATAGATAATAAATAGGTAGATGATTGATAGAAGATAGATAGATAGATAAATAGATAGATGATAGATAGATTCATTTAATCCACAAAACAATTTCATGAACTAGGTACTATTATTATCTTCATTTTAAGGAGATGAGAAAATTTAGGCACAGATTGTTGAAGTGGACCACTAATAATCCCACAGTAAGTGGCAGAGCTAGCGTTTAACCCATGTGGTCTGTCTGCGGAAGGCACACTCCTAATTCCTTTAGTATATTGCTAACTCTCGTGAAGATGTCTCTGAACTCCACGTTTGGGAATAATTGAGGGGTTCTTCCTTCTGTGTCTGTATTTACCTTGTAGCTTTTTAGGAAGAAGAGAACTCAGCTAACAGATGAGACCTAAGTCTCAAAGTGAATAGATTGTGGTAGGAAATTCTTGGGGCACTTGACCAGGCCCTCGCTCCTTCTACGAAGTATCACCATGGCCACTGGTGAAGGGCTGGCCTTACCTTTCTAACCATAGCCGATTGGATCAGAAAAAGATCCGAGATGACTTTATTTCAAGGGATAATGCTCTCTTCTTCCAAAAAGATCTTTTCTTGAACTACTTTAAGTGTTCCTTATAGCCAAGAAGTCATGACTTGTGGCCTGGAGGAACTAGGACATATGTAAGGAGGACGTATCTTCAGCTCTTGCCCCGAAATTCATCTTCACTATCTTCTTCCATCCAGACTTAGGTGGATCTCATGCCAGTTCAAAGCTGAGGAACACCTAGTGCCTATAAATTCACTTTAGAAGGACTTTGGAAGGACTTATCCTACTGCAAACGTTCCCCTCTGAATTCATCATTGGTGTCCCTGCCCTCACTTTACATATTGTAGAACTGCAGAATTTTTTTTAGGCTGTGATAAGATGCTGGAACTGAAGGGGGAATTAGAGGTCAAATAACCCAGGCTTTTCAATTCACAGATGAACAGGCTGAGGCTTCCAAATAGGAAGATGTTTAATGATTACATCAGTAGTTAATTTGATTCCCAGTCTGTGACTTTTTAATGCCAAACTGGTTAATCAGCACTTTACACAGTGATCCCTTATTGCTCTTAAATATAGAAGGGGCCTCAAATAAAGATGACCAAATAATGAAGTGCATTAATCTTAATTCAGTTCTATGCATATCTGTGCTTCCTCCAAATCCTCTCAGAGGTGTGCAATCCTGAGGTGAGTGCCCTCCATTGCTTCCCCTATAAGATTTCTCCAAGTGTTTTCAGAGCCTTTATGTCTGAATTTTCCAGAATGATGAAGCCAGAAGGAACTTTGGAATCCAGTGCACCTTCTCATTTTACAGATGTGGAGAATGAAATCCCAAAGGAATAATGACCTATGGTCCCTGGGTTTCTTAATGAGAATTTCTTAGTTGCAAGTGGCAGAAGCCCATTAGGTAACATGGCTTGAACCCGTAGATGAATTCACTACATGATTCTCAAAACTGTGGGGAGGGGAGGAAGGGATGCAGCTAAGTCTCAGGCACAACTGTGACCAACAACTCCCATGACACCAAGAATTTCTCTATTGTCTAGAACTGTTTCTGACTCAATGTTCTTGTTTTTAACAAAGTAGAAAAAAATACCCACTAGTTGTTTCTACTCTTCACATGTTCTAGCTTTTTGCCACAAAGAAGATGAAAAGTCACGTTTTTAGGTTCCAACTTAAAAAAAAAATCCCAAGGAAGAACCCAGATGTTATGTGGCAAAAAAAAATGGGGCACCAAGATTGGCCCAATGTTGATCAGTTTCCAGTCAGTGAAGACCAGGAAGACGGGATATACAGGGAGATGTAGTACTTGCATGACCCATATGGTTAGAGTAAAGAATGGAGTATTTCCCAGATAAGAGAGAATGCTGTTCTGGGAACACAAAAGAATAGATTTTTACCACACAACGGTAAGAAGAATCAGAGAAATTCCCACTGCACCTGTGCTTCAGAGAACCCCACAGAGATGTTGGCTGAGCAGTGGCTGAGGGAGGCAACAGGTGGCAGAGTGAAAAGCATGTTGGCCACTAGAGTCTAAACAGCTTCTGTGTACATCCTATCTGCCATGAACAAGGCATTGGGAAGACAATGGCTGCTTGATCATTTTTTAAGCTTAAGCCTGACGTCTAGGGCCAATGTAAGATGCAGAAAATGTGTCTCTGGCCACTCCACCTTCCTTGGCCTTAGCCATTCCCATAATTCTGTTTCCAGGTTCTCAAGTGCTCTCTCTCCATCTTAACCCATGCTCTGAGAGAGGTCTCAGACATTTCCCTTCTGAAGGAGATGACTGGCAATGCTTTATGTGAAATCTCTTCTCAAATAATTTAAAATTTAACAGGGCTGAAGCCTAGATAGAAAGAATCTGAGACCACAGAGGGACTCATAATTCTCTTAATCAACCTGCTCCCCCATTTTTCAGATGGAGAAATTGAGATACAGAACAAGGAAACTGTTTTATGGAAGGACACTCAGCTGACTGGGAACCATCACCACCCAACATTTCCTATCATATCCTATAGTCTCCAAGAAAAGGTCAGGCAGACTAATTTAAAGCAAAGAAAATTTAAACAAAGAATAAGGATTTAAGATGGACTCGCGCTCATTCTTGGCTACTCAAAAATCATGCTGTATTGCTCATATCCACTGCAACCAAAATAAAGTAATATCTGCCAACTTGCACTTACCAGGGAAGAACTGTGGCTTTTCTTCTCCCCCTCTTGTACCAAGTAGTATGGTCCCCAGAATATCTCATTCGTGTTTGGGGCAGAAAAGGCTGGGGGGCCCTCCTGAGGCCCACTAGAAAGGTCATGCTACCAACAAGTCCCTTCTTTGACAGCTCCTGAGGACCTGGATCCTGATAGTGGAGTTCTCCTTGAAGGGCAGCGTGTGTTGGCAGACACTTGAGAAAGGTAATGGGAGGAGCAGGGCTGAGTGCATGGCATGAGACCAGGCAGGATGCAGATGGGTGCTACCATTGCTGTTCCCATGTGAGCTGGATGTCCAAGGTTTCTCTTCAGAAGACCTTGTTATTCTCCTTTTAGGTACTATAGCTACATTCAAAACATCCCAGTAGATGGTGTTTCCTGGTTTCAGTAACCTGGATTTCCCTTAAGCATGTATATCCAAAAGCAGATTTTTTAAAGCTTGAGGCATAATTGCTATATTAAAAACTTACAGTTATTTAATATATATATTTTGGTGAGTTTGGATATACACATATCATATATCTGTCATCTCCAAAAATTTTCCAATGTTCTTTTGTGGGTTTTCTTTTTTGTTGTTTTCTGGGTTTGTGATTTTGGGTTTGGTTGCTTGATTGGCCTTTTGGTGGTAAGACTATTTAGCATGAGATCTATTCTTTTAACATATTTTAAAGTATTCAATATATTGTTAACTATAGGTATTATGTTGTACAACAGATGACCAGAACTTACTCATCTTGCATAACTGAAACTTTATGCTGATTGAACAATTCCCCTATTTCTTCCTCTCCCCAGTTGAGACAATCACCATGCAGCTCTCTGCTTCTATGAGCTTGACTTAGGTTGGTGCAAAAGGTATTGAGGTTTTGCCATTGAGAATAATGGCAAAAACTGCAATTCGTTTTGCACCAACCTAATATTTTTAGACACCTCATGTAAGTGAAATCATGCAATATTTGTCCTTCTGTGACTTGCTTATTTAACTTAGCATAATGTCCTCTAGGTAAATCCATGTTGTCAAAAATGGTAGGATTTCCATTCCAGAATTAAAATAACTGAACTAAAAGAATCACAGGTTTTTTATTTGAATGAGTTCAACACAAGATATAGCAGAACATAAGAAAATATTGACACCAATTTACAATCAGGTAACTTCCCTATTGTCAACTTTTCTTAAAAATGTCCTAATTGAACCCCGACTCATCTTCCATACCTAAATGGAAAGCATTTTTTAACTTTTCCTGAGCTCTATTTATAGACGAAAAGGTAGATAATGTTCCATATACAACATGGGGTTTCATGACCACTAGTTCCTACAGTCTTTTCACTTAGCCTTTCCTTCTTGAATATAAATCTGCAAATACTTGTTTAGAATTTAATCAGAAGGAGGCATTAATTTTTTTTCTTCTACCTGGCAACTTATTCTCTTAGTAGCCCCTTTCCATTCATTGTGTACTTCCCGACTTCTGGTAGATTCTAAGAGAGCAAATAACTCCTTAGTATACTGCTTTTATTCACACAGACGCAATATTGTCTTTTACAACCAGGGGGAATTTCATATCACTGATTCAAGCTTTCTAACATTTCTTTAATATTTTTTACACCACCTGTAACACAATTGACACATATACTATTTATCAACCATCCCTCTTAGTGAAGCTATAAATTTTAAGCCTGGGTTTCCACAACCAGAGAAAAAACTATTAAAGGGATAAAATATTTCTTGTGAAAATTACAATATGTACTTTAATATATCCTGTCTTCTAGAATAAACATAATGTCTTTAAAGATTCAGATGTGTTTTATTTTACTATAAGTAAACTTCCATTGAATATCCTTTGGCTACCTGCATGCTGAGTCTCCCACCTTTCACATATCTTCTTCCCATTTAAAGTCTTGTAACTGGAATTCCATGTTTGACACAGCATTTTTGTCTGGCTGAGTTTAAAATCATCCTAGGTTGGTAAGATACTGTCACCCTCTCCCCACCTTTCCCCTTCCACAATTGTTTACATCATTCACATACAGGGGATCCTGGGTTTGTTGTTGTTGTCTTGGTTTTGGTTTTGGGGTTTTATTTATTTATTTATTTATTTATTTATTTATTTATTTATTTTGTAATCTAGGAGACGGAAAAGAAGTTTGAGTTCCAGGTATAAACATTTGTTTAAATGAAGAAAATATTAATAGGTGGGGCCTATTCTCTTCCAGTGCCTTGGGTTTGATTGAGACAAGTCCCCTGTGATTAGAGAAGTAAAGATCAAGAACAGACAGATTTTGTGAGGCTTTGGATGCGGGCTGAGCTGCTGGAGAGCGTATGGACCCAGGATAGGCAAGGACCACCCTCCTGCCTATCCCCATGTGGAATGCAGCAATGTTCTGCCTCCCTGAGGGAAAAAGCTTTGAGAACACAGAGAGTCAATGTCTATGATACAGACACTGAGCACGCCATTATGGGCAGTGGGAAGGTATAACTTTGCTAAGTGGATTTTTAGTCATGCCATATGATGAGAGACAGCTGTAATAGGTAGGGAAGAAAAAGAACAGGGCATATATCCCCAAGTGATAGCAATTGACTGACACGTTATTGTAGGCATTGTTTAGAAGTTTGTGTGAGGCCTTCTTCAGACCTACAAACAGAATATGAAGGAATACCTTAGCAGGGTCAGCTTTACTAACTGGATCATCAAACGACCATAGTTTGATCATTAAAAATAAATGTAATCTAAATATTGAATCCTAAGTGATGATACAATTCTGAAGTGCATAGAAGTAAAGGGTACTAATGCTGATGTCGGTAACTCACCTTGAAATGAATCAAAAAAAGGTGGTTTGATGAGTGAATTGATTGATGAATAAACTCCCGGATAGATTACATCTATGTAACCAAGTAAAGATAGCAAATATTAGCAATGACACAATCTCAGTACTGAGTATAGGAAATTTACTACACATTATTTTTAACATTTCTATATGATGAAAATCTTTCATTAAAAATTTTGCAAAAAAAAACTACTCTTATAATCACAGACAGGTGAGGTGTGTCATATTTGGATTGCACAGGATTTAATTTCAAATCCTTTTGTCACTTGTCCCGGGAATCAAAACTCCCACTCCAATCTCTTTTCAGGTTGACTTTTCCTTGTCTTCCTTCCTCTCCCTGGAGCTAAAAGTTCTGGTTCTTTTTTATACCTAGTACCATAATATATTCATTTAAACATTGAGCGTGCTATAAATAGTGAGCGTCCAGAATGCTGACACTACAGAGTAGGTGGTTCTTGGGATTTTCCAAGTTTGGAGATGGTTAGGACAACTTGGCTCTATTGAGAATTTTTCTCAGGGACTCCTTCACTTCCTTGTTCCTCAGGCTGTAGATTAGAGGATTCAACATGGGGATGACTGCTGTGTAAAGCACAGACACTACCCGATTCTCCTCCAAAGACTGGCCCGAGTTACCTCTCAGGTACATGAAGATGAGGGTACCAAAGAAGAGTGACACAGCAGTGAGGTGGGAGGTGCAGGTGGAGAAGGTCTTGGCCCAGCTTCCAGCAGAGGGGATCCTCATGATGGACACGATGATAAACAGGTAGGACACCAAGATCACCACCATGGAGGCAGGGATGACAAAAATGGCGAACACAATAATCACCACTTCCTGAGTGTAGCTCTCCCCACAGGTCAGCTTTAACAGAGGAGGGAGGTCACAGAAAATAAAGTCAATCTCATTGGTTCCACAGAAGGAGAGAGTGAAGGCTGAGACTGTCCGCACCAAGGCACTGAAGAGACCAGCAACATAAGCTCCAGCCACGAGACTCAAGCAGGTCTGCTGTGTCATGATGGTGACATAAAGCAGGGGCTGGCACACAGCCAAGTAGCGGTCATAGGCCATGAGGGCCAAGAGGTAGCAGTCGATGGAACCAAAGAAGGTGAACAGGAAGAACTGGGCAGCACAGCGTGTGTAGGATAAAGCTGCTCCATGCTCCAGCAGCACTGCCAGCGTCTGGGGGACAGTGACAGATGAGTAGCAGATGTCCATGAAAGCGAGGTGACTCAGAAGGAAATACATCGGGGTGTGGAGCCGGCGATCCATGCGGATCAGAATAATCATCCCTAAGTTCCCCAATAAGGTGATGAGATACATAAATAAAAACAAGAGGAAGAGAGGGAGTGCCCATTCAGGATTCTCAGTGAATGCAATAAGGAGGAACTCGGTCACCAAGGTGAGGTTCATCTCTGCCATGATGCCAGTGGTCCCTGAGACATGAAGAATGGGAAGCAACTTAGGAAACTGCAAATAGGATTTACCTGTATTTCTTGTTTACACTTATTGAACATGTACTCTGGACAAAATATGCCAGGCGCAGTGGCTCACACCTGTAATATCATCACTTTGGGAGGCAAGGCAGTCGGATCACTTGAGCCCAGGAGTTCAAGACCAGCCTGGCCAACATGGTGAAACCCCATCTCTACTAAAAATACAAAAAAAAACCATTCATGGTGGTAAGCACCCGTAATCCCAGTTACTCAGGAGAATGAGGCACAAGACTCATTTGAGCCTGGGAGGTCAAAGCTGCAGTGAGCCGAGATGGCACCACTGCACTCCAGCCTGGGTGACGGAGTGAGAGCCGAAAGAGAGAGAGAGAGAGAGAGAATGAGAAAATGAGAAAATATTCAGCCTTTACCATGTGCTGAGCTCCAGGAGCATATGCTCTGACCAGAGAAGACAAACAGGAGAGAGCTGTCTCTCTAGAGACAGAGAGAGACTCAGGACCCATCAAGGGAGTCCTGTGGCATAGAGTCATCTTAGCATGTTGACAAAACAGATACAGGTAAGCATTCTCAGAACAGGGGTGCACATTCTCCCACCTCTGTTGCTAAGTAGCTGTGTGAACTCTGCAAGCCAGACAGCCATTCTGAGCCAAAACTTCCTTATTGCTCCACTAAGTGCTGACACATGGGCTCTTGCCTACCATGGGGATATCCATGTCAGGACTCTGTCCCTTTTTCTCCATGACCACAACTCCTCCCTGATATCAAGTCCTCTTCAACTCTCACCTGGGTTAGAACAACAGCCATGGAACCAATTATTCTCCCTGTCTATATATTTGCTTCTTGCAAATTATTCCTCCTCACTGTGGTCAGAGTGATAATTCTAAGACTTTAATTTGATCACATCTGATTCTCCTGTTAAAAATCCTGCCACGGTGCCCATCATGGACAGGATAATTTTGGAGGGTCCTTGTGATAATTTAATGCATCCACATAATTTGTAAAGATCAAATCAGAGTAATTAGATGTCCACCACCTTAAATATTTGTCTTTTTAATGCTTGAAATATTCAAATTATTTGCCTCTAGCTATTTTGAAATAGGCAATAGATTACTGTAATCTAGGATGGGATATTTTTTAGACTCCTCCACATGTTGGAAAGGCCCTCTGTGAGATCTCCTCTGCTCATTTCTTCATGCTCCTTTCTTGCTTCTAAATCCTGATACCCACAGCCACACTTCACCCTCTTATGCTTCTCTCCAGACATACTGAATTATTCAAGGCTTCTCTAATCTCTCCCAGGTTCTCCTACATCTCTACACTTTCAGCAGGACAAACCCCTTCTGCCTAGAACACCTTCTCTTTTGCATTCAACAAGTCCTTGCCAGCTCTTACCCTACCTTCAAACCTCAACCCAGATCGCACTTTCTACAGGAAAGCTCTGTCCTGTCTGCCTTCCCTGGTCAGAGCATGTGCTCCTGGAGCTCAGCGCATGGTAAAGGCTTTAAATATTAACTCATTTAATCCCCGCAACCACTGCATGAGGTAGGAACTTTTCTTATCCTCATTTTACAGATAAAGAAACTGAGAAAGAAAGGGCTTAAGTATCATTCCCAAGGTTGCATGGCTCATAAGTGGTGGAACTGCCATTAGGAACAAACCTGTACACGGAAGCTCTGTTTAGCTTATGACAAGATTTCACTGCATCACCTGATTATTCCAACAGCCCCTACTCAGAAGGTGTCCACCATTAATTAAACAAACATAAATACCAGCTCTGCAGTCTGTTAATATCTGAAGACTGATAGAGGCTTTTGAGCTAACCGTAAATTCTTTGGCAGAGTTGTAGTGCAACAGGATAGAAAGGACATTGGACCATCTTTAAAGCATAAGACTTTGGCAGCTATGCTTGTGTCAGACTGACCTATTAGAAAAAAAAAAAAAAATGATAATTAAAGGAAATTGGATCCGGTGATCTGAATGGGGTGGGAACCAAGAAAACCAGGTCAGTTTCTTCACCTAAATTCCACATCTTTACCTGGCAGGTCCTCTTCTCTCTTTGTCCACTATTTTTCCTTAATGTCTAAAAGGTCATTTCTCGCCCACTGCTTGGAGAAATCCTAAGGGTGTAGGGTCAAAATATTGTGCTGAGCATCAGGAGGTCTGGATGGTTCTGGTTGCTCTCCCAGACCTGCTCAGTTATAATGCTAAGCAAATCTCCTGGAGCCAGTGTCCTCTTCTCTCTTGCATTCTTCACACACATGCACACACAATGTGTGAATCAATATGGGGACAATAATAACTTCACTGCCTGAAAGTCAGTCCCTGGACCCTACCATCCTCAAGATCCTTCTAGCCAGTTCTTTTCTGCCAAAGATGCCATTTTATTCTTTCTGTTTCCAGATCTGCAAAATCTGATTAGGATGTATTCTTCACTCTGGTTTTTGTTCAATTCCAGGCAGGGACAGCAGAGATTGTGGAACAGCCTCTTCCTGTGGGCTCCCAGCTCCAACAGAAATCTCTTTGGAGAAGACACTAATAATTGCTACAAAAGCTCTGAGGTCTCCAATCAATGGCTAAAGTGGTCTCTAAGGAAAGGCAATTATTGCAAATGTGGGTTTCTCACTAGGCACCTAGTCCCTCTCATAGGAGGAGAAAAGACTTTCTTCCTGGTCACGGTTCTCAAAGCCCTGCCATACACCCATTGAGTGGGGTTTAAAAGGCCTGAATCCTAGCTCTGCATGGTCCCTTGAGGAGTCAGATGTATCTAACCTTAATTTCTTCCATCAGAACAATGTTAGAAATTATGCCCATTGCCACCCTCATCACTGTGGCCATATCCTGGAAGAAGAGTGCTTTGGAAACACAGGACTTTGCTCTACATTATCCAGGAAGGCCACCTGGGCACCCTACACAGAAACCTCAGCAAGACACATCATGTCTTTTGTTTGCCCTCTCTGGGAGTCAAGTGCCTCATTAAAACCTTTTCTTCCTTTAAATGCAAATGAAAACATAGTGAAAACAAAAGCCTGAGATGTTGCCCAGAGGAGAAATTGGCAAGTTCGTCTTATTGGCTGAGCTTTTGCCAGCTCTCTACATCTGCGACACAATAGTATTGTTTTAGCCACAAATTCACAGGCATTTTGTTAAGTCATTGAATTTCGACATGTCTCAATTCAAAAAAAAGAAAATAGAAAAACAGAATAATTGCCCTCTTTGACAATTATGATAACCAAGAGAAAATGGAACCATGTGGTTGATTGACTCGTCACTGTGCTAAGAGTTCTAAATGAGAGCAAGAGATGTGAAATGAAACAAAAAGACAACACAATGTCTACCGATGAAGAATGTGCAGCCTAATAGGTGAGATTCTTATCCATTCTATAAGATAACAAGTACGAAACTCTCAAGCAAGGAGTAGGTACGGTACTATGGCAATAGTAGTATTAAGGGAATACTATTCCCTCTACTATGGGGATAGTAGTAAACAAGCAACGAGTAGGTAAGGTACTAGGGCAAGATTACTTACAGGTAGGGTAAACTGGGGAGGGCTTCCTAGAGGAGGTGGACTTTGTCAGTTTGGACAGAAGAGAGAGTGGGAGAACGATGGGCAAATCTCTTTAGGAAAGGGAGGGTCAGCACGACCAAATGCATATGGGCAGGAGAGCCCAAGGGCTACTCCAGGGACACTGAGTGACACTGCTCCTGACCTTGAGCCTGTCCACTACCATCTGACTCCATTGATTTCTCTGCTGAGAAAATCTTTTGTTTGTATTTCTCTTTTCCCTGTTCCAAAATCTTCCAAATCCCTATCCTACCCAATCCACTGAGATGCTAAAAATGTTTTATATATTATTGTGCATAATAATCTAAATCTCCTTTTTTTTTTTTTTTTTTGAGACAGAGTCTTACTCTGTCACCCAGGCTGGAATGCAGTGGTGTGATTTCCGGTCACTGCAACCTCCGCCTCCCAGGTTCAAGCAATTCTCATGCCTCAGCCACCCTAGTAGCTGGGATTACAGGGTGCACCACCATGCCCAGCTAATGTTTTGTATTTTTAGTAGAGTCAGGGTTTCACTGTGTTGGCCAGGCTGGTCTTGAACTCCTGGGCTCAAGTGATCTGCCTGCCTCAGCCTCCCAAATTTCTGAGATTACAAGCATGAGCCACTGTGCCCGGCCTTAAATCTTTAAGCTCTAAATAGTTTCAGTTTAGACCTTGCATTGGAAGTCCTTACATTTCATTATGAAGATATCCTTTAAGATACTTTCCTCAACAAAGGAGAAACTTTTCTCTAATAGAGAAAAATTAAGTCAGACAACAGTACGCTTTTTTTTTTTTTTTTTTTAACTTCTAACATACCAGATAAGGATTCAATACTAAAAGAAGTCTGAGAAGCTGGGTTAAACGAAGTGAAACAACTATCTTTACTAGAAAATTTTTCAAAGATTTTAGTATGATAATTTCCTTTATAAATCTCCAAAATGAACTGTATATTATGCAGCAGTCCTCAAAAGTATTTGACCATGGGGTGCTCAGTTAGCTCCTGTGTTGTGATGAGCACCCCACAAATTCAACAGCACAGAACAATAAGCATTTATTCTCACACTCATAGGTCTGTGGTCAGCCAGGATTTAGTTTATTTAGGCTGGGCTTGGGCTCGGCTAACTTGGCCAAGCTGCAGCTTGATTCACAATCTGTTTCAAGTGTCTCTCCTCATCTTTGGGTCAGCAAGCTATGCAGGGCATGTTCCCCTAAAAATGGCAGAATCACAAGCAGACAAAGCCCCATTACACAAGAACATTTTAAGTCTTTGCTTGTGTCAGGTCTACTCGCGTCCCACCAGTCAAAGCAAGCCACATAGTCAAGCTCAACATCCCTAAGCAAGGAAGTTTATCCTACACACAGTAGGAGAGGAGTAAAGTTTATTTTATGAACAATGATCCAATATTCCTATTGTCCATAAATATTCTTATTCTACCCTCTCAAATCACATACAAAATATACTCATCATCACCCTAAGCTCCCCCTACCCTGGCCTATAAACTTCAACAAATTACATCAAGATCAACGTCTAGGATCTTATGATCTCCATCAGGTCCAGGTGCAGCTCCCCTTGGTTTAGAGAATTATGAACTACAAAAACAAGTCATACATCTGCCCACAAATACCCAAAATGTATTGTTGAACAGGCAGAATAACCACAATAAACACTCCCATTAGAAAAGAGGAAGAATGGCAGGCACATGACAACAGTGGGTCCACAGCAATTCTGAAATGCTACTGGTAAAATGTTGCTATGGCCTCCCACCCTGGGATAGAAAATATGTCTTGTTAGGCCCTGAATCTGCTCCCTTGGCTGAGGGGGTGGGGTTCAGGGGATCAGGAAGAAGCTCCCAGCTTAGTGTTCCTTGTGGCTCTTAAAAATACCATGACCATGATGATTTTTTCATACCCAAGAGTACTTTAATCTTAAATGTAAACAGCTTTTATTTTTTAACTTGTCCCTTTTAACCAGTAATTTTTTTTACCACTTACAGTTTACTAGACAGAAGGCATTATGAATTTTGGATAAAAGTATTGGGGCATGTGGGGAAAGTAGGGATAGTTAACGAGTACAAAATAATAGAATGAATAAGACCTAGTATGTGATAGCACAACAGGATGACTACAGTCAATAATAATTTAATTGTACATTTTAAAATAATTAAAACAGTATACTTGGATTGTTCGTAACACAAAGAATTGAGATGATGGATACCCCATTTACCCTGATGTGATTATGATGCATTGCATGGCTGTATCAAAATAGCTCATGTACCCCATAAATTTATGCACCTACTATGTATCCACAAAAAATTTTTTTAAAGTCTTACAAATATGAGTTCTGGGTCAGATTGCTTGGGTTTGAGTCCTGGCAATGGACTCAAAAAGGCATGGAGAAAAGTACATAAAGAGAGAAAATAAAAACACTCTTCGCTAATGTACCCTGATAGTTAGTAATCAGGATGGTCTTTCCCATACAGTTCCCAAATTTAATCGTTCTTCTGCTTCCTGGTCTGAATCTACACACATTCAATTACATCGTAGAGCTTATAACAACCGTTACTTTAAGATAGCTATAAAACTTTCTGTCTACATTTTAATGAATGTAGAACACACTAATAATAATTGTGATGACCACAGGAATAGTCAACATCCCTGTGCCTGCCGAGTGCCAAGGAATATGCCACACATTCCACATATAATTTCTCACTTAAGGACAAAATTACAAATCATTTTTATAACAAAATATAACATTTTTAATCATATAAGGAAATACAGGAAATATCATCAGAGATAATGAAGCATTCTTTCTCTGGATGGCAGTACTCTTAAATCTATTATGCAATTATCTCATCATCTTTTCATCCAGTTTTGCTCAATGTTAATGTTCTATGGATGTTAGCCTTCCCTGTTGTTTCAATATTTAATTTTGAAGGGAATTTCAAATATTTATCAATATTTTCCCCCATTAAAATATGGAATTCTTTTGTTGATATTCAGCCTCTGTCTTTCATTGCTTCCCCTAGAGCCGGACTTTATGGAAAACTTCTGCCTGGAAAATTCTCTACCTCTAGGGGCCTGGTTCCATGCCTAGAATGCATGAACACCTGCAAATGATAATGAGAGCCCAGATGGTTAGTACAACAGAGGAGTTTGTTGAGTGTTTTGCAGAGCTATGAAGGTAATTAGAACAACTTGGCTTTATTAAGAGCTTTCCTCAGGGCCTCCTTTGCCTTTTTGTCCTCAGGCTATAAAATTGGAATGGTCAGCCTGGGGTTCACTACTATCTAAAACATGGTCACGGCCCTCTCCCCTATAAGGAATTGCCTACTGCTGCACACATAGACCAAAGCTGTAGTCTCAACAATCAACAGAACTGCAGTTCTGCTTGAGGAAAAGGCAGAGAAACATTGAGGAATCTTTGCCTAGAGACCTGATTTGCAGGTGTTTAGATGGGCTTCGTGATGAACAGGTCAGAGAACAGGATCAAAACTAGTCTGGACAGAATCATATACAGAGCAAAGTGGAAAATCAGCAGCTTCTGGAGGAAGCTATCACCCAGTTCAGGGTCAGCAGCAATAGAGGTCACAGGAAGTGAAACATATAAATGAGGGCATGAAAGGAGAGTAAGCAGGTGAAGTGTATACACTGGATTACCTTTGTCAAACCCTCTACAATGTGCAGTCACCAGCTTCTGCCAGACTTATCTTGGGAGTTGTGATGGTGTCATAAAGCAGGGGTTGACAGTACCACAAAATAATCATAGACACATCTGAAAATCTATTACTATCTAGTATTTCCAAAGATTATCAATTTCAGTCAAATAATATTCTGAGATTGTAAGTGCTAATTTCCCACCAATGAGTCCCAAAACCACCACCCCTCAATATCCCATGCTCCTTATAGCCATTGTTTGACCTCCATGATTCAGAAAGCAGTGATTACTTGTCATATGCTTTTCTTTAGGAGTGGGCTTGATACATCATGGAATAAAGGAACTAATTGAACTTCTAAATAGATTTTTAATGTGTATTCATATGTCCGTTTTTATGCTGCTGATAAAGACATACCCAAGACGGGGTAATTTACAATGAAAAAAAGGTTTAATGGACCCACAGTTCCACGTGGCTGGGGAGGCCTCACAATTACAGCAGAAGGTGAAAGGCACGTCTTACATGGTGGCAGGCAAGAGAAAGAATGAGAAACAAGTGAAAGGAGTTTCCCCTTATAAAACCATCAGATCTCATGAGACTTATTCACTACCAAGAGAACAGTATGGGGGAGACCACCCCCATGACTCATTATCTCCACTGGGTCCCTCCCGTAACACATGGGAATTACGGAAGCTATAATTCAAGATGACACAGCCAAACCACATCATAATGCATTAAAGAAATAATCGTTTTGACAGCAAAGCTTCTAATTGCAAGAGACATAATGTAGAAGGATACAAGGCTTTCTTTGGAATTCCCAAAAATTCATCTTAATTTAACAGCAATCGTGAAAGACAGGAAGCAGAGAGTTTATACTATTGGGCATAAAATTCACACTGTGATAAAGAGTTGTTTTCTTACTTGAAAAAAAAATGTTATGTGTAGGCTGGAGAGGAGAAGTTCAGAGGATATCACAGTTAGATTATAGATGTCGCCCGGATCCTTAAGAAGGAGTCAATGCCCCAGTACTCCCCAAACCTGGGTGAGGGAGTCTATAAATGACACAAGTCCTCAACTCATTTTTAGAAGCATCTGAAAAAAGGGATACTTATGCCTCACTTCCTAGGATAATTTATGGCAAGCCATCTAGAGATTCTCTGCATCCACCATGGCAGCAAAGCAACATGCCAAAGTGGTTGATGGAGGTTTCTAAGCAGAGGGACAAAGATAATTTCACAGAATCCTGGCACCTCCATATTAAAAACTGAGAGGGTTCAAAAGCCAAAGGAACCTGAGGGCCATAAAAAGAGAATGCAGCGTATATGTTTCTTAAAAGAGAATCCATGGCTTGATCATGGATGGCAACAGCAGATGGGAGCAATGGCAATAAGAACCAGAAGAAAAAAAAACAAAACAGCTTTCTTTCTACAGAGAACAGTGAGAACAGGGAAATTAGTTATACTAAATGTCCCATTCTGATGCCAGTGTCATACGTAAAGCCCCTGAGAATTTAGATCACATCCTGGAAAAAGAAGGGAACAAAAAGGAGAAGAAGAAGGGGGGAAATGAGAAAAAATTTTGAATTGACGGTTTAAATCCTGAATGGGTTATGTTTAAAACTGAAAGTGACTGAGTTGCCTTGGTTTGGAAAAGATTCATTTTACCTTCGGTGGAAAAGACTGAATTCAGTTAAAATGAAATTTTAAGAAGTTATTTTTGTTGCACACCTGTATTGAGACGGTAAATTATAAACCCGCTACACTTCCCAGAGTTTAAAGCAAAAAATGCCACCAGGGGGAAAGAGAACCATGAAAAAGTTAAGAGGCACGAAAGATAGATATCTGCTCAATAAAAGTTCTAAGAGAATATAAAAAGAGGATGATAATATTTTTTAAAAAGGAGGAAATTTCTTTGAGCTTAAAAACAAATCTTAAGCCTTCAGCTCCAAAGAGCTCACCAAGATTCTAATACCAGTACTGAACAAAACATACTTCTGGACTCAAGGATTAAAAGAATCCATTACATGTTTCTGGAGAGGGGAAAAAAAAAACAACAAAGCAAGTGACCTATATGAGAGCAAGACTGCCATCAAATTTTGCAACCACTCTAGTGAATATTGGAAGCCAGAGGAAAGAAAAATGCTTTAAAAATCAGAGAAAATTATTTTGAATTTAGAATTTAATATCCAATCAACTGTCAATCAAGTATGTGTTAATCATACAAGACACATTGTCTGACCACAATATAAGGCACACAGAAATTAATAAAGGCTAAAAAGAGTATCAACCATTTGACATATTAAAATGGCCTGCTCAGTTACACTTGAGATAATGTGAGGCTCATCCTGAAATTGCAAACTATTTAAAAATAATTGACATTGATATGTACATATTAAAACCTATGCATTGTAGCAATAACACTTAAGGGGGACAACTAGGCCAGGAAATGCATTTATTAGACAATATGGAGGACAAAAAATAGATAAAATATACACACAACCACAAGGAACTAAAGATAAATTTAAAAATTTTTGAGTAGAAAGTAATAATATATAAGACAAATTTTTTAATGGATTTGATAAACCAGGAGCTGGATTCTTGCAATACCATAGACAAACTTATTGCCAGTCCAAAGGAAAAAAAGAGGCATTGAAAAAAAGCAGAAATGCCACTAGAAATGGTTAATGAGAAAAACACAGTTTGTAGAGGTGATTTTAAATTATGAGAAGGAACACTTCACCCATACCAGATCAACAAAAAAATTAAATATGACTTGAAGCTACATATGTCAATATGGGTAAATCTCAAAGCCGTCACGTTAAACAAATTGCTGGCAATTCGAACATCAGAACAGTATGGCACCACAGATGTCAAGTTTTAAATTAAATACAAATAAACTGTTGGTTATTCTGGAGATGCAAATATGAAGTGAAAACATAAAAGCACGTATAGGAATGTTAACAGCAAATTCAGGGTAGTGGTTAGCTCTGCAGGAGGAAAAAGAACTAGGATCAGAGAGTGAAACACAAAGGATTTCAAGAATATCTTTACTGAGTTATTTTTGAAATCATACATAAAGCAAAATATTAAGATTTGACAAATCTGGATGGTGGGTACATGAGTGTTTATCATATGTCAGTTTTCATGGAATGAAATCTATTATTTTAATTCAAGTCCAATAAACTCCCAAGAAGATTTTTGCCAATGTTATTTGGTTGTCATGTTGATTGTATTGATGACTTCAATCAACAGCCTCCCTTTTAAATGCCTTTGGCAATGTGATGGCAGCTCCAGCCTTCAAGAGATAGACTCTATTTCCCCACCCTTGAACATTTGCTAGTTTTATGGTTTCACCCAACAAAATGCAGCTGAAGAGATGGTGTGCCGTTTCTGAAACTAGGCGTCAAGAGACCTCACACGCTTCTATTTTGACTCTCGGACCTTTGCCATTGCCATGGGAACAGCTTGGGCTAGCCCGTTGGAGGATGAGACACCACATGGAGGAAAGCACAGTTGTTTCAGCCAAGGACCACCTACAGCCAGCCAACTCCCAAATACATGAGAAAAACCTAACCAAGCTCCAACCTGATCCACAATTGACCATAGATGCATGAGCCTACCCAGCTAAAACCAGAAGCACTAGTCACTTTATAGTCAGTTGACCCATAGACGGAACTGAAAAATTAAGCAATAATAAATGCTTATTGTTTTAAGCCAATAAGTTATTATGGCAATAGATGACTGATATATTGATAAAATATGACAAGCTGATCTAAAAGTTTATCTAGAACCCAAGATACATAAGAAAAGCAAATAAATTTTTGAAAAAGAATAATGAGATATTTTGCCCTGTCAGATACCAAAAAACACCCCAAAGTTTCAGCAATTAAAGAAATTGAGTTAAATAATACTTTAGAGTTAAAATATATCTGCGGAACAGAAAAGTACTAAAAACAAACTCAAGTAAATATAGAAATATATGAAAATGAAGTGTCAAATTCAGGGGTAAAGAAACTAATAGTATTTTAACAATTGGCATATCAAAAAATAAATTATGTGTCTGATTAATTTCACTTGAGATACTGGCCACCAGTGTCATCCATGTTGCTGCAAATACTGCATATTCTCACTTACAAGTGGAAGGTAATAAGGAAGCCAACATGTACACATGGACATAGAATGCAGAATGACTGACAATGGAGACTTGGAAGGGTGAGGGAGTGGGAGATGGGGTAGACGATGAGAATATTTTTTTTTTATTTATTATTATTATACTTTAAGTTGTAGGGTACATGTGCATAACGTGCAGGTTTGTTACATATGTATACTTGTGCCATGTTGGTGTGCTGCACCCATCAACTCGACGATGAGAATATTAATGGCACAATGTATGTTGTTCAGGTGATGGATACCCTAAAAGCCCTGACTTCACCACTGTACAATCTACTCATGTAACAAAATTGTACTTGTAACCCATATATGTATACAAATAAATAATGTGTGAAATCAATTACTTTTTTTATTTACAAAAATGAAAGAGAATGTTTTATAAACCTATAAAAGGTAGAGAAGGGTGACAGGCAAGCTGGTGTTTTTCATCACAAAACTAAAGATGAACCTGGCCCAGGTGTTGACGAAGCTTTAGGAAAGATCCGGTAAGTGAAGTGGCAACAGTCCAGGAATGATATTCCCATGGCAAACAGGTGAACCAGCAGATAAGTGACAACATGTGGCAGTGTGTGAGCTGCAGCAGTCTCCCTGTCCTCCCACCACCAACTCCTGGCCCCCTGCACCGATCTTCAGAGGATGAAAAGAATACGGTTCTGACTTCATTTCTTTCCTCCTTTCAAATCTCATGCAAAATGTCTCCCGCAGCCCACAGTGAACCAAACTATGCGAAAAATAAAATTGTGGGAAATGGGGCTCCACCGTGAATAAATTAACCCAAATCAATGAGCAATTCCACCTGTAACCATTTATCATCAGGAGGTTGAGCTTGAGTATATAACCAGTCACATTCAAAGATGTCTATTGCAACATTGTTTGTTATTGGAAAAAATTCAGGAAATAAGTGAATACTCTGCAGCCTTTAATTAGAAGATACACTTGCAATTAACAAGTTACAATGACATCCATAATTGTAAAGTAAAATGGCAAGTTGCAGAAGATGATATAAAAATGATACAATTTTTGTTGAAATACAAAAAGTAAGTAAATGTTTGATGAGTATAAAAAGATTCATACAAAACTAATAGGAGTTACTTCTGAGTGAGAAGATTGGGAAACAGAGGTAAAAGAAAGGAACCACTCTCCCTTTTTTACTTTGTATGTATCCTTTCATTTTATTACAATAAAAAATGTGTTATTTTTGTAATAACCCCAATTAAGCCTTTAAAAGAAAGAGACTACCTAAAAATATAAATCATGGGAACTGACAAAATGCTAACAAAAATATTTGAGAATCCTAGGCTGTGCACTCAATGTATTTAACCAGATCTCATCTATTGCAATAAATAAAGTTAGTAGCAATCATCATTATCATCATTATATGGTTAGTCCAAGGACACTTTTTGGTGACCCACCGTCTCTGCCTCTTTCCTGCAAGCTGAAAGACATCAGAGAAGCAATTTGTAAATATGGAGAAACCTGGGTAGCAGTTTGTCATTTTCCTGTGCTGAATAAACAGCAGAATTCCTTTGTTCAATCTGATAACTTTTGAAGGTACATAATTTTATAAATGTCCAATCCTCAGATGAAGGAATTTCCCAAAAGATGTGCTCACTGAGGTGCTTGGGAGTGAGAAATGTCTTTAAAGCATTACTCAATCCAGTGCCTGGGGTCAAAGAACGTATTTTAATCCCTCCTTGGCACTGCTAATGATACCTGGTCCCTTCAGTCAACAAATACTCATTCACTGTCCACTGAGTGTCAGGTAGTGGACTGGAAGTGCGGGAAACAGCAGGGAGCAAGTTTCACATGGATCCTGCCCTGTTGAAACCTTTAAGGCGCATTGGGGAAAACAGACATCAGACAAGTAACAATAAGTGGTTTGTGCGTTTCAAAAAAACAGCAGAGAGGGTACTGCAGGAGCAAACAATTAGCCAACTTAGCCTATTTGGGGAATCAGAGAACAGCTCAATAATGTCTACACAATTCATTAGACAGCTCTGAATGTGGGAGAGGCTGTTTCCTAAACAGTCCCTTCACAAAAGGGATCAAGGAGTCACGAAGCCACAGAAGGTAATATTAAATGATCAGGAACAGTTTTAAATAGAACTCCAGAGAGAAACACAATTTGTCTTTCACTCCGTAGGCATTAAGCATGTGTTAGATGCCAGGAACCGTGATGTATGTGTCTAACCTGCAGGAGTACATTCACTCACTTGTCATTTAGTCCACAAATATTTACTGGACACTTATTCTCTTCCAGGGACTGCTTAGGGACTGAGGGCACAGCAGAGAACCCTGCTGTTATGAACTTGCATTCTTATGGAGTGACAGAAAATAACATAAAAGGAAAACATATATTATAACAGTGATGTGCTATGCAGAAAAATACAGCAGAAAAGGAAGTTATGGAGGTTGTTTTCTATTTTCAATAGGGTTATCAGAGAAAGCCTCATTAAAAGGCAATAAGTGAGCAAAGATTTTAAGGAATCAAGAGAGCAAGTTATACAGACATCTGGAGGAATAGCATTCTAGCAGAGGGAACAACAAATGCAAGGACCCTGAGGCAAGACCATGCCTGGGGTGTTCGAAGGACAGCAAGGAGTTCAGAGTCTAGCAGAAAAAGCAAGCATGTGACCAAGGAACTATTTTATAATGCAACTTGACAAGTGATGATGCAGGAATTTTTGGCTAATTCAGAGCAGTCATGGCAAAATTCTAGTGTTGGGCTATCGAGAGAATGTTTGATATTGCTGAAAGCACCTGGGCAGCAAGGTCAATGTGAAAGAGTCACTGTGCATGTGACAAGTAAAAAAGGTTTGCTTTGGCAGCATTAGGATGGGTGTGGACCAGGTGAACCTGATCAGTTTCCTCACCTGAAACCCATCTCACCTTTCCCTGAAGAATCGCTTTCCCTCCTTATTCATTGTTCTCTCTCTGCTCATGACCTCTGCGCTTTCACTGATTGTAATCTCAAGGTGAGGACATAGAAAAAGAGCACTGCATGGGCAACTAGACATGTGGTTCTTCATTCCCACCTCCTACCCCATCCCCACCACCATCCTGGACTAGCTGTGTGGTCCCAGGTAAGTCTCGTATCACTCTGGGTTTCCATATCCTCATCTGTTTTTCTTATTAGCTCCTCAAAGAAATATGAACTAATCATAATTTAGCCACCAAAAGACAGGAAGCTAGAAAGATTTAACTTTATCATTCTCTTCTCCTCCTCTTTCCCTTCCCATAAATCCCTCCATGCGCATCCCCGCAACCCCCGCAAGCGGAGGCAAGGTGGGGGAATATCCTCTGTCTGTAGGCTCCAGTTCCAGCATAAGACTCTACTAGTTTGTTCTGTCCCAACACTGTCAGAGCCAATCCGTGGCCAGTGTGGGTCTCCGAGGAGAGATTATTGCTGATATTGGGGTTATTTACATGCAAATAGCACCTTTTGTGTAGGAATAGAAAAGGTTTCTCTTCAGTCTCCATTTCTAAAAGCCATGCACCCAGTTGGGCCATCACTAAGAATGGTTAAGGGAGCCTGAATTCTAGTTCTGACTTGTCCCATGAGGAATCATCTATCTTCCAAGGTCCAGGTTCCTCAGTCAACATAATATCATGAATCACAGACTCTGCCACCCTCACCCTTGCCAGCTGTGGCCTGGGGAACAGCCCTCCCCCCTCCAACCCCCCATCCCCACCCCGGCTATTCACCTAGAATTGGTAGAATGGAGACTGATCCACCTAGGAAAAGGCAAGGCCCATTGTAGCCTCTAGTTTGCCCTCCCTGGAGTCAGGCACTTCATCAGGTTTCTCCTTTAATCTTTAACACAAGAGAAACCTTAGGGAAAAATAAATAGGACAAGTCCACTGCCCAGAGAAGCAACTGGCACAGACAGCAAGTTGGCATGACCTTTACCAGCTCTCTGCAGCTGAGAAATTGTGGTAATTATTCTTAGCATCAGATGCATATGCATTTTTTATGAGTCTCAAAATGTCCAGACAAGAAAAAGGAAGGGAGCAAGGTCAGGAGGGAACTCCTTTGACAAAGGTGGGGCCAGGAAGGGGACAGGTGGGAGCCATCTGCACATTCAGTCATTTCTCATTTTTGATTGAGAAAGGTGGTCTAGAGACCATGGCTGAAATTTATACACACACAACACACACACACACACACACACACACACAGATACATACACATATTTCCTGCCTTCAAAAATTTTATACTCTACTGTTAAGAGCTAAGCCATATATGTAATCAATCATTCCCACACCAGGATAAAATTCAGGGGAGATGATTTCCAAGGAAGTGGCATTTGAGCTGAACCTTAAAATTAAAATTCGAGCAAGACACTTAAAATTGCACATTCCCCATTCTCCTGATCCCGCCTTAGTTTTTGCTGTAGGAATTGTCACCTTCTAACATAACATATAATGTACTTATTGTATTTATTGCCTATCTGCTTCACCCCTCTGTAAATTCCAGCCCAAGCTTCTCCCTCATTTTCTTTCCACCCCATCTTCCTTACATAGAGAAAGAGGCAAAGAAAGAAAATTTGCCAAGCTCTTATATTTACAGGATACCTTTGACCTTTCAGAACAGCGTCCCTTCCATTTTGTCCTCCGAAGAGCTCTGCAAAGAGCAGAGAATATGTGATTCTCCCCATTCTGCTGAAGTAGTAACAAAGACATGGGGTAGGAGGGATGAAAGTTACCCAAGGTCACTCACCTGACACCCACCAACTTTACAGAGATGCCATTCGTCTCTCACCTGGCATATAGGAAGCACTCAAAATATATAAATTATTATTTCACTTTTCTTATGTCACATTTTTTTCAGAAAGGTATTAAATTACCTTCTTAGTATCACCAGCTGGCACTGTAGTGAACATTGTTCTCACTCCTTTGCCTTTCGTGCTCCTTACAGAGTCAGAAAGTAATATCACCCTTCCCTTAGTGTCCTACCTTTTCCAAAGACCCAGAAAGGTTTTCTTCCAACTATCACAGTGTGGCATAGACAGCTTCACTAATACAAGGCTCCCTCCTATTCCTCCCTCTGAAACCATTTTAGCAGCACGTATTCATTAACCACAACCTTGCTACTGTTGCAAGTTAGACAGCCTGAGTTTTAACACCCTGAAAACCATTATTAGAACAAGTCCCCTTCCATGTATCATTACATATAACACATTCAAACAAAACATAACATTTCCAAAAGATGAAAGGTGATTTTCTCAGAGAAGTTAGGACATTTGTATTTATTATGACTTCCTATTACTCGTAAGGAAGGACTATAATGGTATATTAGCATGTCACACAGTTACAAAGAAGGTTAGTGTAACTATTAGGAACCTTCTTCAAGAACTCCTTTATTTTCTTGTCTCTCTAAAATATAAGTCAAAAGGTTCCGCACGGGAATGGCATGAGTAAACTATTTAACCACTTTAACCAAGTCAGTGTGCTCAGTATCCAGTTGCCAATTAGCACCTCCGTGGAGCTCTATACATACTTTAAGGAGGCAGGGAAAGCTCTGGGTGTTTAGAAAGACCTCTGAGCAATGCTATTTTAAGGAGCCTTGAGCTTGGTGTTGCTTTCCAGAGAAACAAGGAGGTTCTGATTAACTGTATATATCAGTTTGGACCCTCTAGTTTCAAGTAACAAAAACCAACCAGAGGACTGGGCGCAGTGGCTCACACCTGTAATCCCAGCACTTTAGGAGACCGAGGTGGGAGGATCACCTGAGGCCGGGAGTTCAAGACCAGCCTGGCTAACATAGCGAAACCCCATCTCTACCAAAAATACAAAAATTAGCCAGGCACCTGTAATCCCAACTACTTGGGAGACTGATGCAGGAGAATCACTTAAGCCCAGAAGGCGGAGGTTGCAGTGAGCCTAGATAGCACCATTGCACTCCAGCCCGGGTGACAGAGCAAGGCTCTGTCTAAGAAAAGAAAAGAACAAGCCTGAGCAAAACAAAAACAAAAGGAAATTTATTATAAGGATATGTGTATTCAGAAGCCAAGCCACGATTACAACTGGGCTGAAGATTTCCCACTGGAAATCCCTTGAGAATTCAGGCAGTATTTTCTGTCCATCTGTTATGCCATTGCCTCATTCTTTCTCTCTCTCACTCTCTCTCTCCTTCTGTCACTCAAGATCAGAGCATTCTACCTACTCTGCCTTGCAGAACATTTAAGCCCACAGCTCCCAAGTTTAAATGGTTTTGGTTCAGTCACATGTAGAACTCTTTTTTAAAAAAAAAAATACTTTAAGTTCTAGGGTACATGTGCACAACGTGCAGGTTTGTTACACAGGTGTGTATATGTGCCATGTTGATTTGCTGTACCATCAACTCATCATTTACAGTAGGTATTTCTCTGAATGCTATCCCTCCCCCTGCCTCCCACCCCAGACAGGCCCCGGTGTGTGACGTTCCCCGCCCCCTGTCCCCTATTCAACATAGTATTGGAAGTTCTGGCCAGGGCAATCAGGCAAGAGAAAGAAATAAATGGTATTCAGTTAGAACTCTTAACTCTCTCCATTCATTTCCAAATTCCTAGGAGATTACTGTAGTTGGCTTAAGTTAAGTGAAATCTCTTATTCAATCCACTTGTGACCATGAAGTCACTGTCATATATTGCAAAATGGTTGTTGAGGATTTCATTATTGTAGACTACGGTGGGCATGAACTTGCTACATTTCAGAGATACTAAGAAGGCCAGTGTGGATAAAGCAGAGAGTGCTAGGGGAAGCTATCACAAACTTGACATATTCAAAGAAGAATTCGTGTTTTCACTAAAAAAAAAAAAAAAAAATACTAGGCTGGACAACATAGCAAGACCCCATCTCTACCAAAAATATATATATATTTTTTAAATTAGCCAGGCATGGTGGCACATGCCTATGGTCCTAGCAATTCTGGAGGGTGAGACAAGAGAATGGTTTGAGCCCAGGAGTTTGAGGTTACAGTGAGCTATGATCATGCCACTGTACTCCAGCCTGGGTGACAGAGCAAGACTCTACCTCTAAAAACAACAACAACAAATATTCTACTCATTCAGATCAAAATTCTTGGAATCATCTTAAACTTACCTTTTTCCTCCTATAGCCCACATTCAATCTGTAGTTATCTATCACTTCACAATAAATTATCTCAAATCTTAGTGGCTTAAAACTGCAATAATCATTTATTATCACTCATGGGTTCTCTGATTCAGGATTTCAGTTAGGACATGTCAAGGCCTCAACTGAAATGCCCAAGGACTCAAAGTTGAATTAACTGAAGCCTCATTTAATCACATGTCTAAAAGTTGGTGCTGGCTACAGCTGAGGGGCTAGCAGAGCTGTTGACCATACACTCTACACATGGTCTCTTCATGTAGTCTAGGCTTCCTCACAAAATGGTGACTGAGTTCTACAAGCAAACATTCCAAGTGAAAGTGAGAGCCAGGCGGAAGCCATATTGCCTTTCATGGCCCAGTCTCAGCAGTCACAGAGCATCACTTCTGCAACATTTTACTGCTTGAACTATTTATTAAGATCTGCTCAGTTTCAAGAGAAAAGATCATAGACCCCGCCTCTTGATGGAGGCATGTATCAACATCTTATTGCAAGAAGAGAAGATTGGATGGGATGTTATTTGGTATGAGTATCTTTTAAAAATTAAGTCGGCTACACTAGCCATCTGTAAATCCTTTCAAATCGACCTCCAGAAAAATATTTTGAACCCGACCTCTATCTTCACTGCTACCATTCTAGACCAGGTGACTATCAAATTGTTTCAGACTGTGGCAATTATCTTCAAACTTGTCTGTCTGTTTTACTTTTAAATTCTCTTCTGTCAATTCTTCACACAAAGCCAAAATATTCTTTCCCTATGCTGCCAATGTCCTTGTCTTTTAAATAAAATTCAAAGTCCCTGAATTGGACTTCATGAATTGACTCATGGTTGGCTGCCTGCAAGAAGAGTGAGATCTATTAAAGCTTTCTCAATCCCTCCAAGCTACCATCAATCTAATGACTAATTTTTTTTAACTTCTGTAATTCTGTGAGCTGATGCTGGGTGGCTTCTGTATCTTCCCATATGAGGAAGTCCTAGACAAGAATTTGTTTCTATTTGGTTGCTCTCTACAAAAGCCTGCAAGAAGCAACAATACTCTCAACATCCTGATATTTAGCCAAGATCCCTAACCTCTCCATTTCTGGAGGTATGTGATCTGAGTCTCAGATAATAACAGGTGATGGTAATTCACCAATTTCTTTGCCAGGACATACCAAGAGACAGTTTCAGGATGGGGAGGTCCTCACTGTTCCCATCATTGTCTCAGATGACAACACATTTTTTTTTTCTGAAGGCCTGATTTTACACATTACTTCTGATACATCTGATTTTTATATTAGTCAAGATATTTGGATGCAAGTGTCAGAAACCAACCCAAGTGACTCTAAGATGTTTAAAAGGGACTTATTATAAGGACTGGAAAGAATCTCACATAACCCACCAGCAAAAAAGCAGCCAAGTTAAGAAAGCTCTACTTGTTCGTGAAGAGCTATCAGGAACCTAGGAAGGGTTCCTTCCTCGCCTCTCATTTCTGCTTCTCTCTGCACATTAGCCTCACGTTTCTCTATGACTGAAGAATTGATTCCTTTGCAACCCAGTCCACATGACAGAATGTGGCTAACCACAGTTCCCAATTGTACATAGTACAAGTCCAGCCCCTTAGAAAGACCAGTCTTTCACAGTTCCAATTCCAAATTCCTGCAGAAGGGTCTGAAACTAGCCCACCTTGGGTCAGGTGGCCTCCCCTGTTTCAGTGAACTATAGCCTGGAAGATAGAACCACCTCGGTTCCCATTTCTTTCCTTTGGCTATGATGTATCCACTGCTGGCATTCAAGAGACTATGGTAAGGATTGGTAGTCTCTTCAAAGATACGTGATATAGCAAGGACATGGACACTTGCTGTATAATGGACATGATTAGGACTAATAGCCCACGTCTTTTAAAACTCTTCCGATGAAAAATGTGAAAAAAAAAAAACAAACAGCAGACCTAGGCAGCTATGTTTATATCACATGACCCAGACCTTATTTGAATGTATAGCAGACAATCTGCCCAATAGTGTGGCTGACCTGTTCACCCAAGTTCATTCTCTGGAGAATTTTAACCAAAAACCACAAGTACCATGGTCAGATTGGTGGTGAGAACTTGAACTGACTAGTCATGTATGTTTGTGGGCTAGTGGCCAGGTTGAGGCCCCAGAGAAACAGAGAAAGCTGATTTAAAGAAGGACAGAAATAATCAGAGCGAAACAGAGCTGAGCTGGACCATGACACCCCAGAGACATGAGAATGAAGCTTTGGTTCCCAGTAGCTCCTGGAGTCTAGTTCCCATGAGGCCTCACAGCAGTTCAGCTTCCTTATCCTTGAAATTGCCTACTTTAGCTTTACCAAAAAAAAAAAAAAAAAACTTCTCACTCTACTGAGCTAGCTTGAATAGATTTCTATTTGCCATAGCCAACAATCCCTGACTAAGAGAGCCTGAGAAGGTGTCAAATAAGGAGTGAAGCCTGAGGAGTGGGAGAAAGTCTCATCTGCCATTTAGCTGAAGTGCTCAGAAAAGCATCAGCTAATGCACCTCCCTGTTCACGTCTGCTTCTCCAGTTTTCAGAAAATGAAGTTCTCAGAGTTCTTTAAAAACATTCCATCTGTATTTTAAGCCTCATTAGGAAAAGACCTGCTGGTAGAGGCTGCTAGTCATTGAAACAGCAATATATACAATTCTTTCTGAACAGGATGGGCTATCCTCACTTGGCTTACAGGTCATCAAACAGAACTTAAAGCTTGATGTGTAGCATTAAGCAGAGGCTACCTCAACCACTCCATAATCCTTCCTTCTTTCCTTCCTCTTTCTTTCTGTCTTTTACTTCCTTCTTTTTTTTCTTCCTTCTTTCCTTTTTCTCAGGTGTTATTTTTACTACTAGAGGATAAGGATTTAATGATGAGCAAAAGAGACACAGCCCTTGCCTTCATGATGTTTACAATCCGATTGGGGAAATAGACTGTTATTGAATATTAATCACTGAAAAATGTAAAATTACATTTGTGTTAAGTGCTACAGAGGGGAGATTCTATGAGAAGCTATGAGAAATAAAAAGAGGTTCATAGACCCCATCAGGGAAGGCCTGGGAAGATCACTGAGCAAGTAAGCTGAGATCTGAATGTCAGTAGGAACGACCCTGGTAGGAAAGTGAGTAGAGGCTGTGGAGTGGCCTGAGCAGACCCTGGACAGTATGGAATTAGCCATACTCATGTATTTGAGTGACTGGAAGGAGCCTTTAAGCCAAGGCAGGGCTAAGGAGAGTATGGTACCAGGCAAGCCTAGCAGTTGGTTGGGGCTGGATTACTTAGAACCTTACAGGCCAGGTTCAGGATTTTGGTCTTCAATCTAAGACCAACTGAAACCATATGCTACAAGGCATCAGGTTGACTCCCAGGTTATTAAGAAAAATGCCTTATTATCTTATTTAAAAGTTCAAACTTTCCTGCTCTCTATCATCCACACCCTTTCCCTAGTTCTCATGTGCTAATTGTTTATTAAACTATTCTGCAACTGAAACTGCAAAATGTAAAGTCTAAGTCTAGCAAAGGGCTCTACTATCCAGGAAAAGAGCCAAAAATTATCAAATGTATGGATAGATATACAAAGTGACAGAGAAAGAGAGAGAAGAGAGAGTATAGATCAATACACAGAAGAAGTCTCAGGGAATTTTGTCTCCAATATATCCGTGAGATATTACAACGTTGTTCTGTTGGTTAAATAATGTGTTTATTATCATAAAGAACATAGATCTTTAATCCATATGGCCATATGTAAAATACCTATACAATTACAGTCACACGAGATGTAATTTTTTCTAAGTATTTTAAGACCTCACTAACCAAGAAAACCATTTTGAATTAGGGAAAAGATACAATTACAGAACTCCTATTTTGTTACCTACACATCGGCTTTTAATATGAACTACTAACAGTACTTTTGAAACTACCTTCTACCCTGTTTTAATGAGTGGACACAAGGACTATCCCATACAAGGCAGCAGCAGATCACACCGTCTCCTGGTTGTGTGTGGCATTCTTCTTCCCTCTATACAGGGGTTGGGGACAGGCTTGTACTTTTTGTTTTGTTAAATTTCTAGGCTTTATAAATCAAGATGAAGCATCAAGGAATGCACAAAAGAAAGGCAAGACTGGCCAGGCCCAGTGGCTCATGCCTATAATACCAGCACTTTGGGAGGCCGAGGTGGGCGGATCACCTGAAGTCATGAGTTCAAAACCAGTCTGGCCAACATGGCAAAAGCCCACATCTACTAAAAATACAAAAAGTAACAGGGTGCAGTGGTGGGTGCCTGTAATCCCAGCTACTCGGGAGGCTGAGGCAGGAGAATCATTTAACCAGGGAGACAGAGGTTGCAGTGAGCTGAGATTGCGCCACTGCACTCCAGTCTGGGCAAAAGAGCAAGACTCTGTCTCAAAAAAAAAAAAAAAAGAAAAGAAAAGAAAAGAAAAAGAAAAGGCAAGACTTGGCCATTTCATATGCCAAAATTGTAAAAAAAAAAAAAAAAAAAAATGCTAAAACAAATTATCCTGCTATAATTAAAAAAAGAATTTGCCATAACAAATCCTAGTCTTCACCCTTGTGTCTGAGTTGATATTCTGTCACCTCCCAACATCCTTGGAAAGCAGGTGATGTTATTATACCTATTCCACTGTTAAGCAAACTGAGGCTCAGAATGATTGTGCCACTTATTCAATATCTCACAGGAATAATGGGGGCAGCATCAAATCTGGGTCTGTCTGACTCCCAGTTCGTACTGCTGGAAGAAGACCCACGTTAAAGACACTGTCTTGGATCTTTTGTGGAAAGCAGGGCCAGGACCGGGGTAAGACAAGCGAAGTGCAAAATTTAAGGAGGTTCTCACTTTCAGGTACTGACCCTGCACTTGCACAACTCAGAGGGTGAGCACTTCCTTAAAAGTAAGTACTAAACCACACAATCTTCAAGGAACCTGTGTGGTTCATTTTCTGTATCAACTTGGCTGGGCTACAGTGCCCAGTTATTGAACCAAACACCAGCCTAAGCATTGCCATCAAGGTATTTTTCTCTGCTATGATTAACATTTAAATCAGTTGACTTTGAGTAAAGCAGAGTACTCTTTGTAATGTGGGTCTGCCTCATCCTGTAAGTTGAAGAACTTAAGGGGAAAGACTCACAAAAAATAATGAATTCTTCCTCCACATAACTTAAGACTGAGAACTACAACATCATCTCTTCTCTGAGCCTTCTACCTGCCACCTGCTCTGCAAATTTCAGACTTGCCAGTCCCCACTATCATATGAGCCAAATTCTCTAAAATAATTCTAGATAGATAGGGTAGACAGGTAGGTAGGTAGGCAGGAAGGTAGGTAGAAATATAAATGCTATATATAGATAAAAATATATTTTCTATTGTTTCTTTAGAGAACCTGGCTGATAAAGTACCTTAAAATCACTATCATCTAAGCAACGAAAAGCAAGCACCTAACAGCTCACCCTGATAGAAGAGCCCAGTGTAGTGGGAAGTGAACTTCACAACGGCTGAATGCCGCTCTACAGACAAACTGCCAATATTCAATCCTAGCTCAGCTGCTGGCTATGTTATGTGACCTTGGAAAACTTTCTTTTTAAATGTTTACTGATACATAATAATTGTACACATGAATGGGGTACATGTGTTATTTTGGTATATGCATACAATGTGTAATGATCAAATCAGTGTAATTATAATATTCATCACCTCAAATATTTGTCATTTCTTTGTGTTGGGAATGTTTCAGATCTTCTCTTCTAGCTATTTTGAAATGTATGGTTAATTTTTGTTAACTATAGTCACACTACTGCACTAAACGAAGGAAAACCATCTCTCTTGGACTGTACATTCAACCCTCTCCAATAATAGTTATAAAGATGCAACAAAATAATGTTGGATTGGGAAACAGTAACAATTCCCATTCCTTTCAGCTTCATCACAGAACAAACAAACAAACAAAAATCCATGGCACTATTTTTATCGCTAAGCCAAAACACTTAATCTTATTAGTGGATAAGGGAGCCTGCAGAAGACCTTGTGTCTCCAAGGCCACTGGGCTAAGAGTAGAGTTCTCAGACTCTTAATTTCCTTTTATGCACAAGGGAGTTTCAGTTTAAAGTTGCTTTCCTTCCTCCTTCTCCTCCTCTTTCTCCTCCTCCTTCTCCTCCTCCTTCCCCTCCTCTTCCTCCTCCTCCTCCTCCTTCTCTCTCGCTCTCTCCCTCTCTGTCTCTGTCTCTCCATTGTCACTTCTTTAAACACGACTTCCTAACCTTTTCTCTCCTCTTAAGACTTGTTTATGTGACGCTCATCATCTATTATTACCAACAATTAATATTCATTGGCATAAAATGATGACAAGTTGTACAGAGCAGAGTAATTCCAGAGACAACCTTCCTTCCCTCAAATCCTAATTCTTCCTCCATCCAATCTGCTCTTCTCATATGCTGAGTCATAGTCTAGCGATATAGCGACACTATTAATATTCTCTTACATTTATATAGCTCAGGAAATCAGAGAGCCAAGGTTAGAGAAGTTTGAAAGCTCATATAGTCCAGAAACTGTGCCACTTTCTATATACAATTCCACTGTTATCTGTGATGGAGATTGCAAACTGCTGGGCCGAAAGAGAAATCCAGACATCAAATCGGGATTTTAAAACAAACCTAAGTTTTAACAAATCCATAAACTTTCCATTTTTTAAAATTCGTTTTCAAATTTCTCTTGAAAAACAAAATGCAGATTTCTTGCAACACATGGCATCTCTTGGTTAGAGCTGAGAGGTCATTGCTCCTATGGAGCATGACCCACCCTTTCCTATTGAATTATCCTGAGTCCATATCACTCATTTGCTTGGCTCCTGATGTTTGAATCTTCCACAACAGCCCCCAAGAAAACATCCATCTACACTTGAGCACTCCCAGGGAAAGGGAACTCACCATCTCCAAAGACAACCCATCCTCTCTTTGAACAGTTCCTTCCAGAGCTCTTTCTTAAACTCAAAAAGCCAAGGCATCCATCTCCTCAACACTAAACAAAGGAAGAGATTTCCTCACTGAATTTTTTCCAAAGTAAGCATCCCCAGTGCCTCCTCTAATTTGGTTTCTGGTTCCTTTACCACCTTGGTTTTCATTTTCTGGGCATGCTTTATTCTATTTCTATTTCTTTTAGAGGATAAAATCCAGAAATAAAGGTTTCTTCCTGCTAGATTCAGCTCATCCCTCTATCTTCTAGAATTTTATCATGTACTAATTAAAGAAGAGCTTACTAAGTGCCTACCAGGTGGCAGACTCTGTGCCAGGCACCAGCATCACTTTGGCAAGCAGCGCAAGCTAAGTGCCTGCCCTCCTGGAGCTCGGATTCCAGAGGGAGACATGTCGCCCAGCAATCTCCCAGAGAAATGGAAACTTGCACTGTCATGTGTGCAAAATAAACTCAAGACGAATCCAAGATGTGAGACATAAAAAATGAAATTGTAGCAAATCTTAAAAAAAGGTAAATAATTTGATTATCTTGGAGAGAAGGCCTTTCTAAAATCAATAGAAAACCTAGAAGCTATAAAAGAAAAAAATGAATAAATCTAACTACATCAAATTTTAACATTTTTGGAAGTTAAAAGCATCATGAGTGAACTCAAAAGGCAAATTTGTGAAAATATTTGTAATACAAATGACAGACAAAGGACTGATTTTCCTAAGGTACAAGTTGCTCTTATAAATCAATCAACAAAGCACATAAAAAATTTACAAAAGAAATACAAATGATGCAAACAAATGAGATGATTCTGAAGCTCATTAATAATCAAACAAATACAAATTAAAATAATGAGATACTTTCCAAGTAAGTATTGGCCATATTTTAAAATGAATGCTCCCAAATGCTGTCAGATCATAGGGGATCCAGCATTTTCATTCAATGCAAATTGAAACAGCCCTTCTGGAGAGAATTCCATGATTAGCTTATTTTAAATGTCCTGAATTTCATAAATATGTACGAATATTATCTGTGAATTATAAATAAAGCTTTAAAATAAAATAAACGTTCTGATTCTGCCATTTCATTAGTTTCTATTCTTTATCTTCTCCTCCCACCTATCCCTGAGTCACATCATGGCTTCCAGAACTAGCTGCCACATGTACTTCCCCGGGTCCTCATACCAATCCTCTTGTAATACCAGTTACAGATCTAGTAGAATCACTACTCAATCTGTAATTTCTGGAACTCAGGACCGCTATTCTCCTGGCCTGAGAGGATTTCCCCATAGCCTGTCAGAGCTCCTGGGAAATGCAACAATGGTCTGGTTAACTCAGCAGTCTCTGTGTCAAGGTTCCTGATAAAGATGCAATCTGAACTGTCTTGGAGTGTCTTTCCACCCCAATTCTCTTACCTACAGTAGATTATTGTAACTGGAAAAGAAATTTAAGTACCGAGAGCAACGGGAGAGACTGAGTAACTTTAGAACTAAGGCAGTTATCATTATGCCTGGGGTAATTCTGTGTGCAAGGTTAAAAAAAAAAAAAAAGGTTGGGGGACTGAAAACTAAGACATAAATTCATAAATTCACTGGCTATATCATCTGGAAATGTCTTTTCTCAGTAAGGACTGGTTGTGTATACATAGCTTTAATGAGCTAATACCCACTAGACCTATGTTCCCCCAGCATTTTTAGTTCACATTCATCCAGCGCTTGCACCCTAACATCTGTGCAGTCCCACAAGCTTTCAACAGAAGAGTTTTACTTTATGTTGTTTGTATTATGAAACAAGAGTCATACCAAAGACAGTTTTTCAAACTGTCATTCACTCTTCTGCAGATTTGGATTTGCCTTCCCCGAGGAACATCCCCTTCCCCAAGTAAACTATGAAAGCAAATGATGCAACACCACCTTCTCAAAAGCAACATTAAGACACAGTTGCTACTTAGCTGTAGTACCTGGGGCAGGGTACCTGGGATTATTTAACCATCCCAGGCTTCATTTGCCACACAGGTAAAAAGGAGCCAACAATAGATGAGAAAGAAGAAGGGTGGGCCTGAAAATGAGTATGAGAGCTCTTTTCTGTTAATCCTGAGACTTTTTGTACCACATCTCCTCTCATTGTATTAAGGATCTCAGTAAAAGTTAGTTGAGTTCCTCTTTTCAACAAACAATGCTAGGAAAACTGGATATCCCATGCAAAAGAATAAAGTTGGGTCCTTAACTTGCATGTGGCATACCCATACAAAAATGAACTAAATAGGGATAAAATACCTAAACATAAAGGCTAAAATGACAAAACTCTTAGAACAAAACATAGAGGAAAAGCTTCATGACACTGGATGTGGCAAAGATTTTTTAGGTATCATACCAAAAGCACATCTTGTCTTACTAGAAGGTCTTCGGGGCAATAACATGCATGGAGCTGTCATCTCCTGTGATGATGATGCCTTCTTCTAGAATACCTCCTGAAGGACCTGCCTGGGGCTGTTTTAGAGTTAACTTGCTTTCTGTGAGTAGAAGGAATACACTCTAAAATAACAACACATTAGTATATTAACTACATAAACTAGTAACGTCTTCTTTTATTATCATTATCAAGTATTATGTACTGTACATAATTGTATGTGCTATACTTTTATATGGCTGACAGTGCAGTAGGTTTGTTTACACCACCATTACCACGAACATGTGAGTCATGTGTTGTCCTATGATGTTAGGATGTTTACAATGTCCATAGGAGATGGAAATTTTCAGCTCCATTATAACCTCCTGGAACCATTGATATGTGATCCATTGTTGATTGAAATATCCTTATATGGTACATGATGACATATAAAGAGCTCACGCAACTCAACAATAAAAAACAAACAATCCAATTTATTTTTATTTTTTGCAGAGGCAGAGTCTCATCATGTTGCCCAGTGGTTGGGGAGGCCAAAGTAGGAGGATCGCTTGAGACCAGGGGTTCTCCCCGAACACTGGAATTATAGGAGTGAGCTACCACACCAGGCCCAAACAACCCAACTTAAATATGAGTAAAGAACTTGAATAGACATTTATCCAAGAAGATACACAAATGGCTAATAAGAACATGAAAAGATGTTCAGCATCACTAGTCATTAGGTAATGCGATTCAAAACCATAATGAAATACTATTTCATGCCCATTAGAATAGCTATTACCAAAAAAATGGAAAATAAGTGTCGAGCATGTGAAAAACTTAGAACCCTTATATATTGCCAGTGGGAATGCAAAATGGTGCAGCTGCTGTGAAAAACAGTAGGTGGCTCCTCAAAAAGTTAAGCATAGATTTACCGTATGATCCAACAATTCCACTTTTAAATAGTATATACTATGCAAAATAATAGGAAACAGGAACTTGAACAAATCTTTGTTCACCCACGTTTATAGCAACATTATTCACAATAGCCAAAATATAGAAACTACCCAAGTGTCCACCAACAGATTAACGGATAAACAAAATATGGTCTATCCACGCAACAGACTATTATTGATTTATAAAAAGCAATGAAGTTCTGATATTTGCTACGAATTGCATGAACCTTGAGAACATTATGCTAAATGAAAGAAGCCAGACACAGAAACCCAAATATTATATGATTCCACCTTTATGAAGTACTTAGAAGAAGCAAATCCGTAGAAACAGAACTAGAATGGTGATTGCAGGGGGCAGAGGGAAATGGGGAGTTAATGGGTACAGAGTTTCAGTTTGGGATGATGAAAAACTTCTGGAGAGGGATAGTGGTGATGGTTGCAAGACAATACGAATGTACTTAATGCCACCAAATTGTGTACTTACATGGTTAAAATGGTAAATTTTTTTAACCATGTAAGTTTCAATATTACGTGTATTTTATTGCCAAAGAAGCTTTTAAACAATCAAGAGGGAATTTTTTAAGTTAGTTAAGTGCCAACTATGTGCGAAGTCCTAAGCAACACACCAGGGATACAGTGAGGAGCAGAGTGCCCAGCTCCTCAATAAAGAGATAATTTATTGAATTAATGAATGAAATATTTTAGGCTCTGTCTATATATAAAACAACAGATGTCAACAGGCTATTTTTACAATGCTTTTTTCAGGGGTTTTAATACCCAAAGAAGCAAATTTAGTAAGGTAGAATTAGAAAGAGTTTAGATATTCATTCCGTTACAAGATCAAAAGCACTTTTTTGATGCTCTTGCTGTCATTTTTTATTTTTGTGTTTCACTATTATGTTTTAAATAAGGACAAAGATGTTGAGAAAAAGAAAAAGACACAATGTTCTTTTCAACTATTTTCAGAAAACCTCATGGTTTTTGAAGAAGAGATGAGTGGAAATAGCTGAGAGTGTCTTTCCCAACAGGACCAAAAGGATGAATTGTATAATGTCCATGAAGCATCTTGATCTCCACAAGCGACTTCGCGGATCCACTACAGGGAAGCCGACAGCCTCCTTTCTTTTCAACTTCTGTCGGCTCTCCCCAGTTTCTCTGGTGATTTATCCTCTCCACATTCTCTATCGGTAAGATTCAGGAGAAAATTTAGTTTGAGGTTTGAATTCAGAATCAGGCAAAATGAGATTCAAAAACTAGAGCTGCCTTACCTTCTTTGAACTCCATCACCAGTAAAAACCTTCAAACCAAAAAATGCTTCATTTCTTTTTTGCCCTTTAGCCCCATAGCCACCAAAAAGGCATGGGAGATCCACGGGGATGGTGGCATTGGGGCCTGGGCAGCTCTGTTCTTGTAGTCATTTGCACATGGCTTTGATGGCATTTTCCCTTCCCTGTAGCTTAGACAAATAGACTTGGAGCAAGGAGGTAAAAAAGAAATCTGGTAAGTATCTCTATCCATCTTGTACTGATCTTCATGACAAAAGAAAAATTGTGTGTGGTTGTTTTTGCTCTTATCTGAAGCATGGTGGCTCCCTCAGACAAAATGCATTCCCATACACAAAAAGTAAATATATATATATACACACACTTCTGCCAAAGACCCTAGATTATGTGTTGTATGGTTTATACTCCATCCTTCTACCCTAGACCCATGCCCTCATGCTGATAATCTCATTTATTTAGCTTTATTTGTTTAGCTGATAATCTAGTTTATTTAGCTTAATATATGTGAAAAATACAAATCCATAGTTAAAGTTTTGATGTCGCTCTAAGTGATCAAGAACATAGTACTTTGGCCTTTTGGTGAATTAAATTGGGTCAGTTCAGAGTTTGAGGATCTGCTTTCTTCATCTTTCCAATATCATTGTTGGCAAATTGAGGCCAAAGTATTGTAGCTAAAAATGTATAATTCCAAAGTCTAGTTCCTAAAAGAAATACACTCAGAAGTGAGAGGGAAAAAAAGAAAACAATGCCAGAATTCCTGACTGAATTCTATTTCTAAAAGAGTATGTGTAGAGTCTATTTTAAGAATGAGACTTTTTATTTTAAGAATGAAGCCTTTAAATAAAATAAGTGGAAACTCAGTACAGAATCTGACACAAATTAGGTAATGTATGAATGTTTTTATTCATTTATTAATATGTATAATAGCAATACAATATACAGCATTCCTCAGTGCTTTTTACATTAATCAGAAGATAATTGCTTAAAACACACTAAAACTTCATTTTATTTTTATCTACTTGGTGCATACACGAGGCAAATGTATAAATATAAAACAATGCAGATGTATCAAAGATCACTCATTTATAGGCAAAATTGGTTGCCACTCACAAAGTAGAAACTGGGAGGGGTATGAGGTTTTTCCTGCCACTATCAAAATAGCAAACCCCCACTGTCTAGCATTTTGCTCATTTCTTTGTTTTTACATTTGAAGACCTTCCCTGCCTTTAAGCACAGAAGAAGCCCAGTAAGGGGCGGTTTCTTAAGCTCATTAACACAGTCTGGCATATGGTAGGAGGTTAATGGAAACATGCTGACCCCTTAAGAAAGAGTAGTTGATGATCATTTTGATGAAGGGACAAATAGCATATACCTGTGTCTACCTGAGAAAGGTCACACTTTATGGAAGGAAAAGTGCACCAATGAAAAGGTGGGCATCACCAAAAACACATTTCCCTAATTTTGCCACTTTGCCAAGAATCAGTCCTAAGCCACCATCAAAGTCATGCACCTGCCAGCTTTCTCTAACATAACATGTGTCCTAGAATGAAGCATACAGTATTGCATGGAAATCAAATGCCATGCACTGGGATGTACCAGCTGTTGTTTCATAGACAAAGTGGTTCTATTTCCCTCCAACTTCACTACCACCAGCCTCCTTTCCACTCATCACACTGCAGCCAAAGGTATCTTTTAAAAATTCGTATCTGACCATTTCACACTCTACTTTTGAAATAAAGTTCACAAGTCCCTAAGCAAATCCGCAAGGCTCTGTAACACAGTTTCTCTGGAATTCACCAGTTGCATCTCACCCTAAGACCCACTCCCTCATGCTACAGCCAATCCCAGTTCCTCAAGGCATCCCATTTCACAGGCCTTTGAATTTGCAACTCTTTCTGTCTAGAAGAGTCTTCACAACCCATGACTATGGCATACTTATTCTCAAAGCCTCTGCTTAAATGTTAATTTCTCTCAGAAGCCTTTTCTGATCACACCAAACTAGGTTGGCACCCAATTACACAGCCTAATAACACCCTGTGCTTCTTCTTTTGTTTCACTTTGCAAAATTGTAAAAAATAATTAATTAATTAATTAACCGTGCAATGGTTGAATATCTGTCTGTGTCCCAAGTTCTAATCTCCATGCTGAAGGAACCATATCTATCTTATTTATTACTCTAAACTTAATATTCAATACATAGTAGATATAATATATACTTAATATATTCTAAACTTAATATTTGTTACATAGTAGATAGATTATATTTGCTGAATTGATGAATAAAATTGTGAAGTCTCCATGGAGATATTTCCCAGGTAATATTTCTAGCAGATGAGGAAGTCATTAAAAAGTGGCAGTCAGATTCATTGTTATCTGTCTTCTGACAATAGAGTAAATGTCCTAGAGGAGATGAAAGTAGATAATGGTTTTCATTATTGGAGAATAGGAAATAACTTGAGTTAATTGAGGCAGATGGTCCATGAACAATGCTTCAGAAATAAAATAGAGCTTCTGACCTTTGGTGATCAAGAAATATTACAAAGTTATATATGGGACTCACTTCAGCCCTACATCAAGATCAAATTGTTTCCAATAATTAATGCAAATCATTACATCCTTCTTTTTTCCACAGTGTCTGAGTCCTCTATGCCATCTTGGGAAGCAGGCTAACACACCTCCTTTTTTCCATGACAAATCCTAAATTGGGTATGACTGAATGTTAAGAAAAGTTTTCTTTCATCAAGGCTGATATCCACACTACAATCCACGATCAAAAATGTGACTGCCCCTTACTAGGTAAACAATGAGTTACAGTTTTGTAATCATGTTAGGCACAAAAATGATCTTAATAGAAGAAAATCCAAATAGCTGAGAAAATGCTCCACAATATGCAGGATGATAAGAAAAAAATCCATATTTTATAGCATGTTACTATTTACAAAGCCTTTTGGCATTCCCTCTCTCTCGATCCTGGCTGAAGATCTCTTGACCTTTAACCATAGCAAGGCAGAAATTCTACTGACGAGAAAACTGAAGTGGATCATTTCTGGCTCTAGGTCATAGAGCCAATAAAGAAAGTACTGGAACCCAAATCTAACTTTTTCTCCCTCAATATGTCTTCGTAATTATGAGACCTGGTTCATGTGTTAGGAGGAAGAGACAAAAGCCCAGAGTAAGATTTGCAGAAACTTCTGGATTGACGGAGCTCAAGAGTTACTCTGTTTGGGAAACCCTCATCCTATTGAAAACTTTCTTCAGAGCCTCCTTCACATCTTTGTTTCTCAGGCTGTAGATCATTGGATTTAGCATGGGGATGACCACAGTGTAAAATATTGACACAATCTTGTCTTCCTCAAGAGATTTGCCCATGTCGCCTTTCAGGTATATGAATATGAGTGTTCCAAAGAAAAGAGTCACTGCAGTCATGTGAGAAGCACAGGTGGAGAAGGTCTTGGCTTTGCCACCTGCTGTACGTATCTTCAGAATAGCCTGAATGATGAACAAGTATGACGTAAGAATCACTGAAATGCTGGTTGTGATGACCAGAAAAGCTAAGAGGTAGATTACCCATTCCCATGGCCTGGTTTCACTACAGGCAAGCTTCAGCAGGGGTGGGAGGTCACAGAAAAAGAAGTCTACATAGTTGGACTTACAGAAGGAGATAGAGAAGGTGCAGCCAGTGCGGATCACAGAATTGACTATGGCACCAGCATATGCCCCAGCCACCAGCCCCAGGCAGGTCTGTGGTGTCATGGCTATGGCATAGAGGAGAGGGTTACACACAGCCACGTAGCGGTCATAAGCCATCACAGCCAAAAGGAAACACTCAGTGCTAGCACAGAGTGTGAAAAAGAAGAATTGGCTGGCACAGCGCTCATAGGTGATGACCGTCTTATCAGTTCCCAAAGTCTCAAGAAACTGAGGAACAATAACAGAAGTGTAGCAAATGTCCAGGAAGGAAAGATGACTGAGGAAGAAGTACATGGGAGTCTGGAGCCGAGGTTCAGTCTGAATTAGCACAATCATGCCCAGGTTGCCCACCATGGTGATGAGAAAAACGACCAGAAACACAAAGAAAAGACCTATCTGCAGCTCTGCCTGCAACCGGAACCCCATCAGAACAAATTCTGTCACCATGGTGCCATTCTCTGCCATGAAGCCAATGTTATCCACTGAAATTAAAAAATAATAATAATAACGTCTCATCGAAGATAAATTAAGGCAGTAGTGGCTTGACTTGATCATTGCTCAGTAATTATAATAATCTTTTAGATTTGTAAAGCACTTTACATTTTCGCAAACTTTATTTTACTTGATCCTTCAGAAATCCTTCGAAGCACATATTGTTTTTATTTTTGTTTTATTTTATTTGTTAAGTTCCGGGCTACATGTGCAGGATGTGCCAGCTTGTTACATAGGTAAATGTGTGTCATGGTGGTTTGCTGCACCTATCAATCCATCACCTAGGTATTAAGCCCAGCATACAGTAGCATTTTTTCCTAATGCCCTCCTCACCTCTCGCCCTCCCCCAACAGGCCCCAGTATGTGTTGTTCCCCTCCCTGTGTCCATGTGTTCTCCTTGTTCAGCTCCCACTTATAAGTAAAAACATGTAGTGTTTGGTTTTCTGTTCCTGTGCGAAACACATATTGTTAATCCCATTTTTGACAGAAGAATATGAGGGTCAAAGAAGTGAAGTGACCCAGATTTCACAATTGGTAAACAGGCAAAGCCTAGGTTAGACCTCAATTCCTGAGGCACTTCCAAAACTTCTGACAGGTCCCAAATTGGAAACCTTAATCAGCCTCGTGTGGAGGAAGAAAGCACTTTGTTGAAGAAACCCTAGTGGTGTAGTATAAAAGACACGGGCTTTGAAATAAGGTGTAGGTTTGAATACCTTCAGACCTTGAGCAAGTTAAGTAACCTTTCTGAACTTCAGCCTCCTTCTTTGTTAAATGAGGATTACAATGCCCAAATTATGATATTATTGTGAAGGATATAATTTACATAGTATGTTAACATGGTCTGACACACATTTAGAATTATTTTTTCTAAATTCTGAGATAATATGAGTGACATGCTCTTAGGTTCATATACATTCTAGAATCATAAGTCCACAGCCACGTGCATTTCCAGCATCAACTCCACCTTTCTTTAGGGTTGTTTCTGATGTGCATATATGCACAATGGATTTGTTTGCTAGACAGTGAGTCATAAAGAACAAGCACTGTCAGGACCTCTATAGCCCATTGCCTGCCAAGTCGCCTCTTCCTCTCTGTTCCTGCCAAGCAGCATGGCCTGGTTTCCAAGTTCTCCTCTTATTCCAAAGGATCTGTCCTAGTTTTTTTAATGCCACGTCATTATCAATCAGTGAGATACATGAATCAAGCTATTCCAGAATTAGCCTGCAAAACTCATTAAGAGACAAAGCCAGCACACTGAGTTTTGAATTCTAATACAGATGGGGTTCTTGCCAGGTGTTGGGAAAATACTCTCTGTGCCTTTGAACACTGATAATTTAGAGTAATGAACATAGTGAATGTGGACTTCATAGGTGATTCTTGTCCTCTTTCCATCTTTGAAACAAAAACTGAATTTGAAAAAGATCTCATAGGACTTTAGATAAATAATAAAGTAAAACCTTGATCAATGTTTGGCAAAAGCTGATCTAATTTTTGAGTAATGTTCAGCATCTGGTGGGAGTTTTTTCCCCCACTGAATTCTTCACAGGGTAAATATTTAGGTTGTTTTTCTACACTTAAGGCCAAATCTTATCCTGATCTTCTCCCAAAACAATGATTCGCCACGTTCTTAAGAGGAGTTCATGTAAATCATCCTGGCCAAAGGAAAAAAGAGGCTATATTCATCTATTTATTTAATAAGAATCTACTGAGAACTTACTGTGTAGCAGGCCCTTTTCTAGCTACTTGGAACAAAACAAAGGTTCCTGCCTTCATGCTTATTCTAGTGGAGCCTGGCATATACAATATATGTTCAAAAAAGAAGAAATATATTCTTCTACCACGATAGAAGTTCATAAGTGCTGTGGAAAAAAAATGCTGCAGAGTATGAGGAATTAAAAGTATCAAAGTAAGGATGAGGATATTAAGACCATCACAAAGACTCATTGAAAAGGTGACATTTCAGCAGAAATCCTGGGAATCAGGTAACTACACATATGTGCTTGCATACGTCATTTAGCCACAACTAATAGAAAATAAGGACATAAATCACCAGCAGTGGACCACCCTGCTCCGATTACAAAATATATGGAGGTTTTCAGGTCTTTGGGAGACATGTTCCAGGCAACATTGATCAGAAGTGTCAGCCTCCTGATAGCAGAGAGAAGCTCCTAAGATGCTAGAGGCTCGATAATCAACCTAAGATCACCCAGCACAAAGGTAAGGCTGGAATCCCACAGATATACATAGTGGCTAAGAAAATGGGCCCAGAAGACAAAGTTTGTTCTAAACTTAGACTCAGGCATTTCTATTTGTGTGACCTTGTACAAGTTGCTTGACCTCAAGTCTCGGCCTCAACATCTAGACACTGACAATAACAGCTGTACATGCTCCCCTGAACTTAAAACAAAATTTGAAGGGAAAAAACCCTGAATACAAGATTATTCTCCTTTTTATCCAATATTATTTATTTGTGCTAGAGGTTTGCCCCCTTAGTCTTTCTGATGGGCCAGAATTTGATTTTGTTAATATTTCCTTTTTTTTTTTTTTTTTTTTTTCATTTTCTGTTTATTTTCTTCCTTTTTCCTTTTACCCTCTTCCTTTCTCCCTTCTTCCTCTCATCTTCCCGGGGCCCCACCCCTGCTTTGTCTTTCTGTCCCCCCTCTTTCTTTAGCTTACTCTATAGTAAATTCAATTTGTTTTGGTTCCTTCTCGTGTCTTAGAAAACATAACACACATTACAGAGGTTGGGGAGTGAAACGAGGACGTGATGGTCAAAGGGTACAAACTTTCACTTAGACAGGAGAAGTTCTTGAAATCTATAGTACAGCATGGTGACTATAGTTATTAATAATGTATATTTCAAATTTGTTAAGAGTACATTTTAAATGTCTCACCACAAAAAATGCTAAGTGAGATGACAGATATGTTAATTAGCTTGCTTAATCATTCCAAATTTTACACATTTATGAAAACATCACATTGTACTGCATAAATATATACAAGTTTTGTTTGTCAATTAAAAATAATAAAAATACATGTATGATTGTTAAAAGAATAATAACAGCACAGCTGTGCTATGAGAAGAAAAAATATAATTTAAATTAATGGAAACAGCATACTCTGCCTACTAACATTCAGATGTTACTTTTTGTACTTTTATTACAGAGTAAGCAATTCATATCCAAAATTATTATAAAAAGTATCTTTCAAACACTAGGTTTTTAAGTTGCTCCCAAATTTAATTTATTTCTACTTTTTTGCTGCCTAAAATAAGACTCAAAGTGGGTAAGCTACTTTCCCAAGACCACGGTCAATAAACGGCACCAGTTCTTCTGGCTCCAAATTCACCATGCTTAACATTAGCTTACACTACGGTCATCATTTTGGCCCAGGAAGTGGGATGCTCCTGCCTAGCCTCAGGCACCCCCAACTGGGGAAGCACAAATCAGGAGACCCATCTCATTCTACAATTGCTCTAAGAGACACTTTTAGGTTTCTGCTCTGGGAAAGAAGGAGGAAGCATTTTCCTATGGGGAGAGTGACATGGTGAGGGAATAGCAGTTGACTATGATAAGCCAGAGAGAGCATATGATAGGAAGGCTGGAAACAGCACCTGGAGGCCTGGATTCAAGTGTGGGTCCTGCCACTAAAGCAAGTATCTCCCATCTCTTGATGTGCATCCTCATATAAAAAGATGGCACTAACAGACCTCAAATGCTGTATCCTGTTCTATAGCACGACGGTCTCTCTTCTCCTCTTAAAAGTCTAGTGACAGAGGAAAAGAGTATCTATCAATATTAATGATGACATTAAGAAAGTATTCACTGTGTGATAAATACTGTTCTAGGTATTCTATACAAACTGCCTCATTTACTTCTCACAATACCCCAACACAGGACATATGTTTACTATCCCTATTTATAGTCTGGGAAACAGGGGCTTGCAGAGATTCAGAAACTTGGTTTAGGTAAATTCCTAGGCAGGCATTTGAACTGTGGTCTGTCAGGCTCCAGGGTCATGTACGCAGCCATTGTCTCATGGCTCATGATTACGGAAATGATGAAAGCTATTAATAATGCCCTGGAGTGAGCACCTTTCTGTGCCCAGGACTTTTCTAGTGGCTTTATATATATTTTCCTCTTACACTTGGGCAAGGAGGTAAGTAATATAAGTTAAATAAATTTTTTGGCAAATGACCCCAATTCTAAGTTGGAACCACTGCCCATGTTCTCTGTTTTATAGCATCATTTTTATTTTTCATGTCTTATCTGCAGAGATGGGAGGGTAGAAGAGATACTCAAGGGTCTCATCAGAATCAAACTATAATAAGGAGCCTGCACCCCCTAAGGGCCATCAACTCCAGCACAGATTTAGGTTACAGGACAAAAGTCACGTGAACCAAATCTTGCTTCCGGCTCATTACTGTCTGCTCACCTGTACTTTCCCTTTGCCCAGATCTCACTCCTCATTTTTAATTTATTGTATCTTGCTACATTATGCATTTTTATAAGCCACTTTAAATCTCTTTTGGAAAGAAGTATTGATGAATACATAAATACAAAATAAAATTGCCCATTTGCCAGATGTCAGAATAATCAGCCCTCTCTGCATTAGACCAATAACAGTGTCGCCAGAGGACTTTGCCAAATGGGTTGTGGAAAGACAGTGCACAAACTGTGGTTCAACCTAAATCAGACTGATCTATGGATGACAGAAAAAGACAGATGCTCAAGGGAGAAAATGAAAACACTTAGGGAGGTCTCCAGGTCTATGCTACTACAGCCAGCTCCTGAAGTCTTTGCAAACCAAAATCCCAAAATAATGACCTAGACTTTCCTTCTGAGACAGTGAAGAGCCTGAAGGGGGACTGGGAGAGGGTCTCTTAACTCACAGTACACTTTAATGTGATCCTTCTAAGCTTCAACTCTGCCCATTTTGCAATGGACAGAGGAATATTTTAAAGACTAAGGCTGCTGCTCAATGACCACTCATCTTCAGAGGAGCTAGAAAGTTTGGTTCTCGCCAAGAACAGTTGCACCTTGCCATGTGATACATCCCCTAAATTCCTAAACTGGTCAAGAATGATTTGTAATTCTAGATAGAACTGCCAGTCAATTTCCCAGTGATTAAGATTAGGGAAAACAAACAGTATCTCCTCAAAATCTCCAGGCAGGGAGATGAACCATGAATCTGTTTGGTCTCAGAGGAAACATATTTGGTCCCAGGCAATTTGGATCAACTGAGTTGCTGGGAAAGTGAATAGAACACTGAAGCAACAGTTTCCTGTTTTGAAAACCTACAAGAATTTGAAACTGCTGGGTTTTAAGGATGCACAGGAAGGAAGTGCATCCTTAATGCCATCATGAACCCGCCACGCTCCACAGTATTGAGCAATATTAACATTTAACATTCTCAGCAATCTGTGATCTAATTGTTGTTCAGGCACAGAAACATTTCACTTCCAGACAGACCTCCCCTGGTGGACGTCTGTAACTCTGGGTTATCTTTCCCCCACATTAGTTATGTCTGTCCAAGGCCCACAGCCTCATTTTTATATCAGGCAATAGTAAACATACCCAGGATAACCATGGTAGGTTATCCAAAAGCTAAGGGAGAAAGACCTCAAGATTGTCTGCTCTTTGAAATTATTAATGCTCCCCAAAATCTCTACTACACCTCAGAAAACTAATGGGGGTTTCAGGAAACAGAAAGTCCCGCAGATTTTAATAGGCCCCATCTGTCATCTTTGGCCAACGAAAGCACTGGGCTAAGAACCAAAAGGCTACTATGGATCGAACAAGAAAGTGCATGGGAAGATGATTCTAAAAGTGAAAAGTGTTCAATTGCAAGGGGTTTCTGTAAGTGCTCAGAGATCAGCCTGATAATAGTACCCACTGCGGGAAATATATAGCCATGGATCTGAAGAGTATTTATATAGTTCAACAAAACTAATCTACTTAGAACCTCCAGGTCAGGTTTAAAGTTATTTAAAAATGGGGAGTCATAAAGGTTGTGCAGTGCACCCAAAGTTATATAGCTGTGCTCTTGGCTGGAATTATGCAACAAAGACGTATAAAGCTCTGCCTATTTGCTCTGTGCCAGGCACTATTCTGGACACAGTGGATGTAGTGACAAATATATAGAACTAAACAGGCATGGATGACAGTGATTCTCTGCCACTAAAATCAAACTGGTATCATCTGCCTGTGCTGACTTAAAGAGGAAAGAGGGAAAAGGAAAGAGGTACAAGATGCCTTGGCTGCTATTCAATGTGTCGGGGTGGACTTGAGTGGACTCAGATTGTTTAAATGGTGAAAAACTAGAGCAGCTCCTTCCACCCACATGCTGTCTGTGTTCAGGTAGAGAAGTAGTTCAAGCGAGAGATGAAAATAGAGTCTCTATTGAAGAGCACTCTGTTTCCCTCAAAATCTTGTTGGGAAAAAAACTTTAGTTGGCCATTTTCTAGTTGAATAAAAACTCACAAAGACATAAGAGAAATATTTTCTGGCAATACATTTGCATTGAAAATAGCAGAAAGGCAGAACCAGCATGGTCTCAAGGAGCCCGAATGCTTTGAAGCTCTATCACAGCAGGGTCAAATCCCAGCCAGTTGCCTAAACTCCCTGTAAGATGGGTATGATATCACTTAACTCAGAGGAGTGCTGGGAGGATGAAATGAGGTGACATATTGAGTGTTCGGCAAAGGTTGCTTCTGTTGCACATAGGGAAGATGTAAATATCCTCTCCCCAAAAACTACAAACTACTTTCATAATCCCGCATTTTGGAACATTATACACCCGTTATTTCATTTAATCTCCATACAACCCATTCTCAGATGAAGAAAGTGAGAATCGAAAGGTCGGTTGACATGTCCAAGTGTCATATGGCTAGGAAGAAAAGCAGCCAGAATCGGGACCTAGACGCTTTCCACCATACCACAAAATCCCTTACCAAGGTGCCATAGGGATATGGATGCCCTGCCTGAAGACGGGAGGTCACAGAGAAAGACATGAAAAGTTGGAATCTTGAGGTTCTTCTTCACTTTGCAATCCTGTAGTAAACATCTAGAAGGGCATATAAAGTCTGGACAAGTGCTGACCCTAAATCTCTTACACTTCTCCTTCCCCAGTGGCTTCTCACTCTGACCCATCTGCTCTCAAGACTGACTGTGCAGTAGACTCTTGGAACTTGGAGTCTGCAGGTCATGGTTCCACTCTCCTGCCTTCCAGAAGATAAAGTAGCATCAGCCCCATCCTAGAGATGAGGCAAAGAGAGTCCCTGAGATGAGGAGGGCTTGTCCACATACAAAGAGCCAATGAGAAAGGTTGGGGATGACTAGAGCCCAGGTCTCCCACAGCCTGGTGAGGTGCTCTCTCTACCATCTGGATGCTCCTCCTTCAGAGTCTTAGCACAGCTGTACTAATGACCAGAGCTACTCATGCTCTCTGCCTCTCAGACACCGATGGAAGCAGATGAAATTCTCTTCTTTCAAGGGGGATTCGGGAGAAGAGCCTCAATGATGGATATTCCTAAGTAGAACAAGATTTACAAGGCATGAACATGGACATCAGGCCTCCTTAGTTTTCTGGCTGGGGCCGTTCCTCCTTAGAGCTTCTCAGCCAGCCAGCTTCTAAATGAGAGATCTCAATTAAGCTCAGTCAAGCACTTACAGAAAGTAGCTTGATGGACTCTGAACTGCAGGAATCTGAGGCTTCACTGCCACCCAGAGCAGAAATACCCTCTCCAGCATCACTGATGGCTGATCTTGGAGCTAGCAGTGACCCTTTCTGACCAATTACACCTATGGGAACTGAACAATTCCAAAGATGGGGAAATTCCTCATCCACAAAGGAGATTGTTCTGTTTCAGAGCTTACCTGTTACTTCTAGCTCTCTCTATAATGTCAATGGCATCATGCTGAGTCATTCCCACCACCTGCCAGTATTTTACAAGTTTCTTAGAAATTCAACAAGAGTTGCTGCTTGCCCTTTCCACTTTCTGAATATAACTAACTACGTGTAAATAGCCTCCCCACTTTTCCATGTGGTCTCACCTTTCTATCTCTTCTGATTCTGAAAACAATCACCTGGAGTAGGTACGCGAGGCATTGTGAGTTCCATGTTATAGATGAGGAAACCGAGACACAAAGATGCTAAGTGCCTCACTTTACTGCAAGGGAGAAGCAAAAGTATTAAGTGCCAGCACATTGTGCTCCCAGAAAATCACATGTAGCTTTGACCCTACCCTCTAAAAGAAACAAAGAGAAACCCATTTTATGTTAGAGGAAACTGAAGTTCAGGTTATCAAGTACATTTTCAATCTGGACTGTAGTGCATTTTCTCTCTGATCTACTATGGCCATGCTCACCTTCAGCAGGACCAAAAGGTCCTTCCCCAGTCTGGAGGGCTGGGCTGAGCACAGGTAGAATGTGGTGTCTAAGTGGGGCTTTGGAGGCCAAGATAAATAGGCATGTTCAGCACCTGCAGCTCACAGGCCTGGCATGCACAGGAGCTGGATTAATAGGAGCTGGAGCTCTGCCCTATCCTAGGCTGGATCCTTCACTCCAGGAAGGCAATTAGGAGAATTTGCTACTGACTGGGGTTTCTAATCAGTCCTCAGCTTCTAATTAGGCTTCTGCAATGCCCAGAGGAAAGAAATCTTCAGAAAAGGGCCTCTGCAAAGTTTACTTTCTCAATTCCTCCTCACTCAACCTTCATCTCGTCTGGCAGCCTCCTCCATAATCCAGCCTCACCTTGGGGATGAGGGAGATACCTCTGTTTTCTGCTCTCTGAGGAGCTGACATCAACCCAAGGTGACCCTTTCTGGCCAATCTCATTTACAGAGACTGTGCGAAGTCCCAGCAATCTGCTTACTCATTTATTCAGCTAATATTTAATTAGCTATAGATAAAGTACCCACAGCAGTGTCTGGCACATCATATTTTTTCTATCTCTGTTTAACTCATTGAGTCTTTACGACAATCCTATGGGGTAGATACTATTTTTATTCTATGCTACAGGTGAGGAAACTGAGACCCAGAGAGGTGAAGTAACCACTCATGGTCACACAGGTAATAAGAAGAAGAGCTGAGACTGGAACCAGGGGAGACTGGCTCCAGATCCCTTACTCTTAACCACTATCCTGTACTGCCTAGTATAATTTAGCTGATTGTAAACACAAATTATTTCATATAGAAAATTTGGACAATGTCAAAGTCTAAAAGAAGAAATGTAAACCATTGAACCATTCCAACAAGCACTGTTAACAGTTGGAGGAAATACACTAGAACAGAGTTATTTAGAACATAAGCTCTGCAAGTAGATTGCTCTACCTTGTGGATTTAAGTGAGTTATATCACTTCTCTATGCTCACTTCCTGGGACGGTCAGAAAATTGAAGATGATACATATAAAACCCTCAGAACTGAACCTAGCATTAAGTTGGTGCAAAAGTAATTGCGGTTTTGCCATTACTTTCAATACTATTAATATCCTTCCAGAATTTTCTTCCCTAGGTATTTACATATTTTTAAAATTGAAATCAAAGTTTATATTGCATTTTTATACTGTTTCCTTAGGGTGAGTTTATAAGAAGAAAAATAACTGTTATAAAGTTTCTCAAGTGGGAGAGGCCTATAACCCACCCTGATACCCTGAAAAGTACTGAGACCTCTCATTGGACAGCTCATGAATGTTGGGGGCATTGAACACCATATCCTGAGACTCCATACCCTAAAAGTCTATGTGACCACAGGAAAAGAAAAAACTAACTCCCAATCTTGATGAAACACTGGTGAGATTGCCTTCTTCTAATATACCACATGCTGTTGAACAATCTCAAAGGTAGTCAGAATGCTCAAAACTCTTAAGTAAAGCAGAAACCTCCACAAAGAAAAAAAGTTTTATATACATAAAATTATAGAAAACATTGCTATATAATGTTATAAATATTATGTAAAACACTGTGATATATGTCCTTCTAATCTTGACAGAGGCAATTATGACACATTTAATTTAGAAAACTTATTAATAAAGATATATATATTTATTTCTTATCCTTACTTGTGATGGAGAAAATTTATATCCCAAAATATGTATATTCCTCATCCTGCTATTTTGCTGTATGTCTAACACTAACAGCCACCACTGATGACACAGTCCCATCCACCAGGAAGACCCTTCAGTCCTTTATGGTGGTTTCCACACAGGCCAGCTCCCCACCCAGGCCAGCTGAGAATAATTTACATCCCTGAACCTCTGTGGAGGTCTGAGTTTGAATCCCTTACCTCAGGGGAAATTCCCCAGCTTCCTATGTAGATCAGTGGTCCTTCTGAGCTCTAGCCCCGCAGCATTTAAGAGCCAAAATACATGTATGCACAGGGAGATGTTTATAGCATTCGAACTCCAGGCTCCTCACATCCAAAATATCCTATTGCACCTAAGTAATTTGGGTCACTTTGGTATTTTCAATTTCTTATTATGAAATAACAGTACCATAATTATAGATCTTTATAGATGTTAATAATTACCTCCTTTATAGATGTTAATAATTATATCCTATTATAGACATTAATGATTATAGATATTAATGATTTTAATCCTAGGAGTAATTTCCTAGAAATGGAACTATGGGGGAAAAGGGCATTTTTTTTTTTTTTTTTTGAGACGGTCTTACTCTGTCACCTGGGCTGGGGTGCAGTGGCGTGATCTCAATTCACTGCAACCTTCTGGGTTCAAGCAATTCTCTCGCCCAGCCTCCCAACATAGCAGGCGTGCACCACCACACCTGGCTAATTTTTCTTCTTTTTTTTCTTTTTGGTAATTTTTTAGTAGAGACAGGGTTTCACCATGTAGGCCAGGCTGGTCTTGAACTCCTGGCCTCAAGCAACCCATCCACCTCGGCCTCCCAAAGTGCTGGGATTACAGGTATAAGCCACCACACCCAGCTGAGAAAAGGGCACTTTTATTTTTAAGGGCCTTCACGTGAATTAGCCAACTGATTTCAAGATGCTCCCCAACACTGCAGCGTAGGAAAGGAACTGTTTGCCATCACTCCCGTTAATAATGAATATTATAATTTTCTTTCAAATATTTGATGATTCCTTAGGCAAAAAGTATCTCATGACTACATTAACTTTTTGTGATTTGTATTGCCTACCTATTATAATTTTTTCATATATTTAGCCATTTCTATTTCTTTGTAAATTCAGAACTCATATATTTTCCCCGTTTTTCTATTGAATTGTTTAACTTTTCTGATTGAATTATAGAAGCATTAAGGCTCTCTCCTCTCATTGTTTAATGAATATTTATTGAGTGCCTAGTGTAAATGAAGAGTTGTTCTAGGCCCTACAGATGCAGCAGTGAACAAGGCAGACTCAAGGAAGAGCATTAGGACAAATACCTAATGCATGCGGGCTTAAAATCTAGATGACGAGTTGATAGGTACAGCAAAGCACCATGGTGCATGTGTACCTATGGAACAAACCTGCACATTCTGCATATGTATCCCGGAACTTAAAATAAGACAAAATAAAATAGACTCACCTGTATTTATATATACCAGGAAAAAATGAACAAAAAATAATTTGAAAAAAAACAGGAAAAAAAAAGCTCTGCCCTCGTATAGCTTACATTCTAATAGGCAGCAACAGAGAGAGTCATGTTATAAAGAAATAGAGAAGGATGCTGTGACAGAAACTATTTGGAGTAGCGACAGAGAAAGGGAACTTCTGGAGGTCAGAAAAGGTCTTGCTGATGGGGTATTTACACTGAGACCTGCATGAAAAGAAGACACAAGCACACCTTCTTAAGTGAGTAGAATTTCAGGCAGAAGGAACGGTAAATGCAGAGACTGAGGCCAGAATATGCTGGAGTCTCAAGAAACAGATAGAAGACTAGTAGGAGATCAAGCCCAGAGGGAGGCTGGGGTAGATCACAGATAATCATGTAGGCCGCAGTAAAAATATCAGGTTTGAGTCTAACTGCAATGGGAAGCCAAAGGAAGGTTTTTTAATAGGGAGTTTACAGAATCTGATGTAGGTTTTAAACAATTTCTCTTGATTCTATGAGAAAAATGCATTATAGAGAGGCAAGAGTAAAAGCAGGAACACATTTAGGAGGCTATTGTGGGAGTGTCCAGAGATGAGGGACACCAGAAGAGGTAGTGCTAATGTTCTACTTACACACACACACACACACACACCCCCCACACACACACGTACACGAATTGCGCTGCCTGGCCCTTCGTGGTTGGTTTAATCGGACACTGTGGCAACCACCACCGTTGAGATGGCGGATGGGCCGTGGAGATGGTGGATCCTCCTGGGTTCCTGAGATACTCTGATAAGCAAACCTGTGAGAGATATGTACCTGGAACAAGAAATAAATCTGTGCTGTTTTAAAGCACTGAGATTTTTATGTTATTTAACAGTGCAGCATAACCAAGAATAACCTGGCTGAATAGTGGGAAATGAAAAGAAATGAATGAATTTCAGATGGTATGAAGTAAATCTAACAGGACATGCCTTCCGTGTATGTCATAAATACCCTTTTAGCATTTGATTTGCCTTTTTTATTTTTACGTGATGTTTTGGCATACAAAATTTTTAACATTTTTTCGTAGACACATAAAATTTAGTATTATATTTGCTTTTTTATTTTTATGCGATGTTTTGACATATGGAATTTTTAACATTTTATATTGACACATACATATGCCTTTATGCTAACTTTCTGTATTTTTAGGTTTAAAAAAGTACATTTCCACATTTTCTTTATCCATTCATCTTGTTGATGGGCATTTCCACAAAAAAAATTTTTAATGTTAAGTAAATATCCCACTCTGAGCGATGACAAAGTGACAAAGATTCACTTATATTTTCTTTATACCATGTGACAGATCTGACATTTGTTTTGATACAAGCTGTGAGATACAGTTCAAACTTCTCAATAGGTAACAGTCATTTCACTATCAATGATTCAATAAATGTTTCTTTCTTCACTAATGCAAAATACCATCTTTATTAATACTAGCTCCTTGTGGATACTTGGATTTGTTTCTGAGCTTTGCAATGTGTCCTATTGATGTATCTACCAATTCTTACATCCGAAAAACATTGTTTTAATTATGAAAGCCTTATAGTAAGTTGTTTTTTTTTTTTTTTTTTTTTTTTTTTTTTTTTTTTTTCCTGAGACAGAGTCTCGCTCTGTCGCCCAGGCTGGAGTGCAGTGGCGCGATCTCGGCTCACTGCAAGCTCCGCCCCCCGGGTTCACGCCATTCTCCTGCCTCTGCCTCCCGAGTAGCTGGGACTACAGGCGCCGCCACCACGCCCTGCTAATTTTTTGTATTTTTAGTAGAGACGGGGTTTCACCGTGTTCGCCAGGATGGTCTCGATTTCCTGACCTTGTGATCCGCCCGCCTTGGCCTCCCAAAGTGCTGGGATTACAGGCGTGAGCCACCGCGCCCGGTGCTTTATAGTAAACTTTTATATCAGGCAGGTTAATTGCTCTTTCCCTACTATTCCTTTTTTTTTTTTTCTTTTTTTTTTTTTTAGTTTTTCTTGGCTGTTCTCACCTGTTTACTCCTACTATTCTACTATAAATATTGAAATATTCTTTCTAATAATATATTATTTTTCTAACAAATCCTCACACAGAGATTACGAAAGTGACACCCTTTTCATAATATCTAGTGATACTCATTTTGACAGTTTGGTGTACACTCTTCTAGAAATTCCAGTGCTTATATAAACATGTAAAACCATGAATACTTCAAAACTGTTTTCCAATTTAAATGGTAGAAAGCCAAAAAAATTGACTTAAAAATTTACAAATGAAATTTGTCGATGTAACCAAAAACACTTTATCTGGATGGCTCCAGACAAGACTTGCTTCAGAAATTCAAATATCCTCAGGTTACAGTCTTGGAGTTTGGGGCTTTCCAAAAGTCCGAACATCGTCAGACCTCAGTCTTCCTTTCTCCCTCTCTTAACTTCTCTCTGGGCTATTTTCACTCATTCAGTGGCATCAGAAGCCCCAGATATAAATACTCAGAAGTTTATCAGGAAAAAAAGAGCATCTTTAAGTATCCCAGTTAACAGATCAGTACACCCACCTACAGCTGCTATGAGTATTGGCTGCTAACAGCTCACAGCTCTCCTTCTCTGGAGAACTGCCATTAGCTAAGGGATCCACTTTTCCCAGAATGCCTGGGAAGTCACACCACTTAGAGGCAGCCCACAGTCAATGGATGCTTGGTGTGGGCTGCAAAAAGCCAAATCCCTTGTCTGGAGGCAGAGCTAGGCCCGTGGCATAATTCACATTCCAGAGTTCCTGTAAGAATCAGGCCACAGCTAGACTCCAGCTGAAACTACAGCCCACCTCTTTGCTTAGCTATTTCCTGTTTCATTCACTCCTTTACAGGTTTCTCCTTCAAGCACTCCCTCAGCGAGGCACTTGTCCAAAATTCTGTCCCGGGTCTTTTTTTAAGGAAGCTAACCTAAGATGCATCTCTTCCCAAAAGTCCAAACAGAAGTTCTGGCGTGAGGGATTACATGCCTGTAATCCCAGCACTTCGGGAGGCCGAGGCAGGCAGATCACTTGAAGTCAGGAATTTGAGACCAGCCTGGCCAATATGGTGAAAACCCATCTCTACTAAAAATACAAAAATAAGCCAGGCGTGGTGGTATATGCCTGTAGTCCCAGCTACTAGGGAGGCGGAGGTGAGAGAATCGCTTGAACCCGGAAGTTGCAGTGAGCCGAGATCACGCCATTGCACTCCAGCCTGGGCTACAGAACAAGACTCTGGCGCAATGCTTAACAATAACAATAACACTATTAATGATAACAATAGTAATGATTATGTTATACATCAAAGCACTCTAGATGGCCCATTGTGTCAAAAGGAGGAGAGGTAATATCTACTGTATAGTCACCCCATTCTACAAGTTCCCCAGGGAATGTTGAATGGAATATTCTTATTACTGGCATAGTCCTCCACCCTGTCCCAATTACCACTCTACCTTCTATACCATTCAGGAAGTATTAGAATACACTATATATACTCTTACCACACAGTTATTTCAATAGATATTTAATTACAGCAAATGATAATAATTACTGTCCAAAAATGCATTGGAAGGTAGAATTTCCTGTGCTAACTGCCAGGAGTCCTGATCTGTGGCTGCCACCCTTCTTTGTAATATATTCTTGTATCATCTGGCATCTGCAGTTACAAAAACCACCCTAGTTAGGCTGAATGCTTGCTAATTTCCAAAGGGTTTTATCCCAGTCATGTTACTTAGAAGCAAACGGAGCACATGGCTTCTTTGAGATTTCTTCTGCTGGAAGAGCTCTGATCCTGCAATAATGAGCCAATGAAAGCTTACAGGACACAGAGAGGTTCTACTGAATCAGGACCCAAGTTATTACTAGGAAGAAAGATGGGTTTTCCAGGAACCCACAGTCCAGCAGAGGAGATGAGACTATTCACTAAAGAATAATTATGAACAATGTTAGACAAGTGGAGTTCAGTGCCAAATTATGTGGTTCTAACAAAGAGATGGTGGGTTTCAGAGATGAGGGAAGAGACAAGAGCTAGAGTGGTTAGAGAAAGTTGACCATGGAAACCCTGGAAATGGATCTTTAGGGAAGGTGAGCTGACAAACTCCTCAGTGGAGACATGAATGAAGTATGTTTAGACCACCCCAGACTCATACCCTCCTGAGCCAATAATCACTCTTCCTTGAAATTCTGAGCAGACAATGCTGCCAGGTTTCAGCTCCTGATATGAGACTTGACATCAGGACTAAGGATGAGTGCATTGTAAAGAGAACTTCACCAGAAGTCCTAAGATCTGAGTTCCAGTCTTGATATTACCACTGAGTAACTTTAGGAATGGGGAGCCAATGGCAAAGAAAAACCAAGTTCGTTCCCAGTAGAGTCTGCAGTTGAGCTTTGAGACAAACAAGGCTTACGAGTTTTCATGAGCTCCCATAAGATTTGTTTTTATTCTCTCAGAAGTGTGCAGAAGCTGAGATAACGAGCTTCTGCTGAAGTGTGGTCTCCCGGACCAGGCTGGCTTTTCTCTGGAGTCTCAGGGGCTATCCCAGGTGCTGATTCATAATTCAAGGAAAACCACTGAGATCACTGCATCCCTCCCATAAAACTATCCCCAAAGGCAATTTAAATATCCCACTGGTTTGCTTAGTAAGAAGAAAACCTAAAGTCAGTCAGCTACATACGTCTATTTGAGCAATCTTAGCTGCTTTCTACAAAATGCTTAAACAAACTTAGATTAGCTTCACTGCAAGCCCAAGATGAATCCAACTGAATTATTCCACCAGGTAATTAAGACTTAATTATTACCTTGGCTCTGAAGTAAGGTCCATGCAAACTAGAGAAGGTGAAACTGGGCAGAGAATCTTGCCTTTGTCATCAGAACTTGTCATCTGATAGGACCATGATCAGACTGGGATATCAGCTCTTATGTGAAATATACAACTAAGACTGGATCAGTTGTGTGTGTGTGTGTGTGTGTGTGTGTGTGTGTGTGTGTGTGTGTGTTTTGGTTGGGGGGGAATCTACAGCTTTAATCTCTTTGGGCTTTTTTGTCACTAGGTAAATTTTAGAAAATATAAATAGTTTCATGTGGGAGGCATGGTACTAGACTGCAGAGCTTAGACAAGAGATTTTCCTGTAAATGACTCTACTTTCTGTAATTATGCTGGAGTAGAATTAATCATATGTACTAGGACTCTGGCTTTGGAATAATATAGACCTGGATTAGACTCTGGGCTTTTTCATTGACCAGTCATGTGACCTTGGACAAGTTACTTAACTATTCAGAGTCCTAGTCTCCTCAGGGACAAAATAATACACTGTTCATAAGATCATTGTATGAATTATATGAACTAATGTGTGTACAATGCATAATATCATGATCAGCACAGAGAAGATGTTCAATAAATGGTTGCCAGGATTAGGAAAAGCAGCACAGCATGTTGGTTCAACACTCCAACTCTGGGGTCAGAGAACCAAGGTTAGAATCTAAACATCTTTTCTTTCTAGCTGTGAAACCTCAAGCAAAACATTTAATGTCTCTAAACCTTCATTTCCTCATCTGTAAAATAAAGATAAATACTTATCTCTCATAATGTTATTGTCAAGTTGAAAGGAAATGAAAACCTTTAAAGTGCTTAGCATCTACCTGACTTGGAGCAAGAACTCAGTAAATGTTAACAACAATATTTCGAGACACCGATTTCAGTAAGGTGAGAAACGTTAACGTTGTTGAGCTCCTTCACTCTCCCCAAGGGACTCAATCTTTGAAGGCAAAATGAAGAAGAGTTTGGAGAACGTCCCAAGTTAAAGTAAGTATAAGGGTTGGGGACCATCTCTTCTGTAAAGGGTTCCTCCTGAATTAGAGGAGTCTTTTTCCCTATCCCCTCCAGAGGTCGCATATTCTTTTATGTCACATATTATAATTTAAATATATCACAAGTAATATCATCAACCTATAAATGTTCCTAGACTTTCTTAAAAGGGTCACTGGCCATAAACCATTGCTTTCCCTTTTGTAAACTGTCCTGGGTTCAGGGAATCAGTTGTTTCTCTCTACTCTGGGCCTCACCCAAGCTAATGGTACCCCAATCTCCTTCTTAAAAAAGATCACACAAAACTGGGTATCACCAGTCTGGTCCTAATATTTTTCCCTCTGGGAAATATTTTGAAAATTGCCTTTCTGGAAAATAAGCAAACTCTACCTTGTTAGATAAAAATCCATTCTAAGTTTTCAAGAATCGTTATGTTCTCATTTTATTATTGAAAAAACTGAGGTTCTAATTTGTTGAGCAGTTTTCCAAGGGTATATCAAGAGGGATATGGTCCAACTAAGTCTCTCTCAAGTTATAAAGAAAGAAAAAGAGAAAAAACATGGACCACAAAGAACTCCAAAATCAATCTTTATACTTGACGCCCATAAAAGTTGAGTATTTGCCTAATGGTTTTAGAGAGGCACTGTGATTTTAAAGGTTTGGGGCTCGGGTCTGCAGGAAGGGTCTTTCTCATCCCCTAAGAAGAGAGCATGATAAGATGGAAAGAATACAGAATTTGGAGTTAGAATGTGCTAGGTTCAAATGTCTGTTCTGTTCCTTCCTAGGTGTATAACAAGTTGGACAACTTTCTTAACTTCTCTGAACTCCACTTTGTTCATCCATAAAATAGTCATAGCTATACCCAGCTTGGAGGGCTTCAGGAAGGACTAGAGCTAATGTATGAAACAGGCCTTGCATGCATGTGCCACAAACTCAGTGTGATAGCATCTGCATCCCAACAATCTGCCACCTAATCTCTGGTCAGGAGCCTCGAACAATTGTGTCTCTAATCAGAGAGACCCCCAGGAATTAGCCATGAGATACACATAAAATGGACTACAACAATTTCAGAATTAGATGTTGAGAAAGGTGTTGAAATTAACCAGGTTTTCTCATGATTTGAAGGTTAAAAAGCTCTGATTAACTGCAGGGACATTTCTTTGGTTCCATAGATTATAAAGATATAGGAAAATGCAGGGAGACAACAAAATAAATTTATAGCTAAAAGGATTTGCCATCAACTAACTCTTCTGCTTCTACTCTCACTTGGAAGTAGTTTTAGAAAATTAATCTCCCAAAGATTTAAATTCCTCATTGGTAAAAATAAGATCATAATATCTGCTTACAGGACTGGTTTTGGAATTAAATAATATATGCAAAGCACTCACAGTCTCTAGTAGAATTGATAAGTAAAATATGTTATAAGCATACCAAGGAAGATCATAACAAAATCAGAAAAAAAAATACTAAATTTACCAAAATTACATAAACAAATCACAAAAATACGGTGTATGCTAAAAAGTGGGATTTATGTCACAATATCATGTACACAAATTTTAAAACACACCATAGCCACTATATTTTTAACATACATATATTTGTAAATAAATATGAAAAGAATAAACATGGAAGGATATGTATTTTGAATACACTAGAGTGCACCCCTAAGAGGAACAGGGGAAGGAGTAAGAATGAGGCAGGACTAGCAAAAATAATAAAATAAAATGAAATGAAAAAGAGCCTTGCCCTGACCAATGATGATGGTTTATCAGGAACTGAGGAATAAAGGCCGTTCAATTTTCTACCTAAGACCCTATAATATTATGTTTAAGTAACTAGAAATCACTTGAATAGTGCCTGCATTTCCTTATATACTCAGTATTTAGTAGCTAAAGAGCCTAAATACCTAGACATATAAATCATGGATTGTGAGAAACAAAAGATCTAATGGTCATATAATCTAGCTCTGCCATATCATAGAACAGAAAGTGAAGTCCACGTTGAAGGGAAGATAAACGTTTGAAGGTTACTCAGCTAGTGAGTGCCTGTCATAGAGGTGGCAACCATAGAGCTTGAACCATACCATGAAGGCCTTCTAAAGAAGCTGACTTATCCCCAGACCCTGCTGCTGGAGCAAGGTGGATGGAATAGCCCTAGGACATGTTTGACGTGATCTGTCAATGTCTCTCTCCCACTAGGACCCTGATTAGAGCTCAAGTAAGCTCCAGACCCAAGAACAGCTACCATGAGCCCTTTCATGAAAGTGTGTGCTGCTTGTCTCTCTCTACCCATGTAGTGAATAAAGCAGTCGCAGTGATTCTACAGATGGGGCCTCATTACAAGTTCAAAACCTCTTCCTGGCAGGTCCCAGTGGAATTAGACCTTAGGTGAAAGGGAAGTAAAAGAGGGATCCCATGGAAGCCAGAGGACCTGCCTGTTATCCCCATGTCTGCAGACAGCTAATTATTTGACTTTGGGACAAGTCATTAACCTCTCTGTCAGTTGTCTCAATGCCAAAATAATTACAATATCTATCATGTCCACTTTACAGGGGTGTGGAGACAATCACAGATATTTATGGATATAAAATGTATGAAAGAAGGTAGAAAGAGGTATTATGATTAGTTTTTACTACTATGGATTTTATCAAAAATAGCAATCCCCATGTTGCCACAGCAAAGAAAATTCCTTGTTGTGCTACATGGAAAAAGAGTTTCTTAACAATCTAATTTTTATATTCATGGCTTCATCAAACATAGTTCTAGATTCAAGGGCTCTGAATTGGTAGATTCCAACCTGAGGAAATTGGGGGTGTGAGATGAGGGAGGCCAGGCAAATGGTTCAAGGGGAGCAGTGTAGGATAATGGAATCTGGAGACTTGGGTGTGGATCCTGGCTCCTCTACATGTGGGTCAACAGATGGTTTCATTTCTCTAATCTCAATTTCTCAAACACAAACAAGACTAATGTCACCTGTCCAGTAGGACTGTTGCCAGGTTTCCATAAAGTATTGTATATGGCAGGTCCTGGGAGAGTAGAGATGCCTTTGAAAAATAAGAAATGGGAACCTGGGCTTCCATGCAAAGACTCCAAAGGAAGTCTTTAGGCATTTTAATGAGTATACTGGATGGACTTGGAATATGGTATTATGCAGTATTACGAAGTGACTTAAATCTGTACCATATGGCAACAGGAAATCTTAGGAAATGCAAAATTTCTATGACTCAAATATAAAGCAAACTAAACATAATTATTTTAACCAATTTGGTAGATCAAAAGAAGGAGCATTCATTTGACTTGACGTTTGAAAGATTCTCCCAGAAGCAGAAGTTTAATGACATTTCCTTTTCTGTGTATCCAATCACAATATTTAGTCTTTTTGTATATGGCATGTATGTAGTCATAATAGAGAAACACAACTTATTGATAGTAGAATCAACCCATAGTCAAAATATAGAGAAGACTTAAATTAGCAAGCATTCCCATATGAATGGGATAAAAGACTGATATTTTTGTTAATGAGGTGGAAGGGAGAAGAGAGGAAAGAACAAGGGAATAATTTCTTCAACTTACTAAGGGTCAAATTTACTCAATCAAAAAAAAGAATATGTATGTATATATATAATTGAAAGAAAGATACAAATATATTACACAAAGATAGCAATATTAACAAAGTTCATGTGGAGTAAATGGACTATGTTTCAGAACAGAAAATCAATAGCTACCATCTAAAATTGATGGTAATAGCAACAACAAAATTAGCCAACATTATTCAGCTCTATGTGCTGGGCACTGATCTACACCTGTTACAGGTATTAACTTATTTAATACTTAAAAGGCTACAAATTGAGTTCAGTGTATACTGCTCAGGTGATGGATATACCAAAATCTCACAAATCACCACTAAAGAACTCATTTATGAACCAAATATCACCTGTTCCCCAAAAATGTATGAAAATAAAAAATAAAAAGTTATATTCAAATTCAAAAAAGATAATAAATCTATTTTCTCTTCCTTAAAAAAATTAAAAGAGCCCTATGACATAGGCATATTTTTCTGTGTTACAAATAGGTGAATATGTTATTTTAAGAATGTATGAACTCCTCTACCCAACTTTGATTTAATGAAAAGTTGAGGCACAAAGGGGTTAGGTAACTTACCCAAGGTCAAAAAAAGGTAGCAAGCACATGAGTTTGAACACATTATTTACAATCATGGTGTATATATAACCAAAAACATTTTTAATGCAATATGTTGAAGATGATGGCCTCTGAGATGGGGTGGTGATGATTAAAGTAGAAAGAAAGACTTTTTGTTATCAGTTAATACTATTTGACTAGGCAATTTTTTTACTGCCCACTGAATAATTATATAATAAGACAGAAAATATCAATGTGTACTATAAGGGAATGGTGGGCAGGAAGAGCAGATTCATCAGCTTCCAACTTGTGAAAGGCTTTCATGAGAAGAAGTGACTAAAATTGCTATGAGTATCTAGAAGGGGTAAAACTAAGGCCAGTGTGTGAAAGGTACAGAAGGAGAAACCCTAGGTCCAAAAAGAGAATCAACAGGTGGAACTGTTCACAGATGGAGACTCATATGGCAACTGAGTGACCATGTCGTGGGTATACGGTAAGTGAGACTCCAGCCCCAGATGGGATTGGAATCGATGCTGTCTAGGTCTCTTCCAAAGCTGAGAATTGTGTGCCTCTTATCTTTACAGAAATTTCCAAATGTAAACTAGAATTAATTTGAATCAGAAATACCAGCTTCAGGCTCAGTTCCATAAAATGCAAGAGATATCCAAAGAAAATCAGCCAGTTTCAGAATTTCTTAAAAACAAGCTTTACAAATAGGCCCAGAATTATAAGCCACACTTCCACCATAGAGAGAAATATTCTGTCCTTCACTTCTGAAATTCTTTTTATTTCATTCTCATCCTCAGACCAATAGTCCATATTGTCTCCATGGCCAAGAATAATCTCACCACAGTAACTGAATTCATTCTCATGGGCTTTATGGACCACCCCAAATTGAAAATTCCCCTCTTCCTGGTGTTTCTGAGTTTCTACCTGGTTACCCTTCTTGGGAATGTGGGGATGATTATTTTAATCCAAGTAGATGTCAAACTCCACACCCCAATGTACTTCTTCCTGAGCCACCTCTCCCTGCTGGATGCCTGTTACACCTCAGTCATCACCCCTCAGATCCTAGCCACATTGGCCACAGGCAAAACCGTCATCTCCTACGGCCACTGTGCTGCCCAGTTCTTTTTCTTCACCATCTGTGCAGGTACAGAGTGCTTCCTGCTGGCAGTGATGGCCTATGATCGCTATGTTGCCATTCGCAACCCACTGCTCTATATCGTGGCCATGAATCCCAGACTCTGCTGGAGCCTGGTAGTAGGAGCCTATGTCTGTGGGGTGTCAGGAGCCATGCTGCGTACCACGTGTACCTTCACCCTCTCCTTCTGCGATGACAATCAAATCAACTTCTTCTTCTGTGACCTACCCCCACTACTGAAGCTTGCCTGCAATGACACAGCAAACATCGAGATTATCACCATCTTCTTTGGCAGTTTTGTGATTTTGGCCAATGCCTCAGTCATCCTGATTTCCTATCTGCTCATCATCAAGACCATTTTGAAAGTGAAGTCTTCAGGTGGTGGGGCCAAGACTTTCTCCACATGTGCCTCCCACATCACTGCTGTGGCCCTTTTCTTTGGGACCCTTATCTTCATGTATCTGCAAAGTGGCTCAGGCAAATCCCTGGAGGAAGATAAGGTCTTGTCTGTCTTCTACACAGTGGTGATCCCCATGCTGAACCCTCTGATCTACAGCTTAAGAAACAAAGATGTAAAAGATGCCTTCAGAAAGGTCACTGGGAGACTCCAGGTGTCCCTGACCATGTAGATCCAAGTGAGAGGAATTTTTAGTCCACTTTTTTGCCATATCAATATATCCTAATAGGCACCATTACTATATGCAACCTATATCTACAAACAGAGAAGATAGAAGATAGGTACCACCAGGCACACAGGGAAAACTACAACTATGATGAAATTAGTTTCCAGCAATTCCATGTTCTTTCTTCTTATCCCCTTCTTCCACTTTCAATCCATTTCTTGCACTCAGCAGTCTCTTGCTATTCTCTAATGTCACAACTTATAGAATCTCAGGTGCCGGGAGTCTTGAGTTTATTTCATTCATGAAGAATTCCATATTCTTTATGTTATTTTATGAATATATGAACTCCTCTACCCAACTTTGATTTTATGAAAAGTTGATCATCATTGCCTCTCCATATGGAAACATAGCTCATTGATACTGACTTAACTCTTTGTAGAAAATTATAGCTATAAATTGTACTATTGGAGAACAAGGGTTTTTTGTGGTATGGATCACCTGTCAACTCATTATAAAGTAAATGAAAAGAACCTATGAACCCAGTGAAATTTCTAATCAGAAAAAAATAGAGTAGATCAGGAAAGGGTGCTTTCTTTGGGCTACTCTTCCTCTAATGTCTTCCTAAATGGTTTCTAATATCTGCAGGACTATAATATCTTCTTCTTAAGTGACAATTCTCTAGATTCTGAATCTCCAATTTCTTAACTTTTTTCTCCTCCTAAACATAGTGCCTGCCTCATGACAATTACTGCTCTCAGGCTTGTTCCCAGCATCTGCAAAGTCAACAATGATAGACCTGTAGCAAGTAGTCACAATTGATACTACTTTCTCAGGTAAAAATAGCCTCTATGATTATAGAAGTAAGCAATTATTGTCCACATTGGATGGTGAACTCCTTGAAGACAGGGTCATAATGCTTCATTTAATATTCTCTTCTATATTGCTGCTTCTGGTACACTGAAAACTACCATACATTTATGAAAGACATTAAAGAAGAGACAAATAGAAAGACATCCCACATTCGAGTGTAAACTAGTTCAACCATTGTGGAAGATAGTGTGGCGATTCCTCAAGGATCTAAAACTAGAAATACCATTTGATGGATGAATTCCTGGACACATACACCCTCCCAAGACTAAACCAGGATGAAGTTGAATCTCTGAATAGACTAATAACAGGCTCTGAAATTGAGGCAATAATTAATAGCTTACCAACCAAAAAAAGTCCAGGACCAGATGGATTCACAGCTGAATTCTACCAAGGGTACAAGGAGGAGCTGGTACCATTCTTTCTGAAACTATTCCTGTCAACAGAAAAAGAGGGAATCCTCACTAACTCATTTTATGAGACCAGTATCATCCTGATACCAAAGCCTGGCAGAGACAGAACAAAAAAGGAGAATTTTACACCAATATCCCTGATGAACATCAATGCAAAAATCCTCAATAATATACTGACAAACCGAATCCAGCAGTACATCAAAAAGCTTATCCACCAAGATCAAGTGGGCTGCATTTCTGGGATGCAAGGCTGGTTCAACATATGTGAATCAATAAATGTAATCCAGCATATGAACAGAACCAAAGACAAAAACCACATGATTATCTCAATAGATGCAGAAAAGGTCTTCGACAAAGTTCAACAGCCCTTCATGCTAAAAACTCTCAATAAATTCGGTATTGATGGGACGTATCTCAAAATAATAAGAGCTATTTATGACAAACCCACAGCCAATATCATACTGAATGGGCAAAAACTGGAAGCATTCCCTTTGAAAACTGGCACAAGACAGGGATGCCCTCTCTCACCACTCCTATTCAATATAGTGTTGGAAGTTCTGGCCAGGGCAATCAGGCAGGAGAAAGAAATAAAGGGTATTCAATTAGGAAAAGAGGAAGTCAAACTGTCCCTGTTTGCAGATGACATGATTGTATATCTAGAAAACCCCATCGTCTCAGCCCAAAATCTCCTTAAACTGATAAGCAACTTCAGCAAAGTCTCAGGATACAAAATCAATGTGCAAAAATCTCAAGCATTCTTATACATCAATAACAGACAGAGAGCCAAATCATAAGTAAACTCTCATTCACAATTGCTTCACAGAGAATAAAATACCTAGGAATCCAACTTGCACAAGATGTGGAGGATCTCTTCAAGGAGAATTACAAACCACTGCTCAATGTAATAAAAGAGGACACAAACAAATGGAAGAACATTCCATGCTCATGGATAGGAAGAATCAATATCATGAAAATGGCCATACTGCCCAAGGTAATTTATAGATTCAATGCCATCCCCATCAAGCTACCAATGACTTTCTTCACAGAATTGGAAAAAACTACTTAAAGTTCATATGGAACCAAAAAAGAGCCCATATTGCCAAGACAATCCTAAGCCAAAAAACAAAGCTGGAGGCATCACGCTACCTGACTTCAAACTATACTACATGGCTACAGTAACCAAAACAGCATGGTACTGGTACCAAAACAGAGATATAGACCAATGGAACAGAACAGAACCCTCAGAAATAATACCACACATCTACAACCATCTAATGTTTGACAAACCTGACAAAAACAAGAAATGGGAAAGGATTCCCCATTTAATAAATGGTGCTGGGAAAACTGGCTAGCCATATGCAGAAAGCTGAAACTGAATCCCTTCCTTACACCTTATAAAAAAATTAATTCAAGATGGATTAGATACTTAAATGTTAGACCTAAAACCATAAAAACCCTAGAAGAAAACCTAGGCAATACCATTGAGGACATAGGCATGGGCAAGGACTTCATGTCTAAAATACCAAAAGCAACGGCAACAAAAGCCAAAATTGACAAATGGGATCTAATTAAACTAAAGAGTTTCTGCACAGCAAAAGAAACTACCATCAGAGTAAACAGGCAACCTACAGAATGGGAAAAAAATTTTGCAATCTACTCATCTGACAAAGGGCTAATATCCAAAATCTACAAAGAACTCAAACAAATTTACAAGAAAAAAACAAACAACCCCATCAAAAAGTGGTCAAAGGATATGAACAGACACTTCTCAAAAGAAGACATTTATGCAACCAACAGACACATGAAAAAATCTTCATCATCACTGGCCATCAGAGAAATGCAAATCAAAACCACAATGAGATACCATCTCACACCAGTTAGAATGGCAATCATTAAAAAGTCAGGAAATAACAGGTGCTGGAAAGGATGTGGAGAAATAGGAACACTTTTACACTGTTGGTGGGACTGTAAACTAATTCAATCATTGTGGAAGACAGTGTGGCAATTCCTCAAGGATCTAGAACTAGAAATACCATTTGATCCAGCCATCCCATTACTGGGTATATACCCAAAGGATTATAAATCATGCTGCTATAAAGACACATGCACACGTACATTTATTGTGGCACTATTCACAATAACAAAGACTTGGAACCAACCCAAATGTCCATCAATGACAGACTGGATTAAGAAAATGTGGCACATATACACCATGGAATACTATGCAGCCATGAAAAAGGATGAGTTCTTGTCTTTTGTAGGGACATGGATGAAGCTGGAAACCGTCATTCTCTGCAAACTGTCGCGAGGACAAAAAAACAAACATGCATGTTCTCACTCATAGGTGGAAATTGAACAATGAGATCACTTGGACACAGGAAGGGGAACACCACACACCAGGACCTGTTGTGGGGTGGGGGGAGGGAGGAGGGATAGCATTAGAAGACATACCTAATGTAAATGACGAGTTAATGCATGCAGCACACCAACATGGCACATGTATACATATGTAACAAACCTGCATATTGTGAACGTGTACCCTAGAACTTAATGTACAATAAAAAATAATAATAATAATAAAAAAGAAGTACCATTTGACCCAGTGATCCTATTACTGGGTATATACCCAAAGGATTACAAATCATGCTACTATGAGGACACATGCATACGTATGTTTATTGCGGCAGTATTCACAATAGCAAAGACTTGGAACCAATCCACATATCCATCAGTGATAGACTGGATTAAGAAAATGTGGCACGTATACACCATGGAATACTATGCAGCCATAAAAAAGGATGAGTTCATGTCCTTTGTAGGGACATGGATGAAGCTGGAAACCATTATTCTGAGCAAACTATCACAAGGACAGAAAACCAAACACCTCATGTTCTCACTCATAGGTGTGAATTGAACAATGAGAACACCTGGACACAGTGTGGGGAACATCACACACCAGGGCCTGTCATGGGGTGGGGAGATGGGGGAGGGATAGCATTAGAAGAAATACCTAATGTAAATGATGAGTTAATGGTGCAGCAAACCAACATGGCACATGTATACATATGTAACAAACCTGCACGTTCTGCACATGTACCCTAGAACTTAAAGTATAATTTAAAAAAAAGAAAGACATCCCACATTCATTAACTGGCACACTTAACATTACTAAAATATTCATTTTATCCAAAGCAATCTACAAATTCAATGCTATTCCCATCAAAATCCCAATGGCATTTCTTAGAGAAATAGAAATTGTATATGGAACAATAAAATACCCAGAATAGCTAAGGCAATCTTGATAAAGAAGAGTAAGCTGGAGGCATCACATTTCCTGATTACAAAATATAGTAATTCAAACAGTATGGTACTGGCATAAAAATAGACATACACATCAATGGAACAGAATAGGCAGCCCAGAAATAAACTCACACATATATGGTCAACTGATCTTTGACAAAGGTGCCAAGAATACACAATGGGGGAAAAGACAGTTTCTTCGATAACTGGTGTTAAGAAAACTAAGAAAACTGCATGTCCCTATGCAAAAGAATGACATTGGACCCTATCTTATGCACACACAAAAATTAACTCTAAATAGATTTAAAACTTAAATGTAAGACCTGAAACTGTAAAACTCCTAAAAAAAAAATAGGAGAAAAGCTTCATGACATTGGTCTTGCCAATAATTTCATAGATAACAACACCAAAAACACAGACAAAAAAATAAAAAATTGACGAGTGGAACTATATCAAACCAAATATCTTCAGCACAGCAAAGCAAACAATCATCAGAGTGAAAAAGCTACCCAAAGAATGGGAAAAAATATTTGCAAGCCATCTGTTTAATAAGAAGTTAATTGCTAAAATGTATATGGAACTCCAGCAACTCAATTATAATAAAATAAATAATACAATTAAAAAATGAACAAAGGAACTGAATAGATATTTCTACAAAGAAGACCTACAAACAGCCAACAGGTATATTAAAAGGTGTTCAGCATCACTAAATCATAAGGGAAACGCAAATCAAAAGTACAATTAGATAACACTTCACACCTATTTTGAAGGCCATTATTTAAAAAAAGATAGCCAATGTTGATGAAAATGTACAAAACTTGGAACCGTTGGACATGTTGCAGTGTCCAAGAGGGTGGAACATGTTTGTGGGGATGTTAAATGGTATAGCCACTATAGGAAACAGTAGAGAGTTTCCTCAAAAAGTTAAAACTAGAATTATCAAATGATCCAGCAGTCCCACACCTGGACATATATCCAAAAGAGTTTAAATTAGGATCTCAAAGAAAGATCTGCACTCCCACATTCATTGCATCATTATTCACAATAGCCTAGACATGGAAACAATCCAAGCATCCATCAACAGATGAATGGGTAAACAAAATGTGGTATAGACAAAAAACAGAATATTACTCAGCCTTAAAAAAGGCAATTTCACCATTTGCTACAGGACGATGAACCTGGAAGACATGTGCTTAGTCAAATAAGTCACAGAAGGAAAATACTGTATAATTCCGTTTTTATGAGGTATCTAAAATATTTAAACTTATAGAAGCAGAAAATACACTGGTGGTTGCCAAGGCATGAAGGGAAGGGGAAATGGGCAGTTGTTTTTGAGTCGATATGAAGTTACAGTTTAAAAAGATGAATAAGTCCCAGAGATCTACTGCACAACCTAGAGCCTATGGTTAACCATATGGTTTTGTACACTTGAAAGTTTATTAAGAGGGTAGATCTCATGTAATTGCTCTTCCCACAAAAAAGGAAAAGGGACAAAAGGAAACTTTTGAAGGCGGCGAATATTTTTGTTATTTTGATTTTGGTGATGGTATTATATGTAAGCATATAACCAAACTCATCACATTTTATATATTAAATATGTACAGTTTTTGATATATCAGTTATACCTCAATAAAGGTACAAATTAATTGCTGCTTCAGAATAAATCTTACAGAGCATTGTCATCATTTCATTTGCATGTCATGGCAACTTAAATGGTTGAGTAATAAAGTACTATTAGTGTCTATTTTACCTTCTCTACACAATTTCTTAAAGATAATATCTGGTTAACCTGGGGTGTAGATGCAGAATTGCATAGAATTTATAATAAAAGTGGACTTGTATCCTCTTTGCTATTTAATGACTCTGTAAATTAAAAAAAAAAAAAAAAAAATCTACCTTCTCAGAACATCAGTTTCCTCAAATCAAAAAAGAAAAATATTTCCTACTTGAAAGAATTGTTATACAACGTAAAGATGATGAAAAATAATTTGTAAGTTTGGATTAGTCAGAATTGGTTAGGTTTTCTGTAGCAACAATCGACTCCAAAAAATATGTTATTTATTGTTCACAATGCTTGACTCAGGCAAATTGACAGGGGGCTCTGCTTCATGTAGCCATTCAGGCACCTAGGATTAAAGAAGCTCCACCATTTTAATAGCTGTACTCTCTGGAACATGCAAACTCCTCAATCACCAGAGCAGAGGATAAAAGACTACAAATTTACACATGGACATTTACTGCTTCAGTGTGTTGGTTAAAACTAGTCACATAGTCCTGCCTCACCAAAAGGAGCCCATTAAAGATAAAAGAAAAATGTTACATTGGCTAAGGAATATTGACTCTCCAAGGGATTCTCTGTGGTTACAATTATTAACATTCCAAAAAATCATGAATAATCAGATTACTTTTTTATTGTTCATCTTATTTCCTACAAATCACTGCTCCCATATTTGGGGAAATGATTGTGTTTTGCCTGTGCAAAAGCTTACTTTGTATAGGCAAAATATACTTATTTTTGGATACCTCAGATGGTACTGGAGAAGATTTGGGAAAAGGCAATTTTACGGATAGGGAATAAAGACTTCTGTTTTGGGTATGTTTTACATTAAAAAAAAAAAAAAAAAAAAAAAAAAACTACCAGCCAACTGAGAATTGGCCTTTCTCTGCCTCTCATTCTTCTTCTTCTTTATCCACGGGCTTCTTTCTTTTCTTTCTTCTCCACGCCTTCTGTTCATACGGCAGGTCATGGCCTTGTACAAAATACAAGTTTCATGTATTTTAGTTTTACTCAGTATACATTTTTTCATATTTTTGGCTTCAGATAGTAAAGTATTTTAAACTACATTGTATTTCACTAATAGTATTCCCAGAGAAGGACTCTGATTAAATAAGTTTGGTTTAGATGCCCATGCATGTTTGAATGAAATCTGGCCTAGTAGCAAAGAATGTTTCGTACAAAATAACTACTCCAAAAGTATCCATGCTACTGACCCATTGCATACACATGCACACCCTTGCCTGAGAACCAGTCCAGTGAGCCCACCCCTGGCAAAGGCACACCTCTGCTACAACAAACTCTCAAAGTCTAACCCACTGAGACACTCACAAACACTTCTTCTTAATAGCTGAAGAAGCTGTTAAAACACACTACTGCGTTTACCCAGAATCAAAGCCAATGCACCCTGCCCAATTGACATCCTAGGTCCCATCTATGGAAATAATTATTTCCTTATGAAAGGTACTCCAGTAAATTGAAAGAGGTGACTATTCCACCAGATGCACTGATAATGTAGTAGCATAAGAAATATTAAAAAGTAAAAAACAAAAAACAAAACATGATGTCTCTAAAGGAACACAATAATTTTCCATTCGCAGATCTCAAAAAATGAAATTTATGAAATGCCAAAAAAATCAAAATAATAATCTTCATGAAATTCAGTGAGATACAAGAAAATATAGATACATAATTCAACAAAATCAGGAAAATAATTCATGATCTGAGTGAAAAATTTAACAAAGAGATAGACGTCATAAAAAATCATGAAAAAGAAATATTGAATGCTGATATGATTTGCCTATGTCCTCACCCAAATCTCATCTTGAACTGTAATTCCCATAATCCCCGCATGTTGTGGGAGGGACCCAGTGGGACATAATTGAATCATGGGGGCAGTTACCTCTGTGCTATTTTCATGATGGTGAGTGAATTGTCATGAGATCAGATGGTTTTATAAGGGGTTTCCCCCTCTTCACTCTGCACTTCTCCTTACTGCCGCCATGTGAAGCAGGATGTGTTTGCTTCCCTTTCTGTCATGATTGTAAGTTTCCTGAGGCCTCCGTAGCCCTGTGGAACTGTGAGTCAATTAAACCTCTTTCCTTTATAAATTATCCAGTCTCAGGTATGACCTTATAGCAATGTGAGAATGGACTAATATAGATGCAAAGAATTCAGTGAATCAAATCAAATCAAATAAACAAGTGAGAGTTTCAACAACAGATTAGATCAAGCAGAAGAAAGAATTTATGAACTTGTGAAGAAAACTCACAGGGCTTATGGGACACCACTAAGTGAACAAATATACATTCTATGGATGCTAAAGAAGAAGAAGAGATGGGGAAAACTGTAGGAAACCTATTTAATGAAATAATAGCTGAAAATTTCCAAAGTCTTGAGAGAGATGTGAACATCTAGATCCAGGAAGTTTAAAAGTCCCTAATAGATTCAACCCAAAAGATCCTCTCTGGGGCACATTTTAGACAAACTTTAAAAAGTCAAAAAGAATTCTAAAAACAGCAAGAGAATATGTCAAGTCACATCTAAGGGAATCCCCATTACACTAACAGAAGACTTCTCAGCAGAAACCTTGCAGGCCAAGAGAAAATAGAATGATATACTCAAAATGCTGAAAAAAAAAAAAAAAAAACCTGCCACCCAAGAATACTATACCCAGAAAAGCTTTTCTTCAGAAATGATAGAGAAATAAAATATTTTCAAGAAGGAAAGACTGAGGAAATTCGTCAACACCAGGCTGGCCTTACAAGAGATACTTAAGGAGTCCTACATCTGGAAGTGAAAGAACAATAACTACCATCATGAAAACACATGAAAGTATAAAACTAACAGAAAGAGCAGAAAGAGAAAGGAATCAAACCTTATCAATACAGAAAAACACTAAACTGCAAAGATAAATAATGAGAGGAAAAAAGTTGAAAAGGGCATACAAAACAACCAGAAAACAATTAGCAAAATGACAGAAGTCCTCACTTACCAATAATAACCTTGAATGTAAATGAATTAAACTATCTAATTAAAAAATATACACTAGCCAAATTGGAAAAAAAAAGACCTAACTATAGGCTATGGATCAAAGACTTAAATCTAAGATCTGAAACTGTAAAAATTCTGGAAGATAGCCAGGTGTGGTGGCTCACACTTGTAATCCCAGCACTTTGGGAGGCCAAGGTGGGAGGATCATCTGAGGTGGGGAGTTTGAGACCAGCCTGACCATCATGAAGAAACCCCATCTCTACTAAAAATACAAAATTAGCCAGGTGTGGTGGTGCACGCCTGTAATCCCAGCTACTCGGGAGACTGAAGCAGGAGAATCTCTTGAACCTCAGGGGCGGAGGTTGAGGTGAGCTGAGATTGTGCCATTGCACTCCAGCCTGAGTAACAAGAGTGAAACTCTGCTTCAAAAGAAAAAAAATTTTTGGAAGATAACTTAGGAAACCTGTTCTGGACATTGACCTAGGCAAAGAATTTATGACTAAGACCCCAAAACCAAATGCAACCAAAACAAGAAGAGATAAATGGGACCTAATTAAACGAAAACACTCTGTACAGCAAAAGAAATAATCATCAGAGTAAACAGACAACCCACAGAATGGGAGAAAATATTTACAAACTATGTATCCAACAAAGGTCTAATAACCAGAATCTACATGAAACTCAAATCAGTAAGAAGTAAAAACAAATAATCTCTTCAAAAAGTGGGCAAATGACATGAATAGACATTTCTCAAAAGAAGATATTCAAATAGCCAACAAACATATGAAAAAATGTTCATCACTAATCATCAGACAAATGCAAATTAAAATCACAATAAGATACCACCTTACCAGAGCCAGAATAGCCATTATTAAAAAGTCAAAAAACAATAAATGTTGGCATGGATGTGGCAACCACACACTGCTGGTGAAAATGTAAATTAGCTCAACCTCTATGGAAAACAGTATAAAGATTTCTTAAGGAACAGAACAAGGCCCTATCTCATATATATACACACTACATATATATATATATATGTATATTTATAAAAATATAAACATATGTATAGTCATTCTATTGTGTTATCAAAAACTAGAACTTAATTATTCTAATGGTATTTTTGTACCCATTGACCAACCCATCTTTTCCTTCCAACCCCACTACACTTCTCAGGTTCTGATAACCACCACCATTCAACTCACTACCTCCATGATATCAATTTCTTAGCTCCCACATATGAGTGAGAACATGTGATAGTTATCTTTCTGTGCCTGGATTATTTCACTTAACACAATGTTCTCCAGTTCCATCCACGTTGCTGCAAATGAAAGAATTTCATTCTTTTATACGGATGAACAGCCATATAAAATTCCATTGTGTATATATGCCATGTTTTCTTCATCCATTCATGACCACCACCTAGAATTCTATACTCTGTAAAAATATAATTCAATAATGAATTCTAAATACACATCTTCAGATAAATTGAAGCTGAAAGAAATAGTTTTCAGTAGACACAAACTATAAGAAATATTAAATACAAATATAAACATACAGAAAATAAACATAAATATAAAAGAAATAGTGCCAAATGAACACTTTTATCTATGGGAAGGGGAAAGAAACACCATAAAGGGTAAACATGTGTAACATAAAAGCCTGCTTTTTCAAATTTTTAAGGACTGTCTAATTAAAATAACAATGTATGATAAAGTTTATAACACATACAAAAGCAGCATATATGACAATTATAGCACAAAGGACAAAGAGAAAAAGTAAACAGAGTTATACCATGTAAGGTTTTTACATTGAACATGAAATGGTATGAAATTAACTCAAGGCAATCTATAATAAATTAAGGGTATGTGTTACCATTTTTAGAGCAGCCACTATGGGATGAACAAAAAATAGCCATATATTGTCTAGAGATCCTTCCATTGAGAGTTAGAGTCTGCAATAAATGTGGCAAAGTGATGTTGTATGAGTTCTGAGCCAAGGTCTCAAGAAGACTTACAGCTTCTGCTCTCACTCTCTTGAAATGCTGCTCCAAGGATTAGCATCCTTAAGGATGAGAGACTACTTGGCGTAGAAGAGCTAGCCAACCCAGCCCACCTAGCTTTGTAACTAGCCTACACTACGTGGAACAGAGACTAAGGCACCCCATCTAATGTGATTCACAAAATATTATGAGTCAATAAGTGTATGTCATTTCAAGTCACTAAATTTGGGAGTAGTTGATAGTCACAAAAAGGATGCATGTTGTAAATTCAGAACAGCTATTTTAAAAAATGATACAAACAACTATGGCTAAAAAGCCAAAAGACAAGCTAAAACAAAATAGTAAGGAAAAAACTTGATTGATTCAAGAGAAACAAGAAAACAAAGAGAAAATGTGATAAATAGAAAGGAAATTGCCAGATAAAAAACTTAAACTGGGTCACATTAGTAATTCCATTAGATGTAAATGGATGAAGTTGATCAACCAAAAGACAAAGATGCCATACTACTAGAAATAAGATGATCCACCTATATGCTACTTGCAAGGGACACAGTTCAAGGAGGAGGACACAAATGGGTTGAAAATAAAAGAATGGAAAATTACATGCCACGCAAACACTAAGCATAAGAAAGCCAGGGTACCTGTATTAATGTTAGACAAAAGAGACTTTGGAACAAAGTTCCAAAGTTCCAGAGATAAAGAAAAACATTTCATGATGATAAGATGATGAATTTATCAGATGGACCACAACAACCTTACATATCTGTGCACCCAATGACATAGCTTCAAAATACAATAATGTATAATGTACAGAAATAATGTTATACATTATGTTATATGTTATGTATGTTTAATATATTGTATTAGGTTATATATTTTTATTATATTATGTTCTATATTATACATAATGTACAGAAAGAGTAGGCAAAAGTTCATTTGGGATAAATAAGATTAGGAAAACACTATTAAGCAACCTCACCTAACTGATACATAGGAAATGCTACATCCCAAACCAGCAGACTTCAAATTCCATTCGAGTGTATATAGAAAATTCACCAAAATGGATCACATGTTGGTCAGGTTTAATAAATCACAAAGGATTGAAGTCAAACCAAATATGTTATTTCACCACAATGGAATAAAAGTAGTAATACAAGTAATTAATAACAAAAAGAAATTGAACAACACATTCCTAAATGACTCATGCATGGACGAATAAATCATGCATAGGAATAGGAAAATACTTTAAAATGAACACTAGTGAAATAAACATGAAACTTCATGGGTTGATTCTAAAGTAGTGTTTAGAATTCTAAATGACTATAGTAGGAAAGAAAAATCTGGAATCAATGATCCAAGCTTCCGACTCAAGAAGCTAGAAAAAGAAAATCAAATTAAATCCAAAGAAAATCAAATAAAAGAAGAAATAAAAATGAGAAGACACCAATAAAACATAAAACAGATCAATGTCAATTATACCTCAACAAAGCTGCTAATAAAAATAGATTATGTATTTATTCATTCATTCATTCATTCATTCATTCATTTTAGACGGAGTCTCATTCTGTCGCCCAGGCTGGAGTGCAGCGGCGCGATTTCGGCTCACTGCCAGCTCTGCCTCCTGGGTTCATGCCATTCTCCTGCCTCAGCTAAAAATAGATTTTTAAAACTCCAAAAAAGATAATTTTTGTCCCTTGAGAAGATTAGTAAAAGTCATGACTACAATCATGTAAATGAAAAAGGGCATTACGACAAATTCTATTGATATAATAAATATGAGATATTGCAACTAGCAGGACAAAAAATTTGACAACTCAAACGAAACAAATTCCTTAATAAAGTTAACTTTCACAAACTAAAACAAGAAGAAATAGAATCTGAATAGTCACATATCTGTTAAAGAGTCATATATCCTGTTAAAGAAATTGAATCTATAATTAAGAACACTCCACTCCCACTCCATCCCCACGACGGGATAAAAAGCCCCGGGTGCAGATGATTTCTCTCAAACATTTAAGGAAGAAATGCCAGTTCTATACATATTTCTTCAAAAAATAGAAGAGGAAAGAGCAATGTTCAACTTGTTTTTTTAGTTAGCTTTATTGAGATTTAATTGACAGAAAGAGTTTTGCCACATATATACACAATTACCATAATCAACATAAAGGACATATCCATCACTCCAAAAAAATTTATTCATGCACCTTGGTAATCCCTCTCTCTCCCATGCTCCATTTCCACACAAACACTTATCTGCTTTGTGTCATTATCAATCACTCTGCATTTTTTACAATTTTACACAAATTGAATCAAAAGATTTACTCATCTTTGTCTGGCTTTATTCAGCATAATTATCTTGGGATTTATCCATGTTGTTGCATGCATCATTAGTTCTTTTTGATGGCTGAACGGAATTTCCTTAAATGGATATGCTAGAATTTATTCATTCACCTGCTGATGAACATTTAGATTGTTTTACATTTTTGCCTGATACAAATATGGCTGCTATGAACATTCATGCAGAAGTCTGTGTGTGGATATATGATGCCATCTTATTTCTCTTGAGCAAATACCTAGGCGTGGAATACCTAGGGTTTTATGATAGACAAATGTCTAAATGTTTAAGCAACTGCCAAACTATTTTCCAAAATGGTTTTACATTTGACATTACACCCACAACACAGAGTGACAGTTTCTTCGTATGGCTTCCAACACTTGGCATGGTCCGTATAAAACTGTATGACATTGGAAACCATTTGCCAGTTTCTTATAAAGTTAAATACACATCTAACCTATGCCCCAGTAATTCCTTCTCCTTAGTGTATATGCAAGAGAAATGAATGCATATACTCATTCAAAAAGGCATTTATAAGAATGTCCTCAGAAACTTGCTTCACAACAGCTCAGCAATGAAGACAACCCAAATGTGTATGGACAGAATAATGGATAAACAAACTGTAGTATATTCCTATTTATACATACAACGACATGGGCAAATCTCAAAAAATATTATGTTGAATGAAAGAAGCCAAGGCCAGGTGCAGTGACTCACACTTGTAATCCCAGCACGTTAGATGGCCAAGATGGGGGATCGTTTGAAGACGGGAGTTTGAGAGCAACCTGAACAATATGGTGAGACCCCCATCGCTACAAAAAACATTTAAAAATTAAGCCAGGCACAGTGGCTCACACCTCTAATCCCAGCACTTTGGGAGCCCAAGGCAGATGTATTACTTGAGGTCAGGAGTTCGAGACCAGCCTGGCTAACATGGTAAATCCCTGTCTCTAGTAAAAATACAAAAATTACCCAGCCGTGGTAATGGGCACCTGGAATCTCACCTACTCAGGAAGCTAAGGCAGGAGAATTGCTTGAAACGAGAAGACGGAGGTTGTAGTGAGCCGAGATCGCACCGCTGCATTCTAGCCCGTTTGACAGAGTGAGACTCTGTCTCAAAAAAAAATAAAATAAAATAAAATAAAATTAGCCCAGTGTGTATGGTGCAGGCCTATATTCCCAGCTACTCAGGAGGCTGAGGTGAGAGGATCACTTAAGCCCAGGAGGTAGAAGCTGCAGTGAACTGATAGTGCCACTGCACTCCAGCCTGGGCGACACAGCAAGACTCCATCTCTAAGAATTAAAAAATTACATGTTACCAAAAGAAGAAAGAATCCAAACACAAGAGAACATACTCCATGATTCCATTTATATGAAGCTTAAGTAGGCAAACTAATTTGTAGTCATACATGTCAGAATAGCAGTTGTCTATGGAGGGTGGAGGAAGAATGATTGTCTGGACAGGGACAGGAAGGGATTTTTCTAGGGTGCAGAAATCTTTAATATTTTGATCTGTGTGGTAGTGATATGCATGTATATTTTTAAAATTCATTCAGCTATACATGTAAGATTAACGTATTTTACAGTATGTAAATTATACCTCAGTAAAGTGCTGTTAGCGTAAAACAGAAAACCTGTATTTGGTAGTCGGTTCTCCTGGAAAAAAAAAAAAAAAAGAAGGAAAGGAAGAGGGAGAAGACAGAGAGAAAATGAGGGAGAAAGAAAGAGAGGGAGGGAAAAATATATTTACAATTTCATGGCTTTCCATAATAGTCTTTAAATGCATCTGTTGTCCAGGCATTCCAGTCAATGTAACGTTTGTCCCAAATTTTTCAATTTTTTATTATTAGTTTTGTAACTTTCAGTTTATACCTCTAGCTTCTACCATGGTGAGACCTAGTATGGTGTGAGACATGCACGCATGGAACAGAGTTGTCACTTTGATGTGTATTTAAATCTAAAAGACAAAACAATCATATCTTATCTTGATTTTCCTGATTCTTTCCAGACTAAAATCTCGTCTACTAAGAGAGCACTGATATGGTTTGGCTTTGTGTCCCCACCCAAATCTCATTTTGAACTGTGGTTCCCATAATCTTCACTTGTCATGGGAGGGACAAGGTGGAGATCGTTGAATCATGGTGGTGGTTTCACCCATCCTGTTCTCACGATAGTGAGCTAGTTCTCACGAGATCTGATGGTTTTATAAGGTGTCTCTCCCTTCGTGCAGCACTCACTGTCTCCTGCTGCCATATGAAGAAAGACATGTTTGCTTCCCCTTCCGCCGTGATTGTAAGTTTATGAGGCCTCCCCAGCCTTGCAGAACTGTGAGTCAATTAAACCTCTTTCCTTTAAAAATTACCCAGTCTCGAGTATTTCTTCATAGCCACAGGAGAATGAACTAATACAAGCACAGAAGATGTTCTCTATTAAATATATATATATATATATCTATCTCAGAAGACCATGAGGATTTGAAGACTAGAAGAGATATATATATATATATCAGACATAAGGATATAGGCAGGGCTAATTTCTGTGGTCTAGAGTAGAAGTGAGAGAATTTTCTATACTGCTGCTCCTAGCAGCCATCTGGTGTATCAGCCAGTTGTATTATGGTCCATGCCATAGCATGGAAGATGCACAAAGCTGACAGGTTGTCCATTAGCAGGCTTTTAGGTATAAATGAAAAATGTGCAGAAAACAAGGACTAAAAGCCCTGCTGTAGAAAATCTAGAGGGTAGTTTGAAAGCTCTTGCTACAGTGGTTTAGTCAGTTTTTGTATGATACAAAGCCACAGCAATATATTTTGTTTGGTAACCTTTTGTATTTTGCAATAAATACTCTTAACAGCAGTAAACTCAAGAAATAGAAGTGCATGTTACTCAACAAAATTAACAAACATGTATTTTGCACAAAATGTTTGTCAGCGTCTATCATCCCTTGTCTTAGTCATAGTAATGTCCATGAGGATTTGAAGACTAGAAGATAAAAATCTGTTGAAGATGCATGAGGATTTGCTTTCAAAGACTGTGCCTGATGATAATGATTTAAAACACAACTATAGCAGGTGTGTTTATACTTCATTCTGTGAACCATGACTTTTCATTGAAATCAAAGGAAATTTTGTTCATTTTTTAATTTCAATTTTTTGGGCACAAAAAGAGTAAAGCAATACTTAATAAAATATTGGTTCTAATAGCAAAAATATTATTTTGGACACAGTGAAATGGTGACAGTCATATAACATATCATTAAATGTTTCAACCAGAAAATCATTTAAGTTATCCCAATAATTTGATTTTTACATTCATTTCAAAGTAAAGTGGTTGAAAGTTCATTCTGTCAAAGATAAAATATCTGACATTGTGAGTATTTAAATTCAGCCAAAAAAACATCAACCTTAGAAACAACACTGTTTTGTTGTAGATGTATTTTGAGGGGGGTATTGTATAAACTTATAAGGTACATGTGTAACTTTTGTCATGTGGATAGATTGTGTAGCAGTGAAAATGGGGCTTTTAGGGTATATATCACCTGAAAAATATGTACTAAGTAATTTTCAGTCATCCATTCTGCTGTCACCACATGTGTACACATTATTTATCTTCCATTTAAAAGTAAGAATATGCAGTATTTGTCTTTCTGTGACTGACTTGCTCAGTTTAAGATAATGGCCTCCAGTTCTATCCATGTCGCTGCAAAAGACGTGACTTCATCCTTTTTATGGTTGAGTAGTATTCCTTTGTGTATATATACCACATTTTTAGTTCAGTCATACATCAATGAACACTTAGGTTTATTCCATATCTTTGTTTTTGTGAATAATGCTGTGATAAACATATGAGTGCAGGTATATTTTTGATGTAATTATTTCTTTTCCTTTGGGTAGATATCCAGTAGTGGGATTGCTAGATCAAATGATAGTGGTATTTTTAGTTCTTTGAGAAATCTTCATATTATTTTTCATACAGGTTGTACTAATTTACATTCACACTAATAGTGTATAATCATCCCCTTTTCTCTTCACCTTTGCCAACATCTGTTATTTTTTGTCTTTTTTTTTGTTTGTTTTTGTTTTTTTTGAGACAGAGTCTCACTCTGTCATCCAGGCTGGAGTGCAATGGCACCATCTTGGCTCACTGCAACCTCCACCTCCCAGGTTCAAGCAATTCTCCTGCCTCAGCCTCCAGAGTAGCTGGGACTACAGGTGCCCACCACCATGCCCAGCTAATTTTTTGTATTTTTAGTAGAGACAGGGTTTCACTGTGTTGGTCAGTATGGTTTCAATCTCCTGACCTCGTGATCCGCCTGCCTCAGTCTCCCAAAGTATGTCTTTTTAATAGTCGCCGTTCAGACTGGTATGAGACAATATTTCACTGTGGTTTTAATTTGCATTTCTCTAATGATTAGTGATGTTGAACATTTTTTCACATTCTTGTTGGTCATTTGTACGTTTTCCTTTGATAAATGTCTATTCATGCTTTTAGCCCACTTTTTAATGGATTTATTGGTGTTTTTGTTGTTGTTGAGTTGTATGAGTCCCTTGTAAATTCTGGATATTAGTCCTCTGTCAGATGCATAGTTTATAAATATTTTAAATTCAAATTTCAGTGAAATACAACGTCATGATAAAAAAAATATTTTTATTGAATTATGAAATCTGTGAAACATATATATTTGGAATCAGTGTGATCACATAATTTTGAAGTGCATCTAAACAAGATGTGATTGTCTTTCCATCAAAATAGAAGCTATAATTGCTCAAATTTACAAACATTTTTAGAGTAGACAGAGTTAGAGAAGTTGAGTTGCCAAATTTTTTTATCAACATGAAATTAGATTTTTAAAAAAAAACAAAAATATAAACAACAAACCCTCTGCAGGGCAGTTCTGTAGCTCACTGTTGCTTTCCTGCCTCTAATCTATAGGATCAGAGAAGTGTTTAAGCATTTAAAGTATGACCCTGTAATTAACCTACAATAGTATTGAACCCACTCGTGAACATTTTCTCAAAATTCTAGTTGTGTTTTCTTCAAAATCAGTTTAGAAATCTTTAGTCTTTAATCACAACCTGTGGTAAATAAAGCACAAAAACCTTCAAATTTTGAAGACATTAGCAAATTCAAAATATTGGAAACTGATCTTGCAAACTGGAAAGCATTGAAATTTATCCCCTGTATAAAAAGGAGAAACAAAAAAAGAAGCAAAAGCAGTCTATAATTCTGAAATGTGTAATTCTGAAAATGCATAATTGTGGCTTAGAATGTATTGACTTGTAGCAAGAAAGCCGTATCTTTTGATACAGCTCCCAATTTTAATTGGATGAACTTATATTTTGAATTAAAATAAAATAGTTCATAGCAACAATCATTTTTTCATATCTAAATCTGATTAAACATTCAAAATATATATTATTATTTTGTATTATAAAATATATATTGTAAAATATATTATTATTTTGTGTTGAAAAATATTCTAACTGGAGACCCAAAAAAATTGCACACGAAAAATACAGAACCTGAAATATTTCTACAGTTCAGTGTAAAAAAAATTAGAATTAAGAATATCCTTCATTTAAAAAGCACTAAATGTGGAAAGGAAAAACTGGTGCCAGCCACTGCGAAAAACACACAAAAATATAAAGACCTATGACACTATGAAGAAACTGCATCAACTAATGTGCAAAATAACCAGCTAGCATCATGATGACAGGATCAAATTCACACATAACAATATTAACCTTAAACGTAAATGGGCTAAATGCCCCAATTAAGAGACACAGACTAGCAAATTGGATAAAGAGGCAAGACCCATTGGTGTGCTGTATTCAGGAGACCTATCTCACATGCAAAGACACACATAGGCTCAAAATTTACCAAGGAATATTTACCAAGCAAATGGAGAGAAAAACAAACAAACAAACAAACAAAACACGCAAGGGTTGCAATCCTAGTCTCTGATAGAACACACTTTAAATCAAGAAAGATCAAAAAAGACAAAGAAGGGCATTACATAATGGTAAAGGGATCAATGCAACAAGAAGAGCTAACTATCCTAAATATATATGCACCCAATACAGGAGTACTCAGATTCATAAAACAAGTTCTTAGAGACATACAAAGAGACTTGGACTCTCATACAGTAATAGTGGGAAGCTCTAACACCTCACTGTCACTATTAGAGACATACAGAGAGACTTAGACTCTCATACAGTAATAGTGGGAAGCTCTAACACCTCACTGTTAATATTAGATCAATCAGACAGAAAATTAACAAAGATACTTAGGACCTGAACTCAGCTCTGCACCAAGTGGGCCTAACAGACATCTACAGAACTCTCCACCCCAAATCAAGAGAATATACATTCTTCTCAGCACCACATAGCACATATTCAAAAATTGACCACATAATTGTAAGTAAAACACTCCTCAGTAAATGCAAAAGTACAGAAATCGTAACAGTCTCTCAGACCACAATAGAACCGAATTAGAACTCAGGATTAAGAAAATCACTCAAAACCACACAACTACATGGAAATTGAACAACCTGCTCCTGAATGACTACTGGGTAAATAACAAAATTAAGGCAGAAACAAATAAGTTCTTTGAGGCCAATGAGAACAAAGAGACAACATACCAGAATCTCTGGAACACAGCTAAAGTAGTGTTAAGAAGCAAATTTATAGCACTAAATGCCTACAACAGAAAGCTGGAAAGATCTAAAATCAACAGACTAACATCACAATTAAAAGAACTAGAAAGGCAAGAGCAAACAAATTCAAAAGCTAGCAGAAAACAAGAAATAACTAAGATCAGAGCATAACTGAAGGAGATAGAGACACAAAAAACCCTTCAAAAGATCAGTGAATCCAGTCGCTGTGTTTTTTTTTTTTTAAATTAACAAAATAGGTGGACCAGTCACTAGACTAATAAAGAAGAAAAAAGAAGAATCAAATAGACACAATATAAAATGATAAACGGGATATCACCACTGATCCCACAGAAATACAAACTACCATCAGAGAATGCTATAAACACCTCTATGCAAATAAACTAGAAAATCTAGAAGAAATGGATAAATTCCTGAACACATACACCCTCCCAAGACTAAACCAAAAAGAAGTTAAATCCCTGAAAAGACCAATAACAAGTTCTGAAATTGAGGCAGTAATTAATAGCCTACCAACCAAAAAATGCCCCAGACCAGGTGGATTCAAACAGAGGTACAAACAGGAGCTGATACCATTCCTTCTAAAACTATTCCGAACAATAGAAAAAAAGGAACTGCTCCCTAACTCATTTTATGAGGCCAGCATCATCCGGATACCAAAACCTCACAGAGACACAACAAAAAAAGAAAATTTCAGGGCAACATACCTGGTGAACACTGATACAAAAATCCTCAGTAAAATACTGGCAAACCAAATCCAGCAGCACATCAAAAAGCTTATCCACCACGATCAAGTTGGCTTCATACCTGGGATGCAAGGCTTGTTCAACATATGCAAATCAATAAATGTAATCCACCACATAAACAGAACCAATGACAAATACCACATGATTATCTCAATAGAAGCAGATAAGGTATTTGATAAAATTCAACACCCTTCATGCTAAAAACACTCAATAAACTAGGTACTGATGGAACATATCTCAAAATAATAAGAGCTATTTATGACAAAACCACAGCCAATATCATACCGAATGGGCAAAAGCTGGAAGCATTGCCTTTGAAAACCGGCACAAGACAAGGATGCACTCTCTCACCACTCCTATTCAACATGGAATTGAAAGTTCTGATCAGCGCAATCAGGCAAGAGAAAGAAATAAAGGTATTCAAATAGGAAGAGAGGAAGTTGAATTGTCTGTGTTTGCAGATGACATGATTGTATATTTAGAAAATCCCATCGTCTCAGCCCAAAATCTCCTTAAGCTGATAAGTAACTTCAGCAAAGTCTCAGGATACAAAATCAATGTGCAAAAATCACAAACATTCCTATGCACGAATAATAGACAAACAGCCAAATCATGACTGAACTCCCATTCACAACTGTAACAAAGAGAATAAAATACCTAGGAACCCAACTTACAAAGGATGTGAAGGACCTCTTCAAGAACTACAAACCACTGCTCAAGAAAATATGAGAGGACACAAACAAATGGAAAAATATTCCATGATCATGGATAGGAAGAATCAATATTGTGAAAATGGCCATACTGCCCGAAGTAATTTATAGACTCAATGCTATCCCCATCAAGCAACCACTGACTTTCTTCACAGGATTAGGAAAAAAACTACTTCGAATTTCATATGGAACCAAAAAAGAGCCCACATAGCAATGACAATCCTAAGCAAAAAGAACAAACCTGGAGGCATCACGCTACCTGACTTCAAACTATATTACAAGGCTACAGTAATCAAAAAGCATGGTACTGGTACCAAAACAGATATATAGACCAATGGAACAGAACAGAGACCTTAGAATTAGCACCATACATCTACAGTCATCTGATCTTTGACAAACCTGACAAAAAACAAGCAATGGGGAAAGATTCCCTACGTAATAAATGTTGCTGGGAAAACTGGCTAGCCATATGCAGAAAACTGAAACTGGACCCGTTTGTTGCACCTTATACAAAAATTAATCCGAGATGGATTAAAGATTTAAATGTAAAACTCAAAACCATAAAAACCCTAGAAGAAAACCTAGGCAATGTCATTCAGGACATAGGCATTGGCAAAGGCTTCAGTGACTAAAACACTAAATGCAATTGCAACGGCCTGGCATGGTGGCTCATGCCTGTAATGCCCACACTTTGGGAAGCCGAGGTGGGTGGATCACCTGAGGTCAGGATTTCGAGACCAGCCTGGCCAACATGGTGAAACCCCGTCTCTACTAAAAATACAAAAAATTAGCTGTGCCTGGTGACTGGCACCTGTAATCCCAGCTACTCAGGAGGCTGAGGCAGGAGAATCGCTAGAAACCAGGAGGTGGAGGTTGCAGTCAGCCAAGATCATGACATTGCATTCCAACCTGGGCAACAAGAGTGAAACTCCGTCTCAAAGGAAAAAAAAAAAAAAGCAATTGCAACAAAAGCCAAAATTGACAAACTGACAAATGGAATTTAATTAAACTAAAGAGCTTCTGCACAGCAAAAGAAAACATCATCAGAGTGAAGAGGCAACCTACAGAATGAGAGCTGCTGACCTTTGACAAAGGTCTGATATCCAGAATCTACAAGGAACTTAAAAAAATTCTACGAGAAAAAAAACAATCCCATCAAAAAGTAGGTAAAGGATATGAACAGACACTTCTCAAAAGAAGGCATTATGCAGTCAACAAACCTATACTCATCATCACTGGTCATTGGAGAAATGCAAATCAAAACCACAATGAGATACCATCTCATGCCAGTTAGAATGGTGATTATTAAAAAGTCAGGAAACAACAGATGCTGCTGAGGCTGTGGAGATTTAGGAATGCTTTTACACTATTGATGGGACTGTAAATTAGTTTAACAATTGTGGAAGATAGTGTGACGATTCCTCAAAGATCTAGAACCAGAAATACCATTTGACCCAGCAATCCCATTACTGGGTATATACCCAAAGGATGATAAAGCATTCTACTATAAAGACACATGCACACATATGTTATTGCCCATTCAGTATGATGTCAGCTGTGGGTTTGTCATAGATGGCTCTTCTTATTTTGAGGTATGTTCCTTCGATGCCAGGAATAAAGCCTACTTGCTCATGGTGTATTAACTTTTTGATTTGCTGCTGGATTCAGTTTGCTAGTATTTTCTTGAGGATTTATGCATGTATGTTCATTGGGGATATTGGCCTGAAGTTTTCTTTTTCCCTTTAGTCTCTGCCAGATTTTGATATTAGGCTGATGCCAGCTTCATATAATCAGTTAGGGAGGAGTCCCTCCTCCTCGATTTTTTTAGAATAGCTTCAGTAGGATTGGTACCAGTTCTTTGTACATCTAAAGATGTACATCTTAGATGTACATCTAAAGCAGGCTAATAGGACTGATAAACTATTTTAATAATGTTTCAAGATACAAAATGGATGTACAAAAATCAGTAGCATGTCTAATAATGTCCAGGCTGGGAGTCAGATCAAGAACATAATCCCATTTATAATAACCGCAAAGAAAATGAAATACCTAGGAACACAGCTAATCAAGGAGCTGAAAGATGCCTACAAATAGAACTACAAAACACTTCTGAAAGAAATTGCAGATGACAAAAATAAATGGAAAAACATTCCATGCTCATGGACTGGGAGAATCTATATCATTAAAGTGGCCATACAACCCAAAGCAATCTACAGATGCAATGCTATTCCTATCAAACTATCAACATCATTCTTCACAGAATTAGAAAAAAACTATCCTAAAATTCATACAGAAGAAAAAAGAGACCAAATGGTCCAAACAATCATAAGTAAAATGAACAAAGCTGGAGACATAACACTACCCAACTTCAAACTATGACATTAGGTTATAGTAACCAAAATAGCATGGTACTGGTACAAAACCAGACACACAGGCCAGTGGAACAGAATAGTGAACCCAGAAGTAAATCCACACACCTATAACCATGTGATCTCCAACAAAGTCAACAGAAACAAGCAATGAGGAAAAGATTCCCTATTCGATAAATGGTGCTGGGATAACTGGCTAGCCATATGCAGAAGAATGAAACTGGACCCTTACCTTTCACCATATATAAAAATTAACTCAAGATGGATCAAAGACTTAAATGTAAGACCTCAAATTTAAGGAAAAAAAATCTAGAAGAGAACCTAGGAAATACCCTCTGGATATTGGCCTTGGGGAAGAATTTAGGACTAAGTCCTCAAAACAACTGCAATTAACCAAAAATTGACAAGTGGGATCTAATTAAATGAAAAAGCCTCTGCACAGCAAAGGAAACTATCTACACACACAAAAAAAAAACCTACAGAATGGGAGAAATACTCACAAATATACATCTACAAAGGTCTAATATTCAGAATTTATAAGGAACCTAGACAAATCAAGAGGCAGAAAACAACCCCATTAAAAAATGGTCAAAGGCAAAAACAAGCAATGGGGAAAGGATTCCCTATTTAATAAATGGTGCTGGGAAAACTGGCTAGCCATATGCAGAAAACTGAAACTGAATTCCTTCCTTACACCATATACAAAAATTAACTCAAGATGGATTAAAGACTTAAATGTAAGACCTAACACCATAAAAACCCTAGAAGAAACCTAGGCTATAATACCATTCAGGACATAGGCATGGGCAAAGACTCCATGACTAAAACACCGAAAGCCATGGCAACAAAAGCCAAAATAGACAAATGGGATCTAATTACATTAAAGAGCTTCTGCACAGCAAAATAAACTATCATCAGAGTGAACAGGCAACCTACAGAATGGGAGAAAATTTTTGCAATCTACCCATCTCACAAAGGGCTAATATCCAGAATCTACAAAGAACTTAGGCAAATTTACAAGAAAAAAACAAACAAGCCCATCAAAAAGGATATTAACAGATGCTTCTCAAAAGAAGACATTTATGCAGTCAAATAAACATATGAAAATAAGCTCATCATCACTGGTCATTAGAGAAATGCAAATCAAGACCACAGTGAGATACCATCTCACAACAGTTAGAATGGTGATCATTAAAAACTCAAGAAACAGCAGATGCTGGAGAAGATGTGGAGAAATAGGAACGCTTTTACACTGTTGGGAGTGTAAATTAGTTCAACCACTGTGAAACACAGTGTGGCAATTCCGCAAGGATCTAGAACCGGAAATACCATTTGACCCAGCAATTCCGTTACTGGGTATATACCCAAAGGATGATAAATCATGCTACTATACAGACACATGCACATGTATGTTTATTGTGGCACTATTCACAATAGCAAAGACTTGGAACCAACCCAAATGTCCATCAGTGATAGACTGGATTAAGAAATGTGGCACATATACATCATGGAATACTATGCAGCCATAAAAAAGGATGAGTTCATGCTCTTTGCAGGGAAATGGATGAAGCTGGAAACCATCATTCTAAGCAAACTATCACAAGGACGGAAAACCAAACACCACATGTTCTCATTCATAGGTGGGAGTTGAACAACAAGAACACATGGACACAAAATGGGGAACATCGCACACCAGGGCCTGTCGCGGGGTGGGGGGCAAGGGGAGGGATAGCATTAGGAGAAACATCTAATGTAAATGACAAGTTGATGGGTGCAGCAAACCAACATGGCACATGTATACCTGTGTAACAAACCTGCGTGTTGTACACATGTACACTAGAACTTAAAGTATAATTTTAAAAAATGGTCAAAGGACATGAGCAGACACTTCTCAGAAGGAGACATACAAGCAGCCAACAAACGTATGGAAAAATGCTAATCATCACTAATCATCAGAGAAATGCAAATAAAAAACCTCAGTGAGATACCACCACACACCAGTCAGAATAGTTACTATTAAAAAGTCAAAAAACAACAAATGCAGGCAAGGCTGTGGAGAAAAGGGAATGCTTACACACTGTTGGTGGAAATGTAAATAGTTCAGCCACAGTGGAAAGCAGTTTGGAGATTTCTCAAAGAACTAAAAATAAAACTACCAATCAAGCCAGCAATCCCATTATTAGGTATCTACCCAAAAGAATATAAATTGTTCTACCAAAAAGACACATACACTCATAAGTTCATTACAGCACTATGCAGAATACAAAGATAGGATATCAACGTAGATGCCCATCAACAGTGAAGTGGATTTTTTTTTAATGTGGTACATATACACCACGGAATCCTATGCAGCCCTAAGAAAGAATAAAATCATGTCCCTTGCTGCAACATGGATGCAGCAGGCAGCCATGATCCTAAGCAAATTAACACAGGAACAGAAAACTGAATACCACATATTCTCATTCATAAATGGGAGCTAAACATTGAGCACACAAGACATAAACAAGGGAACAATAGACACTGCAGACTATTAGTGGGGGAAGGGAGGTGAGGGTGTGGGTTGAAAAACTACCTATTGGGTGCTATGCTCACTACCTGGATGCAATATACCCATGTAACAAGCCTGCACATGTACCCCCATATCTAAAATAGAAGTTGACATTTTAGAAAAAGAAAGAAAAAGAAAATCGTTTTTGTAGAACAAGGTATTTATTACTTTTCGCTGCGTAACTTAAAACTTAAAAAACTTAGTGTGTTTAACCAACAACCATTCACTTAACTCACTCTTCTGCAGGTCAGCAGCTTGTGTTGGCTCAGCTGGGCAGTTCTGGTCTGAGTGCGACTTGGCTGATATTGGTTGGATATGCTCATTTGCCTGTAGTTCTCTGCAAGGTATGGGCCTGAATGGTCAATAATGACTTCATCTGGTACAACTGAGGCAACTGGGGCTCCTTTTCTCATGGTTTCCTGTTCTCCAGTAGGCTACCCAGGCTCATTCACATGGCATTCTCATGGTTCCAAAAATACAAAAACAGCAGCCTCAAAGCCTTTTGAGGCCTAGGGCTACGAATGGCATGACGTCACTTCCTTCACACTCTATCAGTCAAAGTAAGTCATAAGACCATACAGTTTCGAGAAATGGAGAGATAAATTCACTCTTTTAATGAGAGTTGCTTCGAGATATTGTGGCCACTTCTGCAAATCTCCTACAAACTATTTTAGAGCTCTACCAATATAAAAATTCAATTTACTGATAAACAAATACTCTGAAAAGTATATAATTTTAATTTATTTTAGAACCCTTTTCACTCACTCACTACTTGGATAATAATGGATCTCCTCAAGCCATTCCATGACTCCTTCAGGAGCCCAGGGAATCTTTTCGCAAAGCCCTAAAATTGAGAGAGATGACACCAGCAAGATTAAAAAAAAAAAAAAAAGACTCAGAACTTAGAATACAACTGAGTTATGGCTGTGGTGGTACACCAAAGCAAAGATCCTTGACTTCCTTCTGCTGTAGTCTCTAGGGCCTTCCTGATGTAGGACCTACCCTGCATCTTCAACCTCTGTGAAGCTGAACTTGTCACATGCATTGACATAGAATAAACACCCTTTATTTGAGCTCCTTGGGAAGTCTTTCCTCAAGTTCTCTGTCACAAAACAGTCAAATGGTCTACAAGGATCAGTGCTGTCTCCTGGAAAAAGAAATGGGATTGAGTTAAAAGAATTCTGTTTCTGTCCTTGCTTCAACACTTGTAAGGTGAATGTCTTTGCCAAGTCTTTTCCAATTCTTAGATTCTCAGAGTCCGTCATCTTTGTGGAGGACTCCAGTTATGAGCCAACAGGTGGATTTTAACCAGGAACAATACTCCATATCAGCTCCATTAGATGTTTTCAAAGAGAGGAGATGCTCAAGAGAAAATACCAGTGATGGGTTTTCTAGAGGGCAACCATTTACTTTCTCCTTGAGATATGCCTAAGACATCCTCACAATAACTACTGTGGAAGAATAATACCTTGTCTACAGTCATAGTGGTAATATTATATTCCCAATCTCAGAAAGCAGACAATAGTGAACCTACAACTGAAAAGAATCTCATCTCTATGAATGGGTTTATGAACTTCACTGATTACCCAGAGTTGGAATTGCCCTTGTTCTTAGTGTTTCTCAGTTGCTTCCTGGCCATTATTTTGAGAAATATGGAATGGGTCATTCTGACCCAAGTGCATCTCTTCACCCTATATACTTCTTCCTAACAAATGTCACCCTTTGGGATACCTCAGTCATCATGCCTCAGATCCTGGCCATTCTGGCCACAGGCAAGACAACCATTTCCTATGGCCACTAATAAAAGCAATGAGATCCTTTTTCTTCATTTGTGTAGGAACTTAGTGTTTCCTGCCAACAGCAATGGCCATAAGCAGCCCACAGCCCCACACTGCAGCCATGAACTTCAAGACATGTTGGGGGGGTTTTTTGGTGGGGATTTGTTGTTGTTGTTGTTATTGTTGTTGTTGTTCTTTTTCAGACAGAGTCTCACTCCATCACCCAGGCTGGAGTGCAGTGGCACGATCTCAGCTCACTGCAATCTCCACCTCCCGGGTTCAAGCGATTCTCGTTTCTCATGCCTCAGCCACCCGAGTAGCTGGAATTACAGGCATGCACCACCATGCCCGGCTAATTTTTGTATTTTCGGTAAAGATGAGATTTTGCCGTGTTGGCGAGGCTGATCTCAAAATCCTGGCCTCAAATGATCTGCCCACCTCAGCCTCCTAAAGTCCTGGAATTACAGGCACGAGCCACCATGCCTGGCTGACATGCTAGGTTTTGATGGTGAATGTGGTGAATACCTACACCTGAGGACTATCAGGAGCCACTTTCAACACCATCTGCACATTTGCCCACTTCTTCTGTGATGACAATTAGATCAAATTCTGTCACATCCTGCCCCTGCTGAAGCTCATTTAACATACTTCAGGAAACAGCAAGATAATCCTTGTGTTCTTTGACAATTTTTATGATTACAGCTGGCACTAGGGTCATCCTGATCTCCTGTCTGCTAATCATCAGGGCTTTGAGGGTGAAGTCATCAAGTGGCAAAGCCAAGGTTTTATCCATCCACTTGTGCCTCCCACCTAACTGCTATGACCTTCCTTTGGGATCCTCATCTTCAGACATGTGAAGTATCTCAGATAAATCACTGAAAGAAGACAAGCTGGCATATGTCCTGCACCATCTTTGTTCTTATGCTAAAACTTTTGATCCAAAGTCTAAAGAAGGATATACAAGTTGCCTTCAGAAAGGCCGTAGGTAACTTCTGGGTTTTTGAGAGGCTGTAACTCTAGGTGAAACTTCTTCTTGGCCAATCTGCTCTTAAAGTCCTTAAGCTATTGAAGGATAAGCAGGATGTGACTTCCCCAATAGCTGCTTGACAAACTTACAAGATCTGTTGTTTCCCATTTGTGAACATCCTGCTCCTCCACCTGATTCATGTCTGCCTTTTTTCATCTATTCTGTATCCCAAGCCTCTCAGAACCTTCCTGGAACCTGTTTTCCAAGAGTCATAGAATCTCAACATTGGAAGTGCCTTTTAAAGTCATCTTGTCCACCCTACTCCACCACTCCTCTCCATGTCCAAACATCCTTACCTTACTTACCTAATGTTTCCAGAACTATTGTTTTTCCCTTCCTATCTCTTCTCTTGTCACAACCATCACTCTATTTATCCTGAAAATTTTCGCTAAGTGTTAAAATGGGAAGATTTCAATTATTTTATTTGCATAATTCAAGATTTGGGTTCTGTAGGGGTTCACATATATTTATTTATTGTATAATGAAAAAGACAGTTTAGTAAGTTAAAATTATAACATTTCCTAAAATTATTGTTTCATTGATTTTAAAACTGTTCTTAGGATAGGCATGGTGGCTCATGTCTGCAACCCAGCACTTTGGGAGGCCAAGGCAGGAGAATCACTTGAGTCGAAGAGTTCGAGACCAGCCTTGGCAATAAAGTGAGACCTCGTCTCTATAAAAAAGAAAAATTATAATTAAAAACTGTTCTTAAGTTATATATTGGGTGGGTATCTCAAAGTTCTGTCATTATCTCACCCTTAGAATATAAACCAAAAGTTGGTGAGTCCATAAAAGAGATTAGAAGCAGCAGACACATTCTCCTGCTTGTCTCGAAGGGGTAAGCTGCCTTGTTATGAGAGATGTGGCCATATGGCAAGGACCTAATGGTGGCTTCTAAGTCAGTCCCTGGCTGACAGCTGGCCAGGAAATGGGCACCACAGCTATGCAAATAGCAGGCAAATGAATTCAACACACAACCTGAAAGAGTTTGGAGGAGGACCTTGAGCCTCAGATGAGATTGAAGCTCCACACAATAACTTGATTTAAGTCATGAAAGACCATGAGCAGACAACCCCTGTGCTGACTCTTGACTCATGGAAATTATAAGATTTGTGTTGCTTTGAGTTGCTAAATGTAGCAACTTGTTATTCAGCAACAAAAAATTACTTGTAAACTAAAAGTTAGGTTTAAAGCAGAGGCCAATAAGCTTTCTCCATAAAGGGCCAGAGTAAACATTTTAGGCTTTTCAAACCAAATGGTCTTTCTCACAGGTACTCAAGTCTGCCATTCTAGTGAGAAAGAAGCCATTGGGCAATACATAAACAAATGAGTGTGGCTGTATTGCAATAGACATAATAGGCAGCAGGCTAGATTTGTACTATGGGCCATAGCTTGCTGATCCCTGAGTTAATGCATATCCAGTACTTGGTACACGGGTTGGCACATAGTAAGTGATGATTCCTTTAGTAATCATCATCATTAAAAGAAGGGACTGGATCACACTGATTCTGGCCCATGATCATCAGATGCAATTACCTACATCCCATGCCATCACTTGTCTTAGCTTCTTCAGGCTGCTGTAACAAAATGCCATTAACTGGGTGGCTTTTAAACAACAGAAGTTTACTTCTAACAGTTCTGAAGTCTAGGAAGTCAAAGATCAAGGTGCTAGAAGATTCCATGTCTGGTCAAGGCCCACTTTCTGGTTCATAGGTGGCACTTTCTTGCTGTGCCTTCAAGTCACAGAAAGGGACCAGCAGCTACCTGGAGCCTCTTTCATAAAGGAACTAATTCCATTCATCAAGGTTCTGCTATCATGACCTAAGCACCTCCCAAAATTTCCACCTCCTAACACCATCACGTTGGTGATCATGTTTCAATGTATGGATTTGGGGGACACAGTTGCCGTGCACCCTAAACAGGTGTCTGCTGCTCATGGCAGCTCCTGAAGTTCTGTCTGCTTTAATGAAGTCTTCGCTAGAGAATAAAATACCTAGGAATACAACTTACAAGGGACATCAAGGACCTCTTCAAGGAGAACTACAAACCACTGGTCAAGGAAATGACAGAGGACACAAACAAATGGAAAAACATTCCATGCTCCTGGATAGGAAGAATCAATATCATGAAAATGGCCATACTGCCCAAGGTAATTTATAGATTCAATGCTATTCCCATCAAGCTGCCATTGACTGTCTTCATAGAATCAGAAAAACTACTTTAAATTTCATATGGAACCAAAAAAGATCCCGTAGAGCCAAGACAATCTTAAGCAAAAAGAACAAAGCCAGAAGCATCATGCTACCTGACTTCAAACTATGCTACGAGTCTACAGTAACCAAAACAGCATGGTACTGGTACCAAAACAGATATATAGACCAAAGGAACAGAACAGAGACCTCAGAAATAACACCACACATCCACAACCATCTGATTTTTTACAAACCTGACAAAAACAAGAAATGGGAAAAGGATTCCCTGTTAAATAAATGGTGTTGAGAAAACTGGCTAGCCATATGCAGAAAACTGAAACTGGACCTCTTCCTTATACCTTATACAAAAATTAACTCAAGATGGATTAAAGACTTCAATGCAAAACCTAAAACTGTAAAAATCCTAGAAGAAAACCTAGGCAATACCATTCAGGACTAAAACACCAAAAGCAATGGTAAAAAAAGCCAAAATTGACAAATGGGATCTAATTAAACTAAAGAGCTTCTGCACAGCAAAGGAAATATCATCAGAGTGAAAAGGCAACCTGCAGAATGGGAGAAAATTGTTGCAATCTATCCATCCAACAAAGGTCTAATATCCAGAATCTACAAGGAACTTAAACAAATTTACAAGAAAAAAAACAAACAACTCCATCAAAAAGTGGGCAAAGGATATGAACACACACTTCTCAAGGAAGACATTTATGTGGCCAACAAACATAAGAAAACAAGCTCATCAGCACTGGTCATTAGAGAAATGCAAATGAAAACCACAATGAGATACCATCTCACGCCAGTTAGAGTGCCAATCATTAAAAAGTCAGGAAACAACAGATGCTGGAGAGGATGTGGACAGTGTGGTGATTTCTCATAGATCTAGAACTAGAAATATCATTTGACCCAACAATCCCATTACTGAGTATATACCCAAAGGATAAATCATTCTACTTTAAAGAGACATGCACACATATGTTTATTGCAGCACTATTCACAATAGAAAAGACTATTGCAACACTATTTACAAAGGTAAACCCAAATACCCATCAATGATAGACTGGATAAAGAAAATGTGGCACATATACACCATGAAATACTATGCAGCTATAAAAAAGAATGAGTTCATGTCTTTTGCAAGGACATGGGTGAAGCTGGAAGCCATCATTCCCAGCAAACTAACACAGGAATAGAAAACCAAACACCACATGTTCTCATTCATAAGTGGGAGTTGAACAATGAGAACACATGGACACAGGGAGGGGAACATCACACACCAGGGCATGTAGCGGGGTGGGGGGCAAGGGGAGAGATAGCATTAGGAGAAATACCTAATGTATGAGGGGCTTACAATCTAGATGACAGGTTGGCGGGTGCAGCAAAGCACCATGGCACATGTACACCTATGTAACAAACCTGCATGTTCTGCACATGTATTCCAGAACTTAAAGTATAATAAAAAAAAAATTAAAATAAAGACTTTGCTATCACTTTTTGGAAGTCAGTTCACCAGCAGACAGGAAACTTACAGAAAGTCGCCATTTTGGATTTTTAGCATTCTTTCTGAAGATATTGTAAGAAATGTTACGAAACGGATGGTATGTGCTAAGTTCTATTTGTACATTCATACTGTATGTATAAAATAAAGATTCATACATGTAATAAAACATTGGCATAAGAAGAAAAAGTCAAATGAATAAAGCAGCTGGATTTCTGCCATTTAAATTCTGCAAATTCAAAGATGCCACAACATATATTCTATATTTTGGAGAATTATGGTTTGGACCCAAACTGCATCCCTATGAATTCACATAATATTTATTATAGTAGATAAATCACAGATGGACAGAGAGAGCTTATTGAGTCATACACTGTCAAAATGAGACACTTTATTGGAAATACAAGCATGGATGCTGGTTTGTCATTCATCATGACTAATTATGGAAAAGAGAAAGTGATATTGATTTTGATCCATTTGCTGGAAAAGGTAGCCTCCTGATAGCATCTGCTCATTTTGATGCATATGTGTATGAGACAGGCATCAACTGTTACACAGTTTATGGCTCAGGAAAGGCAGGTAAGAAAAACCAGAAATGGAGAGGACCATATGAAAACATTAGGGCAAATCTTTGTCAGTATGGTTTAGAGAAGGTAATACTTTCTCTAATACATTTCAACAAATATGGTTGACCATATTAAATTTCCTGGTTTCAGATACATCTAAACTTTCCTGGAGAACAGCACATATTTTAATGCAGTAATTACTGATCCTCCATATGGTATTAAAGAGTCTACAAGAAGAACAGGTTCACGGAAGGAAATATCAACGGGGATAGAAAAATGTCCAGGAAGCCACATTCCTTGAGTTATCATCTGAGAACTATGTTTTTTGACCTGCTAAACTTTACAGCTGAGACTCTCATGTTATTTGGAAGACTAATCTATTGGTTACCAATATATACAGCAGAATACACTGAAGAGATAACACCCCCACACTCCTGTCTGAAGCTCATTAGCAACTGTAAGCAGAAGCTTTTCAACCACACATCAAGGTGCTTGATTAAAACGGAAAATGTCAAGAAATGTGAAAACCGGGACCAGTATTCACATATGCTAAGTGATCATTTTCTTTTTTTTTCTTTTTTTTTTTTTTTTTAAGACAGATTCTCGGTCTGTCGCCCAGGCTGGAGTGCAGTGGTGCAATCTCAGCTCACTGCACCCTCCGCCTCCCGGGTTCACGCCTTAGCCTCCCGAGTAGCTGGGACTACAGGTGCCTGCCACCACGCCCGGCTAATTTTTTGTATTTTCAGTAGAGATGGGGTTTCACTGTGTTAGCCAGGATGATCTCAATTTCCTGACCTTGTGATCCGCCCGCCTCAGCCTCCCAAGTGCTGGGATTACAGGCGTTAGCCACCGCGCCCAGCCTTAAGTGATCATTTTCTAACATACTAAGGTCATAATTTCTTCCATGAGAGATATATTAAAGGGGTAACAGTGTCCCTCTCCGTGAGTCCCCTCAGAGTCTTGGGGGGTTTGGTGAGGTGTAAGTTGGTGGAAGTCTTAGTGAGGGACTGAATCCACACTGGGCTGTGTGTCTTCAAGACACTGTCACAGGCGCCATGACCCAGCAGAAGGAACACACACCTGGGCATTAGAGGGTCTGTTCTAGTCCTCGTTCTCTCTGAGCAGCTGAGAGACTGAAAGCAAGGCCTTTTTTCTCTCTGGGTCTCAGTGCTCCCCTTTGCACAATGCTAACACTCCTTAAATTTGCTGGACAGCAAAGCCCAGCAACTTCTGCCTGGGCATGGTTTCAAAATCATGGCAACTAAAGCCATGAGAGGCAAAATGTATCTTCATGGACACATTCACAGAGAAGGTAGCCCCAGGCCCACCTTTGTCAGCAACACAAGCCCACAAACCCCGCTTTAATGAATATTTGAACTGTTTCCAAGGTATATCGGTTTTGAACCAAACTTCAATCTGTGAGCCAGCAGTTCCTCTGCAGAAAGATGCCCAGGAAGTATTTAGCTAGACTCCTATGTCACCTGCCCCAGGTCTGTCTTAGTTCTTCCTGCCTGAGTTTTTGTCAAAGGCATTGTGCCGTGTGTCTTTTGCATCTGTTCGTCGCTCTCTGCTTCTGTCTGTCTGTGCAGGTAGCTGCCTGTCTGCCTAGGCCTGTGCCCATCTGACTACCAGTCTCTCTCTGTGTCTGTGTCACCTGTGTCCCTATCTCTTCTACATCAGAGTGCCTGTCTCTGTGTGTATCTGACTGTTTCTGCATCTGAATCTCCTATCCCAGTCCATGTGTCTTCCTGTTTATGTGTCCCATCTACTTCATAGCCCCTCTGTCAGGTGTCTGTCTGAGTTTGCAGAGCCGATGCTGTTGATGTGCCTCCATTGCTGTTAGCCTCTTTGCACGACAATGAATCTTTGTGTGTCTGTCTGCCCACCTGTCGTTCTGTGTGTCTCCTTGTCCTTCTCTAGGAAACCGCAGCCTTTCTCTAAGTCTATCTGCTTGTGTGTGTGTGTGTGTGTGTGTGTGTTGTGTGTGTGTGTGTCTTAATCTCCAGAATTATCCCCTCCCCCAACGCTTCTTTAAGCAAATGTACATCTAACATTCAGTCCTACCTCTCCTTTGCTCCTCCCAAGGAGGGACTCCCTGGGGCTCATTTTTGTAGCTCTTTAGAATGTTACTGACCAAATCTAACTCCCTCTGTCCTTGACCCTCTCTCAGATTCAAAGCCCTCCTTCTCCTGAATGCCCTGAGTCCCCTCTCTTTGCTGTGGCTGAGGCAGAAGGGAACCAAGCCTTCCTGCCCAATGTCACGGTGGGACTGCAGATTTATGACTCCTGCATCTCAGGGATCCAGGCTCTGGGGAGCACCCTGGCCCTGCTGTCCAACCAGCTTCCATCCGCAACCAACTATGCTTGTGGCTCCCAGCAACATATCCTGGGAGTGGCTGGAGGGATGACCTTCCTGGACTCAGAGCCCTTGGCTGAGCTGCTCTCCGTCTACAGGGTCCCTCAGGTGAGAGACATGCCTGGAAAGAGAAAACCACTTAAATACTCTGGGCACACAATGACAAAGTGCAGCCTGGTAGAAAGATTGGAGTAACGACCTCGAAAAGGTTACTTCTCTGGGCCTGGGATTTCCCCCTTTCTACAAAACAGGAGGTGAGTATTAGACTAGAACATTTCTGAATGCTGATCCATGCATGGACTAGTGCTGGTTTGTGGTGCTCTTTCTCTGATTTGCAACAGAATGACGAAGAAATGACACAGTGTATGCACATGTTGGTGTGAGGTCACCAACCCTCCTTAGATGGTGGTTTTATTTTTCCAACGAACTTTTTTGTGGCAAAATAAAAATTTGGCAAACTTGGGCTAAACTCCCGTAATTGTCCTATTGATGTCTTAAACAGCCTGGAATCCCCAGGACTGATAATGCCTGGAGGGCCTGCACTCTCCAACCAACCATGATCTGAGGGCTGATGACAGCATCTAAGATTTATAACCCAGGCTAGGATCATCTCATTCCTCCTTTGCAGCCTTCCCAGAAATTCAGAAAGTTGAACAAGTGACAAACTATTCCACTGGATTTCTTGATGTTTCTGTGAAACATTTGCCTAGATTCCAGTTCTGTTTGATCTTCAGTATATACTAAATCAGTTAGGCAGGGAGGCAATGTTTGTGAAATTATTTCCCAGGTGAAGAATATTTATTTCCCCTAACATGCCTAAAAGATACCTGACTGCTTGTTGTGACCTTTAAAACTCGCTCCCCCAAAAATTAAATATCTTCCCTTCTAAATTCCACTGAGGCCTCAAATGCCACAATTAAAAATATCCAGTTAGATGCAAACATTTTATTCTCTAGGAGGAGTGATAGGTACATATCGTCAGTCATTCACGCCCTAGTAGAAATGAGTTTGTCACGTGCTTTTTTTCTTCTGCAATATTAGCTGAGAGTGACACTAATAATAACTATATCTATCATTTACTGGATATTTACTATTAGTAGAAAGGTGATTTTTAGATCCTTTGCATGTGTTCAAATCCTTAAGATTAAATAAATTAATACATGTAAAACATTTAGAAAAATGCCTTGCTTATAGTAAGTGCAATATCAGTATTTCTTATTGATATTATCTTCTTTTATTATATCATTTAATCTTCACAACCCTATGAAATAGACACTATAATTAGTCCCATTTTGCAGATGATGACATCGAGGCTGAGAGGAAATGTTACTTGTCCAAAGTCACATAGCTAATAAATAGTAGTTTGAGATTAAAACCCAGGGACCTTGATTCCAGGGGTAAAAGAAAGTGCAGAAGCAAAGAGGAGGGAAACTGCCCTAAATAAAACTGCTCCCTCTTTTTATACTGGTTACTATTTCCAAATGTTACTGAGCACACCACCACTAGTGGTGTACGGAACTGTGCTATAGTCACATGTACCATGAGGCACAGGTGAGGCCATAGCCCTATCCTCAGGGATGTTCACACTCTGGAAGAGAAGGCAAGCATGAATTCATATAACCATAACTCGGGGGTACCCACAGGGTTCTCAAAAGGCCTCTCTTGGAAGAACTCAGGGCAGGACCATGCAGCCTCAAGCCTCTAAATTAGAATGTTAGGTTACAGCGGCTTAGAATGATGTCTTCTAAGTCAAACCTCAAGACATCTAATTGACAGGATTGCTTTTTCTAGTTTTTTGTTTACATGAGAAGTCTTACAAAGGCATGAAGATAAGTCACTTAAGATCTTGATTGCCTTAACTAAAAAAGTTGAAGTGCATGAAATTAATACAGTGCCCATGCCTGCAGGCTGCTTTGAGGTCTCATTCAGCACAGCAGGTAGTGTTAGACCTAAGACCATTCTCCCCACAGTGCTAGAGAGAAGATGCCTACATCCTAAGTGAGTTCAGTTTTAGGGGCTCTAGACCTAGGAGTGTGTGACCTCCAAGGCTGATCCTTAGGAAAATGAATTGAAATTGCCAAAGTTAACCTCTTCACAAAGGACCCTTGGGCTTCATGCTGGGGAGATGTGGGAGGTAAGCCAGGCATATCCTTAGGACTGGAATGTAACTAAGGGAGTCTCTCTCCTAGATAGGTGATAACCCAATCAACTAAAAAATGGCTCAGCCTACCTGGGTGTTTCTGTCCTTTACAAGGGAGAGGATGTCTCAGCTGAGCTGAACTCTGTCTAGGCAGGTCTGACTTCAGAGCCACAATGGTCCAGTTATTTCTTTGTGCCACAATGCTAGCCTCATGGATAATCCTTCTGAGAATAATTTAACTTCAGATAGAGGCTTACTGTAGGAAGAGAATACACTGACCAGCCAACACAATGTTGGTTACATGGAAAGTTATATTTCTCACTCTTAGTAAGTGGTGTCTGGTCTTGGCAATGATTTTGGGAAGCCTGCACCAGTCTCATCTATGTCAGTCATTTCTGGGTGAGTTCCTCTTTCTTGAAACTATGACATCATCTTGTTGCTCATGCACCACTCACCAGGACATCTTTGAGATTGGCAACTTGGTCTTGCTTATATGAGTATATGAACTGGCATGTAACTGTTGTTCAGCACCCATCCATTGAATGGGTGTGAACTGAGACATTTCTGAAACTACAAAGTAGATTGTAACCACCACCAGCAGCTCAATGCTTAACATACGCTAAGTGCTACCTGTAACTTACTAAATATCCAAGGAAACTCCAAATGTGTTACATCTTAAGAAATTCTTGAGCATTTTGCAATAGCCCTTGCTGTTGCCGACTCTGGTTTTCCAAAACCCCAGAGTCCCTAAAAATCAAAGGACCCACCTCATTTCACACAACTCACCAACAGAGATCACTGGACAGAGGTGGGCTGGGAAGCCAAAGAGCTAGAAATGACAAGGGGCACTGGCTCGACAGTCAGAAAACCTGGATCTTACGAACGAACGCTACTTTCTGATTATGTGACCTTGACAAATTGAGTCATCTGTCTGAGCGTCACATTCCTCATCTATAAAACGAGGTAACAAAGGTTAATAATAATGTATCTGCCTCTTAGAGTCATTGTGGATATTAACAACGGAATAACCAGGGCCTGCTACTTAACAAACCCTCAATGACTGTTACTTGGAATTGCTATTAGTGATAATGATGATACAATGCAAGCCTGGAAGGAGCAGTTATCTTTGGAGAAAAGCTGGCTCCCACATCCTCTGTGTAATTTTGCCCAATATAGGGCCAAAGACTCGCCAAAAACTTTGAAGTAAAATAACTTGTCTGCACATATCTAGTAGGACAGCTTCCTTATGGTAGGCTGGGAAAAGTCTGACAGCGAGTCCCTGCATAGACCTGAGGAGCCTGTAGGGGAAGGAAAGCAGGAAGAAGATGAGCAGGAGAGAAGAGAAAAGAACAGGCATTCACTCATGCACTCACAACTAAGATAAATTGAATGGATCCTGCTTAGAATCTGATTGGAGAGGAAAAGGCACAAACTCGAACGGTCTGCAGTAGAAAGAGCTCAGTGATGACGTGATGAAGGTGATGAACCCAGGGCTGGCATGAACCAAGAATTGAGAACTAGATCTCAGCTTGAGGAACAGGGATCAGGGAAGGCTGTACAGCAGGCATGGGACTCCTCAATAAACAGGGCATACTGTGTTTTGTTCTTATCCTCCTCTATCAAAAAAAAAAAAAAAAGTACTCTTTGTTTTTTTGTTGTTTTTTTTTTTTTTTTTTTGAGACGGAGTCTCGCTCTATCGCCCAGGCTGGAGTGCAGTGGCCGGATCTCAGCTCACTGCAAGCTCCACCTCGCAGGTTTACGCCATTCTCCTGCCTCAGCCTCCCGAGTAGCTGTGACTACAGGTGCCTGCCACCTCGCCCGGCTAGTTTTTTATTTTATTTTTTAGTGGAGACGGGGTTTCACCATGTTAGCCAGGATGGTCTCGATCTCCTGACCTCGTGATCCGCCAGTCTCGGCCTCCCAAAGTGCTGGGATTACAGGCTTGAGCCACCGCGCCCGGCCCAAAAAGTACTCTCTTAATTTCATGACTGTTTCTTAAGTTTAATACCCAACTGACCATAGCAGAGCCTTCCAAGTAACTGGAATTACAGGCATGAGCCACCACACACCACTACTTTTTGTACTTTTAGTCGAGACAGGGTTTCGCCATGCTGGCCAGGCTGGTCTTGAACTCCTGACCACAGCTCCTGAAAAGTTTTCTGCTAATAAACAGGTTAAAGAAAACGTAATACATCATATGGGCACCTGCTAGCTCTGCCCACCAGAAATCACACTCTGCACAGACAACCCCTTCCCCTCTGCTCCAAAAGCCTCCCAGCTTTCCTTAGGCAGGAGGGCTGGAGAGCCTCCGGGTCAAGTGAGCTCACCTAAGATTTTTATGTTACCCATCCCCTGATACTAGATTTTCTCGTGATTTTGCTTTACTTGTGTTTCTTCTAAATAGCAAATAACCAGCTTGATTTTTATCCAGTTTGAAAATTTCCCATCTATTATAGTCAAAATCTTTACTCAGCTGCCCTGTGACAGGAGAGCTCAATTCTCCCCTCTTTACCTTTGAAAAAGAAAAACCCAGATGAAGGGGCTGCTTTTGAAGGAGTGGAAAGGGGTAAGGGTGAAACAGCTGGAGGACAGCCACAGTAGGAAGCTGTTTCCATCCTTTGGGGAGGAAGCAGAGCTGAGGAAGGCAGCCACTGCCCACCCATGGCTGAGCAGGGAGAAATGAATACCCTCAACCTCACTTTCCTCCTACCCCCAGTCTCCCATCAAGCCTCTTACCAGAAGGCAGAGGGCAGGGCAGGCCTTTGACACAATCCACAAAGATCAACCCTTCTGGAGCTCAGAGCTATTACAGAGAAGCCTGGAGAGTGCATCGAGACAGGCAAGTAGAGAATACAGCACACTATTCTTAAGTAGGGTAATGTAACCTATCATTTAAGCTGACTGCTGATATGGTTTGATGCTATCCTGCCCTCTTATATAATTTCTATTTATTATGCTGGGTCATTGCTTTCTATAATAGAAATAATAGAGATTTTTATTTAGTTTTCTAGTTCTTATGCTTTCTCCTTTTCCTTTTTTTTTTTTTTTTTTTTTTTTTTTTTTTTTTTTGAGACAGAGTCTCACTCAGTCACCCAGGCAGGAGTACAGTGGCGCAATCTTGACTCACTGCAACCTCTGTCTCCCGGGTTCAAGCAATTCTTCTGCCTCAGCCTTCCAAGTAACTGGAATTACAGGCATGCACCACCATACCCGGCTAATTTTTGTACTTTTAGTAGAGACAGGGTTTTACTATGCTGGCCAGGCTGGTCTCAAACTCCTGACCTCAACTGATCTGCCCGCCTCAGCCTCCCAAAGTGCTGGGATTACAGGCATGAGCCACTGTGCCCGGCCCTGAATTTTTTTTAATTTGATCATTTTTTTCAATTGTTTTTCTTCTGCTGCTTTGGAATTTATATATCTTGTTTTTATTCTATTAACAATTATACAAGTTTTTAATTCACTTGAGCCTTTATCTTTCAAATAATGCCAAGAATTACACAATGTATAGAGAGAAACAAAGCCGTTAGCACATCTTTACCTCTCTGCTTCTCCCACCCACTGGAAGATATGTTGGCATTCTTTAGTCCACTGCATTCCTTTCTAAAAACGTCAATTGGTTTCTTAGGCCTGAGCCTACAGGCTTTTGAAGGACCTGGAAACAGCATATATCAAAGGCCAGTGAGATAATAATTAGAAATAAAAGGCAGAGAGGGAAAAATGAGGCCAAATTACAAGGCTGGTGAGAGCATTTGTGGATCCTGAGCAAGTGTGTTCAGGCCAGGAATGTACAGCCCTGTTCCTTCCCCCAGATCAGCCATGGATCTCAGCGCCCCCAGTTCTCCAACTGTTTCCAGTTCCCATCCTTCCTCCGCACAGTGCCCAGCAGCACCCACCAGCCCTGGGTCCTGGCCAAGCTCTTGAGTTACTTTAACAGGACCTGGGTAGGCCTGGTCAGTTCTGACAATAGCAACTTTGAGTGGCTGGAGCAACAGCTGCAGAAGCAGATCGGGGACGAGGGTGGCTGCGTGGCCTTCTCAGAGATCAACAGTGTAGATGACAGCATCAACAGCGCGGCGAACATCATCACCCAAACGCCTGCCGCCATGGTCATCTATGACTGCTACCGTTTTCACTTCAGACTCCTGGTGGGAGCCCTTCAGGGAAACAATGTGACTGGAAGGACGTGGATCTTTCCCACCTCCTTCGCATTTAACCCCTCAGTGCTGGGTCCCAAAGCCCATGAGTTGCTGAACGGCAGCTCGAGCCTGACCATCCACTTAGGAATAATACCTATCTTTAGGGATTTCCTGTTGGCGCTGTGCCCAGCCCCGTAACCAGGCAACAGTCTGATGAGGAAGCTGTGGGAGGAGCTGCAGGGATGCAGGGGGTCTGGATTTGGGACTTCCATCCAAAGTGCCAGAGAAGGGGCTTGGCATCGCACAGGGCTGGAGAACATGACCACTGCCCACCTATCTGCCTTCAAACTTCCGGATCTAACTGCCATTTACCAAGCCCACCTGGCAGCCAAAGCCCTGTGGGTCGCCCATCCGAACTTGATGTCCTGCTGTCCGAGAGAGGGACCGTTCCTGGGAGGCACGTATGCCAATGCGTGGGAAGCCAGGCCTTCTCACGTGAGCGGCCAAGAAGCCTTTCCCAGTCCCTGTCCATTCCAGCTTTCTGTGAGCCTTGGACTAGCAGAGAGGCAGTGTAGCCTAATGAAAGGAAGATCAAATTTAGAACCGAAGTGATTTGGACTCAAATCTCAATATGGGATTTCTCTGGGGCCTTGTCACTTACCTTTCCTGAGCTTCAGCTCTCTCCTGTGTAGATTGAGTATATAATAATATATACATTGTGGGTCGTTATGAAAATAAGAGATCATGCATACAAATGCTGGCTGGTGATTAGTGCATATTATGGGTTACAGCTTTATCCAGGTGGTTTGACGCTGCTGCTAATAATGGTGATGACATCAAAACAGCCAAGGGCCTTAGAAATCTGCTGGTCCAACACGAAGCAGGGAGATCACAGAAAAAGAGTGGCAGAGCTGGAAGAGAACGCAATTGTCCTGACATCCAGCCACTACATGCCAATGCTAACATGCAACAAAGACCATATGAGATTCACAGTAGGAAAGAGTTAACCACCAAGTTAGAAAACTGGTAAATCTGCAATGTAGAATATGCAATCCAGCACCGACACCCATTCTTCATGGGCTGCTCACGGACAAGGACCGGAAGGGAAGTTTAGGTGGTCTTCTCCTCATAGTAAGAGAGGTAATGCTGGAACAAGCTCAAAGAGATGAGATAGAGTTCAGAGGACAAAGGCCTCAACCAGCAACACCAAGAGAAAAGCACTGGGTTTTCAGCTAGAGGAAGAGCTGAGCCTGAGTGCTTGGCCTAATCATCAGCCTTCTCTGTGTTCGAGGTCTCTTTTCCTCTCTGGTCATTAGGTACTTTAATCAAAAAGACCTTGGGCTGGGCACGGTGGCTCACACCTGTAATCCCAGCACTTTGGGAGGCAGGTGGATCACCTCGAGTCAGGAGTTCAAGACCAGCCTGGCTGACATGGTGAAACTCTGTCTCTACTAAAAATAGAAAAATTAGCCAGGCATAATGATGTGTGTCTATAGTCCCAGCTACTCAGGAGACTGAGGCACGAGAATCGCTTGAACCTGGGAGGCAGAGTTGCAGTGAGCCGAGATGGCACCACTGCACTCCAGCTTGGGTGACAGAGTGAAACTCCATCTAAAAAATAAAAAAAAAAAAAAAAAATCTCTGAATTTTATAACCATGGAAGGTGAGCGCAGATCAGTAATTTTTACTGTCTGTTCCTTGGAGCCTCAGAGTTCTACAGGGAGACTTAGGTGCCCCAGCTGATGGAACAGTTCTTCAGGCAGGAAGAGGCTTGGGGATGGGGCTCTGGACCCCATAGCTGCCTATACCAACCAGAGATGCTCTGTTTTCTCTGCCTAATATATTAGTATGAAGCATAAGATTTTACTTGGAAAAGAAGATTTTTCTTAAAAAGTAGCAACTAATGGACTAGACGGTCAGCAAAATTTTCTCAGTAAAGAGCCAGATAGTAAGTATTTTAGGATTTTCAAACCATGCAGTCTCTGTCACAACTACTCAACTCTGCCGTTGTAGTGCAAATGCAGCCATAGAAAATCCCCAAACAAATCAATCTGATTGTGTTCAATAAAACTTTATCTATAAACACTAAAATAGGAGTTTCGTGTATTTTCCATGTATCATAAAGTACTCTTCTTTTTTTTCAACTATTTAAAAATGTAAAAGTCATTATTAATTCACACATCACACAAAAAATAGGTGGCAGACTAGCTTTGGCCAACAGGCAATAGTTTGCCAACCTGTGGCCTAGAAAATCTCCAGCAGAAGGAAGGGAGGTGGTGACAGCTGCCTCTTCATAGCATTCATAAGACATCTTAGTAAAGATACCAGGGGTCTAGGTCCAACAGAGGGAACTGGCTCTGACAGCGAAGGTCAATTGTTAAATTTTCAGGAATTGTGCAAGTCATTTGTTAAACCACTGGTAGCTTCAACCTGGCCATAGTGGGAGTATTTACACCAGGGAAATCAGCAAACACCAAAAATCCTGGCTTCAGAAGAGAGCCAGTTGTTCAACATTAAGCACATATTGCAAATAGCCATGCAAAGTTTTAGTAATAAAGTCAAAGTAGAGCAAAAATCCTTTTTAATATTAAAAGAAGGCTGTCTCAGTCCATTGGTGCTGCTATAACAAAGTAGCACAGACTGGGTAACTTATGAATAACAGAAATATATTTCCTACAGTTCAGGAGGCTGAGAAGTCCAAGATCAAGGCACCAGCATGCAGTGGCTGGTAAGGGCCTTCTTGCTGCCTCACATGGCTGAAGATAGAAGGGCAAAAGGGCCTAAGTTAGTAGTTACCTCCAGCCATTTTTTTTTTTTTTTTTTTTTTTTTTTTTTTTTGTAGAGATAGAATCTTGCTCTGTTGCCCAGGCTGCAGTGCAGTGGTGCGATCATGGCTCACTGCAGCCTCGACCTCCCAGGTTCAGGCAATCAATCCTCCTACCTCAGCCTCCTGAGTAGCTGGGACTACAGGCATATGCCACCATGCCTGGCTAAATTTTTTTGTATTTTTTGCAAACATGGGGTTTCACTATGGTGCCCAGACTAGTCTAAAACTCCTGGTCTCAAGCGATCCTCCTGCCTCAGCCTCCCAAAGTGCTGGGATTACAGATGTGAGCCACCACATCCAGCCTCCTCCAGCCCTTTTTTCAAAGAACTAATTCATTCATGAGGGTGACTTAATCACCTCCGAAATGCCCCACCTCATAGTACCACCACATTGATAATTAAGTTTCAACATGAATTTTAGAGGGGACACAAACATCAAACCATGGCAAAGATCTTCAAACTAGGCTCAGCTTCTTTAAGATGGCTTTTAGGTAATTTCATTGGTGCTTATGTAGGATGAGTTCTTAAAGGCTGTAAGAAAAATAATAGCTAACACCTTTTTCATGTTTTTTATATTGAGTAACATGCTAAGCACTTTTATGTATTAATGCATTTAATTTTCAAGATAACCCTATTGTGTAGGTCCCCTTTTTACAGATGAGAAAATTAAGATGTAGAGCAAGATCTACAAAGTCGCATCATTGATTCAGATAGAGTGAGGAATGTCACCAGGAATCTTGGCTCAGGACTCTAGAACCAGTTCTGCTCCCAACCAAGTCATTTGCTCAAACTTCATCCTCTAGTTCTTATGAACTTTCATAGCACAGTTCAACACACGCGCACACACACACACACACATCTTTGATTGGTGCAAAAGTAATTGTGTTTTGTTGTTCTTGTTGTTGTTGTTTGAGACAAAGTCTTGCTCTGTCGCGCAGGCTGGAGTGCAATGGTGCAATCTCAGCTCACTGCAACCTCCACCTCCTGAGTTCAAGTGATTCTTCTGCCTCAGCCTCCCAAGTAACTGGGACTTCAGGCACGCACCACCATGCCTGGTGAATTTTTAGTCAGACGGCGTTTTACCATGTTGGCCAGGCTGGTCTCAAACTTCTGACCTCAAGCGATCCACCCATCTCAGCCTGGGATTGCAGGCATAAGCCACCACACTTGGCCTCAAAGCATGCATTTTTATGTCACAAGTATTTACTAAGCACTTGTGTTTTCATGCACTTTATATACTAAACACAAGTATTTTCATGTACTTGGAGCAATGAGGGATACAGAAATGTACAAAATGTGTGCTTGCCTCAAGATGTTTACATTGTAGTTGAAAGAATAAGCAAAAATATTGGTATTGGTATTGGTAAAAATGGCACGTGCAGGAGTGGGAAAGTGATCCAGCTAATTCAAAGCATGGGATGGCCAAAGGAAAAGAACAGTAGAAGGAAAGGTTGGAAAGGTGGGTAGGAGCTCTATTATAAAGAACTTCAAAGGTCTTCTTAAAGAGTTCCAGGTTTCTGGAAAAGATGACCACCTCTTTTCCTAATCACAAAATCAAAGCCAATCCCACCTTTTCCAAAGATGTCAAAAGATCAAGCCGCTGGATCTAAAGTCACTAGAGGGATTCCTGAAGGCACTCTGCCTATCTTCCTTTTTCTACTCTTTCTTTTTCAGCTTTGTTCAGGTATAATTAACAAATAAAATTATATGTATTCATGGGGCACAATGTGATGATTTGATACGCATCTACATTGTGTAATGGTTACCAAAATCAAACTAATTAACACATCCATCACCACCCATAGTCACCATTTATCAAATTTCAAGTAAACAATACTGTATTATTAACTACAGTCACTATAGTGGACGTTAGATCCCCAGAATTGGTGGTTGCCATGGGATGGGGGATGGAGGATGAAGGAGATGGGGAAATATTGGTGCAAACTCCCTTTTCTGCTATTTAAGCTGTTCCCAAAAAGAATGATGACAGGGTTTTGATAGTCACATAATCCAAGAGTGTCTCAGCCATGAAGAGTTTAGAATACACTGAAAAGACACTTCTTAGTTTATATCTGCTTTCTTTTTACTTCTTACTGTGAATTTAATATTTTTATTTATATATATATATATATATTTTTTTTTTTTTTTTTTTGAGATGGAGTTTTGCTCTGTCACCCAGGCTGGAGTGCAGTGACACGATCTCAGCTCACTGCACCCTCCGCCTCCTGGGTTCAAGCAATTCTTCTGTCTCAGCCTCCCAAGTAGCTGGGACCACAGGCATGTGCCACCATGCCCAGCTAATTTCTTTTTTTTTTTTTTGGAGAGATGGGCCAGGCTGGTCTCGAACTCCTGACCTCGGCCTGCTAAAGGGTTAGGATTACAGCTGTGAGCCACCATGCCCGGCCTAATTGATATATTGAAATAATTGTTCATATTCATGAGATACAGTGTGATATTTCGGTACACGTATACAATATGTAACGATCAAATCAGGGTAATTCACAAATCCTTATCTGCTTTTAGTCAAAACACATTTTTTTATCAGCCACACTTCTTTGTGTCTTCAGGCAGGACTGAGTTTTCTATCCTAGGTACCAATCCTATCTGGCACAAAGAAGGATGCTAAGTAATTTGTATGGATGGATTGTAAAAAATTGGATAGGTTTCTATTCATAAGACCAGCCTATCTGTGAATCAGTCTTAGGCAAGGCCTAATGTTTCAGATTGCCATTATCTTGACTTTCACTTCCCTACCCTGGTCCATATAGATTAACACAAACTTGGAACATGAGAAAACAGAACTCTTTTCATAAAGTGTGCAGAGATAAGATGCCTCCCTCCAAGGCACCAACAAGCATAGATATGGGAGAACTGTCCAGTGATGTGGAGGAAAGGCTCCTAATGTGAGACAGAGTCTCGCTCTGTCACCAGGCTGGGGTGCAGTGGTGAGATCTTGGCTCACACAACCTCCACCTTCTGGGTTCAAGTGATTCTCTTGGCTCAGCCTCCTGAGTAGCTGGGATATTACAGGTGCCCACCACCACGCCTGGCTAATTTTTTTTTTCTATCATTAGTAGAGATGGGGTTTCACCATGTTGGCCAGGCTGGTCTTGAACTCCTGACCTTGTGATCTGCTTGCCTCAGCTTCCCAAAGTGCTGGGATTACCAGTGTGAGCCACTGCGCCCAGCTACTCCTAATCAATTTCTTTACTGTTATCTTCCATCCCTCTCTCAGGTGCTCCATTATGCCTGAAAGGTTAACTTCGCCACCAAAGCCCAAGAAGAGGTTTTCTTCACCAAAGATGGGGAAGTGCTGACAACGTTTGATGTTAAAAACATCTATGTTCTCCCAGACCTGTCAGGAAGGACAGCCATTGTTGGACACTTTGACTTCAGAGCACCTTCTGGAAAAGATATTCTGTTCGATGACAGCGCAATTGTCTGGGCAGAAGGACTCTTAAAGATTAGAGCTGACAGCACCCTAAGAACCAAGACCACACAGCACCTCTCACATTTCAAGCTCCAGGAGTATTTGTCATATTGAACTCACTTAGGATACTGGGTCAAAAAGGGGTGGATTATTGACTTACACAACTCTGAGGCTGTTCAGAAAATAAAACCTTCCAAACTCCCTGTCTCCCAAAATTAGGAACCTTGCTAAAGGCAAAGATAACTCATGAGCCAATGGGAAAGTAAATTACATACAGTTGCCAATTCAGGTTTATCCTGAGATAGTCAACTCCAGACACCTGGAGATGTTACTGCTTTAGCCTTGCAGACTTATGTCAAGAAATAGGCAATCGATGCTGAGCTTTTTTAAGCAGTGGAAAATAACCCATGGAATCCCATTAGTCATTTTCCAGACCCCTAAGTATCTAAGATCACCAGAGGGAGAAATTCTTTTTTTTTTTTTTTTTTTTAATTTTTTTTTAAGATGGAGATTCGCTCTTGTTGCCCAGGCTGGAATGCAATGGCATGATCTCGGCTCACTGCAACCTCTGCCTTCCAGGTTCAAGTGATTCTCCTGCCTCAGCCTCCAGAGTAGCTGGGATTACAGGCACCCATGACCACGCCCAGCTAATTTTTTGTATTTTTAGTAGAGATGGGGTTTCACCATGTTGGCCAGGCCGGTCTCAAACTCCTGACTTCAGACGATCCACCCACCTCAGCCTCCCAAAGTGCTGGAGTTACAGGTGTCAGCCACCACGTCTGGCCAGGAAATTCTAATTTAAGTGCAGTTACATCTCAACTATCATCACGCCTCCTGCAGTTTCCTCTAACTCGTGTAGGCAGGGTTAAACACTCCCTTCACTGAGCAGCTATAGCATTTTTCACCTACCTCTATGAAAAGAGTAAGAAAATGACTGTAACTGGTATAATATGTTCTATCTCTTTTCTCTGTGATTTCAAACTTGTTCCCACCGGTCTCACCTTAGTCAGGCATATGGTTTTTTATTCCCACGACTATCACACCTCAAAGTCCAAATCATCCCACCCTGAGAGGAGGGAACAAAGTTGCTGAAGAACAAGGCAGCTGAAATTAGCATCATCGCCCCGCAGGCAAGGGGCTGACCCCGCCTGTTGAGATCTTCACTCAGTACTGTTTCAGGTATCTCACAGCCCAGGTACTTACCTTCTCACTCGCTTCTCCTTCCCCAGACCACAGAATCCCTGTATCAGACCTTTCTAAGGAAACTCATTCTGCAAGCACGATCTGAATCTCAGTTGCTCCCAACTTGGAGTGATTTTGCCTCTCACGGGACAATGGCAATGTATGGAGACAATTTTGGTTGTCACAACTTGAGGGAGTGAGTGCTGCTGGCATCCGGTGGGCAGGGGCCAAGGTTGCTGCTAAATGCCCAAAGATGCACAGGACAGTTCTCCATAACAAAGAATTATCCAGCCCCAGTGTCAGTAGTGCTGAGGTTTAGACACCCTGGACTCAAGGAACCCTTGAGTGGTGCTGAGGCTTAGCTAGTGTCTGTAGTCTTTGTTTCTGATTCACTGTGGATGGCCCAGTTCTGTTGGGGCTGGGCGAAAATTAGTCCCTTAAATATAAACAAACGGATTTGACGAGCCCAGGGTGAAAGACAAACTCTTCAGTTAACACTCCAGAATATGATCCCAGCTCACTAGCATTTGTTGTGCACTCACAATGCTGGTCACTGTGATATGGACTTCACTTGCCTCATCTTATTTAATCCCCACACCATCTTCAAAATACATATTATTACGACCAGGCACGGTGGCTCATGTCTGTGATCCCAGCACTTTGGGAGGCCAAGACAGGTGGATCATTTGAGGTCAGGAGTTTGAGAGCAGCCTGGCCAACATGGTGAAACCCTGTCTCTACTAAAAATACAAAAATTGGCCCAGCGGTAGTGGCATGCACCTGTAATCCCAGCTACTCGGGAGGCTGAGGCAGGAGAATCACTTGAACCCGGGAGGCGGAGGTTGCAGTGAGCCAAGATCATGCCACTGCACTCCAGCCTTGGTGACAGAGTGAGGTCCTGTCTCAAAAAAAAAAAAAAAAAATACATATTAATTCTACAACTTGAGTATCCCTTATCCGAATTGCTTGGGACCAGAAGTGTTTTGGATTTCAGATTTTTTTCAGATTTTGAAATATTTGCATATGCATAAGGAGATATCTTAGGGATAGGATCAAGGCTAAATACAAAATTCATTTATGTTTCATATACCCCTTATGCACATAGTCTGAAGGTAATTTTTTACAATATTTTTAACTATGTTGTGCATGAAACAAAGTTTTTGTATGTCAAGTCAGGTGTGGAATTTTCCACATGTTGACATGTTGACACTCAAAAAGTTTTGGAGGCATCATGTTGACACTCAAAAAGTTTTGGATTTTGGAGCATTCCAGATTTCAGATTTTCAAATTAGGGGTGCCCCATCTACATCTCCATTTTATTGAAGAGGCACCTGAAGCTTAGAGAGGTTAAGCCCAAGACACCCAAACCAGCAAGGGCAGAACCAGAATTCCAGCCAGCAAGATGTCTTGTTTTCCCACCACACTCAAAATCCCGAAGAGCTTATTCTTACCCATCACTGTTTCCCTAACACTCTGTACAGTACCTGATCTATGGAACACATTTTTAATTATCTGAGTAAGAAATGAAGGAAGAGGAAAATGAAAGAAGAAAAGGAAAAAGTGATAAAGAGGGGTTTAATAAGGGAAGGAGTAAGAGAAAGGAAGAGAGAGAGGGTCCCAGTAAGTGAAAACGATGAGGCTTATTCCTCCACGACCTGAGTGCACAGATGTTGCTCAATTCCCCCTGCAGTCTCCCCAGCACTCTCTCCCCTCCACTCTCTCCCCTCTTGTGTGTAGGTCCCTTCCTCTGTCTGCAGCAAAAAATGTCCTGAGGAAACCAAGAAGTCAACCTATTTGAGAAGTCAAAATGCTGCTACAAAATCCTTCCCTGCCCCAGAGGAGAAATCGCAATGTCACCAGGTAAGGAGGGAGGCTGGTTCTTGGTCAGAGTGTAGCCAGCCAACAGCCAGAGTAGGCTTCAGATGAAAGCTGTATACACATCAAGGAAATTCCTTCAATGGAAAAGTCCAGGGAAGTGAGGATCAAAAAGAAGATATCAATGTGACCTTCCCAGATGCTGCATTAAAGCCATTTGAGGCTATTACATTCATTCTTTATCAACCATGAGTTTGTTCAAATCCGTACTTAGTTTAACATTTGGCATATGGTAGGCATTTCATAAATGTTTAAAAAGAATTATCCTAATGACATAATCCTTATTTTACTAAGGTGTCATTCCTTCAACGGATATCAACTGGCACCAACCATATACAACCACTGTGCTAGGTGCAAGGGTACCAACAACAAATAAGGCATGGCCCTGGACCCACATACCTCAGGATATATTAAGAGAATAATACTGTACCCCTACACCTAGCACAGCTCATCTCTCAATAAAGAAACTAGACTATAAAGTGAAGTCAATACTGTAATAAATAAATATTCAAGCATTGAGCCATGAAAGTATGTTGGAACAATTAATTCTAACAAAGAATAGGCAGGGAGACTTTTCTATGCAGGGGGTGGCATATGACACAGGCCTTAAACAACAAGCAAGGTTTCAAAGGCAATGAAGCGTAATAAGGATATTCCAAGCCAAGGAGGAAGTTGTTATAGTAAAGGCATGAAAGCAATAAGGAGCTGAGAGTGGTTTCAGCATCGATTGTGATGCAAGATACAGGAAGCAGGTGGTCAGATCACAGAGGACCTTACCTGCTGGACTCAGGAGCATGGGCTGTATTCTATAGAAAATAGGGAGGAGCCTCTGAATTATTTCAGTATAAAGGCAATGTGTATTTCAGTGTGTGTCTGGGGGAAATGAATAGACAAATAGACAAAGGAGGGAGATTGGAGCAGGAAGACCAGGTTCAGAATCCAGGTACTTGTTGAAGCCACAGCTTTGGACGAAGTCTCTTCAAAACTCTCCCTGGGAAAGTAGAGACTTTGGGAATACCTTTTGCCCTTTTGAAGAGAAAATTTCCACTGAATGAAGCTGAGAAGGAACCACCAGGTGCTGAAGAGAGGATGACAGAAATGAGAAATCCTTGAACTTGGAGACTAAGAAGACATGGAATCAAGGTATCTAGGACCCTACAAATACATCCAAATCAAGGAGAGATCAAATAAGAATAAATGACTATTCCAGGGCTCAGGCCACAAAATACATCCTTAAAATCACTATGGAATAAAAAACTGTTAAGTTTTATCAATGTTGTTATTTAGAGAAGGGTAGAACGATTAAAAAAGAGAATCTGTGTACATACTAAGCACTCCATAAATATTCCTTAAACTAAATCAGCTGATGCAAGAATAAATCTGTAAATTAATTCGCTGTGGCTATGAATTACAACATTACCACAATGGTTGGTCAATTTAAAGGAATCCTAGATAGGAGCTGGAGCTTCCACAGGTGGTTGTCTCAGTGTTATTTCATGATAGTCTGATGCATGATAAGCAGCTGCTGTCAGGATTTCTGCCATCTGTGTCTTTGGCCCTAAATCCGAGGACATCAAGCAATCTGGAAGGCCCATCAAATTGAGACTGAAATATACCAAGCCTGCTGGAAAAGCCATCACAAGTCGTAGAACTGCTTGACCATGGAAAAATTTCCAAAAGTTTCCCCACTCTGTTGACTGACCCAGTTTCTCTTTCTCCTTTTAGATAGTGTTGCATGTCATTAGTGTTGCGTGTCAGAAGTGCTCTGACAACCAGTGGCCCAATGTGCAGAAGAGAAAGTGCATCCCCAAAACCCTTGACTTCTTGTTCTATCATGAGCCCCTTGACACGGCGTTGGCTGTATGCACAGCCCTGCTCTTCCTCCTTGCCCTGGCCATCTTAGGCATCTTCATCTGACACCACCACACTCCTATCATCTGAGCCAACAACTGCCAGCTCAGCTACCTCCTGCTGTCCTCCTTGGCCCTCAGCTTCCTCTGCCCCTTCAAGTTCATTGGCCACCCAGACCCCATCACCTGTGCTGTGCACCAGGCAGCCTTTGGGGTCACCTTCACGGTCTGCATGTCCACTGTGCTGGCCAAGACCATTGTGGTGGTGGCAGCCTTCCATGCCACCCAGCCAGACACCCAGCTTAGGAGGTAGGCGGGGCCAGTCCTCCCCAGCACCATCCTCACTGCCTGTTCCCTGACCCAGGCAGCTTTGTGTGCACTCTGGGTGACCAGATGGCCCCCACAGACTTGAAACTCTAAAGAACCTGGGCCCACAGTGACTGTAAAGTGTGATAAAGGCTCCTTGGAACTGTTCTATGCCATGCTGGGCTACTTGAGTTTGCTAGATCTGGTCAGCTTGCTGGTGACCTTCCCCACCTGCCAGCTGCCTGACACCTTCAGTGAAGCAAAGCATCTCACTCTCAGCACGTTGTCTGCTCCTGTGTCGGGGTGTCCCTCATACCTGCCCACATGCATGCCCATAGCAAAGACACCACGGCCGTGGAGGTCTTTTTCATCTTGGCATCAGGAGGAGGACTCATGTCCTCCCTCTTCCTTCCCAAATGCTACATCATCCTTCTCCATCCTGAAAAGAACACAAAAGACTAAATGTTTGGCTGGCATTATCTCAAGTGGGAAAAACTGAAGTGAACCATGAAGGGTGTGGCTTTCTCAGGGATGCCTCCCTGAACTCCCCACCAGGAGGGCGAACCTTCTTCTGAGCCCCATCACACAGGTCTGAACTCCTCCCTGTCCCTGAGCTGCTTCTATTTTATATTTCATTCTATCAAGGGGAGGGGAGACATGTTTGCAAATAATATTGTCCTTGATAGAAGCATCTGGTCTAATTCATTCTATGGCCTCTCAGCACCCAGCCAGCACCTCATACAGTGAGGAGACAGAATACGTGATTGGTAAATGAATGAATTAACTTATGCAAAATTAGCATTGGAAGAGGTCTTTGAGAGGAGACAGGTAGAGTCGTTGAGTGGAGCCAGACAGACCTGGTTCATGTCCTCCTGCTGTCATAGCTGTATAAACCTGGACATGTTACCTTACCTCTCCAAGCCTCAGTTTGCTCCAAAGTAAAATGAGACTAAGACTTTATCTTCGGGTTGTTGAGATGATAAAACAAGAAACTGTATGAAACGTCTCAGCATATGATAAACACTCAAAAGGTAGATATTTAAAGTCACCCAGCAAGACTCCATCTCAAAAAAAAAAACAAAAACAAAAACAAGTGCTCAGCTGGATTTGGCCAGCAGAACTTTCTCAGCCAATATCCTAGGGGATGTTGATCCTGCAAGATGGAATGAACTTGCGTCCTTAAAGCTGAACAGAGCCACCCACCAGCCTGGAATACTCACTGTGGATACTTGCCAGAAAAAGAAAATCTTCATTCTTTAAGCTACACTATAGTTAAGTCTCTCTTGTTATAGACACTTAGCATTTTACTTTACCTAATATATAGTCCATAACTCCAGACTATTCAGACCAGAGCCCCCTTCCATAGTCCTCACCCCTGTCCTTTTATTTTTTTTTAATTTCCATTTTTATTTTAGATTCAGGGGGTACATGTGCAGATTTGTCACAAGGATATATTGTGGGATGCTGAGGTTTGGATTCTGTTCATTCTGTCACCTAGATAGGAACATAGTACCCAATAGGCAGTTTTTCAGCCATTGCCCCCTCCCTCTCTCCCTCCTTTTGTGCACCTGTAGTCCCAGCTACTCAGGAGGCCAAAGTGACATAATATCTCTTATTCCCCAATATCTCTTATTCCCATCTTTATGTTCATGTGTACCCAAGATTTAGCTCGTACTTACAAGTGAGAAAATAAAATATTTGATTTTCAGTTTCTGCATTAATTTGCTTAGGATAATGGCCTCCCACTACATCCATGTTGCTGCATATAATACAATTTCATTCTTTTTTATGGCTGCATAGTATTCCATGGTGTATATGTATTGCGTTTTCTTTATCCAATCTACCATTGATGGACACCTAGGTTGATTCCATCTCTTTGTTACTGTGAATAGTGTCATGATGAACATATAAGTGCATGTGTCATTTTGATAGAACGATTATTTTACTTTGGGTATATACCTAGTAATGGGATTGCTGGTTTGAATAGTAGTTCTATTTTTCATTCTTTGAGAAATCTTCAAACTGCTTTCCACATGGCTGAACTAATTTACACTCCCATCAACAATGCACAAGCATTCCCTTTTCTCTGCAACCTCCCCAACATCTGTTATTTTTTAACTTTTTGATAATAGCCATTCTAACTGGCGTGAGATGGTATCTCATTATGTTTTCATTTGCACTTCTCTGATGATTAATGATGATGAGAATTTTTTCATGTTTGTTTACAGCTTGGATATCTTCTTTTGATAAGTGTCTGTTCATGTCCTCTGCCCACTTTTTAATGGGATTAATTTTTTTTTCTTGTTGATTTAAGTCCCTTATAGATTCTGGATATTAAACCTTTGTCAGATGTATAGTTTGTAGATATTTTCTTTGTTAGTTTACCTGTTTGTCTTGTCAACAGTTTATTTTACTGTGCAGAAGCTATTTAATTAAGTCCTACTTGTCAATTTTTGTTTTTCATTGCAATTGCTTTTGAGAACTTAGTAATAAATTCTTTCCCAAGACCAATGTCCGGAAGGGTATTTCCTAGGTCTTCTTCCAGGATTTTTTTATATTTTGAGGTCTTACATTTAAGTCTTTAATCCATCTTAATTTTTGAATATGACAATAAGTAGAGGTTCAGTTTCAATCTTCTGCATATGGCCAGCCAGTTTTCCCAGCACCGTTTATTGAGTAGGGAATCTTTTCTCCATTGCTTACTTTTGTCAACTTTTTCAAAGATCAGTTGGTAGCAATGCGCAGCTTTATTTCTGGGTTCTCTATTCTGTCCCATTGGTCTATGTGTCAGTTTTTGTTCTAGTACCATGCTGTTCTGGTTACTGTAGCCTTATAGTATAGTTTTAAGTTAGATAATATGCCTCCAGATTTATTTTTTTGTTTTCATTGTTGTTGTTGTTGTTTTTGCTTAGGATTGCTTTGGCAATTTGGGCTCCTTTTTTGCTTTCATATGAATTTTATAATAGTTTTTTCTAATTCTGTGAAAAATGACTTTGATAGTTTAATAGGAATAGCATTGAATCTGTGGATTGCTTTGGGCAGTATGACCATTTTAATGACATTGATTCTTCCAATCTGTGAGCATGGAATGTTTTTTCATTTGTTTGTGTCATCTCTGATATTTTTAGCATTGTTTTGTTGTTCCCCTTATAAATATCTTTCACTTCCTTGGTTAGTTGTATTCCTAGGTATTGTATTTTTTGTGGCTGTTATAAATGGAACTGCATTCTTGATGTGGACTCAGCTTAAATATTATTGACCAACCTGTTTTTAAATATCCAAGGCAAGGAAACTGGGTTCCCACCTGCCTCCTCACTGTGCCTTCCAAAACTTGAGAGAAAAGACTCGACCCAGAGCTCCCTTCACTTCCTTGTTCCTAAGACTGTAGATGAGAGGATTGAGCATGGGCGTGACGATAGAGTAGAAGACAGATACCACCTTGTTGAAGTTGATGGAGGAAGTCACCTTGGTCCGGACATACATAAAGAAAAGAGTGCCATAGAAGAGGCTCACCACAGTCAGGTGAGCTGCACAGGTAGAGAAGGCCTTCCAGCGCTCAGCAACTGAGCGGATGTGCAGCAGTGTCCAGACAATGTTGCCGTAGGACACAGCAATGACCGTAGAGGAGGCCAGTAGCACAGCCAGAGACACCAGGAAATCCACAGTCTCCTTCCAAGTGACATCTGAGCACGACAAGGCTAGCAAGGGTGAGGCATCACAGAAGAAGTGGTCGATGACATTTGGGCCACAAAATGTTAGCTGAGACATGAGGTAGATTGGCAAGATGGGTGTGAGGAAGCCTACCAGCCAACAAGCAGCTGCCAGACGGATGCAGGTGCCCCAGGACACCAAAGCCCCATAGTGGAGAGGCATGCAAATGGCCACATAACGATCATAGGCCATAGCAGCCAGTAGGAAACACTCAGTTGCCCCAAGGAAGGTGAAGATGAAGAGCTGGGACAGGCAGCCAGCATAAGAAATATTCTTGCCACCATCCACCCCAATAAAAACAGCCAGCATCTTGGGCACTGTAACAGAAGTGTACCAGACTTCAAGGCAAGACAAGTGTGTCAGGAAGAAATACATGGGTCTCCATAGTCGGTGGTCCAAGCCCACCACTAAAATGATGGCCAAATTCTCTACCAAGGTGAACAGGTACATGGTGAGGAAGAGTATGAAGAAGAGGAGGTGTGTTTCATGAATGCCAGCAAAGCCCATCATGACAAATTCAGTTACCTGGGTCCAGTTTTTGGTATATGGCTGCATCTGTGGCAGTGAGAGCTCAGCAAACTCATAGCCTCATAGACAATGAAAGCTCAAAGAGAACCTGTGAGGTTGGAAGATGTTGTACTAAAATGCCTTTCACTTCAGAAGAAAAACATGATGTAAAGACCCTGTTCTTACCCTCAAAGAATTTACAGTACATGAGGGACATGAGAAAACAAATAATATCAGTACAAAATGAAATGCACTGGCTAAGAATAAGACAGGGTACTATGGGCAGAAATAGCGGGGAAGCTCAACCAGTCTTGAGAAATCTTCCTGGAGAGAAGACTGTCTAAAGCTGAACCTGAAAAGGAAGTATAAGTTAGTGAGACAAAAGGTAGAGATAGAGAGAAGACATAACAAGTATAAAGTTCCAGACACCAGACAGGAGACTGTGCATTTGGGAAACTTCAAGTAGAGACAGTTTACCATAGAATTCAACAGCTTGATTTCCCAAGCAAGCATACCTGGCTTCAAATAAAAGAGAACCTCACAGAGTTGTTGTGAAAATGTAAGTTAAATAATTCCTGTAAAGCACTTAGCATCATGTTTGAGTCAATAAATGTCAAGGGGGAAATCTACATGTTGACTTCTCCTGGAATAATAGAGAGAGAAAAAATGACTGTTTCTGAGCCTGAGGAGTAGGCTGGGGCACCATGAAGGGCCAGCAACCAAATTAAGGGAAAGGAAAAAGCTGAGCTTCAGTCTAAAGGCCACAGGGAGCCTTTAAGAATTATAAGCAGAGAAGCAATGCTATTCTTTTTACCCCTTAGAAGGGGCAGGTTTGGAGGGGAACAAGGTAAGAGGCAGAAGCTGTGCACGGTGGCTCACGCATGTAATCCCAGCACTTTGGGAGTCCAAGGCAGGCGGATCACCTGAGGTTGGGTGTTCAAGATCAGCCTGGCCAACATGGTGAAACCCTGTCTCTACTAAAAGTACAAAAGTTAGCCCAGTGTAGTGGTGGGCACCTGTAATTCCAGCTACTCGAGAGGCTGAGGCAGGAGAATCACCTGAATCGGGGGGCAGAGGTTGCAGTGAGCTGAGATCATGCCACTGCACTCTAGCCTGGGTGACAGAACGAGACTCCATGTCAAAAAAAAAAAAAAAAGGAGGAGGCAGGAAGGAAGGCTGGGTTAGGAGGTTGTTGCAAGTATAGCATGGAGTGAGGGTGACTTTAACTGCGGAAATGCCAGTAGGAGAGTGAACGTGACTGTTAAAAGACAGAATCAACATAATTGGGTTTGGATCCATACTGGGTTTGAATTTAAGCTTCAATATCAACTTGAAATATATGATTCGTGAATCCCATTCACTCATGGTCATATATTTCAAGTTGATATTGGAGCTAAATAATCCCATTTTTTAAAAAACAGATAATACAAAAGAGTTCCCAAGAGATTACTTCCTATCTCATTTTAGAATTAAATGAGAAAATATAATATCTCCATTTTTGTGCCAGTTTTAAAATACAGCCCCAAATTCTTGAACACTCTTCCCATCCAAAAGGAGGGTCTTTGGCCATTCCCATTGAATCTGGGTTCTGTGATGGCTTAACAGAATAAGGTGGAAGTGATGCTGTGCCAGTTTCCAGGCCCGGGGCTTGGAAACCATCAGTTTCCTCTTCTTGCTTCTTGAAACCCAGTCACAGTAGTGTGAGGAAGCCTATGTAGCCTGTGGAGGTGCCTAAGTGAAGAGGAACTAAGTCCCTCAGCCCTCAGCCCTAGCCAAGCTTCCACTGACAGCCAGCACCAGCGTACCAGCCAGGTGAATAAGCTGTCTGAGAAACAGACCATTCAGCCCCCATTGAGCTGGCCAAGCTGACACCAGCCTTCCCTGCTGAGCCCTCCCCAAATTAAAAATCTATGAGCTAAATAGCTGATTGTTGTTTAAACCACTAAGTTTTAGGCTGCTTTGTTATGCGGTGACATAAATAAAGCAATTCTGTCCTAGTTGTATAACTTGGGCAAATTATTTACTGTTTCTGACCCTTTGGAGAAAAAAAATGTTTTGCTACAGTCACAGATTCCTGAACTGGAATTTGAATCCAGGTTTGCCAAGGTCTAAAGCCCTTGTTCTTTCCCCTATAAATAATTAGCAAGTTCCTTCTGGCTTCAGAATTCCTGGCAATGAAAGCATGTAGAGATACAAAATCAGAAATAAACAAGTTCAAAGTTTTCAGATTTCTGCGTGCGTCTTCACCATGCCTAACATCCCCACAGTGGGAAGTCTATAAACATTGGCTTCCTCTCACATAATTGCATTGCAGCCCCAGACACTTCATGCTTCTGTTGGCTCAAGGAAATTTCAGGACGCAATTCCCTCCCATTTATCTCCTTTGCAACCTCGCTTACAATGTAGCAGCCTCCAAACAATGATCACCTTTCCCAGTGGAAATACTGCACACAGATGCTCTAGAAGTTTGACTTGACTTACTGTGTTAGACAGTTTCATCGTCAAACTCTCTGAAAAATTCATTATTTTTCATAGTCGTGGAGAGAATGAGATTTAGAGTCAAACAGCTCTGGGATCAAGCCCTGCGTCTACAATTTACTAGCTCGGTTGTGTCATCTATAAATTCTTACTATTATTTCTAAATCTTACCTGTCCTTTCAGCTGTGACTCAAGTTTGATAGTCCTGTCTTCACTAGGAAGCCTTTTTCCTTACCTCATTCCTCCAAACTCGTATGCAGGTCAAGCAAACAAATGCACAGGGCACCTGTTCTGACCTAGGAACCACAGTGGAGGGTACAGATGCCCCCAGCCTCTATCCCAGGGCCTGCTACAGAGCAGGTACCCCCAACATCCATCCTAAGGCCTGGTGCACAGCAGGTGCCCCCAGCATCCACCCTGGGGCCTGGTACAGACCAGGTTTCTCCAGCATCACCATGGAGGCTGGTACAGAGCAGATTCTCCCACCAGCTGCCCCAGGGCCTGGTACAAAGCAAGTGCCCCAAGCATCTATCTCAGGGCCTGGTACAGAGCAGGTGGCCCCAGCATCCACCCTGGGGCCTGGCACAGAGCAGGTGCCCCAGCACCCACCCTGGGACCTTGTACAGATGCCCCCGAACATCCACCCTGGGGTCTGGTACAGAGCAGGTGCCCCAGCATCAACCCTGGGGCCTAGTACAGAGCAGGTGCTCCAGCATCCACCCTGGGGCCTGATACAGATGCCCTCCCAGCACCCACCCTGGGACCTTGTACAGATGCCCCCCCAACATCCACTCTGGGGCCTGATACAGAGGCCTCCCCCCGCAATATCCACCCTGGGGCCTGATACAGATGCCCCCGCAACATCCACCCTGGGGTCTGGTACAGAGCAGGTGCCCAGCATCCACCCTGGGGCCTGATACAGATGCCCCCCCTAACATCCACCATGGAGCCTGGTACAGAGCAGGTATTACTTTTTAATACTTTCAGATCTCTGATCCATGGCTTAGAGAGAGGGTGCCAGAACCTGTGGGCTTTGTATCAGGCCCAGATTAGCTACATTGAAAGGGTCTGCTCTTGTTTCTCAAAAACTGAAGGAGGAGTAAAGAAGTAGGATACAAGAGAAAAGGAGAGAGGGAGAGCCAAGGGCTAACTTTTTATCCCCTTGCATCCAGGCAGTGATGCATTTTACCTGTGGACTGAGACTTTTTAAGGACAGGGAGTGTCTTCCCCACTATCTCTTTCCCCATCATAGAGCCAAGAGCTGGCAGGATCCTAGATCCCTGAGGAAAACCACTCACTTCTTCCTGGAGCAGGGGTTACCCAACATTTTCGGTAACGGATCAGATTCAAATAGTTTCAGCTTTAGGAGCCACAGGCAGTTTCTGCCACACATTCTTCTCTGTGGGTTTTTTTGTTTGTTTTTGCAACTCTTTAAAATGTAAAACCCTTTCTTAGCTCATGGGCCATACACAAACAGGCTACAAGCTGGATTTGGACCATGGGCTGTAATTTGCCAATCCCTGCCCTTGACTCACACAGGACTGTCACACGAGCGAAAAAGACCACCACCTTACTGTGTTAAGCAGTAGTTACCCTACTTTATGGACACACATACCACCTATGCCACCACCAAGCAGCCAAACTGTCCCCAAATTATCTGTTGTCTCTTGTTCTGCAGAGAAATGGGGGATGGGGGACAACTGATATCCGGGGTTTGGTTGGACACGCATGAGCAATTGCACCTGCACTGAAGCCCAGTGAGTCCTTATTGCTCCCCCTAGCCTAATGCTAATTAACAAACTGCAAGGGAACCTTTTCTTGAATTCCAAATCAGAAACCCAAAATCTAAACTGAATGATTCTAGAAAAATGCTTGAATCTCCATCAGCTCTTCCTCTACTGCCTGACACTTAATTGCATTCTTTGAGAGACTCAAGAAATGAACTCAAGTTGTCAAATAGATTGGATTGATACATGGAGAACAACATTCAAAGAGTTTAAATGAATAAAATAATTTTTAAATGTCTCATTACTTCTTTTGCTAGTGTATATTAATGCACATTCATTCATTAAAAAGATTAAGAGAATACTCGCTTCAGCAGCATATATACTAAAACTGGAATGATACAGAGAAGATTGGCATGGTCCCTGCATGAGAATGACACACAAATTTGTGAAGCATTCCATATTTTTTTCTTTTTGATACAGAGTCTCGCTCTGTTGCCCAGGCTGGAGTGAAGTGGCGCAATCTTGGCTCACTGCAACCTCCGCCTCCCAAGTTCCAGTGATTCTCCTCCCTCAGCCTCCCGAGTAGCTTGGATTTCAGGCACATGCCACCACATCCAGCTAATTTTTGTATTTTTAATAGAGACAGGATTTTACCATATTGGCCTGGCTGGTCTCAAACTCCTGACCTCAAATGATCCACTCACCTCGACCTCCCACAGTGCGGGGATTACAGGCATGAGCCACCATGCCCAGCCACATTCCATATTTTTAACAAACCTGCACATGTACCCCCTGAATATAAAAGTTGAAAAAAAAATAAAAAGATTGAGAGAGAGAATCTCACAGCTATCTAACTCCTGGAAATTTCTGAACCTATTAATTTTTTAACTCAGTGAAGTGGTTTATCCACAGTTCTATGCCTGCCAGTTCCTCATTCAAGCATTCTTCAAGGAGACCCTGAGTGCCAGGCATGGTACTAGGCATCAGGCCTCTAACCCAAAATGAGTTGCAAGTCCTGCCTTTTAAGAACCGTGTCTTTTAGGAAAGATAGAGAAGTACTCAAGGGTTAGGACAGAGATGTGATGAGCTAATTGCAATGTGTCTGGTAGAACAAAGTAGGGCGCAGTGAAGTTGGCATAGAAGGAAGACAGGACAGGTAAGATCAAGAAACAATTTCCCAATTAAATCGCACTGAGGGTGGGGGACGGTGGAAAGAAGGCAATCCTTAACTGACAAAACCAAGTGCAGTGGAGGGAGGGGGAGGCACCCCAGCAAGCCAGGGGAGAGGCAGGTGGAAGTAGCTAATATGCCCAGAGGAATCGTTAGAAGAGGTTGTGAGGTCCACGGAAAGAGTCAGGAGAGCATAGTGGTTAAGGCTACATTCAGGCATTAGACCACCTGATGCCTTCAAATCTCAGCTCTACCACCTTCTAACTGTAATCAGATGAAAGCAACCTAGATGGGAGGCAATGCCTAACCCAACAATGAATTTCTGATGGAATCATTTAAGACATCAGAGACAAGTCCAATGAGAAACTATTTCTGAACAAGAGTTTCAGAGCATCCAAATTCTACTCCTCTTCCCCCCCGCCCCAACACTTCTTCGGGTCATGTGTTGGTAGAAAGATGAGCTTCTCTCCAAAAAAAGGAGAAAGGAGTCTGGGCGCGGTGGCTCAGGCCTGTAATCCCAACACTTTGGGAGGCGGGCAGATCATAAGGTCAAGAAATCGAGACCATCCTGGCCAACACGGTGAAACCCCGTCTCTACTAAAAATACAAAAATTAGCTGGGCGTGGTGGTGGGCGCCTGTAGGACATGCCCTACAGTAGCTGGGCAGGGCGCCCCAGCTACTCAGGGGGCTGAAGCAGGAGAATCGCTTGAACCCGGAAGGCGGAGGTTGCAGTGAGCCGAGATCGTGCCACTGCACTCCAGCCTGGTGACAGAGCAAGACTCCGTCTCAAGAAAAAAAAAAAGAAACAAAGAAAAGTCATTTATGGAACCCCTCCCATGGGCTAGATTCTGATGAGCTGATACTATCTCGCTTCATCCCCACAATACTGTACTATGATCCTATGAACTCTTCTTGATATAGAGGTGTTGTCTTAGTTTTCATGCAATTGAAATAACTGAAGGCTCAGAGAGACCGTAAGTAACTTGCACAAGATCAAAGAACTACATGGCACAGAGAAGAGCCAAACCCCAGAGCTTCTGACAAAAAAAGCCTGTGCTTTCCCTCCACACCGTGCCATTTTCCTCTGCCATTTCATTTCACCCAATGACGACGTGCCTGCAACCCTGGCTCCCTGCCCTGACTCGGAGGTTAATTTCCCTGCAGCTCAGAGCCCCACCAAGGCTGGAGGAATATCCCACAGGCTCCAGTGAGCTGCAAAGCACAGTCACACTCCCAGGGCTATTAACAGCATCCGCTTCCTCTCCAGGGTTCAGGGAACTTTATCCGCCAAGTGCCATGCAGGGAAAAAGCGGTCAACAGGAGAGGAGAGGGTCACACGGGGCAATCACTAAATAAGGAGAAAGGCCGCACAGGAACTTGGCCCAATTTGATGTCCTCAAAAGATAGTGCTCCCTGGCTAAGATTTTCCCTAACAAATATGGAAAAACAGTTTGAAGCCCATGCACAAAAATTAAAACTTGGTTCCTGCAGCTATTTGCTTGTGCAGCTACATGACAAGCCTGGTGAGAGAGGCTGGATTTCTCCCTCTCTCAGTTCTCTCCACCTGGCATCTAGGGGACTGGTCCCAAAAAGTGAAAGGAACTGGAAAAGAAACTTACTAAGATCCAGGAAATGATTTCAAAAAAACAGCCAACAAACCAAGGTGAGCAGGCACAGCGGGTAGGTGTCATGAGACAGACAGCGGGGCTAGGAGATGCCCAGGATGAAGCCCAGAGACCTGCTGTCTGATTCCTCTTGGGTCCAGCTCATCGCATGCCTGCTTCCCCACTACCACTGCAATGTGACAGCAGCAGCACATCTCATTTTCCAACATGCAGACAGCCCCCTGTGGTAACAGCACCGTCTCTGAAATCAGTAGAGCTGCATTTGACCCTACCTCCGTCAGACCGTAGCTGTGAGCTTGTGACTTTGTGAGTTTGATCTTGCTGAGCCTCAGTGTCTTCATCTTCAAATGGGGAGGATAACATGTACATTGCTGGGCTGGACCAAAGATGGAAGGAGACGGCATTAAGGGAAAGTAGGGCCTTTGCTCCTTTTGCTCCCTCTACCATCTCTGTGTGGCTTCCTCCTGCACTTCCTTCAATTCCCTGCACAAGGCCACCTTCACAGAGAGGCCCTTTCTGACCACCTATCTGAAAACGCAATTCCTTTCACTCTCTGATTCTCTTCTCAGTTTGATTTTTTGCGTCACAGCCTCATTGCCATCTGGTAGATATTTGTTTATCTGTAACATCATGCACACACACACACATACACACACGTTCATGCAAAAGGAAGCTCCTTGAAGATAGTGCCTTTGTTTGTTTGTTCATCACTGCATTGCCAATGCCAAAAGAGTCACTGGCATGTAGTCTACACGCAATAAATATATAGTGATGTAATAAAAGGATGGTCGCATGCTCGTGGCATCCTGCTGACCCAGCGTACTTAGTTTCCTTTCCATTTCTAGCTATCTGTTTTCAAGGAAATTGAAAGAAAAGGAAGTTCACCAATACTTACAGAAAAGTCAATCAATTTGGGTGTTGTCCATGCGATTACTGCCAATGGACTATAAGACTAACAATGCCTGAAGGAATGACGTCTTGTATATCTGGAGCAGCCTGCTCTCATGGTCTTGGGTGGGAGGCAAACTGAATTGATTTCTACATATAATTTCTTTTTCTTAGCTACAGAATTTAATTTTAAATTTCCCGGAAAGTTGTACTCTATCAGCTGTTTTCAAACTCTGTTCCACCAAGTCCTAGATTTGCTTAGTTGCCAGGTAGCTGGGAAGATGAAGGGACCTAGCATGTGAGGCTCTCAAAAGCCCTGCTTCAACCAGCTAGTAAGTGGCAGAGTCCAGATGAGAATCCAGCCCAGTGTGACTCCAGAGCCCACCATCTTTCCATCATACCACCTCCCCAGGGAGGCTGATATTCCTAAAATAAAATCTGATCAATTAACTGGGTACTTCTGTCATTATTCCAGGGGCTTCAATACTGAGCACATACAATCTGTTCCTCAAAGCTACTGATATATAGTCTCCCTATGATGGGAACAAATGGGAAATAGAGGTATACGAAAATAAGTGGGAGGCTTCTCCAGCCATATATATGACAGAGATCCCAGACCCAAACCAAGCCAGAGAGTCCACCATGGCAGACAGGAACCAAGGTGAGAATCAAGCTTTCTGAGCTTCTAGCTCCTAATCTCCAGGCAGGAATAACACCTATTCTTGTTGTCTGTCAGAACATTCTGTGAATTGATGGGATAGTGGATGTGCGGGTTCTTTGAAACTTGAAAGTTACACTCTGGTAAAACCTGTTTACTCTTTTGCTTCTATTGCTTATGGACTATGTGATGACCACAGAATTTCAATAAAGGGACAGCATGGGAATGGCCATCTGGTAGGACTCTGGGAATCGTCATGAAGCTGCCCTGGAATAACAAAAGCAAATTAATTTTCTTTAGATTGTAGGTTTATTTGAGGTGGCTTGAGGAGGCAAACAGAGATGAAGGAGAACTAAAACCCCACAAAGTCTCTTGGCACCCCTACTCTATATGAGCTTAAGCAAATCAGTTGAATTCTGTGTGCCTCCATTTTCTCACTTGAAAACTGAGTTGATATTTAAAACCACAATGACTCTGTAAAAGAGCTTTTGGGCTGGGCGCGGTGGCTCACACCTGTAATCCCAGCACTTTGCGAGACCGAGGTGGGTGGATCACTTGAGGTCAGGAGTTCAAGACCAGCCTGGCCAACATGGTGAAACCCCGTCTCTACTGAAAATACAAAAACTAGCCAGGCATGATGGCACACACATGGTAATCCCAGCTACTCAGGAGGCTGAGGCAGAATTGCTTGAACCTAGGAGGTGGAGGTTGCAGTGAGCTGATACCACACCACTGCACTCCAGCCTGGGTGGCAGAAGGAGACTCTGACTCAAAAAATAAAAATAAATAAAATAATTTAAAAACTAAATTTAAAAAAAATTTTTAAAAAGAGGTTTTGAACAAAAAAATAAAATGAGATTACAAACTGGGAAAACTCTAAAGAAAAGATCGGGCTATACAGAAGTCAGGAATCATACCTCTAGATTTGGTATCCATTTGATTGATAACATTCCTCTTCCATTCACCACACCTAGGGTGCTCTTTGGATATGGGCCTCTAGAGGAGCCACGTACCTGCCTCCCACTTCTTCTCTAGTTTCCTAGTGTCTTCTCTGGCTGAAGCACCAAGGCCAAGCATACCCAGAACCTTGGAACTGGTGGCCAGGACAGGTTATTGAATCCCACTGAGGAACAGAGACCCCAAATTCAAGGATCACAGCTTCACTGAACCAAAGGGAGAGGGCACAGATCTGCCACTGGCTGAACTGGAAAGAGAAGAAACAAGAATTGTCGCTGGCTATAAAATGCCTCATACTCCACGTATGTGCCTATAACTCCCCTGGGGGTGACCCATGGGACCAGTTCTCCATGGAGGTTTAAAGCTCTCAGACAACAAAGAAGAGAAAATAATAAATTATGAAAAACTTTATCCCAGAGGGTATGCAGAAGCTACGTGGGAGTCCCAAATCTGTAGATTAGGATGACGGATGCCTCAGAGTGGAGGATGAGGGGCCAACCAGGGAAGATTCCGTGACACCTAGACTCTTTGCCAAGGTCTCTGGCTCCAAACTATTCTAGAATATGGTGACATGAAATCTGTAGAGTTCAGATTTATCATGGATGCAGTGAGGCCTTCCTCACTAGAGTGGGTCAGATATCACCATCCACCTACCTGCCCCCTATCCCCACTCTTGGAAAATAATCTTCAATGATAACACCAGACATCACTGAGTAACCACTCTGGGCCAGGCTCTGTGCAATACAGATGTGAAGTACCAGCTTCAACCCTTAAGGAGCTTACAATTCCATAGAGGCTGTGACTTAGGGTCACTTTTATCCTGAATGTTACTGTGCCAAATTGCCTTCCTTTCAAAGAGTTACTGTGGGGCATTTGATGATTGTTTGCAGGCTGGGCAATTGTTTTCCCCAAAAGGGAAATACGGGGTTATTTCAATATAAAGCAAAAAGAACATCAGGGATGGTGAGTATCCACTATGTTTGATCACAGAAGGCAGCCGGACCAAAGCTGGCAAAGCCCAAAGGCAATATAGATGACTTGTTCTTTAACACATCCTCAATGCATAGGATCATTTTCTTTGATCCTATGTCCAATCTTAATGTTTCAGGTACAAATATCTTGTCTTCCTAACTAAACAATAAAGATCTTTTACGACAGGGCTATGTCTTATATTTTCTGCATTCCCAAAGAGCCTAGTGCAGTACTGCTCGGTGTAAAACATCATAGACTTACGATAAAAGAAAAAGTTTAGCTGAATTAAATTTAAAGGAGTTTAGTTGAGCAATGAACAATTCGTGAATTGGGCAACCCCCAGAATCACAGCAGATTCACAGAGACTCTGGGGTGCCTCGTGATCAGAACAAATGTGTAGACAAAAAAGGTAAAGTGACATACAGAAATCGGAAGTGAGGTACAGAAACAGTGAGATTGGTTACAGCTCAGCGTTTGCCTTATTTGAACGCAGTAACATTCAGCAGTCTGTGAGTGGTTGAAGTATGGCCGCTAAGATTAGCCAACACTCAGCTATTGTTACAGGTGCACACTAGTAAGCTGTGTTTTCAATTTTATGTATTATGACGATGAGGTCTACAAAATTGTATATAATTCTCATTCCACCATAATCTATTACGCTAGGTTACAGCTCATCCACGAGGACTCTGCTGTAGAAGTACCAGAGTCCTTCTCAGGCCATATTTAGTTTGCTTTAACACTTGGACTTGAATCCTACATAAGCCCCTTCATAGACTTGCTACCTCTCTAAAATTAGGAAAATAAAACTACACGACAAGGATGTAGTCAGAGATAAATAAGGAAACAAAGTTGAGGGCTTTGTCCACCTGACAGTAGACATAAGATCGTTATATCACGACACTTCAGCCTGCTCGAGGCAGGAAGGATGTTGAACCGTGCCGTATCTGCATTCCCACTCAATGGAAAAACCTCTTTGCAGCTCTGACCCAATCTGTCAATGACTCTCCCTCTGCAAATCTAAAAAATAAAAAAAAAATTTAAATTTAAAAATCCTCTTCGGCACTCACATGTGAGGCTGATCGAAAGCAACTAGGAAGAACATTATGTCCGCAGGCCAAGGACATTCAGAGGGAAACAGCCACCTGGAGAACAAAGGAAACCGAGGCAAACTCCAAACCTCTGCTCTCCAGCCCAGGCCCCACTGGTTCCTGCCTTTCTCCTCTCCTTTCACCTTCTGAAATACCGTGTCCCTCTGGCTTTACAGCGTAAACCAGTCCAGCCTTGATAGCTCCTTGAGTGTTACCACTCTATCTGTTGTCCCAGTTTCACATCACAAAAGTTCAGAAACTGAGCAATTAAAGGCAGAATTCTCCTCTGTGTGTGAAAGTAATAAGAGAGGCTTCGAATGATCATATTCCTATTATTTTCCTCTGGCCCAAGGAATCAAATATCCCAACCTAGAAACCGGGACGCATTGGAGGAGGGGCTACAGAACCAACACTGGCAAAGGAAGGACACAAACTAGAGCAAAAAGCCAAGAGCCTTCACCACTCCTCTGAGAAGAGATTTGAAATCATTCGTTGTACTTCCAATTGTAATATATTATGATGATGAGGTCTACAAGATCATATATAAATCTCATTCCACAGTAGAGGCTCAATCTCAACACGATGTTTTTCAGCCTTAACAGTACTCAGAAACAGAGTCTGGCATAGTATTTTTTGCAGGCATTTCTTTTCATTGTATTTTTATCATGAAATAATTGAACTTCATACACAAGAAGGAATATAATATAATGTTTACTACTGTCCAACTTTATCAATTATTAACTTTTGGCAATATTTATTCCACATCCTTTTTTGTAAAAGTATGATTGATAGACTAGAGACGCACAGACATATATATATTTACAGATGATGATGATGATAATGATGAAGATAGATAAATCGATAATAGATAGAGATAAAAATGTAGATATAGTTGAGGCCTTCTCTTCGTTTTCAGTCCCATCACCCTTGCACCCTCCCCTCCTCTTCAGAATTAACCAATATGGTAAATTCAGTATTTATCATGCTCACAAATGATTTATACTATTTGTTATCCATGAATATTTTTTTTGCATATTTTAAAATAGGTATAGTGAATTAACCTCTATACTTTGCAATTTGCTTTCTTCTTAGAGCATTGTTTTTAATATTTTTATGTTGATACTTGCAGCTCTAGCTCATTCATTTTAATTTCCATGTATATTCTGTTGTATTTTTTTAAAACTATATACTTATTCATTCTCTCAGTAGGCATTGAAGGTGTATCTAATTTTCTACTATTCCTCACAATAAACATTCTCATGACTGGTCTCATTGTGCGCATCTGCAAAAGTCTGTCTGAAGGAGTGGTTCTCAAAGTGTGGTCGCCTGCAGCAGCAGCATCACCTGGGATATGTTGGAAATGCAAATCCGCTCCTTTCTCGGACCTACTGAACCAGAAACTCTAGGAGTGGGGTCTAGCAATATGTGCTTTAACAAATCCTCCAGGTGATTCTGAATCAAGCTAAAGTTTGAGAACTGCTGCTTGAGGGTGACCTAAATAAACACATCTCACATCACTAAACAATGCTGAATTGCTCTCCAAAGGGGTGACCCCAACTATATTGCCATCTGCAGTGTCTGAGAGTTACCACATTTCTCATACAAAACCAGCACGATGTAATTGCAACCCTCTGACAGTTTCAGCCATCTGTGGGTTAGGCATCTTGTCAAATGTTTATCGGCCAAATGGATTCCCGTTCTTGTGCACTTTCATTTTTCTACTGAGTAGTTTTTAACCATTTTTTAGTAATTTGTAGACATTATTTGTGTTTTCTAAAAACTCAGTCTGTTTTATAATCAATATGTTCTTGGTCTTCAACTTTGTCTATATTGAGTTTGCTGTTGTTGTTGTTTTCATTTGACATCTTCACGTTTTATGTAGTAAAATGTACAAATCTTTTCCTGTATGGCTTGTGCTTTTGCGCCTTGACTAAAATGTATTCTAAAAAAATGTTTAGGTTTTGATTTTTATACTTAGTCTTTAATGCAACTGGACTTGATCTTTGTGTATGCTAAGTAGATATTTAAATTTAGGGGCTTTTTCCATATTGATAATATCTTTCTCCATCAACTGGTAATGTCACCTCTCATAAATCCAGATATTCAAGATATTTAACACCATGTGTGTTGACCAAGCTTTAGTTCTTAATATTACTTACCTATATATATTTTCTTTATTCAGTGATAAATCTTGCTAGGGCTTGCCTATTTCATTATTTTCCTTTTTTCCAAGAACAAACTTTTGGTTTTGTATCTTCTCTAATTTTCTATATCATAATTTCTGCTCTTATATTTATTATCTCCTTCCTTCCACTTTCATAGACTGCTTCATTGTTCTTTTAAAGCTATTTTTAATATAATACAACACATTTATTTTCATTTTTTGTTTCTAATAAATACAATTAAGCTATATATTTACCTGGAGACACCACTTTAATTAGATCACTCAAATATTTATACATTTATTATTGTTCAGTTATGTTATTAACATGGTATTTATTTCTTCTTTAATTCATGAGTTATTCAGAGTGTCATTCTTCAGTTTCCTGATAAGTAAGAGGAGAAAGAGAGTAGGATTGTTAAACTACTTTCTATCATTTAAATTATTTCTAATGTAATTGTGTGGTAAGATATTGTGATCAGTATGATAGCAATTCTTTGAAAGTTGAGATTTCTTCTTTGCCTTCAAGTTCAAATTTTACAAAGGTTCTATCTGTACTTGAAAATAACATATGCACTTGAGTGTCAAGTGTTTAGATATGTACATGCACATATATCACACTTGCTAATTTATTATTCAAAGCTGCTATTCCCATTCTAATTTTTGTCTGCTTGATTTGTAAGTTGTGTTCATCTCCTACTATGGCTTTTTTTCTCCTTATAATTCTGTCAACGTTTGCTTCATTTCTTTCAATGTTACAATATATGATAATTGTATTAGAAGCATGTAATTTCATTATTGTTATATCTTCTTGATCTGTGGTTACATTTTTGTGTGTGTGGTTTCTCTCTTTATCCCTGAAATGTTTTTTGCCTTAAGAACTATTTTGTCTTATGTTAATTTTGCTACATTAACTTTTTTGTTAATATTTGTGTTATACACGAATGCATGATTTTTTTTACTATTCCTTTTAAATGTTTTCATAATTTCAACTTTTTTTTTAGTTTCGGGGGTACACGTGCAGGTTTGTTTCATGGGTATATTGAATAATGCAGAGGTTCGGAGTACAGTTTATCCCATCACCCAGGTAGTGAGCATAGAATCAAATGGTTTTGCAATTCTTTCTCCCTCCTCCATGCCTCCCGTCTCTAGTAGTCACTAGTGTCTATTGCCACCATCTTTATGTCCATGAGTACTCAATGTTTAGCTTACACTTACAAGTGACAATATGCAGTATTCCTGTTCCTGTGTTAATTTGCTTAGGATAATGCCTTTCAGCTGCATTCATGTTGCTACAAAGGACATGATTTCATTCTTTGGTAGTATTCCATGGTGCCCGTGTATCACATTTTCTTTATTCAATCCACTGTTGTTGGATACTTGGTTGAGTCCATGTCTCTGCTATTGTGAATACTGCCATGATAGAATGATTTCTTTTCTTTTGCTTTTTGTTTTGTTTTGTGGGGTTTGTGTGTGTGTGTGGCTTTTTTCAGGAGACAGAGTCTTGCTCTGTCACCCAGGCTGGAGTTCAGTAGCACAATCTCTGCTTACTGCAACCTCCACCTCCCGGTTCAAGCGATTCTCCGGCCTCAGCCTCCCGAGTAGCTGATATTACAGGCATGAACCACCACTCCCAGATAATTTTTGTGTAGAGACAGGGTTTCACCATGTTGGCCAGGCTGGTCTCCAACTCCTGACCTCAAGTGATCAGCCCGCCTCGGCCTCTCAAATTGCTGGGATTACAGACATGAGCCACCACGCCCAGGCATTTCTTTTCTTTTGGATATATACTCAGTAATGGGATTGCTGCATCAAATTACAATTCTTTTTTTTAGTTCTTTGAAAAATCTCCAAACTGCTTTCCACAGTGGCTGAACTAATTTACATTCCCACCAGCAGTGTGTAAATGTTTCCTTTTCTCCACAGCCTCATCAGCACCTGTTATTTTTTGACTTTTTAATATTAGTAGTGGCAAAAACCACAACTACTTTTGCACCAACCTAGTGTTAGCTATTCTAACTGGTATTAGATGATATCTTATCAGCAGTTTGGGAGGTTTTTGGTTTTGGTGTTTTTTTGTTGTTTTTTTTTTGAGACAAGGTGTTACTCTGTCACATAGGCTGGAGTGCAGTAGTGTGATCATGATTCATTGCAGCCTCAAACTCCTGGCCTCAAGCAATCCTCCCATCTCAGACTCCCAAGTACCTGGGACTACAGGTGGATGCCACTAAGCCTGGTTAATTTTAAAAAAATTTTTTGTAACAATGAGGTCTTCCTATGGTCCTCAGCCTGGTCTCTAACTTCCTGCCTCAGCCTCCCAAAGTGCTGACATTATAGGCACGAGCCCCTGAAGCTGGCCTCAATGGTGGTTAGTGGTTAGTGATGTTGAGCATTTTTTCATATGTTTATTGGCCACTTGTATGTATTCTTTTGATAAGTGTCTGTTCATGTCTTGTGCCCACATTTTTTTGACACAGTCTTGCTCTGTCACCCAGGCTGGAATGCAGTGGCATGAACTCAGCTCACTACAACCTCCGCCTCTCAGGTTCAAGCAGTTCTCTTCCTCAGCCTCCCAAGTAGCTGGGATTACAGGTGCCCACCACCATGCCCAGCTAATTTTTGTATTTTTAGTAGAGATGGGGTTTCACCATCTTGGCCAGGCTGGTCTTGAACTCCTGACCTCGTGATCCACCCACCTCGGCCTCCCAAAGTGCTGGAATTACAGGTGTGAGCCACCGCGCCCGGCCTGTGCCCACATTTTATGGGGTTATTTGTTTTTTGCTTGTTGAATTAAATTCTTTATAGGTTATGAATATTAGACCTTTGTTGAATGCAGTTTCCAAAAATTTTCTCCCATTCTGTAGGTTGTCGGTTTATTCTGCCTGCTAGTTTGTTTTGCTGTGCAACTCTTTAGTTTAATTAGGTCCCACTTACCAATTTTTATTTTTGTTGCAATTGCTTTTCATGATTTAGCCATAAATTCTTTCCCAAGGCCGATGTCCAGAATGGTGTTTTCCAGGTTTTTTTCTAGGATTCTTATACTTTGAGGTCTCACATTAAATCTTGGATTCATCTTGAGATAATTTTTGTATATGGCAAAAGGTAAGGATCCAGTTTCATTCTTCTGCATGTGGCTGGCCAGCTATCCCAGCACCATTTATTGAATAGAGAGTCCTTTCTCCTTTGCGTATTTTTGTCAATTTGTTTCTGATCAGATGGCTAAAGATGTATGGCTTTATTTCCAGGTTTTTTATTCTGTTCATTAGTGTGTGATATGGTTTGGATTTGTGTCTCCGCCCAAATTTCATGGCGAATTGTAATCCCCAAGGTTGGAGGTGGGGCCTGGTGGGAGGTGACTGGATCATGGGAGTGGATTTCCCCCCTTGCTGTTATCATAATAGTGACTGAGTTCTCAGGAGATCTGGTTGTTTAAAAGTGTGTGGCAATTTCCCCCTCTCCTTTCTGCTTCAGCCATGTAGGATGTGCCTGCTTGCCTTTCACCTTCCACCATGATTATAAGTTTCCTGAGGCTTCCCCAGCCATGCTTCCTAAAAAGCCTGCAGAACCATATGCCAATTAAAACTCTTTTCTTTATAAATTACCCAGTCACAGATAGGTCTTTATAGCAGTGCAAGAACAGACTAATACAATGTACGTGTCTGTTTTTGTACCAGTACTATGCTGTTTTGGTTACCATATCCTTGTAGTATAGTCTGAAGTCAGGTAAGGTGATGCCTCCAGCTTTGTTCTTTTTGTTTAGGATTGCTTTGGTTACTCAGGCTCGTTTTTGGCTCCATATGAATTTCAAAATAGTTTTTTTTTAATACTATGAAATATGACAGTGGTGGTTTGATAGAAATAGTACTGAATCTGTAGATTGCTTTGAGCAGTATGGCCATTTTAACAATATTGGTTCTTCCAACTCAAAAGCATGAAATATTTTTCCATTTGTGTATATCACCTATGATTTCTTTCAGCTGGAGTTTGTAGTTCTCCTTGTAGAGATCTTTAACCTCCTTGGTTAAATGTATTCCTAAGTATTTGTGAGTGTGCGCGCATGCGTGTGTGTCTACTGTAAATAGCCTTATGTTCTTGACTTGGCTCTCAGGCTGAACGTTATTGGTGTATAGAAATGCTACTGATTTTTGTACACTGATTTTGTATCCTGAAACTTTACTGAAGTTATGTATCCACTCTAGAAGGAGCCTTTTGGCAGAGTCTTTAAGGTTTTCTAAAGATGGAATATCATCAGTGAAAGATAGGTTGACTTCTTCTTTTCCTATTTCAATACATTTTCTTTCTTTCTCATTCATGCTTGATTGCTCTGGCTAGGACTTCCCGTCATTTTCCAATTTTTTTATGTTCAGCCTGTGTGTGTATGTGTATGTGTTCATTCTGTGTCTTGCAGAAAGCATAGAGTTGCATTTTGTTATTTGTTCATTTGATTGCTTCTTTTAATAGATAAATCTGATCCATTTACACTTTAATGTAGTCATTTATTTAGACTTAATCATAGTACCATATTTTGTGTTTTCTATTTACCATCCTGTGCTTTTCCTCTTTTCTACCTTCTTTTGTTTGATAATGTGTATTTCATTCTGATTTGGAAGCCATAACTTATTTCTATTATTTTAATAGCCACTCTGAATTTTTTAAACTACATACTGAACTAAAAATTTTTCCGTCAATGTTTAGACATTTAATTTCTTCCAACTGCAGTAAGATCTTTAGTGTGCTTTAAGCGCCCCCCTACCTTGAACAACTTCACCATGTTATTATTGTTTTTTAAGTTATAATTCTTAGGCTCTAACCATTAATTAAGATTTCCAACACTTTTCATCAATCTGTGCTCACTAGAACAACTCAGCTGTTTTGGAAGTGGGAGAGAAGTTTGCTTCTTGTATTCCACATTTTTCTCCTGCACACTTCTGTTTCTGAAACAAATTTTAATAGTGTTATAGTCTTATAATGTGTAGTAAAATCTTTTAGTATTTGTATGCCTAAAGATGATTTTATTTAACCGTCTTTCTTAATAGTTTAGCTGATGGCAAAATTCTAGGTTGACAGCTTTTTCCTTCAGTATTTCAAAGTGAATATTCCATTATCTTCTAATATCTGTTATGATAAGAAGTGTGCTGTCTGTCATTCCCCTGCTGTACCTCTTCTTGCATAGTTTTCATTTTTCTACTCCCTGTATTTTATTCTGAGTGAGTTCTTATATTCTACCTTCCAATTCTCTAATTATTTATTTTCCTGTGTCTGATGTAGAGTTCATCCCATTCATTATGTATTTTAAAACTTACGTATTTATTTATTTATTTATTTATTTATTTGAGATGGAGTCTTGCTCTGTCACCCAAGCTGAAGTGTAGTGGTGCGATCTTGGCTCACTGCAACCTCCGCCTCCCAGGTTCAAGCGATTCTCCTGCCTCAGCCTCCCAAGTAGCTGGGACTACAGGTGCACACGCCACCATGCCCAGCTAATTTTTTTGTATTTTCAGTAGAGGTGGGGTTTCACCATGTTGGCCAGGCTGGTCTCGAACTCCTGACCTCAAGGGATCTACCCACCTCGGCCCCCCAAAGTGCTAGGATTACAGGCGTGAGGCACTGCGCCCAGCCTACTTTTTAATAAGGAGAACATCCATATGGTTCAAATCCAAAGGTTAAATAAGGTAAACAATGAAAAGTTCAACTTTGACTTCTTCTTGCCACCCAGTTTCTCTTCTCGAAGGCAAACGTCATTAATTATTTTTATTTTTTCTGATAGCCTTTCTTTCTGATTCTTTTATTCTATGCATATATGTGGAAATGGATGCACACATTCACACACAGAGAGACACACACCCAAGAAGTTTTTTCTTCCTTTTATACACAAATGTGGCATACTCTGCATACTTTTCTTCATCTTGCTTTTGTTCATTTGACAAAATATTCACATCAATACATAATGAGCCTCATCATCTACTAAAAGCCTTCATACTGTCCCATTGAATGGATGAACATTATTACTTCACAAGTCCTTTGTTAAAGTTGTTTCCACTCTTTTGTTATTAATTCTGTACTAAATGACCTTATATACATAATTTTGAAAATGTGAGGTTTTGTCTGTACAATATATCCCTACAAATAAAATCATCATTTCTAAATACATGCATTTACAATTATGGGCATTTGAATTAAATTTTTAGAAAAACTTTCATAGTATTTAATTTTTGAATAGGTAATACAAGCATACAATACAAAATTCAAAAGGAACAAAAGTGTAAATATCAGATTATTATACTGTATATCCTCCTAGAAGTTATTGCATGTATATATGGGCATATCTGTACATACAGGAATATTTCTTTGATTAAGATCAGTTAATGTTTTCTTCTGCATTGGAGCCTATGGAAATCAGATGGCTCTCTCCTTCTGATGAAGGCTCTCCTTACTGTTGATTTCAAAAAGACACACCAAACTTTAGTACAATCATTCACATTAGGGCATATGTTTTATTGTCTTATTATTCTGTCTCAGTCATTAAGCCTCATCATTGTGGATGCTGTCAGTAAAAGTAATGGTTCCTTTGGTTTTCACAGTGCCTTTCAGGTTACTCTGGAGCAATACAGATAAAAACCACACTCTGCTTGGACACAAATTTTCAAGCTTGCCCTAATATGAACTGCTTTTTATTCTTGGTACATAGTGACTCCCCTCAGATTGACCCTGGGATTCCCCATCACCATCATTTTAGAGGTTGCCCTCCCCTCTCTTCTGGATAAGATCTCATGTTTCCTGTATCCCATTTATTTCCCTTTCTTGGTTTACTCTTTCGTATTTGTGGAGCACATCCTTCCGTAGCTTCCTCCAAAAGAGTATACGTATGAGTTATATATTTTGAGATTTTGATCGTTTTTTGAATTTTAGAAAATTTATACTTTATTGATAGGCTGTCTACATGTAGAATTCTATTCTTCCCATTTATAATGTAAAAGGAATTGCTCCATTGTCTTCTGTGTTCTTGTTGGAATACAGAAGCCATTCTGATTCCTCATTCTCTGAATATTTGTTGGTGTTGGTATTGTTGTCGTCCTCTAAACGCTGTTAGCATCTTCTCTTCATCCCCAGGTTCTGAAATTCCATAAGGATATGCCTTGGTGTAGGTCTCTTATCATCCATTTTACTGGGCATTTGCTGACCCCTTTCAATATCCAAATTCCATGTGTTTTAATCTGGGAAATTTTCTTGAATTATTGTATTAATTTTTGCCATGTACTTTTTCTGTTCTTTTCCTCTAGAACTTCACGTTGTTCATATGTTAAATTTCCTGGGCTGATCCTCCAATTTTCTTATGTCTGTCTCTTATTTTCCTCTCTATATATTTTTGTTCTAATTTTTAGGTAAATTCCTCAACTTCAACTTCCAGCACTTCCATTGAATTTTTTCATTTCTGCCATCATGTTTTTGATTTCCAAATGTTATTTTTTTTAAATTATCCGAATTTTTAACATTATGTCTGTTTCATAATTACAATATCTTGGTTAGGTGCAATGGCTCATGCATATAATCTCACAGAACTTTGGGAGACTGAGGTAGGCAGATCACTTGAGTTTGGGAGTTCAAGACCAGCTTGGGCAACATGGCAACATAACACCTCTACAAAAAAAAAAAAAAAAAAAGAAAATTACAAAAACAATTATCAAGGCCAGGTGGCACTTGCCTGTAGTCCCAGCTACTTGGGGCCTTTTATTCCAGGTCTAGAGGTTTCTAGAAGTGCTAGTTCCTGAAACTTAGAGGACTCTCAGCATTAACTGGGTTTTTCTCAGCTTTCTGAGACTGTAATAACTTAAGGTCTGGCTTTCTCAGTTCTACTAATCGGTTACTACTCTTTTATCTCCTTTCCAGATTCCAAAATACTGTTGCCATTGTCTCTTCATCTATTCTCCCATTCTTGTTGGTTTGTTCATCCCTTTATTGTAGTTTGTGCATTTGAAAGCTAGTGAAATTAAGCACAGGTAGCCAAACAGCCATTCTAACTCAAGGCTCTACATTTTTTTATTTCAATGACTATATTTTTTAATATTCAAATTTTCTAATTGGTCCTTTTCATATCTCCTCATTCTGTTTTCAACCTCTTTTTTCATGATTTTTTACTTTTCAGTGGAGGTTTTGGTTTCATTTATTTATTTGAAATAATTAATACATTTACTTTAAAGTTTTATCTGATCATTCTGTAAAATTAGTTTTATCTGAAGTGAATCCATGTTTGAGACGGAGTCTCGCTCTTGTCTCCCAGGGCTGGAGTGCAATGGTGAGATCTCAGCGCACTGCAAACTCCACCTCCTCGGTTCAAGCGATTCTCCTGCCTGAGGCTCCCGAGTAGCTGGGATTACAGGCGCCCGCCACCATGCGTGGCTAATTTTTTTATTTAGTAGAGACGGGGTTTCGTCATGTTGGCCAGGCTGATTTTGAACTCCTGGTCTCAAGTGATCCACCCGCCTCGGCCTCCTGAAGTACTGGGATTACAGGCGTGAGCCACCGAACCCAGCCGGTTTGTTGACTTTTTTTTTAACATTAACTTTTTTCCTTCGGTTTTGCATTTAGTTTACAGTCCCATTTGGAATTTGAAGTATTTTGCTCTTTTCGTTTTGTTTTCCATTCCCTCTTACTCCCCCTACTCCACCTCCATACTCAATTATCCTGTTGAAAGCTTTGGGGGTCCTCAATCCAGGTTCAGTTCTGGTAAGGGCAGTGAGAGGGACAGTCCTGCAGAACAACTGGGCCATGGCAATTCCAGGATGAGGCACAGGGGAAGCTCGACTCAGCTCTTGGTCACAAGGCTTTATCTCATCCTTCTCTCCCAGCCTAGAGCTGGATGGGAGCCACTGCTCCTTCAGCACTTGGCACATGTTCATTTCCGGCCTCCTTCCATAAGGATAGGGGATGAGACATGAATCCCACCTTAGTCCTGGGCCTCCGTGACTGAGAGCCTGCCTCTGCTTTCCTATCTCTCAGGGAACTCTTTTGACTCCTTTGCCACCACTGACTGCCACTGCATCCAAAACCCAGCAAGTCCACCAAGCCTTGCAGCCCTGATCACAGTGTGTGTTTCTGTGCCAGCCTGGATCTTCAAAAGTGCTTGCCTTGTAGTTGGGCCTGACTATACCACCTTCCGTTTTCTCTTTTTACTTTATTCGGGAGGCATATGTTTCTCGAGTGGAGGCAGTTCTTGAACTTACTACTCCATCTTGATCTGGCTCTCAGTAAGTTTTTTGTTTTTTTGTGTTTTTTTTTGGTTTTTTTTTTTTTGATCTGTGATTTTGTTTTTAATTATCTTAAGTCTTATGATCACACATAATTTTTAAATTTGTGTATATCTCTTCTACTTTCATCCTTATCAGTTGGCAAAAGCACCATTCCCAATCACAAATACACAGTAGTTCTACAGTTTTATGTTCCTGAATGGCTGTTTAAAGACAATCTTAAATGATAACGTAGTCTGACTTAGTAAAGAATTCAAGAGTGAAGTTTAACTTGCTACTATTTTAAAGACATCTGACTTTATAGATCATCTATGAAATGTGAGAAGAGTTAAATAATCTTTATTTGATATTACACATAAACCACACGAAAATGCGTTTCAATAAGTAAAAGGAACCATTTTAAGTACAGGGAATTCTAATTAGATTGGCATAGTTAAGGCCAAAAATATAAAGCAGACGTTGCTATATTATCTTCAGCCCTTGCCTTTAAGAGACAAATGAGGCCAGGAGCAGTGGCTCACATCTGTAATCTCAGCACTTTGGGAGGCCAAGGCAGGCAGATCACTTAAGGTTAAAAGTTTGAGACCAGCCTGGCCAACATAGTGAAACCCTGTCTCTACTAAAAATATAAAAATTAGCTGGGCATGGTGGCAGGCACCTGTAATCCCAGCTACTCAGGAGACTGAGGCAAGAGAATCACTCAAACCCAGGAGGTGGAGGTTGCAGTGAGCCAAGATCGTGCCATTGCACTCCAGCCTGGGCAACAAGAGCAAAATTCCATCTCAAAAAAAAAAACCAACCAAACAAACAATATTCAGAAAAACAAACATATTAATTTAACCACAAGACCGTCTTAGTTTTAAATCAGGACTGCCCAATGAAAATATTTTGTCAGTTATTTATGATCTGAATTCTGGTGTATGAAATATATTAAATTATGGTACACATAAAAAAGTCATGACACACTTCTGTTTTGTAATAAATAAGGCAGTGGTGAATTATTACTCATTAGTAGCTTTTTTATATATAAGCTATCAAGTCTGCCCTTTCTGTATTCTTTCTGCCTTCTTAATGCCGGCAAAGATCACTTTTGTTCCAAATATGTGCTTCTTGGGATTCTCCAAATATTTCGTCAGTGTATCCTCTCTCCAGGTGATGCCTTTGTTCTTATTGGTGTCTGTGTTAAGAGAATCCAACAGCCTGACCTGTCTTTCACATGAAGAGACCATGGAGATTAGTCCCAGTGTTGTGCTTGCCTCCCTTTTCCATGGTGTGGCACAGGGCACACTTCTGAACAAAAATCTTGCCTTTCTCAACATCACCCATATTTAATTTTTTCTGTCATTGCTGGCATTATGAAGCTTCCTACTCAGAAACCAGATGTCGCGCTCTCCTCAGTAGGTATTCCTGAAGTTAGATCGTTACACTTCAGGTATATCCTGAAGTGTGTAGACCTCAATCATGCTCATCATTTTGATGCCCAAAGTGGCCAGGCCAGGTCAGCAGTGGTATGAACACACCTTAGGCTTAATGTTGTCCCTGTCTATTGCATATTACTGAAGCACCGGGCATATAAGAGGCAGTCAAGGATAAATATTAACCAAATCTAATTCTGAACATTCAGAATTCAAAGACTAATAGAGTGAAATTGAATACAATTGAAATAAATATTTGAGGTTAATTCACCTTAGAAAAATGCACTTCTGAGACACAACTGTAGAGCTTCACAGTGTTGTAGTAAGGGTTAAACAAATGGTGCATGTAAGGCACTTAGTACACTGTTGAGCACGTATTAAGTCTGCTAGGATACACTTGGTACTAGAATGCACCACAAAGGGGCCAGAGGAATCAGTGGGTAGAGAGGTCTTTAGCGGATCAACAGGAAGGGAGAAACAAAGGGGAACAGGAAATGACTCTCCAGCCAACGGGGGGAAGGATTAAAAACAGAAAGATGATTATCACCAGTGAAATGATGTTTCCCTCCCTTCCAGCAACCCTCACCCTGTACACAACAAGCAAAGAATTCTCAACGTAAATCCACAGGCTGTGTAAATCTAGAGAAGCTACAAGAAAGATAACACAGCTTCCAGACCCTCTGGAATGTACTGGGACCCTCTGTGAGGGCTGAGATTCGTCTTTGTTGTTCATAGCTTTGTGTGCGGCACATAGTGAACGTTCAATCATTATTGAATGAGTGAATAAATTAAAGGTTCTCAGAAAGAAGTTTCCATAGCAGATCCCAATACGAGCAGCTGTGTGAATGCATGTATATCATGGGTACAAAGAGGTAGCAAATCAGCAGAAAGAATATCCTCTCCACTTTCAGGATTTGGTACCATTAGAGTGCAGAAAGGGAAGAAGCAAACCAAATAAATGAATGACCAACATTGACCATGAGGAGCATTCAGGGACATATCTTTAAAATAGGAAAATGGTGACTTCTGGATTAAAAGTATCTCAGCCAGGCATGATGGCTCACACCTATAATCCCAGCATTTTGGAAAACCAAGGCAGGTGGGTCACTTGAGCCCAGGAGTTTGAGACCAGTCTGGACAATAGAGTGAGACCCCATCTACACCAAAAAAAAAAAAAAAAAAGTAGCCCTCTCTCCAGCTGTAAAGCATCACTCATTAAATGTTGTGGGGTGTGTGTGTGTGTGTGTGTGTGTGTGTGTGTGAGATATTATGTTCCCTGTCAATTAAACATGTTAATTCAATTGTATGGTAAGAGTGTTTGACTCAATTCCAGCTATTACCAGAAGTACTAGAATAGGAGAATATGACAACCAGGAACAGCCCTTAAAACCAATTGTGAGGGGATTCAGAAACAAGTTGCATAGATTACAGAGCTATCTGTGCAAACTCCATGTATTCAGAGTGTAGCTGGTTTCCTGATTCTGAGGTGCTATAGAAGCGAATGGCTGAGACGACTAATCCTACTTGTTATGCACGTGACATTGGAGATGCCACTTCCCCTACTCTAGTCTTCACATTCCCTATGTCTACATAGTGAAACCATATCTATCAGGAATATTCTGATTGCAACTAGAAAACTCAACTCAAACTCAATCAAGCATTCTCATTGATGGGTGAGTATGACTGAAGAACTCTAACATATAAACAAGACTCCTAGGGTCAATTTTTTCTCCATCCCCCTGCTCTGTCCACCCCATGTGGGTTTCACTCTCAACAAGCCCTCTCCTCTTGGTGGCAGAGTGACCTTTAGCAGCTCTGGACTTACATCTTCATTTGTATAAGTCCAGTGGAAAAAACGACACACTTCTCCCACAGTATTAGTGGGAGTCCTGCAATGGCATCTCACTGGTTCCAAAGGGGGCAGATGCACTACCCAAAGTCTCAACCACTGTGGCTGGAGAGAGAGAGTGATCTCATTCCCTTCGTCTGACATGTATGCCCAACCCCAGAGCCAAGGAAGTTTGCAAATACAATAGGAAGTTGGACCAGATGACCTCATATTCAAGGACTTCATGCTTTGTTTCACTTTAATACCATCCTCATTTCCTTCCTCCTGCCTTAGACATTGTTCCTGCACAGGTGCTGCTGAAAGTCTCCAATAATCTAAGCACTAAGACAAAAATGTTCCATAAAAGAGAAGGAAATGCAGCACCCCAGCCACACACCCACATGTAAACACAATTCTTTAATGTGTGTTAGAGAAGAATGTTGACCCCCCCCTGCCCTTCTCCACACCTTCTTCCATTCCCCGCCTCTTATATTTATATTTATATTTCCAAGATACTTATATTTCCATGGAAAAGACAGGATAGATGCTCCATCCTCCCAGGGTATCTCTGCCTCTACCTCACTCCTGCATTTATTCCACCTCATCGCAGGTAGGTGAAGGGGGTGGGTGCTCTGAGAATGCATGTCTTAGCCCCCTCTGGTTATCTTTTCTCAACATGTTTTCCCTCAGCATGTTTTTTCTCCCCCTTCTTCTCTGCCTTTGCTTGAAAGATGCCTGCAGTGCTGAATGGATGCTCTCAATCAGGGGTTGAGGATTAGAAAGCTTGCTGTCGCCTATAGGACCTCTCTTTCTGCCTCATCTCTCTTGCTTCCTCCCCTACACCACTTCTCTCTGACTCTAACCAGGTAAATTTCTCCGCTTCTAAAGACTCTAGAGATTAGATTGAACCCACCCAGATAATCCAGGATAATCTCTCCATCTTGAGTTCTATAACCTTAATTACATCTGCAAAGCACTTTTTGCCATGGAAAGGAACAGGATTCAAGTGTGGATGTCATTGGAGGACCACCATTCAGCCTTACAAAATGCCTAAAGAAGCAAGATTCTAAAGCAAAGTAGATGATCCAGCAAGTGGAGAGCAGACAGCCTATCCAGTACCTCCCAAACACCCTCTTAAGCATTTCTTCCTCACAGAAACTTAGGGGCATTTCAGGGATGCTTCCTGATCATGACCTTAAAGGCACCTTCTTGAAAACTGAAATTCAGAACCTACCTGTGCTTGGCCAGGTGTGGTGGTTCATGCCTGTAATTCTAGCACTTTGGCAGGCTGAGGTGGGTGGATCATTTGAGGTTAGGAGTTCAAGATCAGCCTGGCCAACATGGCAAAACCCCGTCTCTACTAAAAATACAAAAATTAGACAGGCATGGTGGCAGGCACCTGTAATGGCAGCTACTCAGGAGGCTGAGGCATGAAAATCACTTGAACCTAGGAGGAAGAGGTTGCAGTGAGCTGAGATCTGGCCACTGCATGCCAGCCTGGGTGACAGAGTGAGATTCTATCTAAAAAAAAAAAAAAAAAAAAAGACTCACCTGCAATTCAAGATAGAGAGTCAGGCTTCTCAGGCCAGTGATACCAGCAGCATTTTGTTTTCTTACCAGTAAGAAGCAGTAAGAGACAGGTCCAGCCAAGAAAAGCACACGCCCATACGTGGCTCAATACTCAGAAACAGGGACAGGAAGAAGAGTGGACTCCCGTCCTAACCCTCAAAACCACCCTGCAAGGTAAGAACTATTATATCCACCTTCAGATGAAGACATGAAGCAGGGAAACGTTAAGAAACTTGCTCAGAATCACACAGCTAATTAATGGCGTGGCTATGACTTGAACCTAGGTCAGACTTCAAGTCCACTCCCTTTCCACTATTACTAACACTCAGCACTTACATGTTTACTGCAATTTCCAACTCAGTTTTAGTCCTGAAAGATATAAAATGGGCCAGGAATTTGCTTTAATTTTAGAATTAGAGGAGCCTGAATTGCCACTTACTCCAGGGTACAGATGACAATAAAGCTCTGTGGTTCAGGAAAACAGGAGGATGAGCTGCCTCCAGGCAGAAGGCTGCAGAGCAGGCATGCTTTTGAGGTGGTGGCATAGCATCAGAGAGTCCAGAGCAATGGTCTAGAGGCACAGGGGTGAGGGCTGGGTGGGATTCACGGATCTCAGTACTTGGAGAGGTCAAAGCAGGATATGAATTGTCAGATGATGTCACAGCAGCCCCATCTCATTGTGTGTGGGATTGGAGAACCAAGGAGTGTATGTCCCAGCTTCAGCCTCTGTTTTCTCACTTGGAGAAGTCACACAACGTCAGTCCTTGTCAGCTTACAGAAGACCTGATCTTCCCATTTATAACTGCATTTATTTACACCAACAAATACTGCCAGTGCATCTTCTGTGGAGAGGTACTAGATAAAGTAAAGGATATCGAGTTTGATTTTGTGACCTGATATTCATCAGAAAACAGTGGGAACTGGCCCCATTGCAACTGATGATAACATATCCTCAATACCCTTAAATCAGGGTGTGATTATTAATTTTATGTATCAGCTTGACTGGGCTATGTGGTGCCCAGATATTTGGTCAAATGTTATTCTGGGTATGTCTGTGGGTGTTTCAGAAGAAATTAACATTTAAGGCTGGGTGCAGTGAGTTACACCTGTAATCCCAGGAATTTGTGAGGCCTAGGCAGGCAGATCACTTGAGGTAAGCAGTTCAAGGCCAGCCTGGCCAACATGGTGAAACCCATGTCTACTAAAAATATAAAAAAAGTAGCCAGGCATGGTGACGCATGCTTGTGGTCCCAGCTACTCAGGAGGCTGAGGTGGGAGGGTCGCTTGAACCTAGGAGGTGGAGAATTGCAGTGAGCCAAGATGGCACCATTGCACTCTAGCCTGGGTGACAAAGGGAGACTCTGCCTCAAAAAAAAAAGAAAGAAAGAAAGAAAGAAAAAGAAATGAACATTTAAACCAGTAGACTGAGTAAAGCAGACTGTCTTCCATAATATGAATGGCCCTCATCCAACCAGTTGGAGGCCTGAATAAAATAAAAACTTGATCATCCCTCAAATAAGAGGTAATTTCTGCTGATGGATGGCCTTCAAGCTGACAAATGGATTTTTCCTGATTTCATACTCCAACTGAAACCTCGGCTCTTCCTGGCTCTCAAGCCTACTGGCCTTCAGACTGAAACTATCCTTTCCTGGGTCTCTAGCTTGCCCACTGCGGATCTTGGGGCTTGTCAGCCTCCATAATTGCATGAGCCAATTCTTTATAAGAAGTATTTTTCTACATATATATACATCTCATTGGTTCGGTTTCTCTGGAAAACCCTGACTAATACACAGGGTATATCTCAAAGTGGGACAAGAGGGCATCACAACCAACAAAGAAAAGAATCTTTCTTTATCAAGCACCGACTTTGAGCATTTTGCACACATTGTGCCATTTAATCTCACAATATCTCATTAAAGTAGTACTATGATTCTTTAGAAATAAAGAAGCTTAATCTTGGAGAGGTTAAATAACTTGCATATTCAAGGTCCTACAGCTAATAACTGGAAGAGGTAAGAATTGATCCAGATCTGTATGGTGGCTTATTCATTCTGCTATGGGGTGAATAATGGGGTTTCGTTACCCAAAGCCCAAACAAGGGACGCCCTGGCTCACAGGATCCTGAGACCTTGTCCCTAACAAGATGCAAACAGATCGTCCCATTCAAAATCCCACATTGCATTATGTGTTAGAAAAGAGCCTTGGGGTTCAAAAGTCTCTCACAGAAGTTCATGATAGACCAGAGAGAAAGCAGAGAGAAGGATTCCCAGGCTGAAACTTGGAAAGGGTATTATTTTTTAGCAATTTCTGCTAAGAAGTTCAAGTGAGATAACAGTTCATAGGTAATATACCTTGCCATCCCCTGAAGAGGTCATCCAAATTTTCCATTTTGAGACCAAGAGACAGAGAGAATACCAAAATTACACTTTTGTAACCCTAGAGACTTCTAGGAACCAAGACTTTAATTGTGCTTTTATATCTGATTTTGGAGGAAGAAAAAAGGAATCAGGAGGAACTTCATCAATAAAGTAGCAACCAGAATAACTCTTGAAGGAGGGTAGGCATCATGGTGTTGTTTTATTAAAAAGAAAAAAAATTTTAAACCAGAATAAACCTGGTTCCAAAACTCAGATACATCTCTTACTAACTGTTCAATGCAGAGACTTTAATTTATTGCATTCCAACATCTAGCACAGTGCCTGGCAGATAATAAATGCTCTTTAACTGTATGTAGAATAGGGGGGATCTGGCAAGATGGTCAAATAGGAACAGCTCCGGTCTGCAGCTCCCAGTGAGATCAATGCAGAAGGTGGGTGATTTCTGCATTTCCAACTGAGGTACTTGGTTCAACACACTGGGACTGGTTAGACAGTGGATGCAGCCCACAGAGGGTGAGCAGAAGCAGGGTGGAGCATCGTCTCACCCAGGAAGTGCAAGGGGCCAGGGACCTCCCTCCCCTAGCCAAGGGAAACTGTGAGGTACTGTGCTATCCGGCCCAGATACTACACTTATCTCACAGTTTTTGCAACCTACAGACCGGGAGATTCCCTCATGTGACTACACCACGAGGGCCCTGGGTTTCAAACACAAAACTGAGTGACTGTTTGGACAGACACCAAGCTAGCTGCAGGAGTTTTCTTTCATACTACAGTAGCACCTGGAACCCCAGCAAGACAGAACTGTTCACTCCCCTGGAAAGGAGGCTGAAGCCAGGGAGCCAAGTGGTCTCACTCAGCGAGTCGCATTCCCATGGAACCCAGCAAGCTAAGAACCACTGGCTTGAATTCTTGCTGCCAGCACAGCAGTCTGAAGTCAACCTGGGACAATTGAGCTTGGTGGAAGGAGGGGAATCCACCATTACTGAGGCTTGAGTAGGCCGTTTTCCCTTCACAGTATTAAGAAAGCTGGAGGGAAGTTCGGACTAGGTAGAACTCACTGCAGCATGACAAAATGGCTGTGGCCAGACTGCCTCCCTAGATTCCTCCTTAGTGGGAAGGGCATTTCTGAAGGAAAAGCAGCAGCCCCAATCAGAGTGTATAGATGAAACTCCCATCTCCCTGGGATAGAGCAGCTAGGGGAAGGAGCGGCTCTGGACGCAGCTTCAGCAGACTTAAACTTTCCTGCCTGCAGGCTCTGAAGAGAGCAGCGGATCTCCCAGCACAGTGCTTGAGCTCTGCTAAGGGACAAACTGCCTCCTTAAATGGGCCCCTGACCACTGTGCCTCCTGACTGGGAGACACCTCCCAGCAGGAATGGACAGACACGTCATACAGGAGAGTTCCAGCTGGCATCTGACAGGTGCCCCTCTGGGACAAAGCTTCCAAAGGAAGGAGCAGGCAGCAATCTTTGCTGTTCTGCAGCCTCCGCTGGTGATACCCAGGCAAACAGGGTCTGGAGTGGACTCCCAGCAAACTCCAGCAGACCTGCAGAAGAGGGCCCTGCCTGTTAGAAGAAAAACTAACAAACAGAAAGCAATAACATCAACATCAACAATAAAAACACACACACAAAAACCCCATCCAAAGGCCATCACGTCAAAGATCAAAGGTAGATAAATCCATGAAGATAAGCAAAAACCAGCACAAAAATGCTGAAAATTACAAAAACCAGAATGACTCTTCTCCTCCAAATGATCACAATGCCTCTCCAGCAAGGGCACAAAACTGGATGGAGAATGAGTTTGATGAATTGACAGGAGTAGGCTTCAGAAGGTGGGTAACAACAAACTCCTCTGAGCTAAAGGAGCACGTTCTAACCCAATGCAACGAAGCTGAGACCTTGATAAAAGGTTACAGAGGAATTACCAAGTAGAATAACCAGTTTGGAGAAGAACATAAATGACCTGAGGGAGATGAAAAATACAGCATGAGAACTTTGTGCAGCATACACAAGTATCAATAGCTCAATCGATAAAGCAGAAGAAAGGATATCAGAGATTAAGATCAATTTAAGAAAATAAGGCGTGACGACAAGTTTAGAGGAAAAAGAATGAAAAGGTACAAATAAAACCTCCAAGAAATATAGGACTATGTGAAAAGACCAAACCTACAATTGATTGATATACCTGAAATGACAGAGGAGTACTTCCCCAACCTAGCAAGACACGTCAACATTCAAATTCAGGAAATACAGGAACAACACTAAGATACTCCTCGAGAAGAGCAACCCCAAGGTACGTAATCGTCAGATTCACCAAGGTTGAAACAAAGCAAAAAATGTTAAAAGCAGCCGTAGAGAAAGGTCAGGTTACACACAAGGGAAGCCCATGAGACTAATAGCAGACCTCTCTGCAGAAACCCCACAAGTCAGAAGAGAGTGGGGGCCAATATTCAACATTCTTAAAGAAAAGAATTTTCAGCCCAGAATTTCATATCCAACTAACTAAGCTTCATAAGTGAGGAAGAAATAAAATTCTTTACAGACAAGCAAATGCTAAGGGATTTTGTCACCACCAGGCCTGCCTTACAAGAGCTCCTGAAGGAAGCACTAAATATGGAAAGAGAAAACTGGTACAGGCCATTGCAAAAACATACCAAAATAAAAAGACCAATGACACTATGAAGAAACTGCATCAACTAATGTGCAAAATAATCAGCTAGCATTATGATGACAGAATCTAATTTACACATAACAATATTAACCTTAAATGTAAATAGGATAAATGCCCCCAATTAAAAGAAACAGACAGGCAAATTGGATAAAGAGCCAAGACCCATTGGTGTGCTATATTTAGGAGACCCATCTCACATGCAAAGACACGCATAGACTCAAAATAAAGGGATAGAGGAATATTTACCAAGCAAATAGAAAGCAAAAAAGGCAGGAGTTGCAATCTTGCTCTCTGATAAAACAGACTTTAAACCAACAAAGATTTAAAAAGACAAAGAAGGGCATTACACAATGGTAAACAGGTGAATGCAATGAGAAGAGCTAACTATCCTAAATGTATATACACCCAATACAGGAGCACCAAGATTCATAAAGAAAGTTCTTAGAGACCCACAAAGAGACTTAGACTCCCATGTAATAGTAGTGGGAGATATTTACAACCACTATAAATACTAGACAGATCAATGAGACAGAAAATTAACAAGGATATTCAGGATTTGAACTCAGCTCTGGACCAAGCAGACCAAATAGACATCTACAGAACTCTCCACCCCAAATCAACAGAATATACATTCTTCTCAGCACCACATCGTACTTATTCTAAAATCGACCTCATAATTGAAAGTAAAATACTCCTCAGCAAACGCAAAAGAACGGAAATCATAACAAACAGTCTCTCAGACCACAGTGCAATAAAATTAGAACTCAGTATTTTTTTTTTTTCTTTCTCAGGGGAAAGCGCGAATGCAGTCCCCCACTACCACAAATTATGCAGTCGAGTTTCCCACATTTGGGGAAATCGCAGGAGTCAGCACATCCAGAGTGCAATGGATAAGCCTCACCCTGGGAAAACCACCTTCGTGATCATGGTATCTCCCCTGCCAGGTAAATATTAGAACTCAGTATTAAGAAACTCACTCAAAACCACACAACTACATGGAAACTGAACAACCCGCACCTGAATGTCTGCTGGATATATAAAGAAATTAAGGCAAAAATAAATAAGTTCTTTGAAACCAATGAAAACAAACAGACAACATACCAGAATCTCTGGAACACAGCTAATGCAGTGTTAAGAGGAAAATTTATAGCACTAAATGCCCACATAAGAAAGTGAGAAAGATCTAAAATCGACACCCTAACATCACAATTAAAAGAACTAGAGAAGTAAGAGCAAATAAATTCAAAAGCTAGCAGAAGACAAGAAATAATTAAGATCAGAGCAGAACTGAAGGAGATAGAGATACAAAAAACCCTTCCAAAAAAAACAATGAATCCAGGAGCCGGTTTTTAAAAAAAATTAACAAAATAGATAGACTGCTAGCCAGACTAATAAAGAAGAAAAGAGAGAAAATCAAATAAACACAATAAAAAATAATGGGGATGTCACCACTGATCCCACAGAAATACAAGCTACCATCAGAAAATACTGCAAACACCTCTATGCAAATAAACCAGAAAATCTAGAAGAAATGGATAAATTCCTGGACACATACACCCTCCAAGACAAAACCAGGAAGAAGTCAAATCTCTGAATAGATCCATAACAAGTTTTGAAATTTGGTGGTAATTAACAACCTACCAACCAAAAAAAGCCCGGGACCAGACAGATTCACAGCCAAATTCTACCAGAGGTACAAACAGGAGCTGGTTCCATTCCTTCTGAAACTATTCTAAACAATAGAAAAAGAGGGACTGCTCCCTAACTCATTTTATGAGGCCAACATTATCCTGATACCAAAACCTGGCAGAGACACAACAAAAAAAGAAAATTTCAGGCCTGAAAATTTCAGGCCTGAAGAACATCCATATGAAAATCCTCAATAAAATACGGGCAAACCAAATCCAGCAGTACATCAAAAAGCTTATGCAACATGGTCAAGTGGGCTTCATCCCTGGGATGCAAGACTGGCTCAACATACGCAAATCAAAAAATGTAAGCCATCACATAAACAGAACCAATGACAAAAAACACATGATTATCTCAATAGATGTAGCAAAGGCCTTTGACAAAATTCAACAGCCCTTCATGCTAAAAACTCTCAATAAACGAGGTACTGATGGAACATATCTCAAAATAATAAGAGTATTTATGACAAACCCATAGCCAATATCATACTGAATGGGCAAAACCTGGAAATTTTGCAAGCTACCCATCTGACAAAGGAAACTGGCACTAGACCAGGATGCCCTCTCTCACCACTCCTATTCAACATAGTATTGGAAGTTCTGGCCAGGGCAATCAGGCAAGAGAAAGAAATAAAGGGTATTCAAATAGGACGAGAGAAACTCAAATTGTCTCTGTTTGCAGATGACATGATTGCATATTTACAAAACCCCATTGTCTAAAACCCTTAAAATCTCCTTAAGCTGATAAGCAACTTCAGCAAAGTCTCAGGATACAAAATCAATGTGCAAAATCGCAAGCATTCCTATACACCAATAATAGACAAACAGAGAGCCAAATCATGAGCAAACTCCCATTCACAATTGCTACAAAAAGAATAAAATGCCTAGGAATCCAACTTACAAGGGACATGCAGGACCTTTTCAAGGAGAACTACAAACCACTGCTCAAGGAAATAAGAGAGGACACAAACAAATGGAAAAACATTCCATGAACATGGATAGGAAGAATCAGTATTGTGAAAATGGCCATACTGCTCAAAGTAACTTGTGGAGTCAATGCTATTTCCATCAAGTTACCTTTGACTTTCTTCACAGAATTAGAAAAAAACTACTTTAAATATCATATGGAACCAAGAAAGAGCCCATATAGCCAAAACAATAGTAAGTAAAAAGAACAAAGCTGGAGGCATTATGCTACCTGACTTCAAATTATACTATAAAGCTGCAGTAACCAAAACAGCATGATACTGGTACCAAAACAGATATATAGACCTATGAAACAGAACAGAGGTCTCAGAAATCACACCACACATCTACAACCATCTGATCTTCAACAAACCTGACAAAAACAAGTACTGGGGAAAGGATTCCCTATTTAATAAATGGTGCTGGGAAAACTGGCTAGCAATATGCAGAAAACTGAAACTGGACCCATTCCTTACACCTTATTAAAAAATTAAGATAGATTAAAGATTTAAACATAAAATCTAAAATCATAAAAACCCTGAAGAAAACCTAGGTAATACCATTCAGGACAAAAGCATGGGCAAAGACTTTATGACTAAAACACCAAAAGCAATGCAACAAAAGACAAAATTGACAAATGGGATCCAATTAAACTAAAGAGCTTCTGTAAAACAAAAGAAACTATCATCAGAATGAACAAGCAACCTACAGAATGGGAGAACATTTTTGCCAGCTACCCATCTGACAAAGGCTTGATATCCAGAATCTACAAGGAATTTAAACAAATTTACAAGAAAAAAAACAAACAACCCTATCAAAAAAAATGGGCAAAGGATATGAACAGACAATTCTCAAAAGAAGACATTTATGTGGCCAACAAACATATTTTAAAAAGCTCATCATCACTGGTCGTTAGAGAAATGCAAATCAAAATCACAATGAGATACCATCTCACGCCAGTTAGAATGGCGATCATCAAAAAGTCAGGAAATAACAGATGCTGGAGAAGATGTGGAGAAATAGGAATGCTTCTACACTGTTGGTGGGAGTGTAAATTAGTTCAACCATTGTGGAAGACAATGTGGCTATTCCTCAAGGATCTAGAACCAGAAACATCATTTGACTCAGCAATCCCATCATTGAATATACACCCAAAGGATTATAAATCATTCTACTGTAAAGACATATGCACACATATGTTTATTGCAGCACTATTCACAATAGCAAAGACTTGGAACCAACCCAGATGCCCATCAATGATACACTGGATAAAGAAAATGTGGTACATATATACCACGGAGTACTCTGCAGCCATAAAAAAGAATGAATTCACATCCTTTGCAGGAACATGGATGAAGCTGGAAACCATCATTCTCAGCAAACTAACACAGGAACAGAAAACCAAACACCACATATTCTCACTCATAAGTGGGAGTTGAACAATAAGAACACATAGACACAGGAAGGAGAACATTACACACGGGGCCTGTTGGGGGGTTGAGGGGGAAGGAGAGAGAGAGCATTAGGACAAATACTTAATGCATACAGGGTTTAAAACATAGATGACAGGTTGATGAGTGCAGCAAACCACCATGGCACATGCATACCTATGTAACAAACTTGCACGTTCTGCACATGTATCCCAGAACTTAAAGCATGATTTTGTTAAAAAAGTATGTAGAATAAATGTCAACAAGTAAACCATTACTGTATCCTCTCTGCATGTTATTTTGAACATATTACTATATCCTCTCTGCACTTCATTCTTATTTGCAAAAGAGACTTAATAGTACTTCTTTTTGGCATTGTCATGAGGAGTTTCTGGGATTATGTCTGTACAGTGATCAGCAGATAGCAGGAACTCCTCAAAGTACTCTAACGCCCCTTCAGAGTTGCTGCTCTCCAACAGTAATCAATAGGAATATTACTAACCCTACTATATACTGAGCACCTAGGAATCAGAGGAGATGGGGCATGAAATATCAAGAGGAGAGGATACAGGTTGAACCTCAGAGACTGGAGAGCATTAGGTGTTAATTGCAGCAGGAACTTTTCACTGGGTCATAGCGGAGGAAGTCAAGAGAGGGCAGCCAAGAGCTATGGGGCTAGAAGGAACCATGGGAAGATGAGCCTTTATCTCCGACAAAGTCTTTCCTCCGGCAATGCAGAATGAGCCCTGAAGACAAGCCAGAAATCAGGACCTCAAATTGGCATCCCAGGTATCTCCCTCATTTTCTATGTGACCTTGGATAAAGTACATAACCTCTGTGGTGTATGCTTTCCAGTCTCCACAATGATGATAATTACACCTAGGGCTTGAGGATGTTGTAAAGATATATATTTTTTTTCTTTTTTTTTTTCTGTTTTTTGAGAAGGGGTCTCACTCTGTCTCACCCAGGCTGGAGTGCAGTGGTACAATCTCTGCTCACTGCAGCCTCCGCCTCCCAGGTTCAAGCAATTCTCCTGTCTCAGCCTCCCAAGTAGCTGGGATTACAGGCACATGCCACAACACCCGGCTAATTTTGTATTTTTAGTAGAGACGGGGTTTCACCATTTTGGCTGGGCTGGTCTCAAACTCCTGATCTCAGGTGATCCACCTGCCTCAGCCTCCCAAAGTGCTGGGATTACAGGTGTGAGCCACCATGCCCAGCAGATTTTTTAAACTGGAAGAGGTGCTTAGTTCTACAGTATTTTTTCCCCAGGACAAAAACAGAGACTGCACATACCCTAACTTAGAAGCAGGAGATAAGCAACACATCATTTACCCATGTAACAAACCTTCACATGTTCCCCCAAACCTAAAATAAAAGTCAGAAGGAAAAAAATAAAAATAAAACATAAAGGCATTCTTTATGTAAATATATATGTCAACTTGATAAAATACATATTCATTACTTTATAGATTCATACTTACTAAATATAAAAGAAATGTCTTCTTTTTTAAAAGTTTTCATCCAGTCTATGGTATTTTTGTTTTAAGGTAATTAATTTTATCAGAGTTTTCCTTCACGGCTTGTATATTTTATATCTTACACAAGAAATGAATTTGGTGTATGGTTAAAAAAAAAAAGAAGAAGAAGAAGAAGCAGCAGGAGATAAGAAGAGAGTTGACTTTGGGATTGTAGAAATGAGATTTTTTTAAATAATAAAGTATACATTTTAACAAAAATATAGGAATTCCATGACAGCATATATACTCTCTTTGATTCTCAGATACATAACTAAGGCAAAGATTATGCTTTTCGTTCACCAAATCCCATTTATTTTCTCCCTGCGGGGCACAGTGAAGGCTGGTTCTGGACAATAAAATGCTTCCAGGCTGAAGCAGTGAAAAGCCCCTGTGTGAACCTCCAGATTCTCTCCTCCTCTGCCATGAAACCAGAAGCATCAGTTAGCTGAGTCCTTCTTCCAGCCTGCTCTAGATACCCAATATGAGTGAGAAATAAAATGTTACATAAAGAGATATTTGAGGTTTGTATGTTATTGCAGAATAGCTGAAGCTATCCTAATACAGTAACAGAGGGAAAAAAAAGTTTAAAAGAGAAACTTTTTTCGAAAAAGTTTTAATACTTTTTTAAAGTTGGTGATAATATTAATCTATTCATAATAAGATAGAACTTGAGGCTGAAACAGGCATTGAATTTTACAATATCATTTTATATTGATTAAAGGTAATTCCATCAAGAAAGTATATCATGAGATCTTATGAATTTAAGCATGTGACTTCAAAATTTTATAAGAAAATCTTCTAAAAAGGTAGGAAAAAATGACATGCATAGAAGAGTCATATGAGAAGCCAATGAAGTGGTTTGAGCAGAGAGGTGACATGGTCTGACTTAGATTTCAAAAGGATTGTTCTAACTATTGAATTTTTGTTTTAACAGAGTGCAAACAGGTAAAGGCAGACACAGGAAGACTAGTTAGGAGGTTTTTGCAATAATCCAGGTGGGAACTCACAGTTGCTGGGACTAGAGAAGCAGCAGGACAGGTGATGAGAAGCGGTCATGTTCTAGGTACATTTGGAAAGTATAGGCAACAGGAGTTTTTGACTGGTGGGATGTGAGGTTCAAGGGAAAGAAGAGACATGAAGACAACACCAAGGTTTAGACTGAGCCGCTAGAAGGATGGAATAGCCCCTAGCTCATGTGGGAAAAGTCTTGGGAAGAGCAGGTTTGCTGGGAGAAGATCAGGAGTTTGGTTTGGGATCCAATAAAAATTTCCTTTTAGACACATCCAAGTAGAAAGACCAAGTGTGAAATTGGATCCGTGAGTCTGAAGTTCAAAGGAGAGATCTGGACTGATACCAATTTGGAACTCATCAACTTATAGATCATATTTAAAGTAATGAGACTGCAAGAGAACGAGCCGGGAATGAGTGTAGGTAGGGAAGAGAAGCTGTCCAAGAACATTCCCTGAGCACTTCTACATTAAGAGGCTAGGGAAATTAGGAGCAACCCACAAAAGAGAGCGAAGGAGCAGCCAACAGCAAGAAAACCAGGAGAATGAGCTCAGTCAGTGCTAAGCAAAGAAAGTGTCTCGGGGAATTCCATATCGCCAACTGCATCAAATGCTGCCAATTCCTTAAGTAAAAGAAAAACTGAATTCACCATTAAATTTAGTAACAGAGAGTCCATTGAAGATGTTAAAAAGAGCTGTTTTTAGTGCAGTCATGGGAATGAAAGCTTGTTGGAGTGAATTCAAAAAGAAAGGGGGAAAAGAATTAGAGACAATGGGTGTGAACAACTATTTAGAGAAATATGACTGTAAAGCGATGCAGAAAAATAAAGCAATAGCTAAAGGAGAAAGTGGGATAAAAAGTAAATTTTTTTCAGCTAGGAGAAATAACCTAATGTTTGTGTGCTATTTGCATGTTTATCCTTAAATGTGTAGTGAGAGACTCTTGGTTCCCAGACCTTCTATTCCAGCAGAGAGTGAAAGAACGTGATAAGCTTATGACTGCTTCAAAGAAGACACCACGTTCCGCATGACTAGGCCCCAATGGTGCAGCTGTCTCCAAACCCTCACTGTTAGTACTGCACCAAGAGGCCAACAGATTACAGATGAGATGGTATATAAGATCATCCCCTCATTACCATACTGCTATAATTTAACTGGTTTTTTTAATTATCAAAAGACTTCATTATGCAGTTTAAAGAGTTGAACAGAACCACGAGACTTGTAACAAGAAAAATCTTCCCTGGCCCACTACTCCCTCTACCCAGACCTCACACCCCAAAGCAATCACTTTCAAATGTGTCGTGTGTTTCTTCTGTTGTTTACTGTCATATTTCTAGATCACATGCTTTCAGAATATTTTTTCATTTTGTTTTTCACTTCAAGATTTTAACTTTTTACTTCCTAAAATAGAAAACAGAGATTTAGCTCTTTTAACCCATCTATCACCTCTATATCCCTTTTCTATCATTCTCTCAGTAAAATTATATCAAGATTTGTTAAGTTACTATTCAAAGTTTGTATTATTGGCTATAAAAATGTAATTCACAGCTTTGTCATTTGGTATGTTATGATCACATATCCTTTCTTGTATGACTTTTTGTTTTTCCCGAATAAATAATTGCCTTAGTTTTTCATTTGTTTAGTTTTCTATGTACCTATAATTAACACTTTCTCAAACTATCCCCAGACTCTACCCAAACAGAACTAAAAACTCATCTCCATACAAGTATATCAGTTAATCCATTAGTTCAATGTATTTCTCAGAGGCACACGTCCTGGGGCCCTGCCCACTCTCTGGACTGGACACTCTCTCAGCTTGATGAGTGGCTCCCTTCCTGAAACTACTCTCAGCATGGGAATTCCTTTCCTGTCTCCCATGCTCTGTTTGTTGGATCAAAGATCTTCCTCTTTCTTGGCTTATTCACTAATTTTGCCACTTTCTCTGTAGTGCCTTAAGACAGGATGCCTGAGAAGTTCACTTCTATGACCTGGCATATCTGACCCTTTCTTTATTTCACCATCACATTAACTTAATTGCTTGGCTATGTACAGAATTCAAAAGTTGTGACCAACTTCTCTCTGTTTTTGAGGTTATCATCTCATTGTCTCTGGTTTCCCGTGCTGTCGTTGACAAGTCCAACATCATTCTGATGCTCATCTTTTGTTTGTGGTCTCCTTTTACTCTCTGGAAGCTTTACAGGATCTTCTTATTATCCCTTGGAATCTGAAATTTCACAATCATGTGCTTTGAGACAATTCTGTTGTCATTTATTTACCCAGATATCCAGTGAATGCCTGAATTCTGTCCAAATTTTCTGTCCTTCCTTTCTGGAATTCCCATTAGATTGATGTTAAGATTCTGTGCTGTATCTAATTTTCTTATGTTTCCATTATTATCTTTCATCATTTTATTCTGTATCTTGAGGATATTTTCTCAATTTTATTTTGCACATCTCCTATTGAATTCTTTAAAATGTGTTATTATACTATTAATGTTCCAAAGTATTTTCTGCTTTTTAATGCTTTTTTATAGTACTCTGTTTTCTACTATGGATACAGTTTTTATTCATTCAGTCAACAATATTTGGTGTGTTTGTTGCAGGATTTTTTGTTTTTGAGACAGGGTCTCACTCTGTCACCCCAGCTGGAGTACAGTGGCGTGATCACAGGTCACTACAGCCTCGACCTCCTGGGCTCAAGTGACCCTCCCACCAAGTAGCTGGGACCACAAGCACAGAACACCATGCCCATCTAATTTTTTTATTTTTTGTAGGGACAGGGTCTTACTGTTGTGCCCACGCTGGTCTAGAACTCCTGGGCTCAAACAATCCTCCCACATCAGCCTCCCAAAGTGCAGGGAATACGGGTGTGGATCCCCATGCCAGGCTGATCAACAATGTTTGTTGGGACTCCCCTTGTGCCAGTCATGAGTACTGGTGAGAGAAAAATGAACAAGACACACTCCCTGGCCTCGTAGAGCTTACATTCTACTGAGGGTGGCAAAGAGTAAACAAAAAACTAATAGGTGTACTATATAATGTTAGAAAGTGATAGTGCTAACAAAAGAAATTAGCAAGAAATGGAAATAGAAAATGATTGGGAGCAGCTACTCTGTTTTCTCCAAGTTGCTCCAAAGTCTGTTGATTGACTTTGACCTTATCTTTCATCCTAGTGGCTTTCTCCAAGAAAGCTTGGCTGTCCTCTCATATTTAAGATTGAGGCACAGTTCTGTATGGGCAGGACTTTCTGGTTCTTAGGCATCAACAAAGAACAAGTGAGAGGGGCACTGGCCTTTGGTGGTGAGTAAACTGTGCAGCTCTCTTCTGGTTGGTGGTCTCCCCAGAGAGGACTTCTCCACACTTCTGCCTGGCAGCTATGAGCCCATCTGCCAGCATTCTTGGAGCCAAAGGTGGGTAAGCAAGCTAGAAAACCCTCTTTTTAGGTTTCCATTAGTCCCCATGTTCAATCTGGCACCTGACAACTGTCCTCAACTGTGCCTGGTACATAAAAATCCAAAAGCTCTGTGGTTCAACATCTCCAGAGAGACACTTGCCTCCAAAAATCTTTTGCTGTAGCAGGGTAAGGAATCTGGGATACAATCACTCTTTATTCAGACTTTCAAGTGTCTTCCTGTTTTTAGCCCCAGCCTACCCCTGCCTCTAGAATAGCTTATGTCTCCAGCTCCTGAGTCTTTGGGGAGTTCTGCAGTGAGACTCAACTAATGTCTTGCTAGCTCCTCCCTGCCCTTCCGTAGACATTTAAGAATTAGCTGTCTTTGTCTCCCAGCTGCTCTGTTGTCTTTTTTTGCTCCTTTTGTCCTTACAGATTTGTACCTTTTTCCCTTTTGCCAATATTTTAGTGGAGTCACGGAAGAAATCACATGTAAAATTATATGTTCAATCCCTCATATTTGACCAGAAAAACTCCACCGTGGCAGCCACTCCTAATTGGTGCTGATAAAAATGAAAAATAATAATTCTAAATCATTGTGATTGTTAATCTGAGTTTACTGCTGGGCAAAGCAGGGAAAACACGATCCAACACAAAGAAATTCAGCCCTGTGGGCTGGGGCCAAAAATAACTCAGATGCAATTAGTCTAAGCCTTGCAGGTTTCATCATTCATAAACAGACAGGCACCAAGCCTACCTTCTTGGGCTAAAGTTAGGGTTCGTGTTAGGGCTAGGACTAGGGCTAGGGCTAGAGTTAGGGTTAGGGATAAGGCTAATGTTAGGGCTAGGGCTAGGGTTATGGTTAGGGTCAGAGTTAATCCTGAGTGTACATAAATCCCAGGAACCCTGTGTAGACAGTCTCGCTCAACTAAAGACAAGAGCAAGATTTGTTAATGCAGAAGCCATAAAGTTCCCAAGAAGATGAGGCTGTCTGATTTAAACAATGTACTATCTTCTTAGTTTCAGATTGACCTGTAATAAATCTCAGCTCAAGTCATTTGTTGAATCTTTATGTCTATTTTTGGTTTTCTAAAACTGTGTGGTCAACATCAGATTCATTAGATTGAATGCAAATAAGGCATCTGTCTGAGTCACAGACCTGAAGCAGTCACAAGTTTACCACCAGGCTGTTTCTCTGCTGATTCTGATGAGTTTTCTGAGAAGCAGTTGCTCTAGTTTTCGTTTTCACGGTCCTGATCTTGCCATCTTGCCATCTCTCCCATTCTCCATGCTCAAGGTCTTGCATAGAGATAAGTCTGCAAGCCCATGTCCAAGACCTATCAAAAACTGTCTTTATTGCTACTAGATATCCATCCCCACTTCTCCCTTACTTACAGAAAAGCAACATTTTTGACTATCTGGCACAATATTCCCAGCTGAAAACTGTATGTTCGAGCCTCCCTTACAGGTGTCCCTGAGTTCTGGCCAGCGAAGCTCAAGTGAAAGCTGTCTGTGGATTTTCTAGGACTGTTTTATTTTCCTAACATGAAAGTTATTGCTTCTTTTGCATATCGTTCTTTTTCTGCTGCCTGGCGCTCCACTCAGCAAACGGTCAGTTAATGAGTACCTGCCATTCTTCCAAGCGGCAGGGATATAGCAGTAAACAAATATCCTTGCCCTTGTTGTGTGTACATTCTAGTGGACCATCTTGCAGTAAGAAGAAAAGCAAATAGAATCACAATCAGCCTCAGCTTTTCAAAGTAGCTGAACCAAATATGGGAACTTACTTGAGAAGAAACAAAATCTCATTTAGTCATATTTTCAGTTACTTGCAACTGGACACAATTCCTAAACATACTACTGCCTTTTTTGTTGGGGGGAGGGTGGGGGGACAGAGTCTTGCTCTGTCATCCAGGCTGGAGTGCAGTTGCACAATCTCAGCTCACTGCAACCTTGGCCTCCCAGGTTCAGGCAATTCTTCTGCCTCAGCCTCCTGGGTAGCTAGGATTACAGGCACCCACCACCACGCCCAGCTAATTTTTGTATTTTTAGTAGAGATGGGGTTTCACCATGTAGGCCAGGCTGGTCTTGAACTCCTGACCTCAAGCGATCCACCCGCCTCAGCCTCCCAAAGTGCTGGGAATACAGGTGTGAGCCACCGCACGCAGTTGCCTTTCTTTCTTTAACTACAGGTAAGTTCCTTTGTCGTTAAGACATCTAGAAGACACCTTGATGGAATAAAACAGTTTCTCAACTGCAACACTCTTGACATTTTGAACCAGATAATTCTTTGTTGTGGAGCTGTCCTGGGTGCTGTAAGATGTTTAGCTGCATTCCTGACATCTACCCACCAGATGCCAGTAGCAGCATCCCCCTCCCAAGATGTGACAATCAGAATGTCTCTAGACATTGCCAAGTGTTCCCTGAAAGCCAAATTTTCCCTAGTTGAGAACCACCGGCATATGGATGGTGGTGTTGGCAGAGCTAAGGCAAGCAACAAAAGCCAACCAAAACCCAGAGTATTTGAAAACAAAGCATTTTCTCCTCCATCATGGAAAGAATCCAATACAGCTAATCTAACTCTGGGGAACTGGCTGCCCTTTCCCCTGCCCTCCAGTTATCACAGCATTCCAAGAGCTCAGGGCCACTTGGCCACTGCTGCCAAAAGTCCCCGCACTCCGCCACAGCAGGTCAGACTTGGTGAGAGGAAGGGGGTTGTTGAGCACAGGCACAGCCTCCCTCCCTGCCACCACACTCACTTTGTGAGCATTGAGGTATCTGGGATACCCCAATTTTTGGGAGCATTGGGATATCTGGTAAAGGAGTCTAACATCTCACAGAGCAGGCCATCCATCCTACTTACCTAGTCACAAAGGCCCCTTCTGTATCAAGGCCTTGTGGAAAGCATTCATATGGGACACAAATAGCTCCCCACTTCATGTTTACCTGAGAGGTCAGCTCACAGACACCTTCACAGGCCTCCTCAGCCATTTCCCAGTCTTGCTTCTTCCAAACCCTTAACCATCAGAGCCTGTCTGTGTCTATTTGGGCTGCTATAATAACCAAATACCTTAGACTGAGGGGCTCATAACAACAGAAATTTATGTCTCCCAGTTCTAGAGACTGGGAAGTTCAAGATCAGGTGCCAGCATGGTCAGGTTCTGGTGAGGGCCCGCCCCTGGGTTGCAGACTGCCAGCTTCTTGCTGTGTCCTCACATGGTGGAAGGGACAAGGCAGCTCTCTGGGGTCTCTTTTATTAAAAGGACATTAATCCCATTCATGAGGACTTCACCCTCATTACCTAAGTACATCTAAAAGGCCCCACCTTCTAATACCACCACCTTGGGGGGTTAGGATTTCAGCATGTGGATTTGCAGGAGACACAAATATTCAGACCAGAGTAGAGCCCAATTGCAAGTCAGAGTTTATTGCCTTTTTGTTTTGTTTTGTTTTTTTAAAAAGTTCCTTGCTGAAAGAGGTGACTTTCCTCCAAAATCCTAGCAAGCCAATGTGTTCCATGCAGCTTACAGAATTTGCTGCGTCTTAAAAGCCTAGCTGCAGAGCCAATCAACTTAAAGCTTTTACCCCCTGGAGATGCTTTCCCCTGGCCCAGCACTCATGAAACCTGGTGGCTTTTCAGATCGCCCTGTAAGTAGGTCAAATAGATGCTAAATGTTATTCATAGTGATTTACTAGGAACTACATCAGGATGAGTAGTGTGGTGTGTGTGAAAGTTAATTTTATTCAGCCCCTTAGGGCTAGCTAATTGGCATAAAGAATATTAGAAATAACTTTCACTAGAGAAATTAAAGTTTAAGACGTGGTTTACTTGGAAACCACCAATGTGATGATTGATGGAGGCTAGGATTATCAATGGGTGCTAAATCAGTCTCAGAGTGTCACCCCACAGATTGCTTTTTAATAACAAAGAGAAAAAGATACATAATGGAAATAAAATCTGGCAGACATCAACTTAATTATGTAAACAAATTAATACCACCAGTAATGGGGAAAAAATGACATTTTGTGTCTCCTACATGAGAAGGACACATTATCTGTGTAGAGTTCTTGCCAAAAATATCTAGCCTAAATTTAATCATAGGGAAAAATTAGAGAAGTTTAAATTATAGAGCATTATGCAAAAACACTGGTCTGGACTCTTCAAAACTTTCAATACTCCAAAATAAACATTTTTTAAATCTAGATTAAAATTAAATTTAAAAACTAATGGACATGATAACTAAATGCAATGAATAATCCCTGATTGGATCTTAGATTCAAAATAAATAGATATAAGGGATATTATTAAAACAATTGGGGAAATTTGAATTTGAGTATAGACTGCATATTACATTTCTTAAACATGGTCATGTAATTGTGGTTCTGTAGGAGAATGGCCTTCTCCTTAGCAGCTAGTATTTAAGGTGAAGTGTTTAAGGGTAAAGCATCATAACGTTCCAATATACTTGCAAGTAGTTTGGAAAACGATACATAAGCATAAACCCACATGTTCATCAACAGATGAATGGATAAAGAAAATGTGGTATATGCATTAAAATGGAGTATTACACAGCCTTTAAAAAGAAGGAAATCCCTGTCACATTCAACATGCGTAAACCTTGAGGATATTATGTTAAGTTAAATTAGTTAGTCACAAAAGGACAAATATAGCACTTTTCCACTCACATGAGATATCTAAAGCAGTCAAAATTAGAAAAACAGAAAGTAAGAAAGTGGTTGCCAAGGATGGGGAGAGGGGAGAAGGAGAATTAGTTTGTTTCTGGACATAGAGTTTCAGTTTTGCAAGATGAAAAAGTTCTAGAGATCTGTTGCACAATAATGTGACTATACTTAACACTCCTGAACTGGACACAAAAATAGTTAAGATAGTAAATTTAACGTGATATGTTTATAACCACAATTAAAAATAAAATAAAAATTTAAAAATATATACACATATGTTCATGACTTACATATGTGTGTGTGTAAATATATGTATATATTATTTCTTAGAGAGAAAGAAAAGTAGACAAAGCTAATGTGGGAAAGTGTTAATCACTGTGAAGCTGGAGAGAGGATATGTGGGTGTATAATATAAAAATTATCCTTTCCCTTTTTCTGAAAAAGGAAGTGGGGGGTAATCTGTGATTCGCTTAGAATTGTGTAACAAGACTCATGACCCTTCCATGAATAGCGTATTTTTTAAAATTAAGGCAAGCCCAACAGTTCACATGGGGAGAGGATGCTTGGGCTAAGGCCACTTGGGCCCATTTCTCTTTACTTTTTGGAGGAGTTGGCTCATCCTGCTGTAAGCAGGTATCTGCTTTAGAACAAGGTTTTCATTCCAGTGCCGGTCAGTGTGGCTGACCACACAGACAGAGCCCCTTTCCAAACTCCAGACCAGCTGTTCATGCCTGCGAGCCAAGAAAGGACTGTACAGTTGCTGGCATTTGGTCTGAGACTTGCTCTCATACCGACACTCCGGCAGCAGCAAGCTTGTGTGGGTGGAGATGCATAAGGCCCGCACTCACACCTGCTTCTAACACCACTCACCGAAAATAATCCGACACTCACGTCATGTCGTTTGGCAACAACAGGGCACCAACTGTGGAATGTGAGCCTCTCCAACCCAAAGAGGCACACAGTGATGTAATGCGGGGTGAAGGAAGCAAGTTGCGGAACAGTATTTCGAAATGATACCATATGTGTTAGAAAGAAAAAAGGGAGGGGTGGAGAAAGAAAAGGAGGCAAGGGAGAAAAGAAGGGAGAGGGAGAGGAAAAGAAAGGCAGAAAAGGAAAGCAAAAGGAAGGAAAGAAAAAAAAAACAAAAAGAAAACCCCTGTCTGTGGATGTCTGTATGTATATATATCATATATGTTATATGTAATATATATTATATGTAATATATATGTTATATGTGATATATATACACACACATTAAAAATCTGAAAAAACATATATCAAACTATTAACAGTGTTATTCTTAGAGTGTTTGAAGGTAAGGATAAGATTTTCACTATTTTACTTCTTTTTATTGTATATTGTATAAATTTTCTGAATTAGTCCATCTTAATTTGAAATTTTATTTTAATTTCTTTTAATCTTTAAATTTCCTTTTAATTAAGAAAAATTAAGGCAAAGGACTATTTAGAGGAAGGATCTTTCTCCTTGAAGGAAAGGGGCTGCTGCCGTCACTTTGAAGTAAATAAAGACAAAGTACAGTCTAGGTCAGAGGCCCATACATTGTGGTTGTGGACCACACATGGCCTGCCCCTATTTTTATAAATAAATTTGCATCGGAACATAGCAGCCTCCCTCATGCTATAAACAACGAAGTTCTATAGTTGTAACGAAGACTAGATAGCTTGCAAAGTCAAAAATGTGTATTATCTGGCCCTTTACAAAAGACATTAACCAATCCCAGCTCTAGATTTATATTTACCTCTGAGATGGAGTTATCTATAAGAATACCAGCTCCATTAGAACACCAACTCATAAATTCAAACTCTCAGAGGAAGGGGTAAAAGGTAAAGGCTAAATTTACTTTGTAAACTCTAAAAGTTGAAATCACAAACGCACCACATTATAAATACTTTTTTTTTTTTTTAAGACAGTCTCGCTCCGTCACCCCGGCTGGAGTGTGGTGGCAAAATCTCGGCTCACTGCAGCCTCCACCTCCTGGGTTCAAGCCATTCTCCTGCCTCAGCCTCCCAAGGGGCTGGGACTACAGGCGCCCGCCACCATGCCTGGCTAATTTTTGTATTTTTAGTAGAGATGGGGTTTCACCATGTTTGCCAGGCTGATCTTGAACTCCTGACCTCAGGTGATCCACCCATCTCGGCCTCCCAAAGTGCTGGGATTACAGGCATAAGCCACTGCGCCCAATCAAGACCTTCTTTATTCATCCAATGTGAGTACATCCTAACACAGTCCAGTCTGTCATTCTTGGCTGATTTTCTTGAAAGAATTTATTGCTGATTGATACATTCTCATTTGTTTGTTTACATCGGCCTTTCTCATCACAGCCTAAGAGCCATGAGAACAGGAATCATCTCATTCTTATTCATCACTATATCCCCAGTGCCTAGAACACAGCCTGGCACATAGTGAGTGCTCAATAACATTTGGCGAATGAATGAATGAGTCAATCAATCAATCTGTGATTCAGTGGCAAAATTTGTGTATCAGGGTAAGGAGGGATAACGATGCACTCAATAGCGATAGGAAACAGACTCCAAAGGTAAAGAAAAAGAGCAGTCAGTGAACAGTCCATAAACATCTTTGAAGATGAACTAAAATGCTTAGTAATTGTGTACATGTGACTTCTATTTTTCAGTTGAATTCAAAAATAACATAGAGAGAAATGAAAGAAATGTCTGCCTGGGGGAAGAGACTGCAATGAGATGTAGCAGTGTCAGGGCTGGGGTGGAGGAGATTATTACGGCTTCTTTGTTTAAGGCAGGTCTCAGGGTCTTCACCTCAAGGGCAAGGTGGAAAGACATGGGGAATTCAAGCGTGTTCCTTTCTGAGGTTCAGGCACAGTCAGTGGCTCAGAGGAGGAAGGAAGTAGCTGAAGGTCCAAGCTGGAAATTCTTCCCTTTCTCTTTTTTGTTTTTTGGTTTGTTTAATCACACAGCTACCTACCAGGTGGGACCCAGGAAATCCCCAAGGACAGCCCACTCCCCTCAGCATACACAGGGCAAAGAGGGCTACAAACTGAGGAACTGTGTCCAAGAGGAGCCGGTTCCCCTGGGGGAGTCCCAGTCCTGGAGACACAAGAGCGGTACCACAGAGTCTCTCTTTTCCTCTACTCCATTCATCCCTCTGAGGGCAAATTGGATTATCAAATGCCTGGGGGTAATTATCAACTACTTACAAGTGGTCCTCACACCCCACATTCTGTCTCCCTTCTGAAGGGAGTGGTCCTTCATTTTTCCAGACAGAGAGATAGATGACAGGCTGAGAGTCTGGAAACCTTGAAAGAGATGAGATTGTTTTGCCCGAGAACATAGAGAAAAGAGATAAAGGAAATGTGAAACCTTTCCTCTTTGGAAAGAAAGCATACATGTCTCCTGGGAATTTTTATTAGGTTTTGCCATAGATCAAAACTACCTCCCTGGGACACAGACAGCTTTTCAGTCTCCCCAAGAAATTTTCAGTAAAATTGTCATTACTCATTAATCCTTTGTCACACTGGATTTTTGGGAAATGATAAAGTTCCTGCCTCAAGGTGGGTGTAGGGTCAAGAACAGAGACTACTCATGGTGCTCAGTCACATCTGAATAGCCTATTGTATTCTGCGGCCCTGGAGTTCTTATCTCTGCCTCGATGAAATGCAGAAAAATGTGCAACCTTGAAATACAGAGAGACCCATTCACTCTCCTAGGTGAAACCAGAAAGGCTTGTACTGTTTTAGAAACAAATTAACTCCCCGTTGGCTAGCAGATACCAGTGGAAAACAACAACTCATTCAAAGATAAATTAATCCTTTGTACAAATAGCCGAACTGGAATACCAAAACTAGTGCAGACCCACATCCATTTACAGTTTCTTCAGACTTTGTTCAATATGCCCCGTTCTCTCAGTTGAACAATCTAATTGTCTAAAATAACCTGCATCTGTAACACTTAAATCCTGGATTTTTCCTTAACTATTTCACTGCAGTTCCTTCCCCGGGCAGATACACTGTACCTGACTGACTAGTTTCCAACCAGAGAAGGGAACAGTTGTATGCCCAAATGTACAGTTTACAATCTTAAAGGAATCCAATTCAGAGATTCCTATTTTTATCATCTCCAGGTCTCTGCTTTTTCCTGCAGCTTCGGCTTCTCTCATCTATTGCTTTTCCCCATGGGTTATGTGGTATTTATACCATCTCAATTTGAACCTCCAGGAAATTCACAACACAAATGTGCAGATTTACCTTTTCCCTCGGAGCCTGCACTCCCTAGCTGCCTCCACTGTAGTGATCCATCTGGATTCAGACCCGACTTTGCCAGTATTTCCTCCAGGTTTTCAGCAGGTGCCTCTTCCTCCCTCACCTGAGTCAGGTGGTCCTTCCACCTTCCTTTCTATTTGTTGCTGGGGTTTAGGGGAGTGGAGTAAGAGGGTGGCAGAGTGCATACATGACAGTAGAAAAAAAGTTGCACATAAAAAAGGGTATAAAGTGAATGTCCTACTCATGTGTCCCCTGGGCAGGGTAACCAATGTTAACATTTTGTCACATGTCTGATAGACCTTTATGTATATATAGTTTATGCAAACACACACATGCACACACACAACATGCACATGCACACAACACACTCACACATACACATACACCTGCAGGATCATATTGGATATCTGGTTATGTGACTGGCTTTTTTTACTTGCTGTATATATTCATTCATTCCTAACACATTTAATGAGCATCTATTCTCTTTCAGTGCCTTCTAGGCCCTGGGAACACATCAGTGAACAAAACGGACAATTCTTGTCCTCAAGGATCTTGCATTCTGGTGAAGAAGGTGGACAAGAAAAACTAAGTAAGCAGATGGTATTTCATATAGCAATGTATTCATCTGTTCTCATGCTGCTAATAAACACATACCCGAGACTGGGTGATTTATAAAGGAAAGAAGTTTAATGGACTCACAGTTCCACACAGCTGGGGAGGCCTCACAATCATGGCAGAAGACGAAAGAAGAGCAAAGGTATGTCTTACATGGTGGCAGGCAAGAGAGATGAGAACCAAGCAAAAGGGTTTTCCCCTTATAAAACCATCAAATCTCGTGGGGCATAGTGGCTCATGCCTGTAATCCCAATACTTTGGGAGGCCATGGTGGGCAGATCACCTGAGGTCAGGAGTTCGAGACCAGCCTGACCAACATGGCGAAACCCCATCTCTACTAAAAATACAAAAATTAACCAGACATGGTGGTGGGTGCCTGTAATCCCAACTACTCAGGAGGCTGAGGCAGGAGAATCACTTGAACCCGGGAGACGGAGGTTGCAGTGAGCCAAGATCACGCCACTGCCCCTATGATTCAATTACCTCCCACTGGGTCCCTCCCACAACACATGGGAATATGGGAGCTACAATTCAACATGAGATTTGGGTGAGGACACAGCTAAACCACATTAGTAGTAAGTGCTATAAAAAATAGGAGAGGGAAGATTGGAAGTGGGATATTGCTATTTCAATGATACTTTTAAAAGTTTCCCTAATAAGATGATATTTGAGCAGAAACCTGGGATTCAACTTACAGGCGGAAGCTGGAGTGGCTGAAACCAGCAAGAGGGACCAGCAAGCAGCTATGTGGGGTGCGTGCTGGAAGAGATCAAGTAAGGCTGTGAAGGCCACAGTGGGAGCCTTCCATTCTGAATGAGACTCGTGCTGAGCATAGAAATATTCCTTTTTTTCTCATTTCCATTCCAAACCACTTTTCCTCCCCTACCACCCCACAATGCTATCTTAAACATTTTTAAATCATTCTTACGTCATCAGATTCTACCCCCACCACCCTCCTGTGACTGTCATATGCAGCCTCAAGTCTCCTCTCTGTTGTAGAGACTGTAGCTCCCGGCTCAAGATCCTTCTGTCAGTGACTCTGTTATCCCTGTAACGCAGAGGTTCTCAACTTCGGCTGCACATTAAAATCACCAGGGGAGCTTATAAAAGAATACATAGCTGCGCACATGGCTATAATCTCAGCTCTTTGGGAGGTCAAGACAGGTGGATCACGAGGTCAGGAGTTCGAGACCATCCTGGCCAACATGGTGAAACCCGATCTCTACTACAAATACAAAAATTAGCTGGGCGCGGTGGCAGGTGCCTGTAATCCCAGCTGCAGGTGCCTGTAATCCCAGCTACTTGGGAGGCTGAATTGCTTGAACCCAGGAGGTGGAGGTTGCAGTGAGCTGAGATTGCACCACTGCACTCCAGCCTGGGCAACAGAAAAAGACTCCGTCTCAAAAACAAACAAACAAACAAACAAAATGGATTAATGAGCCAGTCTCCTCCAATCATCCACCAATTCCCAGAGGGTTGAATTCCTCATCTTTCTCTCCATGGCTTTTTCAGTCAGTTGTATGTAACCCAAAGAACTGTAAGTTCATTTGCTTTGCCCTAGATTCAGAATATTTTGAATCAGAACTTTATTTCCTCTAGTCAATGCCATGCAGTCTTTTACCTAAATCTCCAGTGGACCTTTATTTGATGATTCAAGAGGTTATCCTGCTAAAGATATAAACCTAATAACATTCAAAAGAATGTCTGTTTTTTTTCTATATGGTCAAACTGATACAAGCTTATGCCACCCTTGAGAAACAGGGAAATTTCTGTAAACATTGTTAAAAACAGCACGCTGTTGGTACTCACTGCACAATTCCCTCATGGTCCCAAAGAGGCAGGATAAGCTGAATGCTCAGGATTGTTTCCTGACCTTATCAAAGACACAGAGCTATGGGAGCAACTTCAGATGCATGTAGAAGTAAAGCTACCCGGGGGCTGGATGTGGTGGCTCACACCTACAATCCGCACTTTGGGAGGCCAAGGTGGGAGGATCACTTGATGTCAGGAGTTCAAGACCAGCCTTGCCAACATGGTAAAACCCCATCTCCACTAAAAAATACAAAAATTAGCCAGACATGGTGGCACATGCCTGTAAAGAAGGGAGGAAGGGAGGAAAGGAGGGAGGGAGGAGGGAGGGAGGAGGGAGGGATGGAAGAAGAGGAGGAGGAGGAGGAGAAGAAGAAGAAGGAGAAGGAGGAGGAGGAGGAGAAGAAGAGGAGGAGGAGGAGGAGGAGGAAGAGGAAGAGGAAGAGGAAGAAGAGGAGGAAGAGGAAGAAGAAGAGGAGGAAGAGGAAGAAGAACAAGAGGAAGAAGAAGAGGAAGAGGAAGAAGAAGAAGAAGAAAAAGGAAGGAAGGAAGGAAGGAAGGAAGGAAGGAAGGAAGGAAGGAAGGAAGGAAGGCAGGCAGGCAGGCAGGCAGGCAGGCAGGCAGGCTACTTAGGAGCTAAGGCAGGAGAATCGCTTGAGCCCAGGAGTTCCAGATCAGCCCAGGCAACATAAAATCGTCAATACTCATAGAAGTAGAGGGTAGAATGATGGTTACCAAAGGTTGGGGGCAGAGGGGAGAAGAAGGAATGGAGAAAAGAAGAAGGAATTTTATTGATCAAAGGGTATAAATTTTCAGATAGATAAGAGGAATAAGATTTGAGGTCTATTGTACAGGAGAGTGGCTAGAATCAATAATAATGTAGTGTCTGTTTCAAAATAACTAAGAGTAAATTTCAAATGTTTCACCATAATAAATGATAGATAATTACACAAGGTGCTGGATAAGTTAATTAGCTGGATTTAGTCATTACACACTGTATACATACATCAAGATATCACATTATGCTCCATAAATGTATACAATTATGATTTATTAGTCAAAATAATATTGACAAAAATAAATAAAACTGTCATTATTTGTAGATGATTTGATTATGTACATAAAATCTCAAGGAACTGACAGATGAACTACTGTGAATTGAACAAGGTTTCTGGATACAAGATTAACATTCAAAGCCTAATTGAATTTCTATTTTAGTAATAAACAACTAGAAAGAGAAAATTTTGACCATTTACTATTGCATTAAAAACTTAAAATACCTAGAAATAAATCTAACAAAAACTGTTTAAGACCCCTAACATAAAACTACAAAAACTCCAATTAAAGAAAACAAGTAAATTGACGAATACACTATTCTCATGTTCAATATGTTCAATATATTCAGTATTGTAATATCAGTTTTCCCAAAGTTTATATATAATTCAATATAATTCTAATCAAAATCCCAGCAGAATTTTGTAGAAACAAACAAATTTTTAAATTTATGTGGACTGCATTAAAATAAAAAACATCTATTCATCAAGACACCACTGAGAGTGAAAAACCAAATCGCCATGTAGGAGGAGACATAATCATGCATTTATCTGATGAAGGAATGATATCTAGCATTTATAAAGAATTTCTAATAATTAACAAGGGAAAGGCCAGGCGTGATGGCTCACACATGTAATCCCAGCACTTTGGGAGGCCATGGCAGGCGGATCGTCTGAGGTCAGGAGTTTGAGACCAGCCTGGCCAACATGGTGAAACCTCGTCTCTACTAAACATACAAAAATTAGCTGGGTGTGGTGGTGGGCACGTGTAATCCCAGCTACTCGGGAAGGTGAGGCAGGAGAATTGCTGGAATCTGGGAGGTGGAGGTTGCAGTGAGCCCAGATCGCGCCACTGCACTCCAGCCTGGGCAACAGAGCAAGACTCCTTCGGAAAGAAAGAAAGAGAGAAGGAGAGAAAGAGAGAGAGAGAGAGAGAGAGAGAGAGAGAGGGAGGGAGGGAGGGAGGGAGGGAGGGAGGGAGGGAGGGGGAGAGAGAAAGAGAGAGAGAGAGAAAGAAAGAAAGGAAGGAAGGAAGGAAGGAAGGAAGGAAGGAAGGAAGGAAGGAAGGAAGGAAGGAAGGAAGGAAGGGAGGGAGGGAGGAAGGGAGAGAGAGAGAGAGAGAGAAAGAGAGAGAGAGAAAGAAAGAGAGAGAGAGAAAGAGAAAGAAAAGAAAAGAAAAGAAAACAAAACAAAGAAAAGGAAAGGCACCTAACCACCTTCAAAAAAAAAAAAAAAAAAATGGATGTCCCAGTCACCCCTGGGGGGACCTAATCAATAATGCATACTACTGCATCCTTGAATTCCCTCTTCCTTGTTCCTTTTATCAACCCCTTCTCCTGAACTCTGGCTCCCTGGGATGGCAATGCCCAAATAAACTAACACCATCCAAACTTTTGTCACAGGCTCTGCTCTCAGGGGAACCCAGCTAAGACAGCATGCAAAAGTAGTTGAAGCCTGTAGACCTTAACTATAGGATGGGAGACCAAAAGTCTCTGTTTTTCACTATGCCAGACAGGTCCCCAAGGAAACTGGGTCCTTTGACTGGCTGAAAGGAAAAAGAACACTTCTATATTAAATACTTCTTATGTCTTTTGGGACATTTTGTTTTCTACAGATTCTTCTGAGGCAGCCAAGAAGAGCTCCTTCAAACTGCACCAAGTTCTTTTGCTTTCCACATCCAGTCCCCACAAAAGATGCCGCGAAGCCCTCACCCAGCTCAACACGGGCACGCCTGAAGTATAAGGCAATAAACAAATGTTCCACAAGCAATTCTGGACCAATGAGACAGCTGGAACATACATCCTTCTTTCTTTCATCTAGATTGTGCAGTATTGACCAGATACGTAACACACATTTTTACTGGTTTTCCATTGCGAGTGAAAAAGCAATTTGCCATGTAGGAGTTTCGCTTAGTTTCTTAGTTTTGCTTTTTCCAGTCCTTCCCTCCTGTTTCTTGGATTCCCTTCCAAAATAAATGATCCACATCAAAAAAGGAATAATAATAATATAATAATGAGTAAACACTTGAAGAAAGACTTCACAAAAGAAGACACCCAAATAGCCAAGTAATATATGAAAATGGTATTCAAACATATCATTCAACTCAGCAATCCCATTACTGGGTATATACCCAGAGGAATACAAATCATTCTACCATAAAGACACATACACATGAATGTTCATTGCAGCACTATTCATAGCAATAGCAAAAATGTGAAATCAACCTAAATGTCCATGAATGACAGTCTGGATAAAGAAAATGTGGTACGAATACACCATGGAAAACTATGTAGCCATGAAAAAGAATGAGATTGTATCTTTTGCAGGAACATGAATGGAACTGGAGGTCACTACCCTTAGCAAGCTAACACAGGAACAGAAAACCAAATACTGTGTTCTCATTTATAAATGGGAGCTAAATGATGAGAACTCATGAACACCAAGAAGGGAACAATAGACACTGGGGCTTCCTTGAGGGTGGAGGGTAGAAGGAGGGAGAGAAGCATAAAAAATAACTATTGGGTACCAGACTTAATACATGGGTGACTAAATAATCTGTACAACAAATCCCCATGACACAAGTTTACATGTATAACAAATTTGCATATATATCCCCAAATCTAAAATAAACGTTTTTTTTAAAATGGTGTACAACATCAGCTGTCATCAGAGAAATGCAAATTTAAAGCACAATGAGATACCACTACACACATAGAATGGCTAAACAAGTTTTTTTTTTTTTAACTGACAATGCCAAGTGTTGGCAAAGATGTGGAGGAGCTGAATCACTCATATGCTGCAAGTGGGAATACAAATAGGTAAAACCACCAGGCACAGTGGCTCATGCCTGTAATCCCAGCACTCTGGGAGGCCAAGGCAGGTGGATCACTTGAGGCCAGGAGTTTGAGACCAGCCTGGCCAACAGATTGAAACCCCGTCTCCACTAAAAATACAAAAATTAGCAGGGCGTGGTGTCTCACACCTGTAATCCCAGCTACTTGGGGGGCTGAGGCACAAGAATTGCTTGAACCTGGGAGGCGGAGGTTGCAGCTGAGATCGTGCCACTGCACTCCAGCCTGGTTGACAAAGCAAGACTCTGTCTCAAAAAAATAAATAAATAAATAGGTAAAACCATAGCAAACCTGCACATGTACCCCTGAGTCTATGAAAATAGGTAAAACCACTTTTGAAAACAAATGGTTAGTTTTGTTTAATATGTACTAAAACTAAACATATGCATCACCTATGACCCAGACGTTCCTTTTCTAGGTATACACCTAACAGAAGGACGCATATGCCAAAAGACACATACAAGACTGTTCATAGCAGCATCATGCATAATTAGTCCAAAACTGAAAACAACACCGATGTCCACCTGCAACAGAATGGTTAAATTGTAGTATATTCATTCAGTGGAATGTTATACAGCAAATAAGAAAGAGAACAAATTATCACTCTGTGCAACTCTGTCAGAGTGGGTTGAAGGCAATAATTAGAAGAAAAATGAAGCCCCTTTATGTTTGTCACACTGTTGGGTTATTCAGTAAACTTTCAGAGAGCTATTGCCTGCTACTATGCAGTAGAATGTGATGATAAGTGGATGTCTGAGGAAGTGGAGTGTAATATCTGATGGTAGGATCCATAGAGCACAGCAAACTCCAGTCCTTCAGAGCAGACTTCTGGATCTCTCCAGGGTGCATCCACTGCCTCCTCCGAGGCCTCTACAGATCTCTCTAGAGTCAGAAGTCTAGAGACAGGATTTTCTTCCTACAAGCTACCTGCCTAACACTGCTTTGTTTTCCATAAGAATTTCCCAGTGGGACAGGAGATTAAGGATCCCCAACAACATATGAGAGGGGCCCGTCCCTTCCATCTTCACCTTGGAGAGGCATCCTCTGTAGTCCATTCTTGTTGGCTCTTCCAGTCCTCATACTTTGCCTCAGGGAACGCAAATACATAGAAAAAAGCAGGATTCTCAGATTTGGAGCAGAGAATTCAGCAGCAGATGAGAAGAAGCTGAGATTCTGAGCACCAAACTAGAGGTAGACAAAAGAATTCGAAGTGGATGCAACTATTGCATAAACAAACTTGGCACAGAGAGCCCAATATTCGCTTCTGACCTCTCTTTCACCTCCCTGAGGTTTCCTCCATGTGCTTTGGGGGCCAAGCTACCTCATTTCTATCCTGCACATTAAATTACCACTGGGACAGAACCTGCATGTGCTCAAGGGATGGAGTTAAAGTGGACTTGCCACTGAGAAATTACACCCGTGCAATGGTAGCCTCCTATGGCACCGGCAGGAAGGCTATTGAGCAGAAAGGTTTGTGGACCAATTTAAGATGCTCAAGTCAAATGGTTTATTGAATCAATAACAAAAACCAGGGAGAAGCAAGGGGAAAGAGACAAATTTAGGAAACAGTGCAACAAGGTGGAAGAACCACACTAGCTGAATTCTGTGTTACACAGTGTGTGAGAGTGTGAGCCTCCATTTCTCATTCTGTAGCTCTCTCATTCTCTTGCTCTTCCACATCAGTTTTCCTCCTGACATATGGTCATGAGAACATTGAATTGAGAAGGAACAAAGGACATGAGCAGAAAGGGGGTGCCTGGGGCCAGCGGGTGCTCCATCAGGGAGATGCAGAAACAAGTATGTCTAACCAATAGCTGTTGCTCACCAGTGACCTGCTAAGCAACCATGCCTTATCTGCATGCCTTGGGAAGAAAACAAATGGAACCAAAAATGGGGATCACCCACGGGTGTCCACCTAAGATCTCATGAATACTGAGTGCTTCATGAAGATATAGTGACTCAAATGCCTCATAAATATGAGATGCTTCTTGGTCCTTCCATGGCTTCCTATAAATATTCATCACATATCGTCTCTACCTCCTTTCTCACAAGCCTTTTGGCTCTATATTTCTTTCTCTTATTTTCTGTAAAGAGTGTTCTTAAATAATACAAACACTTATTACAAACACTTATTACCTGTAATAAGTAAATCTCTGTAAGAAAGATTTTGTGATAAGTAAATCTCTGTAAATCTCTGTAAGAAGGATTTTGAATCTGATCCTCAAGACAGAGAAAGTAAAGGAAAGTGACAAGAACTGAAGCCACAGCAATTCACAGGGAGAAACAGAAAGGACGCCTCAGATGGCAGGAGACAGATTCAGGAGCTGCAACGGAGAGAGAAAACATCCAAACCCTGCAATAACGACAAGTCTAATTTGCGACAAGCAGTCAGTATCGTTGCTGTGCTCCAGGAGATGACATCCACAAGGCTGCAGCGTGCACGAGGAGCCCTGAAGTTGTGAAATGCAGTATCCAGCAAGAGGTGGATGGGGAAAAAATGAAGAGGAATGAATGCAAACAGAGATCACTTAAGGAAAAAAGGTAACATTTGAGAGGCAGGTTTCAGTCACCCTTTGGGGTAACTCCAGTTCTTACGACAAACAGTACCCCAGTCCTGCAGGGGGCACAAATCTAGAGAGAAAACAGTAGGCATGCTGTTCTCGGAATCTGCGGCTAAAGCGCAGGGCAAGAATCTGTTCAAGGATGGGGACGCTACAACCTAGAGTGTGGTGTTGAATCTGCCTATGCCTCACCTGAATATAATTGTTAATTATTTCTGTAGAGGAGACCAGTAATATCAAGTAATTTCAAGATAACTAAACCCTCAGAGGCTGGAATCTCTGGGAAGAAGTAAAGATCAAAAGTGAGAAGAACCTGGTCCTGACTCTGCCACTTACCAGATATGAGCCTAGACTAGGCTTCCCTGAGCCTCCGTTCCCCACTCCCCACCTGCCACATAGTATGGAGACAATTATGTTTGCTGAGTAGACCTTAGAGGATTTGTATGAAGATAGAATAAGGTAAAATATGCAAGCTATTGCCAAATATACAAGTTGCTTTTATTATTCTTCTTACGAGTGATTTGCTGTGTGATCAGAAGAAAATGGGCGAAGTTTATTAGATCTCAGATTTCTCTTATGAGAAAAAGGAAGAACTAATAACCTCTCTGCTGTTAATGAGAGAAAAGAAATGAATCGTCTCAAGCCCCCAGGAAGATGACATTGTGTGTTTGCTCTGTGATGGGTTTCTGTGCAATTCTCCCTCTCTAGAGCTTCACATTCATTAAACTTTAGAGGCCCCCAGGGGTGGGACTTGGTAAATGAAGAAAGTCAGTCCTATACCCAGAGCCCTAGAGGGTCCCAGGCCCACAGGATCTCTATCTTAAGGCATCACTCCCCATATATCCTGGACCACCAATCATTGGCTTCCTGCTCAGCCCTGGGACATTCCAAAACAGACAATCCAAATCACAGAGGCAGATGGAAAGGCCAGAGAAGAGCTCCGCCAGAAGCCTTCCCAGAGAGGAAAGATCCAAGGGTGTTCCAGGACTGTCTGACAGCACCCACCCCTAGAGCTGGTCCAAAGCACCCAAAACCACAGTGAGAAAAAGTCACTCCCAGGGGTCTACCAAGAGCTGGACTCCAAGGGTCAGTGCACTCACAGATGATCCCCGCCTCCAGAAGGTCTTTTCTCCTTTGCTTTACGTATTACGCTGTACCCTCAAGCCCCTGCTTAGAAATAATAACAAGCACTGAATACGTTTTCTGTGCCAAACACAGTGACAAGTGCTTCAAATGCGTATCTCATTTAATCCTTACAGCAACCCTAAGAGTGGAGACCATTATTCCGACTTTTCAGAAGACAAAACCGAGCGAGGTTAAATAACTTGCTCAGGGTCAGGAAACTAGTTAGGGCTGGCACTGGGATTCAAATCCACATCTGGCTGATGCCAAGGCTCATGCTCTCAACTGAGAGGGGATAATGTTTCCCAGAAAAACCACCACAGACACAGTAGAGGGAAGAAACTCTTCTAAAAATGCAATGAAATGTTCCACTGTTTGGCAATACATTTGCAGTGGCTGGGGGAGGTGCAGGAAGGAGGGTGCAGGATCCCTCTCTTCCCCCAGCTGTTCTAGGCCATTTCGATGTTATTCATTCCTCCTTGGAACTGGGTTCTCAGGGCCAGATACTCAGGGTCTACATGTACTCCTAGGTTCTGGACCCCTGGACAAATACGTTTTCCCCAGATATCTCATTACTTAGGCTACCCCCAAACACACACTTCATTATGAAGTTTAGTATTTCTCTTCTATTCACTTACATGAAAATATATTTTTTTAAAAAAACTAGTTAGACCAACTGCTAATCACTGTTCTTTGAGCACACGTATGAACTAGAAAATTCTATTAATATAAAGAAGACATGCCTTTTCATCCTATATAAGGGAGGAGGCCCTCACATGGCCAGGATTCTCTCTGATATTCTTGTGTCCAAGCTAGAAGGAAAGTGTCTAGTTCTCTGAGGCTTCCCACTTCAGCAACTCCACTGCCTTCATGACAATCCCCACATCAGCCCTCCAAGTTTCTTCCATATACTCAGACCAAATATGAGGTCACTCTCATGACCAGCCCTAACACGGAGGTCCCAGCTATGGGGCTCCAGCAATTTTAGGGAGTTTTAGGAACAGGGATGAGGAGCTTCCAGTCTCTGTTCCTCTCCACAGGTATGTACCTGCCTCCTGCACTAAGCCCACTCAGGCTGCCAGCTAGGTCTCAAACTCTAATGAGGGTAGAAATCAAGCGCAGATCCTGTGAAAACACAGGTCTGACTCAGTATGTCTGCAGTGAAACCAGATTCCGTGTTTTTGTTTTTGTTTTTGTTTTGAGACGGAGTCTCGCTCTGTTGCCCAGGCTGCAGTGCAGTGGCGCGATCTCGGCTCACTGCAAGCTCCACCTCCTGGGTTCACGCCATCCTCCTGCCTCAGCCTCCCGAGTAGTTGGGACTACAGGCACTCGCCACCACGCCCAGCTAATTTTTTTGTATTTTTAGTAGAGACGGGGTTTCACCGTGTTAGCCAGGATGGTCTCGATCTCCTAACCTCATAATCTGCCCGCCTCGGCCTCCCAAAGTGCTGGGATTACAGATGTGAGCAACTGCGCCCAGCCTGAAGCACCCAGCGATGTCAGTGTTGCCGGTGTGCAGCATTTAATTACTGACATGGAAAGATCTCCAAGATATGTTGTTAATTTTTTTAAAAAAAGCAAGGTGCATAACAATAGTTTGTTACCATTTGTATCTCAATGCCATTGAATCTTTTCAAAGGTAGAGAAGAATGGATATGTATACATATTGCTTTTATCACCAATGACTAACAGTGGAAAGATACATAAGAAACTGGAAGAGAGCTGAGTGGCTGAGGAAGCAAAGGGAGGTGGGAGAAGGACTTATTTTCATGCCATAGAAACATATTTCAAAAAATATGTTTCTCAAAAAATCAAAAACTAAAATTGAAACATAATTCTCTTGTTCATTCTGTGTTTCCAGACACTTGAAATACCAATGAAATAGATTCATTCAACATACATTTTTGAGTACCCTCTTGGTGAGACCCTGGGAGAGTTACTTCTTCAAAGAGGGATTAGAATAGCACTGACCAAAAGAGCATATGCTCAGAAGCTGGAGTCTCTGAGGGTTTCTGATTTCTCTCAAGGGATCCAAGAGACCTGCCACTGAAGGAAAGAATTGCCAGCCTGAGTTCTCTCCAGCTCGAAGAAATTCTGCACTCATGGGTCAGGTGGCCTCATAAAGGCAGGGTCAACGGTAAGAGCCTAGGAGGCTTCCACACATGGATCACTGAACTAGTCTGTGACTAGGAACTTAAGGTGGAAGAACGATGACTTCCCCTAAAAAAATCTTCTTGTAAGGACTCATACTTCACTTAGGACATGTTCCCTTCTCCCGAGTTATTTATGGTTTAAACATCTGACTTTGGCTGCCTGATTTACAGCAGTTCACCCCATCCACAGTTTCAGTTACTGGTGGTCAATCACGATCTAAAAATATTAAACGGAAATTTCCAGAAATAAACAATTCATTAGTTTTAAATTGAACATGATCCTAAATAGTGTGATGGAATCTTGACTGTCCCACTCCATCCTGCCCAGGATATGAATCATTCCTTCATACAGCATATCCACAGGTGTATATGCCACCTGCTCATTGGTCAATTAGTAGCTGTCTTGGTTATCATATCGACTATCACAGTATCCTAGTGCTTGAGTTAAAACAACTCTAATTTTGCTAAATAATGCCCCCAAAGCACAAGAGTAGTAATGTTGCCATATTATTATAAGTGTTCTACTTTATTAATAGTTATTGTTGTTAATCTCATACTGTGCCTGACTTATAAATTAAAGTTTATTATAAGTATGTATTCATAGGAAAAACATATAGTATATGTAGGGTTCGGTACCATCTGCAATTTCAGGCATCCACTGGGGGTCTTGGAATATATCTGCCTCAGTAAGGAGGACTAAGGTACTGGGTTTTACTGTACTTCCTTGGTTACCATGTGTTTTAATCTGTTTTCTGTTGCTTATAATGGAATACCTAAAATTGAGTAATTTAAAAAGAAAAAATACTTCTATGTTATGGAGGCTGAGAAGTCCAAGGTCAAGAGACTGAATCTGGTGAGGGCCTTCTTGCTGATGGGGACACTCTACAGAATCCCTAGGTAGTGCAGGACATCATATGGCAAGGGGGCTGAGCATCCTGGGCCCAGTTCTTCCTTTTCTTATAAAACCACCAGTTCTACCCTCATGATAACCCTTTATTCCATTAACAACCCATATATCCATGAATGGATTAACCCATTCATGAGGGCAGAGCCCTCACGGTCCACTCACCTCTTAAATGTTTCACCTCTCAATACTGCTACATTGGGGACTAAATCTCAACATGAGTTCTGAAGGGAACAAACATTCAGACCACAGCACCATATTGTACTTCTTGGTTCTCATTAACTACATTCTTTAGCTTGCATCATTCATTTTCTTTCCTGAGCTACATTATCCCTACCCAATGAAGACGGGACTAAGCCAACAGCTCTCCACATGGTCATCCAAGTTCAAATCTCAACTCCTCCATTCGTGACCTTAAGCAGTTTACTCACTAATCCATTGAGGTCAGGATGGGGAAAGTGTCTGGCCTAGAGGGTAACACAGAGCAGGGGCTCAACAAATATTTGTTTCCCCATCACAGTATTTCTTCCTCAGGCCACACCACCTGGGATCATCATAAGCACTTCATTCTTTTCAAAGCGACTCTGTCCGTCTTCTCAGTCTCCTGAATCCCAAAAGTCCAGCCAGGATTTGTCCTCTTAACTTCGCAGACTCCGCTTTCTCCAATGAGTTGCCCAGTGCCACATTACAAAGCGTGGAAGAACTGGACCGTATCCCAACCCCACTCCTATGGCTGCTTCATGTTTCTCCCCTCAATCAACTGAAATCCACAAGTGTTTGGGCTCCCACAATGTACTAGGTTGCAAGGGATTCTTTTTAATATCCAAGTCTTTTGTGCAAGAAAAGAAATATCTAAGGCTGTTTGATAATTGGTTATCATATTTTAAGTTGTCAACTTAGAACATTTTTAGACCATTAAATGCAATTACCAAATACCATGTTTAATTATCTATCCACTAATGTTTGTTTTAAATTTTAAAGCAATCACAACTTATCTTTAATTAATATTCTCTTAGCCCAAAAACGCACCAGATTAAATTCCCCCAAATAACTTAAGCACTGTTTGCAATCAAGTTCTCTTAACTCAAAGTAAAATCATGCCCAAAAAATCAAATTCAAATCTAACACTTAAACTCTGCTTATAGACTTAATTAATTACATTATCTTAAACTTTTTAAACTGTAATCACAAATTTAATGCACCTGATTACTCAAGCCCTTCAAATGTCTTCACGAGCACTTAAACAACTCTTGAAAATTTACTAAAATTAAAATATGCAGCCGGGAGTGGTTGTTCATGCCTGTAATCCCAACACTTTGGGAAGCTGAGGCAGGTGCAGTGCTTGCACCCAGGAGTTTGAGACCAGCCTGGGCAACATAGCAAAACCCCATTTCTATTTTTAAAAAAAAGAGAGAAAAAGTATATATTTAGTAAATCAGATGTTCTTATGCATTTTGGCAGAGTCAAATCAAATATACATTTAGTTAATTCAATGTTATCATCCTCAATATTTCAAGTCAAATTAAGCAGATCCTCTTAAATGTTTCAAACACCTTAAGTAGTATGCATATGAAATATATATGTATTCAAATATGTATTCAAATTCATATTAAATTATATAATTATTATAAAAGCACATAGATCTATATACAAAGGGTTGTCAGAGATTCAGGACAAGGGTTGTGAATTCAGAGATTTGGGCCAAAATTCAAAACTGGTAGAACAAGGTGAGTAGAATCCTCCCCAGAAGATTCTACCCCACTTTATGTCCACAAGCTGATCCCCCTCTTACAGCCAGGTTCTGCTGCTATGACAATAGGCCATCATAGGCCCTGACTTTCAGCCAGTTCTGAGTTTCACCACCCTGTGCATCATATTTCAAGTTCTACTCTATCCCAATTCTTGTATCTATTCTCCAATTTTTATCACCTGATTTGGGAACACAGAATTCTGTTTTATACTGTATTTTACATTTTTAAAAATTTAATATAGAGACAGGATCTTGCCGTGTTGCCCAGGCTGGTCTCAAACTCCTGGACTCAAGTGATCCTCCCACTTGGCCTCCCAAAGTGCTGGGATTACAGGGGTGTGAGCCACTGTGCCCGGTCTGGAATCATGGAATTCTGAATTCATTCATCTGGGTAGTAGTTCTCCTCTTGACAGCCTGTTTTGCTTTGAAGAAATCCTTCTTTATAGTTTTCACTCACCAATTCAACAGCTGCTTACTGAGGGCCTACTATGTGCCAATCACTGGAGACAAAACAAGGAACAAAACGGACAAAAATGCCTCCCTTCATGGCCCTTGCATCCTAATGTCAAGACAGAGATCAAAAACAAAATTAATAAGTTATGTGTACATAGCAAGTTAAAAGAAAATAAGTGGCCACACACTGTGGCTCACGCCTGTAAATCCCAACGCTTTGGGAGGCCTAGGTGCGTGGATCATCTGAGGCCAGGAGTTTGAAACCAGCCTGGCTAACATGATGAAACCTCATCTCTACTAAATACACAAAAATTAGCCAGGCATGGTGGCAGCCTCCTGTAATCCCAGCTACTCGGAAGGCTGAGACAGGAGAATTGCTTGAACCTGGGAGGCAGAGGTTGCAGTGAGCAGAGATGGCGCCATTGAACTCCAGCCTGGGCAACAGAGTGAAACTCTGTCTCAAAAAAAAAGAGAAAAGAAAAGAAAAGAAGTGCTATGAGAAAAAATTAAAGAGGAGAGATCATGAGTGCTGGCATCGGAGAAGGTTTAGTTTTAAATAAGATAGTCAGAGAGGGCTTCCGATAGTAGACATTTAAGCAGAAACTGAAAGGAGATGAGGAAGGGACCACATAGCTAACCAGAGCTAGGATACTCTGAGGAGAGGGAACAGTGGGTGCAGAGGTCTTGAATCCCACCTGGCACATCCTGTGGAACGAGGAGGCAGGTGTAGGTAAAGCAGAGTGAGAAGCATGAGAAAAGCAGGAAAAGAGACAAAGGCAAAAGAGAGGAATGGGGTAGTGGCCAACTGAATAGAGCAGGACTTTGAGGGCCATCACGAGGGTCTGACTTTTACTTGTATGTTAACAGAACCACTCTGGCTGCTCTGCCCACAATAACGAAGCAGGACACCAGTTAAGAGCAATTGCAATGGTCCAAGCAAGATATGACGGTGTCTTACAGAGGGTGGGAAGTCAGGCTTTTCAAGGTAGAGCCAATATAATTTTTGGAGAGATTTAATGAGGAGTGAGATTAAAAGGGGTCAAAAATGGCTTAGAAGTTTTTGGCCAAAACAACTGAAAAAATTACGTTGTCATTCCTGAGTGAAGAAGGCTTTCATATCTAATTGATAATTCATTTATACTCATTCGTTGACACCAGGCACTGTGACAGGTACTGGAACACAAATTCTCAAGATATTAAATACCTCTCCTCCTTCTAGGAGTAAGAAAATTCAATAGAAAAGATGAATAGGCATTTTTAATGTTAAAATACAATGCCATTAATTCCACTAAAGACCCGTCTATGAAATTAAGGAGAGAGAGAACAGTGACAGAGCTCTTAACTGGATTTGGAAAGAGCAAAAGATATTCTATTAATAATAAGAAAACATAGACTATGGAAAGGCATAGACCATTGTCTTTTCAGAGAAGAAAGTTGTTAAGAATTGCTAGAGGGTAAAATGAGAACAGTGTGGCATGGACGTGTGTCATAGAGGACATCTGGCAGACTGATGATTTAGACAGTCATGATAGCTAAAATGCAAAGGCAACCCACGTATCCCATCATGAATGAATGGATAAGAAAAATGTGGTGTATTCATATAGCAGAAGATTAGCCTTAAAAGGATGGAAATTCTGGGCGGGCGCAGTGGCTCATGCCTGTAATCCCAGCACTTTGAGAGGCTGAGGGGGGCAGACCACTTGAGGTCAGGAGTTCAAGATCAGCCTGGCCAATATAGCAAAAACCAACCCCTACTAAAAATACAAAAAAAATAAAATAAAATAGCCGGGTGTGGTGATGGATGCCTATAATCCCAGCTACTCAGGAGGCTGAGGCCAGAGAATCACTTGAACCCAGGGGCAGAGACTGCAGTGAGCTGACATCACGCCATTGCACTCCAGCCTGGGCAACAAGAGCAAAACTTCTTCTCGAAGGAAAAAAAAAGGATGAAAATTCTGGCACATGTACAGCATGGATGAACCTTGAGGACATTATGTTCAGTGAAATAAGGCAGTCACACAAAGAAAAATAAATATTGCATAATTCCACTTATATAAGTTACTTAGAGTAGCCAAAATTATTGAGACAGAAAGTAGAATAGTAGTTGCCAGGGACTGGGAAGAAGACAGAATGGAGACTGGTTGTTTAATACGTACAGTTTCAGTTTTACAAGATGAAAAGAGTTATGAACATGAATGATGGTGATATTTGCACAATATTATGAAAAAAACTTTTTAGACATGAGATCGTGCTATGTTGCCCAGGTTGGTCTTGAACTCCTGGGCTCAAGCAATCCTCCTGCCTCAGCCTCAGGATATTCAGAACTGAAACTTAGCTCTGGACCAAGTGGATCTAATACACATCTACAGAACTCTCCACCCCAAATCAACAGAATATACACTCTTCTCAACACCACGTTGCACTTATTCTAAAATTGACCACATAATTGGAAGTAAAACACTCCTCAACAAATGCAAAAGAATAGAAATTATAACAAACAGTCTCTCAGACCAAGTGCAATCAAATTACAACTCAGGATTAAGACACTCACTCAAAACCACACAACCACATGGAAACTAAACAACCTGCTCCTGAATGACTACTGGTTAAATAACAAAATTAAGGCAGAAATAAATAAGTTATTTGAAACCAGCGAGAACAAAGAGAAAATGTACCGTGATCTTTGGGTTACAGCTAACGCAGTGTTTAGAGGGAAATTTATAGCACTAAATACCCACAGGAGAAAGCAAGAAAGATCTAAAATCAACACCCTAACATCACAATTAAAAGAACTAGAGAAGTAAGAGCAAATAAATTCAAAAGCTAGCAGAAGACAAGAAATAACTAAGATCAGAGCAGAACTGAAGGAGATAGATACAAGAAAAACCGTTCAAAAAATCAGTGAATCCAGGAGCTGGTTTTTTGAAAAGATTAACAAAATAGATAGACCACTAGCCAGACTAATAAAGAAGAAAAGAGAGAAGAATCCAATAGACACAATAAAAAAATGATAAAGGGGATATCACCACTGATCCCACAGAAAAACAAACTACCATCAGAGAATACTATAACCACCTCTATGCAAATAAACTAGAAAATCTAAAAGAAATGGATAAATTCCTGGACACATACACCCTCCCAAGACTAACCCAGGAAGAAGTCAAATCCCTGAATAGAACAATGACAAGTTCTAAAATTGAGGCAGTAATTAATAGCCTACCAACCAAAAAAAGCCCAAGACCAGATGGATTCACAGCCAAATTCTACCAGAGGTACAAAGAGGAACAGGTACCATTCCTTCTGAAACTATTTCAAACAACAGAAAAAGAGGGACTCCTCCCTAACTCATTTTATGAAGCTGGCATCATCCTGATACCAAAACCTGGCAGAGATACAAAAAGAAAAAAGAAAATTTCAGGCCAATATCCCTGAAGAATATCCATACGAAAATCCTCAATAAAATACTGGCAAACCAAATCCAGCACATCAAAAAGCTTATCCTCCATGATCAAGTCGGCTTCATACCTGGGATGTAAGGCTGGTTCAACATATGCAAATCAATAAACATAATCCATCACATAAACAGAACCAATGACAAAAACCACACGATTATCTCAATAGATGCAGAAAAGGCCTTGGATAAAATTCAACGCTCCTTTATATTAAAATCTCTCAATAAACTAGGTATTGATGGGACATATCTCAAAATAATAAAAGCTATTTAGGACAAACCCACAGCCAATGTCATACTAAATGGGTAAAAGCTAGAAACCAGCACAAGACAAAGATGCCTTCTCTCACCACTCCTATTCAACACAGTATTGGGAGTTCTGGCCAGGGCAATCAGGCAAGAGAAAGAAATAAAGGGTATTCAAATAGGAAATCAAATTGTCTGTGTTTACAGATGACATGACTGTATATTTAGAAAACCCCATCATCTCAGCCAAATTCTCCTTAAGCTGATAAGCAACTTCAGCAAAGTCTCATGATACAAAATCAATGGGTAAAATCAGAAGCTTCCTATATACCAATAATAGACAAACAGAGAGCCAAATCATGAGTGAACTCCCATTCACAATTGCTGCAAAGAGAATAAAATATCTAGGAATACAGTTTACAAGGGATGTGAAGGACCTCTTCAAGGAGAACTACAAATCACTGCTCAAGGAAATAAGAGAAGACACAACAAATGGAAAAACATTCCATGCTCATAAATAGGAAGAATCAATATTGTGAAAATGGCCATACTGCCCAAGGTAATTTACAGATTCGATGCTATCCCCATCAAGCAACCACTGACTTTCTTCACAGAATTAGAAAGATTAAACTACTTTAAATTTCATATGGAACCAAAAAAGAGCCCATATAACCAAGACAATCCTAACCAAAAAGAACAAAGTTGGAGGCATCACGCTACCTGACTTCAAACTATACTACAAGGCTACAGTAACCAAAACAGCATGGTACTGGTACCAAAACAGATATATAGACCAATGGAACAGAACAGAGGCCTCAGAAATAATGCCACATATCTATAACCATCTGATCTTTGATAAACCTGATAAAAACAAGCAATGGGGAAAGATTCCCTATTTAATAAATAGTGTTGGGAAAACTGGCTAGCCATATGCAGAAAACTGAAACTGGACCCCTTCCTTATACTTTATGCAAAAATTAACTCAAGTGGATTAAAGATTTAAACGTAAGACCTAAAACCATAAAAACCCTAGAAGAAAACTTAGGCAATACCATTCAGGACAGAGGCATGGGCAAAGACTTCATGACTAAAACACCAAAAGCAATGGCAACAAAAGACATAATTGACAAATAGGATCTAATTAAACTAAAGAGCTTCTGCACACCAAAAGAAACTATCATCAGAGTGAAGAGGCAACCTACAGAATGAGAGAAAATTTTTGCAATCTATCCATCTGACAAAGGGCTAATATCCAGAATCTACAAGGAACTTAAACAAATTTGCAAGAAAAATACAAACAACCCCACCAAGAATGAGTGAAGGATATGAACAGATACTTCTCAAAAGAAGACATTTATATGGCCAACAAACATATGAAAAAAAGCTCATCATCACTGGTCATTAGAGAAATGCAAATCAAAACCACAGTGAGATATCATCTCACGCCAGTTAGAATGGCAATCATTAAAAAGTCAGGAAACAGCAGATGCTGGGGAGGATATGGAGAAATAGGAATGTTTTTACACTATTGGTGGGAGTGTAAATTAGTTCAACCATTGTGGAAGACAGTGTGGCGATTCCTCAAGGATCAAGAACCAGAATACCATTTGACCCAGCAATGCCATTACTGAGTATATACCCAAAGGATTATAAATCATTCTCCTATAAAGACACATGCACAAGTATGTTTACTGCAGCACTCTTCACAATAGCAAAGACTTGGAACCAACCCAAATGCCCATCAATGATACACTGGATAAAGAAAATGTGGCACACATACACCATGGAATACTATGCAGCCATAAAAAAGGATGAGTTCATGTCCATTGCAGGGACATGGATGGAGCTGGAAACCATCATTCTCAGCAAACTAACACAGGAACAGAAAACGAAACACCGCATGTTCTCACTCATAGGTAGGAGTTGAACAATGAGAACACATGGACACAGGGAGGGGAATATCACACATGGGGCCTGTCAGCGGGTGAGGGGCTAGGGGAGGGATAACATTAGGAGAAATAGCTAATGTAGATGACGGGTTGATGGGTGCAGCAAACCACCATGGCATGTGTATACCTCTGTAACAAACCTGCACATTCTGCCCGTGTATCCCAGAATTTAAAGTATAATAAATAAATAAACATAAAACAGTTACAATGGATCCTAGATTCAATCTATCTGTGTAACCAAAAACCACTTGTACTTCTAAAGCTATTGAAATTTAAAATTTTAAATTAAAAAAAGTTGTTGGCCAGATGCAGTGGCTCATGCCTATAATCCCAGGACTTTGGGAGGCCGAGGCAGGAGGATTACCTGATGTCAGGAGTCTGAGACCAGCCTGACCAACATGGTGAAACCCCGTCTCTACTAAAAATACAAAAAAAAATTAGCCAGGCACGGTGGCAGGCGCCTGTGATCCCAGCTACTTGGGAGGCTGAGGCAGGAGAATCACTTGAACCTGGGAGGTGGTGGTTGCAGTGAGTTGAGATCACACCATTGCACTGCAGCCTGGGTGACAAAGCAAGTCTTTGTCTCAAAAAAAAAAAAATTGTTACAGTGGTGAACTGAGCACAGGGGCATGTACCAGCAGTCTCAGCTTCTTGCAAGTCTAAGGGAAAAGGATCACTTGAGCCCAGGAGTTTTGAGGCATTTATTCTATTTTACGGGAAACAATACTAACGTAGACATTATCCGAAGGAAGGCAGAGCACCCTTAACACATAAGCATGAGTGTGACATGATGGGATTGATGTGGGATTTGGGGAGCAGTTCACCACACGGGCATAAATGCAGCTTTTCAGTTGTAGAAGACAGTAAAAGTTACCTTTTTGATGAGGATGTTAGTATTCTTGTTTCACTTCCTCTTATTCATTGTCACATAAAAAAAACACCAGAAGTTTGACCTTGGCGCAGAATCACACCACAGTGATGAGATTCATGCTGCTGGGCCTCAGACTACACAGATTAAAAATCACTTCTCGGCTGGGTGCGGTGGCTTACACCTGTAACCCCAGCACTTTGGGAGGCCAAGGTGAGCAGCTAATTTGAGGTCAGGAGTTCAAGACCAGTCTGGCCAACATGGCAAAACCTCGTCTCTACTAAAACAATACAAAAATTAGCCGGGCATGGTAGTGTGCACCTGTAATCCCAGCTACTCAGGAGGCTGAGGCAGGAGGATAGCTTGAGCCTGGTAGCGAAGGTTGTAGTGAAGCGAGAGCGTGCCGCTGCACACCAGAGCCTGGTCAATGAGAGAGAAACACTGTTTTTTAAAAAAAAAAAAAAAACATTCCTCACTCTTCTTTGCTGTCCTCCTGCTGATCTGCTCCATGACTCTGGTGGGCAACCTGGGCATGACAGATCTGATCTGCACCTGCTCTGCCCTCCGCTCCCCCATGTGCTTCCTCCTGAGCGTGTTCTTCCTAGACATCGGCAGTTCCTCCATGTGCACCTCCAGGCTGCTGATCCACTTTCTCACCACTAACCATCCATCTCCTTTGCAGGCGGTGGAGTCCAGATGGCCCTCATGACCTTCCATGGCACAGGGAAATGTCTGCTGCCGGCCATTGTGGCCTATGACCGAGTTGTGGCCATTTGCCACCCTTTCCCCAGCATATCATCATGTCCAAGGGGCCTGCGTGCCCAGCTGCTGGTGGTCACCTCTGCCGTGGGGGTGCTCATTTCAGCTATAGACAGGATGCGTTCATCTCACCCTCCTGTGGCCTAGCATCGTTGATCATTTCTATGTTCTGTGACATTCCCCACCCCCACGCTGCAACTGGCCTGCTCAGATACCACTGTGGCCAACATGATCCTGTCTGTCACTTCTGCTTTGATCACTGTCCCTACCATCTCAGTCCTCTTGGTCTCTTACACTTACATCCTGGTTAATCAGTGTGATGAGGTCCCTGGATGCCCAGTGCAAACTTTCTCCACCTGTGCCTCCCACCTCACTGCTCTCTGCCTGTTTTATGGGTTTGCGTTCCTTGTATACATTCCACCCAACCCTGAAAGTGCCTCAGCCTATAACAAAATCCTCTTCACCATTGTGATCCCCATGCTGAACCTCCTGGTCTAAGGCCTGAGAAGTAAAGATGTCAAGGTCGTCTGGATGCTGTGGCTGTTGCCTGTAATACCAGAACTTTGGGAGGGCGAGGTGGGAAAATCACTAGAGCCCAGGAGTTTGAGACCAGCCTGGGCAACATAGTGAGACCCTAACTCACCTTAAAAAAAAAAAAAAAAAAAAGATGTCAAGCCCACTGTATAAGTTAGGGTTCTTAACCTAAGGAGAAAAAGAATATGTTATAAAGGTATCTGGTAGCTTATAAAATACCACAGAAGTGGTCTGTGTAGGCTGCCACCACTGGGAACATCACCTTCGGACCTCCTCCACTGTGGCAGCTCACACTGCTGTCTCAGAACATTCATCACTGGACAACACTACCTACCCTAGCCTCCACTGCACCCTCTATTGCATCCAATCGCACATCACCTCTAACTGATCTGAACCTTTTCATCCTTCCCTCAAGTTCAAGTCCTAGACAGAAGCATCTACCTGGCTGGCAGCACAGTTATTCTACATCCACTGATACCCTGCATCCATACTTCCAGCTGACAGAGCCCTGCGAGGTGGAAATCAGACCTCCTCCTACTCAGAAGAGCGAGCTAGATTTCTCTCTTCCTCCTGTCTTGAGAGCTCCAAATACAGAAATAATCATTGAATGCCAAACAGTGAAAATGACATATTTCAACCAGAGTAAACTCCCCTAAAAGGTTCTATAGGGAATATTACCCTTCTGAATACAGAAGGTTGGATGTGGCATGGTGTTTGACCACAGGAAGGAGACTGTAATCATTTAATGTTGTGAGAAAGAATGAAACCCCCAACCCCCACCCCAAGAGCCGCTTTTCATCACTATTACCTACACAGTAATGAGCTGTAATTTTACATAAATGGCCAATTTGTATAAAATAAAAAAGCTGAAAGCCTGCAAACCTCTGTTGAATCCAAACCAAATTACCTTTATGTCTTTAAACAAAACCCTCTTCTATTATAACAGAAATCAATCTTACTAATTTAAAAGGAAGGAGGTGGGATTTATTATGAAACTCAAATGTCAACCAAGGTTCAATATCTTTTTAAGACTCAAATAAAATGGGCTTGAATTCCATGTTGTGTGTAGCAGAATCCCCACATCCCTGACAACCTGTCTGGAGCCTGAAGTAGTGGTGGGTAGGATGTAGATGGCTTGTGTTGTACCTAGTTCCCTCTGACTCAGAGTTCCTGAATTCACTGAATTACTTTAGCTTATGAACCACCTGGTGAGAAGAGAAAGCACGGGGCTAGGAATGTGGTTGGTATAAAGGGGAAGTGGGAAATAAAATTTTTACCATCAAGGGTCCTGAAGGGGAGGAAAAAAGGGAGGTTTTGGCAGGTTGGGTTGAACCAGCACAGCTGGGCTTGAGCTCTGTGAAGGAGACAAAGAAGCAATTGCATCTTTATGGGGCAAAACCTCTGCCTTCATGTGTAATTTTACAGAGTCGTACTGCTTCATTGCTCATAGATGTCAAGATGAAACGTTTTCTTAGAAAATTAAGTAATCCATGGGCGAATCTGTTGATCAGTGCTTCAGAATGACACTGGAATTACCTCCTGGCCTTATTTATAGATTTGAGCTAGTTTTTCTTAACATATTAAATATATAGTGGGCTCCGAGCAGTCCCCTATCATCACCATCACCACCCTAACACTCTGTCCCAGACTCAGGAGTTGACAGATTGAAATCTCGTCATGAAAACGAGCCATTTGCTTAGCAGACATTTTCCCTTTGAATAATAAATTCCCTTAGGGCCAAAGAAACACAAACGACCAAGGAAGAGAAGAGTTTGCAAACCCCTCCTTCATCACCCTGGTAAATGCAGGCTTTGCTTCCTAACCTCACCCATTCCTATTCACACACCACCCCATGGCCCTAGGCAACCCAGTCATACACTAAGCAGTCAACAGAATTCCCAGACATAGACTAGTGAGTGGCTAAAAAGAATGGAGGATAGACAAAGCAGAGGGATGAGTGCGGGAGCAGTTAAGTTTGCTGAGACAGACAAGACGTCCAACTCCTTTGGCCCCACACACACCCCATCTCCAAATGGTGCCAGTCCTTTCCACCTGTCTCCCCTCACCTAAAACCATCTTCCACAGAACCTGGTAAGAGTCAGCAGATGGGAGATTAAGTCAAGTGGTACTGCTCTCAAGAGCATTTGAATTAAAGTTGCATGTACACTATGTCTTAGATCCCCTAGAGCCCACCCAGTACCTGAAGATTGGGAAATTTCCATCAGGTGAAAGTAGGACTGCGGGGAGGGAGCAGGGGCAGATCCAGCTGCAGATAAGAGACCAGTCTGTGGTCCTGGACTGACCACCAAAGCTCTGGGCTACAACAGACCAACCGTGCTGACAAACGGTCAGTATCAAATGCATGCTTATTGTTACCGATGACTGCTGACTCTATCTACGGAGAAAAATTAGTGAACCATCCCAGATTTCAGATCTTCCCTATGTGGGATAGAGACAAGATCTCTAAAATTGCTTGTTTATGGATAGAAAGGGGGGAACATTGCTTTGGATCCCTGGATATTAATCTCATTCTCAAGGGGCTCAAATTCATTTAACCCAATCCTAGAGGCCTTTGGGGTGAGAGGAGTCAGCCCTGGCATTGGGATCTTTAGTGGAGAACTCAAGTTCTCCAGTGGCTGACAGCTGTCACTCACCAAGTGGAATGTCTCTTCAGGCGTTACCTCCAGAGACAACTCGGGACCACCAGTCATCAACTCCCAGTGCTGTCCCTGGAGTAACCACACATATGCCAACCCCTGCTGACTCATGGGAACTAAGCAGCACAGGATGGAAGGAGCCAAATATAGGTGAGCTTGGGGCCTTCCCTTGGAGAAAGCATCTCAAGGCAGCCTGAACACATCTCCAGTTGAAGCTGGTCCGAGGCCATTAGTATCATAGGGAGGGAATGACACCTTCTAGAAGATTCCTGGACACTGCCAGGAAGTGGTCACCCTGCCTCCTCCACAGGTCAGGGTACTGAACTTCGGTCCCCCTCCCCAGAGTGTCATAATCCAGTTCATCCCCACCCTCTCCAGGACCTCAGAGAAACTGGCCACCAGCCCCAAGAGGCTGGGAGAGATGAACAGCAAGCCCAACCCACAGGCAGTGTGTGGATACGCTCCACAAAGATGGATTGACTCCAGGGAGGGGGCACCAGCCACGCTCACAGTACCATTTTTCTAATCCCAGGTGCTTATAGAGTATGACGTTTGCTGTCATTCTAAGAGGCCAGGGTTTCAACGCCAGCGCTCCAGAGCTGTTATTACAAGAAAGCTCTATGCCTGCAGATCTGTGATGTGCTGCCAGATGAACACCACATCTGAGATCCAACCTTTGGGTCTGAGCTGTGTGGCTTCCCTACAGTGTTATTTTTGTTTCCAACAGCATAGTTTGCTATTCTACTCACTTGTGCTTTTAAGCTTGGAACTACAATTCTTTGTAAAAATGACTCTAATTACTCTACGTACACAAAAAGCAACAGCAAACAAATGCTGTGAGCAAGGCTAGGGGCTCTCAAATGGTGCTCTAGAAAGACTAAAGCAAGAAAGAAGACCAGAGAAAGACTAGGGTCTATGGGCAGATGGAGATCTTTCCACATTGTCTCAGGGGTTCCCACTCTGGCATCTCTGCCTTCATGACTCTTCCTCTTCTGACATCTCTAGTTCACCAGAGTTGTGCTCAGATATTCTGTCCAAATGTGCAGTCTCACTCTGGCAGCCCCACAGCCAAAGCCCTCACAGCAGAGCTCCTTGGAGAAGCCATTCTCAAGCTCCCAACATCTCTTTCCATCAAGCAGACATTTTCACCCAGTGTGATCGTCACATCCCATGGTCAAATCTAATTCACATATTACTAAACACTGTCAATTCCCAAGACATCAGTGATCTCTGGTACATGCCAGCTCACAGATCACTTCTTAGCCATGGGGCTGAGAGCTGCTCATGAATGTGAAAAAGGCAAAAGGGATGACGTTAGCTGCTTCTTCATGCTCTCACCAGAGCAGAAATCTCTGTTCAATTTGTTCCCATAATTCAAGGAATCTGAAGAGATCTTCATTTTACAACAAGCACAGGCTAGAAGGATCATGCTAGCACTTTTCCAAATGCCTGGATTTCTCAGCCTCAGCTTCTTCAACCCAGTATTGGCTTCATGCAAACTGTGCATTTTTCCTTTGTTTCTTCCTGAGGCCCTGTCCTCTGTGCTACGTTAATCTCAGATCACGGGTCCCAGCATGATTAAAACCTTGGGAGACTAATACACCTGAGTTACTATTCTGTTACTTGGGTGGATTTCCCAATGTAGCCATGTCAAACACGTGTGTGTTAGCTTGTTTCCATGCTAAGACCGAGGAAAGTGCCAAGGTACAATTCTGCCAATACAAAGACATGATTAGAAATGGTGCTCATCTTAGGTGTGATCCTCTGAGCAATGCCAAGAGTTGGAAGCACAGGGCCCTTTAGTCCTTTGCTCTCTGACTAGATAGGACTGGAACATTAGCCAGACCCTCTCCATGAGGCACAAACCATTCACATCCCCACTTTTAAGAGGAAGAAACTAAGTCACAGAAGCATGACATAACTTGCCTGAGATGACATAATTATCAAGTGGCAGAGCCAGGATGGAAAGCCAGACTCTGGAGTGCCCAGGCTTAACTGCTGTGCTATTATTGTCTCCAAGATTTAGGAATTCTTTCATACACCCCCTAACGTAGTCTCCAAGGATGGCTGCCATTAAGTCTTTCCCTCTCTGAATGCACATGCTGCTCCTCCCATCAAGTGGGGGAATCTGTTTTCCTCCCCTTGAGTATGGACTATTCATATGACTTGGGTGGTTAGATTTAGGAAAAGAATTTACAGAAGGTCCAGTTATATTTGAATTTTAGATAATCAACACATAATTTTTTGGTGTAAGTATGGTCCAAATATTGCATAGGATATGCACGCCAAAAATTATTCATTGTTTATCCGAAATTGAGATTTAACTAGGCCTTGTGTATTTTATCTGGCAACTCCACTTGTGACTTGCTTTCACCAAGAGAATATAGCAGAAATGACAATGTGCTAGTTCCAAGGTCTAGCCTTAAAGACAACCATCAGCTTCCACTTCTTCCATCATGAAAGTCTACCCTGAGACAACCATACTGGGAGTGAGCCTAATTAGCCACATGGACAGGCTGCATGGAGAAACACAAAGGTCATTGAGTAAGACCTCATTAGCCTTCCAGGACAGTCCAGCCACCAGCTACACACAGCTGAGTGGGTGACCCTATCTATACTATGTGGAACAGAAGAACCACCAATCCAAACGCTGATCAAATTTCTAACCCTCAGAATTATGAGAAATAACAACTCTTGTAGTTTTAAGACACTATGAAATCACTAACTGGGTACTATGTATGTTATTCAGGTGATAGATATCCTAAAAGTCCCGACTTAACCACTACACAATCTATGCATGCAACAAATTGCTTTTATACCCCATAAATTTATATAAATAAAAAAGGCACTATGTTTAGAGCAGTGTTTTACATAACAAGAGACAATTGAAATAACTCCTAATGGATGATCTTGAATTTAGACCCAAAGCCTTACAGGGTCCCTGTGATGGCTCCATCGAGCTTAGTGTTTGTGTCTGGGCAGTCTTGTCCAGTCTCACTGTTTTTTCCTCCTTAGGGAGACAGTATATCCTTGAGGTTCAGAACATGGAATTTGGAGATAGCCAGACCTAAGACTGGATCCTAGCTCTGTTACATAAAGCTGTATGACCTTCATCCCTTTGTCCAAGAAAATGAGTATGTTAATATTAATTATCTCATAAGGGAGTTTCTGAGAATTAAATGAGATTTAACATCTATTAAGTGCTGAGAACAATCTCAGGTCTTTAATTAGTGCCCAGCACATATTAGCTCTTAATAGTCATGCTTACACTGAATAATTTCTCTAACCTGAGTCATTATATTATTTTATCTCCCGTATTATTTCTATCAAGTAGACAATGTTTAGTGAAGCCGCAAACCTCGTGACAACAAGGATAACAGGGTCTCCTAGATACCCGGGCTACTCGGTCATGCATGCAACATTCCTTATTTCTCTTTCACCATGAAATCAGAAATTATGGGACAGAAAAATATAGATACAGAAACAGAAATTACATGGGTTATGTGATCAGACAGTACTGACATCTAAATCTGGTTTTAGACTGATGTCTAAACCTGGCAAAATTTGTAAATAAGAAAGTTGTATGAAGATTAAACACTTGTATTGTAAAAAGCCTAGCATATAGCATGGTTCATAGCTGATGCTCACTCGCTATCAGTTTCCTCACTTCCCCTAGCATTATTCATCCTAGGCCATTAAAAGGTCATTGGCTACTGGCATCAGTGATGTGGTCACACAGAAAGACACCTTCATTTTACCCTTCTATGGCCCCAGCGTCATGAACCACTGCTCCTGTGACCTCCTTCCTCTTCCCCATGCTCCTGCTGGCCCATGCTGAAATTACCAAGGCTGAGGTCATTCTCCCGCTTTTTTCTGCTTACCTTCTTTACCATCACTGACACCCTGGTCATCTTGTGAAGTATGCATTCCTGGAAAGCCAAAAGCAAAGCTCTCTCCACCTATGCCTTTTGTCTTACCATCATCTCCCTTTTCTATGACACCATGTACGCCATATATGCTCAATCAAGTTCTCATAGTCTGAAGATGATGGGATAAACTCTAGTCCTGCAGCAGGGAAGCACCAGGACAATTGATCAGATTTCAGAGAGCAGAGTGGTGACTCTCAACCAAGGATAAGCCAAGAGCCAAATATCAGGAGAGGAGGGGTAAGACTTAAAAATCCAAGTCAAGACAAGAAAAGCAGTATCACAAGTGAACTCAGGGTTAGGCATGAAGTCAGGACAAGAGATAGTGCTTTGAGGAGCAGCACAAATACTGGATTCCTTGCCCTTGAGGCCATTGGAGGTCACGAGGAGCCAGACTGAGGATAAAGAGGTATTTCCAGATCCCTCAAGGCTCCTGCTTTTGCGCAGTTTACTTGGAGTTAAGCATCTTTTGAAGATTCCTCTCATACCCTGGTGACTACACTGACCTCTCCTGTGCATCAGTAGAGGCAGTGGCCAAAGGCAGCACTTCTGAAGCTAAAATGAAACCTACTATTATTCCAATACCTGCTCCTTCACCTGTCCCTGTTTTTTTATGAGTTCTCCACTCCCAAGAACAACACACAGACAGAAGCCCATTTGTCACTGGGACAGTGCTGAATTATTCCTGCAGAGTTACAACCCTACAAGACTCTGCTCACCGCTGTTATCTGGCTGTGTATCTCACCTCTCCAGCTAAACTGCAGACTCCCTGTGGCAGGAATCAAACCTCATCCTTCATTGTATCTGCCCCTGAGACGAGCACTGTGCTCAGTACTGTACTTAAACAGAGGGTTAAAAAATGTGTGTGTGTGTGTGTGTATAGCATATATATATATATGTATGTTTCACTTCTTCTTTTTTGAATTTTAGGCTTCCAGGCAACAGATTATAAAAAGGATAGCAGTTGTTTTTATTCTGTAAGGTCAGGGCCTCAATCAAACACTATTCCTTCCTGAAAAATCTGCTTTCTCAATAACGATAATGAATAGCTAATATTTAATAAGCATGTGTTATATGCCAGGAATTCGGTGAAGCACATCATACATACCATTTCATTTAACTCTCACAATAATTCTATGAGTAGGTTATATCTATTTCACATATAAGGAAACTGAGAGTCCAAGAAATTAACTGGACTGTGATATACAGTTCATAACTGGTAGCCAGGTCCGGCTGATTTCAAAGTCCATGCTTTACTATAGTGCCTAAAACCTCTTGAAGTTTCACAGAAAATTCTATAACAAGTCAACATTTCTATTGTCTTCAAAAAAAAAACCAAAGTGCTGCTCCCATATTTTCCACCGGGGCCCAGCTTTCTATGAATCCCAGAGAGTCCTGACTCCCACCAGCAGTTTTCACTTTCTCCACAGCACCTGAAGAGCCACTTGGAACAGGAGAAAAAGAAATGGGCTAGAAGAAACAAAAAGAATTAGAAAATGAAAGGAGGGCCCCCAGTGCTACTGCCTTGGGCCTAGTACCCTGGCCACCGAAGAGCCTCAATTCCCTAAACCAGTTACCTCCTTTTCAGCTCCTTCCTGAGTCCTTAATGCCAGCAAGTCGTTTTCTTTGTGAGTCACAACAAATAATGAGGCCATTTCTTTAAACAAGGTTTCAAGAGTGGGCAAATGGTGATTTATTGATTGAATTAAAAATTCGGAACTAGGGCTAGGAGCTGTGGCTCCTGTCTGTAATTTCAGTACTTTGGAGGCAGAGGCTAACGAATAGCTTGAGGCGAAGAATTCCAGACCAGCCTGGGCAACATAGCAAAACCCTATCTCTACAAAACAATACAAAAAAAAAAAAATGTAGCCAGACACACTGGTGCACACTTGTGGTCCCAGCTGTCCTGGAGGTAGAAATGGTAGAATCGTGCCGGGCACAGTGGTTCATGCCTGTAATAGCAGCACTTTGGGAGGCCAAGGCAGGCAGATCACTTGAGGTGAGGAGTTCCAGACCAGCCTGGCCAACATGGTAAAACCCGGCCTCTACCAAACAATACAAAAATTAGCTGGGTGTGGTGTCAGGTCCCTGTAGTTCCAGCTACTTGGGAGACTGAGGTGGGAGAATCGCTTGAACCCAGGAGGTGCAGATTGCAGTGAGCAGAGATCGTGCCATTGCACTCCACCCAGGGTAACAGTATGAGACCCCGTCTCAAAAAAAAAAGAAAAAAAAAGAAGAGGTGGGAGGATCACTTGAGCCTGGGGAGATGGAGTCTGCAGTGAGCCAAGTTTAGACCACTGCACTCCAGCCTGGGTAACAGGGCAAGACCCTGTCTCAAAAAAAAAAAAAAAAAAATTAGGGGCTAGCAGAAGAAATGATGTTGCTTGACGTGTCCAACTTGAACATTGTCCCAAAAATCAGAAAGGGATTTATTGTCCCAGAACCTCAATTTTTCCTTGTGCAAAATGAGGAAGTTAGAAAAACTGATCTGTGTAGGATGCCTTTCAGACTGACATTGACATACTATATGAACCCTCTTGGGAGGTATCAGTGAACCTACATACTCATGAGCTAAACTCCATTCATAGAGGCAACTCTAATCATCACCATTAGAAAAATAAAGATGGCCCAAATATGAAACAAAATGCCCTCAGGAAAAGAAAAAAAAAAAAAAAACACCGGGATGCAAAACGCCCTCAAGTAACCCTGGGGAAAGAGTAGATTGACAGCTGGTAGCTCTTCAAACCACCACCAGAAAACCTATTGACCAGCAAAAGCTACATTGATTAGACCTACTGTAGAAAGAAAAAACATCACCTGGTTGAAATCCCAGTAGTCTCTCAAAAGGCAGAAGCCCTATATTTATAGGACTTGGGGGTCTTGACTCAAGTGACATAAGGTCACTCTTTCAAGTAGGAAACAGGATTGGACAAAGTTTGTGACATTATAGTTTAGAATTGACAGACACAGGAAGGGAAGCGCCTGGAAGCAAATATTAGTAAAAAACCATTGTTTGTTGAGCAAATTGTTTGTCCAGATGAGTAATCTATTGTCCTGATAGGAGAGCTGTTGGCCCAGAGGAGTAAACTGGTTGGATAAATTGTTCAGATAAAAGCAAACAGTGAAGTTATTTATTGGTTTACAGCCATATCTTCCTAGGCCTTAATTTCCTGTAAAATTAGTTAAGTCATATTGCCACAGTCTCAGTTCTCAGTCCCAATAGTTAAGGTCTGTGAATATAGATGACCTCAATTCTCAAGTTCATCTTATTTCTAAAACCCACTATACTGTTCCTATGGAAATAAACTTCTCTTCCTCTCACCAGTAACACTCTGCCTGGTTATAATCCTGAATATTTCTACCACTCTGTCCCACAGAGTGAGCAACAGGGAAATCATTTCAGCTGGAGAAGAGTTCACTGTCACAGATAGAGAACCCATCCATGCCCCGAATGGTTCAGGAATAATCAGGGCTATGGTCTGAATATGTCCCCAAAAAAGCATGTGTTGGAAATTGAATCCACATTGCAACAATGTTGGGAGGAGGGGACTAATGGAAGGTGTTTATGTTCCACCCTCATGAATGAATTAATGCCAATTATAAAAGGGTTAGAGGCCATGAGTTTGATCTCTCGCTCTCCCTCCCGCTCTTTCTCACCACATGACATGACTCAGGAAGAAGGTCCTCACTTGATGTGGTCGTCTGGACCTTGGACTTCCCAACCTCCAGAAACGTGAAAAGTAAATTTCTTTCCTTTATAAATGTCCCAAGGTTGATATTCTGTTATAGCAATGCAAAAATGGACTAAGACGGTCAGTATCCCCCAAAAAGGATCCAAAACATCCGTAGAACTGAGAACAGTAATAAAGTACTATGGTAATATCAAGAAATTTTAGGATTTTTTTTAATTGAGTCAAGACCAGGTCTCCAGCCCCAGATTTCACTGGCTGTATATAACGTTTAGCAAGCACCTTCCCCTCTCTGGGCCTCTTTTCCCACTCCCAGACATTTTGAGCTCGATGTTCCTCAAGAGTTACTCTGAGTCCAGCTCACTGGATTATTTGACTTCGCCCCACCAATACAAATATATCCCTTATCAAAAAGGATGCAAAGAGGCCATGCGCAGAGGCTCATATCTGTAATCCCAGCACTTTGGGAGACCGAGGCAGGTGGATCACCTGAGGTCAGGAGTTCGAGACCAGCCTAACCAATATGGTGAAACTCCGTCTCTACTAAAAATCCAAAAATTAGCCAGGTGTGGTGGCGTGCACCTGTAGTCCCAGCTACTCAGGAGGCTGAGACAGGAAAATCACTTGAACCCAGGAGGTGGATCACGTGAGGAGATCACGCCACTGCACTTCAGCCTGGGTGACAGAGAGAGACTCTGTCTCAAAAAAAATGCAAAGACAATAAAGGACATCCATTTGGCTGCTGATAAAGCCTTTACATGGGTTTTCCTTTTTCCTTCAAGAGCCTGTCATCTAAGGTCATGGACCCACACTACTCAGAATAGAATGATCACAATGCCATACACAGGCAAGCTCTCAAAACTCATAGCAGACTATTGTCCTTCTTATCTACCACAAAGTAATAAGAATGCACTGCCCTTTGGTTCTGCATCTTCCTATTTCCTAGAGGATCCTGCCAGTAAAATGTTGATGGTAAAACATCAACATTTCACTTCCAAGTGAGCTTTTCATGAAAGATTTTCTGGCCAGCATACCCAAGGGCAAAGAAAATAACTACCCCCCAATTACAGACAGGTGTGTTGACTGCATATGCTTGCTTACTAACAATTAAGTTTGTTTGGAAGAACTTGTATGCTGGGAAGATTGTGATCCAAGACTTTCATGGCAACCTAACAACTATCAGTCAGATTTGCAGGAATGGATTCGTATAGGACCTGCCACTAACAACTAGAACCTTTTCATATTTAAAAACAAAATGACTGCCTTAGGTCAATTAGCTAGATGCAGGCTCAGTAAGTGCAAGGAAGTTGCTCCACAGGGGAGACAGGAAGGACTCTATCTGAGAGGCATAGACAATCTGATAATCAAGATAGAGGTGGGGTCATAACTAAAAAAAGAAGTTTGTCCTTGAAGAATACTTCAGGCAATGGAGGCTGCTGTATTAACAAACAACACCCACATCTCATTGCCTTGCAGTAGCAAAAAAGTTTATTTCTTTCTCATGTTCATGTCCATCCATAAGTCAGTAATGAACCTTCTGCTTTTCACTCCAAGACTCAAAAGTATGCAAGGGAAGCCCCTATGCCTTGGACTTCGCTGGTGTCAACGCAGATGGGAAAGAAGAGAAGTAGCGAACAAGAGGTTGGTTCCTAAGGCTTCAGTACTCAGAAGTGGCACAAATTACTTCCGTTTCTATTTCCTGAGCCAAACCCAATCATGTGGTCAAGCTTAATTTAAATGAAGAAAGACAATGTATAACCCTTCTTATCCAAGAGCTGCAGGCGGGAACACTGACTCTTAGGCATCATCATAAACTCTACCACAAAAAGGCTGAAAGGTTGTTGCATGTTCAAGATAAGAAAATTGACACAATGAAGGGGGCCATTTTTTTGGGAACCAGACAACTTGTACAGGTTGGAATGCAGTGGAGAAGGTCAGAGGACACAGCACTGCTTTACCTCTCCAGGTGAGATTCTGCGGGACTTTTCCAGGTGAATACCTCTTACCCGCAGGAAACATGGGCGATCCAGTCCCTCTTCTGTTGAGACTTCCTCCCACATCAGTAGGGTAGGGACTGAATTTCTTTTAGACAAACAAGTTATTTGCCTAACAAAGCCCTTTGCTTTGCCTGGTGATTTTCCCTAGGGTTGTGAAAACCCAAAGTGACAGGCTTCCAAGGAGAGAACAGCCTCTCCCTACCTACCTAGGAAAAGCAGTCTGTCCACATCATGTTCTCACTGGACTTTGCACTCCAGGCCCCACACCTCATCTCAGGAGGTGTCTATCAGAGAGTTATCCATAACAGTGAAAAGTTGGAAACATCTTATTGTCAACCAACGTTGACCAGTTGAGTAAATAATGATACACATATAACAACAAAATAGTATGCATCCGTTAAACATGATGATGTCGGCTACTATTTATTGATATGGGAAAATATCCATGACATCTTGCTGAGTGAGAAGGTAAAGGGCAGAATAGCTTGCATAGTATGAATCTGTATATGGAAAATTACAGTCATGAACATACTGAGAGATTTATATCTAAAGTAAAAATAATCAACTCCCATTATCTGTGGTGGTGGGATTTCAGGTGACATTTTACTTCCTTTTTGGTTCTCTTCCGTCTTCTTTAAATTTTTTTTTTACAACTAGCATGTGTTACTTTTACAAAGAAAATAGAGCTATTTGGAGAGGATGGGAAATAATATTTTTTGAGATCGAGAGATGCATTTTCAATATTGTTAAGTGAATGAAGCAATTATGGTATAATCATATGTGTGTGTGTGTGTATGTATGTGTGTGTGTGTATACACACAGATATCTCCAAAAAAATACTACCAAGCACATTTCCCAGGGACATTCAGATGATCAAAGGAAATAACATTTGAGAGCTCCACACCTATGTGTTCAAATACACACAAGTATTGATGATTGACATCACCAGCATTTTCAATCACTTTCTGTGAGACCTAGAGATTATATTGACATGTGTCCCTGTGTGCCACTTGGTCTACAGAGCCTTTTGAGGTTCATTAAACTGAAAATAGAAGCCCACAAGGGATGGACACTATAAGTGAAGAAGATCTAGCCTTGTATCTGGTGGAGAATCCCTGCTCCTCCGGGGTTCCCAGACACCCTCACCTAGCAAGATCTTTCTGCCATTCCTTGGAAAAGAGAAAACTTGCAGCTCTGGGTCTGCCTCTGAGAGACTGCATCAAAAATTCCCACTGGCACTTTCCCATGTGCGCATTCCTCAACTCTGAGAGTCAGGATTAAAGCCAGTTGAATCTTAACACAGGAATCTTCCCAGCAAAAAGTACTCTCAAAGCTTTGTTACTTACAGCTGGCTGAGAAGTGCTCCTGAGAAAGCTGGCCAGAAGCAACAGATGAAAAGAGGAGGGAAACATCCCACAGCCACCATTCCCGCCAAGAGGTCTCCAATACCAAGTCTCTGTTCAACCACAGGTAAGTGGGCTGGGGGTGGGATCCTATCACCAATAAGGGCTCAGACTCCTTTATCCTCCTTCTTCACCAGTCAGGCCCAAACTTCCTCAAAATTCCCAGGCAAATAGGAAAAAAAAAAAAAATCAGAGCTTAGAACCTAGAGGCAGCATGAAGTAAATATGAAATTAATTTCCTTGGGATTATGTTCTGGGGCCTCTTGTATTTCACAGCTCACATTCTCCCTGGCACAGCCTAATTGCTCTTAGCTTCAACTGCCAGTTCTATTGTATATATCAGAGACCTCAGACCTTCCAACCTGATTCTGCTGTCCTCCTCACACTGACATCTTCAGTCCATCACCAAATCCAAACATCTCTCAGATTCATTTATCCCTAGCTATGTCCACCACCCACACTCCAGTTTAAGCTGTAACTCCTACCTGGATGACTTCAATATCCTCTCAACAATCTTGCCCATCCATTGACCCTCCTCCAATCATTTATTTACATCTGCATTCAGAGTGATCTTGTCAAAAAGTAAATATGACCATGTCATCTTCCTGGTGAAAATTATGTAATGGTAGCCCATTAAAAAAAAAAAAAAAACTTTTTTGAGATGGAGTTCCACTCTGTTGCCCAGGCTGGAGTGCAATGACGCAATCTCAGCTCACTGCAACCTCTACCTCCCAGGTTCAAGCAATTATCCTGCCTCAGCCTCCAGAGTAGCTAGGATTACAAGCGCCCTCCATTACGCCCGGCTAATTTTTTATTTTTAGTAGAGATGGGGTTTCGCCATGTTGCCCAGGCTGGTCTCGAACTCCTGACCTCAGGTGATCCGCCCGCCTCGGCCTCCCAAAATGCTGGGATTACAGGCATGAGCCACTGTGCCGGCCCAAAAAAAAAAAATTCTTTAACATGGTCTAGGGTACTGGATAACAGTTTAGGCTCTAGAACCTGACCACCTTAATTCAATCCCCAGCTCTGCCTCTTATTAGCTGTGTCTGTGGGCAAGTTACTTGGCTTCCTTGTGCCTTGATTTCCTCTATGCAACATGGAGATATTGATAGTACCTCCCATAAGGTGATTGAGAGGATTAAATGGGCTGGGCACTGTGGCTCAGGCTCACTATGTGCCATGCTGTGTTCCAGGCACTGGGGATATAGTGACAAATAAAATTGAGAAGATTCTTGGCTAAGTGTGATGGCTCATGCCTGTAATCCCAGCACTTTGGGAGTCCAAGGCAGGCCGATCACTGGAGGCCAGGGGTTCAAGACCAGCCTGGCCAACATGGCAAAACCCCATCTCTACCAAAAATACAAAAACTAGCCAGGTGTGGTGGCATGTGCCAGTAGTCTCAGCTACTCAGGAGGGTGAGGCAGGAGAATTGCTTGAACCGGGGAGGCAGAGGCTACAGTGAGCCGAGATCCCACCACTGCAGTCCAGCCTGGGCAACAGAGCAAGACTCTGTCTCAAAAAAAAAAAAGAATTAAATGAAGTTAAAGGTATTTGGAAACAATGCCTGACACACAGTAAGCCCTCAATAAATGTTACAAAATACTGCCTCCTGCTTGCGAGGCTCAGCCACACCACACGGCCTCTCTCTTAGCCCTGTACCTACGCTGGTCTTTATTCAGCTCCTCTTCCTCACCAGCAACCCTGAGACCTCAGGGTCTTTGTGTACGCTGTTCCCACTCTTCCTTCCTCTGGAAATAGCTTCTTAGGGAAACCCTTCTTGACCTCCCGGAACCAAATCCCCCCGTTTTAGGCTCATAACATTGGGCACCTCTACTTCAGAGGTACTGTCTCGGTTGCAGTTTTTCAATAACGTATGTGATTGTTTCACTCACGTTTGTCTCCCCACCTAAAGTCTAAACTCCGCAAAAGTGGGCACCATGTTTTTTTCTTGTGATTGTATCCTCACCTCCTACACAGTGCCCAGCACCCAGTAGATGCAAAATAAACATATTTTGAATGACGGAATACATGCCCTCACATCTCCATCTCCTGTAGGAAACTGCCTCCTAAGCTTCAGAACACTGCACCCACCAGTCTCCTGAACTTGTTATACTCTCCCAGACTCAACGCATCCTTCCCCAAACCTGTTACCTATTAGAGGAAATGACGCCACTATTCACCCATTTACCTAAATTAGGAATCAGGAAATCAGCTCTGATCCTCTTTGGGGCCACACATCCAACCAACGAGCAAGTACTAATAAACCCATCTTCTAAAGACTTCCTTAATCTTGCTATTCTTAATCTCTCCGAGGGCAAAGATCTTGTCTACCTTAATGACCATTGTGTCTCCAGTACTAGTAATAGGACTTAACTGTTCGTGAATAAATAAAATAACACTACCCTAGCTAAGGCCAGTATGATCGTCGCCTAATGTATCTCCCTGGCCTCCCTCTAATTCATTTTTACATCTGAGTCTGACCACGTCACCATCCTGCTTAAAACCTTTCAACTGCTCCCCACTTACGGGACTCTGCCTTCAAAGCCAGTCCTCCAGAGGCAAGACAGTATTTTCTCATGGTGAATAGTGACCAGGACTGGTTAACTATTTTTAAATAGTTATTTTAAAAAAGGAAGGAATAAATAGTGCCCAGAATACTCTGGTGGTCCAAAAACATCAGTTTCTTCTCCCATTCCCTAAAGCTCTTCTTATCAAAAGGAAAATGATTTATGAAAACAGCTGAGACTACAAACTACTAAGCACTGTGTTTTACAGACAAATATCAAGGAATACAAGTTATAAACCAAACCAGTGAGTTCCCTAGTGTCCTCAAGAAAAGAGCTATCAGAGAGAGAACTGGAACCCATCCATGGTTCTGTATTAGATCCATGGGGACAGGAGATCTTCAGAAATTCTCAGAGATTCTCTCATCTTCAGATGGGCTCCACTTTCACAAACCTCCCCTCTTCTGACCTTGATGAGCCTCCTGTCTCCTGTCACGTCAGAACACTTCAACATTCAGCCCAATTGCATCCTCATTGTCATGGCAGCCCCTCCTCAGAGTCTCAGCAGGAGAACTGAAGGAAGCTATTCTCCTGCTCTTTCAATCAGGAATTATTCCTGTGAATCCAGAGTTCTCCAGGGCTTTATCACACATCACATCCCAGTGTTACAGCCAACTCATTCCTTAACGACATCAGCTTGCTAGAGATGTGTGAGCCCAGCTCATGGGCCCACTGAAGAGACAAGCTAGGCAAATTGTCCCTGCCAGCTTCCTTCTTGTTTTCTCTCTGCTGAGGTCTTTAAGGACCACAATAAACAGCATGTCTCTTTCCTATGCAAATTCTGAACGAATTAAGAGATAAGATGTAGAAGCAAGGCAGATAGGGGGCAAAATATTACCTGCATCACTGATGAAACTTTTTAATGCAAAACATGATTCATACCTGTAGGGTGAGCTGTCTTAAAACTGAACCCCAGAATTACACACACTGAATGACCAGTTTTAAGATCTACATTACAGAGAAGCAGAACACAGCAGAGCCTATGCTTCCGAGGAGCAAAGAAGAAGGCAGAGCAGAACTATACAAACCCAATCTCTTCTATGAAACTCACTGATCACAAGACGCACTCACCCTCCAAGAGAAGCGGGTAAGAATATTATACAACCGATATCCTTCCATACGGAGGGAAACATCATGAATAAAGAAGCATCCCCCTCTGGTGCTCTCTGCAGCTAAAATCTGCTCAAATTGTTTACATTTCAAAAGGCCCGAAGTTGTCAATAAGATGCTGATAGTACGAAACCACGTTACGGGCTTTGATTAGAGGCCACCTGTTTCTAGCTACCCCAGAATGCTGTAAAAGAGGCTCTGCCTCATTCCTTCTTTACTTCCAGCCATTTGACAACCAGTATACCATGGGCACCAAATAATCAGAACAGACACCCAAGCAATCAGAGCAGATGCTTACCATTACGCTCTACAGGACCTTACCCTTGGTTATTTGAAAACCTAGATGATGAGGATCCCAACAGGCAAATTTGTGGGAGCATGAGAACACTGGAGAGAAGTTTCACTGGCATGGAGTTTACGAGGGTATGCCCTTTGACCTTTGCTCCCTGCCTAGAGATCTCCACCACCTATTCTGCCATAAGAACTGTGTCCTTCATACACTCGTAGGTTCTCTGTACCAATATTCACTGTAGCAAAGATAGAGAACCAGCCTATGCCCATCAGTGGTGGACTGGATAAACAAAACGCAGTTATATATACACCAAGGAATACTACACAGCCATAAAAAGGAACAAAATCATGTCCTTTGCAGCAACATGGTTACAGCTGGAGGCCATAATCCTAAGCAAACAAACACAGGAACAGAAAACTTAATACTGCGTGTTCTCACTTACAAGGGGGAGCTGCACTCCAGCCTGGGCAACAGAGTAAGACTCTGTCTCAAAAACAATAATAATAATCATAGCCATTCTAAATGGGGTAAAATGATATCTCGTGGTGGTTTTGATTTGCATTTCCCTGATGATTAGTGATCAACATCACTATTCATCATGGAAATGCAAATCAAAACCACAATGTGATACCACCTTACTCCTGCAAGAATGACCATAATCAAAAAATGTAAAAAAATAGATGTTGGCGTGGATGTGGTGAAAAGGGAGCACTTTTACACTGTTGGTGGGAAACTAGTACAACCACTATGGAAAACAGTGTGGGGATTACTTAAAGAACTAAAAGTAGATCTACCATTTGATCCAGCAATCTCACTCCTGGGTATTTACCCAGAGAAAAAGAAGTCATTACACGAAAAAGATACTTGCACACTCATGTTTATAGTAGCACAGTTCGCAGTTGCAAAAATATGGAACCAGCCCAAATGCCCATCAATGAGTGGATAAGAAAATGTAGTACATACACACACACACACACACACACACACACACACACACACACCATGGAATACTACATAGCCATAAAAAGGAATGAAACAGTAGCATTTGAAGCAACCTGGATGAAATTATAGACCATTATTCTAAGTGAAGTAACTTAGGAGTGAAAAACCAAACATCACATGATCAAACTCCTGGGTTCTCACTCATAAGTGGGAGCTATGAGGACTCAAAGGCATAAGAATGATACAATGGGCTTTGGGGATTCAGGGCAATGGGTGGGAGGGGGTGAAGGATAAAAAGTCTGTTACATATAATTTGAAGTCAAGTAGTGTGGTGCCTCTAACTTTGTACTTTGTGCTAAGAATTGCTTTGGCTATTTTGGTTCCCTTTTGGTTCTGTATCAATTTTAGGATTGTATTTTCTATTTCTGTGAAAAATGACATTGGTATTTCTACAGAGATTGCATTAAATGTGTGTATTGCTTTGGTTAATATATTCATTTTAAGTACATTAATTCTTCCAGTCCATGAGCATGGATGACTTTCCATTTGTTTGTGTCCTCTTCAATTTCTTTCCTCAGTGTTTTGTAGTTTTTCTTGTAGGGATCCTTTACCTCCTTGATTAAACTGATTCCTAGGTATTTTGGCTGCAGTGCAGTGGCACAATCATAGTTCACTGCAATCTCAAACTGCTGGGCTCAAGCAATCCTCCCACCTCAGCCTCCCAAGTAGCTGAGACTATGGGTGCACACCACCACACCCGGCTAATTTTTTTATTTTTTGTAAAGATGGGCTCTTGCTATTGCCAAGGCCGGTCTCGAACTCCCAACTTCAAGCAATCCTCCTGCCTCAACCTCCCAAAGTACTGGGATTACAGTCATGAGCCACCACATCTGGCTTATTTCATCTTTTGTACTATTATAAGTGGGATTGCCTTCTTGATTTCCTTTTCAGCTATTTCATTGTTGGAGTATAGAAACACTACTGATTTTTATATGTTGACTTTGTATCCTGCAATTTTACTAAATGTGCTTATCACTTCTAGGAGTTTTGTGGTGGAGTCTTTTGCTTTTTCTAAATATAAGAAATGTAATCTGCAAAGAGGGACACTTTGACTTCCTCCTTTCCAATTTGGATTTGTTTGTTTGTATTTACCTGATTGCTCTGAATAGGACTTCTAGTACTATGTTCAATAGAGTGGTGAATGTGAGCATCCTTTCTTATTCCAGTTCTTAGAGGAATGGCCTTCAACTTTTCCCCACTCTGTATGATGTTAGCTGAGGGTTTGTCATATATAGCCTTTACTGTTTTCCCCTATGCCTAGTTTGTTGAAAGTTTTTGTCTGGAAAGTACATTGAATTTTATCAAATATTTGTTCTGGCCAGGCACGGTGGCTCATGCTTCTAATCCCAGGCTTTTGAGAGGCTGAGGCAGGAGGATTGCTTGAGGCCAGGAGTTCAAGCCCAGCAACATAGAAAGACCTCCATCTCTATTTTTTAAAATATTTTTATAATAAAAAATTTTTAAATGTTATGCTTTTTCTATGTCTATTTAGATGATCATATGGTTTTTGTCCTTCATTCTGTTCATGTGATATATCACATTTATTGATTTGCATAGGTTAAACCGCATCATTGCTTCCCTGGTATAAATCCTACTTGTAAATGGCATATTATCTTTCATTCAGCCTCAGCTTTTCTTTGTTGAGAAACTTCTGTGTGTCTGTTTGTTTGTTTTTTGAGACAGGGTCTCCCTCTGTCACCCAGGCTGGAGTGCAGTGGTACCATCATGGCTAACTGTAACCTTAAGCTCCTGAGCTCAAGCAATCTTCCCACTTCAGCCTCCCAAGTAGCAGGGACTACAGGTGCACATCACCATGCTTGGCTAATTTTTTTTTTTTTTTTTTTTTTTTTTTTTGTGGGGACAAAGTTTCACTATGTTTCCTAGGTTGGTCTCAAACTCCAGTCTCAAGTGATCCTCCTGTCTCAGCCTTCCAAAATGCTGGGAGTACAGGTGTGAACCATCACACCTGGCCAGGAAATTTCTTCATTATTGTTTCAATATCGTTACTTGTTATTAGGGTTCAGGTTTTATATTTCTTCCTGATTCAATATTGATAGATTGAATGTTGCCAGGGATTTATCCAGTTTCTCCAGGCTTTCCCATTTGGTTAGAGTATAGTTACTCATAATAGTCTCTGGTGAGGTTTTGTATTTCTGTGGTATCAGCTGTAAAGTTTCCTTTTTCACTTCTGATTTTGTTTATGTAGGTCCTCCCTCTTCTTTTATTGGCTAATCTAGCTAGCAGTTTATCAATTTTGTTTGTCTTCTCCAAGTACCAACTTTTTGTTTCATGGATCATTTGTTTGAGTTTTTGTTGGTGATGTTTTTTGTTTGTCTTTTGTTTTTTTCAGTCTCTATTTTGTTTAGTTCTGCTCTAATCTTTATTATTTATTTCCTTCTGCTAATTTTAGGCTTGGATTTTTTTTCTTGCTTTTCTAGTTCCTTAAGATGTATCATTAGATTGTTTATTTGAAATTTTTTTACTTTTTTGATGCAAGTATTTTTTACTATAAACTTCTCCCTTAGTTTCATTCTTCTGCATGTGAGTATTCAGTTTTCCCAGCAGCATTTATTGAAGAGACTATTCTTTCCCCCAATTTATATTCTTGGCACTTTTGTTATAAACGAGTTCACTCTAGATGTATGGATTTATTTCTGGGTTCTGTATTCTGTTCCTTTGGTCTATGTGTCAGTTTTTATGCCGGTACTATGCTGTTTTGACTACTATAACTCTATAGTATAATTTGAAGTTGAGTAACATGATTCCTCCAGTTTTGTTCTTTTTGCTCAGGTTAGCTTTGGCTATTCTGGGTCTTCTGTGGTTCCACAAAAATTTTAGAATTGTTTTTTCTATTTCTGTGAAAAATGTCATTGGTATTTTGATAGGGATTGCATTGAATCTTTAGATTGCTTTGGGTAATATGGACACTTTAACAATATTGGTTATTCCAATGCATGAACATGAAATCTCTATGTTTTTATGTCCTCTTCAGTTTCTTTCTCCAATGTTTTACAGTTTTCATTGCAGAGATATTTCACTTCTTTAAGTTAATTCCTAGATATTTAATTTTATTTGTAGCTACTATAAATGGGATTACTTTCTTGATTTATCAGATTGTTTGCTGTTGGAATATGGAAATGCTACTGATTTTTACATGTTGATTTGTATTCTGCAACTCTACTGAATTTGATTATCCATCATAATAGGTTTTTGGTAGAGTCTTTAGGTTTTTCCAAATATAAGATCATATCATCCGCATACAGGGATAATTTGACTTCTTCCTTTCCAATTTGGATGCCCTTTATTTATTTCTCTTCTCTGATTGCTCTAGCTAAGACTTCCAGTACTATGTTGAATAACAGTGGTGACAGTGGACATCCTTGTGGTGTCCCCCGATCTTAGGGGAAAGGCTTTTGGTTTTTCCATATTCAATATGATGCTAGCTATGTGTCTGTCTTGTGTGCTTTTATTATGTTGAGGTATGTTTCTTCTAGATCCAGTTTCTTTAGTTTTTATTATGAAAGGACGTTGAATTGTATCAAATGCTTTTTCAGCATCAATTGAAATGATCCTATGATTTTTGTCCTTCATTCTGTTGATATGATGTATCACATTGATTGATTTGCATATGGTGAAGCATCCTTGTATAGTCTCTATATTATTTATTTGGCTATAAACAGTGCCAGTAGTATCTGTGATTTCCTTGGTGGCACAGGGTAGAGTTATTAGTGGAAGTTCAAGCAATTCTCCTGCCTCAGCCTCCCGAGGAGCTGGGATTATAGGTGCCCACCACCATGCCAGATTAATTTTTGTATTTTTTGTAGAGACAGGGTTTCACCACGTTGGCCAGACTGGTCTCAAACTCCTGAAAAGTGATCGGCCCGCCTCGGCCCTCCAAAGTGCTGGGATTACAAGCATGAGTCACCGCACCCAGCCAGTTTTCTTTTCTTATAATAACATCAATCATGTTAGAGTAGGGTTCACCCTAATCAAGTGTGACCTTACATTAACTTGATTAAATCTGCAAAGATCCTACTTCCAAATAAGGTCACAGTCACAGGTACCAGGAGTTATGATTTCAACACTTCTTTTTGGAAGATACAATTCAACACACAACACTGGGAGAAATCACTGCACTGCACATTCTAATGACTGAAGGCATCTGATTTCCTGTGTCCCAGGCCTAGGGGACTAGCACTATTGGAGTCTCTGCTTCCAAACATGACCCACACTGATCCTTTCAATTATTCCCTCTCTGGGGCAATAGACCAGGCCTCCAACACCCACTGCAGATGCTGGTTCCCTGTAGAACAGGAAATTGGGGAACAGAAAATGATTCTAACTACATAATAAGGATACAATTACTAGAACAGGCTGAGGTTTTTTGTTTTGTTGTTTTTTGTTTTTTGTTTTTGTTTTTGTTTTTGATGGAGTCTTGCTGTGTCACCCAGGCTGGAATGCAGTGGCACAATCTGGGCTCACTGCAACCCCCGTGTCTCTTGGGTTCAAGTGATTCTCCTGCCTCAGCCTCCTGAGTAGCTAGGACTACAGGTGTGCACTACCATGCCTGGCTAATTTTTTGTATTTTTACTAGAGACGAGGTTTCACCATGTTGGCCAGGCTGGTCTTGAACTCCTGATCTCAGATGATCCACCCACCTTGGCCTCCCAAAATGCTGGGATTATAGGTGTGAGCCACCACACCTGGCCAGACTGAGGTCTAATTCCACTTTCCTTATGTACTAGCTTTGTGACCTCACATAAGTTGATCATCTCATTAAATATAAATGGGTATAATATTTAAACAGAAGGTATGTATGAAGTTTCAACAGCTGCTTTAAAAATGAATTAATACATGGCTCATAGCAGGTGTTCAAGTCTTACTAGTTCCTCTCCCTCTTTCCCTAACACTGCTTATCCTGGGGATATTTAAAAAGCTTTGGGCACTGACCCGAACTCTAGGGTACACACGTGTCTTATTTGGTCTCTCTGCAGTGACATGCACACCATGGTGGAGAACCACACCCAAGTCACCTGGTTCTGCCTGCTGGGACTTACAGAGCAGGAGGAGCTCAAAGGCATCTTCTTTGTGCTCTTCCTGCTCATATATTCTGTCATGGGCAACCTGGGAATGATCACTCTGATCCATGCAGAACCACAGCTCCACACCCCCATGTACTTCTTCCTGGGTGTCCTGTCCTTCATAGACTCCTCATTTTCCATGGTGGACACCCCCAGGCTGCTGGAGAGCTTCCTCATCTCAAGCCAATCCATCTTCTTTGCAAGCTGTGTGGTCCAGATGGCCCTCATGACCCTCCATGGTACTGCTGAGTGTCTGCTCCTGGCCATCATGGCCTATGACCAATTCACCGCTATCTGCCACCCTCTCCTCTATCACACTATTATGTCCCAACATCTGTGTGTCCTGCTAGTGGTGACCTCCTATACTGTTTCTGTTGCCAATTCAGCTTTGCTGACTGGGTGCCTCTTTAAGCTGCCCTACTGTGGCCCCAATGTCATTAACCACTATTTCTGTGGCATCCCTCCTGTGCTTCATCTTGCCTGCGTAGATACTACTGAGGGTGAGACCATTATCTTCTCATCGTGTGTCTCGCTCATCCTCTTTACCATCACCATTATCCTAGTCTCCTATGCCTACATCCTGGTGCCCATTTGCAGAATGCGCTCCCTGCAGGCCCAGAGCAAAGCTCTCTCCACCTGTGCCTCCCACCTCACCATCATCTGCTTCTTCTATAGCACCATCACCTTCATGTAGCCAAGCTCTCACAATTCCATGGAACACAACAAGGTCATGTCTGTCTTCTATACTGTAATCATCCCCATGCTGAACCCTCTGATCTACAGCCTGAGGAATAAAGATATAAAATATGCTTTGAAGAGGAGATGCCTGTGAAAGTTGTGTTCATAACCAAGTGTGGAGCATTGAGCATCCTATCCCAAGCCGTAACATGGTAGCCACAATATAAAGTATGGATAATATTAACCCTTAGATAGAGCAAAGTATATGCCAGCACTAGTTTAAACACTTGACACATTATCAACCCATTTAATCTTCACAACAAGTGTATGAAATGGGCACTATTATTATCCCTTAGGAATCTGGAGCACAGAGAAGCTGAGTAACTTGCCCAAAATCACACAGCTGATAAGAGGCAGTCTGGTTCCAGAGACTATATTCTCAACCAATGCACGGTACTGACTTTTTCTGATGACTACATCTCAAAAAAGAACAATGGCAGCATTCCTTAAATTCCAGATATCATAAGGAGAACCTGGATCACAGCATTATAAAGTGGTATGGGAGGTTTGCCGCTGTATGGGAGGTTTGCCTCGATCAGCTCGGGAGGCTTGCATTTATTCATTAAGATTAGTTAACAAGTGCCATGTTGGTGTGCACATGTACCCTAGAACTTAAATAAATATATATATATAAATAAAAATAAACCAAAAAAAAATTAGTTAACAAAAACGAGTCAACACCATTAGAGGTGATTGATATTGTGGACTTCCCAAGTAAAAAGTATACATCAAAGGCTTAAGGCTTAAGACCACATGAGTAAACAAGTTTACTAGAGAACTTCCCCACATCCCATTGTTTACTACTTTAATTTATTTAACTAAAGGTAATGGGACCAGGCCGCCTTCAGCCTGGTCTATTACCGAGGTCATATGAAAACACTCAGGCCTTCCAAAAGGGTTGTGGCTATCGTAACTTATATTTTTCCCACCAGCCTGATCGAACCCCAACATCAGGGACCATGGGGTTTGCAGCCTCTGCACCCACACCTCAGTTCACCTTGCCTCTGACTAACTCCTTCTCTTGGCCTCTGTGTGATGTTGAGTCAGTCACCTAGACCCTGATCCCCCATTTTCCCAAGTGAAAACGGGACAGTAACACCCACCTCAACTGGTTATTATTAGGCCTCCATGAGGGGAAATAGGGGCTCCCACAGAGTCTGGCACAAACAACTGTTCACAAACTGTTGATTTCCCCGCTTTCCTGGGGAAACCACTCCATAGGATCACATATTCTTATACATCAATGTTTTTTGAGGGTGAGACCATATTACATAGTGTATCAGTCCATTTTCATATGGCTATGAAAAAATACCCAAAACTGGGTAAATTATAAAGAAAAAGAGATTTCGCAGACTCACTGTTCCACATGGCTAGGGAAGCCTCACAGTCATGGCGAAAGGTGAAGGAGGAGCAAAGGCACGTCTTACGTGACGGCAGGCAAGAGAGCATAAGCAGGGGGAACTGCCCTTTATAAAACCATCAGATCTTGTTGAGACTTATTCACTACCATAAGAACTGTATGGGAAAACCCACTCCCATAATTCAATTACCTCCCACTGGGTCCCTCCCATGACACATGGAGATTATGGGATCTATGATATTAAATAACATTTTGGCTGGGCAAGGTGGCTCATGTCTGTAATCCCAGCACTTTGGGAGGCTGAGGTGGGCAGATCACCTGAGGTCAGGAGTTTGAGACCAGCCTAGCCAACGTAGTGAAACCCCGTCTCTACTAAAAATACAAAAAATGAGCTGGGCGTGGTGGTGCACGTCTGTAATCCCAGCTACTTGGGAGGCTGAGGCATTAGAATCACTTGAATGCAGGAGGCAGAGGTTGCAGTGAGCTGAGATCATGCCACTGCACTCTAACCTGGGTGACACAGCAGACTGTCTCAAAATAAGTAAATACATAAATAAATAAATAACATTTCATTGAATCATGAGAAAGTTCTTTCTTTTCCAATCCTTTTTTTTAGCTCTTCTAATATTTTCAAAGTTGAAGTCTCTGTTTGATACTAGTTTGACTTTAAACCTTCCCCAATTGTGTCTCCTTTTTAACACAGAGAGCGAGTTTTAGCACTTAACAGTAATTAGCCAGTATTTAATAATGTTACGTTGTTTTCCTTTCTATTTATTTTTATGTTACACTTTTATTTATGATTCTAATTTAAAAGGTTTTAAATAAACAACTGGTTAAAACAACCCAAGTTTCAGAAAAATCACAGTACATGTGATACACAGGGCAAAGGAGGTAACCAAATGACTTTAGGAACATTTATATAGGTAATTCATGTTTTTCAAAACATTTTCACGTTCATTATTTTATTTGATCTTCACCAAATGCTGTAAGAGAAGTAAGCCAGGTGTTATTACTTCCATTTTACAGATAAACAAAACTAAATAAATCTGATTAAGTCTCACTGGAAGGCCATACAATAGCTTAGAACAGAGAACCCAGGGCTCCTGAATTGTGCTGGAACCCCCTGCACACAGTTCTCAACTTCCTTTCAGAAAAACAAACATGAAATTTCTTGATCTTCTCATATTATGGACTGAATTGTGTCTCCCCTAAATTCATGTTAAAACCCTAACCCCCACCACCATCCCTCAGAATGTGATGGCATTTGGAGATAGTGCCTTTAAATGGGTGATTAAGTTGAAATGAGGCCTTTAGGGTGGGCCTAGTCCATTCTGACTGGTGTTCTTATAAGAAGGGGGAAATGTGGACACAAAAGAGATGCCAGAGATGCACACAATGGAAAGCCCATGTGAGGATGTAGTGAGAGGGGGGCAGCTGCAAGCCAAGAACAGAGGCTGCAGAAGAAACCAGCCCTGCCAGCACCTTGCTCTTGGATCCACCTCCAGCCTCCAGGGCCATAAGAAAATAGATTCCTGTGGTTTAAGCCACCCAGTCTGTGGTATTTTGTTATTGCAGCCTGAGCTGACTAATGCAGCTTCCATACTCAAGGCTGCCTCTTGGCCCAATATGGGTGCTGAAGCTCTAGCCATCAGTTCAATGTTTGAAGAAAAAAGGTGGAGGAATGAGAAAAAAATACCAGCTGCCTGTTCCCTTTGGTAGCTGCTATGGTGTGAATGTCCGCCCCGCCCCCTCCCCCAAAAAAAACTCAAGTTGAAATTTAATTGTCATTGTGATCTTATTAAGGGATAGGACTGTAAAAAGGTGATTAGGCCATGAGAGTTCTGCCCTTGTGAATAGATTAATGCCATTATTGAGTGAGTGAATTCATGAGAAAAGCAAGTTTGACCACCTCTTGCTCTCTCTTGCTTTTGTGTGCCCTCTTTTGTCCTTTCCCCTTCCACCAAGGGATGACTCAGTAAGAAAGACCACATCAGATGGAGGCCCTTCGGCCTTGGACGTCCTAGCTTCCAGGAATGAAGAAATAAATTTCTTTTCCTTATAAATTACCCTGTATGTGGTATTCTGTTATCAGCACAAAATAGACTAAGACAGGAACCTTTCCAGTAACAGCCTCTCATTAGCCAGAACTTAGTCACAAAGGAGTCACAAGTTTGCAAGGGAGGCTGGGAAATATAGTTATTAGCTGGGGACATTGCCATCTTGAGTATTTGGGGATTCTGCTTATAGAAAGAGGTAGAGAATGAATACTGGATAGGCATCTCGCAGTCTTGACCATTCCTCCCTTATGTCTACTGTCCAGAGCAGAGGATGGCAGAGAACTGATGGCACACCCACAACCCTATACTTCCTGCCAATAGATTGCGTGTGGACAGAATGAAACTGCCTTTGCAGAATTATGACTGAGACAGTGAAAGACATCTAACTTAATCGACTCCATCTTGCTTCTAACCTCCAAGCTGTCCTTGTTCATTCCTGGGCATAGGTTGAACTAATTTTGGGAGAAACTTAGTTTATAGTTTTTTGGTTTTGGGGTTTTTTTTTTTTTTTTTTTTTAGACAGAGTCTCGCTTTGTCACTCAGGCAGGAGTGCAGTGGCACCATCTCAGCTCACTGCAACCTCCATCTCCCAGGTTAAAGGGATTCTCCCGCCTCGGTCTCTGGAGTAGCTGGGATTACAGGGACCTGCCACCATACCTGGCTAATTTTGTCTTTTTAGTAGAGACGGGGTTTAACCACGTTGGCCAGGCTGGTCTCGAACTTTCTGACCTCAAGTGATCTGCCCGCCTCAGCCTCCCAGTGTGCTGGGATTACAGGCGTAAGCCACTACATTCAATTTATAGTTTATAGTTTAAAACAAAGATGATAACAGCCCTTTCCCAAAGCACACTTCCTTCTTGCCTGGGGACTAAATTGCCTTTGTAGGACTAAAATTAGCCACAAAATTAGAAATTATGGTTGAGGAGTCATGCAACTGGAGGCTACAAGATTCTGACCCTCCCTAAACTGCTCCTAAGATCAGTGCTTGAGATAGTTTGCAGACCCTGCACTTGATGGATCAGTTAGCACCACTCAGATTGATCACCTGGCTCATCAGATCTTGTGGCCCCCTCACCCAGGAACTGACTCAGCACAAGAAGACAGCTTCAGTTCCCCATGATTTCATCTCTGACCAATCAGCGCTCCTGGCTCACTGGCTTCCCTCCACCCACCAAGTTGTCCTTAAAAATTCTGCTCCCCGAATGCTCGGGGGAGACTGATTTGAGTAATAATAAAATTCAGGTCTCCTTCACAGCCAGCTCTGCATGAATTACTCTTTTTCTACTGCATTTCCTTTGTCTTAATAAATCGTCTCTGTCTAGACAGTGGGCAAGGTGAACCCATTGGGCAGTTATAAGCATTCTAAGTTTAAATTTTCTAGCCAACATAAAAAATTTGATGAGATAATGTCTTAGACATTTGGGCTGCAAAAATACCATAAACAGAATGGCTTATAAACAGAAATTTCTTTTCTTTTTTTTTTTTTTAGATGGAAGCACCCACCACCACACCTGGGTTTCACAATGTTGGCCAGGCTGGTCTCGAACTCCTAACCACAGGTGATTCTCCTGCCTCAGCATCCCAAAGTGCTGGGATTACAGGTGCAAGGCACTAGGCCCAGCCACAGAAATTTATTTCTCATGGTTCTAGAAGCTGGGAAGTCCAGCGTAGAAGGGCCTGCATTTGGCATGGTCATTCTTGCTGCATGGAAGCTTCAGTGTCTGATGAGGGCCCACATCCTGGTTCATTGGTGGCACTTTCTCACTGTGTCCTTACATGGCGGAAGGGGCAAGGGAACTCTGGGTTTGTTTATTGTTTTTTGTTTTAATGAGGGCACTAATACCATTCATGAAGACTCCACCCTCATGACTTAATCACTTCCCAAAGGCCCCACCTCCTAATAACATCACCTTATGGAGTTTGGATTTTAACATATGAACTTGGCAGGGGGGAACACTAACATTTAGACTTTAGCAAAATCACATTTTAAAATTTAATATTCCCAGTTTCTCTGGGAAGGAAAAATGAAAGAGATCACTATTCTTATTCTCAGCCATAATCATCTGGTGCTGAGTTGCAGCTACTATTTTAGACAGGCAGACTCTCCAGTTCTCCCTCAACCCAGTTTTCCCCACCACTCATTATTAAAGGTGTCTGTTGCTTTTTTATCACACCAAGCTTTTTCTTACAGTAGACAACCTGTCCTGGCCTGAGCAGGTCATGCAGTTAACATACTTCTTTTTTTGCTAGCATCTTCCCCAGTGCCTGGAAGGTGCTGCTCCCCATTCCTTCTGTTAGAGGTGTGTGAACCACAGCAACTCCATCTTGAATAGGAGCTAGGTAAAATAAGGCTGAAACCTAATGGGCTGCATTCCCAGAGAGTTAAGGCATTCTAAATCACAGGATGAGATAGGAGGTCAGCACAAGATACAGGTCATAAAGACCTTGCTGATAAAACTGGTTGCAGTAAAGGAGCCGGCCAAAACCCACCAAAACCAAAATGGCGACGAGAGTGACCTCTGGTCATCCTCACCCCTGCACTCCCAAGAGTGCCATGACAGTTTACAAATGCCCCGGCAACTCAGGAAATTACCCCATGTGGTCTAAGAAAGGGAGGCATGAATAATCCACCCCTTGTCTAGCAAATTAACAAAAAATAACCATAAAAATGGGCAACCAGCAACCCTCTGGGCTGCTCTGCCTGTGGAGTAGCCGTTCTTTTATTCCTTCGCTTTCTTAATAAACTTGCTTTCACTTTACACTGAGGACTTGCCCTGAATTCTTTCTTGTGTGAAATCCAAGAACCCTCTGTTGAGATCTGGATCAGGACCCCTTTCTATGACATATTTCTGGTGACCACAGCAGGGACTTTAGTGCAGCAACCCTGACCCAAAGGCTAACTTTGGGTAAGTGGTGGGGTCTGGTAACATCTTTCTTGCGAACCACAAAAGGGACAGTACTGAGGAGGCCCCTAACCCAAAGGAAATAGACTGCAGCACAGATTGGACAACTTTGGGTAAGTGGTGAGGTGCCTGGGTAAAGAATGGGATTGGGTTAGAGGCCCAACTTAGGGGAGTTAGAGTCTCTCCTAAGACAGAGTGGGTTGGAGGCCACTCTTAATGAAAGTCAAGTGGGGAGGCTGGCAAGATGGCCGAATAGGAACAGCTCCGGTCTGCCACTCCCAGCAAGATCAATGCAGAAGGCAGGTGATTTCTGCATTTCCAACTGAGGTACCCAGCTTATCTCACTGGGACTGGTTAGACAGTGGGTGCAGTCCACACAGGGCGAGCCGAAGCAGGGTGGGGCGTCACTTCACCCAGGAAGCACAAGGGGTCGGGGAACTCCCTCCCCTAGCCAAGGGAAGCCCTGAGGGACTGTGCCATGAGGACCGGTGCATTCCAGCACAGATGCTACGCTTTTCCCACTGTCTTCACAACCCACAGACCAGGAGATTCCCTTGGATGTCTCTGTCACCAGGGCCCTGGGTTTCAAGGACAAAACTGGGCGGTCATTTGGGCAGACAACAAACTAGCTACAGGAGTTTTTTCTCATACCCCAGTAGTACCTGGAGTGCCAGCGAGACAGAACCATTCACTCCTCTGGAAAGGGGGCTGAAGCCAGGGAACCAAGTTGTCTAACTGAGTGGATTCCACCCCCGCAGAGCCCAGCAAGCTAAGATCCACTGACTTCAAATTCTCTCTGCCAGCACAGCAGTCTGAACTCGACCTGGGACACTAGGGCAATCAGGCAAGAGAAAGAAATAAAGGGTATTCAAATAGGAAGAGAGGAAGTCAAATTCTCTCTGTTTGCAGATGACACGATTGTATATTTAGAAAACCCATTGTCTCAGCCCAAAATCTCCTTAGGCTAATAAGCAGCTTCAGCAAAGTCTCAGGATACAGAATCAATGTGCAAAAATCACAAGCATTCCTATACACCACTAATAGACAAACCGAGAGCCAAATCATGAGTGAACTCCCATTCACAATTGCTACAAAGAGAATAAAATACCTAGGAATACAATTTACAAAGGACTGAAGGACCTCTTCAAGGAGAACTACAAACCACTGCTCAACGAAATAAGAGAGGACACAAACAAATGGAAAAGCATTCCATGCTCATGAATAGGAATAATCAGTATCGCAAAAATGGCCATAGTGCCCAAAGTAATTTATAGATTTAATGCTATCCTCGTCAAGCTACCATTGACTTTCTTCACAGAGTTAGATAAGACTACTTTAAATTTCCTATGGAACCAAAAAAGAGCCCATATAGCCAAAACAATCCTAACCAAAAAGAACAAAGTTGGAGGCATCACGCTACCTGACTTCAAACTATACTACAAGTTTACATTAACCAAAACAACATGGTACTGGTACCAAAACAGGTATATAGACCAATGGAACAGAACAGAGGCCTAAGAAATAACACCACACATCTACAACCATCTGATCTTTGACAGACCTGACAAAAACAAACAATGGGGAAAGGATTCCCTATTTAATAAATGGTGCTGGGAAAACTAGTTAACCATATGCAGAAAACTAAAACTGAACCCCTTCTTTACACCATATACAAAAATTAACTCAATATGGATTAAAGACTTAAACGTAAGACCTAAAACCATAAAAACACCAGGTGCAGTGGCTCACGCCCATAATCCCAGCACTTTAGGAGGCCAAGGTGGGTGGATCACGAGGTCAGGAGATCAAGACCATTCTGGTTAACACGGTGAAACCCCGTCTCTACTAAAAATACAAAAATTAGCCGGGCGTGGTGGCAGGCATCTGTAGTCCCAGCTACTCAGGAGGCTGAGGCAGGAGAATGGCGTGAACCCAGGAGGTGGAGCTTTTGGTGAGCCGAGATCACGCCTCTGCACTCCAGCCTGGGTGACGGAGGAAGACTCTGTCTCTAAAAAAAAAAAAAAAAAAAAAAAATCCTAAAAGAAAACTTAGCCAAAACCATTCAGGACATAGAAATGGGCAAAGACTTCATGAATAAAACACCAAAAGCAACGGCAACAAAAGCCAAAATTGACAAATGGGATCTAATTAAACTAAAGAGCTTCTGCACAGCAGAAGAAACTATCATCAGAGTGAACGGGCAACATATAGAATGGGAGAAAATTTTTGCAATCTATCCATATGACAAATGGTTAATATCCAGAATTTACAAAGATCTTAAACACATTTACAAGATAAAAGCAACCCCATCAAAAAGTGGGCAAAGGATATGAACAGACACTTCTCGAAAGAAGACATTTATACGGCCAAAAAACATGAAAAAAGCTCATCATCACAGGTCATTAGAGAAATGCAAATCAAAACCACAATGAAATACCATCTCACGCCAGTCAGAATGGCAGTCATTAAAAAGTCAAGCAATGACAGATGCTGGAGAGGATGTGGAGAAATAGGAATGCTTTTATACTGTCGGTAGGAGTGTAAATTAGTTCATCCACTGTGGAAGACAGTGTGGCAATTCCTCAAGGATCTAAAACCAGAAATACCATTTGACCCAGCAATCCCATTACTGGATGTATACCCAAAGGATTATAAATAATTCTGCTATAAAGACACATGCATGTGCATGTTTATTGCAGCACTGTTCACAATAAACAAGGACTTGGAACAACCCAAATGCCCATCAATGATACACCAGATAAAGAAAATGTGGCACATATACACCATGGAATACTATGCAGCCATAAAAAAGGATGAGCTCATGTCCATTGCAGGGATGTGGATGAAGCTGGAAACCATCATTCTCAGCAAACTAACACAGGAACAGAAAACCAAACATCTCATGTTCTCACTTATAAGTGGGAGTTGAACAATGAGAACATATGGACACAAGGAGGGGAACATCACACCCAGGGCCTGTCAGTGGGTTGGGTGCCAGGGTAGGGGTAGCATTAGGAGAAATAGCTAATGTAGGTGACACGTTGATGGGTGTAGCAAACCACCATGGTACGTGTATACCTACGTAACAAACCTGCACATTCTGCACATGTGCCCCAGATCTTAAAGTATAATAAAAAATAAAAAATAAATTCAAGGACACTTGGCTGACCTTGGGTTAGAGGCCCAACTTAGGAGGGTTACAGTCCCTACTAAGATTTGGGGGGTTAGAGGCCCCTCTCAGTAAAGTCTTTCATGGCTAAGAATAGGTTTGGCATTATGGGATATTAACTGCTATTCTCTTTGTATTAACCTGCCTTGCACTCTTTGCTGATGGCTGTGGATGACAGGGTTAGGCATGTACAGGATCATGGGACATGGGGAGCTTTTTCTTCCATAAAAGGGGAAACTTGAGAGCTGGGCGACAGATGGGATGGCTGGAAAAGATCCCTTTGCTAGTGAGAAGCAGCCGCCTGAACTTTTCAGCATCACTGCAATGGTTGGGTCCTTCTCTGGCCTCCCTGATTATTTTGCCTTCCCCATTCTGCCACAGGCAATGCTTTTCTCTCTCTCCTTTCTCCTTCTTATCTTTTCTATTACTCAGCGCAGCCATCTTGCCCAGAGACCACGTGTTGAAACTCCAAGTCAGAGGTTGGATTAAAGATGACAGAGCCCATATGGGTGCAAATTTAAGCCTTGCCAGTTTGATAATGGGTGCTAAGCAGAGTAGCTAATGTCTACATTTCATCGCAAGTATTTTGCTCTGTCCAGAATGAAAAAAATAATTTTTCTTTATGATGCAGCTTGGCCTCCAGGGCAATGGTGCCACAAGTCGGATCACTAGGGCCTCTCAGGGAAAGGGAACACAGAAGTCTGGCATGCTGGCAAAAGGGTAAGAATTTCTTACCCGTCAGATTTCTGGCTTCACTCTCTCTGTGCAAATGGTTGAATGAATGGTTAAAAAAAAAAAATCAGTGTGTATCTTCTCTGTAAAGTTTTGATTAATGCAAAAAAGAATTCTAAGGCTGGTCTTAAGCTGGTGTATTCTGTGCTATGGATTGTTTTTCTATGTCGAGGGGTACTTTAAGATAAAACACGGGCTTAGAACACCTATAAGCCTACTTTTCAAGCTGAGCCAGCAAACTGGTTAGTAACAAACTTGGCTGCAGGTCCCTGAAACAAACAAAAAACTGGGTGAAGTCTCCACCTTGTTTTATATCCTTGGGAGTTTGACTTTTTTTTTTTTTTTTTTTTTTTTTTTTTTTTTTTGAGAAGGAGTCTCCCTCTGTCGCCCAGCCTGGAGTGCAATGGCACAATCTCAGCTCAGTGCAACCTCCACCTCCCAGGTTCAAGCGATTCTCCTGTCTCAGCCTCCCAAGTAGCCGGGATTACACGTGTGTACCACCACGTCCAACTAATTTTGTGTTTTTAGTACAGACAGAGTTTCACCATGTTGGTCAAGCTGGTCTTGAACTCCTGATGTCAGGTGATCCACCTGTCTCAGCCTCCCAAAGTGCTGGGATTACAGGCGTGAGCCGCCATGCCCCGCTGGGAGTTTGACCTTTTAACCACATTGGCAGTACTTTATTTTGGTCTCCATCTTCAGGAAACAGGAATTTTAGGGTTCATGTCATAGTTAGCTCTAATAATCATATTAAATAGTTAAAAGCCTTTGCAAGCTCAAAATTAACTACTCTAGACTCCTTCTGGGAAGGGCAATGGTGACTGCTCTGTGCCGTAGCTCAGTAGCAAAGGTTTTGCACTTTCACAGTGGTGGTCGGGGGTTGATTCCCCACCTAGGAAGTAAGTCATTTCTGGTTTAATATCTGTGTGACTTTCTCTTCTCCTCCATGGACTGTCTCAAATTTTCCTTTCTCTAAGCACCTGGGAGATTACCTTTGGTAAAGTTCAAAAGCCAGAAATATCGACCGTTTGGCCTAAGAAATTCTGAAAGGATTTTATTCAAGAGTGCTATGGTTAGAATAAGTTTAATTAAAAGTGGATATTCAAGCTCTAACAGCCTGGACTCCTTGGAGGAAAAAACAGGAGGTACCAAAGACCCCTTTCCTGGCCCTGTTCTTCCAAAGGCTCCAGCTTAACCCAGTAGTCCAATGAAGAAACTTAAAAACTGGCAAATGAAAAACCTTGCAACTACTGTAGTCATCTTCTGTCTTTCTATGTAGCTATATATGTGTTGTGTGTAATGTTTATATGAAAGAACTCTAATTAATTGGCTTAAACAAAAATAAGCACTTAAATCAAATATTTTGAAAGCAAAATAAAAACTGTAATACCTTTCAGTTCATGTAACTAGTAATCCTTGAGAAACAATAACAGCTTTAAAAATTATTGATAAAATAAAAACATTTAGTCTACATTAGGCAGGTCAGATAAGTTTGCTAAGTGCTTTGAGGTCATAAACTACTTCTTTAACTTTAAAAAAATTGTTCAATTTACCTACCTTAAAGCCATTAGATTCTAGATAAGGCCTGGAAACGTGGAATTAGCCATGCCCCCTAGCTATACAAAGAAGATTATAAAGAAAGAGATTTTATAAGAAAGGATCTTGTATGGTAAATTCTGGTCCTGAAGTAAAATAACTGGTTATTTAAAAGGAGGGATGTTTAGGGCAAATCAGAAAGTCAAAGAATGTCTCAGATGGTCTGTGTAAGTCATGAAAGGATTTGTGAAAGGGAATTTATGCAAGAAACATTGTACAATTCAAAGGTTGTTTGGCCTCCTAAGTGCTTCATAAAATGCCACTATGACTCTTAGGAACTGTACAACTTGCTTAAGTAACGTAAGGCCTGAGGACATGTGGAGTTAGCCACACCCCTTAGCTATGCTGGAGAGTCAGTCCTTATCTGCCCTTCTGCCTGGTATGTCCTGGGTGAGGCTCCACACCTAGTACACAATTAAAATTACTTACTAACCAGGGTTTTCACCAAAGTAAGTTGCTAAAAGTTTAACATTGTCGCATGTAATTGAGACTATTGAAGAAACAGTTTTACATGTAAGGTGTGTAAGGAAGGTAGAATGGCATTTGGTAAAAGATTATAAGAAGGCATAGGAATGTGGATTTTGTTGCCTAAAGAGTTAAAGAATTGGTTTAAGTTAGATAGAATAAAGCTAAAAGTTTAAACACGTTGTGGAAGGTTTATAAAAATTAATTGTAAGAGATTCTGTGTGTGAACACATCGGCTAAAGTTAAAGGGGGTATTATTCAGTTTTTTTGTAAATTAAATGTTGGACTAAAAGCACAACGGGTTTTTCTTAGAGCACTAATCTGCTCTTTCACAAAAAAAAATATAAAGGGTTATAAAGGTTTATAAGAATCTTACCTTATGGTTAAACATTAAAATTGGGTAAATATATCTAAGGTTTTATTAAAAATTGAGTTTAACATTAATAATACAGTAATACAATAATAATAATACAATAATATATGGTCTGAAAAGGGGAGGCATGAATAACCCACCCCTTGTTTAGCTAATCATCAAAAAATAACTATTAAAATGAGCAATCAGCAGGAAGTTACCCTATATGGCCTGAAAAGGGAAGGCATGAATCATCCACCTCTTGTTTAGCTTATCATCAAAAAGTAACCATTAAAATGAGCAATCAGCAGCCCTCGGGACTGCTCATCTATGGAGTAGTCATTCTTTTATTCCTTTACTTTCTTAATAAACTTGTTTTCACTTTGTACTGAAGACTCACCCTGAATTCTTTCTTGGCATGAGATCCAAGAACCTTCTCTTGGGGTCTGGATCGGGACCCCTTTCCTGTAACATTTCCTTTGTTAGCCTGACAAATCTGTTTTGTTTTTTGGTTTGGTTTGGTTTTGTTTGGTTTTGTTTTTGAAACCATCTCGCTCTGTTGCCCAGGCTGGAGTGCAGTGGTGTAGTCACAGATCACCGAAGCCTCCACCTCCCAGGCTCAAGTGATCCTACCACTCAGCCTCCTGAGTATCTGAAACTTCAGAGGTGCACTACCATGCCCAACTAATTTTTATATTTTTTGTAGAGACAGGTTTCATCATGCTGCCCAGGCTGGTGTTGAATTCCTGGCCTCAAGCGATCCACCCGCCTCAGCCTCCCAGAGTGCTGGGATTACAAGTATGAGCCACCATGCCCAGCCCAAATCTCTTTATTATTCTAGTTCCAGCCTAAAGGTAGCCTTTTCTGGGAAAACTTCTTCACCTCTTACAGACAGAATTCATTTGTGCTCTGGTGTGCCTTTGTTAAAGAAAAAACAAAAAGTTATCAGAAACCAGAGATTGAGTGCTGAATGAAAACAAATTTTTTTTTTTTTAACTTTCATACTGGAAGCCTGATTCAGCACCTAGTCTAGGAAAGCCACAGATTTGAGGATGCAGGAGGAGAAACAAAGCAGTTTTCTAAAGCTAGAAGACCATAAATTGTCTCTTTTCCATGTTAGCAAACCAAAGTCTCTGGGTGTTACTGATTGGCTGCTAACACTTGGATTTTTAATTAGAGTAGATCTGGCTCTGTTACAGGTGGTCTTCTGTGGACACATGTGGTAGTTGGCCCAGGGCTGTGGCATCCAGCAGCCTCAGCTGAGTACATGCAGTGCCTGAACCAGGGTGGAGTCACCCAGTTAGCCGTGTGCGGTGTGCCGCGTGACAGCAGCCTAGGAGACCAGACAGGTTGATGACTCATGCTACCTCCACGCTAGCACTCACCACACTGGATTACTAATGCCAGTTTTGTGTTCTCTCACAGCAGACATGAGTGACTGGAGCGTTTGTTTGTTAATCCTATGTCTCCAGTCACCCAGGCCCAGTCCACTGTTGGAAACAGAAAGTGTAAACCAAAAATTCTAAGCGTTCCAATTGACTGAATAGACGCCCCCTTCTTAGCCTGGGGACCCAAAGAAACCTGAAAAACTAGTTCAGGCCACGATGAGAAGGTGGAGTCAGACATGCCTTATCCTCTTCTCCCTTTGGAATTCAGGTACAACTGACCAGTATTAACATTAAAACAGAGATCCTCGACTGACAAAACAGGCTCTTTGTGGCAATAAGATACCAAATTCCAACCCGACTCTGGTATAACATCACATGACAGATAAGGAAGGAAATCACGGTATTTTACCCCAGAATAAGTTTTTTACCATATTTTGAGAAATGACCCTACACAGCTATCTTTTGTGGGGAAAAATTTGCATCTGTAAAGAATCTCTGTTAACATAACTAGATCTATTCCCTTTCAGGCCCTTTCCATCCTGAAGAGATTTTAAAGGTCTAAATGGGAAACATTTGCCATCAATTGTTACGAAGGATAGCCACCTGAAGACTTTCTCTGGATAATAAGAACCTTGATTCCCACAACCCCTTATCTTAACCCAGACACTCCTCTCTGTTGGTTCCAGGTCTTTAGATAATAACTCTTTGACCAATTGCCAATAAAAAAAATCTTTAAAACCATCTATGACCTGTAAGCTCCCCAACTCCCACCTCCCCCAACCCCACTTCAAGTTGTTCTGCCTTTCTGGACCCAACCGATGTATATGTCACACGTATTAATTGATGTCTTAATTGTTGCTTGACTAAAACGAGATGATGCAGCGAAGGGTCTAGCATAATGTGTCTAGCACGTAAGAGCTGCTTAGCAAATTACAGCTCTCATCTCAACCTCATCACATAAGGGTGAATAGTGGGCAGGAATCTTTCTCCCAAGAACAGGGACGGATGCCTCTTGATAAAGCCCAATATAACTGATAAAACTGCTACAAAGTGTGCCAGGGCCGCATCTTTCCAACAAGGAGCTGATACCCCACACCTCCTAATCAGCAAGCTGTACTGATAGCCTTTTTCCCATAGAGACAGCAATCTGGGAGTATCCTCTGCCTTGCACCCAGCACTTCTCCCTGGGACAAGCTGTACCTAACTGTGTACGGGCAGTGGGAGCAGGCAGCAGTTCACAGTCTCATCTAATCCTAGGTTTTATTGTTGCCTTTGTTTCCCAGAGAAGGTTGCACAGATAGGAAATTGTAACATCAGGATGCAGCCAGAGCCGGTGGGATCCAGAATACAGGCTCTTTCTCCAGCTCTGGGCAACCCCACTCATCACTCGGAGCCCTAGCTGTCTGTTCCTTCGAAGCCTCACTGCCACTGAGCCCTCTTTAAAGCCCATTTTTATTTGTTGTAAGTGTTTGGGTTTTGCATCCCCAGCTAGACTATAAATGCTATGAGGGCAGACAGTGTGCCTTACAGAGCTGAGGTTTATAATCAGGGCTCAATGGAATCTGGTCAAGAAATTATAGAACGGACCTGTTTAAACACCAACAGTGCTGCTCCCCAGAGACCTGGGTTTCTGCAAGAAATTCAGAGGCAAGTTTACAGTTTTTATTCCCTCTGAGAAAACCCTAGCAGCTCCCACCTTCTTCCTCCCTCAGGTGCTCAACATCTGCTCAACAATTCCAGTAGAGTGGGTTCTGGCTAGGAGCTTCTGGCGAGCGTCAGGACAGCTGCAGAGGGAGGAGGGAGCAAGAAGAAAAATAGATGGGCAAGGTAAGAGAATAGGGAGGCCCGTCCCCTCTGAGCAAATCTCCAAAGAGTCTATCTCCAGCAGGGAGAGGTCTCGCCAGGGGCATGGGGCATGTGATTCACACCTGGGAAGAAATGCTCCGTTTCTCTCCACCAGCATGAGTTTAGGCAGGCTCAGGAGTGCAAGGGAAGGGCCATGAGTCACTGACAATCAAGAAAGAATGGGGGAATGGGACAGGAGGGAACAGGTCTCCTCTGTTGTGTCAGCATCTCCAGCCTCCCTCCTGACCCCTGTTCAGAGACAACCAAAGGCCCAAGGCCCTTTCTAGACCTTGGTCAGGGTCTCTCAACCTTGACACGACTGACATATGGGGCTGGATAATTATTTGTGTAAGGCACTGTCCCATGCGCTGTAGAATGTTTAGCAGCATACATGGCCTCTACCTAAGATGTCAGTAGCACCCTCCCACCAGCTGTGGCAACCAAAGAAGTCTCTAGGCTTTGCCAAATGTCTCCTGGAGATTGGGAGAAATCAGCTGGCTCATTCTTCTTCCCTTCCTTATTCAGAATGTGTGGTGGGGTCTCAGCCTTGTCTCCTCTCCTATAACTGCCTCTTCCGAGAAATCCCTGAAGATGATCTGTCAGGTCCTTATCACAAAAGGCCTTTGCTACTGCTGCTTCCAGGGCAGCAGGCGAGAAGTAAGTTACGATCATGTAGAAGTAAAAAGTTTCCGGAACTTAGAGAGGGAAGGAGAGCCAGGGAGACAGGAGTCCCCATCTTATGGAAACTGAAAGTCCAGATGGACTGAGGCAGCACTGTCCAACAGAAACATAATGCAGGCCACAAATATGGGCCACGTGTGTTCATTTTAAATGTCTGAGTAGCTGCATTCAAAAAAAGAAACAAGTGAAATTATTTTTGATACTCTATTTAACCCAATATATCCAAAATATTGTCAACATGTAATCAATATTTTAAAACGAGTAATGAAGTATTTACATTCTTTTTTCCACACTCAGTCTTCAACATCCAAAGGGCATCTTCCATTTACAACTTATCTCAATTTGGACCAGCCACTTTTCCAGGGCTCAAAAGCCACATGCAGCTAGTGGCTACCATATTGGACAGCACAGGACTGAGGTTTTCTTACAGAAGATGAAGATCACCCCACTTCTCCTAGCACCAAGGGGCTTCCAAAGGCCAAGACCTTAACTACACAGTGGGGCAATCTAGTCTCCAAGTTGATACAGTATTTGTAACTCAGAGAACAAGATACCTATTTCAAGTACCCCCTTCCTCAAACACCATGGCCCCTCCTGGGCAGATAAAGCAGCCTACACGTTGTTTCTCTGGTCCTTTTCAAAGATTTGGACTTCAACCGTTGTTCCACTTCACACCTCTTGTCAGGAAGAAAGTTATAAATCCCTAGGTTGTAAATTCGCCTAACTCCACCCTATACACAGACGGTCGCCTAGGAGTGAAGTACCTCCAACCACCTTGTACACACCCAGTATTTCCCCTGGAGCTGAGTTTGCTCACCACTTATCTCATGCTGCGGATTCTGCCCTGTGTACCATTAACAACTCCCTAACCATTTACTCATATCTACTTCCTGGTAGACAGATAATGTCCTCGATTGAGCTGAGCACCTCTCATAAATTGATAAATCCCTAAGTCTTGCTGTCAAGTTCTTTAGTTAAGGCACTAGACCTGGGATTGAGAGTCTTGATGGAGATTTATAGCCTCTGGTTATGGGAGTCTCTGCTTTCCAATAGTTACTTTTTTGTCAATCATCTTTTCTTCTTTTTTTTTTTTTTTTTTTTTTTTTTGTTGTTGTTGTTGTTGTTACACAGGGTCTTGCTCGGTTTCCCAGGATGGAGTACACTGGCACAATTTTGGCTCACTGCAGCCTCAACCTCCTGGGCTCAAGCTATCCTCCCACCTTAGCCTTTCTTAGCTGGGACTACAGGTGCACGCCACCACGCCTGGCTAATTATTTTGTATTTTGGGTAGAGATGGGCTTTCACCATGTTTCCCAAGCTGGTCTCAAACTCCTGAGCCCAAGTGATCCACCCACCTCAGCGTCCCAAAATGCTGGGATTACAGGTGTGAGCCACAATGCCTGGCCCACCTTCTTTTCTTGTTCTGTTAGGATACATATCTTGAAATCAACTCACCCTGCCTAAAGGGAAGAAATTCCAAAACCTTCCAAAATGTTTTCACTTGTTATGTTTTCAGATAATCATTCAGCAGCTTTTAAAAAAAAATCTTGATACCCCTAGTACATGATGCTGGGCCTATAGCAGGATCTCAATAAATATGTGTATGAATTTGCTGCAGATGGCAAATACAGCTGATACCCTGGGTTGGCAGGGAGATCTCTAGAGATCTCCATGTTTGAAGCTCAGGAAGGAATGACTCTTTATCTGCACAGTTTTCCAATGCCCTATCCTTTATCCACAGAGGTATGGGTGGAAAGCCAGGTTTATGACTGAAGTCAATTCCAGCATTTTGCTTGCACCAAGCTGGCAGTCCAGAATCCCCTCTCTTTGTGGCTATCAAAGCCACAAGCCCCAGCTGTAAAAACTTGTATCCAGTCCCCTTCTCCTTGGGACCACTGCCTCAAGTTTCACTTATTCTAGCTTCTAGAAGCCTCTTCAATTCTGGATCTTGGGGACCTTAAGTTTTGAGATCAGTCTATCTTTTGAATTATTTTATTATTATTTTTCTGTATTTCTGTGTTTGAAATGGGGAAAGAGTTTGTTTCTGCTAAGTCTCCCATACTGATTGAAAGTGCCAAGCTGATGTACTAATATAAATCTGATCATCTAAATACCCTTCAGTGATTCCCCATTTCCTCAAGGTAGAGTTCCAAGAGCAAAATCTAACACACAAAGTCCTTCAGGATCTGCCTCAGATTGATTTCCTGAGTTGTTTCTTGGGCAATCCCATACTCACACCCTTTACTCCAATGTCACTAAAATATTTGCTGTGCCCCCAGATTAGCCATGGTCTCTCATACCTCCTGGCATTTAAATATACTATCTGCCTAAAACTTTCTTCCTTCTCCCCACTACTCAATCTTTATAATTTACCAGAGATATCATTCTCCACAACCTGACTTCTACCCTGCAAGCCTAAATTAATCCCCTGCTTCCACTTTTGTGTTCTCTTAGTCTGCTCAAATCTCCTCTCATAGTGTATTAGTTCATTTTCACACTGCTATAAAGATCCTGAGACTGGGTAACTTATAAACAAGAAGTTTAATTACTCACAGTTCCACATGGCTGGCGAGGCCTCAGGAAACTTACAATAATAGCAGAAGGTGAAGGGAAAGTAGGCACCTTCTTCACAAGGCAGCAGGAGAGTGAGAGAGTGAAGGGGCAGTGCCATACTTTTAAGCCATTGGATCTTGTGAGCACTCACTCACTATCATGAGAACAGCATGGTGAAAATCCACCCCCATGATCCAATCGCCTCCCACCAGGTCCCTCTCTTGACATGTGAGGATTACAATTCAAATTGAGATTTGGGTGGGGACACACGGCCAAACCATATCACACAGTATACCGTATTATAATTGTCTTTCGCTGTAGAATTTTTTGTTTGTTTTCTCAGGAAATACCCACCTCTTCCACCAGGTGAGGTTTCCAGCAACCCTTTTGTTCTACAAGACTCTACCCAGAGGCAAATTTTCCATGAAGCTGACAAACCAAAGGCTTCAAGGCTCCTCACTTGCCCAGACTCCAGGCCCAAGGAAGGCAACAGCTATGTGTTTACATGGTTATTTTTTTTTTGTAAAAATATTTAAAAGAAGCTATCTTAACCAAAATTGGTTAAAATAAACCACTGTATCTTTCTACCTTGATTTCCCCTCTTGAAACTTTAGAGTGGCTGGAGGCAACAGGAGGTCCAGCTAAGGGGGAGTTGAGGTGCAGATACACTACTTTTGGGCAGATCACCTGGGATCAGGAATTTGAGACCAACTTGGCCAACATAGCAAAACCCCATCTCTCCTAAAAATACAATAATTAGCCAGGTGTGGTGCTGGGCACCTGTAATCCCACCTACCTGGGAGGCTGAGGCAGAAGAATTGCTTGAACCCGGGAGGTGGTGGTGGCAGTGCACCGAGATCATGCCACTGCACTCTAGCCTAGGCAACAGAGTGAGACCACTTCTCAAAAAAAAAAAAAAAAAAAAAAAAAGTGTAGATACACTACTTTTTTTTGTATTTATATGGTTTGTGGACACTTTCATATTTAGTTAAATTATTGGTAGTCACCTAAGTGTAGAATGGCTTCCAGGAGCACTGGTATCACCCACTGTACCTGGCATCTTGCTGGAAGTACAAAGCCAGAGTTCAGATCACCATACTCATGTTGCCTGTTGCACCTACATGCATATTGGTGGTGGAGGGAAGACAAGGTCTGAAATGCAGTTTGAAGATAGTCTATCCAACTATCAGAGTTAACTAACACAAATGTTATGTCCTTTTTAAAATGTTGTAATGTCTTTGATATTTGTCAGCTTTAGAACATTTTTAATTTGTTGTAATTTATCTTCTCATTCATTCCAAGAAATGATTTTTTTTGTGAGTAATCTTGTATTCTTAAAGAAGGATTTCCAAATGGTATAACATTCAAGCCCCACAAAAATTGCACTTGTCCCTGATCCTATCCCCTTGTTACAGCTGACCCAGGTTGGAGCCCATATTCTTTCACACTGAAATTTAGATTCCACTCAGAAACTGGAGTTTCAAAAAAAAAATCAATGGGTCAATGAAAAAATTAAAAGGGAAGTTTTAAAATTTTTTGAGACAAACAAAAATGGAAATATACCAAAACCTATGGAATACAGGAAAAGCAGTTCTGAGAGGAATGTTTATAGGAATAGTTGCTTACATCAAAAAGAAGAAAGATCTCAAGTAAACAATCCAATATTGCACCTCAAGTAGCTAGGAAAAAAAGAACAAACAAAACTCAAAATTGATAGAATAAAAATAATAAAGATCAGAACAGAAATAAATAAAACTGAGGCAAGAGAAACAATACAAAAGATCCATGAGACAAAGAGTAGGTTTTTTTGAAAATATAAACAAAATCAACAAACCCTCAGTTAGACTAAGTAAAAAAGAAAGAAGAGTTAAGTAAAATCAAAGGTGACAAAGAAAACATCACAACTGATACCATAGAAATACAAAGAATCATATTGTATTAGTCCGTTTCACGTTGCTGATAAACACACACCTAAGACTGGGCAATTTACAAAAGAAAGAGGTTTAATTGAACTTACACTTCCACGTGGCTGGGGAAGCCTCACAATCATGGTGGAAGGCAAGGAGGAGCAAGTCACATATTACGTGGTAGCAGCAGGCAAAGAGAAAGAACTTGTGCAGGGGAACTCCCCTTTTTAAAACCATCATATCTCACGAGACTTATTCACTATCACGAGAACAGCCTGGAAAAGACTTGCCCCATGTTTCAGTTACCTCCCGCCGGGTCCCTCTCACAACACGTAGGTAATCAAGGTGAGATTTGGGTGGGGACACAGTCAAACTATATCAACTATTGTAAACAATTATATGCTAACAAATTGGATAAAGCATGAATAAATTCCTGGACACACACAATCTACCAAAATTGAATTATGAAGAAATAGAAAACCTGAACAGACCAATATAAAGTGAGAAAATTGAATCAGTAATAAAAAGTCTCCTATCAAAGAAAAACCCAGATCCTGATAGCTGTACTACTAAAATCTACCAAACATATAGAAAACACCAATTGTTCTCAAACCATTCCAGAAAATTGGAAAGAAAGAAATATTTTCAAACTCATTCTACGAAGCCAGCACTGCCCTGACACCAAAACCAGACAAGGAAAAAACAAAAAACAAAACAAACAAAAAAACTATAAGCCACTATTCCCGATTAACATAGATTCAAAAATCCTCAACATAATATTAGCAAACTGAATTTAACAGCACATTTAAAAGGTCATTCACTATATAAGTGGGATTCATCCCAGGATGCAAGGATGGTTCAATATATGCAAATCAATAAATGTGATACATCACATTAGCAGAAAGAAGGACAAAAACCATATGATCATTTCAATAGAGGCAGAAAAAGCATTTGACAAAATTCAGCATCCCTTCATGATAAATGTCTCAGCAAACTGAGTACAGAAGAAACATACCTCAAAACAATAAAATCCGTATATGACAAACCCACAGTTAACATCAAATTGAATGGGGAAAAGTTGAAAGCTTTTTCTCTAAGATCTGGAAGTAAACAAGAATACCACTTCTATTCAACATAGTACTAGAACTCCTAGCCAGAGCAATTGAACAAAAGAAAGAAATAAAAGGCATCCAAATTGGAAAGGAGAAAGTCAAATTGCCCATTTGCAGATGACATAATCTCATGTATATAAAACCCTAAAGACTTTACCAAAGAACTGTTAAAACTAACAAATGAATTCAGTATAGTTGCAGGATGTGAACATATAAAAATCAGTAATGTTTCTTATGCTGATAGTAAACTACCTGAAAAATAAGCCAAGAAAACAATCCCATTTTTATTTTTTTTTTTAATTTATTATTCTTATACTTTAAGTTGTAGGGTACATGTGCATAACGTGCAGGTTTGTTACATATGTATACTTGTGCCATGTTGGTGTGCTGCACCCATCAACTTGTCATTTACATCAGGTATAACTCCCAATGCAATCCCTCCCCCCTCCCCCCTCCCCATGACAGGCCCCTGTGTGTGATGTTCCCCTTCCTGAGTCCAAGTGATCTCATTGTTCAGTTCCCACCTATGAGTGAGAACATGCGGTGTTTGGTTTTCTGTTCTTGTGATACATTGCTAAGAATGATGGTTTCCAGCTGCATCCATGTCCCTACAAAGGACACAAACTCATCCTTTTTGATGGCTGCATAGTATTCCATGGTGTATATGTGCCACATTTTCTTAATCCAATCTGTCACTGATGGACATTTGGGTTGATTCCAAGTCTTTGCTATTGTGAATAGTGCTGCAATAAACATACGAGTGCATGTGTCTTTATAGCAGCATAATTTATAATCCTTTGGGTATATACCCAGTATCAGAAAGTGGGCAAAGGATATGAACAGACATTTCTCAAAAGAAGACATTCATACAGCCAACAGACACATGAAAAAATGCTCATCATCACTGGCCATCAGAGAAATGCAAATCAAAACCACAATGAGATACCATCTCACACCAGTTAGAATGGCGATCATTAAAAAGTCAGGAAACAACAGGTGCTGGAGAGGATGTGGAGAAATAGGAACACTTTTACACTGTTGGTGGGATTGTAAACTAGTTCAACCATTATGGAAAACAATCCCATTTTTAATAGCCACACAAATAATAATAAGGTACATAGGAATAAATTTAACCAAAGAGGTGAGAGATCTCTACACTGAAAATTATAAGACATTGATGAAAAAAATTGAAGAGGACACAAATAAATGGAAAGGTATCCTGCATTAATGAACTGGAAGAATTACTATTGTTAAAATGTTCATACTACCCAAAACAATTTACAAATTCAATGCAATTTTGGTTTTTTTTTTTTTTTTTTTTTTTTTTTTTTTTTTTTTTTTTTTGTGGGGCAGGTGTGGGTTGAGGAGGGAAGCAGAACAGAGACAGAGACTCACTCTGTTGCCCAGACTGAAGTACTGGAGTACAGTGGCACAATCTTTGTTCACTGCAACCTCCGCCTCCCAGGTTCAAGTGATTCTCACACCTCAGCCTCCTGAGTAGCTGGGATTACAGGCATGTGCCACCATGCCCAGCTAATTTTTGTATTTTCAGCAGAGATGGGGTTTTGCCATGTTGGCCAGACTGGTCTTAAACCCCTGACCTCGGGTGATCTGCCCACCTTGGCCTCTCAAACTGCTGGGATTACAAGTGTGAACCACCATGCCCAGCCTGATTCAATGCAATTCTTTTTGAAATACCAATAACATTCTTCCCAGAAATAGAAAAACAAAATTCCAAAATGTGTATGGAACTACAAAAAATGACAGATCGACAAAGCTGGAGGCATCACACTACCTGACTTAAAAATGTACTATAAAGCTATAGTAACCAAAACAGCATGGTGTTAACATAAAAACAGACACATAGACCAAAGGAACAGAACAGAGCCCAGAAATAAATTCACACACTTAACAGCCAACTATGTTCAGCAAAGGTATCAAGAACACACATTGGGAAAGGACAGTCTTTTGAATAAATGGTGCTGGGAAAACTGGGCATCCATATGCAGAAGAATGAAACTAGCCCACTTTCTCTCACCATATACAAAAATCAACTCAAAATGGATTAAAGACTTAAACATAAGATGCAAGACTATGAAATTACTAGAAGAAAACATAGGGGAAACACTTTATGACATTGGACTGAGCAAGCATTTTTTTAATAAGACCTCAAAAGTACAGGCAACAAAAGCAAAAAATAATCAAATAAGATTAGGTCAAACTAAAAACTAAAACACTTCTACATCACAAAGGAAACAATCAACAGAGTGAAGAGACAACCCATAGAATGAGAGAAAATATTTACAAACTACTCATCTGACAAAAAGTTAATATCTAGAATATGTAAGGAACTCAAACCACTCAATAGCAAAAAATAAAATAAAATGGGCAAAATACCTTAATAGACATTTATCAAAAGAAAACATACAAATGGCTGACAAGTGTTTGAAAAAATGCTCAACACCACTAATCATCAGGAAAATGCAGATGGAAATCACAATGAGATATCACCCTGCTCCAGTCAGAAGGCTACTATTATCGAAAAGACAAAAGATAACAAGTGTTGACAAGAATGTGGAGAAAAGGGGAACAATTACACGCTGTTGGAGGGAATGTAAATTAGTACAGCCATTATGGGAAACAGTATGGAGGTTCCTCAAAGAACTAAAAATAGAACTACCATACAATCCAGCAATTCCACTACTGGGTGTATATCCAAAGGAAATGAAATCAGTATGTCTAAGAGAGATCTGCACTCCCATGTCTATTGCAGCACAATTCACAATAGCCAAGATATGAAGTCAACCTAAGTGTCCAACAACAGATGAATGGATAATATAACAGATGAATGGATGAATGCGATATATATATATACACACACACACACACAAATGGAATCTATTAAAAAGAATTAAGTCCTGTCATTTGTGACAACATTGAGAGGACATTATGTTAAGTGAAATAAACCTGACACAGAAAAACAAAAGGGCATGTTCTCATATGAGGAATTTTGAAAAGTTGTTCTCATAGAAGTAAAGAGTAGAACAATGGTTACCAGAGACTGGAAAGGGTAAGAGGGAGGGAGGAATAGGGGGAGATTGGACAACAGTGACAATTTGATAAGAGTGTTCTATTACATGTAGAGTAATTACTGTTAACAATAATGTATTATATATTTCAAAATAGCTAGAAGTTTGAATGCTCTCACCACAATAATAAATGTTTGAGATGATGTATGTCCTAATTACTTTGATTTGATAATTATACAATGTATACATGTATCAAAACATTGCATTGCACACCATAAATATGTGCAATTATTATGTTTTAATTTTTTTAATTGAGGCAGGGTCTCACTCTGTCACCCAGGCTGGAGTACAGTTGCACAATCGTGGCTCATTGCAATCTCTGCCTCCTGGGCCCAGGTGATCCTCCCACCTCAGCCTCCTGAGTAGCTGGGACTACAGATGCATATCACATCTGGATAACTTTTGTTTTTGTTTTTGTTTGTTCATTGGTTTGTAGAGACGAGGTTTCACCTTGCTGCCCAGGCTGGTCTCAAACTTCTGGGCTCAAGCAGTCTGCCCACCTCTGCCTCCCAAAGTGCTGGGATTACAGGTCTGAGCCACCGTGCCCAGCTAAAAAAAATTCTAAGAATTTGTTTATGTGTCACTCTTCTCTAATACGTTCTGGAAGATACTCCAAATTCTCTGGAATCTAACCTAGGGCTGGTAATGTTTGTTGTAAAAATAAACTCATCCATTAATAATGTCAATAAATAACATATTCCAGTGGTGTATATGTATAGATATATATATTTTTTTTTTTTAGATGGAGTCTCGCTCTGTTGCCCAGGCTGGAGTGCAGTGGCACAATCTCAGTTCACTGCAACCTCCGCCTCCCAGGTTCAAGCAATTCTCCTGCCTCAGCCTCCTGAGTAGGTGGGATTACAAGTGTGTGCCACCACACTCATCTAATTTTTGTGTTTTTAGAGACAGGGTTTCACTATGTTGGCCAGGCTGGTCTCGAACTTCTGACCTTGTGACTGCCTGCCTTGGCATCCCAAAGTGCTGGGATTACAGGCATGAGCCACTGTACCCGGCCTCTGGTATCACTTTTTAGACATCATGAAGTGCTCTCCCAGTAGATATTTGACTTTCGTACCCTTACATGAAGGTATAAAAGTTTTCATACAACTTCATACATTCATGCTTCCAACAAGTATGTATGGAGGGCCCACTATGTCTGCTGGACTAAGCGCTGGAGATAGTGTGATAATTAAGAAAGTCTCTGCCCTCAGGTAATGTCTAGTCTTGCATTAAAAGTCTGTCAGACCGTGTGTCCCAAGTTGGCATTCAAAACACACCTCCGGTGGCTCTGCCTGTATCAGCCTCTGCAACCTGGGCCTTACTTGTCGAGCATTTCCATTTTCTGGGCACTGGATGGCACATTGAGGCCAAGAGCCCCAGTCTTTGAGGAGTGGCTGTTTTAACAGCAGCCAGATGGTGAGAGAAACACAGTTGCCTGAAGTTTAATTTTAATGTTCTGTGAATACTTTTTTTCCCTTTCATGTTGCAGGGGATCTGGGCCAAAGACTGAGTGGTGAAGAGGAAGAGAGAAATGAAATACTAAAAATGACAAACAAGGGAAGCAGTGATACATTCTCACTTGAGAAGTAACTGAGAAGACATTGCTGGGGGTTGCTGGGGGTGTATGCAAATGAGATGTAAATGTGACATCTACACCAGCTCAAAATTTTAGGGCCTTTTTATTTTACATACTCGGATGTGGGACATTGGGAATATTCTCCTGGAGTTTACTGTGCAAAGTGATTGACTGCTAACCTCATGCACCCTCACTGTGTATTTGATCATGTGTGAAATGTTTCCCCACTCTGGTCCTTTGCACCTCCTCTCACATGACAGAGTTGGATACATAGTCTTTAAGTTTTCTTCTAGCTTTTACATAGGTTCTTAGAGAGTAATAATTTCCTTTGCCATCAATATTTTCAGGAAATCAGCCCCAGATTTTGAACACTCCCACAAGGCCTAATCATGGTGAAGATACAGAGTTGGGGGCGCAGGGGATGGAGGAACAGGAAAAGAATGTTGTGGGAAAGAATTAACTATACAGGTCAGAACAGGAGAGGCTAGAAAAGATGGGGCTGGCCAGGCGCAGTGGCTCGTGCCTGCAATCCCAGCACTTTGGGAGGCCGAGGCAGGCAGATCACTTGAGGTCAGGAATTCAAGACCATCCTGGCCAACAGAGTGAAACTCTGTCTCTACTGAAAAAAAAAAAAAAAATTAGCTGGGCATAGTGGCACATGTCTGCAATCCCAGCTATTCAGGAGGCTGAGGTAGGAGAATCGCTTGAATCCAGGAGGTGCAAGTTGCAGTGAGCCGAGATGGCACCACTGCATTCCAGCCTGGGCGACAGAGCAAGACTATGTCTCGGAAAAAAAAAAAAGAAAAGAAAAGAAAAAGGAAAAGAAAAGGAAAAAGAAAATGAAAAAAGAAAAAAAATGAAAAGCAAAGCAAAGCTAGGGCTATGCCTGACACAAAGTTGTAAGAAGCGCCCCATGATTGTTCAGGATCCACGGAGATACAGAAACCATAGGTTATCTGTGTCTTCTTGGCAGGTGCACCTAACACAATTCTCCTTACATATTAGGTTATAAAATTTGTTTAAGTGTTGAACTGAGCAAATTTCATAGCATTCACTTTCTTTGTAGCTAGCAAATTCTCTAGTATTAAAGGCGTCTGAGCAGAGACTTGATGCCCACCTATCAAGGATGCTGAGAAAGGTGAATCACGCATTAGTCAATGCCTTTTAGAGTGGTCCCCAATGTCACTTGAAGCCCTGAGATTCTACATTTCTATAAAGTTTAATCAGATTAAATTGAATTGAATCCCCTCAAACTCTCAAGTTTTAGGCCCAGCTGCCCCTAAGTCTACACTTTTTTTTAAGACGGAGTTTCGCTCTTGCTGCCCAGGCTGGCATGCAATGGCGTGATCTCTGCTCACTGCAACCTCTGCCTCCCAGGTTCAAGTGATTCTCCCGCCCCAGCCTCCCAAGTAGCTAGGATTACAGGCATGTGCCACCACACCTGGCTAATTTTGTATTTGTAGTAGAGACGGGGTTTCACCATGTTGGCCAGGCTTGTCTCGAACTCCTGACCTCAGGTGATCTGCCCACCTTGGCCTCCCAAAGTGCTGGGATTACAGGTATAAGCCAACACGCCCAGCCCTAAGACCTAAGTCTAAGTCCTCTTGTAGCCTGCACTTGTACCAGCACCAACCAATGTTTGGTTATCCCTCCCATCTCCAATCTCCAATCTTTTATTTGTAGCCTAATCTGGGAAAAAATAATAATCTGTCAGATTCTCTTATCCTGTACCCTTCCTGAGACACCATCAGTCAACTTTCAATTCACTTTTTGGTTCCTTTCATTTCTCCCGAATTCATTTCCTTCAACCAGTTATTTATTCATTATTACCTCAGCCACATATTTATTCAACCAATAAAAATTTATTGAGCACCACTGTGTATCCTGCTATGTGTTTGGAGCTATCTAGAATACTGAACATGCAAACAGGCCAGGCACAATGGCTTACGCCTGTAATCCCAGCACTTTGGGAGGCCAAGGCAGGCAGATCGCTTGAGGTCAGGAGTTTGAGACCAACCTGGCCAACATGGAAAAACCCCATCTCTACTAAAAATACAAAAATTCGCCAGGTGTGGTGGTACACACCTGTAATCTCAGCTACTGGGATGGCTGAGACAGGAGAATCACTTGAACCCAGGAGGTGGAGGCTGCAATGATCCAAGATCACGCCACTACACTCCAGCCTGAGTGATGGAGTGAGACTCTTTCTCAAAGAAAAGAAAAAAAGGAATATGCAAATACTTCGGTCTCTGCCCTCCATAGAGGCTAAACTGCCACGTTTAGTAATTTTCAAAATAAGCTTAAGGCAGTTTATTATGAAGAACTAAGTGGCATATCCAGTGTGAAAATGCTGTAGGATTTCAGAAGAAAGGAATACTACTTTCAGTTAGGGTGGTCTGGAGAAACGGAAGTTTAAATTAGATATTTAAATACGGGAAAGATAAATCTTGACTGGGAGGAACAACAAGACGACAGGAATTAGAGCAGTGTGTTACATGCAAGGGTCTGACTGGATGAAGCACAGGGGAAATCCACACTGACAGACATGGGAGATAAGACTGATATTTTTTATACAGAGTAGGAGGCAGCTATAACCATGTTTCTGAAAGCTGTTATCCTCGGCATTACAGTCCTGGAGGCTATGACCCAGCCACATTAACATTAGGGGCTATTTATGACTGAAGTAGGAAATGTGAAGTCATCAACCCTGAAAGCCTCATTCCAGCTACTTCCTACATGCAGAACCTTCCTAGGAATGAAGCCTGTGTTGGCAGCAGCGAGCATCATTTGCAGGAAGGTCAGCAATCAGCCAGCTGGAAGGGAAGATGGGGTGGGACGTGGAGGCTTCTGTGAGAGGGTAGACGTAGGTGGAAGGTTGAGGTGACAGACTGTGAGAAGGGTGGAGAAGAGGAGGTGTACCTGAGATATCATTAGGAAGCACAGACATGTTGAGATAAATTTACTTGCAACTTTCTGTCTGCAGCACTCTGCTATTTCAGCACCCTTGTGACTGGACAGCACTTTCCCCCTTTGGTCACTCTGAGTCTATTACGTGATATCTTCTTCCAATTCTACTTCTGATTCACCTTTTCCCTGTTCTTTCCAATGGCCATCTCCACCGCCCTTTACCATCCCCAGCAGGCTGCCTGAATGAATTACTGTCATCTCCTTGGAGATGCCTGCATTTAGCAACCCAAGGAAAACCCAAGGATGCAATCAAATAGGTTGATTTTTTTTCTTTGTTTCCTAGAAGACAAAAGTATATTTGGCAATTTTAGTGAATCTAAATTGCAACCCATAATCAGTATAAGCTATCATTCACTGGGAGCTTAACAGGTGCCAGGCACTATGCTGATCTACATACATACTGTGCGTGCCATTTCTTGTTTGGTTCTCACAACATTCCTTGTGAGGTAGGAATTTTCAGCTCCTCTTTACAGATGAGGAACCTGGCAATCACAGATATTATGTAGCTTATCCAACACTACACCACCAATAAATATCAGAACCAGGATTTATACCTGGTTTAAGTTATTTCCAAGGCCAAAGTGTGGACGACAGGATTTTAGGTGAAACACAAGTTAACAAATTTATTTCAATAGTTACTGTATTAGTCTGTTTTCACACTGCTGTAAAGAACTGCCCAAGACTAGGTAATTTATAAAGGAAAGAGGTTTAATTGACTCATAGTTCAGCATGACTGGCGAGACCTCAGGGAACTTACAATCATGGCAGAAGGCAAAGAGGAAGCAAGGCACCTTCTTCACAAGGCAGCAGGAATGAGAACAAATGCAGGAGAAACTACCAAACACTTATAAAACCATCGGATCTTGGCCAGGTGCAGTGGCTTATTCCTATAATCCCAGTACTTTGGGAGGCCGAGGCTGGTGGATCACCTGAGGTCAGGAGTTCGAGACCAGCATGGCCAACATGGTGAAATCCCCTCTCTATTAAAACCACAAAGATTAGCCAGGCTGGTGCATGCCTGTAGTCCCAGCTACTCGGGAAGCTGAGACAGGAGAATCACTTGAACCCAGGTTGTAGTGAGCATGCCACTGCACTCCAGCCTGGGCAACAGAGTGAGGCTCTGTCAAAAAAAGAAAAAATAGATCTCATGAGAACTCACTCACTCACTCACCATCATGAGAACAGCATGGGGGAAACTGCCCTCATGATTCAATTACCTCCACCTCATCTATCCAGTGGGGATTATTGGGATTACAATTCAAGATGAGATTTTGGGTGGGGACATAGCCAAACCATATCAGTTATACATTATTTTAGTATGCATTAAAGATACAACTGTTGCATTACCTCCATGGATTTTAATGAAATTGGCAGGTCTAGACTTAATTTTTAAATGAGTTGGATTTTTAAAAATATTAAGTAAATATTACAACTATCATGAAAATTTGGCAAAATATATGACTGACTTTTGGAAAACACTGCACTAGGCTAGACTTTGCATATTATTGAGTGATATGTCTGAGAGTTTTCCCAATCCCCAATCTTGCAAAGGCCACTATAGCATATAATTTCTCTATAAAATGGCATAGTCAACAAAAGCACACTGATATGCAAATGCTAGGGGTTTAGCTAAATTGACTCACTAGGAAAGCGACTCATTGCAAACACCAGTGGGGCAGTGCAGGTGGTTCAAATTCATAGCTCAGCAAAATTGCAAGTTTTCTTTCTGAAAAATCTTCAAGGCTAATTTGGTGAGTTCCTAGAGTCCCTTGTAATCATCTCCCACCAAGTACCTATTCCTGCTTCGTCTATATTGATGTCTCCCAACCTGGAATTTTGGAACTCCTGGAGATCCCTAAAGATCATAAGATAGGTATCTTAGGTCTACTATTAATATTTCCAAAAGCTGATGAAAGTAACAATTCAGTAAAGCAACACAGGCTAATTAAAACATCAAGTGTTGCTGTTTATAGTTGGAATAGCATAAACTCTATATAGTAATTCTATTTTTTTTTTTCTTTTTTAGAGACGGAGTCTCGCTCTGTCACCCAGGCTGGAGTGCAGTGGCGGCAATCTCGGCTCACTGCAAGCTCCACCTCCTGGGTTCACGCCATTCTCCTGCCTCAGCCTCCTGAGAAGCTGGGACTACAGGTGCCTGCTACCGCGCCCGGCTAATTTTTGTATTTTTAGTAGAGACAGGGTTTCACCGTGTTAGCCAGGATAGTCTGGATCTCCTGACCTTGTGATCCACCCGCCTCAGCCTCCCAAAGTGCTGGGATTACAAACGTGAGCCACCACACCTGGCCTAGTAATTCTAATTTTTTAATTTTTATTCAAAGCCTGGTTGGCAGTTAGTCTTTAATTTATAAAAATGAGAGCTGCTCAGGTAAGGTGGCTCGTGCCTGTAATCCCAGCACTTTGGGAGGCCAAGACAGGAAGATCACTTGAGACCAAGAGTTCGAGACCAGCCTGGACAACATGGTGAGACCTCATCTCTACAAAAAATGTTTTAAAGTTAGCTGGGCACGGTGATGCATGCCTATAATCTCAGCTACTTGGGAGGCTGAGGTGGGAAGATCGCTTGAAGCCAGGAGTTAGGGGCGGTAGTGAGTTGTGATTGCATCACTATACTACAGCCTGGACAACAAAGCAACACTCTATCTCAACAACAACAAAAAATGAGAGCTGCGTTACATTAATTAGTGTGTTTCAGAGGCAGCCACAATATTTCAGTAGATGAAGTTTACAGAATATACTGCTTTGAGGTGAAAGGAGAGAGCCACTCTTGCAAATGATTCCAGGTTTATTATCCGTTAATGTCTTATTTTGTGCTGCACTTTGCTCTATTTTTTGTATGTACAAAACAGAAAACTATTCAAGTTAAGCTCAAATAAAGAGGAGGTATACTGCAAAGACAGCACAATCTTTCAGATGCTGAGCACATCAGGCTTCCTGGGACCTGGATCTGGCTTTTATCTGGGAGGCTGTCAGGGATGGAGCCTCCATGTGTCTCCTTCTTACTGGAGATGAATGATGTTATATCGCTGATTCTTCTTGTGTGCCTTTCCCTATCTCTTCACTACAGCGTGGCCCCTTCTGCTTAGCCATGATTTCTGCACCCCACGAATGCAGTTTACACATGGTTCTGGTTGCCATGGTGCCAGCCCCTAGCCTGATTGGAATGGGCTTCTGAGTTTAGCCACCACAAGCACATTTGTTCCCCCAGATTCCTGGGAAAGACCAGCGTGGAGATGTCCATTCCTGGTCCAATAAGCCATGCCCAGAGAGGGAGCCATGACATGGTACCCTACACTATATCTAAGCCTAGACTATATCTCAAACTGCAATGAAAGAGCAGTGCCCAGAGAAAGGGGCTATGGACAGGCAGGCATCCCAACACACATTCACTACTTGGCTTTATTTGCAAAAGATATCTAGTCTTCTTGGAAATGGTCACTATATAAATCTTAAAGAGTAATAATTAATATTAACAAGGAACTCATCAGATATTTATTGAGAACCTGTTATGGGTAGCTCTGTGGATGCTACAGTCTGGTTAGGAGAGAAAAGGATAAACACACACGTAAAGGAAAAGCATGTAATTATTGACATAAGCGTGACCCCACCAAAAAGCAAGACAGGAAGTCATCAAAGGGAGGAACCAGAGATCAGAACTGCTTCCCAAGCCCAGAACTTCCCCCTGTCAGCCTATCCTACTGTTTCATCTGGCGCTGACCACCTTTCCTCTCCACCTGTCTTTCCCCTGCATCAATGCAAACCCTACCTCCCTACATCACCCCCCAAAAACTCTTTCCTGATTAAACCAACCAGAAGGAATTTCTCCATTCTCCAACCTTTCTTGGCACTCTGAGCACCTCTTTTAGGGCACTTAAACCTTTCTGCTGTTCATTATATAATCATTGAAGTACATGTAATATCTCTTCTACCAGACTGTAACCTCCTTGATAATAAAAACCATATGATAGTCAAAGGACCTAGGGCGACTCCTTGCACATGGTAGGCATTTAATTAATATCTATCACATTAATTAACGCATTGAATACCTGCACATAAGCATGAATAAGCAAACAGTAGGTGTATGTAGGTAGGATTTGAGCATGTGCTAGAGAGAGGATATTCAAGGTAAGAGAAAGTTTATTATTTATTTATTATTTATGGAGGCAGTCTCACTGTTGCCCAGGCTGGAGTATGGAGTGCGGTGGTGGGATCTCAGCTCACTGCAGCTTCTGCCTCCTGGGTTCAAGCAATTCTCATGCTTCAGCCTCCTGAGTAGCAGAGATTACAGGCATGCACCACCACCCCCGGCTAATTTTTGTATTTTTAGGAAAGACAGGGTTTCTCTACATTGGCCAAGTTGGTCTCGAACTCTTGGCCTCGAGTGATCCACCCACCTCGGCCCCCCAAAGTGCTGGGATTACAGGTGTGAGCCACCGTGCCCAGCCAGATAAGAGGAAGTTTTTGTTTTCCCTTCATAGCGACAGCAGTTTACATATAGACACCAAATTCATCCAGGGCACATTTTTTTGACCCTCACCTCGTATCAGTGGATTAAGTAATCATGCTTGTCTTTCTTACCAATCTAAGCCCACTATTACAGATGCAACAAAAATGTCTACCCTATCTCTCTCGACTGCATCAAACTGCAGAGGCTTGATAAGCCGGTTGCGCTTTCCCAGGCCCTCTGTGGCTAGAAGTGATCATATGATCTACATCCGGCCAGTGAGCTTTAGGAGAAATCAGCCAGCTGGTTCTTGGCTTCTGCAGAAGACATTTCCTGACAAGCCCACCGCCAAACTTCTTGTAAACAAAGAATAAATATTCTTACAGCTTAAGTCACCTTGCTGGAGTTTTCTGTCACTTGTTGCTGGACAAATGTAATAGATCCATCTAACAAATAATTCCATTAATTCAACAAGTTTTTCTTTTAAGCTCCTACTAAAACCTAAGCCCTGTTCTCTTCTCACCTTACACAAAGTTTGCCATCCTCCCACATACTCTATTCTTTTTCCTCTCTTTATCTATTGGGAAATATTGGTCCTTCCTCTCCTCTATTTCACATTTTGTGAGTCCATAAGAAAACACCTGCTTAATTAATTTATTCCAAAATAGAGAAGGAAGGCAATTAGAGTTAACCGATGCTTTACAAACTGACATACCTCTCAGGTGAATCTTTACAACCACACGTTGTGGCATTTTACGCTCATTTTGCAAAGCGAAAACAGGCTAATTGTAACTGAGGTCTTACAATTTGTAAACGTGATGAAGCCAGATTGTCTTTACCTGTTTAATTGCAAAAGCAATGCTCTTAACGACCTCTTTGGGCTCTCTCCCACCTACTCTCACGTCCGTACAAATTGGCTTCTTTGGGCTTATGCTGTTTAAACAATCAACAAAATCCACCTATTCACCTCCGTTTCTATGTCTGTATTTGTCCTTCACAGTCAGCACTCAGTTGTCAGCATCCATGGGAAGACAACAGTTGCACAGATATTCCAAACATAACCCAGTCTCAGAAATGTACAAGGTAACTTGGTTTAACAGCAGATTTTCCTTATAAGTGCTTGTGGAGGCTAACACTAAGAAAAAGTGGAGCTTTCTAAATACTCATCCAAGGATGGCAAAGTAAAAAAGCCCAAGCTGAGAAAGGCAGCCACCTGGTAGAGTTAGAAATGACAGCAGGTGGGGGCCGGGCGCAATGGCTCACACCTGTAAGCCCAGCACTTTGGGAGGCCGAGGTGGGCGGATCACCTGAGGTCAGGAGTTCAAGCCAGCCTGGCCAACATGGTGAAACCCCATCTCTACTAAAAATACAAAAATTAGCCAGGCGTGGTAGCGCATGCCTGTAATCCCAGCTACTCAGGAGGCTGAGGCAGGAGAATCACTTGAATCCAGGAGGCGGAGGTTGCAATGAGCCGAGATCACGCCACTGCACTCCAGCCTGGGCAACAGAGCGAGACTCTGTCTCAAAAAAAAAAAAAAAAAAAAAAATGACATTAGGCGGGGTAGTAGTCCCCATGTGGAGAGTGGGAAGTTAGCCACACAATCATATGCTCAGACCCTGAACTCAGAAATTGACACAGATCAAAAGAAAAGCCATGCTCTTTCGACTTTCTCTAAGGAAATGAGGGAGAAGAGGAGGAAGAAACTAGCAGCAGCTACAATTTACTGAGTATCTGCAATGTGTTCCTAGAGGTTCTCTCACAAGTAGTCTATCATTTAACTCTTACAGCAAGCCTGGAAGTCAGGAACCATTACATCCCCTCTCTTTTTCAACATAAAGTTTATCATTTTAACCATTCAAATATACAATTTACAACTTAAGTATATTGTATACAATATAGATTGTACATAACAATTTAAGTGCATTCACAATATTGTGCAAGCATCAACACTGTCCCTTTTCAGAATCTTTCATCATCTCAAACAGAAACTCTGTACCTATTAAACAATTTTCCATTCCCTCCCTTCTTCCCCCAGCCCCTAGTCTACTTTCTGTATCTATGAATTTGCCTGTTTTAGGTATCTTGTATGTATTTGTCTGTTCTCGCACTTCTATGAAGAAATACATAAGACCAGGTAACGTATCAAGAAAAGAGGTTTAATTTACTTACAGTTCGGAAGGCTGTACAGGTAGCATGGCTGAGAAGGCCTCAGGAAACTTTCAATCATGGCAGAAGGTGAAGGGGAAGCAGGAGGGAGAGAGGTGCTGAAGCAGGAGGAACACAGGTGCCACACGCTTTTTTTTTTCTTTTTTTTTTTTTGACATGGAGTCTCACTCTGTCGCCCAGAGTGCAGTGGCGCTATCTCAGCTCACTGCAACCTCCTCCTCCTGGGTGCAAGCTATTCTCATGCCTCAGCCTCCTGAGTAGCTGGGATTACAGGCAGGCGCCACCACACCCAGCTAATTTTTGTATTTTTAGTAGAGATGGGGTTTCACCATGTTGGCCAGGCTGGTCTTGAACTCCTGACCTCAGGTGATCCACCTGACTCAGCCTCTCAAAATGCTGGGATAACAGGCTGAGCCACCGTGCCTGGCCCTACATAAATATTTAATCAGATAGATAACACATTACAGGTCATTGAAATCCCTATGTATCCTACCTGAGTCCTATGCCTCTCCCTTGCTAGAGAGACAACCATTATCACAAATTTGGCTTGTATCCTTCAGTGTAGAAAAGCATAATTTTCAAAATAAATTAAAACAGTAAGATGTTGGATTGGATATTCCAGTGGTTCTTGTCCTATATGGCAATCAACTGTAAACTTCGGGGCTGTCTTTTCTATAAGACAAATTATTTGCATCTCTACTGAACAAAAATGTGTAAGTTAACATGTAATTTCACTAAATTTGAGGCGTTTAATCAATAGGAAACAGTGAGTCAAATCAAGTATATTCTCCTGAATAACCCTTGGTGGACCTATTAAATCTGTATATATATATATACACATATATATACATATATATAAAATCAAAGTAGCAAAGTACTGAAGCCTCTTGTTAGGGCAAGATAGAAAGCTCTGTGCATTCATTTATGCCAAATTATTGACTAGGCATTGTTTGAGAGGATGATGGGAATATGTGAAGATTTGTAGACTGGATCCAGGAGACACAGGTTACAATTTTGAGTCTAGAACTAATTAGTTGCATGACCCTGGGTAAGTCACTTCTCTTTGAACACCAGCTTTACTTCCTGTTAAGATGAGTACTGAGCTGGGCATGGTAGCTCACATCTATAATTCCAGCAGCCCTGAAAAATTATGTGCATACCACTCCACTTATGAATTTTCTTTTTTCTTTTTTTTTTTTTTTTTTAAGAGTTTCCCTGTGTCACCCAGACTAGAGTGCAGTGGCATAATCTCAGCTCACTGCAACCTCCACCTCCTGGGTTCAAGAGATTCTCTCACCTCAGACTCTCAAGTAACTGGGTCTACAGGTGTGCGCCACCAAGCCCGGTTAATTTTTTTGGATTTTTAGTAGAGATGGTGGTTCGCCATGTTGGTCAGGCTGGTCTCGAACTCCTGGCCTCCAGTGATCCGCCCGCCTTGGCCTCCCAAAGTGCTGGGATTTCAGGCATGAGCCAGTGAGCCCAGCCTCACTTACGAATTTTCTTTAACCCAGTTCCAAACTGAAAAAAAAATTAAGTATAAGGAATTGCAACAAAGTTTTGATTTTTCTATGATGCTTCAATGTTTTTAAAAATTAGCATTAAAGGTTCAAATATATACCAAAGCAGGTAGTATAATAAACTGACTTCCATGTACCTATCACTCAGCCTCAACATTTGTCATTTTATAACCAGTTCTTTATCTTTCCACTCTTTCCAGTCAGGTTATTTTAAAGCAAATTCCAACGTTCTGCCATTTCCTGGTGCTTTTTTAAAAATGTCCAAATAAGTCTTTTTTTTTTTTTTTTTTAATGCCTCTACTTTGCTGGTGCACCAAGCGTGTTCTTGGTCTTCCCATATTCCGGACTCTAGTCCTGCCTCAGGCACTGCTGTACCGTCACATCTCAGCTGAGCCTGCTGGACTGGATGCTCTGTAATTCTCTTTAGCTGGAACAATCCATGATTCACAGAACCATAACCACCCGCACTCCAGTAGCCTCAGCTGAGCTTCTCGAGACGCAGTCTCAGGACAGCAGAGTCAGCTGACACAGGGGTAGGGAGGAACCCATCCTCCCGCCACAAAGCTCAGTCAGAGGGAGAAAAGGAGGAGAGAAGCGACAACTGGAAGATGATCAGTGTGTGTTCGCTCCTGGTAACAAATCCCTTGGCTCCTCCTTATGCCCATCAGCATTTCCTGTGCTTAGAAGTCAGCTTCATTTCTGGAAATATCATTTTTTTTTGTCTTGTTTTTTCCTTGGATTGCAATTTTTTTTTTTTCTTTTTGGACACGGAGTTTCGCTTTTGTTGCCCAGGCTGGAGTGCAATGGCACGATCTCAGATCACCACAACCTCTGCCTCCTGTGTTCAAATGATTCTCCTGCCTCAGCCTCCCGAGTAGCTGGGATTACAGGCATGCGCCACCACACCCAGCTAATTTTGTATTTTCACTAGAGACGGGGTTTCTCCATGTTGGTCAGGCTGGTCTTGAACTCCCAACCTCAGGTGATCTGCCCACCTCGGCATCTCAAAGTGCTGGGAATACAGGTGTGAGCCACCATGCCCGCAGCATTTTTTTAAAATATCATATTTTTTAATTGCTAATATAAATAAACTACCCATTCCACTAACAAGGCCCCTAGTGCCTCCTCCAATGAGTCCCCAGAAGCTCTCCAGGATTCCCAGAGAGCTTCCTGGCAGGGCCCCAGAGTGCCTGCCCTAGTGTGCTTCCAGCTGTCCTCAGTGCTCCGTTACTGCCGGGACCAGACTTGGGCAACAGTAATGAAAGTTTATGACACGAAAAGGGACTTACCTCTAACCCTGGCCCTAACCCTAGACCACGCCCAGCTCTTCACCAACCTCTGAACTCAGTGTCCCCAATTTGTTTGATCAGTATTGAGGCCCACAACAGATGCTCGATGTTCAGCAAAGGCCCCTTGGGTCATTTAGTCAAAAACTGCATCAACTGTCCTCCAGGTTCCTGTAAGCTCCCAAGGGACAAGATGACTTTCCCTCGTTCAGACTTCAGAATCCAAGGAGGAGGTAGAAGTCTCCTACCTGCTCATGCTGAGCCTTTCTACTGCCAAGAATGGAATGACAATGGCCGGGCATCACGACTCAAGCCTGTAATCCCAGCACTTCGGGAGAATGAGGCAGGGGAATAGCTTCAGCCCAGGAGTTTGAAACCAGCCTGGGGGGCAACATAGGGAGATCCCGTCTAAAAAAATAAAAAAATAGAATGGCAAACTCCATCTCCTCAAGGAGATCCTAACCCCCCCTAACCCCCCTGTGCCTCAAGACCAAAACAAATGCCCAAAATCTAGAGGGAGGGATAATCTCTTCTTCCCCGAGGCCTGAACCTCCCAGGTAGGGAGGTGGTGTGTTTCAAGGACCTCCCAGAGCTCTAAGCCTCCAGGGCCACCAGGGATCAAGAGGAGATGGAGCCAGCTTTATAAGCTCTGGGCAAGACCAAGATACATCCGTAGCTTCAGTCCCGAATGCCACGTTCTGTTTGCCTGAGCTGTGTGTCTTATCGAGTCTGAATGTGTGGCTACCCCAGGAACAGCTTTAGAGAGGAGAAACTGAAGATACAGGCTGGAGTGGAAGGGAGTCCCAGTACTACCCCCCACGTGGCTGGCCTGAGAGGATCTTGAGTTCCCCCCCTCCTGAGGTATATCGGGCTGAGGAGCACCATCTGCTAAGGTTGGTATTTTTCTATCGCAAATTTTACTGAGTTTCACCAGAGCTGATTCAGAAGGCTGAGGTTGCCTGTTCTCTTCCTCTTCCCTTCCCCCAAAATCCACACCCACCCCATCCCTTACTCTGTCAGCCTTGAGGCATTTCCTGAGATCCCATGGTATTCAAGGGTCTTGAGCAATGTTTTCCAGCTCCCCATTCATCAGGTACGCATAATCTCACTTGGTGAAAGTTAGTATATATCAAGTACCTACCCTGTTTCCAGAAGTGTGTTGAGTACCACGTTGACACACATTGTCTTCCAATCCTCACAGAAACTGAGGTTCAAAGAGGTTAAGTAACTCTGCCAAGTTTCCTGACCCCTTCCAATGCACCCTTTGCCTGGTAAATGTTTACTGAGGTTAATTCCCAGTTCCAGGTTATCGCACTTCCCCGTCTCCTCCCCCTAGCAACACCTTTCTCATTCCTCAAGGTTCAGCCCCATGCCTCCTGGTCCTGAAGCCGCCCCAGAGCACCCCAAGCTGCAATCACCCTTCCCTCAATGGGTTCGTGCTGCAGAGTGCGCTCCACCCAACTTCACTCGTTTTCGTGGGAGCAAGTGTCTCCTAACAAAATTTTAAGATCTTAAATGGTCACAGCTGTGTCTCATGCCGTTGTTTACTTTGAACAACTATGATGGTTTAAACCCTTTGAACAACCATAATTGTTTAAACGCTTTTGAACAATTGCAATTTTTCAAATATTTTCAGATTATAGTCGTTGTTCAAATCGTCACTGACAGCTTGTGATATAGCTTAAAACAGCCTCTGCTCTCAGAGGTTATCATATGATAGGGAAGCAAAACAACACCATGCAGGAGGGAAGACAGACTTCGAAACATGGACAGACCCTGCTACACAATTCTAAACACGTGTGTGAGTAAAAACCCACTGCCAGATGACAACAGCACACAAAACGAGGATTCACTGGGGAAAGGGAAGTCTTACTGGAGGGATTGAGGGATGGCGTTGCAGGATTATAGAGGAAGCTGGGAGGGTTGATCGAGGAGACCTGGAGGGATAATAGAGGAAACCTGGAGGGATGATAGAGGAAACCTGGAGAGATGATAGAGGAAACGTGGAGGGATGATAGAGGAAACGTGGAGGGATGATAGAGGACACGTGGAGGGATGATAGAGGACACGTGGAGGGATGATAGAGGAGACCTGGAGGGATGATAGAGGAGACCTGGAGGGATGATAGAGGAGACCTGGAGGGATGATAGAGGAAACGTGGAGGGATGATAGAGGAAACCTGGAGAGATGATAGAGGAAACCTGGAGAGATGATAGAGGAAACGTGGAGGGATGATAGAGGAAACGTGGAGGGATGATAGAGGAAACGTGGAGGGATGATAGAGGAAACGTGGAGGGATGATAGAGGAAACCTGGAGGGATGATAGAGGAGACCTGGAGGGATGATAGAGGAGACCTGGAGGGATGATAGAGGAGACCTGGAGGGATGATAGAGGAAACCTGGAAATACTCTACACTTGAGAACCTCAAAGTACACCTGGAAGGCTGTTGCCAAGGTCACAACAATTGAGAATTATTGATAGGTGTGCCTCTGAAGGAATCAAATGGCCATCTGGGAGTTGAGATGGGAGCAGTGGAGGATTAGGAGGGAATGCAGTCCTGGGCCATGGGAAGACGGTGGAAGAGAGGGATTGGGAAAGTAAACAAGAAACTTTATTTGCTGGATTCCAGGAACTCAGCCTAAAAATATATGGCTGGGTGTGGTGGCTCACGCCTGTTATACCAGCACTTTGGGATGCCAAGGTGGGAGGATCACTGGATATCAGGAATTCAAGACCAGACTGACCAACATGGTGAAACCCTGTCTCTACTACAAATACAAAAATTAGCCAGGCATAGTGGCGGGTGCCCGTAATTCCAGCTACTCAGGAGGCTGAGGCGGAAGAATTGCTTGAACCCGGGAGGCAGAGGTTGCAGTGAGCCAAGATCATGCCACTGCACTCTAGTCTGGGTGACAGAGTGAGACTGTCTCAAAAAAAATTTTTTTTAAATAATAATAATGCTGAGTATGACTTTGTGAATGTGTGTGTCTAAGGAACTGGGCTGTCATCCTATCAGAGAAAAATGAAAGCAGTAATATTCATTGTAGATCAGAGACTCATGGACATTTAGATTTGAACAGAAGGAAACCCCTAAGAAAGGTAGAAAAGAATAAGTGTAAATGATTCACGGGGCATCTGGGTGGAGAAACTGGGGCACAGGCCAGGAGGCTGACTGTGCTAGGTTGAACGTCAAACCTGAATCATGGATAGGATTCTGTCACACCACCAGGACCCTGACTTTCGAGATCACATATTCTGACCTTTCCAGTAAATAGAAGGCCATTCTGTGAAGGGCCTGGAATGTTTCCTGAATTCTCCTACGGTCACATAATCACAAGCCCATCTCTGGGAGAGAGGGAGGAGAGGCAGCAAGGGCGGAGGCAAGGTCCTGGAGGTTTCAGTAGCTGGCTAGTTCTTCTAAGGCCACAGTCTTCAAACGAGGGTTGGTAGCCCTGAGGGTAAGTGAAGACTCTTCAAAGGGTTCACAAGCAAGACCATCTCAAGGGCACCAGTTTCCAGAACCTCGATGTCCATATCTATGCTTTCCTAAAACTGACAGGCTTGAGAACACCCCTGTGATGAGAATGCTGGACTCTCTCAACTCCCCCTTCACGATTGCCCTTCTCCCACTTTTGAAAAGAAATGCATGCTTTTTTTTTCTTTCTTTTTTTCTTTTTTGAGATGGAGTCTTGCTCTGTCACCCAGGCTGGAGAGCAGTGGCTTGATCTCAGCTCACTACAAACTTCACCTCCCGGGTTCAAGTGATTCTCCTGCCTCAGCCTCCTGAGTAGCTGGGATTATAGGCGCACACCACCATGCCCAGCTAATTTTTGTATTTTTTGTAGAAACAGGGTTTCACTATGTTGGCCTGGCTGATCTCCAACTCCTGACCTCAAGCTGTCCATCAGCCTTGGCCTCTCAAAGTGCTGGGATTACAGGCATGAGCCACCACACCCAGCCGAGAAATACATGCTTCTAACGCATGCTGAATCTTATGAGAAGGCATCTCACCAGCATATACAAACTTCCAGAATACCACACGAAGATATAATTTGATAACTAAGTATTGAAAAAATAAATAGAGATGCTGCTTAGTCTGGAGGCTGTTAGCTAGGCTTGTTCTCTCCCTTCGAATCAGAGGCTTCTGCTGCAGACATGCCCCACCAGACCCTCAGTCAGACCAAGAAGCACCTGAGTTTGATATCCTGCTTCGTATTTACTGGAGCTGGGAATACTGGAGCAGCATGGTATGCCTTGTGTCTGGCGTTTTCAGTCTAGATGTTAGTTGGGCCAGAAAGAATAACCCAGAACCCCGGAACAAACTGAGTCCCAATGATCAATACAAGTCCTACTCAGTGAATGTGGATTACAGCAAACCGAGAAAGAAGGCCCAGATTTCTAAATGAAATGCTTCACTGTAAAGCTGCTTAGAATTAGGATCTTCTAGATGCCATCCACACACTTTTCCTTTTAACCGGGAAATAGTTCTCCTCCACAAACATGAAATCATGTTGGTGTACTGCGTTGGACATTACACTGATTAATAAATAACTGAGATGTGAAAAAAAAGAAAAAGCAACTAACTTTAGAACGCCTATAAAATCCCTTTTTTGGCTTCTTGTAGAAGGAGCCTTATACTTAACTTAGTGTTTGATATAGTTTGGATGTTTGTCCCCACCAAATCTCATGTTGAAATGTGGTGCCCGGTGTTGGAAGTGGAGGCTAGTGGCAGGTGTTTGGGTCATAGGGGCGGATCCCTCACGAATGTCCTGGTGCCATCCCCACGGTTAATGAGTGAGTTCCTGCTCTGTTAGTTCATACAAGAGCTGGTTGTTTAAAGGAGCCTGGCACCTCTCCCCATTCTCTCTTGCTCGCTTTCTTGCTGTGTAACACACCTGCTCCCCCTTCCCCTTCCTCCATGAGTACAAGCTTCCTGAAGTCCTGACCGGAACAGATGCCGGGGCTATGCTTTTCAACCTACAGAATCGTGAGCCAAATAAACCACTTTTGTTTATAAATTACCTAGTCTCAGATATTCCTTTATAGCAACACAAAATAGACTCACAGAAAATTGGTACTGAGAAGTAGAGTGCTGCTATAACAAGATACCTGAAAATATGGAAGTGGCTTTGGAACTGGGTAATGAGCAGAGGCTAGAAGAGTTGGCAGGGCTCAGAAGAAGACAGGAAGATGAGGGAGAGTTTGGAACTTCTTAGAGACTGGTTAATGGTTGTGATCAAAATGCTAATAGAAATATGGACAGTAAAGGCCAGACTGACGAGGTCTCAAAGGGAAATGAGAAATTTATTGGAAACCGCAGTAAAGGTCACCCTTGTTATGCCTTTGCAAAGAGCTTGGCTGCCTTGTGTTCATGCCCTAGAGATTTGTGGAAGGTTGAATTTAAGAATGATGACCTAGGGAACTGGGTGCAGTGGCTCACATCTGTAATCCCAGCACTTTGGGAGGCCAAGGCAGGAGGATTGCTTGAGCCCAAGAGTTTGAGAATAGCCTGGGTAACATAGTGAGACCCTGTCTCTAGAGAAAATTTAAAACTTAGCCAGGCAAGGTGGCACATGCCTATAGTCCCAACAACTTAGGAGGCTGAGGTGGGAGGATCTCTTGAGCCTAGGAGGTCGAGGCTGCAGTGAGCCATGATCAGTGCCACTGCAATCCAGCCTGAGTAACAGAGTGAGACCCTGTCTCAAAGAAAAAGAAAAATGACGATGACTTAGGGTATCAGGTGGAAAAAATTTCTAAGTAGCAAAGCATTCAAGATGTGGAGTGACTGCTTCTAAAAACCTATGATCACGTACAGGGGCAAAGGAATGACTTAAATCTGAAACTTACTGAAAGGTTAGCACAGTGTACCAATTTGGAGAATCACAACCTGGCCATGTGGCAGAGAAGAAAAAAGCATTTTCAGGAGAATCCAAGAGGGCTGTGGAGCAACCATTTGCTAGAGAGATTTGCATGAGTACAAGGGAGGCAGGTGCTCATATCCAAGGCAATGGGAAAATGGCTTCTAAGCCATTTCAGAAATCTCTGAGGCAGCATCTTCTATCGCAGGCCCAGAGGCCTGGAGGGGTGGGGGGAATGGTTTCAGGAGCAAGGCCCTAGTCCACGCTGCCCTGCTCAGCCTCAGGACACTGCTCCCCTAATCCCAGATGCTGCAGCTACAGCTGTGTTTCAAAGGGCCCCAGGTTCAGCTCAGGCCACCATTCTAGAGAGCACAAGCCATAAGCCTTGGTGGTTTCCATGTGGTGTTAAGCCTGCAGGTGTGCAGAGTGCAAGAGTGAAAGAGGCTTGGAAGCTTCTATCTAGATTTCAAAGGATGTATGGAAAAGCCTAGGTGCCCAGGCAGATGCCTCCTGCAGGGCAGTTCCCCCACAGAGAGCCTTTACTAGGGCAGTACTGAGGGGAAAGATGGTGGTGGAGCCCCCATACAAAGTCCCCACCAGGGCACTGCCCAGTGGAGCTGCAGGAACAGAGCCACTGCCCTCCAGATCCCAGGATGAGCCACTAGCAGCTTGCAAATCCAGCATGGAAAAGCCATTTTAACCCATGACAGCAGCCATGTGGGCCACACCCAGCAAAGCCACAGAGGTAGAGCTTTCCAAGGCCTTGGGAGCCCACCCCTTTCACCAGTGTGCCCAGGATGCAGGACATGGAGTCAAGGATGACTGTGGAGTTTTAAGATTTAATGTCTGCCTTGCTGGGTTTTGGACTTGTGTGAGGCCTGTTGCCCCTTTCTTTTGACCAATTTCTCCCTCGTGTAATGAAATGTTTACCCAGTGCCTGTACCACTAATGTATCTTAGAAGTAAGTAGCATATTTTTTTATTTTACAGGCTCATAGGTGGAAGGAACTTGCCTGGAGTCTCCGATGAGACTTTAGACTTTGGACTTTTCAGCTGATGCTGGTACAAGTTAAGACTTTGGGGGACTATAGGGAAGGCATGACTGTTTTGCAAGGGGAAAAGAACATGAGATTTGGGGGGCCAGGGGAAGAATGCTATAGTTTAGATGTTTATCCCCTCCACGTCTCCCCAGTGTTGGAGGTGAGGCCTGGTGGGAGGTATTTGGGTCATGGGGGAAGATCCCTCGTGAATGTCGTACTGCCCTCTCCATGGTAATGAGTGTATTCTTGCTCTGTTAGTTCACGCAAGAGCTGGTTGTTTAAAGGAGGCTGGCACCTCCTGCCCTCTCTTGTGCTCCCTTTCTCGCCATGTGACAGGCCTGCTCCCCCTTCACCTTCTATCACGAGTAAAAGCCTCCTGAGTTCCTGACCAGAACAGATGTTGGTGCCAGGCTTGCACAGCCTGCAGAACCAGGAGACAAAGAAATCTGTCTTCTTTATAAATTACCCAGTTTCAGATATTCCTTAATAACAACACAAAACAGATTAAAACAGTGTTCTTCCTCATTGTGCCTTGCACAGAAGTAGATATGCTCAAGTAATACTGTTTGAGTGATTGCCAGTTGTAAACTCTGCAGATGACACCTGGAGAACTAGCCCTTGCCAGTGGTAACCACACCCCAGTCACCAAGTTCATCTTGCAGGGATTCTCCAATTATCCAGACCTCCAGGAGCTTCTCTTCGGAGCCATCCTGCTCATCTATGCCATAACAGTGGTGGGCAACTTGGGAATGATGGCACTCATCTTCACAGACTCCCATCTCCAAAGCCCAATGTATTTCTTCCTCGGGGTCCTCTCTTTTCTTGATATTTGTTACTCTTCTGTGGTCACACCTAAGCTCTTGGTCAACTTCCTGGTCTCTGACAAGTCCATCTCTTTTGAGGGCTGTGTGGTCCAGCTCGCCTTCTTTGTAGTGCATGTGACAGCTGAGAGCTTCCTGCTGGCCTCCATGGCCTATGATCGCTTCATGGCCATCTGCCAACCCCTCCATTATGGTTCCATCATGACCAGCGGGACCTGTCTCCTGCTGGTAGCTGCTTCCTATGCATTCGGTGGAGCCAACTCTGCTATCCAGACTGGAAATGTCTTTGCCCTGCCTTTCTGTGGGCCCAACCAGCTAACACACTACTACTGTGACGTACCACCCCTTCTCCACCTAGCTTGTGCCAACACAGCCACAGCAAGAGTGGTCCTCTATGTCTTTTCTGCTCTGGTCACCCTTCTGCCAGCTGCAATCATTCTCACCTCCTACTGCTTGGTCTTGGTGGCCATTGGGAGGATGCGCTCAGTAGCAGGGAGGGAGAAGGCCCTCTCCACTTGTGCCTCCCACTTTCTGGCCATTGCTATTTTCTATGGCACCGTGGTTTTCACCTACGTTCAGCCCCATGGATCTACTAACAATACCAATGGCCAAGTAGTGTCTGTCTTCTACACCATCATAATTCCCATGCTCAATCCCTTCATCTATAGCCTCCGCAACAAGGAGGTGAAGGGCGCCCTGCAGAGGAAGCTTCAGGTCAACATCTTTCCCGGCTGAGCCCTGCAAAGTGATTTGTTGGAATGAGGAAGGTGTAACATCTTCCAAAACACACTGTGAATTAACCTAACCAACCAAGAGCAGCCCTGGTTTTGGAGGAGATAGAAAAAGTAAACAAGAAACAGCGAATATATCTTGTACAGACCATTACAGTTTATAAGGCAGCTTTTTACCCATTATCATATCAAATTCTCACCACCGTATTGTGAGGCACCCTTTGTTACGATGATCCCATTTTACAAATGAAAGATACATGACTCAGAAAAAAATTAATTAATTACCTAAAGTCATGCCATGAGTGAGAGGATGAGTATCTAAAATCAGGAATTTCACATCACAACCAGAGATAGTTCAAGTACACCACAACCACAGTTCAGTCTCTACTGGCAGCTTATTGTAACTTCCAGGAAACATCAGATAAGGTGCAATACAGTCATTTCTGTTTTGCCACTGATTTAGTGAACTGGGAATGGGCAACAAGTGACTTAGTTCTTTTTTCCTGCTCTAAAAAGAGAGATAACCAGGATAGAGGTGTCCTTATTTCTTATTGCAACCACATTTTGCTGAACTGTTCCATGATAACCTCAGGATCCAGAGTGATCTTTTTTTGTATGTCTGTATCTTGGCCAGATGTGTGTGTGCATGTGGCTCATAATTCTCAAGGGTTTGGTTGCAGGGGGATGTGTATGATGATTAGGCAGTTACATCATTACATTAGATACTGTGCTTTGAGAAACTGATTTTTTTAATATTTATATTCGGCCTATCTTTTTTTTTTTTTTTTTTTTTTTTTTTTTTGAGATGGAGTCTGGCTCTGTCACCCAGACTGGAGTGCAGTGGCCGGATCTCGGCTCACTGCAAGCTCCGCCTCCCGGGTTTACGCCATTCTCCTGCCTCAGCCTCCCAAGTAGCTGGGACTACAGGCACCCGCCACCTCGCCCGGCTAGTTTTTTTGTATTTTTTAGTAGAGATGGGGTTTCACCGTGTTAGCCAGGATGGTCTCGATCTCCTGACTTCGTGATCTGCCCGTCTCAGCCTCCCAAAGTGCCAGGATTACAGGCTTGAGCCACTGTGCCCGGCCTCGGCCTATCTTTAAGTGTACATGTCATATGGTGAGCATATGTGTTTTATAGAATCACACCAATGATGAAGCTGAACTTGAAGACCTAATTCAGGGTTGAGCACTGGATTAGAAAGCATACTCTTAAACCAATGCAAAGTCCTAATCTGAATGGAGTTGGTTTCAGCCTGAGATTTTTGGATTATTAAAAAGTTTGTTTTTCAGATATGCTTCAAGGCAATTATTCTAAATACAGAAAATCTTACTATACACATAAGTCTATCATAGCATCATACGTGAAAATGAAAAATTGGTAATGACCTAAATGTTCAAAAGAGAAAAAGGATTAAATGACTTATTTCCTAGATGTATTTTAACATCAACCATTACAAATTATGCTTGTGAAGACTATGTAATAACATGGAAAACAGCAGGCCAGAACATCTAGAGTGCAATCGCAGTAATCAAACAGAAACAAGAAGCCTAAAACACACAAAAATGTAAATTATAGTTTTAGAGGAGGAAAAATGTTTTTCTATTTTTCTCAAACATTTTCCAAAACTTTTTTAATGAGTTTTTTGTTTTGTTTTGTTTTGTTTTGTTTTTGAGATGGAGTTTTGCTCTTTTTGCCCAGGCTGGAGTGCAACAGCGTGATCTCAGTTCACTACAGCCTCCGCCTCCTAGGTTCAAGTGATTCTCCTGCGTCAGCCTCCCGAGTAGCTGAGATTACAGGTGCACGCCACCACACCCGGCTAATTTTGTACTTTTAGTAGAGATGGGGTTTCACCATGTTGGCCAGGCTAGTCTTGAATTCCTGGCCTCAAGTGATCCACCCACCTCGGCCTCCCAAAGTGCTGGGATTACAGGCATAAGCCATGGTGCCCAGCCTAATAAGCATGTTTAATTTTGATACCTTATTCTTGTTACTAGTGGTGAATCCATACAGGTCTGTAGCAAATTCAATCCTTGCCTCCTTGGAGGGAAAGAATTCAGCTGAGGGGCAGATGTAGGTTTAAGGAACAGGAAGAGACTGAGGTAAGTTTTAGAGCAAGAGTGAAACTTTATGAAAAACTTATGGAGCAGGAATGAAAGGAAGTAAACTTCAAAGAGGGCCAAGTGGGCAACTTGAGAGATCCAAGTGCCTTGATCAACTCTCGACTTGGGGTTTTATACACTGGCATGGTTCTGGGTCTTCTTTCCTCCTCTGATTCTTCCCTTGGGGTGGGTTGTGCACATGCGCAGTGGCCTGCCAGCACTTGGGAGGGGCCACATGCGCAGTGTGTTTACTGAAGTTGTAGGCATCTTCACTTGAGGCATTTGTCCCTTGCCAGTTAAGTGTTCCTAGAAGAAGACCACACAGCAGTTAAACTTCACCATTTTGCCTCTTAGCACGCATGCATGAGCCCACTCGCCCCACTCCTGAGATCTTACCGGGAAGCCATTGGTCATTAGCTTCAGGTGTTTTTTGGGGGGTGGGGGTTTAGGTTGTTTTGTTTTGTTTTGAGATGGAGTCTCACTCTGTCACCCAGGCTGGAGTGCAGTGGCACAATCTCGGCTCACTGCAACCTCCACCTCCTGGGTTCAAGCGTTTCTCTTGCCTCAGCCTCCTGAGTAGCTGGGATTACAAGTGCACACCACCACACCTAGCTAATTTTTGTATTTTCAGTAGACAATGTGTTTCGCCATGTTGGCCAGACTGATCTCAGACTCCTGACCTCAAATGATCCACCCACCTTGGCCTCGCAAAATGTTGGGACTACAGGTGTGAACCACTGCTCCTGGCCCAGGTGTTTTCTGTCTATTGGAAGACTCTCTCTCCCTGGCATTGGCTGCAACCAGTTATTACTTTAGAGAGACAGTTTAACAACCCCCCGACCATCACTTGATGGTTGCCTGACATTCCTGGAGGGGCAACCTGTCTTGCCCTGATCATGTCTGCCTAACTACCTACCTACCTACTACCTACATTCTAAAAACGAACAATTTAAAAATCCCTTCCAGGAGGCTGAGTGTGAAAATTTCTCATTTTTGTCTTCTTTCATTCAGCAAATCTTTGCTAAGTTCCTCCTATGCTCCACCTACTTTTAACTTATAAACTAAATTTTTAGTACATTCAGTTGAAGTCAGGACTAGAATCTTATGGTAAAGAGATTTAGTAAAAATTAATCTAATTCATTCATCTGGGAAAATATTTACACGGCAATTAGGTGTAACACAATGTGGTAGGCCCTAGCTCGACAGTCAGAACATCTATTAGGCAGATTGCTTATGCCATAGTAACAAACAAACCCCAATGTCAGTGACTTCATACCACAAAGCTTTTCACCTATGCTAAATTTGAGACACATCAGGTGACTCCATATCTGAGCCCCTCTCCTGTTGCAGTCCTGCCATCTCACCCTTTGCCCTCCAAGATCTTAATGGTGGAGGAAATGATCAAGGTCACACAGCATTTTTAAGCATCTGGCCTGAAGTTGGCTCACATCATTTTGACCCATGTACCATTGGCTTGAAACCAGTCTTATGGCTGATATATGGCAAAGGAGGCTGGGAAATGCAGTCCTTTTTGCACCCAGAGGAAGAAAAAGAAATGAGATTTAGTAAACACATAGCTTTGTGTGTCACTGGCTAACTGGACATTTGATTAGACCATCATCTGTAAGAAGTACTAAAACATCACTGGAAAAAATCAGAAATAAGGTACTGACTGGTTAACTCATGTTTCTACATAACTGAGGTAGACTGTTTCCTTGAGTGGACATTTTTAAACACTCCTTGCCTGGACTGACCTATCTCTTTTCAGCATTTTTTAAATCAATGCCCAAGTTGCATGGTGCCACTACAAGCAGTAAAACTAATGATGAGACCAGTCATTTGATGGCTGCCTGAAGCTGGGGGTCACAGTTACCTCCTTGAATTCTAAAACTAAATAATGTACAACATAGTGGTGTCTACTAAGAGTGATTTTATCTAAGTTTAACCCCATAATCTATCACCCAAGAAGTGGTACACGCACAAACACATTTTCTCATGAAGAAAGAAGAAACTACAAAACAAAAACGCATTGGAAAACATGAAAGTCACATAAAAATACAAAAGTTGAATGTGCATATCATGTGGCTCAACTGTACAATTTTAACTAGTAGACTATAAGTTGCTATTCACCTCAACTATATAAATATTGAATAAATACTTATAGGATTTCAATCTGAGAGTGATAAATTATCCTGCCCCTTCCACCGTATCTTCTATGTGTAGAATAACACCTGGCACATGGCAGGCACTCAATAAACATCTGTTCAATAAATGAGTGAATGGGTATCCACATGCTTGTTTTCCTTGGACTAGCAACACTGTCATCACCTGGGAACTTTCAAACGTAGAATCTGGGGCCCCACTCTTGACCTGCTGAATAAGAATCTGCATTTTGGCTGGGCGCAGTGCTCACGCCTGTTATGCCAGCGCTTTGGGAGGCCGTGGCAGGCGGATCACCAGAGGTCAGGAGTTCGAGACCAGCCTGTCCAACATGATGAAAGCCCATCGCTACTAAAAATGCAAAAAAAAAAAAATTATCCAGGCATGGTGGCAGGTGCCTATAATCTCAGCTACTCAGAAGTCTGAGGCAGGAGAATAGCTTGAACCCGAGAGGCAGAGGATGTAGTGAGCCAAGATCTCACCACTGCACTCCAGTCTGGGTGACAGTGAGACTCTGCCTAAAAAAAAAAAAAAAAAAAGAATTTGCATTTTAACATGATCCCCATATAATTTGCATTCGCATGCAAGTGAAAGTTTGAGAAGCACTGAACCATATGACTCAATCTAGTCCTAAATTTATGAACCAAGTGTGCAGTTTTCCTCCTCCCAGAGCTCACAGTTTAGGCCGGGAGAGTGTTCTTAGCAGAGGCAAAAGCATAGCAAAGACCAAGAAGTGAGAAAAGAACAATGTGTCCTCTTCCCTGATCCTCTTTCACCATTGCATGTGATCTACATTAAAACGAGCGTTAGGAGGAGAATCAGCATTAACAGAGTCATCATGTTACCTAATGTGGGAAGTGGGAAGATAGGAAGGAACTATGGGAATAGTAACCTATCCCCAGCAAAACTGGCCAAAGTGCTATCTAAAAGTAAACTAAGTAATTTTGATAATGGCAAAAAAGTTAAGCAGTTCATATGAGTTCTCACAGCTAGTAAAGATATGAAGGACCTGGTTAGCTAATAAACATGAAAATCTCATTTTTTGAAGCAACAATTAAAAATCTCAAGATACACTTTCTTGGTTTTTGGTAAGCAATGTGGTTTGTTTTTGTTTAATTTTGTAATTGATTAATAACAATTATACCTATTAATGGGGCACATAGTGATGTTTTGATACACATAATGTATAATGATCAGATCAGGGTAATTAGTTTATCCATCATCTCAAACATTTATCAATTCTTTGTGTTGAGAATGTTCAGTATCCTCCCTCTAGCTATTTGAAACTATATGTTATTGTTAACTATAGTCATCCTACAGTGGTATAGGACACTAGAATTTATTCCTCCTATCTAGCTGTAATTTTGTAGTCTTTAATCTCTCCCTATCCCTCCCTTCCCCCTACGCATCCCAGCGTCTAGTATCCTCTGTTCTACTTTTTACTCCTATGAGATCAGCTTTTTTTAGCTTCCACGTATGAGTGAGAACATATGGTGCCTGACTCTCTGTGCCTGGCTTATTTCACTTAACATAATATCCTCCAGTTCCATCTATATTGCCAGGAATAACAGCGTTTCATTCTTTTTTTATGGCTGAATAATATTCCATTGCATACATACCAATTTTCTTTATCCATTCACCTGTTGTAGAACACCCAGGTTGATTCCATACCAAGATACACTTTTATAGCCACCTAATCTCCAAAAAAATCTGATCAGCCCAGTGTTAGTGGATGTGGAATGGGGGACAGGGTGTGAATTGGATTGACCACTTTCAACAACAATTTAGCATCAAAATAAATGTTGAAGATATATATACACTATGATCCTGCAGTTCTATTAGTAGGCATATAATCTAGAGAAATTTTGGCACATTTGCACTGTAAAACATGTACCAGAAATTTGTCATAGCAAAAAACTGAAAACAACCAATGTCCATCAACAATAGAAATTCATGCATAAGATAGGACCTATTCATGGCTGGGTGTAGTGGCTCATGCCTGTAATCCCAGCACTTTGGGAGGCCAAGGCGGTGGATCACCTGAGGTCAGGAGTTCAAGACCAGCCTGGCCAACATGGCAAAACCCCATCTCTACTAAAAATACAAAAATTAGCCGAGCATGGTGGTTGGCGCCTGTAATCTCAGCTACTAGAGGGGTGCTGAGACAGGAGAATTGCTGGAACCCGGGAGGCAGGGGTGGAAATGAGCCAAGATCGTGTCACTGCACTACAGCCTAGGCAACAGTGCAAGACTCAGTCTCAAAAAAAAAAGGGTATTCATACAATGGAAACTAACAAGTGGCAAAAATTAATGAACTGCAGGTCTCTGTATCAAATGAATGTGGCTGTAAAACACAAGGTTGAATAAAATAAGCAAGTCACAGAGAAATGTATGCTTATTATTTCATTTGTATAAAATTTTAAAATAGGTAAAACTAAACAGTTATAATGTTTAAAAGTGTATTCACAGATAAACTATTTCAAATAAAACAAGGAATAACTGACACAAAATTTAAGAAAGTGTCTACCTCTTATGGAGAGAAAAGGGATAGAATTAGAAGAAGCACACAGAAGCCATCTCAGATCATGCTACTCCACGCATGATCGTTGGCCCACCAGTATCTGTGTCACCTGGTAGCCTGTTAGAAATACAGAATCTCCTAAGGTTTGTATGGTTTTAGGTCTAACATTTAAGTCTTTAATCCACCTTGAATTAATTTTTGTATAAAGTGTAAGGAAGGTATCCAGTTTCTGCTTTCTACTTATGGCTAGCCAGTTTTCCCAGCACCATTTATTAAATAGGGAATCCTTTCCCCATTTCTTGTTTCTGTCAAGTTTGTCAAAGATCAGATGGTTACAGATGTGTGGTATTATTTCTGAGGGCTCTGTTCTGTTCCATTGGTCTATATCTCTGTTTTGGTTCCAGTACCATGCTGTTTTGTTACTGTAGCCTTGTAGTATAGTTTGAAGTCAGGTAGCGTGATGTCTCCAGCTTTGTTCTTTTGGTTTAGGATTGTCTTGGCAATGCAGGCTCTTTTTTGGTTCCAGATGAACTTTAAAGTAGTTTTTTCCAATTCTGTGAAGAAAGTCATTGGTAGCTTGATAGGGATGGCATTAAATCTATAAATTACCTTGGGCAGTATGGCCGTTTTCACAATATTGATTCTTCCTATCCATGAGCATGGAATGTTTTTCCATTTGTTTGTGTCCTCTTTTATTTCATTGAGCAGTGGTTTGTAATTCTCCTTGAAGAGATCCTCCACATCCTGTGTAAATTGGATTCTGGAGTTCACTCATGATTTGGCTGTCTGTTTGTCTGTTATTGGTATATAGGAATGTTTGTGATTTTTGCACATTGATTTTGTATCCTGAGACTTTGCTGAAGTTGCTTATCAGCTTTTGGTCTGAGATGATGGGGTTTTCTAAATATACAATCATGTCATCTGTAAACAGGGACAAATTTACTTCCTCTTTTCCTAATTGAATACCCTTTATTTCTTTCTCTTGCCTGATGGCCCTGGCCAGAACTTCCAACACTATGTTGAATAGCAGTGGTGAGAGAGGGCATCCCTGTCTTGTGCCAGTTTTCAAAGGGAATGCTTCCAGTTTTTGCCCATTCAGTATGATATCGGCTGTGGGTTTGTCATAAATAGCTCTTATTATTTTGAGATATGTCCCATCAATTCCTAATTTATTGTGAGTTTTTAGCATGAAAGGCTGTTGAATTTTGTCAAAGGCCTTTTCTGCATCTATTGAGATAATCATGTGGTTTTTGTCTTTGGTTCTGTGAAAACCTAGGCAATACCATACAGGACATAGGCATGGCCAAGGACTTCATGTCTAAAACACCAAAAGCAATGGCAACAAAAGCCAAAACTGAGAAATGGGATCTAATTAAAGAGCTTCTGCACAGCAAAAGAAACTACCATCAGAGTGAACAGGCAACCTACAGAATGGGAGAAAATTTTTGCAATCTACCCATCTGACAAAGGGCTAATATCCAGAATCTACAAAGAACTTAACAAATTTACAAGAAAAAATCAAACAACCCCATCAAAAAGTGGGCAAAGGATATGAACAGACACTCTTCAAAAGAAGACATTTATGCAGCCAACAGACACATGAAAAAATGCTCATCATCACTGGCCATCAGAGAAATGCAAATCAAAACCACAATGAGATACCATCTCACACCTGTTAGAATGGCAATCATTAAAATGTCAGGAAACAACAGGTGCTGGAGAGGATGTGGAGAAATAGGAACAGTTTTACACTGTTGGTGGGACTGTAAACTAGTTCAACCATTGTAGAAGACAGTGTGGTGATTCCTCAAGCATCTAGAACTAGAAATACCATTTGACCCAGCGATCCCATTACTGGGTATATACCCAAAGGATTATAAATCATGCTGCTATAAAGACACATGCACACATATGTTTATTGGGGCACTATTCACAATAGCAAAGACTTGGAACCAACCCAAATGTCTATCAATGATAGACTGGATTAGGAAAATATGGCACATATACACCATGGAATACTATGCAGCCATAAAAAAGGATGAGTTTATGTCCTTTGTAGGGACATGGATGCAGCTGGAAACCATCATTCTAAGCAAACTTTCGCAAGGACAGAAAACCAAACTCCACATGTTCTCACTCATGGTGGGAATTGAACAATGAGAACACTTGGACACAGGATGGGAAACATCACATACCGGGGCCTGTCATGTCGTGGGGGGAGGGAGGAGGGATAGTATTAGGAGAAATACCTAATGTAAATGACGAGTTAATGGGTGCAGCACACCAACATGGCACATGTATACATATGTAACAAACCTACACGTTGGGCACATGTACCCTAGAACTTAAAGTATAATAATAATAAAATAATAAAATAAAATAAAATAAAGAAATACAGAATCTCAGACTCACATACTTACTGAATCAGAATCTACACTTTAAAATGATCCCCAGGTGATTCATAAGCTACTAAAGATATTTGTAAAGTTCTATTTCTAATGTGGATGGTGCAAAAATGGGTGTTTATTTTAGCAATATTCTTTAAATGCCAGAAGTTTTAATACACTTTTGCATTTATCATATATTTTATAATTTAATAATATTTTGGGGCCAGGCACCATGGCTCACACCTGTAATCCCAACACTTTGGGAGACCGAGGCAAGTAGATCGTTTGAGCCCAGGAGTTCAAGACCAGCCTGGGCAACATGGTGAAACCCCGTCTCTATTATAGATTTTTTTAAAAGAAAAATAATATTTTTGAAGTATATAGTTTTAATGATGTTTTATTTTAAAGTATATATAAAGACAGAAACAAAAATGAAGACCGCAAAGATGACAAAGAACTGAAACCAAACCCAGATATTTAGACTCAAAATCCAGGGCTATTCTCACTATAATGATATAATAAGGCCCACTACCTTTTTTTTTTTTTTTTTTTTTTAACATCTCTTGTGCTGCATCAGTAAACAGAACTTTGGTTAGTTTTATGAAATGCACCATCTAATCCCTTGTTTTCTGGGAAAAAGAAACCGCAATGACATGGAGTTAAGAATGGCCCGGCACGGTGGTGGCTCAGGCGGGGCGCAGTGGTGGCTCATGCCTGTAATCCCAGCACTTCGGGAGGCCGAGGCAGGCGGATCACCTGAGGTCGGGAGATCGAGACTAGCCTAGCCAAAATAGTGAAACCCCGTCTCTACTAAAAATACAAAAACTAGCGAGGTGTGGTGGCGAGCGCCTGTAATCCCAGCTACACTGGAGGCTGAGGCAGGAGAATTGCTTGAACCTGCGAGGTGGAGGTTGCCATGAGTGGAGATCATGCCACTGCACTCCAGCCTGGGCAGCAGAGTGAGACTCCATCTCAAAAAAAAACGAATGTGGATACCGCCTCCCTCACGAACACTCATTCGCAGACTGTAAAGCATCCTCACCCTCCTAGCCAGCAAGCATATGGTACCATGCGGCAAAGGTACAGCAAAGATAGGCTTGAGACTCAAGCTCCACCTTCCTCCTCAGTAGCAAAGGAATAAGGTCCACTATCTGAGTGTTTGCCCCAAGACAGTAAGTGAACTGACTCCGATGAATTTATCCATTTCTTTTCTTTTCTTTTTTGAGATGGAGTTTCACTCTTGTCGCCCAAGCTGGAGTGCACTGGCAGGATCTTGGCTCCCTGCAACCTCCGCCTCCCAGGTTCAAGTGATTCTCCTGTCTTAGCCTCCAGAGTAGCTGGGATTACAGGTGCCTGCCACCACGCCCAGCTAACTTTTGTATTTTTTTAGTAGAGACGGTTTCACCAAGTTGGCCAGGCTGGTTTTGACGTCAGGTGATCCGCCCACCTCAGCCTCCCAAAGTGCTAGGATTACAGGTGTAAGCCACCGCACCCGGCCGAATTTATCTATCTCTAATGGTCGTGCTGCAACTGGATGGACAAAATCCCATGATAAAAATCGATAAACTACTAGAAGCTTCAGTGGTTTGATCATTTTCATTTCAATATTCTGGAATGGGGGGTGGGTAGGAAAGCTATTTTCCCATTCAGACAGTCCCTGCCTTTAATAATACATAATGCTTTCCGGGAAAATGTTTTGGAAAGTAGAATGCCTGAAATTTGAACTTTGTACTTAAATGTTTTATTTGGTGGGGGAAGGAGGAGGAAGGGAGGAAAGGACGGAATTCAATCCATAGAGCTAGAGAAAAAAATTAACGAAGTCTCAAACATGATATAAATGCTTAACTTGATTTTACATCTGAATGTTACACACTGTGTGCAGATATTTAAACTATTAAAAATAGATTATATTGTATTTTATTTATTTGTATTGAGATGGAGTCTCGCTCTGTCACCGAGGCTGGAGTGTAGTGGCGTGATCTTGGCTCACTGCAACCTCCGCCTCCCAGATTCAAGCGATTCTCCTGCCTCAGCCTCCCGACTAGTTGAGACTACAGGCATGCGCCACTACGCCCAGCTAATTTTTGTATTTTCAATAGAGACGGGGTTTCACCATGTTGCTTGGCCACGATGGTCTCGATCTCTTAACCTCGTGATCCGCCCGCCTCGGCCTCCCAAAGTGCTGGGATTACAGGTGTGAGCCACTGCACCCAGCAAAAACAGATTACATTTTTTTGCCATCAAATTTAATTTTCTGGTGTATCAAATTTAATTTTCTGGTGTATCCTTGCAACTCAAAATCCTTGTTCATTCAGTTTACTTGAAATGATATTTGGTATATTCCTTCTCTCAGGGTTCATAAAGTACCAAGGAATAAGAATGGGACAGAGAGGGATACCTGCATATTGGCATTTACTATAACATCTTATTCCCATTTGCTTTCCAACTGCCAAACCATGTTGATCATATTTATGACTCCATGTCCCAAAAGGAAATCCTCTCCAGGCTCTCAGCTACTCCTTTTTCCCTCTCAGAGGGCAGTGGGCACATCCATCCACTCTCCCATGCCACTCTGGGTCCATAGGAATATTGTCTCAGACCCTCTCTGCCTGGCACTGCCACACGAACATTTCTTCTCAATGTCTACACTTCAAAAAGTACAGAAGCAGCCGAATGGGGTGACTCACGTCTGTAATCCCAACACTTTGGTAGGCCGAGGTGGGCAGATCACAGGTCAAGAGATAGAGACCATCCTGGCCAACATGGTGAAACCCCATCTCTACTAAAAATACAAAAAAATTAACTGGACTTGGTGGTGCATGCCTGTAGTCTCAGCTACTGGGGAGGCTGAGGCAGGAGAATCACTTGAACCTGGGAGGCGGAGGTTGCAGTGAGCCAAGATCGTGCCACTGCACTCGAACCTGGGTAACAGAGCAAGACTCCGTCTCAAAAAAAAAAAAAAGAAAGAGAAAAAAGGTGCAGAGGTTCTAGCAAGTTGGGCCACTGGATGGATTCCTCCTTAAAGATTCACCAGACTTAGAGCTCACTTCTCCTCTGACTGCCTTCACTTTACAAGTCTAAGGAATTTGTTTCTAGTCTTTAAGAGAAAAGAAGGCACTGGAAAAACTGGCTCTGACTGATCACATGTGTCTGTGGTTAAGGCCTGAGTTTATTCTCTGGGTTATTCTCTGACTTTATTCTCAGGATGGTTCTAGCTTTTGAAGTTCAAAAGTTTTTTAATCACAAAGGTTTTATCTCTGCCTTGAGTTTCCAAAACATATTTTAAACCTCAAAGGCCAAGGATTGACTTCTTTGGTATCTGCACTATGCTGCAACAACCCTATCCCGAAGCATGGCTGCCAAGAGGTCAAGTTTGAACTGGGAAGGACCCCTGGGTTAAAAAATATATATATTATCTGGAAATAAAACCTGATATATCAAAATAATATTCTGCTACACGTAATTGTAAAGATCCACACATTTGTTCCATGACTGCACCTTATTTTTAGCCACAAGCTTTGCCAACATACTTATAACATTTTGTACATGTGTTTTAAGTTTGTTTTCTTTTGTAATTGAACACAGTTGTCAGATCTGCTTAAATTTGATAAGCATCGAAATTTACTGTTTTTGGCATACTGAATGATAGCTTCCTTTGACACAATTGGAAAATCATTAACATCAGCACTTTATTTTTCCATTTCCACTATACTTTTATAAATAAGGGCAAATATGCAACAAAATGTTCAAGTAACTGCGCAGACATTGCCATATTTAGATGGCAACACTGCTAAAATGAAACTATTGCCTGGCAGACGACAGTAACATAATGTAACTTGAAATAGTTATTTGTCTACTAAAATAAGAAAGTCAAAATTTGGTATAGAAAAGTTTAGAAGTGTTTATGTATATTATATGGAAATGATAGTCATATAAAAGCTAATGACTACCTGCATTTTGATTCATTAATTTTTGTTCATCTTCACCTGGCTCCATATCTCTTAAATGTAAGCAATTATTTAAAAAATTATTTGTAACAGCTTTATTTAGATACAATTCACATACCATACAATTCACCCATTTAAAGTATATAATTCAGAGGCCGAGGTTGGTGGATCACTTGAGGTCAGGAGTTCGAGACCAGCCTGGCCAACATGGTGAAACCTCGTCTCTACTAAAAATACAAAAATTTGCGGGGCGTGGTGGTGAGTGCCTGTAATCCCAGCTACTCGGGAGGCTGAGCCACGAGAATCGCTTGGACCCGGGAGGTGGAGGTTGCAGTGAACCGAGATCATGCCATTGTACTGCAGCCTGGGCAACAAGAGTGAAACTCTCTCTCAAAAAATAAAATAAAAATAAAGTATACAATTCAATGATTTTTAGTGTATTTACAGAGCTGTACAACCATCACCACAATCAATTTTAGAAAATTTTCATTATCCGAAAAAGAAGCCCTGTACTCTTTAGCCACCATCTGCCAATCCCTCTATACTCCGCAGTTCTTCGCAGTCACTAGTCTACTTTCTGTCACAATAATTTGCCTATTTTGACATTTTATATAAATGGAATCACAAAAAACTGTGTTAGAGATGGGTTTCTTTCACTTAACTAAATGTTTCTAAGTTTATCCATGAAATGCCTTGTATCAGTACTTCATTCCTTCTTATGGCTGAATAATATTCCATTGTATGGATACATGGCTACACTACTCTTTATTTATTTATTTATTTATTTATCAGTTAGTAGATATTTGGATTGTTTCTACCTTTCAGCTATTGTGAACAATACTGCTATTAACATTCATGTACAAATTTTTGCATGAACATATATTTTCAATTCTCTTGGTTATACATCTAGGAGAGGAATTGCTGGGCTATAGGGAAACTGTGTTTAACCTTTTGAGGAATTGTCAGACTGTTTTCCAAAGTGGCTGCATCATTTTACCTTTCCACCAACAGTGCCTGAGGGTTTCAATTTCCCCACATTCTCACCAACACTTGTTATTATCTGTCTTTTATTATTATAGCCATCCTAATGAATATGAAACAGTATCTCATTGTGGTTGTGATTTGCATATTCCTGATAACTAAAATCTCGAGCACCTTTTCATGTGCTTATAGGTCATTTTGATATCTTCTTTGGAAACAACTGTCTATTCCAATCCTGTGCTCATTATTAGTTGGGTTATTTATCTTTTTATTATTGATTTATAAGAGTTCTTATGCAATCTAGATAAAAATCCTTTAACCAATATGTGATATTCAAATATTTCACCCATTGAATAGCTTTCCTTTTCATTCTCTTGTTAATGTCCTTTAATTTATTTTTCTATGTTTTTCTAGAATTTTTTATTATTGTACTTTAAGTTCTAGGGTACATGTGCACAACATGCAGGTTTGTTACATATGTATACAGGTGTTGATTTGCTGCACCCATTAACTCGTCATTTACATTAGGTATTTCTCCTAATGCTACCCCTCCCCCACTGCCCCACCCCATAACAGGCCCCAGTGTGTGATGTTCCCCGCCCAGTGTGCAAGTGTTCTCATTGTTCAATTCCTACCCTAAGTGAGAACATGCGGAGTTTGGTTTTCTGTCCTTGCGAAAGTTTGCTCAGAATGATCGTTTCCAGCTTCATCCATGTACCTACAAAGGACATAAATTCATCCTTTTTTATGGCTGCATAGTATTCCATGGTATATATGTGCCACATTTTCTTAATCCAGTCTATCATTGATAGACATTTGGGTTGGTTCCAAGTCTTTGCTATTGTGAATAGTGCCCCAATAAACATATGTGTGCATGCGTCTTTATAGCAGCATGATTTATAATCCTTTGGGTATATACCCAGTAATGGGATGGCTGGGTCAAATGGTATTTCTAGTTCTAGATGCTTGAGGAATCACCACACTGTCTTCTACAATGGTTGAACTAGTTTACAGTCCCACCAACAGTGTAAAACTGTTCCTATTTCTCCACATCCTCTCCAGCACCTGTTGTTTCCTGACATTTTAATGATTGCCATTCTAACAGGTGTGAGATGGTATCTCATTGTGGTTTTGATTTGCATTGCCCTGATGGCCAGTGATGATGAGCATTTTTTCATGTGTCTGTTGGCTGCATAAATGTCTTCTTTTGAAAAGTGTCTGTTCATATCCTTTGCCCACTTTTTGATGGGGTTGTTTGATTTTTTCTTGTAAATTTGTTAAGTTCTTTGTAGATTCTGGATGTTAGCCCTTTGTCAGATGGGTAGATTGCAAAAATTTTCTCCCATTCTGTAGGTTGCCTGTTCACTCTGATGGTAGTTTCTTTTGCTGTGCAGAAGCTCTTTAGTTTAATTATATTCCATTTGTCTATTTTAGCTTTTGTTGCCATTGCTTTTGGTGTTTTAGTCATGAAGTCCTTGCCCATGCCTATGTCCTGAATGGTATTGCCTAGGTTTTCTTCTAGGGCTTTTATGGTTTTAGGTTGAATATCTAAGTCTTTAATCCATCTTGAATTAATTTTTTTATAAGGTGTAAGGAAGGGATCCAGTTTCAGCTTTCTACTTATGGCTAGCCAGTTTTCCCAGCACCATTTATTAAATAGGGAACTCTTTCCCTATTTCTTGTTTTTGTCAGGTTTGTCAAAGATCAGATGGTTGTAGATGTGTGATGTGATTTCTGAGGGCTCCGTTCTGTTCCATTGGTCTATATCTCTGTTTTGTACCAGTACCATGCTGTTTTGGTTACTGTACTTTGTAGTATAGTTTGAAGTCAGGTAGCGTGATGCCTCCAGCTTTGTTCTTTTTGCTAAGGATTGTCTTGGCAATGCAGGCTCTTTTTTGGTTCCATATGAACTTTAAAGTAGCTTTTTTCAATTCTGTGAAGAAAGTCATTGGTAGCTTGATGGGGATGGCATTAAATCTATAAATTACCTTGGGCAGTATGGCCGTTTTCACAATGTTGATTCTTCCTATTCATGAGCATGGAATGTTCTTCCATTTGTTTGTGTCCTCTTTTATTTCATTGAGCAGTAGTTTGTAGTTCTCCTTGAAGAGATCTTTCACATCCCTTGTAAGTTGGAGTCCTAGGTATTTTATTCCCTTTGTAGCAATTGTGAATGGGAGTTCACTCATGATTTCACTGTCTGTCTGTTATTGGTGTATAAGAATGCTTGTGATTTTTGCACATTGGTTGTGTATCCTGAGACATTGCTGAAGTTGCTTATCAGCTTAAGGAGATTTTGGGCTGAGATGATGGGGTTTTCTAAATATACAATCATGTCATCTGCAAACAGGGACAATTTGACTTCCTCTTTTCCTAATTGAATACCCTTTCTTTCTTTCTCTTGCCTGATTGCCCTGGCCAGAACTTCCAACACTATGTTGAATAGGAGTGGTGAGAGAGGGCATCCCTGTCTTGTGCCAGTTTTCAAAGGGAATGCTTCCAGTTTTTGCCTATTCAGTATGACACTGGCAGTGGGTTTGTCATAAATAGATCTTATTATTTTGAGATATGTTCCATCAATACCTAGTTTGTTGAGAGTTTTTAGCATGAAGGGCTGTTGAATTTTGTCAAAGGCCTTTTCTGCATCTATTGAGATAATCATGTGGTTTTTGTCTTTGGTTCTGTTTATGTGATGGATTACTTTTATTGATTTGCATATGTTGAACCAGCCTTGCATCTCAGGGATGAAGCCAACTTGATCTTGGTGGATAAGCTTTTTGATGTGCTGCTGGATTCAGTTTGCCAGTATTCTATTGAGGATTTTCACATCAATGTTTATCAGGGATATTGGTCTAAAATTCTCTTTTTTTGTTGTGTCTCTGCCAGGCTTTGGTATCAGGATGATGCTGGCCTCATAAAGTGAGTTAGGGAGGATTCCTTCTTTTTCTATTGATTGGAATAGTTTCAGAAGGAATGGTACCAGCTCCTCTTTGTACCTTTGGTAGAATTCGGCTATGAATCTGTCTGGCCCTGGACTTTTTTTGGTTGGTAGGCTATTAATTATTGCCTCAATTTCAGAACTTGTTACTGGTCTATTCAGGGATTTGACTTCTTCCTGGTTTAGTTTTGGGTGGGTGTATGTGTCCAGGAATTTATCCATTTCTTCTAGATTTTCTAGTTTATTTGCATAGAGGTGTTTATAGTATTCTCTGAAGGCAGTTTGTATTTCTGTGGGATCAGTGGTGATATCCCCTTTATCTTTTTTTTTTTTTTTTTTTTTTTTTTTTTTTTTTTTTTTTTTTTTGGTGTATTTGATTCTTCTCTCTTTTCTTCTTTATTAGTCTTGCTAGCGGTCTATCAATTTTGTTGATCTTTTCAAAAAACCAGCTCCTGGATTCATTGATATTTTGAAGGGTTTTTATGTCTCTATCTCCTTCAATTCTACTCTGATCTTAGTTATTTCTTGCCTTCTGCTAGCTTTTGAATGTGTTTGCTCTTACTTCTCTAGTTCTTTCAATTGTGGTGTTAGGGTGTTGATTTTAGATCTTTCCTGCTTTCCTTTGTGGGCATTTAGTGCTGTAAATATCCCTCTACACACTGCTTTAAATGTGTCCCAGAGATTCTGGTATGTTGTGTCTTTGTTCTCATTGGTTGCAAAGAACATCTTTATTTCTGCGTTCATTTCGTTATTTACCCAGTAGTCATTCAGGAGCAGGTTGTTCAGTTTCCATGTAGTTGTGTGGTTTTGAGTGAGTTTCTTAATCCTGAATTGTAATTTGATTGCACTGTGGTCTAAGAGACAGTTTATTGTGATTTCTATTCTTTTACATTTGCTGAGGAGTGCTTTACTTCCAACTATGTGGTCAATTTTGCAATAAGTACAATGTGGTGCTGAGAAGAATGTATATTCTGTTGATTTGGGGGTTGAGTTCTGTAGATATCTATTAGGTCTGCTTGGTGCAGAGCTGAATTCAAGTCATGGATATCCTTGTTAACCTTCTGTCTCATTCATCTGTCTAATATTGACAGTAGAGGGTTAAAGTCTCCCATTATTATTGTGTGGGAGTCTAAGTCTCTTTGTAGGTCTCTAAGGACTTGCTTTATGAATCTGGGTGCTCCTGTATTGGATGCATACATATTTAGGTTAGCTCTTCTTGTTGAATTGATCCCTTTACCATTATGTAATGGCCTTCTTTGTCTCTTTTGGTCTTTGTTGGTTTAAAGTCTGTTTTATCAGAGACTAGGATTGCAACCCCTACTTTTTTTTGCTTTCCATTTGTTTAGTAGATCTTCCTCCCTCCCTTTATTTGGAGCCTATGTGTGTCTCTGCACACGAAATGGGTCTGCTGAATACAGCACACTGATGGGTCTTGACTCTTTATCCAATTTGCCAATCTGTGTCTTTTAACTGGGGCATTTAGCCCATTTACATTTAAGATTAATATTGTTGTGGTGGCGGGCGCCTGTAGTCTCAGCTACTTGGGAGGCTGAGGCGGGAGAATGGCGTGAACCCGGGAGGCGGAGCTTGCAGTGAGCCGAGATCACGCCACTGCACTCCAGCCTGGGAGACACAGCGAGACTCCGTCTCAAAAAAAAAAAAAAAAAAAGATTAATATTGTTATGTGTGAATTTGATCCTGTCATTATGATGTTAGCTGGTTATTTTGCCCGTTAGTTGATGCAGTTTCCTCCTAGCATTAACAGTCTTTACAATTTGGCATGTTTTTGCAGTGGCTGGTACCAATTGTTCCTTTCCATGTTTAGTGCTTCCTTCAGGAGCTCTTGTAAGACAGGCCTGGTGATGACAAAATCTCTCAGCATTTGTTTGTCTGTAAAGGATTTTATTTCTCCTTCATTTATGAAGCTTTGTTTGTCTGGATAGGAAATTCCAGGTTGAAAAATCTTTTCTTTAAGAATGTTGAATGTCAGCCCCCACTCTCTTCTGGCTTGTAGAGTTTCTGCTGAGAGATCCGCTGTTAGTCTGATGGGCTTCCCTTTGTGGATAACCCGACCTTTCTCTCTGGCTGCCCTTAACATTTTTTCCTTCATTTCAACCTTGGTGAATCTGACAATTATGTGTCTTGGAGTTGCTCTTCTTGAGGAGTATCATTGTGGTGTTCTCCGTATTTCCTGAATTTGAATGTTGGCCTGCCTTGCTAGGTTGGGGAAGTTCTCCTGGATAATATCCTGAAGATAGTTTTCCAGCTTGGTTCCATTCTCTCCATCACTCTCAGGTACACCAATCAAACGTAGATTTGGTGTTTTCACATAGTCCCATATTTCTTGGAGGCTTTGTTTGTTTTTACTCTTTTTTCTCTAAACTTCCCTTCTCGCTTCATTTCATTAATTTGATCTTCAATCACTGATACCCTTTCTTCCACTTGATTGAATCAGATACTGAAGCTTGTGCATGCATCACGCAGTTCTTGTGCCATGGTTTTGAGCTGCATCAGGTCATTTAAGGTCTTCTCTACACTGTTTATTCTAGTTAGCCGTTCAGCTAATCTTTTTTCAAGATTTTTAGCTTCCTTGCGATAGGTTCGAACATCCTCCTTTAGCTCAGAGAAGTTTGTTATTACTGACCTTCTGAAGCCTACTTCTGCTAACTTGTCAAAGTCATTCGCCATCCAGCTTTGTTCCATTGCTTGCAAGGAGCTGCAATCCTTTGGAGGAGAAAAGGCTCTATGGTTTTTAGAATTTTCAACTTTTCTGCTCTGGTTTCTCCCCATCTTTGTGGTTTTATCTACCTTTGGTCTTTGACGATGGTAACCTACAGATGGGGTTTTGGTGTGGATGTCCTTTTTCCTGATGTTGATGCTATTCCTTTCTGTTTGTTAGTTTTTCTTCTAACAGTCAGGTCCCTCAGATGCAGGTCTGTTGGAGTTTGCTGGAGGTCCACTCCAGACCCTGTTTGCCTAAGTATCACCAGCAGAGGCTGCAGAACAGCAAATATTGCAGAACTGAAAATATTGCTGCCTGATCCTTCCTCTGGAAGCCTCATCTCAGAGGGGCACCCAGCTGTATGAGGTGTCAGTCGGCCACTACTGGGAGGTGTCACCAAGTTAGGCTACACAGGGGTCAGGGACCCACTTAAGGAGGCAGTCTGTCCATTCTCAGAGCTCAAACACCATGCTGGGAGAACCACGGCTCTCTCCAGAGCTGTCAGACGGGCACGTTTAAGTCTGCAGAAGTTTCTGCTGCCTTTTGTCCAGCTATGCCCTGCCCCCGGAGATGGAGTCTACAGAGGCAGGTGGGCCTCACTGAGTTGTGGTGGGCTCCACCCAGTTTGAGCTTCCTGGCCACTTTGTTTACCTACTCAAGTCTCAGCAATAGTGGACACCCCTCCCCCAGCCAGGCTTGCCATCTCACAGTTTGATCTTGGACTGCTGTGCTAGCAGTGAGCAAGGCTCCCTGGGCATGGGACCTGCTGAGTCAGGCACGGGATATAATCTCCTGGTGTGCCGTTTGCTAAGACCGTTGGAAAAGTGCAGTATTTAGGTGGGAGTGTCCTGATTTTCCCAGTACAGTCTGTCACGGCTTCCCTTGGCTAGGAAAGGGAAATCCCCCAACCCCTTGTGCTTCCCAGGTGAGGCGGTGCCCCACCCTGCTTCGGCTCACCCTCCATGGGCTGTACCCACTGTCCAACCAGTCCCAATGAGATGAACCAGGTACCTCAGTTGGAAATGAAGAAATCACTCATCTTCTGCGTCGATCACGCTGGGAGCTGCAGACCAGAGCTGTTCTTATTAGGCCATCTTGAAACACTGCAATGTCCTTTAATTTTTATCTATAAAAATCATAGCAATTTATCTATTGTTATGGACTGAATTGTGTCCCCTGCCTCCAAAATTCATGTGTTGAAGCTCTAATCTCCAGTGTAATGGTATTTGGAGATGGGGCCTTTGGGAGATAATAGATTTAGATGAGGTCATGAGGGGTGGAGCCCTCATGATAGAATTAGTGCCTTTGTAAGAAGAGACACCAGAGAATGTGCTCTCTCTCTCTCTCACTTTCTTCTCTGTGTGAGGACACAGTGAGAAGGTAGCTGACTGCAAGTCAGGAAGAAAGCCTTCACAAGAACGCAACCATGCTGGCACCTGATCTCAGATTTCTAGCCTCCAGAACCAGAAGCCAATAAATTTCTGTTATTTAGGCCACCCAGACTATGGTATTTTGTCATAGCAGCTCACGCTAAGACATCTGTTTTACCTTTTGTTTCTAATGCTTTTGATGTCATATCCAAAAATCCATTGCCAAATCTAAGATCATAAAGATTTACCCCCTATATTTTCTTCTAACAGTTGTATGGTTTCAGGTCTTACATTTAAGTCTCTGATCCATTTTGACTTAATGTTTATATACAGTGTGAGGTAGGAATCAAATTTCATTATTTCACATGTGGATATCCAGGTGTCTCAACAACGTCTGTGAAAGAGATGGTTCTCTCTTCACATCAAAAATCAACTGGGGCCAGATGCGGTGGCTCATACCTGTAATCCCAGCACTTTGGGAGGCTGAGGCAGGTGGATCACTTGAGGGCAGGAGTTTGAGACCAGCCTGGCCAATATGGTGAAACCCTCTCTCTACTAACAATACAAAAATTAGCTGGGTGTGGTGGCACACATCTGTAATCCCAACTACTGGGAAGGCTGAAGCAGGAGAATCACTTGAACCTAGGAGGTGGAGATTGTAGTGAATTGAGGTCATGCCACTGCACTCCAGCCTAGGAGACAGAACAAGACTCCATCTCAAAAAAAAAAAAAAAAAAAAAAAAAAAAAAAGAAAAAGAAAAGAAAAAAAAATCAATTGGCTGTAAATATATGGGCTTATTTTTGGACTCTGAGTTGTATTCCATTCTATATGTCTATTCTTATGCCACTTCCATATTGTCCTAATTACTGTAGCTTTGTAGTAAGTTCTGAAATTGGGAAGCATGAGTCCTCCAACTTTGTTTTTCTTTTTCAAGAATGTTGTGGCTACTCTAGATCCTTTGAATTCCAATATGATTTTAGGATCAGCTTCTCCATTTCGCTAAGAAGCCAGCTTGAATTTTGACAGGGACTGTGTTGATTTGAAGATCAGTTTGGGGAGTATTGCCATCTTAAAAATATTAAGCCAGGCATGGTGTCTCACAACTGTAATCCCAGCACTTTGGGAGGACAAGGCAGGTGGATTGCCTGAGCTCAGGAGTTTGAGACCAGCCTGGGCAACACAGTGAAACCCTGTCTCTACTAAAATACAAAAAATTAGCCAGGCATGGTAGTGTAGTGACATGTACCTGTAATCCTAGCTACTCGGGAGGCTAAGGCAGTAGAATCTCTTGAAACTGGGAAGCGAGGGTTACAGTGAGCAGAGATGATGTATGATGTTAGCTGTGGGTTTTTTTGTAGATGTCCTTTATCAGGTTAAGAAATTTATCTTCTATTTCTAGTTTGTTGAGTGTTTTTATCGTAAGAGCAGGTTACATTTTTGCAAATGTTTTTTTCCTGCATCTATGGGAACACAGCTATTATTTTTTGTCCTATTGGTTGATTTTTGGATGCTAAACCAATCTTATAATACATTGATAGGGCCAGGCGCGGTGGCTCAAGCCTGTAATCCCAGCACTTTGGGAGGCCGAGGCAGGCAGATGACCTGAGGTCAGGAGTTTGAGACCAGTCTGGTCAACATGGCGAAACCTGGTCACTACTAAAAATATAAAAATTAGCCATGTGTGGTGGCGGGTGCCTGTAATCCCAGCTACTCAGGAGGCTGAGGCATGAGAATCACTTGAATCCAAGAGGCGGAGGTTGCAGCGAGCCAAGATCGTACCATTGCACTCTAGCCTTGGGGATAGAGCGAGGCTTTGTCTCTAAAAAAATAAATCACTGGGATAAGTTTAACATGCTCATGGTGTACAAGCATTTTTATATGTTGATAAACCCTGTTTACTAGTTTTTTTGTTTGTTTTTTGTTTTTTGAGAATTTGGGAGTCTGTCTTCTCATTTGGGTTTTTTTGTTTGTCTGTCTTGGGGAGGGTCTTGAGACAGGGTCTTGCTCTGTCACCCAGGCTGGAGTGCAGTGGTGTGATAACAGCTCACTGCAGCCCCTACCTCCCAGGCTCAAATGATCTTCCCACTTTAGCCTCCCAAGTAGCTGGGACTACTGGCGTGCACCACCACACCCAGCTAATTTTTAATGTTTTTTGTAGAGATGGGGGTCTCACTATGTTGTGCAGGCTGGCCTTGAACTCCTAGGCTCAAAGTTGTTCTCTCACCTCAGTTTCTTAAAGGGCTGGGATTATAGGTGTGAGCCACCATACCCAGCCAGGGTCTATATTCGTAAAGATATTGATCTGCAGTTTTATTTTTATGTCTTTGTCTGGTTTTGGTATCAAGATAATACTGACCTCATAGAATAAACTGAAAAGTGTTCATCCTTTTTTTTTTTTTTGATAAGTTTGTAAATATTTCTATTAATTCTTCTTTAAATGGTTGCTACAATTTGCCTGAGAAGAAATCTAGGCCTGAATGTTTGTTGTTGTTGTTGTTGTTGTTGTTGGCAATTTTATGTTACTTGTCCAATATTTTTACTTGATAAAGATCTGTTCAAAATTTCTATTTCTTCTTGAGTCACCTTTGGTAATTTGACTCTTTTCAGGGATTTATTCACTTTATCTAAATTATCTAATTTATTGACATACTATTGTTCATAGTATTATTTTATAATCCTTTTTATTTCTGTTAGGTCAGTAGTGATGCCCCTTTTTCATTTCTGATTTTAGCAGTTTGAGTCTTCTCTTTTTCTCTTACTCAGTCTAGCTAAAATGTTTGTTGATTTTGTTGACCTTTTCAAGGAATTGGCTTTTGGGTTTGATTTTTTTTCTCTATTTTTAAAATTATCTATTTCATTAATTTCCACTCTAACCTTTATTATTTCCTTTTTTCTGCTTGCCTTAGGTTTGGTTTGCTCTTCTTTTTCCTTAAGTGTCTTAGGGTGGAAGTTTAGTTTATTGATTTTGAGATGATTCTTCTTTTATAATATAGATGTTTATAGCTAAAGCTTTCCTTTAAGTACAGTTTTAGTTGCATCCCATAAGTTTAGTTTTGTTCGTTTTTTTTTTAGTTTTTTTTTAGACAGGGTCTTACTCTGTTGCCCAGACTGGAATGCAGTGGCACGGTCATAGCTCACTGCAGCCTTGGGCAGTGATCTCTTGGGCTCAAGCAATTCTCCCACCTCAGCCCCCTGAGTAGCTGGTACTACAGGCATGCCCCACCACTGCCCAGCTAAATTTTTTTTATTTTTGGTAGAAATAAGGTCTTGCAGAGAACTGCTTGAACCTGGGAGGCAAAGGTTGCAGTGAGCCAAGATCGCGCCACTGCACTCCAGCCTGGGCGACAGAGCAAGACTCTGTCTCAAAGAAAAAGAAAGAAATAAGGTCTTTCTATGTTGCCTAGGCTGGTATTAAACTTCTGAACTCAAGCAATTCCCCCACCTTGGCTTCCCAAAGTGCTGGGATTACAGGCATGAGCCACCACACCTGGCTATTTTGTCTTAGTTTTTATTCATCTCAATGAATTTTCTCTTGTATTTTGTGTGTTTTTTTTTGTTGTTGTTGTGTGTTTGTTTTTAAGACAGGGTCTCATTATGTCACCCAGGCTGACCTCAAACTCCTCAGCTCCAGTGATTCTCCCAACTCAGCCTCCCCAGTAGCTGGGACTACAGGCACACACTGCACTCAGCTTCTCTTGATACTCTTCTTTAACCCACTGGTTTTTAGTGTGTTAATTTCCATGTATTTGTGAATTTCTCATATTCAGTTGTTGATTTCTCATTTCATTCCATGTAGGTGAAGAACATACTTTGAAGCATTTCAATCCTTTTAAATGTATTGAGGTTTGTTTTATGGTGTAGCATATGGTCTATTCTGACGAAAGTTTCATACGCGCTTGAGAAAAATTTATATTCTGCTGCTCCTGGAGTATCTGTTAGGATTAGTTGGTTTATAATGGTCAAATATTCTGTTTCCTACTGATCTTCTGCCTACTTGTTCTATCTATTGCTGAAGGTATTGAAGTCTCCAAGGACTATTATCAAATCGTCATCTCTCCTTTCATTTCTGTCAGTTTTTGTTTCATGTGTTTTGGGATACTGTTAATAGGTGCATATACGTTTATAATTGTTATGTCTTCCTGATAGATTGGCCCTATTATTATTATAAAATGTCCTTCTTTATCTCTAGTAACATTTTTATTTTAAATTTTATTTTGTCTGACATTATTATAGCCGCTTCAGATACCTCTGAGGCTGTGTTCATTTTTCTTCCTCCTTCTGTCGTTGGATTTCATAATCTCTGCTGATCTATCTTCCAGTTCAATTCTCTCTTCTGCCAGTTCAAATCTACTGTTGAGCTTCTCTAGTGACTTTATTTCAGTTACTGAAGTTTTTAACTCCACAAAATCTACTTGATTCTTTTTTATAGTTTCTACCTCTTTATTAATATTCTCTACATAATAAAATATTGTCATTCTATTTTCTTTTACTTCCTTAAGCATGGTTTCCTTACTTTGATAATGGCTACTTTGAAGTCTTTGTTAAGTCTGACATCTGTCCCTCTCACAAATAGTTTCTGTTGACTGATTTTTATCCTGCATATAGGCCACACTTTCCTGTTTCCTTGACGTTAACATAATTTCTGTTGGAAAAAAAAGCGCTTCAGATGATATATTGTAGAAGTTCTGGATATCAGTCCCCTCCCTCTGCCGCCAAGGCTTGTTATTGTTGTATGCCTGTTTGTATATTGTCTGGCTGGACTATTTTAGTGAAGTCTATTTCCTTCACACTGTAAAACCTCTGATGTTGTTCCTCAGAGGGTGCAACATCGGGCATATATGCACAGCCACCCTAGGATGTCAGTAATATTATTTTAGCACAGCTGTCTTCAACAGCCTCTTCCCTTGATCACTCCCAGCTCTTATGCTTCACTAATTGTCAGCTGATTGCTCTATTGTTTGTGACAATGTCCTGGGACATAAATTGCTCCACAGCTAATCCGATTAAATTAGAACTCCCTTTCAGGGTTCATTTTTGAGATGCATGTTTAAGGTTTGCTCTGTCCCCAGGAGGGCTCTTCTTAGGAATCCTTTTCCCTGATTCTCTCTGGTAAACTAGTTGGTCAATGGGTTAGCTTGTATCTATCATAAAGCCACCAGCTGCCTCTTAATTGCTTTCTAATGAAACTGCCATTGTTTGAGAGAACCCTTAGACTTGAACTTCCCTACATCCTGTATCAAACTCCGTTTCTTATGGGAAGACTTTAGATTTATTTGTTTAGAGCCTGCTTCTCCCCTAGGAAAAATACCAGAGCCACAGTTCCATAGCTGAGGGGTGGGGATAGAAATGACTGGTATGCTTCTCTCTGGGTAACAGCTCTGCCTTAGGCAAACTAATTTTTCCATCCTCTGACCTCCCCTCATTCTGCTCCTTGACTGTAAGTCCCCATTTGTCCTTGTTGTATTCAGAATTGAGCTCAGTTCTGCACTGAAGTCTCTTTCCTCTATTGCAATAGTACTGAATAAAATCTGTCCTTACCACCTCTAGTGTCCTGCTCCATTTAACACTCCTCACATTAATATTCCTCACACAGAAGTAAAACCCCACAAAACAATTTTTTGAACACTCTGTCATATATAATTTCTAAGTTCGTAAATCCTGGAATTAAAAATTTAGAAATTGTCAAATGTGTTGAGTATCTCATATATGTATTTCTAGGGCATTACATAATGCATTACATTTATTTTCATTTCATTCCCAATCCCATCCTGAGCCCATCTCTCATAAAAGCTTTTCCCTGTGAGTTTTGTTTTTGTTTTTGTTTTTTTTTGAGATGGAGTCTCCCTCTGTTGCCCAGGCTGGAGTGCCGTGGAACGATCTCAGCTCACTGCAACCTCTGCCTCCTGGGTTCAGGCAATTCTCTTACCTCAACCTCCCAAATAGCTGGGAGCAATTTATGTCCCAGGACATTGTCACAATGCACCACCATGCCTGGCTAATTTTTTGTAATTTTTTTTTAGTAGAGACAGGGCTTCACCATGTTGGCCAGGGTAGTCTAGAACTCCTGACCTCAAGTGATTGGTCTGCCTCGGTCTCCCAAAGTGCTGAGATTAGAGGCATGAGCCACTCACTGTGCCTGGCCATGATTTTAGAGTCTGTAGAATTTTACACGTCTGCTATTATTAACTAAAACTTTTCTGTGGGTCTCTTACCTCTCTTCTCAGCACACTGTCAGCTATCACAGGCATAGACATGCAGTTCAACTCATGTTTGTGGTTGGCTCAGCAGCACAACAGTGTTGAGTAAATGAAAATACAGCAAGTATCTGAGACTTCCCAATGTGCGTGGCATAATCGTGCTCAAAGACAACAGTCTAGACCCCCTAAGTGAGCTCTGCATTCAATACATGCTAATAATCCTAGGTAGCCACAGAGAATAAAAATGGAAGCATTACCCCATATAACTCATCACAACTAAAAAAAATGCTACTGTGCTTCTCCCACATATATGCAAAATATAGGCAAAATGATTTTCAATGAAACATTATTTAATGGAGCAAAACTCAGAAACAACAAAAACATCCATCAACAGGGGAAAGATCAAATAAATTTAGTGTGGCCATGTAACAGAATACTATGCACAGGGACTGATATGGGCAGATGTTCAAATCATACTGTTGAGTTGCAGAACAATACACACAGAATCATTATTTATTTAAAGAAGGAAGGCAAAAGGAGGGAGGGAGGGATGGAGGCAGAGAGGAAGGAAGAAAGGGAGGGAAGGAGGAAAGAAAGAAGAGAGAAAGGGAAGAAGGGAACTGTGCATGTAAAAGTATCTTTATGCCTATAAATATATAGGAGGAGTTTTGAATGAAACTCTTAACAGCAAATATTTTTCTGTGAAAAGTAAAACTGGAAGTGGAGATGCAGAGGGAAAGGGAAGGCGTGGATGCTTTATGTACTTCTATGTTGTTTGAATTTCCTATTCCTTAAAAAAAGTAACTAAATAGGATAGAAAACGCACTGATATCAGGAAGAATTGAGTTAAAAATTCAGCTCTGCCACTTACTGGGTGACCCTGTACAACTCTGTCCTCTGCCTCAGTTTCATTGTCGCTACAGTAGAGATTGGCATCCACCTCCTAGAATGTTGTGTCATTAAATGAGATAAGATATGAGAAGGCTTCTATCGGTCTCTGGCACAGAGTTGGTACTCACTGACATTTTTAAAGACCTTGGCTGGGCACAGTGCTTCATTCCTGTGATCCCAGAACTTTGGGAGGCAGAGGTGGAAGGTTCACTTGAGCCAAGGAGTTCAAGACCAGCCTGGGCAACATAGTGAAACCTATTTCTACAAAAAATTAAATAAAAAAAAAAATTAGCTGGGCATGGTAGCTCCCACCTGTGGTCCCGATACTCAGAAGACTGAGGCAGAAAGATTGCTTGGGCCCATGAGGTTGAGGCAGCAGTGAGACCTGATTGCACCACTGCTCTCCAGCCTGGGTGACACAGCAAGACCCTCTCTCAAAAAATGTAAAAAATAAATAAAAATAATTTTTAAGACCTTCATATATCAGTGAATTGCCTTGCCAGTTTAGATTCCTCTCTGCCATGTATAAATAGCTTTTCCAACACATTATTAGACAATAGCATTGAAAACGTTTTAGCTAATTTGGTAAGCCCAAAAAGTGGAAATACTTAATTGTTTTTATTTGCACTTATTTTATTACTGGAAAGAGTAAACAATTTTCTATATATTTATTTGTTCTATAGCTGTGTTTATTAATTATCTGTTCAAGTCTTCTGGCTATATATATGTATATATATGATATATGTATATGTATATATCAGCTTTTCATATAATGAACACATTTAATGATTTGTCATATCTGCTGAAAATATTTTGCCATTTTTTGAATATCTCATTTTATTTTATGTAGGTAACTTTTAATGCCTGTGTACTCTATATTTTCCTTCTTGATTTACTCAATCACTTAGAAGTTTGTAAGTTACAAAAATGAAAATACAAGCCACAGACTGAAAGAAAATATTTGCAAAACACTTATCTGATAGGCCAGGTGCTGTGGCTCATGCCCATAATCCTAGCACTTTGAGAAGCTGAGGCAGAACGATCACTGAAGCCCAGGAATTCAAGACCAGCCTGGGCAACATAGTGAGACTATAGTCCCAGCTACTCAGGAGGCTGAGACAAGAGGATCCCTCAAGCCCAGGAAGTCGAGGCTGCACAGACTGGGTGACAGAGTGAGACCCTGTTGGAAAATAGCCAGCCGCGGTGGCTCACGCCTGTAATCCCAGCACTTTCAGAGGCCAAGGCGGCAAATCACCAGAGGTCAGGAGTTTGAGACCAGCCTGGAAAACAAGTTGAAACCCCATCTCTACTACAAATACAAAAGTTAGCTGGTCATGGTGGCACATACCTGTAATCCCAGCTACTCAGGAGTCTGAGGTATGAGAATCACTTGAACCCAGGTGGCAGAGGTCGCAGTGAGCCGAGATCATGCCACTGCACTCCAGCCTGGGCCACAAAGCGAGACTCTGTTCCAAAAAAAAAAAAAAAATCCACTTATCTAATAAAGGATTGGTATCCAAAATATATAAACTCTTAATAGAAAAAAAATGTAAAAGGGGCAAAAGATCTGAACACTTTACCGAAGAAGATATAAAGATTATAGGTATGCAGATGAAAAGATGCTCACCACCATACATAATTAGGAAACTGCAAATCAAGGCCATGGTGAGAGAGAAAACAACAGGAACGAGATACAAATACACACCTATTAGAAAGACTGAAATCTAAAACACAAACATTTACACCAAGTGCTGGAGAGGATGGGGAACAGCAGGAACTCTCCCTCACTGCTGGAGGAAAAGGCAATTTCAGTTTACAATGCTAAGCACAGACTTACCACATGACTCAGCAATTGTGCTCTGTACCAGTCTGTTCTCACACTGCTATAAAGAAATACCTGAAACTGGGTAATTTGTAAAGAAAAGAGGTTTAATTGTCTCATGGTTCTGCAGGCTGTACAGGCTTCTGCTTCTGGGAGGCCTAGGACAACTTAGAATCATGGCAGAAGGCAAAGGGGAAGCTGGCACATCTTACATGGCTGGAGCAGAAGAAACACAGTGAAGGAGGAGGTGCTACACACTTTTAAACAACCAGATCTCATGAGAACTCACTCATTTTCATGAGAACAGCAAGGGAGAAATCTAACCCCATGATCCAATCACCTCCCACTAAGCCCCTCCTCCAACACTGGGGATTACAATTCGACATGAGATTTGGGTGGGGACACAAATCCATACCATATCATGCTCCTTGGTATTTACTCAAATTAACTGAAAACTTATATCCTCACAAAAACCTGCACATGAATGTTTACAGCAGTTTTATTCATAATTGCTAAAATTTGGAAGCACCCAAGATGTTTTTGGTTTTGTTTATCCAGGTAAATGGATACAGCCACACAATGGAATATTATTGAGCAAGAAGAAGAAATGAGCTATCAAACCATAACATGACAGGAAAGAGCTTTAAATGCTATTTCTAAGTAAAAGAACCCAATCTGAAAAGGCTACATACTCTAACTTTTCTGAATAATAATTTAGTACTGTATATCAACAGTCTTAAAAATGTTCATAATTTCTGACCCAGCAATTCCTCTTCTAAGGAAAAAATCCAGAAGAAAAAGATTTAGGTACAAAGATGTTTATTACAGCAAGTTTATAATACTATACATAGGTATTACACTTAAGTATCCAACAACTGAGCAAAAGTTAAATAATGGTATATTCATTTAATTAAATATCAAAGTCATAAAAAAAATGACTTTGAAGAATTGGAAAATGTTATAAAACAATGTTAGGCAAAGAAAAGCAGGTAACTGTTGTATATATTGTATAATCTCTATTATTATTATTATTTTTAAAAATAGAAAAACACTAGATGGAAGGACAGCAGAATGTTAATAATGGTTGCCTCTGGATGGCAGGAACTAGGATTACAATTGACTTAGCCTCTACTTTAAAAAAAAAAAAAAAAAAACTTGCTGTACTTTCTTATTTATTTACTTAAAGATGGCGTCTCACTCTGTCACCCTGGCTGTGCAGTGGTGTGATCATGGTTCACTGCAGGTTCAACCTCCTGGGTTCAAGGGATCCTCCTGCCTCACTCTGCCAAGTATCTGGGAGTACAGGTACACATGACCACACCCAACTAATTTATTTTTCTTTAGAGACAGAGGTCTCACTGTGTTGCCTAGGCTGGTCTTGAACTCCTAGGCTCAAGTAATCCTCCCACCTTGGCCTCCCAAAGTGCTGAGGTAACAGACATGAGCCACTGTGCCTGGCCCTTTCTGAACTCTCTAAATTATTTTCAATTATTACATTTTAAAAATTGTTTACAGCTAGTAAAAATAATATATTAAAAGTTACTCAATATGACCTTCTCTGTTCTGTCATCAGTTTGCTGTTTGTTTTTGAGACAGAGTCTCACTCACTCTGTCACTCAAGTTGGAATGCAGTGACGCAATCTTGGCTCACTGCAGCCTTCGCCTCCTGAGCCATTCTTTTGCCTCAGCCTCCTGAGTAGCTGGGAATACAGACATGCACCACCACACCTAGCTAATTTTTGTATTTTTAGTAGAGATGGTGTTTCACCATGTTGGCCAGGCTGGTCTCAAACTCCTACCCTCAAGTAATCCGCTCACCTTGGCCTCCTAAAGTGCTGGAATTATAGGTGTGAGCCACTGCGCCCAGCCCTGTTATCAGTTCTGTACCTCAAAGAAGTACCTCGACCTGCTGGGATGTAAGCTTAACTCTGCAAACCTTTTTACTGTATCCTACCTAGAGGCACTTACAAGGCACTCTAACTCTGGACCGCTGGCTACTACACAGGAATAATATACCTGGATGCAAACATGCAGAAGCACAAGACATCTTGCATGGTGGAAAGCCACACCTCCAGAAGAGGGAAAGTTCCAGTCTGAATTGGGGGAAGATGAGAACAGAAATAATTGATAGGAGACGGACAGAAAGAAGGAGGGAAGTGCGGCTCTCTGGGACATGACTTGGCTTTCTGAATTCAGAACTATACCTGAAAATGAAGGAGACCTGGGTCCACTGTCAGACTGTAGTGCTTCTCCGTGAAAGGCCTTCACTTTAGCCCTAGAGGAAGGTAGTTGCTCTCTTTAGATAACGACCAGGACTCCAGAGTTTGAACCCCTGTAGCAGGAGTTAAGTGGCGGGAGCGGAAGATGAGATAGACTGTGAAGATAAGCTGAGTCTTTAGAGCAGAACTTCTCAAATCTTAGTGAACTTTAGAATTATACCAGGGAGATTGTTCAAATTGGTGATACTAGCACCAGAAATTCTAAGGTAGGACAAGAAATACCGCATTTTTTAAAAACCAACCAAACAAGCAGCAATAAAGGAATCCTGTATTTTTATCAAGAAACTCTGCCGTCAAATCTTCCTGATGCATTTAAATTGCAGCAACTTTAAAATTCTAGAGACTCTCAAATTGTAGGCAAATATTATGTGTGTGTATTTTTCTGGAGCAGGTCCATAACAATCATTAGATTCTCAAGGAGTTCCATAATTCAAGAAGGCTAAGATCTTAATGAGCACAAAAAGTAAGAACTAAAGAGGCTTCACGCAAGCATCAAGTCAAAGGGGCAAAGGCAAGGTTAAGAAGCATGCATCCCGTCCACTAGGACATTGTACAGTGAAAGTCAGAGGGATAGAGATGCATAAAGATGTACCTAAATGATTTTCACCAAGTCTGGAATTTTTTTTAATTTTTAGACAAGATCTAAATGTTCTTATTTTTATTTTTAGACAAGATCTCACTTTGTCACCCAGGCTGGAGTGCAGTGGCATGATCATAGCTCACTGCAGCCTCAACCTCCCATGTTCAAATGATCCTCCTCCCTCAGCCTCCTGAGTAGCTGGGATTACAGGCACGTAACCCCACGCCCAGCTAATTTTTGGGTTTCTTGTAGAGATGGGGCCTCACTATGTTGCCCAGGGTGGTCTCAAACTCCTGGGAGCTTCCCACCTCAGCTTCCCAAAGTTTTAGGATTACAGGTGTGAGCCACTGCACCTAGCAGAGTCTGGAATGTTAATAGTTCATTTTTATCAACCGTAAGCAGCTTGATGCATGAGTATGTGTCCATGTGTTTTAAAAGCACAGGGCTCAGTGAGACATTACATCTGAGGGAGACTACTAGGAGGGAAAGTCAGTGGATTTGCCTAGTCAGACAGACTCTAAGATTTCACAGAAAAGGGAAGAAGAGATGGCTAACTGTTGGGGTCTTACAGACTGGAGTTTAAGCCGCTATAAGAAGGTAGAGCACTGTCAAGTAGATGTGGTGGTGTATACTGAAAGCAGCTATAGTTGAGACAAGGGCAACAACAATACAAGTGGTCACTGTGAGCCCAAACCACTGGCATTACTCCCTGCCTCACCATATTATCAGTTATGGTGCACAGGAGGACAGACCGGAGACTCTGATCAAGGAAGATGCTGAGACAGTTGTAAGGCAGACATGAGCTCTCCGTGTGCTCTGCCAAGAGCCAGATAGAAGAGAAAGGAGCAGGGTTCCAGCCTATTCCCCAGTAGGTACTAAGGACAGGTTTTGTTTTTACAAGGAGTGAGCATATTTCCAAACCCTCTTCGTTGTCTTCCCTAGATGTATGGCCTGGGAAATGATAACTACAAATAATGTCTTAAAAGGTTTACCTCTTGGCACCAAATCTTCATTGGCTAAATTCCTCTCAAAACAAATGGCTTTATTCATTTGCCATATTAAAATAGCCTCCCAGCTGATTTCCCTGCCTCCAGTCTTCTGCGCTATGGCTCAAGTGACGGTCTTTAAAATATTCAACTGTTCTCTCAATGGCTATAGAGAAATTTTTTGAAGCCTCAGAATCCCGTTTTTAAATAAAATATTACCTGAAAGCCCGATTTAATAAAAGTTAGAAGTAAAGCTGTTCTTGTTAAAATGTCCTGTTATCCCCTCTGTTCAGCTCCTGTCCCCTATCCTTGTTCCAGAGGCTCCACCTCAGAACGCTAGGTCTCCAGGATGGTGTGAAACTCATTTGTCTGCCTGAAAAGAACTTTATAGCCCAACCACCCCTGCCACTGCCACTCCCTTCATAACCCCATATCCCGCTACCCCGTATGTACCTGTGACTCAGCCACATGGAGCTAATAGATCCCAAATATACCATTTAAAAAAATTATTACAGGGAATTCTAATTTTAAATTTTAAATAATATACAGAAAAATCAAATAGAATGAACCTTGGTGTACCCATACCTCAGCTTGAATTACCCATAGCCAATTGTGTCACTTGTAGCCCCATCTACTCTTCCCCCATACTTAGAAGCAAATTTCCTCATCATAACATTTTGTCCATTAAAATTTCAGTACATTGCTCAAATTTACAATGAATTAATCATAACCCATGAAACCACCGTCACATCTAAAAATAATAATCCCTGAGTAACATCAAATACCCAGTGTTCGAATTTCCAATTGTCTCATAAAATGTCCTCTTTATGTTAGGATCCGAATAAGACCCATGCATTGAGACGGATATTTTTTCTTTTAATTTATAGGTCTGTCTCCATTTTTTCTTTTCCTTACAATTGATTTATTAAAGACATTGGGTCATTTGTAATTCCTCCCATTTTGCGAATTACATCCTCATAGTATAGTTTAACACTGCCCCCATCTTCTGTGTTTCCTATAAAATAGTATTTGGATCTACAAGTTTGATCAGACTCAGGCTTGATCAGACTCAGGCTTGATACTTTTTTAAACTACTTCATAGGTGATAGTGATCTCTTTTTGTGATGTTAGCAGCTGTTGATGCTCAATACCTAAGATCCCTTTATTAGGGATTGCAAAAAGATAATATTCTGTTTCAATCACACCTTCAATTATGAGCTGAAATGTTTCTATAAAGAGAAACTTCCCCTTGCCTATGTGGACACCTAATGAGCCACATTCTTTTTATATTTCTGTACTCTTGCACATTATTCTATCTGAGTTGAATGACTTCACACCACTGGAATCTTAATTATCCTTCAAACCAACCAAAATGTCATCTCAGTGAAGCCTTGCCCTCCTTCCTGGCAGAAGTCAACCCTCTTCTAAATGTTAAAGAGAAATCATTATAATAATGCTTACCTCATTAATGAATTTACTGCCTTCATCCCTGGGATCAGAGCTCCTCAAAGACAGGAATAGCCTTAGGCCCTAGCATCTATATGAAGTAGTCTCCCATCGCTAGCAACATCATAATGGTTGTAGTATCATAACACAATGGATTACTCATGTATTTGTGGTGATACTGGTGTAAACAAACCTACTGCACATACAATTATGTATCATACATAACACTTGATAATAATAAATTATTATTAGTTTATGTATTTACTATATTTGATCATTATTTTAGAGTATATTCCTCCTACTTATTAAAAAAAGTTTAACTATGCCAGGCAGGGTGGCTCATGCTTGAAATGCCAGCACTTTGGGAGGCCAAGGCAGGAGGATTGCTTGAGCCCAGGAGTTCAAGACCAGCCTGAGCCTGGGCAACATGGTGAGACTCCATCTCTACAAAAAAAGATACAAAACTTAGCCGGGCATGGTGGCATGCACCTGTAGTCCAGCTCTACTCAGGAGGTTGAGATGGGAAGATCACCTGAGCCTGAGGAGTTCAAGGCTGCGGTGAGCCAAAATCGTGCCACTGCACTCCAGCCTAGGCAAGAGAACAAGACACTGTCTCAAAAATTTAAAAAGGTTAAGTGTAAACTAGCCCCAGGCAGGTCCTTCAGCAGAAGAAAGCATTATTACCATAGATGACAGCTCCGTGCACATTATTGCCCCTGAAGACCTAATAAGACACAATATGGAGGTGAAAGACAGTGATGATCCTGACCCCACGTAAGCCTAAGCTAACGCGTGCTGTGTGCTTGTGTCTTAGTTTTGGCTTTTGTGTGTGATTGATTCATTTTGAGAGACAGGGTCTTATTCTGTCATCCAGGCTGGAGTGCAGTGGCTCACTGTAACCTGGAACTCCTGGACTCAAGGGATCCTCCTGCCTCAGCCTCCCAAGAAGCTAGGACTACAGGAGTGCATCATTGCTCCCAGCTAATTTTTTTGGTTTTTTGTAGAGACGGGGTTTGCTATGTTTCCCAAGCTTGTCTTGAACTCCTGGTCTCAAGCTATCCTGCCAAAGAGCTGGAATTATGTCTTAGTTTTTAACAACAACGAGAAAAAATGTTTAAAGTAAAAGAACAAAATTTAAATAGAAAATAGCTTATAGAATAAGGATATGGAGAAAGAAAATATTTTGTACAGCTGTCCAATGTGTTTGCTTAGGCTGCTATTACAAAAAAGTCAAAAGTTTTTTTTAATTTTTAAAGTTTATGAAGAAAAGCTATAGCAAGCTAAGGTTAATTTATTACTGAAGAAAAATAGTTTATAAATTTAGTGTAGCCTAAGCGTACAGTAACGTTGTAGGTCTTCACATGCACTCACCACTCACTCACTGACTCACCCAGAGCAACTTTCAGTCCTCAAGCTTCATTCACGTAAGTACTCTATGCAGGTATACCAGTTGTTTCATCTTTTATACCATATTTTTACTGCATCTTATCTATGTTTAGACATGCAAATACCATATTACAATTGCCTACAGTATTCATTATTACTATAATAATGGTACACACATGCTGTACAGGTTTGTAGCCTAGGAGTAACGGGCTATACCACATGGCCCAGGAGTGTAGTAAATGGTATCATCTAGATTTGCATAAGGATACTCTATGATGTTCCCACAACAATGAAATTGCCTAACAATGCATTTCTTAGAACATATCCTTGCCATTAAGTGATGAGTGACAGTACTGATGGGGTCAGAGTTTCACTTTTTAAGTCAGTTTCGTATAAATAACACTATGGAATGCAGGTTACAAAGCAACTGGCAATGAAGTACCATCACTAGAATACAAGTTACCAGAATTCAAGACACTCTACAGGAAGTAAAGGTGAAGTCAGAGCTGAGATACCAACTGTCCACAGTCAGACATTAGAGAGGCCCACAAAGGAGAGTTTTGGACCTGACTTCTCCAAACTACAGAGAAGACATGAGAGTCAGGCTGAGCCAGGGTCCTTCCTGGGAATTCCATCAGAAACAAATTAGAAGCAGGCTGTAGCCTTCAAACGGCTGGCTAGGACTCAAAGCCAACTGCATTCCACCGCCTTCCTCTGCACTCATTTCACACAGTGTCAGGACTGTAGGTTTTGGGATGGCAGGCAGAGCAATCCCTATCTTCAGATAAAACGTAGATTTAAAAAGCCAAAAATCCTCTGTGTTATGTTCCGAAGGAAGGCAGGGACAGGATACTTAGCATCTCTGCCCAGGGGCACAAAGCAGTAGGAAGCATATTTCCAAATCCTCTGAGAAAGTGAGATAGAGGTTGATAAAGCTGAATTGTCCAGAGAGGGGGCGAAACGGCCACACTGTCTGCTAATCCTAACCATAGGATCATGGGCTCTGGACTGAGGTTCTATACTGGGAAAAATGTCTCCTAGGTGGGCTATGAGACTTCCATGTTGGCCACAAAAAGGTGGCCCAGAAGCAGGAAGATACCAGGTCTAAAATGGCACAGACTTACAATGGTAAACTAGGCAATCATGAGGAAAACAAGGAAGACTAATATGCACTATGGTAGAAAGATGTCCATGACATGCTTTATGGGAAAAAAACAAAATTGCAGAATATGTACATCATAACTTCCATTAAATTTTTGTGGTCGGGCACTAACTAAACTTTTCTTTTCCAACATATCCTTCTACTTGCCACTGTTTCCTGTCTCAATCAGGAAATATGTCGCTGATATCACCCACATATCAGAAAATCATTCTTTATGTTTTTTTTTTTTTTTAGATGGGGTCTCACTCTTTCACCCAGGCTGGAGTGTAGTGGCATGATCTTGGCTCACTGTAACCTCTGCCTCCCAGGCTTAAGCCATCCTCCCACCTCAGCCTCCCGAGTAACTGGGACCAGAAGCCCTGTGCCACCACACCCAGCTAATTTTTTGTATTTTTAGTAGAGACAGGGTTCCACCATGTTTCCCAGGCTGGAGGAACTCATTCTCAACTCTTCTCCTCACCCTATGTTCCACCAATTCTACCTTCTAAAGCAATCTATGTTAGTAGTGAAAAAAAATAAAAAGAAAAACCCACAGCATTTCTAATCAAACAAATCTGATCAAAAACAAAAAAATGTTTAACCTTTGTCACTGAGTGTAGCCTAAGGCAAGTTACTTAACTGCTGTAAAATGGGGATAATCACAGAGTTGTAGTAATTAAACAAGAATAATGCATATGGCTGGGCGCGGTGGCTCATGCCTGTAATCCTAGCACTTTGGGAGGCTGAGGAGGGCAGATCACCTGAGGTCAGGAGTTCGACACCAGCCTGGCCAACATGCTAAAACCCCATTTCTACTAAAAATACAAAAATTAGGCAGATGTGGTGGTACACGCCTGTAATCCCAGATACTTGGGAGGCTAAGGCAGGAATTGTTTGAATCTGGGAGGTGGGGGTTGCAGTGAGCCAAGATCACAGTCACTGCACTCCAGCCTGGGTGACAGAGCAAGACTCCATCTCAAAAAAAAAAAAAAGGAAAAAAATGCATGTGAAGCCGAGCACAAAGGTTAGCCCCAAAATACTTGCTATTATTATATATATTCAGGTCGTTCTCCTATGTATAGGGTTCGTGTGATTAAATGTTAATATATTCAAAGTACTTAGAAAGTTTTACACAGCACTAAATATTAGCTATTTACATTACTGAACTGGAAATATTATTTTCTTTCTGTACTGTGACCTAGTCTAAGCCACCATTATCCCTTGCCTAGAATCTTGCAGCTTCCTCTGATCATCCAGTCTTTTCCTCTCCACACTCTTCTCTATAGCTAGCGATCTAATGACTTCACTGCCTAAAATCCTTTGCCCTTGGAGTAATTTACCAAATGTTCCTTGAGGACATGTGCTCACTACATGTCTATCACCAGTATAGGGCCTAGTATACAACAAAGTACTTAATAAATGTATATAGCTTTTTATTCATTCTTTCATTCAATTAAATCCCTTCATGTCGCTCATGAGTTCTCATGCCCAAAGAATACTCCTTTATCTCTTGAGGTTTCAGACACCCAGAAAAACCTTGATATCTTGTGAGGAAGTCTTTTCTCATCTTGGTTCAGAAAAGTCTATGTGCTGTCACAAGCACTACCAGAATAAACAGATGCTTCCACGTGGGAATGCCACATAGTAATCTCTAAGCCTTTAACATTCACTTTTGCAAGAATCATTCCTAACACTTAAGCACCTAGAACAGAGCCTGGACAAAAGAGGTCTAAGTACCCACTGAAAGACTAAGGCTATCTTTTCCTAATCTAGGGTGTGGACATGTATACCACTTGCTTGTTATTTCGAGTTCCTCTTGAATCCCTGAAGTAGTTGGACATAATAACTCAGCAATCACATAACTAATTATATGCATATATATGTAAAAGTATCTGGTGATAAATACAATAGTAATAATACACTATGTGCCAGGTACTGTTTTAAGTCCAATTACATTCATTATCTCATTACATCTTCATAATATGTAGATATTATTCTTCCCATGATGAAGGGTACCAAACGCTTTAGAAATCTGCTCAAGGTCACACAGCTAAGTAGCACAGCAAGGACTTGAACTCAAACAATTTGGTTCCAGAGCCTGAATTTTGTGCTGAGTAGTTTAATATAAATGATCATTCTAAATCATCTCAAAAATCTGAGCTAGATTTCAGAATCACTAACCTCAGTAAAAAGAAATAAAAAGCCAGGCATGGTGGCTCACACCTGTAATTCCAGCACTTTGGGAGGCCAAGATGAGCAGATCACCTGAGGTCAGGAGTTTGAGACCAGCCTGGCCAATATGGTGAAACCCCATCTCCACTAAAAGAATACAAAAATAAGTGAGGCGTGGTGGCGGACACCTGTAATCCCAGCTACTTGGGAGGCTGAGGCAGGAGAATCGCTTGAACCCAGGAGGTGGAGGTTGCAGTGAGCAGAGATCACACCAATGCACTCCAGCCTGGGTGACAGAGTGAGACTCCGTCTCAAAAAAATAATAAGAAATAAAAAGATTAAAGCAAAAGGCCTTTGAATAAGACAGAAGATAGCACATCTTGATCCCATATATAATCTAAGCTTGTATCACTAGTACAGACATGCTTTAAGTGTACCATAAGGGACAGAGAAATGTCTGTTGCAAATGTATGACGTTGTAATGTACCACCAATTCAAAATTGAATCAATGTCCCTGAGTAAGCCCTTCTTAGTGCCCAGGAAATGATGACCCAGAGATGAGCTTGAATAGCCTAATGCTTCCCCATGACCTCTCCTACTCTAAAGCCAGTGGTACCTAAAAATGATACATCTTCATGTCAAAGGGTAGCCTCCAGCTTTAGTCTAGCCCTACTCTGAGTCAAACCCTTTTAGGATATGGGGAGGCTACTCAGACAAATAAGACTTTGCAATTTCATCAGCAAGGTATGAAAGCTTTTGTACTGACTCTGTCTTTAAGCCAGGCTGACCAACTCACATAGCAGCCAATTTTTAACTTTGCTTTTATAGAAATTGTCTTGGAGCTATTTCCCTTGTCCCTATTCTTGTTCTTCACTCTGCTCTTTGCTGCACACATCTACTTCACTTGCCACATGCTATACCCCAGTGCTGTGATATGAAGGTGGGTGCTTCACCACCACCACCTACCACCACTGCCCTGCAGGCTCAGCTTGTTCCATCAGATGCAGCACCGGTACTAACCTTGCCCACACTCCTTTTGCTTTCTTCTCTATTTGTTTGGAGGTTATATGTCCTGTGTTCATTCTTTAGTGGTTATTCCAGCTAATATGTATTAGGTTGGTGCAAAAGTCATTGCAGTTTTTGCCATTTCAATGCAATTACTTCTGTACCAATCTATTTAGTTTTTCAAGTCTTATCAGTATCTTTACTTTCCTCCTGAAGAACCTGAAAATTAGTGTTGTAATTGCTCCCTCGACTTTATATGCTATTGTCCTGCATTTCAATTCTAGTCTGTATTTCTCTCCCATAAATTACACATTCCTCTTACAGTGAAGGCTTTGGCAATCTTGTTCAGTGTTCCTTCTTGCTTCTGATTCTCCATCTGAGATCATTTTCCTTCCACCTCAAGGACATCCTTTTATGAGTGGAAACTCTGCTTTTGTCTGAAAATGTTTTTATTAGCTCTTTTTAAAAAAAGTGTCACTGGGGGTAAGCTTCCATAAGAAGTTCCTTTTTTTCTTAACATGATGAAGATAAATTTCACTGTTTCCTGGCTTTCGTTGTTGACACAGAAGTCACCATCTGGCTGGTTTTCTACAGGTAGTCTGTATTTTCTCTCTAGATGCCCAAAATCTTTTCTTAGGTTTTCTGCATCTCACCCTGATGTACTAGATAAGTTGGTTTATCTTGCTTGAGATTCACTGGGCTCCCTAAGTCTGAGGTTTGGTGCCTTTCATCAAACCCTAAAAAATTTCTCTTTGAATATTGCCTCCTCCTATTATCTCCTGATGTTCCAAATAATGTATGTTAGATCTTATTCCATTGTCATCTCAACCTCTTGCCTATTTTCCATTCTGTCTTTATCTGCAGTGCATTCTGTATAATTTCTTATCTTCCAGTTCACAAATCCTCCTTCCATTTGTCTAATCTATTTAATCCATCCATTAACTTATTACCTCAAATTTGTATTTTTCACTTCTAATTCAAAAAGGCTTTTTTTCCACTAATTCAAAAAGTTCATTAATCATTATTTCATTACAATCTGTGCAACAATGCCAACATCTGAAGTATTTAAAAGATCAGCTTCTGTGTCTGTCTCCATATTCACTCATTGTGCCTTACTTCTTTGTTCAGTTTATAATTTTTGGGCAAGAGCACTCATTTGCCTTGAAAGTATATCTATGGGAATTGTTCTGGGGCCTTAGAGGAATTGCATTTGCTTCTGGAAATCACCTGGAAGCATAAACAACTTTAAATTCCATAAATCACTTTAAATTCCCCAGTTAAGCTTTTTGGACCACACAGATAGCCTAAGTTTGGACTGAAAGCCCATAGAAGGCCATTTGTGGTTATGAATTGTCAGGGCAGATACTCTATACCTTCCATGTGGCACTAAGGTTGAGACAAATGAGTTCCTTGCTGCACCATTCTATGGAGTGTTTATTTCTTGTTCACCTTTACACTGAGGGTGTCTAGCTTTACAAGGGAACCTACTAGATTTCTCATTTCCTGTTGCCCATACTTTGTGTAATCACTAAAATAGAAGGTTATGGTCTGCTGAATTTGGCAAAAATTCTGAGGAAAAGCTGGCTTTGGCAGTTACTTCCTAGGATTCCAACTTTTGCTTCATTTTGAAGAGCTGTAGGCTCCTTCCTTTCGTGCCTGCTCAGCAACATGTTTAAAAGTATTTTTTATAAATATATTTACCCAGTATCTTGGTTGCTTCAGCTGAAAGGACTTTTCAGAATATCTAATCCAGCATACTGCCAAAAACAGAGCCCTGAATTAGTTCCAAATATGCACACCAACGCACTCCCCCTGCCCCGATTCTGCCAACAGCATGAACTGTTTAAGACCAAAGATGCCTTTAAGATGGAAGGAAAAAAAGAATTGAGGTGAGCTGGGCATGGTGGCTCACGCCTGTATCACTGCACTTTGGGAGGCCGAGGCAAGCAAACCACCTGAGATTGGGAGTTTGAGACCAACCTGACCAACAAGGAGAAACCCCGTCTCTACTACAAATACAAAATTAGCCGGGCGTGGTGGTGCATGCCTATAATCCTAGCTACTCCAGAGGCTAAGGCAAAAGAATCACTTGAACCTGGGAGGCGGAGGTTGCAGTGAGCCGAGATCGCGCCATGGCACTCCAGCCTGGGCAACAAGAGTGAAACTTCACCTCAAAAAAAAAAAAAAAGAATTGAGGTGAAGATAAAAGTGGGTAACTGACTGGAACATCACCACGGATATCTCATATTTCTTTTTCCTCAGGCACAAATGTCTTATGGCACTGTCCATTAACACTAGAGATACTAGGGGAAAAGACAGCAGGGTAGTAATACTTTTGCGTCCTCAATAAAAATGGAATAACCTGTCCTTTTTCAACAATAAAGATAAGAGAAGTTTATGGAGATAAGTATAGCACTTTTTCTCAGGTAAAAAAAAAAAATTTTAAGCTAGTTGCCACATGCTTATAGCTCCTACAATTATAACAAGTGTAAAGTTCTCAGTCCATTCATGGATAGCTAGCTCTATCCATGGTCATTTTACACTGCATAAAAGGATAAAAATATGTCAGGTTAAAATGATTAGACCAATCATTCTATCTTACCTCCTCCAACTTTCTCTTCATCCATGTCTGTCTCTAAATCCTGGACGGATCAGTTGAACTAATGCGTTAAGTGACACAGGCAACAGAACAGTCTTAAAGCTGTGTGAAAAAAAAAAATTGTTCCTAGCAATTATCTTGTTTCTTTTTTGAGCTTTCCTGAGGTAGCTCTCTCTGGAAGCTACCAGAGTGATTTAAGTTTACAGATGTGGTCTCCTTGGCTTTAGCCAACGGGGTTACTTGTTCCCCAGTTGAGGTACCCTTTGTAGTTAGAAGTAACACTTAAGTCAAAGTCGGCAATTCCAGGGGATTCTCTGTGACCTAGACGACCCCGTATTAAGGGCTAGCTTCCTGCCTCAGCAACCTGAGCATTACCTACATATGATTTTCAGGATGAGAATCTTCTCCTACCCAGATACCACACACCAACCTATCACCATTATCTCAAACTCTATTCAAAGTAATGCATTCCTTTGACATAAAGTTTCCTCTATGAATGCTCTCTTAAAATGGTGATCACCACATCATATTGTCTACATTCACCATACTAGTATTACTGTCAGTGGAGTTGAAGACAGTAATCCTGGGTTCCACTTTGAGGCTGTAACCTTAAGCAAGTCACTAGATCAGTCCCTTAAGTCACAGTTAACTGACCACGCACATCAGAATAACCTGGATGGGCCAGGCGTGGTGGCTCACGCCTGTAATCCCAGCACTTTGGGAGGCCAAAGTGGGTGGATCACCGGAGGTCAGGAGTTCAAGACCAGCCTGGCCAACATGGTGAAACCCCGTCTCTACTAAAAATACAAATATTAGCTGGGCATGGTGGTGGGCACCTGTAGTCCCAGCTAATCAAGAGGCCAAGGCAGGAGAATTACTTTAACCTGGGAGGCAGAGGTTGCACCAAGCTGAGATCGCGCCATTGCACTCCAGCCTGGGTGACAAGAGCGAAATTCCGTCCCCCCAACCCAAAAAAAGAGGATAACCTGGATGACTTACCATGAGTTTAGATTCCTGAATCCCACCTACTGAATCAATTTTTGGAAATGGAACATGGGACTCTGCATTTTCAACAAGCATACAGGGAATTCTTATGTAAGTTGCTCAGGTCTATAGGGCTAGGTCTAGTCAATTCCATCTATGAAAATATTAAGAACCTTTGCTTCAGAAATAAAAATAGACAAAATGAGAAAAAATGATATGAAAAGACTGGTCCTTAGTTCTTCCTGGGTGAGGTGTTTCCAGTTTGTAGCAAAGAATATTAGTTCAGCAAGAAAAACAAGTGGCCGGCCATGCGCAGTGGCTCACGCTTGTAATGCCAGCACTTTGGGAGGCCAAGACGGCACTTTGGGAGGCCAGCCTGGCCAACATGGTGAAATCCCGTCTCTACTAAAAATACAAAATTAGCCAGGTGTGGTGGTACGCACCTGTAATCCTAGCTACTCGGGAGGCTGAGGCAGGAGAATCGCTTGAACCCAGGAGGCAGAGGTTGCAGTGAACCGAGATTGCACCACTGCACTCCAGCCTGGGTGACAGAGCACGACTCTGTCTTTAAAAAAAAAAAAAAAAAAAAAGTGGCCAAGTGAAGTCCCAGCTTTGACCTCTGTCACAAAGTACATCAGTATCAAGAAACTTGTGAGATAGGGCCTTTACACAATGTTCTGTGTAACATTTCACTGTATTTAGATACGGCACAGAGAGAAGTGTTTTTAAGATCATAGATCTTGTCTACGGCCATACCACCCTGAACGCACACAATCTCATCTGATCATAGATCTTAGCTATACATGATTCTCATGGATTGCAATCTATGAGAAAAGATCCATCTGTTTCACTCTCTAAACCTAACCTTGACACAACGCTTAGCATATAGGAGATGCTTGGCAAATATTTATTGAATGAAATAAAACAAATGGACCAATCCAGGAGGAAGAGAGATGAGTAGGGTTTGTATATCTAGCTCAATGCAGTGAATAAGAACAGGGAAATAAAGTGTTGCTGACCAAGTAGCCAGGTTTTTCTACATAGATAAAAATCACCTCAAGCAGGGCTATCAAAACTCTTTGGAAAGTAAACTCTAAACAGCTTTTTGGCTTTGTACTTCCATCCTCTAGTCTAACACTACAATTGTTAGATACAAATCAAGCTTTAAAAGGTAGATTTCCTGGTCTCACTAGCCCATGAAAGTTTTCATACCCAAGTCCTAGTTCAATAAAACAAGACAGGACCATCATCAGAAGCAGCTATATAATTTTAATCTAAAGATTTGGGCATACAGAAAGCATTTCACATAAATTCTCTTTAGTCTTTAATTATATGACAGGACATAACGACCTCAGAAAAATAAGTCTCTTCCCATAGATCTTAACCCTTGGTCTCTGCAGCAAAGACAGTTCCTGGTAATCCAGGTAATACGGTCTGTAAAATATTAATAAATAAGCCTGTCTACTGACTTCTGACTAAAGGACTGCATATAGCCTGAGAAGCAACATTATGGCCCAGTGGTCAGTACTTATATACATGGGCCTTTTGATCCTACATTTTCCTATTAGGTAGTTGGGATTGGTAGTTTCTAATCTTCTAGTCCTAAGTGTTATATTTAAAGAGGGCTACATATTACAGTGGACCTTATTCAATGTTAGTTTTGTCAAATGTTGCAAAAGAATCCCAGTAATTAAAGTCATTAATTCTTTATGCTTCAGTTTCCTATCTCTTAAGTTAGCAATAAGCTCCCATGTTCAACGTCAGCCACATTCAATTTTTAAGAATCTTCAGAAGAAAAAAATGTTTCACATATAGTTAACAAGAATGTTGCTTAATAAGACTTGGGGCTGAGCTCAAAATAAATCCTGGTATAACCTCCTTCTGGTTGCTCTGGAAAGGACACTGATACATAAGGAAGTAACAAAGATGAAAAGCAGGGAAGAAATAACAGCTTGAAGTGAAGAAATGACACAGACCCCCCACATACACACTTTAAAAACTTTATTTATATAAAAAACTCATTTGTTTTTAAAAGCATTAACAAGACAGAAAGAAAAGAGAAAAGGTATGGAGCAGAACACAGGCCCCTTAGTAGTGTTCGGTGGGAAGGTGGGATTTTTGGTTCTCTGGAATTGAATGTTTAGTGTTTTTATAAACAAAAGAGGAAAAAAAAAGTTAAAGGTCCCCAAAAGCCCATGGCTGTTCTATTACCCACACCCCACCGAGAAAAAAGAGCACCAGGAAAAGAGCAGAAGAGGACAAAAGAAATCAAGAGTGGAGCCAGGTCTGGATGGGGCAATTTCCCCTGTGCAGTATGCTCTTAGGGGTCACAGAGAGCAAAAGGCTCCTTTTTGCCAGAAAAGGTAGATGAAAGTGGGAAGAAATGGAAAGCGGGGAAAGGGTAAATGAGAAATTTTAATGCACGAGTAAAGGGGGTGGTGGGTTGTGCACTTTTCTCCTACCCCATAGCCTCAATATATAAGGGAAGGGGAAGAGAGGGATAAAGTTGCATGGAACAGAGCTTTTAGATTAGATTAAGGGGAGTAGAAGGCAAATAAGGAAAAGGATTAAAAATAATAATAATAATCAACCCGCATAGCAGCTGATTTCTCTAGCCCAACCTGCTAATTAATATATGCTAAAGTGAGAGGAGGCAATACTGGAGGGAGGGGACAATTGGGGAGACCACTTCCCTGTAACTCCTTCAGAGATGATGGTAAATTCTGGGCACCTAAGGAGTAAGAGTCACACCACTCACCTCCCTTACCAACCTTACTTTGAGATTCATCAGAATAGAATTTTGGCAAAATCCCACCCACATGCTGTTGAGCAAAAGCTTGCTATGACTGAAATCATGGCTATACCAATCCTCAGTGAAGAATCTGAGGTTCTCTAGGTCACTTCTCTTCTTTCTGCTATTTAGGGCCAATAGTAGGTAAGAAAGCAACAAAATATAATTTGCAAAATTATGAGAAATGAGACTGCAGAGGCAAAGAAAGGCACATGGAAGGGCGGGAGGAGATGCACCCCAGGCCAAAGGCACAAAGAAGAGGCAAAGCCAGGGGCAATCCCCACCTTGTAAGGGTAAAAGGGACAGGAGTTATGTACATCAAGTCCTTTAGTTTGCCAACCAATCCAGGGCAGAGGCAAGGGACAGGCCTATAAGGATAGGAAAAGGAGAAACAGGGGAGTGGGGAAGCCAGTTTCAGACTAATCGTTTCATGTACATTCCTACTAGCTCCTCCTAGAGGTCTTCTTCTTCCCAAAAACACATCTTTCTGCTCCTTCTCAACCAAAAGTCTTCCTTGACATTCTCCCCTTTCTATAGCCTCTTGGAAATGGCCAGGCCAACTCAGCAGACATATCACAGGGCGGGAGAAGTGGGTTAAGGACAGCCTCTGTTTAAGGGGCAGCAGCAATAGCCCAGGGTTGGCATGAGGCTTGCAGAAGAGATGGAGTCTGTAGGTTCTTGATGGTCCCTGCCTTGGAGATGAGGAGAGCAAGGTTTCTTAATCCCAGTTCTAGGAGACCTTCACTTACTCAAGGGTCCTTTGCCAGGTGGCATGTGCCAATGTTGCCGGCCTTCTTTGCTTCAAAAATAGCCATTAGGAATAAGAGAAGAGTTCACACTTTCCCCTCTCTAAAAGAAAATAAAAGTCCCTTCCCCACCAGGAAAAAAATCTTGATTAAGAATCATCAGTTTATCAGACTGCTGGACATTGCATATACAGCATGTAACTTCCAATTCTTCCCACGGCTTCCAGTGAAGATTGCTATTCTCTCCATCCCTCCCTCCACAAAAGGCCAAGAGTTCCAGGGAGAACTGGCAAAAAGAACTAATCTGCAGCAGTTTCTCAAAATATGCAAATAACTGAGTCAGGCTTCTTGGGAGAAAATGGAGAGAATGGGGGAGGGGGAAGCGTTGAGACAATTAAACTTCACCGGAAGAAGTTGGGAATTGATGGAAAGAAGGCAGCCACGTAGGGCTATAAGGGCAGGAGGCAGCCTGGCAGTTGGCACAATAGTCCAGCGAAGAAAAAGGAAAATCATCAGTCAATTTCACCACCAAAAAATAAAAGTACATATAAGCCCAGATGGAATGGAGACAGTGGTGCTAAATCTTCTGCTGTGGAGAAAAAAGAGAAAGAGAGGATGTTAGCGGGGTTGGGATTAAGGAGACCCCCCCCCTCAAAAAAAGCTGAGCAAATCTGGAAACAGGAAAGCAGCACATAATGGAGAATCAGATTACCAGCTGCATGTCCCAGACTCTTAAGAGGTAATAATCACAAAAGCAGAACCCCTCGAGCCCCATGTGGCTGAGACTAGTTAGCCTCTGGCCTGATCAGATCAGCGTGATTGACAAATTGCTGGCACACAGGAGCCTCCTTCCTCAAGGACAATCTTGGGGGTGACTGAAGGACATACCATGGAGGGGTAAGACACTTGGCCCCCCTCATCATCCAAAACCAACACATCCAACTCTTCCTCCAGAGATTCCTGCCCCTCGTCCTGCTGTGAACACATGCAATTTGTTAGTATGAGTAGAGACAGGAACCTCATGTGTGTGCCAGACCTGGGGAAACTCTGAAAATTTGTAAACTCAAACAAAACAAGATATAATAGTAAGAGAAGGGCAAAACATTCATAAACAGGGAGGAAGAGGAAAAAGGTAATGTTTGAAAATAGATCAGTTAGTGTTAGTCATATCAGTAACACTTTTTCAGACATGCTTCCCCCATTTTGACCACTGCAGAATAACGGCCCATGAAATCCCAACATGAGTCAAAACCCTTACTTTTTCCTAAAAACCCCTACGAGAAAAGGATGCGATCTTTCTCTGTACTTTTTTTTGTATTTCACAAAACACATAGGATTCAAAATAGAACTAGCCTTAGACAGATAGCAGTATATAAAAAGAATTTACCATCAAGGGTGTTGTTCCCTTCAATGGCTCCATGTCGCCTAGATCCCCCGATCGATCCAGTGTTCTATTGTGGTCTCCTCTCTCATTTGGTGTGGAATAGTTGTTATCTGGTTAAAAAAAAAAAAATTGTACGCAGAAATATGACATTCCCCTCTACTGTACAATATATATCAAGCAGATGGGTGTAATTAGGCACCACTGTTGGGAACTGAGCTTGCCAAATGCTCCAGAAAGGCACTGAAGTCTGATAGTCCCAACTTAAAGAACTTGAATCTGGCTGACCGCGGTGGCTCATGCCTGTAATCCTAGCACTTTGGGAGGCTGAGACGGGCGGATCACTTAAGGCCAGAAGTTCAAGATCAGCCTGGCCAAATGGCGAAACCCCATCTCTACTAAAAATATAAAAATTAGCCAGGTGTGATGGTGTACACCTATAGTCCCAGCTACTCAGGAGGCTGAGGTATGAGAATCACGCCACTGCACTCCAGCCGGGAGTGAAAGAGTGAGACTCTGTCTCAAAAACAGAACTTGAATCTTGAATCTAAGATGGAAGGCAATATGTATAAAATACCCAGAATATGGCATAATAAAGCTAAACAAGAGGTCTGTCTGAAAATGGTATTGGAATTAAAAGAAGAGCAAGTGAAATATGCTGCAATCGTTAGAAAGGACCTGACAAGGGAGAACAGGACTTGAGTTAAACCTTTGGAGACAAAAAGAATTTGGAAAAGCAAAAGGGAAGGACATACCAGTAAGAAGTATTACATGAGCAGAATCAAACTACAGAGTGAAAAGACAGAATAGCAAGCAGAATAGTTAGGCAGAAACAGAATGTATCCATTCACTCCGGAGAAGGAGACTGGGGTAGGAATATAATGGGCTATAAGTTTAGGGACACAAACTTGAATGTGTAGTAACGGGAGAGGCATAGAAAGATTTCTGAAAACCTTTGTGCATGTAGGAATGTGAAAAAAGTAGACAGATCAGATTTTATTAAATTTCCTTACATACTTCAAAATGGAAATGATCAGCCAATGCTCTCCCAGGATGGTAAATGGTTAAGGGTGTTAGAAAAAAAACTGTAGAGCTAGACAGCTCTCCTTAGCCCAGTGAAATATTACTCCACATCCTTAGGCAGGAATTAATCACATACCTAGCGATTTTGTGTTTGATCCCATATTGCTCATCTGAATTTCTTCCCGATCAGGTTTCTTATCTGTATGAAGTCAGAAAGTTATCCATGTCAAAAACAATTCTTCAAAATCTGTCCACATCATGAAAATTGCTCTCTGGTCCTCCTTTCTTCCCTTCATTCACACTTCTACTTAGCACCAACTATGTGCACCACAACGCCTGGATAATTTTTAAGTTTTTTGTAGAGATGAGGTCTCACTGCATTGCTCAGACTGGTCTCAAACTCCTGGGCTCAAGCGATCCTTCCACCTCAGTCTCCCAAAGTACTGGGATTACAGGTGTGAGCCATCACACTTGGCCCCTAGAGACTCTTAAATCAAAAAACAATTCCATCTAAACCAGCAGTTTTCAAATTATTTGGTCTCAAGGTCCTTTTACAGTATTAAGAATTATGAGGATCTAAAGAACCTTCATTGGTGTGAGTTATATGTATTAACTGTTACCATACTGAGAAGTTTAAAGTATCTATTTCACTTAAGTAAACTTATTACATGTTACCATAAACAATCTTTAATAAAATCCTTTACATTTTTGCACATCTCTTTGAAGTTTAGCTTAGATTCTCATATCTGCTTCTGCATTCAATCTGTTGTGATGTTATTATAGTTAATGTATATCAAGAAAATCCAGCCTCACACAGATTAAAAGTTGGAAAAGAGAGGATGATTTTAAGTCTTTTCAGATAATTGTGGTTATTATTCTTTAATAGTATATTAATTAATAGTATTTTCTTAACGGTTGATAGTAATGTGGAATCTATAATTAACAATCTCTTCATACTGTTTAATTAAAATCCATCGGTCCTTCTTGCACTTTTAATGGATCAATTACCTATGTGCGATTTTGACATATGCATTTGTCACTTGCAAAATACTGCTTCAAGTTATCCAGATGTTCAAAATGCTAACACATAGCATTATACAATATTTTGAAATCACATTTGTTAATATCACTGTTCATTTCATTAGAAAAGTCTTTTTTAATTTTATTCATGTATTTTTTGAGACAGGGTCTTGCTCTGTTGCCCAGGCTGGAATGCAGTGGCACAATCATGGCTCACCGCAGCCTTGACCACCTGGGCTCAAGTGATCCCCCTGCCTCAGCCTCCCAAGTAACTGGGACTACAGGAATGTGCCACCATGCCTGGCTAATTTTTTTGTACAGACATGGTCTCATTACGTTGCTCAGGCTAGTCTCAAACTCCTGGGCTCAAATGATCCTCCTGCCTCAGTCTTCCAAAGTACTTAAATTATAAGCATGAGACACTGCACTCAGCCTAGAAAAGTCTTTTCAGTATTGGGAAGTTACCAGGCTCACAGTAGCAAATAAAAGTTTTTCAAAACTACAATTTCCACTTGAAAGCTCAGGCAGCAAACACTGTGTTCTTTTCCTCAAAGCAACAAGCTTATCGCATTCATTTTTTGAGGAAATGTCTGCCAAATGCGCACATCTGAATAATCCCTTTGTCTACCAGACATTTTTTTTTTTCTTTTTTCTTTTTGAGACGGAGTCTCGCTCTGTTGCCCAGGCTGGAGTGCAGTGGCCAGATCTCAGCTCACTGCAAGCTCCGCCTCCCGGGTTCACGCCATTCTCCTGCCTCAGCCTCCCAAGTAGCTGGGACTACAGGCGCCTGCCACCTCGCCCGGCTAGTTTTTTGTACTTTTTTTTTAGTAGAGACGGGGTTTCACCGTATTAACCAGGATGGTCTCGATCTCTTGACCTCGTGATCCGCCCGTCTCGGCCTCCCAAAGTGCTGGGATTACAGGCTTGAGCCACCGCGCCCGGCCTACCAGACATTTTTTTCCAAGTAAAAATGGTGTTCCATTAAACAAAGTGGCTAGTGTGACTGGGTGCAGGATGTAATCCCAACACTTGGCCAAGGCAGGAGGATCACTTGACACCAGGAGTTCAAGACCAGCCTGGATAACATAGGGAGACCCCATCTCAAAATAAATAAATAAGCAATTAAAAAGTGGCTAGTCTAACTAGTAACTGAAACAATAACATAAGTACATTTCCTTAAGACAACCATCATGCTTTAATATGCTATTTCATCAGTACAGAATATTAAAAAGATGTATACTCAAGGGTAGAAAAATAATAAAAGTGATTTTTATTTTCTTATGAGATGGAGTCTCTACTCTGTTGCCCTGGCTGGAGTGCAATGGTGCGATCTCAGCTCACTGCAACCTCCGCCTCCTGGGTTCAAGTGGTTCTCCTGCCTCAGCCTCCTGGGTAGCTGGGATTACAGGGGTCTGCCACCACACCCAGCTAATTTTTGTATTTTTAGTAGAGATGGGGTTTCACCATGTTGGCCAGGCTGATCGTAAACTCATGACCTCAGGTGATCCGCCCTCCTCAGCCTCCCAAAGTGCTAGGATTACAGGCATGAGCTACCACACCTGGCCTGATTTTTTTTCTTCTCCAATTAAGTGAAAATGGCTCTCTGCTTTTACCTATGTGAGTGGCAATGAAGACTACAATGACTCATTCAGCTTTATGTCACTGCTAAGTCACCAGAAGCATCACTGCTTTCTGTGCCATAAGTACAAATGGTAACAGTCTTGGGACTCTCAGACCACACTTTAAGAACCAATAATCAAGGAAAAAGGCAAGTGTGATTAAGATAATAATGGTCACAATATACACTTCATGTGAAAAAGAAAAAAATTACAAAACAAAATATATAATTCATCTCAGAGGAAAAATGTGTTTGCTCACATGGTAAAAATGTTTAAAAAGATACAAGTGGTTTTCTCTGGATAATAGAAACAAGTGATTTTTTGTTATTTTTCTGATTGTTTATATTTTGTAATTTTAAAATAGTAATTATCTATTATAATATTCGGTATTAAATGGAAATTTAAAAGGAGAAAAAATAGAGAAAACAGACTAGAGTTCACTTTCCAGTGTTTTAAGTTCACAAGCAATGATAAGGGAATCACACTCAGGCTAATTACCTGTTTTGTTTTAATTTCTAATGCTTAGACCTACCCATTTCTGCATTAGGATCCTGGAGTGGAGAATTATTCCCCTCCCCCAAAAGACTACCCAATTCAGAAATAATATATATCCTATTTGTTAGTAAGCCACCTAGAACAGCAAGAGTGGCTAAAAGGAGAGGGTGTGCCTTCTGGATACTGCACCTGATTTTTGGTTCCGGTCAATGAGAGGGAGAGTACTATCATCGTATGAATGACTGCTCTGGCTTCGGGAAGCATTGTTTAGATTCACCTAGAGGCAAACACAAACGCAATAATATCACAGAATACTGAATTCACCCATATCTTATGCTCTAATGGGCATAAACCTCTAGGTTCCTATTCCCAAATAGAATTACAAAAAAGCAACTCATAAGAGTTGAATAAATAACCTAGATAGTGAAACAAACTAGGATATTATGGCTTCTATTTGTGTTCCAGAACAGGAGATTACAAAGGATCCAAATGTTGATACTATCAGAAGAAAATACAGTTTCAGAGAATAGTAAAAATTCTCTCAAAGGGCGATGGTAGATTTGGGCAAAAAGGCCATCATCCTTCATTATCACCTGCACCTAAAGTATGTTATGACGTAGAGGGATGCCTGAGCTGTGTCAGCAACAAATGAATTGTAGACACATCATCCTTTTGAGGAGTAAACCAAATGTTTTTTTTTTTTTTTTTTTTTTTTTTTGAGACAGGGTTTAGCTATGCTGCCCAGGCTGGAGTGCAGCAGTGTGATTTCAGCTCACTGCAACCTCCACCTCCTGGGCTCAAGCGATCCTCTCACCTCAGCCTCCTGAGTTGCTGGGACTACTGGCAAATGACACAACTGGCTACTTATTTTATTTCTATTTTTGGTAGAGATGGGTTTCACCATGTTGCCCAGCCTGGTCTCACACTCCTAGGCTCAAGCAATCCACCTGCCTCAGCCTCCCAAAGTGTTCAAATTACAGGTTTGAGCCAACACGCCTGGCCAGATAATTCCCAATGAAGAAATATGGGTCAAAAATAGATTCAACATGAGGCCAGGTGCAATGGCTCACGCCTGTAATCCTAGCACTTCGGGAGGCCGAGGCAGGCGGATTGCCTAAGCTCAGAGTTCAAGATTAGCCTGGCCAACATGGTGAAACCTCATCTCTACTAAAAATACAAAAAATCATCTGGGTATGGTGGTGTGCGCCTGTAGTCCCAGCTACTGGGGAGGCTGATGCACAAGAATCACTTGAACCCGGGAGGTGGAGGTTGCAGTGAGCCAAGACTGCACCACTTCACTCCAGCCTGGGCGACTGAGTAAGACTCTGTCTCCAAAAAGAAAAAAAAAATAGATTTAACATGATGGTGAAACAGCAGAAACCAAAGACAACAGAAGCATTATCCTGGGACCAAGAAAAAAAAAAAAAAAAAGTAAAAGTCTTGGTCTCAAAAGTTACTATACCTGAAAGTCTGATTTCTTCCATCCTTCTTTCTCCAGTGGCTTCCGCAGTTCCTTATATCCCCAGATTGTTTGTAATACAAGTGCTGCTGCTCGAACTTCTTTTTCTGAGCGGTTCCTTTGGAGGAAAGTAACACCATATGGAATTTGGATATAAGACCAGGAAAAAAGCTTAGACCCTATATCGTCTAATAACATAAGAATATAAATGCCAGGGGCAGGGCATGGTGGCTTATGCCTGTAATCCCAGCACTTTGGGAGGCCAAGGCAGGTGGATCACCTGAGGTCAGGAGATGGAGACCATCCTGGATAACATGGTGAAACCCCATCTCCACAAAAATATAAAAAAGTAGCTGGGCATGGTGGCACACACCTGTAGTCCCAGCTACTCAGGAGGCTGAGCCAGGAGAATCGCTTGAACCCAGGAGGTGGAGGTTGCAGTGAGCTGAGATTGCACCACTGCACTCCAGCCTGGGTGACAGAGCGAGACTCTGTCTCAAACAAGAATATAAATGCCAAAATGGGTTAAATCAAATTTTTACCAAATCCTGTATTCTACCCCAAATAGTGACACAAAAAAAGTCTGACATAAGAGCCTATTAATTTATGGATCAACATCAAGACAGGTAATAGAGCAATAGCTCTTCACACTTTACATGTAAATAAGGGGAAATTTCCTTTTCTTTTTTTTTTTTTTTTTTGAGATGAAGTGTCGCTTTGTCGCCCAGGCTGGAGTGCAGTGGCGCGGTCTTGGCTCACTGCAAGCTCCGCCTCCCAGGTTCACACCATTCTCCTGCCTCAGCCTCCCGAGTAGCTGGGACTACAAGCGCCTGCCACCACACCTGGCTAATTTTTTCTATTTTTAGTAGAGACAGGGTTTCATCATGTTAGCCAGGATGGTCCCGATCTCCTGACCTCGTGATCTGCCCACCTTGGCCTCCCAAAGTGCTGGGATTACAGGCATGAGCCACCGCGCCCGGCTTCCTTTTTCTTAGTAACCAAAAGAAGGAAACAACTCCCCACTCACTCAAATTCTTCTGATTGTAATTTTAGGTGGTAAGCTCACCCTGATTTGTTGATCAACACCAGCTTCTCAATACCCTGTGTCTCTCGAAGCTTTTTGGCAGCCTCCAAGTTCTCGGCGATAACCTCATTGATAGTGTTCAAAATAGAGACCACAGTGTCCTCAGAGAAATTCCAAGAGGAATTCTGCTGTCCTCCTGGCAGATTCTTTACCAAGTTAGGAACAGCATGTTTACCTAGTCAGAAAGAATGTATACAGGGAGAAAAGATCAAGTCAGGTCATGAAGAGCCTTACATTATACTTAATTGCATTAATCATATCAAGTGTAGGTGCTGTCCATAAGAATCAACTTCATTATCCTATAGGATTATCATCTCAAAAGGGCTAAGGACCTGAAATAGCCATGGATTTACTGTCCTACCTATTCCTTTATTTCTTTTCTACTTCAACCACATTGAAAGTATAAATACTGTATATTAGATAAGCTACACAGTCCTTTCAGATACTCTAATGAAAATATCTTGAATATTATAATAATTTGATAGAAGAGTTATTATGAATTTAAAAAATATAAATAAACAACTGGGCTCCGCTACTAACTAGCTACATTAACTCTGGGCAATTTACTTAACTTCCATGAGTTAAGTAATTTCCTTATCCTATAAAAAAAAATGGACCTTTGTAAAGTGGTGAGGATTTTTTTTTTTTTTTTTTTGAGACGGAGTCTCGCTCTGTCACCCAGGCTGGAGTGCTGTGGCCGGATCTCAGCTCACTGCAAGCTCCGTCTCCCGGGTTCACGCCATTCTCCTGCCTCAGCCTCCTGAGTAGCTGGGACTACAGGCGCCCGCCACCTCACCCGGCTAGTTTTTTTGTATTTTTTAGTAGAGACAGGGTTTCACCGTGTTAGCCAGGATGGTCTCGATCTCCTGACCTCGTGATCCGCCCGTCTCGGCCTCCCAAAGTGCTGGGATTACAGGCTTGAGCCACCGCGCCCGGCCAAGTGGTGAGGATTAAATGAAAACACAGAAGCATTTAACAATGCCTAGTAACAAAGTAAGTGCTCAATAAATAATAGCAATTATTATTCTATTTTTGAAGAGTTGTCATTTGTTTGCTTTCCAAGAACCATTAAATTAAAACCCTTACCAACTCTCGCATTCATGAACTATGAAGCGGGGGAGGGTCCTTCCCTTCAGTCATTTCAATAAATTCAATAAATTATAGGCATCTGCTGGACTACAAACACTGTACTAAATTTTGAGGTAATAGTTAGCATTCAACTCCTCACCAATTAATTCTTTGTTGCGAGCATCCACAGCCAGGTTTCTCAGTGCTCCAGACGCAGCTTTCACCACCCGCTCATGTTCATTAGTCAGGAGGTCAGCTATGGCAGAAAGAGCCTTCTCTTGACGCAGAGCAGAGCGGATGTATCGACCATACTAGAATAGCACATAGAAAGGGGTAGAACAAATTACAAATGGCAGCAAACTAGTTATCTAAGTTTTCCCATCTCCAAATCCATTTTCTAAAAGGTACTTTACCGTCCAGCGCCCAGCACACAAATTCTGGATAGCTCCAGCTGAGGCTTCTAAGATGGCAGGAGTCTTGCTCTCCTTAAGAAGTGAGATGTATATCCGAACCACCTCTGGCTGAAATAAGAGCTCATAGCCTGCACAAAAGAGAAAAAGAAGGCAGAAGGTGCTAATCAGTACCAATAAACCAGGCTCTAGCTGGCTGGAGTTCAGCCTTAATACTCCCGATTGATGTTCTATACCATCAGGTTCCCTAAACTCTCTCACACTCTCTACAGCAAATTTAGAGGCCAAATTCCATGTCTTAAGAATAATGAGGCCAGGCGCAGTGGCTCAACACCTGTAATCCCAGCACTTAGGAGGCCAAGGCGGGCAGATCACGAGGTCAGGAGATTGAGACCATCCTAGCTAACACGGTGAAACCCCGTCTCTACTAAAAATACAAAAAATTAGCTGGGCGTGATGGCGGGCGCCTATAGTCCCAGCTACTCGGGAGGCTAAGAGCAGGAGAATGGCATGAACCTGGGAGGCGGAGCTTGCAGTGAGCCGAGTTCACGCCACTGCACTCCAGCCAGAGTGAGACTCCGTCTCAAAAAAAAAAAAAAAGACTAATGAATCCATGGTAAGATTGGAACAAATATCAACTCATTATACTCAACTCCTCTCTTTCCTTCCTTCTTGACTCCTCTCCCATAGCTTTGCCTTTGGTTCTACCATGAGCGCTCAGGGGCTCCATTTAGCTCATTGACAGCACTCAAGGTTAAAAATTCCTCATCTCAAATCAATTATTTCTAACTTAACCCAGTCATTCTTCCCATCTTTGCAATTACTACGACGGTCCATTACAGATTAAACGTTTATAATTTTTATATCCATGGAGAGCTGTGAACTTTGGACTCACTGTATTGATGAATATAAAGATCCAAATTTCTTATAGTAAAGTGTAAAAATTATCTTTTCTTTTCTTTTGGAGACGAGTCTCTATCTGTCGCCCACGCTGGAGTGCAGTGGCGCGATCTCAACTCACTGCAACCTCCGCCTCCCGGGTTCAAGCGATTCTCCTGCCTCAGCCTCCAGAGTATCTGGGATTACAGGCACCTGCCACCATGCCCAGCTAATTTTTGCATTTTTAGTAGGGACAGGGTTTCACCATGTTGGCCAGGCTGGTCTCAAACGCCTGACCTCAGGTGACCTGCCCGCCTCAGCCTCACAAAGTGCTGGGATTACAGTCATGAGCCGCCGCCCCCAGCCTAAAAAGTATCTCTTAGTAAAGGAGCTTCTTTTAAAAGTGAGGTTTAAGTCTCAGGCACTGTAGTGGTCATTTATGGTTCCCAAATTTCTGCTCTAGACTACCATCAGGACCTTATTCTATCCTCAAGTAACCTGAATAACTGCCTTAACAAGCAGTCCTTTGTAAGTTACTGCTGTAATACTATACAGCTTCCCAATACTTTCACAATCATTTCAGTCTGTAAGTTGGAAAAGAGAGGACAATAAACATATTACATAAAGTCTGCTGTTAAGTTACCAAATATCTTATCTTTGTACTATGTTTATGAGACCTTTGGAGACTGAGAAGATAACTTACCCCGAGCTGGACTCGTTCTTTTAGGGAAATCCACTGTGTCATTTGCTGGATCCTCTATGGGTTTTTTCCCTATAAAAACGAAAAAGGGCAGGAAAAGGGGTAAGTCAGTTTAAAATAGAAAAGATTCCACCTGGCACATTTTTCATTCTTCGGTCAGAACCTTTTGATCACAGATGCACCACGAGGGACAAAGGGCAGGTGGGGGCAACTTGTTCCAGCAGGGGACTATTCAGAAACAAGGATAGAAAACAGGCAGCAGATAGGTAAGATGAGGATGACCATTGTTGATGCTATTGTCCTGAGCTTTGATAATGGGGACTGCTGCCCAGAAACAGCATGCCATGAGCTATTAGCTCCAAAGAGCTAAACCTGTTTCAGTGTCTTCCTCAACTGAACTTTCCTACATGCATAGACAGGGAAAGGTTAGGCAAGGACATACTAGGGAAGCTAAAACCAAAACATGCAAATTAGAAGTAGATAAGCACCTTAAAAGACTCCACTCACCTCTGGAGAACCACTCATCTTCCAGTGCATCACCCAAGGCAGAAAGCAGAGCAGAGAAAAGAAATAAGAAAAATGCAGGAGAAAGATGTCAGCAGAATCATGGGCAAATAAGCAGGGAAGCACAGAGAAGAAAAGAAAAACACAGAAAATGCAAAGGACGTATGGGGAAGAAGGTCCCAGATTAGTTGAGTTCTCATTTTCCACTGCCCCACTCATTGATACCACCACCACCACCACCATCACCACCAACACACCACCACCATCACCCCACCACCAAACCTTGAATGAAGCACACAACACAGGAGAAGCAGCAAAGCAAAAAGACATCTGTAACCAGGCAGACTCCCATATTGCTGGCCAAGTATTTTGTATCTTAAGCTAAAGTGTTCCTTCCTTTCCCTGTCCCACATTAAAGAGTAAGAAACAGGAACCAAGACTCACCTTTGCCCTTCTTGGCCCCAAAGCAACTGGCAGCATGTGGCCCAGTATTGTTGGCAACATTGGGAGCTGCCTCTTGGTAACGCTCTGCCTGTGGGATCTCCCGGTGAACTTGATATGATAAGTTCCGAAGGAGGCAAACACAGTTTTCTACAAGCTTAGGTACACAAGATAAAAGGGCCAATGAGAAAAAAGAATGTCTGTTGTGATTTCTCCACAGGTTTCCATGACTCAGGTATTAAAATGTTGATATTCAAATGCATAACCCAATCCATAACTTCTCAGGATGCCTCTTAAGCGCTCCAGGCTTCTTGAAATCCCTGTAGCCTCAGGCTAATGGAAGGCCCAACTATGGACTTATTGGCTTCTGCCACTATTTCGTGTGTGACTGAAACTTGGATCATCATTCTTACTACTTAGACAATGTACAATTTTGGAAGACAGCTAAGCAGCTTTAAAATATATAGGTGACAGATTTTTAAAAAAAGAAAAAAAAGCTGGGCACAGTGACTCACACCTGTAATCCCAGCACTTTAGGAGGCTGAAGCAGGTGGATCACCTGAGGTCGGGAGTTCAAAACCAGCCTGGCCAACATGGTGAAACCCTGTCTCTACTAAAATACAAAAACTAGCTGGGCATGGTGGCAGGTGCCTATAATCCCAGCTACTCAGGGGCTGAAGCAGGAGAATCGCTTGAACCCAGGAGGGAGAGGTTGCAGTGAGCCGAGATCATGCCAATGTACTCCAGCCTGTGCGACAGAGCCAGACTCCATCTCTAAAAACAAACAAACGAACAAAACACATGTTTTCTTTTAAGTTGAATGCCCACTTTAAGGAGTAGGGGCTTGGCTGGGCACAGTGGCTAACGCCTGTAATCCCAACACTTTGGGAGGCTGAAGTGGATGGATCACGTGAGGTCAAGAGTTTGAGACCAGCCTGGCCAACATGGTGAAATGTACTAAAAATACAAAAATTAGCTGGGCGTGTGGTGCACGCCTATAGTCCCATCTACTTGGGAGGCTGAGGCACGAGAATCACTTGAACCCAGGAAGCGGAGGTTGCAGTGAGCTGAGATCACATCACTGTACCCCAGCCTGGACAACAGAGTAAGACTCTGTCTCAAAAATAAGGGGTAGGGGCCAGTAAAAATAGTTAACATTACTTGAAAGCCTGAGATGATAGGTCTCTGACCTACAGATACTTCATAGTTCTGGTGAATGGAATTCACTCAGTCATTAAAGGTAAGACAAGCACTTACCTTGCTGTCTGAATCCTTCTGCCCAATCTCAGCCTGAACAATGAAAATGAGGGCATCAACTAAACCATCACATTCCCGAAGTTTCCGGCGAGCTTCACTCCTCTCTGAGCTTACATTCCTGAGGGGAAACCAGAAGCTTCAAGATGACTCAAATCCAGAAATCCTCCCTTAAATATCCCTCAACACCTACAAGATTCCTGAATATTTTTTTCTACTCACTATAATAGCGAATACTTATCATAAGCAAGGTACTGCAGTTCAGAGAAAGTTGATTAACAGTCCCCGCCTTCTGAATGTCTGTATCACTGTGGGGTAGGGGTTAATGATATATACCAGATGCAGTAATTCAAGATGGAATATACACTTCTTGTATGGAAGTATAATACATATGTAGAACAGAGCACACAGAGGTGTATTCCAAAGAGAGACAGATTATATAGCAGCATGTATAGGATATAAAAATAAGTCAGGAAAATTTTAATAAAATAAAGGCACTTGAGTTTAACTACAAAAAGATAAATAAGAAGAGAAAGGCATTCACGGAAAGAACAGACCTTCCTCACCCATGCCCTAACCTCCTAGTGCTCTGTACCCCTTTTGCTGCATTTATCACAGCCTGACTTGAAATACAGATAACTAGGGCAAGGACACAGACAAGTCCAGGACTAGACCACCTTACGTGTGGTAGATGCTGAACAAAAGCTTACCAAAGTAGATGAACAAAGTCAAAGAGGCATAAAAGTGAAGAGGATGTGTGGGGAACAGCAAGAAAACTGACATAGGTACATGTGGTACGCATAAGAGAATAGCAACAAAGGTAGAAAGACAGGTTGGAGTTACAGTATGCAATACAGATAGGAATGGAGGCTAAAGAATAGGCTAAAGAATTTTAATTGTTTTTTAAGGAAATTTAAGTCAGTCCTCAAAAATTCACCTTCATATTCTCAAAGCCCCTATTGTTACCTAAGGCAGCCAGCTGTGTTGGTGAGCACCGATTCCCACTCAATATGGCGTGGCTTACAGTCTTCATTAGGTTCCCGCTCCCAACCAGAATGAGGAATGATCACTTCATCTGTCAAGGCATGCAGTGCATGGTCCACAATCTCCATTTTGATTGAGTCATGGGATGAAAGATTCCACAGGGTTCCTGGAAGAGACAACTCATCAGATGGCTCTTGAGCATTCAAGACAACATGTCTGAAGAACATCAAAGAGAATCCCCTATTATATCATTTCTCAGTCTTCCCCAGTGACCAAATACCTTGTAGTAATATTCAAGTTTTGTTTGTGAACCTCAGCAAGAAACATGTTCTACATTACAGCTCAAAATAAACATACAGATCATGAAATAAGGTTTTGTAAAGCAATATTTAACGATAAGCAATGCTCTCCGATCTATCTATACCAGAGTTTTTCAACCTCAGCACTACTGACATTTTGAGCCAGATAATTCTTTGCTATGAGGAGCTGTCTTGTCTATTGCTGGATGTTTAGCAGTATACCTAGCCTTTACTCACTAGATGCCAGTAGCACTCCCTCTCCCCTGTTCTAAGTTATAACAACCAAAAACATCTCCAACACTACAAATGTCCGAATGTCCTCAGGGCAGGGCAGGCAAAATGGCCCACAACTGAGAAGCAATGGTCTATATTACTTTTTCTTTATTCCTTTCCCTTGGAATGCTGATTATGCTCCACAAAATTGTGTTTTATTCACTAATGGATCACACAAATAGATCACAACCCACAATCTGAAAAACTACTGCTCTAAATAAAGCAAGGACCACAAGCTTAAATGTCTATATGCGCCAAGCAGGTGAGTCAAGAGAGGAAGATATTTAAAAGAAATTACAAGCATGTGAAAAAATAGCAGTTGACAGCTCCATGTTTGGGAAACAACATCCTAAACGGCTGTAGTTGGTCAGATAATAGAATGTGTTGGAGATTAGTGTAAATTAGAGAACACATGCTCCAATCAGTTCAGACCAAATACTGCTCGGAAAGAAAAGAGATCCATTGTTAACAACTTTTCCACATTTTTAATAGAAGCCAAGAATCTGGAATTTTAAGTGAAATCTTCTGAATTTTAAACATCAGCAACCAGTTCTTTAAAATTTCAAAAATGCTGTGTGATCCAAACAAATCTGTGAGATGGATTTGACCCAAGGCCACCAGTTCACAACCTTTCATCAAAAGTAAAAGGTCTGGAAATCCCTCTAGTTCTTAACATCACTAGAGAGTAACAGTGACTTAGCAATTTTCCTTAGGCCTAGAACTCACCGGTAATGACTTCAGTAAGGTCCATATCACGAGCCTTTCGGAGCAATCGCACAAGGGCAGGCACACCATCACAGTTTTTTATGGCAATCTTGTTATCCTGGTCACGTCCAAAAGAGATATTCTTGAGAGCTCCACAGGCTCCAAGGTGCACTTCCTTTTTGGGATGGTCTAACAATCCCACCAGTACTGGGATGCCCTTGAGCTTCCGCACGTCAGTCTTCACCTTGTCATTGCGGTAGCATAAGTGTTGCAGGTATGCAGCTGCATTGGACTTGACAGCATCCAAGCGGAATCCAAGCATGGCGATCACCTCTGGCAGCTCTGGCTGTCTCCAATTAGGAGGTGGGGGCCCTCCTTTGCGCAGGCTATCCAAGCTTGCTAAACTTCCTCGCTCATGCTGGGCCAAAGGAGCCCAATAGTATTGATCCGATGGCACCTCCTCACCAATCATGTCTTCGTAGCTCCTGAGAAGTTTTGGAATAACCAAGAGAATACATCAAGTCATTATGGCTAGCTTCCTGGACATTCCCATTACCCTCATCTACAAAGCAGGATTAACTGGAGTTTCAGTGTGCTCATCTTCTCTCTCCTTTGCATGAATAATATACTGATCAATTTTCCTCAATGGGTTAGGAAAAATAAAAGGTAATAATCTTAAAGGCACCTACAATTTAATTAAAACTACACTTTTTTCTTTGAAGTCTGCAGGCTTAGAAAGTAACAAGCATTCAGGAGAGGCTAATCAAAAAGAAAGAACCAAATCCTTATTATTTATCATTTACTTGAATGATACCTGACAGCTATTAACTTTTCTAGGTAGAGATCAGGATAAACTCTCAAAAAGCAGAATTAACCAAAGCAACTGACTCAATGCCACAGAAGTCTGAGAACAGTTCCTTAACCAAACAGGAAATTAGGCATTTACACACAGGAAACAACTGGCGGGTTAAGACCTTTAAATGCATTTCATATTTAAGCTTCTCCTTATCCTATTTTGGAAATTATAAAAGATGGATTGATAGAGAAAAACTAATAAAGGGCTTCCTGCTACATTATAGGAGGATCTGGGTTTGGTACTGATGAGGTATAAACTTGAAAAGTAATTTTCACAGTCATCCCAAGGTCATGTCTGCTACTCAACAAATGTGTTAGCGGTAAGATTCCATCCTCCAATTTCTAAAGACAGTACCTCCAGTTCTTTCAAAATTGAGCCTATTCACCAACATCACATTTGGGAAGCCCAGCCACTAGGAACAGAGAAAGCAATTGAAAGTAAGAAAAATCAAACCAGGAGACAATTCTTCCTGTTTCAGTACTACCAACAACCACTAGAGGGTGAGTCTGTCACACTATTATTTATTCATAACTACCAGGAAGAAAGAAACCCATTATCTGTGAGCTCATCTCTTCTGGCTCCCACAGGAGAGGAGAATCTATTGTGTGGAGGTCTCCAAATAAGCCGTTGTTTGTTCTACAAAACCACTCCCACTGTCACCAAATACTCAAAGGTGCCCTGAGCAGAAGGGCTGCCTCACAGGTATCAACATCAACTATGCAACAGTGATTCAGATGGACAAAGTATTTAGTAAAACATGACCAAGATGGTCTTAAAATAACACGGAAACAGGACCAGGCGTGGTGGCTCACATCTGTAATCCCAGCACTTTGGGAGGCTGAGGTGGGCGGATTACCTGAGGTCAGAAGTTCAAGACCAGCATAGCCAACATGGCAAAACCCTATCTCTACTAAAAATATAAAAATTAGCTGGGCGTGGTGGTGGGCACCTGTAATCCCAGCTACTTGGGAGGCTGAGGCAGGAGAATCACTTGAACCCAGGAGGTGGAGGTTGCAGTGAGCCGAGATCGCACCACTGCGCTCCAGCCTGGGCAACAGAGCAAGACTCCATCTCAAAAAACAAACAAACAAACAAACACAGAAACAAAATGAATAGCTTAGATAGCTAAGTTTTAAAAGTAGGCTATTGAGCAGTATGTTAAGATTCCCTTTTTGTAGAGGGAAAATAGGATACAGTTACATGTACAATAAAAAAACCTCAAAGGATATGCACCAAAATGTTAACAGTGGTTCTTTATTAATAGATGGTATGCTTTTCTGGGTTTTTCAGGCTCCGTATTGAACATGCTTAACCTCTATTATTAATATACAAAATTATAAGAACAATTACCATAACCAAAATTTCCAAATAACTCTATCTTATATCTTTTTCTATATAGAGGCAGTGGATTGGGCATTCTTTCCTCTGTTTTACAAGTAACAAAGCTGTGCCCAGGAAGACCAAATGACTTGCTTGAGGCTACTTAGCTAGTGGCAAAGGCACAACTAGAACCAAGGTCTCAGAGTTCAGTGCTTTTTCCACTAATCACTGCCTCACTGTTTAAGTTTGACCTCGTATTACTCTTCTAGCCTGGAACAGGAAGCAGCAAATATTCTTGCTAGTCAAGCAGGTTTCCAAGTCCACTGCTACCCTGGAACAAACCCAAGAACGGCCCAAAACTCTATGTGAACTAGCACAACAAGGGACAGCAGAGAATGACCTGGCCACCCACACCCATCTGGGTCCAATCACTCTTTACTAATGAGGAAGTCAGAAAAAGCAGACTTGCAGTAGAGCCAACACCCTGGACAGACTGCTTCAATGATGGCTGTTATCTACCACTGTTCTAGGTTGCACCAGCCGAGGTCTGGTGCTCCTGGAGGAATAAAAATGACTCACATGGGAGTTGGATTAGCTATCCAAGACACCTGAAAGGTGAGTGACTCAGTCTTAGATAATGGGGCCTCTACCCCTGGGCCCAGCCCTGTTCACTCTTAACCAAAGCTACCTAATATATGAAGAAAATTAGCACCAAGGCATTTGCTTTAAAAGGTCATGACCCCATATAGAGAAATTCAGCAACAGCTGCTAGGATATCCTTACCATCAAGACAACCATAAATCATCCCTTGTTTCTTATCATTTCTCTTTGCGTGGAAAACACTGTTTCTAATTTATTCTGAAGCAGCATTGGCAGCCCATGGGCCAAACCTGTTCTTGTACACCCCCAGAATGCTTTTTATATTTTTAAAAGATTGTTTGAAAAAAAGAACAACAACATATGACAAAGATGATACATGGCCTGCAAAGCCTAAAATAGTTCTACATGGTCCTTTCCAGGGGTCTGTCGACCCCATTCTAAAGCATTCTCTCAAGGCAACAAGGCAAACCATATACCAGTCCAAACATCAATCACTCCTTTTTTCACATCACCAAAGAAATCTCCAGGGACAAGTAGTAAAGTCAGAGTAGGCAGCTGCTTAGTGACCTTTCAGAGTGTTGCTAATGTATCCCCCAACCCCCACTCAAGGATGCCACCACAATTTCACTTTACAATCAAATAATAAGACCCTAAGCACAGAATGTCAAGGCCCTTGTGAGGTCAAAGTTTGTTTTTAACTTTGGGATTAAAAACACCACAAGAAAGTTCTTATATATATCCTTAACTGTCTCTTTTGGTCCTGTATTCCTAAAACCTTCAACTCTGTTTTGTTTTGTTTTGAGACAGTCTCACTCTGTTGCCCAGGCTGGAGTGCAGTGGCGGCATCTTGGCTCACTGCAGCCTCTGCCTCCCGGGTTCAAGTGATTCTCCTGCCTCAGCCTCCTGAGTAGCTGGGACTGCAGGCACGAGCCACCACACCCGGCTAATTTTTGTATTTTTAGTAGAGACAGGGTTTCACTATGTTAGCCAGGATGATCTTGATCTCCTGACCTCGTGATCTGCCCGCCTCAGCCTCCAAAAGTGCTGGGATTACAGGTGTGAACCACCATGCCCGACTGACTCTGTTCTTAATACCAAACCAGAAGCTAAAGAAATTCCCAAGAAGAAGTGAGCAAGAATTCCATGGCCCCAGACATCAGAATCCTCTGCCTAACACCAAAAAGGGGTCACATCTTAGCCAGAAACAGCAAAAACTTGAGCATAGAAGCAGAAGCAAAATTCAGTCTTCGGGACACAGACTAATAACAATCACAAGTTGTTTTCTTTTTTTTTTTGCGATGGAGTTTCGCTCTTGTTGCCCAGGCCGGAGTGCAATGGCACGATCTTGGCTCACCACAACCTCCGCCTCCCGGATTTACATGATTCTCCTGCCTCAGCCTCCTGAGTAGCTGGGATTGCAGGCATGTGTCACCATGCTCAGCTAATTTTTGTATTTTTAGTAAAGATGGGATTTCTCCATGTTGGTCAGGCTGGTCTCGAACTCCAGACCTCAGGTGAGCCACCTACCTAGGTCTCCAAAAGCGCTGGGATTACAGGCATGAGCCACTGTGCCTGGCCCATATATTCAAATTATAGAAAACAACTTGTGGACCAGGCGTGGTGGCTCATGCCTGTAATCCCAGCACTTTTGGAGGCCAAGGCGGGTGGATCATCAGAGGTCAGGAGTTTGAGACCAGCCTGGCCAACAAGGTGAAACCGCATCTCTACTAAAAATATAAAAGTTAGCCGAGCGTCATGGTGCTTGCCTGTAGTCCCAGCAACTAGGGAGACTGAGACACGAGAAACACTTGAACCCAGGAAGTGGAGGTGGCAGTGAGCCAAGATGGCGCCACTGCACTCCAGCCTGGGTGAAAGAGGAAGACTCTGTCTCTAAAAAATAAAATTAGAAGTCCGGGCGCGGTGGCTCACACCTGTAATCCCAGCACTTTGGGAGGCTGAGGCGGGTGGATCACGAGGTCAGGAGATAGAGACCATCCTGGCTAACACGGTGAAACCCCATCTCTAATAAAAATGCAAAAAAAAATTAGCCGGGCGTGGCGGTGGGCGCCTGTAGTCCCAGCTACTTGGGAGGCTGAGGCAGGAGAATGGCGTGAACCCGGGAGGCGGAGCTTGCAGTGAGCCGAGAACGCGCCACTGCACTCCAGCCTGGGCGACTGAGCGAGACTCCGTCTCAAAAAAAAATAAATAAAAAATAAAAAATAAAATTAGAATATATTATTTTCATTTAAAAAATTATATATATAGTTATATTATACAGATATACATTTATATTTTATATATATAGCAAGTCAATACTAAGCCAAGTCAGAAAAGGGAAAAATGGAGTAGCCTTTCACCCCAAAAAAAAGCAGAGGGGAGGAGGCCACAAGTATCTCTGATCCCAAAAAGCTCTTAGAAGTTGAAGGAAAAGCTACCCCTTACCCCTGGTTTTGGAAAAACCCTTTTCTCTTCCCTATTCCTGCCTACCTGAGGCGCCGACGAGGGTCAGAGGGTGTCCCAGTCCGACGGGCAGTGCCATAATCAGACATCATACCATAATCCAGGTCATCATAGCCCATACTACGCTGGTCATCCTCTAGCCCATAAGGCTCTGGATGAAAGCGATGCAGATCCACGCTGCTCCCACCTACCCGAACCTGGGGTTGGGGCCCATACACATCCTGTCTACTAGGTGCCCGGTAGCCTTCCATGCTGGGCCTATACCGCTCCTCAATGCGGGTCACCCGGGACAGACTGCCATAGTTATCACTGCCACCTGGATAACCATCTTCATAGTGGCGGCTATAACCATCAGGAGGGTAGTGGAAGTTCCTAGGAAGGGTAGCAGTGCCGGCTTGCCCCACATAGGGACCAGGTCCCCCATTGCCATTCTTGCGGAAGTCACGACCCAAAGTCTGGATATAGTTGTTAGAAACTGATGAAGCATCCACAGGCAACCCGTCTGGTCCTATAGCAACTGGCTGTACTGTCCGTGTTGTCACAGTCTTCACTACTTTCTTGACCTGCAAGTAGGAAACAAGAAAAAGAAAAACTAATTAAGGAAGTGAGCAATTAAATTCTTCTTTTTTTTTTTTTTTTTTTGGAGATGGAGTCTTGCACTGTTGCCCTGGCTGGAGTGCAATGGTGTGATCTCAGCTCACTGAAATCTCTGCCTCCCGGGTTCACGTCCTTCTCCTACCTCAGCCTCCCGAGTAGCTGGTATTACAGGCACACACCAACACACCTGGCTAATTTTTTGTATTTTTAGTAGAGACGGGGTTTCACTATGTTGTCCAGACTGGTCTCGAACTCCTGACCTTCCGCCCACCTCCACCTCCCACAGTGCTAGGATTACAGGCGTGAGCCACCGTGCCCAGCCATGAACAATTAAATTCTATACCACACTAAAAGAAACAAACCTTTACATCCCTAGGACACTTTACCTAGAAATGCCTTAAGGCCTACCATCTATCTTTCTTTCCATCCTGTAGGAAGTCCCCAAGTAGGAAAATTGCCCTGACAGTAACTATGCCTATAAGGGAAGCTACTATAGACCTTGATATACCTTCTCTCTTCCCTATGCCATTAGATTTCCCCATATCTCTTCATCCTTTCTATCTGGCCAGAGATCACTTTATGCAATCAGATCAATAACGGCATATCAGTCCTCCATTTTAATTAAGTGCTTAACTCCTCCCCTAATAGAGAATAAAAGACCTCTTATCACTTCCAGATCTTACACACGTCTTAGTTTACCGTGGTCTCTGTGCGCCGAGTGGTCCCATCATCTGAGGTCTCCACAGAGACTACAGACATGGCTCCCTCAGGATCCTCCTCCGTGTAGGTCTCCACAATCTGCCCCGGCTCCTGCATCCTGGGGATGGTGCTATATAGAAGGTGACTGTGATCCTATATGCAAAAGAGAAAAGAGAAGGAACTATTATTAAGCACTATGTATTAACAAGCCATCCTAATAAGAAGCGTAAGTAGTGACCCTGGAAACAGGGACTCCTCATGCATCTTCTATAGGCCTCAGGATTTTTAGATGGTTGGCTGTCATCTTTTGAACTTGTACAAAAGGACAGCAGACATAATTTCCCAGTTGTAGTCATTTAATAAACATGAACTGAGTTAATTATAGCCACACCAACATCCAAGTGACAGACAGTAGATTTAACTTCCCAGCTGTGGTCATCTAAGGGAACATGAACTGTGTTAACTGCAATTTCATCTATATCTGAGTGACCCCTCAAAAGAGCAGCTCACCCAATAAATAAATAACTTTTATTTATTTATTTGAGATAGGGTCTCACTCTGTCACACAAGCTAGAGTGCAGTGGCATGATCATAGCTCACTGGAGCCCCAACCTCCCAGGCTCAAGCAATCTTACCATTTCAGCCTCCTAAGTAGCTAGAACTACAGGCTCATGCCACCATGCCTGGCTAATTTTATTTTTTTTTTTAGAGACAGGGTCTCACTATGTTGCCCAGGCTGGTCTTGAACTCCTGGGCTCAAGCAATCCTCCAGCCTCAGCCTCCCAAAGTGCTGGAATTACAGGAATGAGCCGACCATGCCTGGCCAAAATAAAGAACTTTTTTTTTTTTTGAGACGGAGTTTTGCTCTGCCTTGGCCTCCCAAAGTCTGGAATTACAGGCATGAGATGCCGTGCCCAGCCTAAAATAAAGAACTTTTTTTTTTTTGAGATGGAGTTTTGCTCTTGTTGCCCAGGCTGGAGTACAATGGCATGATCTCAGCTCACCACAATCTCCACCTCCCAGGTTCAAGCAATTCTCCTGCCTCAGCCTCCCGAGTAGCTGGGATTACAGGCATATGCTACCATGCCCGGCTAATTTTGTATTTTCAGTAGAGATGGGGTTTCTCCATGTTGGTCAGGCTGGTCTCGAACTCCTGACCTGAGGTGATCTGCCCACCTCAGCCTCCCAAAGTGCTGGGATTACAGGCGTAAGCCACCGTAGCTGGCCAAAAATAAAGAACTTTTAAGACAAACCTGAAAATCCCAGTAAGAGCCATCTTTTGACTGGCTTTATGTTACTCTTCAGATACTATCTAAAAGGCTCAAGACCAGCCAAATTTTAGGTAGCGTTTTCTGCTGCAGAGTAGAAGCCTACTGTCTCTAGAAAAGAAACGCAGTACTTAGGGATCAAATGGGATGGCAGTGGGGAAAAGGAATAGTCATAAAGATCAATGGTCATTAAAATTCATTTCAAAACAAAACTACATATATACTTTGGACCTCCACTTCTTTGTTTTCGTAAATGAAAGAAACTAATTGATGAGTGTGTACAATGTGCCAGGTACTTTACAAGACACAAATATGCTCTTATAGGCTGGGGAAATAAGAAAATACGAATGAAGCAACCCACGTCTTGAGCCAAAGAATTACCTGGGGTCCGTTGAGTTTCAAATCTGAAAATTTCTGTCTCTCAAGGTCAGCATCGCCCACAAACCGGCCGTTCTGAAACACAGTCCACAAGAAGACAATTCATTTTGTGGCCTTCTTTTGCTCTACCAAACACAAATGATCTTTTTTTCAAACAGAAAGAGGGCTTTCAAGAAGATATGTGTGGCCTGGAGTCCTTGTGTCAGTACTCATAAAAGAACCATATCACTCTTTAGTCTTAGCACTTTCCTCAAAATTGAAAATCAGGCCTGGAACTCTGGCAGACAGGGTCTCTGGAACATAAGAACGTAAGCTCCATGAGGGCAGAGGGTTTTTGGGATTAGTTTAGTGATATATTCCCTAGTGCCTTGAGCAGTGCCTGCACATAACAGGTGCTCAAAAACTATACGCTGAATAAACAGTACAGACCTAGATAATTTCCCCTACATGCAACCTTTTTGGAAAGCCATAAAAATGTAAGGAAAGTTGGAAGGGCTAAGTTGGGGAGTTTCCAAAGAGCTTTATAGTCTCATGAATCTTCATGCAGTACTACCACTGGAAACTCCCATTCCCGGCAGCTTTTTAAAGAAAGAAGCAAGATGGCTATCATGTCCTAATGTAAAAAATAGAAATTTAATTAAAGAAAAAAGCAAGAGATACGAGTCTCCCTTTCCAAGTATAAAAACAAGCACCCCAACTCCTCTCAAGAAAAGAGAAGGCTCAACATCTTTACCAACAATTATTCGAGCCACAGAATACATTCCAAAATGTCATCCAGAAGTTGCTCTGTCTTAAGCAGCAGGAAATAATCTTTATACCACATAAAAATGTATTTGCCTGCTCCTCTTCCAGCAGAACAGTGAGATCCAACCACTTTGGGAGACTCTTCCTCCACCCCACTCCCATTACATAGAGTGTAATGCTGCAGGGAGAGGAAGTTAAACATTACTTTCAGGAAGAAGGAAGGGTGTGGTTTTACTGCTAAGCAGAAGTTAAAAATAAGAGAGAAACCACATACTGAATCCTGGAATTCCCCATGACCTCCAAACCTGAGCAGTCCTGCTTTCCTCTTTCAATATAATTTCATACCTAACTTTCTATTGTAGTTCCTGTAAAAATCCCAGGAACACTGCAAGCATGCTGCCTCCCTCAGATTCCTTGATCCTCCAGTTGGAATTCTGTTCTTTTTGCAAGGTTCCTCAGTATGAGGGACTTTCTCTATCTTAAAAAAAAAAAAAAAAATTACCCGGCCAGTGCAGTAGCTCACGCCTGTAATCCCAGCACTTTGGGAGGCCAAGGCAGGCGGATCACAAGGTCAAGAGATCGAGACCATCCTGGCCAACATGGTGAAACGCCATTTCTACTAAAAATACAAAAATTGGCTGGGTGTGGTGGCACGTGCCTGTAGTCCCAGCTACTCGGGAGGTTGAGGGAGGAGAAACACTTGAACCTGGGAGGCGGAGGATGCAGTGAGCCAAGATTGCACCACTGCACTCCAGCCTGGAGACAGAGCAAGACTCTGTCATAAATAAATAAATAAATTATTACTCAATGAAAAGGACTATAAGGGCATGAGCACTGTTCTGGTTCCCACCCAGAAATCTCTCGTAAGATGCAATCTATCAGGCAATGCCTACCACACACACACATGCACACACACACACACAGGAAGACAGACAAAACCTCAGACAGATTACATCACAGCAAAGTCAGACTAGAAAAACCAGAGGAAACATAAGATACTTCTTATTCCTAACACCAGCTCTCCCAAGTCACATCACAGAGTCAGCCAACCCAGAGACCACTGGCTCCTGTGGTTATTTGGGTTAAACAGCAGCATGATGCTCCCTCTCCAACTCTAACCAACAGAATTAACAATGACCCCTTCCTCCAACACATGATTTACACAGCCAACAAAAAGAGCACACAAGGACAATATAGAGCAGGAGTATACAATTTATGGATACTGCCACACCTGGGTACAGACTGTTCCCTCAGGGAGACTGAACTAGAGCTGAGCGCACAAGATGCCCAACCACTACGTGGGCATTTACTTTCCTGATTTTTTGATACCAAGGAAAAAAAAAATCAGAAAAGTAACTTGAGTACAGCTGCAAACTACACTATCTACCATTACTTGAATTGTAGCCCACCCCAAAAAACCTACTCCAGCAAAACAGAAGTCAGATGGATGCTTCTAGAGACAGTAACTCCACCCAACTCAGTCCAGCAGCAATATTCCTTGTCTCTTATCAGCATTTAACACCTCTGGAAAAAAATCCCTGGAAGAACGGGCACTGGATAGCCCATCACCAAAAGGAGAGTAGCTTCCCAAAAAGGATCATAGCCTCTCTGTGATCATGCCAAAGTCCTACCTGCAGGTCTGATGGAGAGAGGGGTTACCTGATGCCGGCGGGTGAGTGTGCCGTTGGCCATGAGTGGGTTGGCATCTTGTGGTGAGACCCGGACGCGTTCCAGCTGCGCCGAGACGTGGCGCCGTTCCTCCTCCAGCGCCCGGGTCAGCTTCTCAAACTGGGCCTCTTGTTCCTTCACAGAGGCCAAGATGCTGGCGGTCGACTCCACCTCTGAGTCGTCCATGAAGGTAAGGGGCGGAGCCGCCGCAGGGCAGGGTAAAAAGGAAGGTGAATCACAGAGGAAGGAGAAGGAGGGAGAGAGACCCCCTCACTTCACACTACCGGGAAAGGGTAAGAGAAAGGAGAGAAAAGGTCAGAGGTCAGAGAAGACAGATGAATTATTAATCCCAGAGCCAAAGATGCCCTCTCGTGGTTTTACTGCAGTGCAGAAAGCAAGCCACCACCAAGCCTGGGAGCCCATCACCAGTGTCTGTTCAAGCGGCATCCTTTGCCCACTATGCTCTCTTCAACATCCCACCGGAAATAACTACTGAAAGGAACGGTGCAATTAAATCTAAGTCTCTACACTGTTAGGAGAGGGAGAATGTAGTGAGGTGCTGTAGTTATGTGATTGGATTATTTTTCCCTGAAAAAAATCTGCTGGTATCAACTCAGTGAAATGTGTAACTCCATGGTACAGACAAGCATTCACTATTCTGCAGGGACAAGCCACTTTTAGAGATAATAGGGCAATACAGATCTTACTTAACCTCTCCCACATCTAACACTAAAACTGCTGAAGTGGCAGCAAATTAAAAAAAAAAATTTACTATGCTAAACTAAAACACCAATTAAGAAACGAAAGGGCCAGGCGCTGTGGCTCACGCCTGTAATCCCAGCACTTTGGGAAGCCGAGGCAGGCGGATCACGAGGTCAGAAGTTCGAGACCAGTCTGGCCAACATAGTGAAACCCGTCTCTACTGAAAAAATACCAAAAAAGGCCAGGCACGGTGGCTCATGCCTGTAATCCCAGCACTTTGGGAGGCCGAGGCGGGTGGATCACGAAGTCAGCAGATCGAGACCATCCTGTCTAACACAGTGAAACCCTGTCTCTACTAAAAATACAAAAAATTAGCCGGGCGTGGTGGCAGGAGCCTGTAGTCCCAGATACTTGGGAGGCTGAGACAGGAGAATGGCGTGAACCCGGGAGGTGGAACTTACAGTGAGCTGAGATCGCGCTACTACACTCCAGCCTGGGTGACAGAGCAAGACTCTGTCTCAAAAAAAAAAAAAAATTAGCCGGGTGTAGTGTATGCCTATCATCCCATCAACTCGGGAGACTGAGACAGGAGAATAGCGTGAATCCGGGAGGCAGAGGTTGCAGTGAGCCAAGATAGCGCCATTGCACTCCAGCCGGGAACACAGTGCAAGACTCCATCTCAGAAAAAAAAAAAAAAAGAAATCAAAGTAGGCTGGGCGCGGTGGCTCACACCTGTAATCCCAGCACTTTAAGAGGCCAAGGTGGGTGGATCACTTGAAGTCAGGTTCACTTGGTCAAGACCAGCCTGGCCAACATGGGGAAACCTTATCTCTACTAAAAATACAAAAATTAGCCAGGCATGGTGCTAGGTACCTGTAATCCCAGCTGAGGCATGAGAGTTGTGTGAACCCAGGAGACGGAGGTTGCAGTGAGTGGAGATGGCACCACTGCACTCCAAGCTGGGCAACAGAGCAAGACTCTGCCTCCCAAAATATAATAATACATTCATAAAAGGGCCTTTCTACTTTCCAAAACTATACTACTATAGTTTGTTAAATATAATATTGATGGCAAAACGTGTTCCTTGACTAATGGAGACAACAGAGTAATAGAACCACAAAAAACTCTGTGTAAAAAAGCACTGTCTTAAGGAAACTTCACCGCCTTGGGAAGTAGGAAGAGAAGTATTAGCCTCAACCTCTGAAAGTGCACCTCACAGTAGTTCATATTCTAACCTCCACAAGTCAATGGCTGAAGTTCCTACATCTCTGTAATCCTGCAGAAAGCTCTAACTCAAGCTTGTCCGACCCACAGCCTGCGGGACACACGCAGCCCAGGACAGCTTTGAATGCGGCCCAACACAAATTTGCAAACTTTCTTAAAACATTATGAGATTTTTTTTTTCTTAGCTCACTGGCTATTCTTAGTGTACATTATGTATGGCCCAAGACAATTCTTTCAGTGTAGCCCAGGGAAGCCAAAAGATTGGACACCCTTGTTCTAAATAGACTATATTTTTACCCCCTTATTTGTTCCAACTCAGGATAAATATCCAAGTATCTAAGGGTCTATGTGTGCTATCTATACAATAAAATATAGTTATATAGAAATGAAGAGTTCTCCATATCATTATATAAACAGGAGGTTTAACAGGCATTAGTGATACTCTGTTGGACTCAATGGGTTTTTTTCTGTCTTATAGCTATGAGAGACTTTATGCCAGTCCAAAATATACAATGTTGAAAGACAGGTTTTGAAATAAATATTCTCCCCAATTCCCACCCTCTCACCAACCCATAAAGAAAAAAGGTACTTAAAAAGATTTTTTTCTGCTATGACATGAGAGGAATAAAAATACATATTTCTTAAAAATATTTTTCATTCTTAATAAACATATTTCCATACACACCTGTTAAGAGAAGGTCGCAACTGATTGGTTTAACACAGAGAACAGCCCAGTCTAGATTCAAAAAATCATGGAAGAAGCATCCCAGCCACCACAGCAAGGAGGAAGCAGGAAGGGGAGAGCTGCAGAAATATTTGAAGGAAAAATGGGAATGAGAGGAAAATAAAATATACCCAATACATAGAAACAAGAAGAGCAAGGGGCAACATTAGGAATGAAAGGAAGTAATTTAAAATATGACTTGGAATTGCTTAATGTGACAGACAAGTGCCCTTTAGACCTTGCTGTGTTCAGATATCTAGGCCTTGGATGTTGTTTTCATTAAAACCTGGATTCTACTGTCGTGTGAGTTCCTCTACTTGTATTTCCATACATAACCAGAACAGGTTATAATATGCATAAAAATCCATTTACCCTGTTTTCAGCAACCAAATTGGGGAAAAAGAAAAAAACTGCTGTTGGAATGCCCTTCCCCCTCCCTTCCCACCCGTAAGGCAGAAACCTCAAAGCCCAGTCCCAGCATGCCCACAAAGACATTGAGAAACCAATGCAAAAGTTGTGTGGGGAAGACATGTGGGAACTAGCCTAGGCTGAGCCTTTTGCTTCAGTTCCCTTTCCCACGCTCCCCAGAGCCCCACCAAGCACAAATGCTTGGTCCTGTTTGCCTTAGAGTGTATGCAGAAGTCAGCAAGCAAGAGTACCCAAAGGAACTGATTAATAAGTGCCCAATAAACTCCTGAATCAATGCAGTCCCTAAGTTTAAAGAACGTGGTCGCCCTTCCCTAAATTCTTCCTACCCCAGCTTGGAGTTCCCATAATCACTTATCAACTCTTCTTCCTTTCAGTCTAAAACCCATTGCCACTTTCTCATATTCCCAACCTACATTCCAGTAGGCCACCCAAAGGTCTTTCTTGAATAAGCACCCTTATTTTAAAAAAAAAAAAAAAAACACACCGGGGCTCCCCTTTCATCTCCATTTCTTAAGTACTTGCCCTTATCCACTATGTACAATGACCTATGAACCTTCCACACCAAGAGGATTCTGAGCTCAAAAAGAGACTCTTCCAGTTACTGAATTTCAACAGGGTCTGAAGTGCAATTACCACTCCAGCAGCATCCACCCTATAATCTTCTTTGCTAATAAAAGCCCAAATTACTGCTACCATGGGGGATACAGTGACATTCCCTGCTGCAAAGAGAAAGTGTACAGATGGCCATAAATGGCCCTGCAACTTAAATTCAGTGAAGAAGGTTAGGAAGGGAGATAGGAAAAATGCTCAGGGTTCTAGGTCAGAAAGCAGTATCTGGAGAAACATTAGCTTCCACCATCTTCTTAAAGCTGACCACCCGGCTCTAATTTGGAAAAGAAGACAGCACAATTAAACAAAAAGATCAGATTCCTAGGTCTAAAAGCATGGGGAGATATTCTGCCTGAAAGAGGGCAGAAGCAGAGGCCATGAGATAGAACACAATTCAGAAGACTGGTCCCAGTTCTGGCTTTACTACTACCCAACAATGGCAGTAAACCCTGTCATGTTCTCACTTGTAAGATGCCAAATCCATTTACCCCGTTTCCAGGAACCAAATTGGGGAAAAAGAAAAACAAAATTGCTGCTTCCCAGGAGTTAGGAAATTAGCCCGGTCTAACTCAGAGTTGTGAGGATCAGGTGAGACAACATTATATACAAATGTCAGGTATTAAGTTGTTTCAAAAGTTGGTTTAACACTTCCAATTACTTCACAGTACATCTCAGCCTCAAACTATTTTGTGAACTAGTAGATGAAATCAACTGGATCAAAAACATAACTAGGTTCTAAGGGGTGAATGGGCTGGTTTCCCTACTCCTAATCTATTTACTAGGAGGTCCCACCTATACCAGTGTTTCTGGGACAAAGGGCACTGCTCTAGTGCTTGGAAGTCATCACATCATTACACATCTGTCATAATAAGTTCTTGATTCTGTATTTGAGGCCTTAACAATTTATTACCTTGGAGAAAGAGAATGTGAAACAAACTAATGATTACTGAATGTTTTACATTTACTATCTTGGCAATCCTTACAACAACCCTAAGGAAGTTTTACTGCAAATGAGACTTATGGGTGAAGAAACTACCCAAGGTCTCACAGTTAATAGCAAATTTTGAATTTAAACCCAGGTCTATGCCATTCCAAAGCCTGTTTCTCTTTCTATGCCATGGTGTCCAGTCCAAATAGAAGTGCAGTCAGTACCAGCTGGATGGTCCAGAGCCTCTCCTCTACAACCTTTGAGAGCTTTCTTCTTAACCATCACAGGAAAACAGGGAAAGAAAAGGGTTCTACTTTGTTTTTTTTAGGCTCAAGAGTTACCCATAATATCTACATGTAAGTGAGAAAACAAAAAAAAAATGGAAGGAAAAAGAATGTATGAGTGGGGAAAGAATGAAGCTGTTAGGCAGGCTACAGTAAATGGTCTCATAACTTGGAGACTTAAGGAAAAAAAGATTCTTCTCCATGCCATATGCATCAAGAAGATTACACTACTGCCGGGCGAGGTGGCTCAAGCCTGTAATCCCAGCACTTTGGGAGGCCGAGACGGGCGGATCACGAGGTCAGGAGATCGAGACCATCCTGGCTAACACAGTGAAACCCCGTCTCTACTAAAAATACAAAAACTTAGCCGGGTGAGGTGGCGGACGCCTGTAGTCCCAGCTACTCGGGAGGCTGAGGCAGGAGAATGGCGTGAACCCGGGAGGCGGAGCTTGCAGTGAGCTGAGATCCGGCCACTGCACTCCAGCCTGGGTGACAGAGCGAGACTCCGTCTCAAAAAAAAAAAAAAAAAAAAAAAAAAAAAAAGAAGATTACACTACAAACTTTCAGCTGACTTTGGCAGACAGTCAGGAGTCATAATTACAAGTCCAGCCCAATACCTTTCCAGGTTTGCCACTTACTTTTTTTTTTTTTTGAGACAGAGTCTCGCTTAGTGGCCCAGGCTGGAGTGCTGTGGCGCAATCTCAGCTCACTGCAACCTCCACCTCCCAGGTTCAGGCGATTCTGCTGCCTCAGCCTCCCTAGTAGCTGGGACTACAGGCGCGTGCCACTATGCCTGCTAATTTGTTGTATTTTTAGTGGAGACGGGGTTTCACCGTGTCAGCCAGGATGGTCTCGATCTCCTGACCTCTCGTGATCCACCTGCCTCAGTCTCCCATAGTGCTGGGATTACAGGCATGAGCCACCGCAGCCAGCTACCACTTACTTAGATTTAAATAGATTACATTTGCTCTCACAAAAAAAAAAGAATTCCTGAAGTCAGGGGGTTGAGGAGACATAAAGTGAAACTTGTTATTTCCCCTTAAGACTAGATTTTCTGGCCGGGCGCGGTGGCTCAAGCCTGTAATCCCAGCACTTTGGGAGGCCGAGATGGGCGGATCACGAGGTCCGGAGATCGAGACCATCCTGGCTAACATGGTGAAACCCCGTCTCTACTAAGAAATACAAAAAATAGCCGGGCGAGGTGGCAGCGCCTGTAGTCCCATCCTGGCTAACACGGTGAAACCCCGTCTCTACTAAAAAATACAAAAAATAGCCGGGCGAGGTGGCAGCGCCTGTAGTCCCAGCTACTCGGGAGGCTGAGGCCGGAGAATGGCGTGAACCCGGGAGGCGGAGCTTGCAGTGAGCTGAGATCCGGCCACTGCACTCCAGCCTGGGCTACAGAGCGAGACTCCGTCTCAAAAAAAAAAAAAAAAAAAAAAAGACTAGATTTTCTGAGAATACCTAGTTTTACTCTTAATAAGCCGTAAGTCCTACATTACCGGATCCCACTCACACTAGAAAGATATTCCTGCTATTATCCAGAGTCCATAGTCCATAGTAAAGATCCTTCATCCAAGCAATGATAATGATAAAAACTCAGTCTCTTCTGTAAGCACTCCAAACCAAAATAAGTTAAATTAAATCAAATACCCAGAAGGACCAAACAACTAGACAATGCTAACCAGATAGGAGGTTAAAAAAAAAAAAAATCACTTACCGGCTGGGCGCAGTGGCTCATGTCTGTAATCCCAGCACTTTGGGAGGCCGAGGTGAGCAGATCACAAGGTCAGGGGTTTGAGACCAGCGTGACCAACATGGTGAAACCCCACCTCTACTAAAAATACAAAAATTAGCCAGGCGTGGTGGTGCGCACCTGTAATCCCAGCTACATGGGAGGCTGAGGCAGGAGAATCACTTGAACCCAGGAGGCGGAAGTTGCAGTGAGCCGAGATCATGCCACTGCACATCAGCCTGGGTGACAGAGCAAGACTCAGTACCCCCACAAAAAATCACCTACCAACAGCACAGTCCCTGGAATGATTTCTTCTACTGTAAACTGGCTAAAGAAATACAAATTGGAATTATGATTCTTAAGGGGTTAAGCGTATAGGCTTTGTTATCTGCCTGGGTTTAAGTATAAGATCTATCACTTTTAGCTATATGACTTTGGGCAAAGTATCAACCACTCGAAACTGCAGCTTTCTTTTCTGTAAAATGGAGGAATAAAAATACATAGGGTGGTTGTGAAGATTAAATGAGGCATTTCATGTAAAGTGCTTAGAAAAATGTCTTGACACACAGAAAGCCAGTAATATTGTTACTACTACAGGAACTCGAGCTTGGGTGTGGTTGGTAGAGTTTTTGAAGTTCGTAAACCAGCCTCCCCAGGATCCCCTCTTCCATTTGCAGCAGACCTGAAAACTACAGGAATTATTCACTTTTAGAGGGAAAAACAAAATAAAACTCCAGATTAGGGGTCAAAAGACTGGGAGTCCAAGTCCTGGCTCCTCCAAAAACTAGCTAGGAGACCTTGGAAAAGTTATAACCCCTGTAAGCTTCCATTTTTATTACTCTTCATGGTTTAGTTTTAATGAACTAATATATATAAAACCATAGCCTGTGTGAACTCTAAAGTTCACCAATCTTTGGGTTTTTGCAAAAATAATTTTGTCTCCGGCAGCCAGTCTCAAAGGCAACTCTCCTCCTATCTTCCTATTTATTCATTATAAAATCAAAACCAATGTCACGGCCGGGCACCATGGCTCATACCTGCAATCACAGCACTTTAGGAGACCAAGATGGGAGGATCACTTGAGGTTGGGAGCTCAAACCCAGCCTGGTCAACATGGTGAAACCCCATCTCTACTTAAAATACAAAAAAATTAGCCGGGCATGTTGGCACACACCTGTAATCCCAGCTACTCAGGAGGCTGAGGCAGGAGAATTGCTTCAACTCAGGAGGCAGAGGTTTCAGTGCGCCGAGATTGCGCCACTGTACTCCAGCCTGGACGACAGAGTGAGACTCTGTCTCAAAAACAACAACAACAACAAAACGAATGTCACATATTTATGCTCTCCCTCTAAAAACAATGACAGGCAAAACTCCACTTCCATGTCATTCTAGGAAATTTTTTTTTTTTTTTTGAGACAGGGTCTCGCTCTTGTTGCCCTGACTAGAGTGCAGTGGTGTGATCACAGCTCACTACAGCATATACCTCGTGGGCTCAAGCAATCCCACCTTGGCCTCCCAAAGTGCAGGGATTACTGGCATGCGCCACTGTGCCCAGCCATTCTAGGGACTGCAAATGGCTTTTTTCAAAAGCACATTGGGCTGGGTGCAGTGGCTCACACCTGTAATCCCAGCACTTTGGGAGGCCAAGGTGGGCAGATCACTTGAGCCCAGGAGTTTAAAGACCGGCCTGGGCAACATGGCAAAACCCCGCCTCTACAAAAAAATTACAAAAATTAGCTGGGCGTGGTGGTGCACACTGTAGTCCCAGCTACTCAGGAGGCTGAGGTGGGAGTATTGCTTGAGTATAGGAGGTCCAGACCGCAGTGAGCCACAATCACTACATTGCCACCTGGGCGACCCGGTCTCAAAAATAAATAAGTAAATAAATAAATACCATACCGAGCCTCCTACTACAGAATACTAAATCAACAAAACATAGCACCTGTAACACTACAGAACTGTATTACATAACATTCAAGCCAGAAAGGGGCCCTCCAGATACCTAAAAGGCATTTATTTGCCTTAACTGGCACCTGACCCCAAATTTGAAGACATTACTCCGGTTCAACCACAAACAAAGAAAATTGCCATTTTGTTTCTAAATCAAAGAAATATATTTTGTCAAGATTTTCTATGGCTTCTTATCAGTGCTTGTACCAGAGTCCAAAGTCGAAGTACCCCACCCTACCTTCACTTGATGTTCCACTTTTTTTTTTTTTTTTTTTGCGATGGAGTCTTGCCCTGTCGCCCAGGTACAATGCCGTGATCTCGGCTCACTGCAACCTCCACCTCCCAGGTTCAAGTGATTCTCCTGCCTCAGCCTTCCAAGTAGCTGGGACTATAGGCATGTGCCACTGCGCCCGGCTAATTTTTGTATTTTTAGTAGAGACACAGTTTTACCACGTTGGCCAGGCTGGTCTTGAACTCCTGACCTCAAGTGATCTGCCAGCCTCAGCCACCCAAAGTGCTGGGATTACAGGTGTGAGCCACCATGCCCCGCCATGTTCCACCTTCATGCTCAGTCAGAACAGTTCTAGTATTTTTCACTTCACTGGGAAGACTCACCTTCTGTTAATTCCAAGTCCCTTAAGCTGATTTGCATTAAGATTAAAAGGACTGTGCTCACTTCACAATCTCAACTGAGCACTACTCAAGTCACAAAACCTGTATTATTCTGGATATGGCCTTCTCCTAGTGTTCACTGTTTCTATGCTTCCTCATGGATCTGCTTCCTGCTAGGCCCAACTTCTCCATTTAGAAGTGTTAAATCAAGTTTAGCCTAAAGCTGCCTCCTTACATATTTTAAGTTTGGCCTAAAGATTTCTCTGTACATAATGAACTATAACCTAAATGGTGGTAGAAATAGACTGTAACCTACTCTTGTGCCAATCACTGAGTTTTGGCCAATCAAAGGCGGGCCAACTGTTCAAACCATGAACAAATAAAGCAACTGCCAGCCGAGCCATAACCATTTCAGCCGTTTCCATACCTCGCTTCCATTTTCTGTTCATCACTTTCCTTTTTCTGTCCATAAATCTTCTACCACATGACTGCGCTGGAGTCTCTGAGCCTACTCTGGCTCAGAAGGCTCCCCAATGCGTGAATTGTTCTTTGCTCAATTAAACACTGTTAAATTTAATTTGGTTAAGGATTTTCTTTTAAAAGAGGGTAAAAGGCTGACAAAAGAAGTCTTATTTTCATGAGGAAAAACTAGGTGTCCACCAGGAATCTCTCTCATGAATTAAGGCAGGCTCTGGGCAAACCACCCTCCTCTTAGGAAAGAGGGATGCATTCTCTCTGATTGGAATGTCAGAGAAAAGAATTTTTTAAAAAACAAAGATATAAACTTTTTTTTAATACTCCTTGTTAAAAGGAATTTGAGCTGACAACCTCTATACATCACCAGGGTACCTTAAACTCCCTTTAGTCTTATAATCCTTACTCAAAGCTACCTGTCAACATTCAAAGTTTTTACTGTAACTTTAAAAAAAAATTCACCTCCACTATCATGACCTCCTAAATTCTGAGACCAAATAAAACATTCTTCTCTTTCTCTTTACCCCTCCCAAGTATTCTGAGAACCCCCCCTAAACCATAACATATTAAATGGCTTAGCGCTGGGCTGGCTTTAAAGCCAAGGAAGGGTGTGGCTCTCAGCTAGTGAGGGGGCCCAGGACTGAAAGGGTACAGAAAGAAACAAAACCTGCTTCTCTATGGAGCATGCATGACGCACACACAGGACTGGTCTAACAAGTCCTGATCTCTCAGGCCAGGCCGCCTCCTTCTCCTCCCCCATTATCCACATGCCTCTCCAAGGCCCTCCACTGGGACAGTTAACATTGAGTTTTCTCTTATCCTGAGAAGAGACTTGAGTTACTTACCTGGATCCCTGTGCAACCTTGCCAAAGGCACCTCACCTAGCCTTAAAAGGAGAAAGCAGGGCTTTAGGGAGAGGCCGATAAGGAAACAAAGATAAGAGGGAGTGGCAAAAAAACAGAGCGAAGTGTTAGACTAAAGGAAGGGGAGAAGCCAAATCCCTTTCTCCTTCCTACAAGAGGAGAAAGATCAGGTACACTCTGAAAAATAAGAAAAAACCTAATTGAAATGCAAAGGTATTGTTTAGGTCTCATGTCATAAAAGAGAAATCCTAAAATTAACCAAGACACCTTATACCCTTCCATACCCTAGGCTAGGGAAAAAATATATATATTTGTGGAAAAGCTTAACCTTAGAATTTACTAGGGGTCACCCAAGTGTTTGAGCTCACATTCCGTTTTTAAATAGCAGCTTCTCAGCCAGGCGCGGTGGCTCAGGCCTGTAATCCCAGCACTTTGGGAGGCCGAGGCGGGCGGATCACCAGGTCAGGAGTTTGAGACTAGCCTGGTCAACATGGCGAAACCCTGTCTCTACTGAAAATACAAAAATTAGCCTGGCGTGGTGGTGGGTGCCTGTAATCCTAGCTACCCGGGAGGCTGAGGCAGGAGAATCGCTTGAACCCAGGAAGTGGAGGTTGCAGTGAGCAGAGATTGTGCCATTGCACTCCAGCCTGGGCAACAAGAGCAAAACTCCGTCTCAAAAAAGAAAGAAAGAAACAAACAAACAAACAAAATAGCAGCTTCTCACCAAACTTCCTAACTTTCAATCTATGGCATTCCCCCACCTCTTTGCCCATCATTTGAAAGTAACTTGGAAAAGGTGGAAGCATGTAATTGAGCCATATTTACAGTCCCAATTTCTCAAAATCCTGAAAAGACCAATAAGGCACTCTTTTCATCAAGTTTGGAGTATGTCTTCTTTTTGAGACAAGCAACAGGGAGACAGAACATGTCAATCTATAAATGAATCAATCAGAAGTGTTAAGGTCCTTTCTCAGCTTTAGGACAGATAGCAGGAGGAAATGTTTCTCCTTATCTGAAAGAAGAAAATCCTACTTTGAAGGGGAAGAAAAGTTGTGTATTATTGCTCTTCCCCTTGAAGTTATCATATAATCCTTTCAACACCTGCTGAGGTAATGGCCTCTTTTTATAAATAAGCATACTACCTGTATATCACAAGTATTTAGTATCTTGCCCAAGTTCATCAACTAGTAGTAAGTAGTGGAAACTCCTATTTTATTCCAAGTCCATGTTCCTTCTTGATAAAGTGGAAAGAGTATGAATTTTCTATGCTTCCTGTGGTTAAAAGTCATTCTTAAGGCCAGGCGAGGTGGCTCAAGCCTGTAATCCCAGCACTTTGGGAGGCTGAGGCGGGCAGATGGCTTGAGCTCAGGAGTTCGAGACCAGCCTGGGCAAAATGGCAAGACACCATCTCTACAAAAAATACAAAAAAATTAGCCGGGTGTAGTGGCATGTGCCTGTAGTTCCAGTTACTCGGGAGGCTGAGGGGGGAGAATCACTTGAGCCTGGGGGTTCTAGGCTGCAGTCAGCCGAGATTGCGCCACTGTACTCCAGCCTGGGTGACAGAGTAAGACCCTGTCTCCAAAAAAAATTTTTTTTTAAATGACATTCTAGTTCCAATTGAGAAGTTAACCCAAAGTTAACATTTTTTTACGGAGAGGGGAAGGAGGCAAGAGAAGGTGGAATGGAACCAGCTAGACTTTTGGGTCTTACCTTAACTTCAAAGAACAAAACCTTACTCAATTTGGGAAGAGTAGCTTGCAGTCTACCTCAGATTTATCTCCCCTTTTATAAGGACCTAGTACTTGGGAGGAAAGGTGCTAAGAACAAAAGAGGCACTACTCTGTAAAAATCACCTACCTTACCACTGGCAAGCCTGCTCTAGAAAGCTGGCTACATGTCACATTCTCTGATCACCCCCTCAACCCTACCACAAGAAAAAAAATCCAATCACAAATATCCCTACTCTCATTTTTAATGTGACATCTCACTAAGCCAAGAGCAAAGATCAGAGCTGGGGTGGGAAACAGAAGGAACTAGAGGCAGTAAAGATTGTGCTAGCCAGCATAAGAACAGAGAAGAAGGATTGTTCTAGTGGTATGTTAGCAATCTGCCTCTAGGGCAGCTGTCCTCCTGGACAATCAAAGGCGGGTTTGTGTGTGTGCTCAGGAACCAGCCAGCTTGGCTCAAAGTTAAGGACTCAGCCACCCAATCCACAAAGTGAGAAAAGATGCCTGTTTCACAGCTGGAATGGAAGGCAGGGAAAACACAAAACAAGGGAGAAAAGAGGGAAGGAAGAGAGAGGGTATTGCAGGTGCTATTTCAGTCTAGACATAGGGAAGAAAAATCCTAGGAAACTACCAACCATTGTCTAGTCATGTTCAAACATTAGGGAATTGCTAGTAACTCTTAATACTAAGTAGGTAGGTTTCTCCTGATCTGTATGTAGTAGGGTGCCAATTGGAAGGATGAGACCTAAAATGTAAAGGACCTCAGCATTACCTGTTTCTTTCTGTCCCTTTTAAGCCCAACAAGGTACCTGCAATATACACAGCAAATGAACATTCCTTAACGTCTATTTCCTTCTAGAATTCCTTTCTTAATTAAATCTTAGAGATCCACAAAAAATAGCAGCACACACAAAACTCAGTAAGCTTCCCAGTGCTAAGAGATCGAGGCCATTTATATAACTCAAGTGCTAAAACGCAAAAGGCCACAGTCAGAATTCACACTCCCTAATCCCTCGGAGTAGCTAGATGCTCGGAGACCCATTAGACACACAAAGGCTGCTCTCTTCTCGGCAGAGCTCTGCAGCAGAGCTGCTCTCCAGGGACAAAGAGATTTCACAGGAGAACCACAAAGACATCGACCCTCTCTGTTCCCCCACTCCCAGCTTTCTCACTTCCTGTCACAGTAGCACCAGACCACAGTCTCCCAGAAACAAACAAATACAAAGTGCTGGATTCTGGGCTTCAGGCCAACCGCATTCCAGGGCATCCTGTCTACCAATCACGGGCCAGAGCCCCCACTTTGCCCTGCTCAGCCCCTTATCATGTTCAGGGAAAACAACCCTCCTCTCTGCCCCAAGCCAACACTACGTAGGACAAAGCTCAGGCCTTCAAGAATCAGCAGAAAGATACTGTGTGTGGATCTAAGAGTTTGGAGGGGGGAGGGAATTTTTAAGATTCCTACTTGGCAAGTTTCTTCACTTTGGAGGCACTGCATTAGGGATTTTAAAGCTACTGCTGCTGTTAATTCAGCTCAGTTACATGTGACACATCTCATTATGGCAATTTGATTACCAACCTGGATTCAGTGAATGGAATATTCCCATTTGGAGAACTACTTTAGGAACTTCACCTTCCCTATCATCCACCTCTGTTTTCAGCCTTTCAAACTTTTTCCCTACAAGCATAGAGTTGATTACTAAGACAGGCTCCACAGAGAACAAACAAAGGCAGCGGACTCCACCCTACAAAGAGGCAGTTTAATCAGGTGCTGGGAGCAAAGTTCCCCATTTCCCTAGAGAATGAGAGGACAACCACTAGGAATTGCACAGAAGCCAAATACTGGCAGCAAAGAGGTTAAGACAGCAACATCAGCTTTTCCTGCTCACAACCCCCTGAAGTGGGTCAGGGGCTGTAAATTTGGAGCCTAGTCAGAAAAGAAAGCCTCCTCTCCTAATAAGGGTCCTCCACTAACTCCAAGAATTAGATAAATGATAGACTTTTCTATTATCTTGTACAACCCATTGGAAATTAGCCCTAAGTCACAGAAGCAAAAACGAAGACAGAGGTTAAGCTCTATAAGCTAGAGATTCTTGGCCGGGCGCGGTGGCTCACGCCTGTAATCCCAGCACTTTGGGAGGCCGAGATGGGTGGATCACGAGGTCAGGAGATCGAGACCATCCTGGCTAACACAGTGAAACCTCGTCTCTACTAAAAATGCAAAAAATTAGCCGGGCGTGGCGGTGGGCGCCTGTAGTCCCAGCTACTCGGGAGGCTGAGGCAGAAGAATGGCGTGAACCCGGGAGGCAGAGCTTGCAGTGAGCCGAGATCGCGCCACTGCATTCCAGCCTGGGCGACAGAGAGAGACTCCGTCTCACAAAAAAAAAAAAAAAAAAAAAGCTAGAGATTCTTGAAATCCAAAGAAGCAACACCCTCTGCCCAAAGGGCTCAATTCCCTTTGCATAAAAATAGCACGATGCTCAGCAGAGTCCTCCAACCAGAGGGACATACCAGGAACTAACTAGTAGTATGCTATCACTTCTCATCTTTTCTTCTTCCTTTATTTTTCTTATATTTCTTTCATCTTCTTAGATCTGCTAGAATTAGTCTGGGCCGAACCCTCGTCTAAAGCAGCACATGATACAAAAGAACTAAGTCTAAAACAGACAACTTAGAAGGATTTAGTCCTTGGCCAGGCACGGTGGCTCAAGCCTGTCGTAATCCCAGCACTTTGGGAGGCTGAGGCAGGCAAACCACTGGAGGTCAGGAGTTCAAGACCAGGCTGGCCAACATAGTGAAACCCCATCTCTACTAAAAATTAAAAAATTAGCTGGGCATGGTGGTGCACACCTGTAATCCCAGCTACTTCAGGTGGCTAAGGCAGGGGAATCACTTGAGCCTAGGAGGCAGAGGTTGCAGTGAGCTGAGTTCATGCCACTACACTCCAGCCTGGGTGACCAAAAAAAAAAAAAGGATTTAGTCCTTATCTGGATCTGGTATGACCAGGTGGCAAGGGTAGGGCAGTAATATACACAATAGCCATTCTAGGGTGGGATAGAAAAGAATATTGAGCAACACTATGGAACTTCAGCAGCAGAGCCCAGCCATTACAAACTCTATCACTGAAGCATACACACAAAAAAGTTAACAATCTCTTACTTGGCATGGAATCAGACTAACTCCCTTTATCTCTCAAGAATACTGAACAATTAGTTATGACAGTTAATATTCTTACCCAATTCTTCCTCATGCATAGCCCAGGCCAAATAATCAGACTTAATTAAGTACCACAGTGTGAAGTAGATATACTAAAGCAGATAAAAATAGTAGCTTTTAGTAGAGGAGAGTTTTCTGAGATACCAAAAAAAAAGTTGTAAAAGACACACCCAGGCAGAGAACTGAACACACCCACATCAATGCTGCTAATCCAAAAGGATGCTTGGCAAGTTCTCTGCATCAAATTGAGCAGGTGAGACAGAAAAGGAGTGCTGACTCAGAAATATAGTAATCCTGGGGTGTGAGGGAGGGAAGAAGACAAGTATAGCCAACCAATTACAATTCAACTTAACTTCACCAGAGGTCCCAGTTCTAATTGTATTTAGGCTCTTTGCAGACATATTTAGAAACCCCAACTAAAGGAATAATGAATGGATGCGAAGAAAGCCTCTGGAGGGCCCAAGACGTAAGCTGAATACTCAGCGGGTAGGAAGGATGAATCTGTTTTGTTGTCTAACTTCCCACACCCCTCTCTCTCCAAAGCAGGCCCAACACTGAAAGAATTACAGGGAGGGGAGGCAGAAGAAAGAATGTGACTGGGAAAGGTTTAGCTACATTCCAACTAGCCAACATCCCACATAGCATTAAGAGTGCCTGAGAATTCAAACCCACTACATAAGAGTTGCTGAGACTCTGCTAACACGCATCCAATTCCTGTGCCACCAACCCCCACCCCCAAACACTCTGAAAAGAAGAGTAATTGAGATAGCTTGATGAAGGCACCAGCTGTTTCCACCACCACCCTCCCTCGCTCGCTCCCTCCCCTCCTGAGACCTCAGTTCAAACTCACATCAAACACTTAATACAATTGACTGGTCAGTAGGAAGGAGAAGCCTGGACTAAAATAGCAGTAGGAGTGCCAACTGGCCCCACTTAAAGGAATGCTTTCTTGGCTCAATTCAAAAATAAGAAACCTCTGTCATCCACTCCCCTCTGCCCAATTATGTTCTCCTTTCCACAACTTACCCCGCTCTGTGTCAAATGAGTTTCAGTTTCTTCCCTCCAACTCCTTGGTCTATTTTCAAATGTCAGAAAATACAAGGGAGGTGTATATAAGGTTGAATGTAAAAGTAACATCGGAGAGATTAGGCTTCCCAGACTAAATCCAAACCTAGTACGGGGCTCCCATATAAGAACAAGGAGACAGGGGTACACCCAGCACCCATCTATGTGTTTCGAGTGAGGAAAAGAGTAAACCTTAAGCGGCTATACACAAACATTAGTGGTAACACGATTACTAACATGACCAGCCCCTCCCCCACCCATATTCCAAGTTGGCCAGAGTTAACCAAGGAGGAAGGGAAGGAAGCCAGCACTTCCTTTTCAGACAGGAAGTAACATTGGCCCTTCCTGTCCAGTTTTAAACAAATTGTCCAGCTAAGTTTCAATGCTAACATCCTCTCCTGAATTTGTTCCACAATTTAAAACCACAGATACAGTCTAAAGGTTTCTCTTCCTCCCAACAGGCCAGTCCTCCATACCATGCTAAGTGTTAGCATAACCCCCAAATCAAGAGGTAACATCTTTAATTCCAAAACAACACAGGACACAGAGGTAAATCACTTCACTTCAAATTAACGACTTTCTCGTCATGTCTACTACAATAAACCATGTTCTATACTTTTTTCTTTTTTTTTTGAGACGGGGTCGCCCTATATTGCCTAAGCTGGTGTCAACTCCTGGACTCAAGTGATCCTCCCTCTTTAGCTTCCTAAGTAGCTGGGATGAAAGGCACAGGCCACCATGCCTGGCTCTACTTCTCACCCTAACTAAATAACCATCCACCTGAGAAATAACATATACATATAGCTTAATTCAAACATTCAGGTTTTGTGATCCTGAATCGTGAATGATCAGAATCACCTAGGGAGTTTTTTGAAAAAAATTAAATCCCCCCTCTACGTCAGTTTCTACAGGGAAGTCTGGGAATTCATGTTTTAAAAAAAAAAAAAAAAAAAAACCCTCATAGGCTGGGCGCGGTGTGGCTCACACCTGTAATCCCAGCACTTTGGGAGGCTGAGGCAGGCAGATCACCTGAGGTCAGGAGTTCGAGACCAGCCTGGCCAACATGGCAAAACCCCACCTCTACTAAAAATACAAAAATTAGACAGGTATGGTGGCACACGCCTGTAATTCCAGCTACTCAGGAGGCTGAGGCACGAGAATCACTTGAACCTGGGAGGCAGAGGTTGTAGTGAGCCAAGATCCTGCCACTGCACTCCAGCCTGAGCAACAGAGTAAGACTCCGTCTAAAAAATAAATAAATAAATATAAAAAAAAACCCTCATAGACTCTTAACGCCTGTTGTGAACCACTGTAGTGGCCTATCCCTAACAACTCACTGACCTTCTTGCTAAAAGGGCACTGGTTATAAAATACATTATTTGGGCCAGTTTTACTGCTCACCAGAGAGCTCAGATCATTATTCAGTCTAGATTAGAGGCTCTTTGAAAGCATGAATCTAAATATAAGGATGGCTGCAATGGCACAGTCCTAACTCCTGTACTGCAGACTCAGAACCTAGAAGGAAGAACTGTCTAACTTGCCAGCACCATCTTCTCTGGAATCCTGAGTTGCTACAATGTAGGATATCCCTCTGTACACTGCAGATTGGAGAACCCAATTAAGTTTAAAACATCTGGGCCGGGCGCGGTGGCTCAAGCCTGTAATCCCAGCACTTTGGGAGGCCGAGATGGGTGGATCACGAGGTCAGGAGATCGAGACCATCCTGGCTAACACGGTGAAACCCCATCTCTACTAAAAAATACAAAAAACTAGCCGGGCGAGGTGGCGGGCGCCTGTAGTCCCAGCTACTCAGGAGGCTGAGGCAGGAGAATGGCGTGAGCCCAGGAGGCGGAGCTTGCAGTGAGCCGAGATCCGGCCACTGCACTCCAGCCTGGGCGACAGAGCAAGACTCCATCTCAAAAAAAAAAAAAAAAAAAAAAAAAAAAAGTTTAAAACATCTTAGATGGCCTTCAGGGAACAGAGAGCTATGCCAAATTTTCAAAGGCTGGTTTCCACATTCTATCCCAAAAGAACTCCAAAGTCTTAAATCTACCATTAAAGATCCTAGATAATTCTAAACCACTTGACAAAAGAGAAAGAACCAGAAACTCTGGATTCAAGTGGTTACCTCTGACACTTATGCAAGCCACTTTAACTTCTGGTTTGAGTAAGAGCAAGCGAGTAACAAAAGGTCTTTAAAAGAACTAAAAAGTGAAACATTCCTACAGGTAAACATGTGTCACTGAAGACTCAGGAAACAAGAATGGCATTAAAAGACATACTCTCTCCCAGATCCCAAAGTCAAACAATAAAGGTACATTTAAAACAAAAAACAAAGCCAAAAAAAGTTTTGTTTTCTTTTGTTTTTTTTTTTTTGTTTTTTTTTTGAGACGGAGTCTCACTCTGTCGCTCAGGCTGGAATGCAATGGTGCAATCTCAATGCAACCCCGGCCTCCAGGGTTCAAACCATTTTCCTGCCTTGGCCTCCTGAGTAGATGGAACTACAAGTACGCACCACCACGCCTGGCTAATTTTTATATTGTTTTTAGTAGAGACGAGGTTTTGCTATGTTGGCCAGGCTGGTCTCTAACTCCTGACCTCAAGCAATCCGCCCACCTCAGCCTCCCAAAGTGCTGGGATTACAAATGTAAGCCACTGCACCTGGCCAAAAAAATTTTTTTAATTAAAAAAAAAAAAAAAAAAAAAAAGCCGGGCGCGGTGGCTCACGCCTGTAATCCCAGCACTTTGGGAGGCCGAGGCGGGCGGATCACAAGGTCAGGAGATCGAGACCATCCTGGCTAACACGGTGAAACCCCGTCTCTACTAAAAATACAAAAAAACTAGCCGGTCGTGGTGGCGGGCGCCTGTAGTCCCAGCTACTCAGGAGGCTGAGGCAGGAGAATGGCATGATCCCAGGAGGCGGAGCTTGCAGTGAGCCGAGATCACACCACTGCACTCCAGCCAGGGGGACAGAGCAAGACTCCATCTCAAAAAAAAAAAAAAAAAAAAAGACATAGCCAGGCGTGGTGGCACGTGCTTGTAATCCCAGCTACTCAGGAGGCTGAGACAGGAGAATCATTTGAACCCAAGAGGCAGAGGTTGCAGTGCCGTTGCACTCCAGCCTGGGCAACAAGAGCTTAACTCCATCTCAAAAAAAAAACAAACAAAACAAACAAACAAAAAAACATACTCTCAGGCTGGTCACAGTGACTCATGCCTGTAAGTAATTACTGCACTTTGGGAGGCGAAGTGAGGAGGATCACTTGAATCCAGGAGTTCAAAACCAGCCTGGGCAACATATAGAGACCATGTCTCTACAAAAAATACAAAAATGGCCGGGCGCGGTGGCTCACGCCTGTAATCCCAGCACTTTGGGAGGCCGAGGCGGGCGGATCACAAGGTCAGGAGATCGAGACCACGGTGAAACCCCGTCTCTACTAAAAATACAAAAAATTAGCCGGGTGCGGTGGCGGGCGCCTATAGTCCCAGCTACTCGGGAGGCTGAGGCAGGAGAATGGCCTGAACCCAGGAGACGGAGCTTGCAGTGAGCCGAGATCGTGCCACAGCACTCCAGCCTGGGGGACAGAGCGAGACTCTGTCTCAAAAAAAAAAAAAAAAAAAAAAAAAAAAAAAATACAAAAATTAGCCAGGTGTGATGGAGGCTGAGATGGGAGGATCATTTGAGCCTGGGAAGTTGAGGCTGTAGTAAGTCATGATCATGCCAGTGCACTCCAGCCTGGATGACAGAGCAAAGCTCTGTCTCAACTCTCAAGACAACCACAAACATCTGGCACCAGCTATATATGATGATGTAATACATATTAACCAGTTGTTTAAAACAATTTCAAAATTTTGGGTAATCTCTGATTGCCTGGATTATTTCCCATGCAAGATGATACAGTTACCTGACCAAAGGAGGAGATGGGAAGAAAAAAAGTTTATTGGTTGAGGTCATCCCTGATATTAAGTAACCAGATGACAACGAGGTAAGCATAATTAAAGGGAAGAACAGAGGGTAACCAGGTCAAGAGTCAGAGCTAAAAACTCCAAAGAGAGAGGAGAAGAGGGGTGAGTGAGAGACAGAGAGAGAGACAAAAGAGAAAGTAAGAGGGACAGGGAGAGGGAGAGAGACAGAGGAGACAGAGAGAGACAAAGAAAGAGAAGGAGACAGAGACTCTGAGGGGCAGACCAACTAAACCAGAATTCTTAAGAGGGAAAGTAACAGTGGGTGATTCAAAACATAGGTACTCAATCAGATATCCTTTTACTTTCCTATATGGGGTTGCCATAGAACATCAAATCACTAAATAGTTGGTGCTTCTTCCTCAACTCCATCAAAGTCAACTAGGTAAAGTGGCTCAGGATGTGCTTTAATAACCTCTAAGGCCTAAACAAACATATGGAAAGGGAAAGTGGAGACATCAGTTAGTCATCAGGGATAATCATCTCTCCTGATGTGCAAGACAGAAATATGGATATGGTGACCTATAAAGGGGTCCTCAAAGCCATGAATTCTCAACAATCAAGGCATGGGGAAGCAGGAGCTTTTTGGTCAAATGAGCAAAAGGAGAAGCAGCAGACAAGTGGGGCAAGCCTATTTAGTCAAAAGCACATAAACCAAACCAATAAATGTTGTGCTCAAAAGGAAACTGTACAGGTCTAGGCTGTCACTCCTGCTCATAGAAAACGACTAGGTAGATAAGATGATGGAGAAATATACAGCATTTCTCTGGGAAGGAAAAATTTAGGGGCCGGGCACAGTGGCTCACACCTGTAATCCCAGCACTTTGGGAGGCTGAGGCAGGCAGATCTGAGCTTGAGCTCAGAAGTTTGAGACCAGCCTGGGCAACATGGCAAAACCCCACCTCTACAAGAAAAAAAAAAAAATTAGCTGGGTGTAGTAGTGCATGCCTACAGTCCCAGCTACTCAGGAGGCTGAGGTGGGAGGATGGCTTGAGCGTGGGAGGCAGAGGCTGCACTGAGCTGAGATTGTGACACTGTAGAGACAGACCTTGTATCAAAAAAAAAAAAAAAAAAGAAAAATTTTGATCTCACTTCCCGAAAACAAATAAGCTTATTCTAAGTAGCTGCCTTATTATTATCATTCTCTAAGAGAAGGGTAATTAACCTATGCAAAATCGGCTACTATGCAAATTATCTGCTAACTATATTTTCATGGAGATTCCACAATGGGAGAAATATGGAGGTTGGGTCAGGTGCTACAAGAAAGACACAAAAATTCGGTAACAGCCATTGCCTCTGGGGTTTGAAGTGGAGATAATTTTTTTTGGTACAATATAATACACAACAAGACCCTACATTATTCCCCTTCCCCCAAAATACATTCCCAGTGGACCTCTCTGGACAGGTCTCTTACGTCTCCTTCCCTCCTCTCAATCTCTTTTGTTCACTGGCAATAACCAGCCTCAGGGCCTTTGCACTTCCTACTCCTCATACCTACATGACTCCATCCTTCATTTCTCTTGGTCTCTGTCACATGAGACCCTCCCTGACCACTCTATATAAAATAACCTCACTCCCACCCTGGGACTTCTTATCCTCCATACTACTCATTCTACTTTACTTTTTTCTCAATAATATTATCACACTCTCACATACTACATATTTACTTATTATTTGTCTCTCACAACTAGAATGTAAGCTCTTTGAGAACAAACAGTAGGTCTATTTTGTTTGTTGTTGTACTTCAGTGTATGGCATACAACAGACTCTCGAATTTCTTTTGAATGGAGATGTTTTACTTCCTTCTTCAATGAATACAAAAAGTTAAATTTTAGAAAAAATAAACCAACTTTGTTTTCTTTTTCTATACTTTTTTTTTTCCCAACTGTGATCTTAGTTAGGCCTACGAAGAGGCTTAGGTAGCCTTACCTGCCTATTTGGCTGACCTTCAGCAGGGTAGACATCCAAGAGGCCAACTGTGCTCCAGTTAACAAAGTAGTCAATGGAGAGCAGAACAGCAAAGAGGTTACAGAACTTGCCCCATTCCAACAAAGCAGGAAAGAAATCAGATTGGCACCAATTTCTCTTTTAAAATAGGCTATTTTAAAAGTGTACTGAATATACACCAGCTACTTTATTTCAATGAGATTTACTTCACTTGCAATGAAATGGGAACTGCAGGTGCTTTGATAAAGGTATTGAGAAGTTGACCTAGTTTCTATAACAACGTCTTATGTCCTCAACCATGAGAATACATTTTAGTTTCTTAAAATATGAGCTTCTTAGAACAAAAATCTTTTCTCTCTTTTTTTTTTCTTTTTTTGAGACAGAGTCTCACTCTCTCACCAGGCTGGAGTGCGGTGGCGCGATTTCAGCTCATTGCAGCCTCTGCCTCCCAGCTTCAAGTGATTCTCCTGCCTCAGCCTCCCAAGGAGCAGGGACTACAGGCACGCGCCACCACACCCAGCTAATTTTTGAAATTTTAGTAGAGACAGGGTTTCACCATGTTGGCCAGGATGGTCTCAATCTCTTGACCTCATGACCCGCCTGCCTCGGCCTCCCAAAGTGCTAGGATTACAGGTGTGAGCCACTGTGCCCGACCATGTAACAAAAATCTTTTCAGTCCATAAAGATACCTCCTAATGTGCTACTGCACTACAATATAGAACAACATAGAAAGCACAAATAAAACAGATAATTTACTCTGGAGAAAGTAAATTTTTTTTGCTCAACTGTCAACTAAACCAAAATGAGTAATTAATCAAGAAATGTGGATGAAATCTAAAAATCAAAGATAAAACCAATCTGAACTAGAAGAGACCAGTCTTCTTGGATTACAATTGATTCCTAAACTAGATCTAACTGAAATGAAGTGGTATCCTAACAGTTGTACCTTTAGCACACGGGTACAGTTTATTCTAGAGTAAAAATCAGAAATACTTCTTTTTTTTTTTTTTTTGAGACGGAGTCTTGCTCTGTTGCCCAGGCTGGAGTGCAGTGGCACAATCTCCGCTCACTGCAAGCTCCGCCTCCCGGGTTCACGCCGTTCTCCTGCCTCAGCCTCCAGAGTAGCTGGGACTATAGGTGCTCGCCACTACGCCCGGCTAATTTTTTGTATTCTTTAGTAGAGACGGGGTTTCACTGTGTTAGCCAGGATGGTCTCGATCTCCTGACCTCGTGATCCACCTGCCTCGGCCTCCCAAAGTGCTGGGATTACAGGCGTGAGCCACCGCGCCCGGCCAGAAATACTTCTTTATATTAACTGTGAGTGAGGCAAAGCAATGCCCATGAAGACCTAAGGGAAAACCTAAGGGGAAAAAAAGGAAACCCAACCTAAAAGAAAAAAAAAAAGATAAGGGAGGCAAGAGGAGGCAAAGAGAGACAAAGGAAGACACCACAGAGAATAGGAAAGCAAAAGAAAAGGAGAAAATACAGGAGAATTGGTAGAAGAAATTGTAGGTAAAATAAATGTGGGGAACTGAGTGTGGGAGGCTACGGGGTGCCAACAGAAATTAGCTTAAATAGCCAGGCAAGGTGGTGTGTGCCTGTAGTCCTAGCTACTCCAGGGGCTGAAGTGGGAGGATCACTTAAGCCCAGGAGTTGGAGACAGGACAACATACCAAGACTCTTTCTTTTTTTTTTTTTGAGACAGAGTCTCGCCCTGTCACCCAGGCTGGGGTGCAATGACATGATATCGGCTCATTGCAACCTCTGCCTCCCGGATTCAAGCGATTCTCCTGCCTCAGCCTCCCGAGTAACTGGGATTACAGGCATGTGCCACCATGCCCAGCTAACTTTTTTTTTTTTTTGTATCTTTAGTACAGACGGGGTTTCACTATGTTGGCCAGGCTGGTCTCAAACCCCTGACCTCAAGTGATCCGCCTGCCTCAGCTTCCCAAAGTGCTGGGATTACAGGTGTGAGCCACCATGCCCAGCCTCTGTCTCATTTTTTTAAAAAAATGTAAAATAAAGAAAAATTCTTCAAAGAAATTGGCCAAGTACTATTTAGAACACTACTTTCATGGGTTCTTTAGTATGAAGAAAAGGGAGGAAAAAAGAAGGAAAATTCCTAGACTGGAATAAACCTGCAAGTTTCTAAGCAAGGTTGCATCTAACACATGTGTATTTCCCACAGACCACAGCTTGGCTTTTTCACATATAAAAGCTGACTCCTTTCTTAGAAGCACACTTCTCACAGGAAGCATTTATGAACTCATGTCACAGTTTTACAAATGTCCACAAATAAGTGTTGCAAACACAGAATGATGTCCACAAATTATTCTGTTTATCCTCCTCCCACTAACACTTCACTTTACTAAAGTTATCCATTCTCATACTACTGTTGAACTTCACCCACAGAACTCTCCAATTATTACCTACTACTAAAAATAATTTTTTCCCATTTAAAAAATTTAAAAGTTAGCTTTTACTCAGGAAGCCCATATATTCTGTAATGCAAGCACCTACATCTACCACAGATTCTCAGGTTTTAAGAGACCTTCGGCCGGGCATGGTGGCTCACACCTGTAATCCCAGCACTTTGGGAGTCCGAGGTGGGTGATCATTTGAGGTCAGGAGTTTGAGACCAGCCTGGCCAATATGGTGAAACCCCCCCCCACTAAAAATACAAAAATCAGCCAGGGGTGGTGGCGGGCACCTGTAGTCCCAGCTACTCAGGAAGCTGACACAGGAGAATCACTTGAACCCGGGAGGCGGAGGTTGCAGCGAGCAAAGATCACACTACTGCACTCCAGCCTGGGAGACACAGTGAGACTCCGTCTCAAAAAAAAAAAAAAAAAAAAAAAAAAAATTAAAAAAAAAAAAGATCTTTAAGGGCATTAGTTCAACAGACAAACGAAATTTGAATTCTTTAAAGCATCCATTCTAATAGCAAACACAAGATATTACTATGAGCTGTGCACTACTCTGTAAGTTTTATATACGTTAAACAACTTTAGAGTCACAACAATCCTGTAAGATGGTTGATATTATCCCCATTTTACAGACAAGGAGGCCAAGGCAAAGAGAGATTAAGCAATTTGCCCTAGGTTACATGGTTCCTCCATGGCAGTCTGGCTACCCATCCATGCTCTTAATCATTATGTTATGCTGCCTTGCCTCACCATATTGTGGAAGTCTCAGATTGGAAACTCCCTTTTTGGTTAGCATATTGACCAAAAAATATAGAATAAAGCATTTGTGGCAACATGTTAACAAATGATACCTAGGCAAATGAAGGGTATACCGGAGTTACTGCAAGCAACTTTCCGCAAGTTTGAAATAAAAAGTTGAAAAGTGCTTTTGTCATCACATCACATCACATCACATCAAACATCATGGGACATGTTTTGTGAAAGTCATAACCAAATTATCTATTGCTGACCAGCAAGGAAGGCTTTAAGATAAAATTATGGCCGGGCACAGTGGCTCATGACTCTAATCCCAGCACTCTGGGAGGCCAAGGTGGGCAGATCATGAGGTCAAGAGTTCAAGACCAACCTGGCAATTACGGTGAAACCCATCTCTACTAAAAATACAAAAAATTAGCAGGGCGTGGTGGCGTGTGCCTGTAGTCCCAGCTACTTGGGAGGCTGAGGCAGGAGAATCATTTGAATCCAGGAGGTAGAGGTTGCAGTCAGCCAAGATCGTGCCACTGCACTCCACCCTGGGCAACAAAGCAAGACTCCATCTCAAAAAAAAAAAAAAAAAAAAAAAAGATAAGAAAACTATTTGGCTCTTTATAATTCCCCCACTATATGCCTGATCTAAATTGACCACACCACACCAATCAAACTGAAGGGCTCCCTGGAGAGGAAGTGGCCCTAAAAACAGGGAACACTATCCCTGAATAAAATGGTAAATTCAGGCCCCATTCTCAGTACTTAATATTTAATAATAACATGCAATTCCAAGTAGAATTAGGGAAAAAATTACTTCCAAAAAATACATTAAACAATTAAATACAAGTCAATCCATACCCTAATTTCCCCCTCATTAGTTCTAACCAGAACAGTTGTTCTTGCCTTCTTACAATCCCCCTGCCAGGCTATATCAATGCTCTATTGGAAACCTTGGAGGCAGCTGCATAGTTTAGGCAGAGCAATTCCCACTTCAGCTTTGTGTGGCATTTAACCCTTCTTTGAGGGAAGAGAACGTGAAAGAATATTTGTAGTTATTCACATCCTTATTACCTACAGTTCACTCCTTTAGGCAAGTTCCTTGTTAATACCTTTTAAATAACCCAAGAAAACTAATTTCGGTTCTTAAACTCATAAGCTTCCCAACACATGAACAAAATCTAAAGTTTTGTGGCTAAAGCAGTGATTTAAAGAATACACTGATATTCAAACATACTTTCTTTGAAACACTGATGTTCAAAACTATCATCCCAAGCTCTTAATATTTTTATTAACAAGCATAGAAACCATTCACCTCCAAACAGGGCTGAAAGCAAACTTTTCTGCTGATGTCTTAATATATTCTCCCCTAGGAAATGGCTACATTTAAGGTTTTCAGTTGTTGAAGTTCATTATGAAATGAACTGACTAGGATACTTTTTTTTTTTGAGATAGGATCTGGCTCTGCAAGTCCCCCTAAGTCTGGAGGGCAGTGGCACGATCTCGGCTTGCTGCAACCTCCACCTCCCAGGCTCAAGCTGTCCTCCCACCTCAGCCTCCCCAGTAGCTGGGACTACAGGCACACTCCACCATGCCCAGCTAATTTTTGTATTTTTTGTAAAGAGGAGGCTTCACTATGTTGCCCAGTGATCCACCCACCTGGACCTCCCAAAATGCTGGGATCACAGGCGTGAGCCACCGCACCAGGCCAGATCCTTACTTTTTATACTATTCTTTGTACCACTTGCCAAGAAAGGAACAGGATTAAAGAAATGCTAACATTTAAAATCCTCCATTATCTCCAGAAACTTTGCTTAAAAATATAAGGGAGGGCCAGGTGTGGTAGGGCACACCTATAATCACAGCACTTTGGGAGGCCGAGGTAGGAGGTTGGCTTGAGCCCAGGTGTTTGAGACCAGCCTAGACTACATGGAGAGACCCCATCTCCACAAAAATATACAAAACTTAGCCAGGTATAGTGGTGTGCACCCATAGTCCTAGCTACTCAGAAGACTGAGATAGGAGCACCATTTGAGCCCAGGAGTTTGAGGCTGCAGTGAGCCATGATTTCACCACTGCACTCCAGCCTGGGTGACAGAACAAGACCCTGTCTCAAACAAAAAAAAAAAAAAATTAAGGGAGGAGAGGCATAAAAGGTTGAAACTACAGACTACAGTAAAAGTTGCAAAAGTACATTGCAATTTGATTAATCTATGTTGTTTTGCTTCCTTTCAAACCTTCCCCACAAATCAGTGCCTCACTGATTCTCATCAAATGCCTTATTTAACCAAGGCTTACTGAGCACTTCAGTATGCAGCAGACACTAAGACAGGTGCTAAAAAGATACAGAGATAAGACAGTACCTACACCCAAGCTGCTCATAGTCTAGAGGGAAAGACAAGAATATCTGAACTACCTCCTACAAGCCTATCTCTGCAAGTTGATGATATCCTATCATTCCAAACCACATACCTAAAAATTCTCTGGAAGAAGAAATTTTACTGATAATTGAACAACGTGTGACACAATTGCAGGAAGTTTAAGAAATTAGGACAGCAATGGTGGGCATATGGATATAGAAAGATTCTCGTTCTAAAGATTAAAATAATATCCATTCTAGCACATCCAGCTCCCCACGAGCTCTATGGAAAATAGATCTTTTACATACATTATCCCAACAGGGGTAGTGGGGAGTTGGAGGGGGTTGGAAATTTGAGTACTGCCCCCGTGCCAAGATGAAACACTCCTGCCTCTAACAAGGGCTCATTTTAGTTCAAGCTGTTGTTTCCATTCTCTGTGGTGAACGGCAGTATATTAGTGGTTAAGTCCATGGACTTTGTAGTTAGTCAGAGCAGGGTTAATCCTGGCCTCAACCATTTACAGGCAGTGAGATTTTCACCAAACCTCAGCTTCTCTGAGGGTCAAATTCCTTAAAAAACAAAACAAAACAAAAAAAACGGTGGTGGGAAATTAATAGCTTATGCAAAATGCTTAGAATACACTAAAAACAAGGTGTGGGGAGGTAGGGGGGAATGAGGGCCTTGGCAGTTACTAACGGGTACCAAAATAGAAGGAGATAAATTATACAAAGCTAATCATTTTGTTATTCCAATTGATAGTGATCTATTTGCATCCATCCTATCTCATCCATCCCTAGAGAGCAACTACTTCATAAACCTAAGGCTGGATTGTAATTACTTAGTGCTTTTCTTTTTGTTAATATCTCCAAATAGTCTCAATTTTACCCTAGCTCAGAGAACATGTTGAAGCTTCTCTGACTATCCATGCTGGAACCTTGAGAAAGGTACTAGAACTCCAACCACCTAAAAGAGAACCGCCCCCCTTCCGCCCCCCAATCTGGAACACAGACCACTACCTTACTCACATAACAAAGAAACCAACCGTATATAGGAGGCAAACAAGGAAAGAAAAATCTGAACAGCTCATACTTACCTGTCATCATTTTTTACCCCAAAACCAAGACGAGGAGCAAAATAAAAAATTTTTTAAAATAAAAGATTTACTTATCTGCATCCCTTATAATTCCTGAAAGAACCAGTGGAGGTGAGGTAAAAGACAAATCTTCCATCTTATCACCCCAAAGGCTCTGTACTACACACCAGTCAAAACAGCGCCTCAGTTCGTGGAAATAGTCCTGGACACTAGGTTAACCAGGATGCTCACTTCGGCTACACAAAGCCCACTATTTAAAGCTAAACCCAAATCACCACCACTCAGTCATCCAGAACCTATTTTCAAACTGCCTTTGTACTCCTCCTTCAGATTCCCTCATCCCTCCCCCTAAAGGTTGAGTGGGAAACAGACACTCTGGAAGCAACATGACCAACACTCTAAAGATCCAAGAAATCTCCCCAGGCTGGAGTCAAGGCATAGAGAACATTTGAAAGAAAATTTGGAAAATACTAAACAGACTATACACATTGTATTTTTTTCTTTCTTTTTGACTGTACTTGTTATAATTATGAGATCCAGACATCAAAAATTTCCTGCAGCCTTTGCCTAGATTATATTCAAAGGAGGAACAAAGTTCTGTTTCCTCCTGAAGCCACAACTTCACAAGGATGAAATCATCTTTCAAGAAATACCCTCATTCTAGAAAAGAAATTCAAGGAAGTCTCGTCTTAAAAAAAATTTGCGGCAGGGGGGTGGGGGGTGGAACGAAATCAGATTATTAAAGATACATACCAGTTTAAAGCTAATGAGCAGCTTACACACTAAAGCCCATCTTGTTACAATTAGGACAGTATCTATAATTTTCAGCCTGATTCGCATTTTCAAAAAGAGAAGAGAATACCCTAGTTTTTCAGCTAGTGATGAGTTGGCTATATAATTATCTAGAATCAGTACTTTTGCAAGAATGTATTTGCGAAAACAAAACAAATCTTAAGATTAAATATATGAAAGCACAGTCATAGGCCTTCAGCTCTAAGAGATTTAAGATTTCATGGTAAATTAACTAAGCTATAAACTCCAAAAAACAACTTTCAGTTTGGTTTAAAAATAAAAATCTCCCTTGTGTTTTCTGAAACGTATTTTAAACACTAAACTTTGTATAAATGGTTTTTCTAAACCTAATTTTATTCCAGCCATGGCCCTTTCAGAGTGCAGAAAGCTGAAAATATTTTCAGGTGTGTAGTCACTTTACTCAGGTGAAATAAAAAGCATGATTAGAATTTCCTTATCCCTTTAAACACATAAACCAAACGTTGTCGTATTTGCAGATTTAACAAACACCTCCACAAATCTTTGCTATGAAAGGTAGTTTAGAAGGAAGAAGGAGATGGCAATTCAGTTAACATTGTTCCGTATGTTTTCTTTTATAAGCCAAAGCAGGGAGACTACATCTAGCAGGAGAATGAGGTTCCCACCCACCGCACCTGGAAAAGTAAGAGGGATCCACCCAGGAACAGCAGGGCTGAAACCGATACGGGCCGTTCAAACTCTCTGGGGGAAAAACAATACCATTTACGCTGCAAAGCTCCCTGCAACTTTCCACTTCCACAAATCCAATGACAAAGAAAAAAAAAGTTTGAAACATATGAAGAACCATCTGCATAACTGGGTTCCGACACGGACAAATTCCTTTCCCAACCCACATGCAACATGCCAAAAAACCAACTTTTGGGCTCTGAAAACAGAAATATGTTAGCTTAATCCAGAAAAAAACAAAACAAAACAAAACAAAAAACATAAAATCAAAGAACACACCAAAATGTAAATTTTCAAACCTGCTCTTACCCCTCTGGATCTACTCAGCTTCCTGTATTAGAGAGACCTAGAAGTTTGTTTCCAGGTCTTGTATATTTCACCTTTTTAAATATAATAAAATACCAAAATCTACCCCGCCAAAGTATTGAAAGTAGAAAGAAAAATAATTGCTTAAAAGTTACTCATCAACATAACTCTCTCTCTCCCGTTTTTTAATTCCCTCCCGTTACCGTAAGACAAAAATTCGACTTGCTTATCCTCCTTTTCCCGTCAGTACATACATTTTCTTTAAAAGCCACACACCTCAAATGTGGAGTTCTAAAAACCAGTCCTTTAAGAAAGAAACCCAAGGCTTCGCCAAGGTGCTGAGAAAGACAAATCCAGCAAGGCAGTTGATTTTTCGCCACCTCTTCCTCCTTTCAGGATCTTTCCTGCTCTTCTTTCTCTCTCTCTCCCTCTCTCTTTTTTTTCCCCCTCAGATCCAACACCTAAAATGGAAGTTGCACCCAGCCAAAGGCAAGGGAGCCTGGGTGGTGACAAACTGATCTGGCAGCCCTACCCCCTTCGCTTTCCTAAGTGATGTCAGCCCCTGTGAGCTTCCAATAGGAGTCAGGCATAAATCAGGGAGCTGACCTTATCCAATAGGAAACTTTATTATAGAAAATTAAAAAAAGAGAGGAGGAGAGAAAGACACAGGGGGAAGTTTATACATATATATTTATATTTATATATTTATATTTAAAGTGGAGAGACTGTACAATCTCTGAGGAATTACTGCAGAGCTGAGGGGGGCGGGGGAGGCAAGGGAGACAAGGAACAAGGGCTTTTCAGAATGGCACGCCTAAGTCTCAGTTCTCTTTGATGATGGGTTCTTGCTCCCTCTTCCGTACTATCCCAGTGGGGAAATAGAAAAGAACTGATTTTACTTGCCTGCTGCTGTTTGGTTTGTTGCTTCCTATCCCAAAGCATTTCCCTAAAGGAAAATGGTAAAGAAAGGAGAGAGAAATCCTAGAAACAGGACTACTATATGTTGACTGGGATGGTAGGGGATATCTGAGGTAAACCCAGTTTCACTGTTTTGGATTAGTTGCATTAGAGCTAATTTTTTTTTTTTTTTTTTTAATTTCTAGACTTGTTAACAGTTTTTAGTCTCTATACTCTGAATTAGAAGGAAGCAGAATCCACTGGGCTGTTAAAGAAAATCACTGTCTTCCCAATTTGTCCCCAAATCAAAATAATGTGGGTTTGTTGGGAAGAGGACATGAAATCCAATAAACAATATATTTAGAGGGAATAACAGCATAGGTAAAGAAAGTAAATATCGCCGGGCGCGGTGGCTCAAGCCTGTAATCCCAGCACTTTGGGAGGCCGAGACGGGCGGATCACGAGGTCAGGAGATCGAGACCATCCTGGCTGACACAGTGAAACCCCGTCTCTACTAAAAAATACAAAAAAACTAGCCGGGCGAGGTGGCGGGCGCCTGTAGTCCCAGCTACTCGGGAGGCTGAGGCAGGAGAATGGCGTGAACCCGGGAGGCGGAGCTTGCAGTGAGCCAAGATCACGCCACTGCACTCCAGCCTGGGCGGCAGAGCGAGACTCTGTCTCAAAAAAAAAAAAAAAATTTAAAAAATAAAAGAAAGTAAATATCATGTCAAGAACATTTTATTTCTTTGTGAACTTCAAGCTTAAGATGATCTAGTTCATACATTCTCTTTTTACATTTGACCTAATTAAAGGATTATTGGGGTATTATTTTTCTGAGTTAGGACATATTTTTAAACTGTTAGACCATGATGGACAGAGGCTGGATTTTTTTTTTTTTTACATGCTCGACAAAGATTAGCATTTTATGATTATTCCCTGATTACTAAAACAAAGACAATGATGAATAAAAGATTTCCTTCTACTTTCTTACTAATAAATCTAAAATTTATGCTATAGACTGCTGCCAAATGAGTCTTCATGAAGTTTTCATAATCTAGAATAGAAATATGAAACCTTGGCTGGGCACAGTGGCTCACACCTGTAATCCCAGCGCTTTGGGAGGCCGAGGTGGGTGGACCACCTGAGGTCAAAAGTTCGAGACCAGCCTGACCCAACATGGCGAAACCCCGTCTCTATGAAAAGCACAAAAATTAACCGGGCATGGTGGTGGGCGCCTGTAGTCCCAACTACTCAGGAGGCTGAGACAGGAGAATCACTTGAACCCAGGAGGTGGAGGTTGCAGTGAGCCGAGATCACACCATTGCACTCTAGTGTGGGTGACAAAGCGAGACTCCCTCTCAAAAAAAAAAAAAAGAAAGAAATATGAAACCTTAAGAACATAGGTTTTCACAGTCAAACTGCCTAGCTTCAAACTCCACCTCTGTAGGTAAGTACACTTACTCAAATATATGTACTATTATGTGACCTTGACCCAAATTAAATAATCTGAGCCTCAGTTTCCTTAACTATAAAATGGAGATAACTATCTCTCTCACACAAGACTGTTGTGAGAATTAAAATACACAAAAAGTTCTTTGGGCCAGCCTCCGTAGTTTAAGCCTGTAATCCCGGCACTTCGGGAGGCCGAGGCAGGCGGATCACCTGAGCTCAGGAGTTCCAGACGAGCCTAGCCAATAGGGCAAAGTCCCGTCTCTACTAAAAATACAAAAATTAGCCAGGCGTGGTGGCACACACCTGTAGTCCCAGCTACCCAGGATGCTGAGGTGGGAAAATCACTTGAACCCAGGAGGCGGAAGTTGAAGTGAGCTGAGCTCGTGTCACTGCAATTCAGCCTGGGCAACAGAGCAAGACTCCGGTTCAAAACAAAAAAAATTTCTTAGTGTATGGCATATAGTATAAACTCACTAAGAATGCATTATCATTATTTTTATTATTCAGTAACTACCCTGCCCAAAACCCTGCAGTGGTGAGCCACTCCCAATGATAGCAACCAATGATGAAGTGTCTACCACTTAAGAGGTATTTTGGGCTCATTACCTCAAACTTCTAAAACATGACCACAGAAATAGTACTACAACCATTCCACAGATGAGAAAATCAAGGTCCAACAAGGTGAAGAAATTTGCCTGATCTCATCTGGCTAAGCAAACCCCCACCAATCTGACTCCACAGCCCATGCTCTTTCTATTATGTTACACTATGGTCAAGATAAAGGTCAAGAGAAATCCTAGAAACAGGACTACTGTATGTTGACTGGGATGGTAGGGGACTATCATGTGTTTTCAAGGCACCACATTTATTCATTCCGTACATTAAAGTAACACATTATTAACCATAATCTGACCTTTACCTAGCTAAATCTTTACCTAGCTAAACTGGAATTCAACTCCTTAGCATGAATGTGCTTTTAATCATGCTGATGTAGTCATTATCCACTCTCTTATATATGGTTTATCGTCTCATAGACCTATATTTGGTCTATGGTGGCCAAAAAAGGACTTTCCTCAGAAGTGTTGAAAAACCAAACATGCATTACAGCACTTGTTTGATGGGCTTTAAACAAACTACAGCTGAAAATGAATACATTATAACAAAGATATGAACAGCCTTTAAGCCTTGTTACCTAAAAATCTTCTCCTTTTATTTTATCACATTTTCTACCTCTATTCCCCATCAATTCCTAGTCCTCCATAGCAAGTTCAAAAGCCAAAGATAATTATCAAAGGAAAACAACCAGCACAAAAATGTTTGTTGATTCATTGGTTCCTAGATCAGAGCCACATACTAGAATGTTATATGATTTTCTACAGGCAGATTGGTCTTGTTTGTTTCCTTCACATCACTGCTTACAACTTGAAAGTATTTTGTCTTCCTTTTTCTTTTGTTTTCGTTTGTGTGTATGTATATTTCTGTCTCCCCCATCAGAAGATAAGCTCCATGGGCTGGGCGCAGTGGCTCACACCTGTAATCCCAGCACTTTGGGAAGCTAAAGCGGGCAGATCACGATTTCAGGAGTTTGAGACCAGCCTGGTCAACATGGTAAAACCCATCTCTACTAAAGATACAAAAAATTAGCCAGGCGTGGTGCGTGGTGGCACATGCCTGTAATCCCAGCTACTCCGGAGGCTGAGGCAGGAGAATCGCTTGAAACCAGGAGGCAGAGGTTGCAGTGAGCCGAGATCGCACCATTGCACTCCAGCCTGGGTGACAGGGTGAGACTCTGTCTCAAAAAAAAAAAGAAGATAAGCTCCATGAATAGTGTCTTTCTTGTTCATGGTCTATCCCCAGAGCTCAACCTTGTATCTCATATTTAGCAACAACTAAATGAGTGAATAAAGTCTCTTAGCTTGCTAGTTATATATTCCCGGTCAAGTTATTTAAAATTAATGAACATTTAAAATAGGCCAGGCATGGGCTCAAGCCTGTAATCCCAGCACTTTGGGAGGCCGAGGCAGGTGGATTACTTGAGGTCAGGAGTTCGAGACCAGCCTGGCCAACATGGTGAAACCCCTTCTCTACTAAAAATACAAAAATTAGCCGAGTGTGGTGGCACGTGCCTGTAATCCCATCTACTTGGGAGGCTGAGGCAGGAGAATCTCTTGAACCCAGGAGGTAGAGATTGCAATGGGTCAAGATTGCACCACTGTACTCTAGCCTGGGTGACAGAGACTCCATCTCAAAAAAATAATAATAGGGCCGGGCGCGGTGGCTCAAGTCTGTAATCCCAGCACTTTGGGAGGCCGAGACGGGCGGATCACGAGGTCAGGAGATCGAGACCATCCTGGCAAACACGGTGAAACCCCGTCTCTATTAAATACAAAAAAACTAGCCGGGCGAGGTGGCGGGCGCCTGTAGTCCCAGCTACTTGGGAGGCTGAGGCCGGAGAATGGCGTGAACCCGGGAGGCGGAGCTTGCAGTGAGCTGAGATCCGGCCACTGCACTCCAGCCTGGGTGACAGAGCGAGACTCCGTCTCAAAAAATAATAATAATAATAATAATAATAATAATAATAATAAAATAAAATAGAATTACATACAAATCAAAAAAGATAACTTAGTGGTGAAAAATATGTTAAAATTTAAATTTATCTGAAACAGGAAAACTGTCTCTACAAAAAAACAAAGATTAGCCAGGTGTGGTGGGGCAAGCCTGTGGTTCCAGCTACTTGGGAGGCTGAGGTGGGAGGATCACTTGAGCCTGGGAGGTTAAGGCTGTGGTGAGCTGTGATCACACCATTGCATTCCAGCCTGGATGACAGAGCAAGACTCTGTCTCCCTCAATAAATCAGTAAATAATACAAAATGGCTATCTCAAAATAAAGTATAATAAGCATTAATACATACTGACTGAGGGAAAAACTGTTCATACTCAATTAATAGAAAATAAAAAGACTAGTTCCACTTGGGTTATTTTGAGCACCTATTGTGAGCCAGGTACTCCACCAGATGACAAGGATAACAAGATTAGAAAAGTTTTCTGTTTTCATAGAGAATAGGAAAGAATTCTTTCTCTAGGAAAGAATGAGAGGATTAATAAACAAAAGTCAGATGGACCACTATGTAGATTTTAAACAGATTGATGGGAATGACTTGTGGCTTACTCCAGATTGGATGTCAGGTGCAAACTCTCTGGAGAGGTGACATTTAAATTGAAATCTTTAGCCACATGTGGTGGCGTGTGCCTGTAGTCCCAGCTACTCAGGAGGCTGAGGTGGGAGGATCAGTTGACCCTACAAAAGTAAGGCTGCAGTGAGCCATGACTGCGCCACTGCACTCCAGCCGGGGCAACAGGGGGACCTTGCTTCCAAAATAAAAGAAAAAAAGAAAATGTTGAAATCTGCCAGGTGCAGTGGCTCATACCTGTAATTACAGCACTGTGGGAGGCCAAGGCGGGCAGATCACCTGAGGTCAGGAGTTTGAGACCAGCCTGACCAACATGGAGAAACCCCGTCCCTACTACAAACACAAAATTAGCCAAGTGTGGTGGTGCATGCCTGTATTCCCAGCTACTTGGGAGACTGAGGCAGGAGAATCGCTTGAACCTGGGAGGCAGAGGTTGCGGTGAGCGGAGACTGCGCCATTGCACTCCATCTCAAACAAGAGCAAAACTCTGTCTTGAAAAAACAAAAAGAAAAGAAAATGTTGAAATCTAAATGATAAGAAGCAGCCAAGTAAGTAAGAAGATATAAGCCCTGAGGTATGGAGCTGAAACATACTGGACCCAGCAGAGAGCACTGGAAACGAGGAGGATGGAGGAATAGATGAGAATCAAGACTGTGAAGTTTTCTATAGCTCAGAGAATAAAGTTTGTATTTGTATTCTTAGGTAGAGGAAAACCTATGGGGTTTTTTGGTTTTGTTTTTTGTTTTGTTTCGTTTTGTTTGTTTTTTGTTGTTGTTGAGACGGAGTCTCCGTCACCCAGGCTGGAGTGCAGTGGTGTGATCTCAGCTCACTGCAACCTCCGCCTCTCAGGTTCAACCAATTATCCTGCCTCAGCCTCCCAAGTAGCTGGGATTGCAGGCACCCGCCACCATGCCCAGCTAATTTGTGTATTTTTAGTAGAGATGGGGTTTCACCATCTTGGCCAGGCTGGTCTTGAACTCCTGACCTCGTGATCCACCTGCCTCGGCCTCCTAAAGTGCTGGGATTACAGGTTTGAGCCGCAACACCCAGCCAGGGGGTTTTAAACAGAATGAGATGATCACATTTTTAAAAGATCTGGGTGGGTGCAATAGCTCATGCCAGTAATCCAAGCACTTTGAGAGGCTGAGGCGGGAGTTCAGGAGTTCAAGACAGCCTGGGCAACATAGCAAGACCTCATCTCTATAAAACAGCAAGACCTCATCTCTATAAAATAAAATAAAAATAAAAATAATTAGCTAGGTATGGTGGCATGAGCCTGTGGTTCCAGCTCCTCGGAAGGCTGAGGCGGGAGGATCACTTGAACCCAGGAGTTCCAGGCTGCAATGAGCCATGATCAGGCCACTGCACTCCGGCCTGGGTGACAGAGCGCAACCCTATCTCCAAAAAAAAAAAAAGAAAGAAAGAATTGAGCAGCCGGGCACCATGGCTCATGCCTGTAATCCCAGCACTTTGGGAGGCCGAGGCGGGTGAATCATGAGCTCAGGAGTTGAAGACCAGCCTGGCCAAGATGGTGAAACCCCGTCTCTATTAAAAATACAAAAAAGTTAGCTGGGTATGGCGGCAGGAACCTGTAATCCCAGCTACTCAAGAGGCTGAGGCAGAGAACTGCTTGAACCCGGGAGGTGGAGGTTGCAGTGAGCCGAGATCACACCACTGCACTCCAGCCTGGGTGACACAGCGAGACTCCATCTCAAAAAAAAAAAAAAAGAAAATAAAGAAAGAAAGAAAGAAAGAAATGGTCTTTGATAGATTTATGCAAAAATAGATTAAAGAGGGATAACAGTGAAAGCAGGACAAGTTTATTTATTTATTTTTTATTTTTTTGAGACAGAGTCTCACTCTGTTGCCCAGGCTAGAGTGCCGTGGTGCCATCTCAGATGACTATAACCTCCACCTCCTGGGTTCAAGCGATTCTCTGCCTCAGCCTCCCCAGTAGCTGGGATTACAGGCATGAACCACCACACCCAACTGATTTCTGTACTTTTTTTTTTTTTTTGAGACAGAGTCTCACTCTGTCGCCCAGGCTGGAGTGCAGTGGTGTAATCTTGGCTCACTGCAAGCTCAGCCTCCCAGGTTCACGCCATTCTCCTGCCTCAGCCTTCTGAGTAGCTGGGACTATAGGTGCCCGCCACCACGCCCGGCTAATTTTTTGTATTTTTAGTAGAGACGGGATTTCACCGTGTTAGCCAGGATGGTCTCGATCTCCTGACCTCCCAAAGTGCTGGGATTACAGGCGTGAGCCACCGCGCCCCGCCGATTTCTGTATTTTTAGTAGAGACTGGGTTTTGCCATGTTGGCCAGGCTAGTCTGAAACTCCTGACCTCAAGTGATCTGCTTGCCTTGGCCTCCCAAAGTGCCATGATTACGGATGTGAACTACTACGCCCCATCCAAGAGGAGTTTAAAGGCTATTGTACTGGTCAAGCTGCAGTGACAGGGATTTGGATTAGGGCAGCAGTAAAAATGGAGAGAAGTCAATAGACAGAAGATGTGTTTTAGACATACAGAATTGTTTTATGGTTTTTTTCTTTCTTTTTTTCTTTTGTTTTGATGCATGGAATATTACACTCGGTGCTCAGTTTTACAAACCCTCAAAGTTTCATGTCCCCATCTACAATCATTACCACATACAAAACCAGAAAAACAAGATACCATAAAATGGTGAAATATTAAGAAAAAGCTGAGAGAGGGAAAAAAAAGTGTGTTTTAAAAAGAAGTATTAAAATTATTATATAGGGCAGAGTGTTATGCTGTGATGATTCTAGTTCTAAAATAGACTAAAACAGCCAGGTACAGTGGCTAATGCCTGTAATCCCTGCATTTTGGAGGCCAAGGCAGGAGGATCGTTTAAGCCCAGGAGTTCAAGACCAGCCTGGGAAACCCAGCAAGACCCTCACCTCTACAAAAAAACTTTAAAAAAACAATTAGCAGGGCATAGTGGTGCATACCTGTGGTCCCAGCTAATTTGGGAGGCTGAGGTAGGAGGATTGCTTAAGCCCAGGAGTTCAAGGCTGCAGTGAGCTGTGTTTGTGCCACTGCACTCCAGCCTAGGTGACAAAGTGAGACCCTGTCTCAAAAATAAAATAAGGCTGGGTGCAGTAGCTCACACCTGTAATCCCAGCACTTTGGGAGGCCAAGGCAGGTGGATCACCAGAGGTCAAGAGTTCCTGACCAGCCTGACCAATATGGTGAAACCTCATCTCTACTAAAAATACAAAAATTAGCCAGGCGTGGTGTCATGCACCTGTATTCCCAGCTACTTGGGAGGCTGAGACAGGAGAATTGCTTGAACTCAGGAGGTGGAGGTTGCAGTGAGCCAAGATTGTGCCTGCACTCCAGCCTGGGAGACAGAGTGAGCCTCTGAATGCCAAGAATAAATTTTTAAAATTCAACTCCAAAACCCCACTGGTTATCCATACAAAGAAAAACAAAATATTTTTACTCCTTTCTACCCTCTGGTGGTTACACATTACAATCAAAGTTTGTCATTTTTGAAGCCCTGGATAGGATGGCCATTTATCAATCCCTTTAGAAGTTATTATTATCTCTCTCTCTTTCTTTTTTTCTTTTTTTTGAAACAGAGTCTTGCTCTGTCACCTAGGCTGAAGTGCAGTCGTGTGATGTCAGCTCACTGCAACCTCCGCCTACTAGGTTCATGCAATTCTCCTGCCTCAGCCTCCCAAGTAGCTGGGATTATAGGTGCCCACCATCATGCCCAGCTAATTTTTGTATTTTTAGTAGAGACAGGGTTTCGCCATGTTGGCCAGGCTGGTCTCGAACTCCTGACCTCAAGTGATCTGCCTGCCTCAGCCTCAACAAAGTGCTGGGATTACCGGCCTGAGCCACCTTAAGAAATTTTACCAACACAAGATTTAACTAAAATCATGTTAGATTAAAAAAATAAGAAGTCCTCTCCACTTCTTGAAAATTAATTTAATCCTCATGGCAATATATTAATGAGAAGATATACATTTATAATTTCCTTACACTTCCACACAGTCATCTATACTGGTACTCTACCTGCCCAATCAAGTTCTGATTCTACAGTAACAGATGCCATAAACAAGGGTTGTTCTGCCTTCTCTTTTGTTTTCCTTGCTTGTTTACGTGTGTGTGTGTGTTGTGCTGTTGTTGCTGCCACTGACATCTAAAATCTGTCCTCCTTCTGCTAAGTTTTATGTCCTCTCACTAACTGCCTCTTCTTCAAAGTAAGACAACAGCAACCAAAAATGTTTTCTGTTCCTTGTTTTTTCTCCATCTCAACATCAGAGGCCTCAGCCTGGGGGAAATAGTACCTGACTTGGAAATGCACTCCCCACACCACCATTTCAACCAACCTCAAATCATTTTTGAAAAGGTGTTAGATATCAATAAAGACATTTGGGCACACTGTACCCTCACCCCTCTACGTTTTGTCCCTTTGCACGTTCCCCTTGTCTTAGGCATCTTTCTTCCTTTCTACCTCCAGTTGACCTCAGTGGGAGCTGGTTCGTTTCAATTCACCCCACTTTGTCACCAGCAGCTTTGGACTCAACCATTCTCACCCAGAGTTGGACATCACAGACTATCTACTGAGGGGCAATAACTGAAGCCAGGGCCTAGGTCCTAACCCACACGGGAAAGAACTGCTGTCCAGAATTATACCATGGGTTGGCACTCTCTGTATATATTTAATCTTGAGATAATTAGGCCAGGCACGCTGGCTCACACCTGTAATCCCAGCACTTTGGGAAGCCGAGGCAGGCGGATCACTTGAGGTCAGGAGTTTGAGACCAGCCTGGCCAACACGGTGAGACCCTACCTCTACTAAAAATACAAAAATTAGCCGGGCGTGGTGGTGAGTGCCTATAATCCCAGCTACTTGGGAGGCTGAGGCTGCAGAATCACCTGAACCCAGGAGGCGGAGGTTGCAGTGAGCCAAGATCATGCCACTGCACTCCAGCCTGGGCAACAGAGGGAGACTCAGTCTCACAAAAAAAATAATAATAATAATAAATCTTAAGATAATTTAATTTTAGTATCATCCCTGAAAACAGCTGATTCCAGTCAGGAACTGGGCTAAATAAATTGTCTCTGGGTCGGGCTCGGTGGCTCATGCCTGTAATGCCAGCACTTTGGGAGGCCAAGGTGGGAGGATCAATTGAGCCCAGGAGTTTGAGACCAGCCCGGGTAATGTAGGGAGACCCTGTCTTTATTTTATTTATTTATTTATTTACTTACTTACTTATTTTGAGATGGAGTCTTGCTCTGTCACCCAGGCTGGAGTGCAGTGGCATGATCTTGGCTCACTCCAACCTCTTCCTCCTGGGTTCAAGCCATTCTCCTGGCTCAGCCGCCCCAGCAGCTGGGATTACAGGTATGTGCCACCATGCCCAGATAATTTTTGTATTTTTAGTAGAGACAGGGTTTCATCATGTTGGCCAGGCTTGTCTCAAACCCCTGACCTCGTGATCCACCTGCCTCAGCCTCCCAAAGTGTTGGGATTACAGGTGTGAGACACCGCGCCCAGCCGACCCTGTCTCTATTTTAAAAAAGAACGAATGAAAAGAGCGAAAGAATGAACGAAAGAAAGAACATACTGAAGAAAGCAGAAAAAAAGAAAGAAGGAAAGAGGGAAGGAAGGGAGGGAGGGAAGGAAGAAAGGGAGGGAGGGAAGGAAAAGAAAAGAAAGAGAACAAGAGAAAGAAAGGAGGAAGGAAGGGAGAGAAGGAAGGGGAAAAAGAAAGAAAGAGAAAAGAAGAAAAAGAAGATCAGTCCAAGCGCGGTAGCTCACGCCTGTAATTCCAGCACTTTGGGAGGCCGAGGCAGGTGGATCACCTGAGGCCAGGAGTTCGAAACCAGTCTGGCCAACATGGTATAACCCCGTATCTACTAAAAATACAAAACTTAGCTGGGCATGGTGGTGCATGCCTGTAATCCCAGCTACTCAGGAGGCTGAGGCAGGAGAATTGCTTGAACCCGGAGGTGAAGGTTGCAGTGAGCCAAGATCATGCCTTGCACACCAGCCTGGACAAAAAGAGTGAAACTCTTGTTTCCAAAAAAAAAGAAAGAAAAGAAAAACAAATCAGCCAGGCGTGGTGGCACTCGCCAATAGCCCCAGCTACTTGGGAGGCTGAGGTGGAAGGATTGCTGGAGCTCCAGAAGTCGAGGCTGCAGTGAGCTGGGATCGCGTCACAGCCTGGGAAACATTAACTACTTTTTTTTTTTTTTTTTTTTTTTTTTCCTGAGACTGAGTCTTGCTCTGTCACCCAGGCTGGAGTGCAGTGGCGCAATCTCGGCTCACTGCAGCCTCTGCCTCCCGGGTTCAAACGATTTTCCTGCCTCAACCTCCCGAGTAGCTGGGATTACAGGCACGCGCCACCAGGCCCGGCTAATTTCTTGTATTTTTAGTAGAGACGGGGTTTCACCATGTTGGTCAGGCTGGTCTCTAACTCCTGACCTCGTGATCCGCCCCACTCAGCCTCCCAAAATCCTGGAATTACAGGCGTGAAAACAGCGCCCGGCCTAATTAACTTTTTTTTTTTTTTGAATCGTCTCTCTAAGGATAATAGAGACCGTTCCGGGGGGCGCGATTTCTGCAAAATTCTCCAAGATTTGGGGTTAGAGTGGAATCAGTAAAGAAACTGAATTCAGAAACTGCCCAATGACCTCATTCCAGAACATCTCCGGTCTTAAGGGATTTCTAAATTAGCGATATGGGGGACCCGGTGTTAGCAGAGCCATCTAGAGACCTCTTCCTCTACGAAGCCTAGAGCGCTCCTAGCAGAGCCAAGGGCATCTGCTGCCTCTTCAAAGGGAAGATGGACATGACTCTTAAGCCGCCTTGGCACCCTCTCTACTACAGCATCCCTACCCTCTTTTTCGGTGTGTTTTCATCGAGTGCTGAGGAAGACGACAGCTTTCACAAGAATTCCTCCCCGGTGGGCCCTTCCCCCTGCCTCTTGCAGCCCAGCCATCTTCCCTCAGCCCTCAAGTCCCTCGAGACTTAGCCTCCCGCCCGAAGCGCTCCTCCTGCTCTGATTGGTTCTCCCGGGAGCCTTCGGCCAATGGGAATGACGTATTCCGGCGGACGTAGCCCGAGGGCTCGGGAGGAGGAGGGGCGTAGGGTTCTGCGACGCGCAGCGCGCTAGGGCGGTGGCACGAGGTGTGTGGCGCTGGCCGCGTGGCCTCACAACCCTCGCTATCACCACCACCCAGTGCATGTGGGTGCCAAGGCCCGCAGAGATACAAGGGCGCCAGGGGCTGCCTGCAAAGTCTGTGCTGGTGGAGGTGGCCGTGACGGGAAGTCCTGAATTTGGGCCTCCCGGATCCCCACGCTCCATTCCCAGAAACCCTCGCGCCTAGAAATCTTTCTTCAAAGGAGTTGGGCCAGGGCGCCCAAGCGTGCGGGGCACCCCGCTTTGCAGGGCTCTCCCTGAAGCCCCGCTTTTTCCGCCAACACCGATTCCCTTGCTTCTGGGCCGGGAGGTGAAGCACTCAGCCGTTGGTCCACCTGCGCTTCTTTGCTCAGCCTCCCGACTCAACGCTGGACATTGAGAGGAAGCAAGGCAGGCTGGACAGAGGACAAGCACAGAGAGGGCAACAGGAGCAAAGTCTACCGCAAAGCTATTCCAGGTTGGGTCTGGGGGCAAGGCCGGGCGCTCGTGGATTGGGAAGCTTCCCCAGGGCCCTTGCAACAGCTGCCATCCTCCATCCACATCTCTCTTACTGGGATGGGAATTTTATTTTTTTATTTTTAAATTTATTTATTTATTTATTTTTTGAGACGGAGTCTCCCTCTGTCGCCCAGGCTGGAGTGCAGTGGCTGTATCTGCAACCTCCGCCTCCCAGGTTCAAGCGATTCTCCCACCTCAGCCTCCCGAGTAGCTGGGATTACAGGCGCCCGCCACCATGCCCGGCTAATTTTCGTATTTTTAGAGACGGGAGTCACCATGTTGGCCAGACTGGTCTCGAACTCCTAACCTCAGGTGATCCACCTGCCTCAGCCTCTCAAAGTGCTGGGATAACAGGCGTGAGCCACCCCGCCCGGCCAAGCCTGCCTTCTCTTAATTTACCTTTTCACTCTTCTTTCCTGATAGTTTTGACGTGAACTGTTCGGACTCTCAGTGCTACCTGATAGAAAACTGCATTCCAGGAAAGGAACTCAGCTGTGCAGTGAGTGGGGGGGTTTCGATGCTAAAAGCTGGACATAAACCTGAAGTCAGAATACTCAGTTTGTTTTGGGAGGGGTAAAATGCTTAACTATCCTTGCTCCATTGTTAGCCTGGTAATTAACTATACAAACCTAAAGGCCAAATTCTTTGCCTACTGCCAGGGTCAGTCAGGCTCACTTTGGTCTAGTACACCCAGCCAAGGGTGGCAATGTCCTCGGTTCTGTGAGAGACCTTCCCGCAGAGTCAGAGGCTTCTCTTCTTTATTGTGCACCCTCTGCTGGTTAGTGTGATACAGTGAGCTCAGAGAAAAGGTGCATAGGACTTACTAGAGATAATTTTATACCCAATAGTATTTCCTTAAAAGTGTTAAATTGAAGATTATACCTATGGAGCTAGGATGTGGTGCTCAGGAAGAGTATGAGTAGTCAGCATTGTAGCAGTTGAGTCTCAGTGGTAATGGAAATGAGGAAGGTTGAAGGATAATAATAGCTACCATTTGGGGCATGGTAGTTATTTTGTGCCAGGCACTCACTGTGCTAAGCAACTTTACCTTCACTGACTCATTTAATCTTTAAAACAACCCTACAAGGTAAGTACTATTATTCCATTTCATGAATAGGAAAGTGAGACTCAGAGAAGTTAGGTCACCTGTGTGAGATTATACAGCTAGGCTAATAAATAGAGCCGAGACCCAAACCTAGGCTTATCTCTGAGCTCCCACATGTAACCACTATGATAATTTTTTTTTTTTTTTTTTTTTTTTTTTTTTTTTGTTGAGACAGAGTCTCCCTGTGTCGCCCAGACTGGAGTGCAGTGGCCGGATCTCAGCTCACTGCAAGCTCCGCCTCCTGGGTTCACGCCATTCTCCTGCCTCAGCCTTCCGAGTAGCTGGGACTACAGGCGTCCGCCACCTCGCCCGGCTAGTTTTTGTATTTTTTAGTAGAGACGGGGTTTCACCGTGTTAGCCAGGATGGTCTCGATCTCCTGACCTTGTGATCCGCCCATCTCGGCCTCCCAAAGTGCTGGGATTACAGGCTTGAGCCACCGCGCCCGGCCGATAATTTTCTTTCATGAGATATCCTTGGAACAATTTCTGGGCTGATGTTTACTCAACTCATATACTATTATCTCTCACGTTCAAAATTTCCCTGCCATTTCAAAGACTAAAAACAAATTAGATATAACCATGCCTCTGAAATGTATTATTTCACCTACAGGAGTCTGATCTGTGAAAACCTAGGTTTGTTAAGACTCTGCCAACATGTGCTCTCCTGCCAGTCCCAAAATCCTATACAGGAACCCCCGGTTCCTCAGGTTAGCTTTTCTGCAGCTTCATCACCAGCAGCAGAGTGATGTGTTCTGTGATGTCCTTCTGCAGGCAGAAGGTAAGAGACTGGTGGGAATTCAACTGAAAACTCACCACAGAATAAGATAAAACGAGTTCAGGGCCAGAGGGTAAAGGACAAAATCAGCAAAATGTTACTGCCTATGACCACTGTAAACTAGTTGGTAAAGGGCTGTTTGTTTCTAGGACAATTACTACTGTTTTCAAGAGTGAAATTGTGACTTTGCTTCTTTCTCTTAAATAATGAATCTAATTGTAAAGTTTTATAAGCAGATAAATTCTATATAACATAGATAATATTCCAATGGGATGGTTGTGAAGATTAAGAGTTAACGTGGGTAAGCACTTAGAATAGTGCTTTTAATGTACCAACCACAGTATGTGTTAGATGATACTATTATGTTTTCCTTTTTTTGAGAGTCTCACTCTCTTGCCCAGGCAGGAGTGTGGTGGCACAGTCACAGCTCCCTGCAACGTCCACCTCCTGGGTTCAAGTGATTCTCATGCCTTAGCCTTCTCAAGTAGCTGGGATTACAGGCATGCACCACTAGGCCCAGCTAATTTTTGTATTTTTAGTAGAGATGAGGTTCTGCCATGATGGCCAGGCTGGTCTCAAACTCCTGGCCTCAAGTGATCCACCCGCTTTGGCCTCCCAAAGTGCTGGGATTACAGGCGTGAGCCACCATGTCCAACCCCATTTTCCCATTTTTTTTTCTTTTCTTTTTTTTTGTTTTTGTTTTTGAGACAGCGTCTCACTCTGTCACCCAGGCTGGGGTGCAATGGCTCGGTCTCGGCTCACTGCAACCTCCACCTCCCGGGTTCAAGCAATTCTCCCGCCTCAGCCTCCCGAGTAGCTGGGACAACAGGTGCGTGCTACCACACCCGGCTAATTTTTTGTATTTTTAGTAGAGATGGGGTTTCACTATGTTGGCCAGGCTGGTCTCAAACTCCTGACCTCATGATTTGCCCGCCTCAGCCTCCCAAAGTGCTGGGATTACAGGCGTGAGCCTCTGCGCCTGGCCTGCTTAATTTTTTAATCTTCAAATTGATGACTTTTGCTGTTTGTTGCTAAAACTAAAAATGTATAGCTTATTTCCACCCCTTCACTTCACACTGGAAATATTAATTCAGCATAAAGTAGACCCTGATATATAATGTACAAGGCCCAAGATTAGAAGACAGTTACTTAGTAACTGTCAAATGGGCAGGTAACTTCATCTCTCTGGGGCTCAATTTCTTCATTTATAAAAAAAAATTATGATAACCAATATTGTATACCACTCTACAGTTTGTGGAGTACATACAGTATAGTGTCTCATTTGATTCTAAGTCTTGTAAGAGAAGTCTTAGCTATATAGTTCCAATTCTACATAGGAATGAGTTGAGGACTACAGTTAAGTGACTTGCCTGCTGCTTCTCTTAGTAAGTGCAGAGCTGAGATTGACTATTTAATTCCAAATAAAGAAGAAAACTATCAAGTTGCCTGTTGTATGCTAAACACTGCTACCGTGGTCATACAAAAGTTCCTCTTCCTAAGGAAATCTTATAAGGGGAAGACATTCAAATATCCAGTGCATTCAAGTAACTGTGCAATATATTAAAAATATAATTGGGTAAGTATAGGCAGACTTAGGAGGATAAAAAAGGAACATCCTTCACAGACTTGAGGAGACTGGGAGACAAGGTTAGGGAACTTTTCTTGGAATAACCCCTTAGGTGAGATCTGAAGGACAAACAAGTGGGAGGAAGCAGGGAACAATTTTTCCTGGCAGAAAGCAGCATGTATATAGGTTCAGAGATGTGACCAAGGGATTTGTTCATTATTACTAGAGCAGACTATAAAAGGTGTATTGACCAGAGAGGAAAAGGGAAATTAGTAAACATGTGAGGTCTGAAGTGTCATGCAAAGGAAGTAGGTATTTCAGGACACTGGGAAATGTACTGAACAGTTTTATGCAGGAGGTTATAATCTGATACCTGCTTTAGAAACAACATTCAGCCATTACTGGTTACTGAGCCTAGATAGGCAGCTGTTTCATAATCCAGGAGAGAAGGGATGGTGGTCTGAATTAAGGCATTGAGAAGATAAAAATATGAGCTATTAAAGAGAGTTTACAAAAATTGCTGAAGTGGTTAAGGGCATAGACTCTGTAGCCAGACTCTCTGGGCTCAAATTCTTTTTTTTTTTTTTTCTTTTTAGAGACAGGGTCTCACTGTTTTGCCTAGGTTAGTCTCAAACTCTTGTGCTCAAGTGATCCTCCCACCTCAGCCTCCCAAAGTGCTGGGATTACAGGCGTGAGCCACCACACCCGGCCAGGGTTGTTTTGTTTTGTTTTTTGAGACAGGGTCTCGCTCTGCCAACCAGGCTGGAGCAGTGACACAATCATAGCTCACTGCAAACTCAACCTCCCAGGCTCCGGTGGTTATCCTACCTCAGCCTCCTGAGTAGCTGGGACTACAGGCATATACCACCCAGTCAGCTAATTGTTTGTATTTTTAATAGAAACAGGGTTTTGCCATATTGCCTAGGCTGGTCTCAAACTCCTGGGCTAAAGCAATCTGTCTGCCTTGGAGGCCGAGGCGGGTGGATCACCTGAGGTCAGGAGTTAAAGACCAGCCTGGCCAACATGGTGAAACCCCCTCTCTACTAAAAATAGAAAAATTAGCCAGGCACGGTGGCGGACGGCTGTAATCCCAGCTACTCGGGAGGCTGAGGCAGGAGAATTGCTTGAACCCAGGAGGCGGAGGTTGCAGTGAGCTGAGATTGCTCCATTGCACTCCAGCCTGTGCCACAGAGCGAGACTCTGTCTCAAAAAAACAAAAACAAAAACCAACAACCCTGATACTTAAATTAGATGTGATGGGTAAGGGAGGGGAAATGAAAAATGACTTCTGGTTTTCAAGCTCAGGCAACTGGGTGAATATGATGCCTTACTTCGAAGTAGAAAATGAGAGAGGTTTTTGGGGTGGGGAATAAGTTCATTTTCTGGAAAAGTTGCATTCAAGGTGTGGGTAAGGCATATATGTAGACATGCTAGCTGTGGTATGTTCACTCCCTCAGGAAAGGGATCTAGGCAGAGGTATGGATCTGGGAATCATCAGCAAGCCTTTTGTAATTAAAGCCATGGAAGAAACGAAGTGAGATTACCTGGGAAGTGCCCATTAAATGAGAAGGGGGCTCAGAACAGACGGCTAGAGCACAGCAGATAGTCCACCTCCATAGCTCTTTCTGTTAGACCACAAGTTGCTTCTATAAAAGTTTTTGAAGTCTTGTGTGAGTCAATAAAATTAAATTCAGCAAGAATGATGATCCTCTATTTTGTGTCAGGCACTGAATATATCTCAGTGAGAAAGACAGATATGGTCCCTGTCCTCACAGAGTTACAGCCTAGTGAAGGAGATGGGTAATTACAATACAGATAGCTAAGTGCCACGATAGCTACAGAGTACCTCTGCCCAGGAACACCTAACTCAGACTTGTGGTGGGGTGAAGGAAGGCTTTTTTTTTTTTTTGAGTCACGGTATCACTGTGTTGCCCAGGCTAGTCTCAAAGTCCTGGACTCAAGCAATCTTCCTGCCTCAGCCTCCCTAGTAGCTGGGATTACAAGCATGTGGCACTGCACTCAGCCCCAGGAGGCTTTCTGAAGGAAGTGATGACAAAGGTAGATTTTGAGAATAAAGAAACAAGTTAGCGGGCTGGACACAGTGGTTCACGAGGTCTGTGATTCCAGCACTCTGGGAGGCCAAGGCAGGTGGATCATCTGAGGTCAGGAGTTCGGGACCAGCCTGACCAACAAGGTGAAACCCCGTCTCTACTAAAAATACAAAAATTAGCCAGGTGTGGTGGCATGTGCTTGTAATCCCAGCTACTCGGGAGGCTGAGGCAGGAGAATTGCTTGAACCCAGGAGGCAGAGGTTGCAGTGAGCTGATATTGCACCACTGCACTCCAGCCTGGGTGACTGAGAGAATCTTAAAAAAAAAAAAAAAAAAAAAAAAAAAAGTTAGCTAGGCAAAAGGTAATGGCAGAAGCTTCCAGGCAGGCAGAAGAATCATTTTCTTTTACTTGAAGTCCCATGGAAGGAAATAAGAGAAGGGACAGTACATTTGGGTAGTAATGTCTGTGCTTACCCCATGAACATGCCAGTCTACCTGAGATAACAAAAGAATTTGGGTTTCCCTTCAGGTGAGGCAGTTCCAGCTCACTGCTGCATCCTGTCAGCTTACAGCCCCTTCTTCACAGAGCGCCTGGAGCGGGAGAGGCCAGCTCAGGGTCGGAAGGTGGTGCTGCAGCTGGGCGGCCTAAAGATCAGCACACTTAGGAAGCTGGTGGACTTCCTGTATACCTCAGAAATGGAAGTATCTCAAGAAGAAGCCCAGGATGTGCTATCTGCTGCCCGTCAGCTCCGTGTGTCTGAGCTGGAATCCCTTCAGCTTGAGGGTGGAAAGTTGGTGAAGGCCCCACAGGGCCGAAGACTGAACCGAGAGTGCTTACAACCAACAAGTGCTGCACCAATCTCTGCCAGAGTGGTGACACCCAGCCACCACCCTCACACCCCACTGCCTGCTACTCGGACTCCTTGTCCTCTTGGGGCAATAAGATTGAAGTCCTTGGGGAAGGAAGAGGGGCCTCAGGAGAACAACCGACAGAATGCAGACAATCTGTCTGGCACTCTTCTGCTCAAGAGGAAGGCCAGAGCCTGCCCAACTCCGCAAGAAAAAAGCTCTTCACCATCAAGCCATAGTCAAGGGCCTAGAGAGAACAAGAATGACACTGCCCTTGATCCTACAGTGCTCTCCCCACCCAGCTTGTATCCCTCTGTGGACAAACACCTGTTGCCCAGAAAGATCAGGCTCAGTCGCTCAAAGCCATCTCCTGATATCTGTACATCAAAGCCTTCCAGCATTTTAAGTGGACCTAGCTCAGTACCTGCAACCCCTGGCCGGCGTCTTTGGCGGCAGAGGAGTGTAAATAAAGAAGCACCAGAGGACAAGCTAAAACCAGGGAGAGCTAGTCCTCTACAGACCACCCCAAGCCCATCTGGTCTGGGAAAGACAGGTGGGAGCAAGAAGCGGAGCCCTGAAGTTAGGGCACCTAACTCAGAATCTGCAGAGGAGGGGCAGGTTGGGAGAGTTAAACTTAGGAAGATTGTCAATGGGACTTGCTGGGAAGTGGTGCAAGAACCTCCCCTCAAAAACTCTCAAGATAGCCCCAAGATCCCAGATCCTGGAGGAGACTTCCGAGAGCCTTCAGGAACTCAGCCATTCTCCAGTAATGAGCAGGAAATGTCATCTACTAGAATAGAACTGTGTCAGGACTCCCCGGTGTGCACTAGGCTACAAGACATTCTGGTCTCTGCTAGCCACTCCCCAGACCACCCGGTGGTGAAGTCAGAGTTTGGGTCCAGTCCAGAACTGGTAGAGAAGGAACCTATGTTGGCTATTGACTGCAGAGAGCCCTATGCATTTGACACAGCCTTGCTGGAGCAACCCTGTGAGGCTGAGGAGTACCGAATCACAAGTGCTGCTGCCACCAGTGAGCTGGAGGAGATCCTGGACTTCATGCTCTGTGGCTCAGACATTGAACCACCTATAGGGTCTCTGGAGAGTCCTGGGGCTGAGGGCTGTAGAACCCCTACCTACCATCTGACAGAAACAGGAAAGAACTGGATGGAAGGGGAAGAATGGTGTCTACCAGACATGGAACTCTGGCCCAGGGAGCTCACAGAATTGGAAAAGGAACCTGCTGGTGAGAACAAAGAGCCGGCTGAGCTCCTTAGCCCCCTTGTCATGCCCTCTGAGGTGAGTGGAGAAGTGCTTTCAGTAGGAGGCCCTTGGACACCAGACCTTGAAATTACCAGCTCCCAGCCACTGGATGGTCAGGAAGACAAACTTCTCCATGTCAGCTCCCTTGATATTCCCCAGAGGTCTTATGGGGACCTCTCACCTCCCTGCTCAAACTGGGTGGAGACTGGGCTGGAAGTCTCCCTGACTACAGATGAGTTATTATACCCTTCTCCCAAGGCAGGCAAGGAGGTATCTGGTCACTCTGAACTACTAGGCTCACTTCCTGCGAGCTCTGAAGAGGAAGAGATTGATGTGGTGGACTGGACAGCAGAGGGGAGGCTGGTACCCACTAGTGTTCCCTCCGTATGGCCTGACCCTTCCTCAGAGTCAGAAACAGAGGTAGATATACTAACATAGCGGAGGGGGGAGGGCAGGTGAGGGGGCCTGGGAGGGTGGGAAGTGTTAGCTAGCAAAAGGCTTGTTGACAGAGAAGCTGGCACATGCCCTCTCCTCTTGGCACAAGAGGCAGGTGTATCCCTGGCTCTTTGTAGGTCCCTTCCTCCCCTCCCTAAGCCTCGGAAGCCAGGCAGAAGCCAAGGGTACCACACATAGAAAATTATGAATTTGAACCATCTTATTTCTTTGTAATCTATTTTCCAGTTAGTGACAACTTAAACTGTGTGCTCCCCAGTTCTAGTGGGTCATAAGTAACAGCCAAGGTCAGGTCTCTCAGGTCATAAGGCATCCAGTCACTGGTAATTTAGGAAAAGCTGGGAAAGAACACCTTCTGTGGTGGTGTACTGTTTAAGAAAATGTTCCAGAGGAAGGTGTAAAACAGTGTTGGGTGGAATACTATGTGGGTGGGAGTGATGGATGCTGTCCAGCACCTAACATGGGGCTTATTCACTGCCAGTATTAGGAAGTCTAGCTAAAACCTCTGCAGGGGACAAGAAGATGTACTTCCATCATTACTTCCAAAAAGTAAGTTGAAAAAGATAGTTGCTTTTTTTAAAAAATAAATTATTTACTTTGCTCCCATAATTTTTACAAGCATTTTTTCATGTTTTACCAGAGACCCTAAAAGTTCCAGGTCAGGCCAGGTGTGGTGGCTCATCATGCCTGTTAACTCCAGCACTTTGGGAGGTCAAGGCAGGTGTATCACTTGAGGTCAGGAGTTTGAGACCAGCCTGGCCAACATGGTGAAACCCCGCCTTTCCTAAAAATAAAATAAAATAGATATTAGCCAGGCGTGGTGCTGTGCACCTGTGATCCCAGCTACTCAGGAGACTGAGGCAGGAGAATCGCTTGAACCTGGAAGACAAGAGGTTGCAGAGAGCACCACTATACTCCAGTGTGGGTGACGAAGTGAGACTCTGGCTCTTAAAAAAAAATTTTTTTTTTAAAAGTTCCAGGTCATATGGCTATCTTGGGCTATGAAAAACACAAGGACTACCAACTCCACAAGGCTGGCTTTGTCCATCCCTTAAGATTAAGTTTTACTCTATTACTCAAATACTTTATTTCAACTTTTATTAAACCAAATCCAGTAACTTTTGCAATGCCTTACTAGAGGGTTGCCTCACAACTGAACCTTCATTTCTGGCGGGGAAGAAACCATGGCTTCAGGCACATGACTGAAGTTTGGCCATGTTCCATCATTAATGTTCCAGCATCACCAGGGACACAAAGCTGCAAAAATGAGAAGGAAAATAAGGTTAGAGAAAGGATCCAGGCAATGATAAGGACTGAGGAAGACAGGTTCTCCAACCCTTGAACTCACAAACCCTGGAGCTCAAGGATTGCATCCTTCCTCCAAATCTCACTCAACATAAGTGCAGAACATGCCAAAACACTGTATGAAGCACTAGGGACAAAGACAAGGTCAAAATCCTTGTAACCAAATGTGATGGTATTGTAGTACAGTGTTAACACAGGGGACAGTAACAGAACACCCTAGAACCAAACAGAAGAGTGTAGGGATAAACATAAATGAAGTAGCATGAAATAAACTTCCAAATGGAAAACTTGTCCATACCCCCAGGGCAACAGTCAACTACAGTCTTCCAAATGACAAATTGCACTTAGGGCACACTAGATAGAAAACAATATTGTGTCTTTTTTTTTTTTTTTTTTTTTTCTCAAATAGACGGGGTCTCCCTATGTTGGCCATTCACTCCTGCCTCGATCTCCCAGAGTGCTGGGACTGCAGGCGTGAGCTACCCACGCCAGGTGGGTACTTGTAGCCACACCAAGATTAATCCCTTCTCTTCCTCAACAGCGGCCGCGCCCCCCACTTCCCATTTCAAACCTCAGCATGAGGACTTCTACCCAAATCTCCCTACGACAGGTACTTCTTCAACTCTTCCACCACCTCTTGAGGCTCAGGGAATTTGAGTTTGCGTGGGGGCCCCTTCTTAATCCCAGTCCAGAGCTCCGCACCTGCGAAAGGACAGAATGAAGCGAAGTTACAATACTTCGGAATCCACCCGCACGTCTCTGAAGTCATGAGACTGCCGCGGTTTCTGAGAACAGCGCTTCCTCTCTTCGGAATCCACGTCCCTCTCCCCTCCGCCCCTCTCCCCCACACCCACGTCCCCACTTACTGCTGCCGTCCGGGCGCAGCAGCGTCACCTCGAAGCTGCCCCTCCGGGGCTTGGTCGGGTTCACCTTTACTGGAAGCTCTGGGGCCTCCAAGCGCAGCGCCTGACTCAGGGCCGCGGCGTTGCGCCCATAGACGCGTCAGCTCGTGCTAGGGAGAGAAGGGGAGGTTAGAGACCGGGGCCTCTGGCCCCGCCGCGCCACTATTCCCTCTCCCCGATTACTCTCCAGGCCCCTCACCAATGCTCGATAACAACGGTTGCCTCCTCCATTCCCTCCCCGCTGTTCGCCAGCTTCTCTTGCTTCTCGGCTGCGGCGACCATCGCGGCCTCAGCCTTCCGCTTCCTACCGCGGGGAGCCATGGCGCCTAGAACCTGGCCGAGAATGCAGCAGGCCTGGTGGGTGGGGTGCAAAGACGCGACCACTGAGCTGGAAGTGGGCAGCGAAGACCGCAGCCCGGAAGCTACCCTCCTACAGCGGAAACCTCTCCCCAAGGAACGGAAAGCGTGGTCCGCAGCGCCCACGTGGCCTGGAGGCGGACCTTGGGGCACAACCACTTTGCAAGCAGGGAGAGGGGAGGTGCGGGAAGCGCCTGACGGAACCACCCATCGCTTCGGGTCGACGAGACAGGGGACGCTGGGATGGTGAACACAGCAGGAAGGGGCGGAGACAAGGGTCCTATTGCAAGCCTCGCTTCACGCGCCGTCTTTTCTGTACCTTTGCGTCGCGCTACATGTTGTGTGCAACGATCCGTCGCCAAACTCTCCTCCCTGGCAACTGCGAACCAATCCCAAACTAAACCCACCACCTAACAGTGGCCCCTATTCTAGGCTTATGGAAACTGGCCTTCTGCAACTCTTGCCAATCCTGGGGATCAATGCCCGGCCTTTGGTAAAACCGAATAGGATGACCTTTGACGTCAAGATGGGCAATTCCTCTGCAGTTGCCAGGCTTTTCTAATACAGGAACACACAAAGGCGCAATCAAAAGGAAATCCCAATCTTTTTATTGTGGAAAACCATCAACTGGGTGTGGGGAGTAGGTCAGAGGGTTAGTGAAAGTCCAAGGGATTTCTCCTCCAAGTCCTATCACACAAAGGGAAGTCTCAAGCCTCTATTCACCCCTTCTCAATCCCCACAAAACAGGGGGTTGTTCAATATCGTCTTCAATGATAAAAAAAACTTTGTGGTTAAAGGTTTCTCCTTAGGACTAGTGACAAAGTTAGGCTTATGCTTTTAGTAAAGACCATAAACCAAGCCAGAAGGGCTTAAGGAAGCAAGAGTCCTTGAGGGAAAATTCTTAGCTTTCTATACCCCAGCATCCTAGCTTAGGGTTAAATCTAGGTCTAACCAGGCTCTGCAGGTCGAGTAAGAAGGAATAATGAAACCATAGTTTCATAGAGAAACCATGGAGATGTCTGAATAGTTGATAACACACTGACCCAAGCTTGGAGGAAAACCATTTCCCCTCCATCATAGGAGATCTCTTTCTTTCTTGCTCCAATGAACAGCTGGCCACCGCATGGCAGGCTTTCTTGTAGGGTGCCTGACAATTCCCTAGATGCCTCTGTAAAATCAGAAGCAGCACCCTGCCGCCCCACCCAGTCACAGCCAAACGGAAAACATAAATAAAAGGCTGTAGCCTCAGGCTTGTGGTTATGGAAGGAGCCTGGAATTGACAGGAGAGGAAGCACTGCCAAAGTGAGGATCTTATTTGTCCTTCTTGCTTTCCCCATCAGACACTCTGGTGGGGGTTGGAGCCACAGGCTGCTCCTCGGGGATATTGTCTCCAGCCTTTGATAGCTTCTTGGCCCGCTGGTATAGCTCATTTAAGTTAAATTCTCTGATCACATTCTCCTGCACAAAAGAGATGCACAAATCAGGATCTGGGTTGGAAGGGAGAGTAAAGAGCCTGGGAAGTAAGGCATTTTACACAGTCTGGGAAAGGAAGGAGTAAGCAAAGGACAAAAATCTTCCCTAACCGGCCGGGCGCGGTGGCTCAAGCCTGTAATCCCAGCACTTTGGGAGGCCGAGACGGGTGGATCACGAGGTCAGGAGATCGAGACCATCCTGGCTAACACAGTGAAACCCCGTCTCTACTAAAAAATACAAAAAAACTAGCCGGGCGAGGTGGTGGGCGCCTGTAGTCCCAGCTACTCGGGAGGCTGAGGCAGGAGAATGGCCTGAACCCGGGAGGCGGAGCTTGCAGTGAGCTGAGATCCGGCCACTGCACTCCAGCAAGGGGGACAGAGTGAGACTCCGTCAAAAAAAAAAAAAAAAAAAAAAAATCTTCCCTAACCTTCCTCTTTTTTAGGTACCCAGAAAAGTCAACTAATAGTTAAATACCCATTATGTGCCAATGGGTATTTAACTATTCAATGGGTATTTATTCACTGTGCCAAGAATTATATATACCTAAATTATTTAATGTAATCTGCAAAACAATCCTGTAAGCCAGGGGTTATTACCTCCAATTAACTGACAAGGAACCTAACACCTACAGACAATATGTGCAGGGGCCTTCGAGACCAAATCTTTTTTTTTTTTTTTCTGATGGAGTTTCGCACTTGTTGCCCAGGCTGGAGCACAATGGCGCAATCTCAGCTCACTGCAACCTCCGCCTCCCAGGTTCAAGCGATTCTCCTGCCTCAGCTTCCTAAGTAGCTGGGATTACAGGCATAAGCCAGCACACTTGGCTAATTTTGTATTTTTAGTAGAGATGGGGTTTCTCCATGTTGGTCAGGCTGGTCTCGAACTCCTGACCTCAGGTGATCTGCCAGCCTCGGCCTCCCAAAGTGCTGGGATTACAGGCATGAGCCACCGTACCTGGCCTGAGACCAAATCTTAAACTAATAATTGTTCCCCAGTACTAGCAGGTCTGGCACATAATATATATTTGCTAAGTGAATTAATACACGAGGTCTAGTAACTAGTCCACACCCTTAAAGCTAATGGGCAAGTGGCAGAACTGTGAATCAAAGCTGGGTAGGGCTCGAAAGCCCACCTACTGTTCTACACCCTTCATGCACCTGCCCTTCCTTTCAGGTACCTCAGAGAAGGTCCATGAGACAGCCCGTCCTTTCTTGTCAATCTGTGGCCGCCGCATTACCTCCTTGCCACCTTGGAACAGGATCAGGGTAGGGAGCTGCTTGGTGAGGGGTGATGTGCTCACTTTGTACCTGCAGGGCCCAGGAAGTTCTCTAAATGCCCCTGTGTATAACACTCAAAGTGATTCCCTGCTCAGACCCTCTGCCCAGGTCTTTACATACCGTGTACTAACATCAGTATAGCGTCCAACATCCACCTTCCCAAAATTTAACCCTGTACAGTTGTACCTGAAAAGAATATATTATTTAATATACTGAAAGAAAAAAAAACAATGGATCAAGGAAAGTGGAAGTATCGATATTTAAGAGGGGAGAGGGAGATGCCTTTGGTTGCCATGTATAAAAATCAAGGACAAAAGAAGAAAAAAAAAAAAAACAGTGAGAGGGAAGGCACAGCATCTTCATTTCCACCATCTCTCCTTTTGCACTACTCACTTGAGGGAGAGGTCAGCATAGATAGGAGCAAATGATTGGCAGTCATTAGACCAATTGGCAAAGAACTCCACAATCCAAGTGACCCTCTTGTCCCGTTCTAGTTCCTCCTGCCAAATACAGGGAAGAAAAGTGAGCTGGATCCACATAGCCTCCTGGGAAGTTTCACACCTTAGCATCTAATTCCTCATCCTGGCGTTCCCTCTTCCCCGGCTCTCATAATGAACCACAGTGCCCTTGACATCCATTTTGAAGCACTGTTGTTCCTCTTAGTGAATGCAGAGCACAACTACAAAATCATCCACAAGGGACCCAAGAAACAGAAAAGGGAAAGAGCACTCACATCAATGGTTTTATCATTGAAGTACTTGATATACTCAGGGCCCATATATAGGGGGGGTTTGCACGTCATCAGGAACACTAAACACAGAAAGAAGATGTCAGAGGAAACATAAAAAGCCTTACACAGGGAATTTACTTCCAAACCAACCCAAGGATTTCAGCCCCCAAAGAATACATACACACTTGTGGATGTATGTAGATGACCAACACATTCCCTACCTCTACAAATACAGTCTCTATAAACTGTTATCATCTGAGCTACATATATAATTGATTAGGTACGAGATATGGAAGAAGGGTATGGAGAAACATGTTTGGGATTGCAACTGTTGGGACTGTGGTTTCCACAATCAAGTCTATCAACACAGTCTTACAAAAACAAAAAACAAAAACAAAGAAAGGTCTCCTTACCTATGCAGAGTGTGATGTAAAGCAGGCCCATGCGAATATCCAAGCGGAAGAAAAGAATTGCGTTGGCCACTTTACTAAACATGAAAATGTTGCCTATATGTTGCTCCACAGTGACTGAAACACAGAGATGTCACAGGTCAGGCTGGGCTGTGCACTCCTATATCCCATTCTTTGTCCCTCTTCATGGGGCACTTTGATATAGGAGATGGGGAGGGAATAGGTCCAAGTTCAAATTCAGCCTTGGAATTAAATGTAGGACAGATTTACCAAATGATTGCCACTCTCTTAACATGAAGGAAAGGACCTCCAAAGGGCATTAGATCTAACCTTATGACTGAGAAGTGGGCCAAACTTACTGGATCTGCGGTTCTTCATCATCACAATGGCACTGAGAAACATCAGGATCTCCACTTCTCTCTGGAACAGAATCAAAGTATTATAACAGGAATGCAGTGACTAGAGCTAATTTAGGTAGGAAAGGGAACTAAATATGTAATAAAAACCAATAGTGATCCAAACTGGGAATGGTAACAAGAACGAACGAACTGCAATTAGGTAAGGTGTACTGGGATAAACATCAGTCAGAAGACCTGGATTCAGGTTTTACTCCTGCCACAAACTTGCTGGTGCTTTTCTTTTTTCTTTTTGAGATGGAGTTTCACTCTTGTTGCCCAGGCTGGAGTACAATGGTGCAATCTCGGCTCACTGCAACCTCTGCCTCCCGGTTTAAAGTGTTTCTCCTGTCTCAGCCTCCCGAGTAGTCGGGATTACAGGTGCCTGCCACCACACCCGGCTAATTTTTTGTATTTTTAGTAGAGACTGGGTTTCACCATGTTGGCCAGGCTGGTCTCAAACTCCTGACCTCAGGTGATCCACCTGCCTTGGCCTCCCAAAGTGCTGGGATTACAGGTGTAAGCCACCACGCCCGGCCTGCTGGTGCTTTTCAACAAAGCACTTAATCCCTTAGCTTTGGCTTCCTCAACTGAACAGTATCTATTTCAAAATGCTACTGGGGAATTAAATAATAGATTAAAAAGAGTTGTATAAAGCATGATATGGTATAAAATCATAAGATTATTAAGATCAACTCAGTGTGACCCCTGTAGAATAAAACTTTTCCAGGTAAGTTTTCTTGATAATAGCCCATTAATACAATATCTAGCTATTCCATGTGTTTTTTTATTTTTTAGACAGTCTTGCTCTGTCGCCCAGGCTGGAGTGCAATGGTGCAATCTCGGCTCACTGAAATCTCCGCCACCTGGGCTCACGTTTCTCCTCACTCGGCCTCCCAAGTAGCTGGGACTACAGGTGCACACTACTGCACCTGGCTATTTTTTGTAGAGACCGGGTTTCCTCATGTTGCCCAGGCTGGTATGGAACTCCTGAGCTCAGATGATCCGCCTGCTTCGGTCTCCTAAAGTGCTGCGATTACAGGTGTGTGCCACCAAACCCAGCGCCCATGTGTTTAATTTTACTTAATCATTCCTCCCCACCCAATATTCATCGTGATAATCCATGTACTTTTGCTATAATTTGAGAGCTGAAAGGGGCTTTCAGAGCTCTCAAAAGCCCTTTTCAATACTCTTGTCTTACAGTTTTCTCACCTTCTAGAACAACCTTATGGTCCAACCTGTGGCTCACATGCAGCCCAGGATGGCTTCGAATGGGGTCCAACACAAATTCATAGACTTCCTTAAAACATTATGAGATATTTTATATATATATATATATATATATTTTTTTTTTTTTTTAGCTCATCAGCTATCATTAGGTGTTATTGTATTTTATGTGTGGCCCAAGACAATTCTTCCAATGTGGCCCAGGGAAGCCAAAAGATTGGATACCCCTGTTCTAGAATGTAACCACCAAGTGAGCAAGTGAGACATAATAAACATGACAAAGACACTGAGAAGTAATAAAATTCTAAGCCTTGAAGTGACTGAACAGACTGCCTCTTGGCTAAGGGGACCGCAGAAAAACCTTGAAAACTGAATTCTTGGCCGTGACAGGGTGCGAGCTCAGACACCTCTTTATACCCCCTCCTTCACTTACCACCATTAGGCTTTCTTAAACAGAAAGTTAAACAGAAACCGGCCCTTTGAAAAGACTTGCTCCACCTGACATCAACCAACTGCCTGACACTGCCCATCCCTTTTGCAGTCAGGACAAAACAACTAACCAGCATTGCTTCCTGGTAAAAGAGCAGTGACCATGTAGTGGATCTGGCCAGGCTAAGGAGAACGCAGTTTCTGTGTCCTTTGCTTCACCTTTTGACTTGAGAGGGCTGGAAACTCCACCTCAGATCACTCTAACATTACCATTTTTGAACATGGGTCTTATGGACAGATATGAAACTCAACTGAACATGCACATGTTTCTCCTTTCATAAATATTCATGACTCTGCCAATATATTATTAAATATGTGTATTTGACCACCCTGCTCAGCATAAATTCCTGTTTCCTTTTACCCCGCACTCCAAGTGTCTGTTTTTGGCTTCTGAGCGGAGGCTCTGCTTCTCTGCCTGACAGGATAGCCTGCAAGCTGCAAACGTTTATGAGAAATAAAGCTCTCCTGGCCGGGCACGGTGGCTCAAGCCTGTAATCTCAGCACTTTAGGAGGCCAAGGTGGGTGGATCACCCGAGATTAGTCAACATGGCAAAACCCCGTCTCGACTAAAAATACAAAAAAAGTAGCTGGGCACAGTGGCATGTGCCTGTAATCCCAGCTACTTCAGAGGCTGAGGCAGGAGAATCCCTTGAACCCAGGAGGCGGAGGTTGCAGTGAGCCGATATCGTGCCACTACACTCCAGCCTGGGCAACAAAGAGTGAAACTCCGTCTCAAAAAAAAGGAAAATAGGGGTGAGGGAGTATGACAGACTTTAGTAAATATTATACCCGAGACAGAAATTAGGAAAGATTTTTTTTTTTTGAGACGGAGTCTTGCTCTGTTGCCCAGGCTGGAGTGCAGTGGCACGATCTCAGCTTACTGCGGCCTCCACCTCCCAGGTTTAAGTGATTCTCCTGCTTCAGCCTCCCAAGTAGCTGGGACTACAGGTGTGCGCCACCACGTCCAGCTAATTTTTGTATTTTTAGTAGAGACGGGGTTTTACCACGTTGGCCAGGATGGTCCTGATCTCTTGACCTTGTCATCCACCCCCCTCGGCCTCCCAAAGTGCTGGGATTACAGGCATGAGCCACCCTGCCCTGCCAGGAAAGATTTTCATGAATGAAACTAGGTGGGTTAGAATTGGGAATGAAAGTTGTGGAAAGGTGAATTTTATTTTAATTTAATTTAAATTTTTTTTTTTTTTTTTTTTTTTTGAGACGGAGGAGTCTTGCCCTGTTGCCCAGGCTGGAGTGCAATGGCACAACCTCGGCTCACTGCAACCTTTGCCTCCTGGATTCAAGCGATTCTCCTGCCTCAGCCTCCTGAGTAGCTGGGATTACAGGCACCTGCTACCATGCCTGGTGAACTTTTGTATTTTTGGTAGAGATAGGATTTCACCATGTTGGCCAGGCTAGTCTCAAACTCCTAGCCTCAAGTGATCCACCTGCCTTGGCCTCCCAAAGTGCTGAGATTATAGGCGTGAGCCACTGCTCCCGGCTGAAAGATGAATTTTAAAAGAGAGTTGTAGTTAACCAGGAGACCAAAGGTAGGACCAAAATAAATTCTCTAAGGACAGAAAATGGTCTATGGAGGGACTGGTTATTGCTACTGCAAACTTCATTTCTTTTCTTCCCCATACTACAACTAGACTTTCTCCCTGCTTCTTTGCATCCAGGTAGAACTGTTTGACTAGTACTTGAGAATGGAATGTGAATGAAAGTGATTTACCACTTCTGGGTTCAGGCAGTTAACAAAGGGTGTGCCCTTGCATTCCAGCTTTTTTTCATTTGCTGGCTAGATGATGCTGGGATGACCCAAGGCCACAGGTTGAAGACAAAATGAGCCTTGGGTTCTAGGATGACTCTATAATGCAGAGTCCTTGGTTGATCTATTTAATTGTTTTAAAACTTTTTATTGTGGATAATTTGAAGCATACAGAAGAGAGGATAATTGAATGAACCCCTATTACCCAGCTCCAACAGTAACCAACATTTTGCCACTGTGATTTCCAATTCATATATACTACCCATTTTTTTTTTTTTTTTCTTAGAGAAATTCCTATCAGCTGGGTGCAGTGGCTCACGCCTGTAATCCCAGCACTTTGGGAGGCCGAGGTGGGCGGATCACCTGAGGTCAGGAATTCGAGACCAGCCTGGCCTACAGGGTGAAATCCATCTCTACTAAAAACACACAAAAAGTCAGCTGGGTGTGGTGGCACGCGCCTGTAATCCCAGCTACTCGGGAGGCTGAGGCAGGAGAATCGCTTGAACCCGGAAGGCAGATGTTGCAGTGAGCGGAGGTTGCAGTGAGTGGAAATTGCACCACTGCACTCCAGCCTGAGAGAGAGAGCGAGACTTCGTCTCAAAAAAAAAAAAAAGAGGCCGGGCGCGGTGGCTCAAGCCTGTAATCCCAGCACTTTGGGAGGCCGAGACGGGCGGATCACGAGGTCAGGAGATCAAGACCATCCTGGCTAACACGGTGAAACCCCGTCTCTACTAAAAAATACAAAAAAAAAACTAGCCGGGCGAGGTGGCGGGCGCCTGTAGTCCCAGCTACTCGGGAGGCTGAGGCAGGAGAATGGCGTGAACCCGGGAGGCGGAGCTTGCAGTGAGCTGAGATCCGGCCACTGCACTCCAGCCTGGGCGACAGAGCCAGACTCCCTCTCAAAAAAAAAAAAAAAAAAAAAAAAAAAAAAAAAAAAAGAGAAAGAGTAGCACTTTTAAGGTATCAATCTGAAGAATGTTAAAGGAAACACAGTGCAGAATTTAAACATTTAAAAAGTTCTTGAACTAAAAATAACAATATTTGTAATAAAATCTTGTTTTAGCTAATTTAAGTTTTATGTGAGTGCATTTTTATAAATATTAAAGACTAATCTCTAGAAAGATAGGTTTTCCTTTAATCATAGCCAACTGAATTATACAACCCCTTTAAAAATTCCTTCTTACTGGCCGGGCGCGGTGGCTCAAGCCTGTAATCCCAGCACTTTGGGAGGCCGAGACCGGCGGATCACGAGGTCAGGAGATCGAGACCATCCTGGCTAACCCAGTGAAACCCCGTCTCTACTAAAAAATACAAAAAAAAAAACTAGCCGGGCGAGGCGGCGGGCGCCTGTAGTCCCAGCTACTCGGGAGGCTGAGGCAGGAGAATGGCATGAACCCGGGAGGCGGAGCTTGCAGTGAGCTGAGATCTGGCCACTGCACTCCAGCCTGGGCGACAGAGCGAGACTCCGTCTCAAAAAAAAAAAAAAAAAAAAAAAATTCCTTCTTACTAACCTTATTATGATTTACAAAGACCATTCACAGTGGTTAGGCTGTTTTACCCTAAATCTCTTTCTCTAGCAACCCAGTTATTTTATTTGAGGGTAAAAATTCACTCTACAAGATTCTTGGTTTCTGTTTGTTTTGAGACGCAGTTTCACTCTGGTTTTTTTTGTTTTGTTTTGTTTGTGTTTTTTTGAGATGGAGTCTCGCTCTGTCACCCAGGCTGGAGTGCAGTGGCTCAATCTTTGGCTCACTGCAAGCTCCGCCTCCCGGGTTCAATTCTCCTGCCTCAGCCTCCTGAGTAGCTGGAACTACAGGAGCCTGCCACCACACACAGCTAATGTTTTATATTTTTTTAGTAGAGACGGGGTTTCACCGTGTTAGCCAGGATGGTCTGGATCTCCTGACCTAGTGATCTGCCCGCCTCGGTCTCCCAAAGTGCTGGGATTACAGGTCTGAGCTGTAACTGTGCCCAGCCTGAGACGCAGTTTCACTCTTGTTGCCCAGGCTGGAGTGCAATGGTGCGATCTCGGCTCACTGCTACCTCAATTATGGGTTCAAGCGATTCTCCTGCGTCGGCCTCCAGAGTAGTTGGGATTACAGGCACCCACCACCAATGCCTAGCTAATTTTTATATTTTTAGTAGAGATGGGGTTTCACCATGTTGGCCAGGCTGATCTCGAACCCCTGACCTCAGATGATCTGCCTGCCTCGGCCTCCCAAAGTGCTGGGATTACAGGCATGAGCCACCATGCCTGGGCTTTGTTGTTGTTGTTGTTGTTGTTGTTGAGACGCAGTTTCACTCTTGTTGCCCAGCCTGGAGTGCAATGGCGTGATCTCGGCTCACTGCAACCTCCACCTCCCGGGTTCAAGCGATTCTCCTGCCTCAGCCTCCCAAGTACCTGGGATTATAGGCGCCCACCACCCTGCCCGACTAATTTTTGTACTTTTAGTAGAGACGGGGTTTCACCATGTTGGCCAGGCTGGTCTGGAACTCCTGACAGGTGATCCACCCGCCTCGGCCTCCCAAAGTATTGAGATTATGTGAGGCACCATACCCGCTGCATGCATATATATATATATATGGTTTACCACAACCTCCATCTCCCGGGTTCAAACGATTCTCCTGCCTCAGTCTTAGTAGCTGGGACTACAGGTGCACACCAACATGCCCGGCTAATTTTTGTATTTTTAGTAGAGACGGGGTTTCACCATGTTGGCCAGGCTGTTCTCGAACTCTTGACCTTGTGATCCAACCTGTCTCGGCTTCCCAAAAGTGCTGGGATTACAGGTGTGAGCCACTGCGCCCTACCCGCTTTTATGTATTTTTAAGCCAATTAATTAGAGCTCTTTATATATTTTCAGTAGTGAAAATATTGTATACACACACATAAATATACAGACTTATTAGGTATGCCGATAGAAGCACACGGCATAGACTCATAATGACCTTTTTTTTCCATTTTTAAAAATCTTACACTAGGCAGCTGTCAGCTAAACAGCCTTAAATTTGCATATTAAAGGCAACTCAGGTGAAAATCAGATAGCAAAATTTACATCATAAGGTAAGAAAAGTCTAGTGTGCTAGAGGGAGATTAAAAGGGTTTCAATTGCCAATTGAACGTAAAATTATATGTCTATTATAAAGGCCTTTAAATACACACACACTTACACACTTCCCATAGCTATTAATTCAGTACTTTCACCATGAGACAAATACAACTTCACCGACTTGCAAAAAAACAGAGAACAGTGGTTTTTAGGTTGAAAAGTAACAGCCGATTTAAACCAGGCAGAAAAAAAAAACAGAACCTAGAACTCTAGTTTTCAGTTCGACCTCAGGACTCTTTTTCTTTAATGCAAATGTGCACGAAGACTATATTACTTCCATTTTATATCAACTCTGGCAAGTAGAGATGCCATGAAACCTACAGAGGGCCCGAAAAGGGGACATCTCCTCATTTTCTCCTTATTCTTAGATTTGTTCCCTGCCCTTTTTTTTTTTTCCTTAGAAAGAGGAGCTGAGCTGTAGCCTCGGGTTCTTGTGTGGTGGACTGATGCATGCTGCTTGTGGGCAGGGCTCCACAGTGTCACCACTGAGTCATTTCTGCCCTCTTACCTGTCTCTCTCCAGAGGTCTGTGACCTCCGAGAGGGCTCAAAACGCTGGGTGATCAGCCCTTACACGCGTTTCCTGGATGAGCCATTTTTAAAATTGTTTTTGGGGGATTTCCCAAGTGCAGGGCCACTGTATGTCTTGGGGGTCAACCCCCTGGACACTCCCACGAGGCCCCCAGTCATCCAGGGGCACCTTTCGGCTGGGAAGAGCAAATGCCCTTTCTCTTCAGAGCTGGAAAACTCAGTCTCTATGAAAACAACAGTTCAGTTCCACACACAGATGAACCGAATCAAGATAAATTTTAGGAGAAAAAGCAACAGAGAATTCCCTTCAGAATGCATATCCAAACTACAATTAGGATCCTTAAACAAGTTCCTAGGAGAAAACGAGCTCAGAATAAATCAAGGACCATCAGCCCTTGAAGGGAGGTCCAGGGCTCAGGACAACTTAACAGTTCCACCCGAGGAGAAGCTCGAACTCAGTGGGGCTTCAACGGGCTCCTGCTGGTACCTTACCTCCGGTTTCCGGCAACTCCTTCGGGGTTCCGAGTCTTCTCTGAGACCCACATTGGGCACCATATTATTGTTGCCAAAAAGAGTCAAACTCACAGTGAAACCCCGTCTCTACTAAAAATACAAAAAATTAGCCGGGCGTGGTGGCAGGCGCCTGTCCTCCCAGCTACTCGGGAGGCTGAAGCAGAAGAATGGCTGAACCCGGGAGGTGGAGGCTGCAGTGAGGTTGCAGGGAAGGGGAGGTTGCAGTGAGATCATGCCACTGCACTCCAGCCTGGGCAACAGAGCAAGACACCGTCTCAAAAACAAAAAAAACAAACAAACAAAACTCTGTAAAATATTTTAAGAGATTTATTCTGAGCCAAATATGAGTGACCATGCCCCATGACACAGCCCTCAGGAGGTCCTGAGAACATGTGCCCAAGGTGGTCAGGGTATAGCTTGGTTTAATATTTTAGGAAGGCATGAGACATCAATCAAATACATTTAAGAAATACACTGGTTTCGTTCAGAAGGGCAGGACAACTCAAAGCGGGGGCTTCCAGGCTACTAGTAAATTTAAACATTTTCTGGCAGACAATTGGTTGAGTTCGTCTAAAGACGGGATTCATAGAAACGAATGTCCAGGTTATAATAAAGGACTGTGGAGGCCAAGTTTTATTGTGCAGAGGAAGCTCTCAGCAGACTTCTTAGACAGCAGGTTGTAAATTGTTTCTTATTGGACTTAAAAGGGTGCCCAGCTCTTAGTTGATTATCTCCTGGATCTGGCAAGGAAAGAAGGAAGGAAAACAAAGGGGAGAAGGGATGCTCTATAGAATGTGGATTTTTCCCAGAAGAGACTTTGCAGGGCAATTTCAAGGTATGGGAAGGAAAGAGATTTTGGGGTAAAACATTTTTAGTCTTCTTTGTTATGCCAGAGTCAGATTGGAAAGTAAATCACAATAGCTATCCAGGGTTAAATAAAACCCATCTGATGAGAATTTATGGTTTGTAGGGCATGACTCACCAGACCCCTTAGAAAGGAATTTGGGCCAGATTAAAAAAAAAAAAAAAAATCACAGCTTAGTCCTCAGTCCCCCCTCTTGGCCAAAAAGCATTCCATAGAATATATGTGTAGGCCAACAAACACCAGCAGGTCGCAACATGCTAGGAAGCCTCATTCCTAGAGTTGTTTGATTTGGCCATCTGGCAGGGTCCCACAGGACTAGGAAGGCTTGTTTCTAGAGTTCTTTTGATTTGATGGTCATAGTTTTAAATATTAGCGATTTGGATAATGGAGGGAGGACATGGTATGACCTGATGTAATAACCAATTGTTTAAGGGATGAAATGGGGTCAGGCTTAGTCTAAAAAAATCCCAGATCAGATCTACTTTCTGAGCTATTACGATCCGGGTCTTTAACTGTGCATTTCCCTTTTGCTGTATCTGGCATACAAGAAATATCTAATGCTAATAACAAATATCATAAAGACAGTGAAGATTTGGGTGTTCAGGGTTATAGGTAGAATCTGAGGGCAGTCAACAACCCAATCAGCCAGGAAAAATCCTGCATGCCTCATCATATTCTTTGAATAGACTTACAATTTGTTTATACTCCTTATTAAGGGTTATTTGCACCCTGTGATAAATCTTACTTGAAAATTGTGATACCAACATTAAATTAGAATGTAATACATTTATTCTCGCTTCCGGCCAATTTATCTCCATAGGTATAGCATCCTGAGGGAGAATATAAATTAAATGGGAGAAATGCCTGGTCCTTGGTTTTTAAATGGTTATAGACTTATTAAAAGTAGACAAACCGATTTTTCCCACAACTTTTGTATTGCACCATATACTGGTATTTGGGAGAAAAGGTTTTATCACAGGAGAAGTCATATAATTCTACAGTGTTTTTTCCTTGGCAGGACTCCCTATGGCTGAGGGCCTTGAGAGTCAAAAGACTTATAGTCAATTAATTGTCTTAGGCCATATAGGAATGGATGTGGACAGGCATTCATTACTTCTTAAAATTATTATTATTATTTTTTTTTTTTTTTTTTTTTTTTTTTTTTTTTTTTGAGACGGAGTCTCGCTGTGTCTCCCAGGCTGGAGTGCAGTGGCGTGATCGCGGCTCACTGCAAGCTCCGCCTCCCGGGTTCATGCCATTCTCCCGCCTCAGCCTCCCGAGTAGCTGAGACTACAGGCGCCCGCCACCACGCCCAGCTAGTTTTTTGTATTTTTAGTAGAGACGGGGTTTCACCGTGTTAGCCAGGATAGTCTCGATCTCCTGACCTCGTGATCCACCCGCCTCGGCCTCCCAAAGTGCTGGGATTACAGGCTTGAGCCACCGCGCCCGGCCCAAAATTATTAAGTTAAAAAAAAAGCCGACAATAAACTCAAAAAGTTACAAGACTGACTTCTTTTTATTTTTTTATTTTATTTTTTATGGAAACAGAGTCTGGCTCTGTCGCCCAGGCTGAAGTGCAGTGGCATGATCTCAGCTCACTGCAACCTCCACCTCCTGGCTTCAAGCAATTCTCCTACCTCAGCCTCCCGAGTAGCTGGGACTACAGGCGCACACCACCACGCCTGGCTAATTTTTTGGTTTTTTGTAGAGATGGGGTTTTACCATGTTGCCCAGGCTGGTCTCGAACTCCTGAGCTCAGGCAATCCACCCACCTCGGCCTACCAAAGTGCTTGGATTACAGGAGTGAGCCACCACGCCCGGCAGACTGACTTACGTTTAATTTTTATGTGTTGAGCTACTGTAAGCTTGGTTTCTGTTACAGACTTATAGCAATTAGCTATACAAAACATAAGCATCATTCTGAAAAATAATTAAAAATATGTATATATACATATCTATATCTGTAGATATATTTATCTTCACAACTTATAATTCGGAGTATTATACCCAGGAGGCTTTGTTCCACGGTATTTTATCATGTTAGTAAATATTTTTCCTTAATTTTATAGTAAGCAGAAAATTTTTATGGTTGGGTTGGATGCAAAAGTGACACATAATAGTTTAGAAGGCAACCAATTTTGTTTTACCAGCTGTGTGGGCATTTTTAGTACCCCCTTCTTGATTTGGAGGGTTTAATCTTGACCTTTTTTTTTTTTCTTCGAGACAGAGCCTCGCTCTGTCGACCAGCTTGGAGTGCAGTGGCACAATCTCAGTTCACTGCAACCTCCACCTCCCGGGTTCAAGTGATTCTCCTGCCTCAGCCTCCCAAGTAGCTGGGATTACAGGCATGCGCCACCACATCCGGCTAATTTTTGTAATTTTAGTAGAGACAGGGTTTCATTCTGTTAGCCAGGCTGGTCTCAAACTCCTGACCGCAAGTGATCCACCCACCTCTGTCTCCCAAAGTGCTGGGATTACAGGCATGAGTCACCTCGACCAGCCAATCTTGACCTAATTTTATCCCTCAAAACCATCCCTTATAACCTTATGTGCTACCTCTTCCAAGATAGTCCTTGGGCCTAGAGGGAGGCAGCTTGTATAGTTTTAGCAGCAGAGCATTAGCAGTGAAACAGATCCAGGGTCAGTGGGATACCAAATAAGGGAGATTCATGTTTCTAGTTTTCAGAATACCATGATTTTGGTTTCCTTCAAAGTAAAACAAGGAGAGATAAATAATGGCTTAATCTGCACTTAAAAAGTTAGGGCTGAGGCCAGACATAGTGGCTCACGCCTGTAATCCCAGCACTTTGGGAGGCAGAAGTGGGCGGATCACCTGAGGTCAGGAGTTCGAGACCAGCCTGGCCAACATGATGAAACCAGTCTCTACTAAAAATCCAAAAATCAGCTGGGCGTGGTAGAGGGCACCTGTAATCCCAGCTATTTGGTAGGCAGAGGCAGGAGAATTGCTTGAACCTGGGAGGCAGAGGTTGCAGTGAGCTGAGACTGTGCCATTGCACTCCAGCCTGGGCAAAAAGAGTGTCTGAGAATCCATCCCAAAAAACAACAAAACAAAACAAAACAGGGCTGAAATCTAGTATTAAGTATCACGCTTTTCCCTTAAAACAATTATTTTTTAACTATTATTGAACTTATGCAGACAACTATACTGTTACAAAATTATAGTTCTAAGTTTGGAGACCTTGGGCAAGGTAAATTTGCTTACGAGTACATACTTTACCCAAATAACTTAAAAGAAAAAGATTCTTCTGGACCCTCCTTTTTTTTTTTTTTTTTTTTTTTTTTTTTTTTGAGACAGAGTAAAAAAAAAAAAAACATTGAAAAGTACTTAGTTTTTGCTATCAGCCTTGATAAATGCTCCACACAAAAGACTATGCAATGGAGGATTTACATGATCTGATTTACGTCTTCAGTTTTATAGTACTAGAAAGGGGAAAACATCCCCCAATTAGATATAGTACCCATTTTTTTTTGAGACAGAATCTTACTCTATTGCCCAGGTTGGAGTGCAGTAGCGTGATCTCAGCTCACTGCAACCTCTGCCACCCAGGTTTAAGTGATTCTCCTGCTTCAGCCTCCCAAGTAACTGGGATTACAGGCGCCTGCCACCATGCCTGGCTAATTTTTGTATTTTTAGTAGAGACAGGGTTTCACCATCTTGGCCAGGCTCCTGACCTTGTGATCCACCCGCCTCGGCCTCCCAAAGTGCTGGAATTACAGGTGTGAGCCACCATGCCCGACCTTATAGTACCCATTTTCATAAGACATTTAGGTAAAAGGAGTTACAACTACCTTACATAAAGCTTGTTTAAACATCTTACATTTTACAGTTCTATTAACCTGAATGTTTTTATGTTCTGGTCCCAGGAAGCTTTTTTTTTTTTTTAAATCCCCAAACCATTTTACCTTTTCTGGTACAAAGGGCTTGGATTCTCAGCAGGGGGTTGCATCTATAAGACCTATGAGGGATAGGATATTTGATAAGGCTTCTTAAACAGACCTATGATTCTGTGGGAGGGGCACCCATGTGAAACAGGCCCTCTTAACCTACAAATTTACCATGACCTGGGTAACAGACATAGTTGGTGGGAGGATATCCCAGTTATCATAAAGCTAGTCCAACATGGCTTGTATATGAAACATACTAACTGCTTCATCTCAGGTACTTCACTTGGTATTTCAAAGGGAGAGTTGGGCAATTCCCTTCTCAGGGCAAACAGACCTTATAATGGCATTATCTGGCCCACTAGCTGATTGCTTTTTCAGGAATAAACCTCCTGTGTGTTTGGATCATGTATACTCAGTGATTGTTCAGTAATGAGCTGTGGGTCCTGCATTAATCCAAACAAGCTCTTAAATTCTGTAGCATTTAAAATTAAGAATTTTGTCCTTAAAGTGGTTATTTTTACAATTCACTATAATAAAGTTGTTTTTAAAAAAGCTGAATGATACTAATCTACAAAATGGAACAATTCCTTTACATTACACCTTTTGGTTTTAAATAGTTACTTGGTTTTGCCCTTCCCCTATATCGACTATTTTCTTGGTAACCTGTTGCCCTGGCTTGTTTTGTTTTGCTTTTTTTTTTTTTTTTTTTAAATCCATTTAGTTTTATCTGTATATTTTTCTTCATTATAAAGCAACTCTTAGCTTATTTTATTTATTTTTTTTTTTGAGGCGGAGTCTTGCTCTGTCGCCCAGGCTGGGGTGCAGTGGCATGATCACAGCTCACTGCAACCTCCACCTCCCGGGTTCAAGCAATTCTCCTGTCTCAGCCTCCCGAGTAGCTGGAATTACAGGCACACAGCACCATGCCCGGCTAATTTTTGTATTTTTTTAGTAGAGATGGGGTTTCACCACATTGGCCAGGCTGGTCTTGAACTCCTGACCTAGTGATCCACCTGCCTCAGCCTCCCAAAGTGCTGGGATTACAGGCATAAGCCACTTAGTTTCTTTCTTTTTTTGTTTTTTTGTGATGGAGTTTCGCCCTTGTTGCCCAGGCTGGAGTGCAATGGCACAATCCCGGCTCACTGCAACCTCTGCCTCCCGGGTTCAGGTGATCTCCTGTCTCAGCCTCCCAAGTAGCTGGGATTACAGGCGCACGCCACCATACCCAGCTAATTTTTTTTGTATTTTTAGTAGAGATGGGGTTTCATCATATTGGTCAGGCTGGTCTCCAACTCCTGACCTCAGGTGATCCACCCGCCCCAGCCTCCCAAAGTGCTGGGATTACAGGCGTGAGCCACTGCACCCAGCCCAAGCCACTTAGTTTCTTAACAGAAAAGAAACTTACATTTTTTTGAGAATTGACATCTTGCGTTTATAAATTTTTTCTTTTTTTTTTTGAGACGGAGTCTTGCTCTGTCCTCCAGGGTGGAGTGCATTGGCGCAATCTCGGCTCACTGCAACCTCCGCCTTCCGGGTTCAAGGGATTCTCCTGCCTCAGTCTCCCAAGTAGCTGGGATTACAGGTGCACACCACCACACCCGGCTAATTTTGTATTTTTGTACAGATGGGGTTTTGCCATGTTGACCAGGCTGGTCCCAAACTCCTGACCTCAGGTGATCTGCCCACCTCAGCCTCCCAAAGTGCTGGGATTACAGGCTTGAGCCACTGCGCCCGGCTGATAAAATTTTAATAAAAGCGTATTTTATGTTTCTACTGTCTTAACTTCTTTTTTTTTTTTTTTTGAGATGGAGTCTGGCTCTGTCGCCCAGGCTGGTGTGCAGTGGCACAATCTCAGCTCACTGCAAGCTCTGCCTCCCGGGTTTAGGCCATTCTCCCGCCTCAGCCTCCCGAGTAGCTGGGACTACAGGCGCCCGCCACCTCGCCCGGCTAGGTTTTTTTATTTTTTAGTAGAGATGGGGTTTCACCATGTTCGCCAGGATGGTCTCGATCTCCTGACCTCGTGATCCGCCCGTCTTGGCCTCCCAAAGTGCTGGGATTACAGGCTTGAGCCACCGCGCCCGGCCTTAACTTCTAGTAACCCAAATTTCCAGTGGGGAAAAAAAACTTGAGGGTTTAAACATGACTTTAAGATTTTTAAATTACTGGAGAGTTTTACCAAGGTTATGTAAATTAAAAGGCATCTGAACTAGCTTTTACCAATCTGATAAGCACTTACATTTTTTAAATTACTTGATTAGAGCTCTTTCATGTAGTTTGGTAGTGAAATATCACTTCTATATGACATATATAAAGATACAGATATAACAGGCATGCAGAATAAAAGCCATGTTCAAAAGATACTTTATTTGCCTGTTTTCAAAAACAATTTTTCTCCTTTACTTTAGATAATTAGTAAAAGTTACAGGACACAACAAAAGGTGAAGGGGAGAGCCATCTTTCAAGGCCTTTTCAAAAAGAAAGAGGGCCGGGTGCTCACGCCTGATTTTATTGTCTCAACTTTTTTATCTTTTTCTTTTCCTTTTTTTTTTTTTGAGACGGAGTCTTGCTCTGTCGCCCAGGCTGGAGTGCAGTAGCCGGATCTCAGCTCAGTGCAAGCTCCGTCTCCCGGGTTTACGCCATTCTCCTGCCTCAGCCTCCCGAGTAGCTGGGACCACAGGCGCCCGCCACCTCGCCCGGCTAGTTTTTTTTTTTTTTTTTTTTTTTGGTATTTTTCAGTAGAGACGGGGTTTCACCGTGTTAGCCAGGATGGTCTCGATCTCCTGACCTCGTGATCCGCCCGTCTCGGCCTCCCAAAGTGCCAGGATTACAGGCTTGAGCCACCACGCCCAGCCTTTCTTTTCCTTTTTAAAAAATTCCTTCACTGAAGCTGGGCGCAGTGGCTCACACCTGTAATCCTAGCACTTTGGGAGGATCACTTCAGCTCAGGGGTTCGAGACCAGTCTAGGCAACAAAGTGAGACCTCCTCTCCACAAATGATTTTTAAACATTAGCTGGGCATGTTTGTTGGCACGTGCCTGTAGTCCCATCTGCTTGACAGGCTGAGGCGCGAAGATGGCTTAAGCACAGCAGGTTGAGGCTGTAGTGAGCTGCGACCATACCACTGCACTGTAGCGTGGGTAAGACTGCGAGACCCTGTCTGCCCCCTCAATTTTTTAAATTTAATTTAAAAAATAAATGAAATTACTTCACTGAGAAGGAAGAAGTCTCAACTCTTATTGCCTGGTTAGTCCTGGGCAAGTCCAATCCAAGGAGGGCCTACCTGGTGTCACGAATTAATGGGTCTATGATTGACAGCCCCCCACATATTGGTGGGATACTACAGGAACCACACACATGAACACCATCCTTAACTGTCTATGACAACAAGAGTCTTTCGCTATCTTAGCCTATTTTTGAAAGTGAATATTTTGGGGGAATGTGAGGGTTATATCATCTGGTATTCTGAACCTAGAAAGTTACCTCTGAGACTTTCCATGAAAAAAGCTTATTGGCTTAAGTCGCTAATTGGCTTTATTTAAAAAACATTTTAGGCCAGGCATGGTGGCTCACACCTGTAATCCCAGCACTTTGGGAGGCCAAGGCTGGTGGATCACCTGAGGTTGGGAATTCGAGAACAGCCTAATCAACATGGAAAACCCCATGTCTACTAAAAATACAAAATTAGCCGGGCATGGTGGCGCATGCCTGTAATCCCAGCTACTCAGGAGGCTGAGACAGGAGAATCGCTTGAACCTGGCAGGTGGAGGTTGTGGTGAGCCGAGACTGAGCCACTGCACTCCAGCCTGGGCAACAAGAGCAAAACTCCATCTCAAAAAAAAAACCCTTTATCTATTTATTTATTTATTTACATAAAACATTGATTGATTGATTGATTGACTGATTGGAGATGGAGTCTCACTCTGTCACCCAGGCTGGAGTACGGTGGTGTGATCTCGGCTCACTGCAACCTCCGCCTCCCAGTTCAAGCAATTCTCCTGCCTCAACCTCCCGGGTAGCTGAGATTGCAGGCGCACACCACCACACCCGGCTAATATTTTGTATTTTAGTAGAGACAGGGTTTCATCATGTTGCCCAGGCTGGTCTCGAACTCCTGAGCTCAGGCAATCCACCAGCCTCGACCTCCCAAAGTGCTAGGATTACAGGCATAAGCCACTGTAGTAGGCCTGAAAAAAAAAAAATTTAGATAGCTCTTGTCTTAAACAGCTATCTTTCTGGTACCTATAAAAAGATACAGAAAGAACACAGCCTTGAAACTCCCTTGGCAAGATTTTTTTTTTTTTTTTTTTTTTGGAGACGGAGTCTTGCTCTGTCACCCAGGCTGGAGTGCAGTGGCCAGATCTCAGCTCACTGCAAGCTCCGCCTCCCGGGTTCACGCCATTCTCCTGCCTCAGCCTCCCGAGTAGCTGGGACTACAGGCGCCCGCCACCTCGCCCGGCTAGTTTTTTTTTTGTATTTTTTTTAGAGACGGGGTTTCACCATGTTAGCCAGGATGGTCTCGATCTCCTGACCTCGTGATCCGCCCGTCTCGGCCTCCCAAAGTGCTGGGATTACAGGCTTGAGCCACCGCGCCCGGCCGGCAAGATTTTTAAAAGACAGAAATCAGATTCAAAACACAAGTTAAAATTCTTCGTACACTCAAACTGCTTGTTTGGGATCCCTTGAAGGGCCTGCAAAAAGGCACTGTGATCTGTGCTCTAGTGGCTGGCAATAAAATGGTTCACTGCTGCAGTCTGAGTTCAATTCCTCATAAGGTTAACAGTCCACTGCAGATACAAGTCTTTTAACTCAGGGGAAAAAAAAGAAACACTTATAAAAATTAGTTTCAGGCCAGGCATGATGGCTCACGCCTGTAATCCCAGCACTGTGGGAGGCCAAAGCGGGCAGATGGCTTGAAGCCAGGAGTTCGAGACCAGCCTGACCAACGTGGCGAAACTGTCTCCACTAAAATACAAAAATTAGCCATGTGTGATGGTGCACGCCTGTGATCCCAGCTACTCAGGAGGCTGAGGTATGAGAATTGCTTGAATCTGGAGGCAGAGGTTGCAGTGAGCGGAGATCATGCTAAAGCACTCCAGCCTGGGTGATAGAGCAAGACTCTATTTAAAAAAAAAAAAAAAAAAATTTATTTGTTTTAAATTTCCATTTGTGACTTCTGACTTTTGGGGGTACTCATTCGTTATTGGTACCATATAGACAATATGTAAGCACATGTATAGACACGTACATACGTATATAGGCACATGTATCTATACAAAAGCCAAAGACTAGAGAGTTTAATTCAAAAGAGAAGAGTTTTAAACTCAACATGAACCCATTAGTGACTTTTGGAGCTCTATGAGGAAAACAAGAGGCCCCAAAAGAGAGGGTCAGTGGCACGTTTTTTTCTTTTTTTTTTTTTTTTTTTTTTTTTTTTTTTGTATTTTTAGTAGAGATGGGGTTTCACCTCGTTGGCCAGGCTAGTTTTGAACTTCTGACCTCAGGTAATCCACCCACCTCAGCCACCCAAAGTGCTGGGATTATAGGCAGGAGCCACCACACCGTGCCAGTGGCACCTTTTTTTGTCTTCCTCAAGGGGTCTCAGGGTTGTCAGAAGTCCCATCTAGACCCCTTCAAGGGTTATCAAAGGTGGCAAAAGGAAGAAGTAAAAGTACATGGAAGAACAAGTTTTGGAGAAGTCAATTTGGGGAGATTTTAAGCTTCCCAAAAAGGCTAATGAAATTTTACATTTTCAAGGCAGGGTGCAGTAGTTCATGCCTGTAGTCCCAGCACTTTGGGAAGCTGAGGGAAATGTACCACTTGAGCCCAGGAGTTCAAGATCAGCCTGGGCAACATGGTGAAACCCCATCTCTACAAAAAATACAAAAATTAGCCAGGCACGGTGGTATGTGCCTGTAATCCCAGCTACTCAGAAGGCTGAGGTGGAACGCTTGAGCCCGGGAGGTCAAGGTTGCTGTAAGGTGAGATCTCACCACTGTACTCCAGCCTGGGCAACACAGTGAGACCCTGTCTCAAAAAACAAACCAAAAAAAAAAAAAAAAGAAAGAAATTTTACGTTTTTCTCAGCAAAGATCATGCCAACAAGAAAGGAAGTGAACACAAGGACTAAACATAATTTTTTTTTTTTTTTAAAGGGGGTTTCAGTCAACTGAAAAAATTTCCAGGGCATGAGATCCAAAAGATCCAAAAGAGAAAAAGCAGAAAACCTTTAAAATAAAAAACTGGCCAGGCGCAATGGCTCACGCCTGTTATCCCAGCACTTTGGGAGGCTGAGGCAGCTGGATCACGAGGTCAGGAGATGGAGACCATCACGGCTAACACAGTGAAACCCCGTCTCTACTAAAAATACAAAAAATTAGCCGGGCATGGTGGCGTGTGCCTGTAGCTCCAGCTCAGGAGCTGAGGCAGGAGAATCGCTTGAACCTGGGAGGCGGAGGTTGCAGTGAGCCGAGATTGCACCAATGCACTCTAGCCTGGGAGACAGAGCGAGACTCTCTATCAAAAAAAAAAAAAAAAATTATAGCCTGAATATCAGCTTTTAGTTAAGCCAACTTCTGACCAGAAAGCTCTTTTTAAAAATCCTTTGTGGCCAGGCTCAGTGGCTCACACCTGTAATCCCACCACTTTGGGAGGCCAAGGCAGGCAGATCATGAGGTCAGGAGTTAGAGACCAGCCTGGCCAACATGGTGAAACCCCGTCTCTACTAAAAATACAAAATTTAGCCAGACATGGTGGTGGGCACCTGTAGTCCCACCTTCTCGGGAGGCTGAGGCAAGAAAATTGCTTGAACCCAGGAGGCGGAGGTGGTTGCAGTGAGCCAAGATCACGCCACTGCACTCCAGCCTGGGCGACAGAGTGAGACTCCATCTTAAGAAAAAAAAAAAATCTTTTTAAAAAAATTTTTTGTTTGACATAGGGTCTTACTCTTCACCCAGGTTGCAGTGAAGTAGAGGGATCTCAGCGCACTGTAACCTAGGCCTCCTGGGCTCAAGGGATCCTTCCTCCTCAGCCTCCTGAGTTGCTGGAACTACAGTCGCGCACTACAATGCCTGCCTAATTTTTAATTTTTTGTAGAGATGGTGTCTCGCCATGTTGCTTAGGCTGTTTTAAATCTTTTATTATCAGGCCAGGCGTGGTGGCTCAAGCCTGTAATCTCATCACTTTGGGAGGCCAAGGTGGGTGGATCACTTGAGGTCACAAGTTTGAGACCAACCTGGCCAACATGGTGAAACACTGTCGTTATTAAAAACACAAAAATTAGCTGGGCATGGTAGTGGGTGCCTGAAATTCCAGCTATTTGGGAGACTGAGGCAGGAGAATCACTTGAACCCAGAAGGTGGAAGTTGCAGTGAGCCAAGATCACGCCACTGAACTCCAGCCTGGGCAATAGAGCGAGACTCCCATCTCAAAAAAAAAAAGGGGGGGGGGTTGTTTCAGAATAAATGAATGGAGGAAAACAATGATATAGATAAAACTAAATAGATATAAAAAGTTGAGCAAAGAGGCTTTGCCGCCACCACCGGGAGCCCTGTACTATCAGTCATGGTCAACCCCACCATGTTCTTTGACATCACTGTGGATGGTGAGCCCCTGGGCCACGTCTCCTTCGAGCTGTTTGCAGAAAAGGTTCCAAGGACAATAGAAAACTTTTGTGCTCTGAGCACTGGACAAAAAGGATTTGGTTATAAGAGTTCCTACTTTCACAGAATTATTCCAGGGTTTATGTGTCAGGGTGGTAACTTCACACGCCATAATGGCACTGGTGGCAAGTCCATCTACGGGGAGAAATTTGAAGATGAGAACTTCATCCCAGGATACAGGTCCTGCCATCTTGTCCATGGAAAATGCTGGATCCAACACAAACAGTTCCCAGTTTTTCATCTACACTGCCAAGACTGAGTGGTTGGATGGCAAGCATGTGGTCTTTGGCAAGGTGAAAGAAGGCACGAATATTGTAGAGGCCATGGAGCGCTCTGGGTCCAGGAATGGCAAGACCAGCAAGAAGATCACCATTGCTGACTGTGGATAACTCTAGTAAGTTTGACTTGTGTTTTAGCTTAACCACCAGACCATTCCTTCTGTGCTCTCCTCTCAGGAGAGCACCCCTCCACCCCCATTTGCTCGCAGTATCCTAGAATCTTTGTGCTCTCGCTGCAGTTCCCTTTGGGTTCCACGTTTTCCTTGTTCCCTTCCATGCCTAGCTGGATTGCAGAGTTAAGTTTATGATTATGAAATAAAAACTAAATAACAACAACAAAAAGCTGGGGAAAGAAAAGAAAGAATGAAAACAAATTCTAAGAGGTTATAAAAGGTTTATGGAAATTTTATCTTGTGTAGTCAAAGCTGATCAAGATTAGACAGATTTGTTTGTAAAGTTTATTAAAATTAGCATTAGTATTAAAAGCACATTAATATATAGCATATATTATATATATTATATGTATTTTTTATTTTACTTATTGATTGATTTTGAGACAGAATTTTGCTCTTGATGCCCAGGCTTGAGTGCAATGGCACGATCCTGGCTCACTGCAACCTCTGCCTCTCGGGTTCAAGTGATTCTTCTGCCTCAGCCTCCAGAGTAGCTGGGATTACGGGCACCCACCACCACACCCGGCTAATTTTCTGTATTTTTAGTAGAGACAGGGTTACACCATGTTGGCCAGGCTGGTCTCGAACTCTTGAGCTCAGGAAATCCACTCGCCTCAGCCTCCCAAAGTGCTGGGATTACAGATGTCAGCCACCACACCTGGCCAAGTGTCTTATTTTCAAGGAGGCTCTTGGAAAGCATGGGAAGAATTCTGACAAATACAGGTTTCTGATAACTTTGAAATTGCATCATTGGACTGGGTAAAAATTTCCAAAGTCTAATGAAAATAAAACTGGACTCATAAAATTGCTAACCTCCAGACTAATGTTTTCCATTTTTCACCCACTCTTCTGACTTAGAATCACTAAAAATTAAAACAGCCTTTTTTTTGACTTGGCGCAGTGGCTCATGCCTGTAAATCCCAGCTCCTTAGGAAGCCAAGTCAGGAGGATCCCTCGAGCTCAGGAGTTCAAGACCAACCTGGGCAACATAAAGAGACCCCACCTCAAAAAATTTTTTTAAAAATTAGCCAGGTGTGTAGTGCATGCCTTTGGTTCCAGCTACCTGGCAGGCTGAGGTGGCAGGATGGCTTTGCCCAGGAGGTTAAGACTACAGTGAGCCATGATCACACCACTGCACTCCAGCTTGGATAACAGAGCAAGATCTTGTCTCAAAAAAACCCCAAAAAACTAAAAACCCTGCCTTTTTCCTAAGGCCTTATCAGCTAAAGCTAGTCAACTTGTCTTTGAAAAAAAAAAAAAATCACCGTAACATCTTATATTTGGACAAACTTTACACACAACCTACAATCTAGGAAAATAAATTGCTATTGATCTTCCCAACTGACTGCCCTCCAGACTCTAAAGAAACTAGTTTATACGCTATACCAGATATTAAGCTTTGCCTTGTTCCATAGATATGTCTCTCTTATTAAATCTGTTTGCCTACATCATGTATAGAGGACTAGCTTTGAGAACTCATCTACAATGCCATCTCCTGAAAGGAGACACAGCAATTTAACTGAACTGGCCTATCCCCCAAAATGAGAGACTGGTTTAATGGGATCCTTTGCCGCTCAATTACTAGCCCAATTTCTCTCTCCACAGACACCAACTCAGCTTTTATAGGGAAACTTCTAAGGAAGTTTCAGACAAAGGAAATAAAGGAGACCAGGGACTCACAGCCCAAAATATGGCATCCTGTATGCTAATTATTTTAAATTAAAGGTCCCTGGATACCAGCAGATACTGGAAGCAGCTTTACTCTGATAACTACCTTATCTGCCTAAAGTCCAGACCTGTCAAAGAAGAAAACAATTACTTCTGGTCTCTTCCCTGAGTTTTCATTAACTTAACTCATAGTACAGGAAGAAAGACTGAAGCCTGTCAACACACCCGGACAGATTTTTGTCAGAAACCACTGTCTGCTTTGCAGGCCCAACAGTCATTGTCCCACGCCACTGTATGTTCTCCAGGCCACTGAATCACCCTAAAAGTCATTTACAATCCACCTTAAAATCACCCACATTTCCCCATCTCCCATACTCCTATGAAGAAGGGTATATAAGCCTCTGTACCCCACTGGGTCATTCTCCTTCAATTCCCTCATGCTATGCACGTTAAAATAAAATTTCTGTGCCTTTCTCCTATTAACGTGCCCTTTGTCGGCTGATTTTTCAACAAACCCTCAGAGAGCTAAGGGGAAGCTTTGCCTTGGCCCTTACATGCTATATAGCAGAGGGTAAAGTGCTTTAAGTTCATGTTCTGAGCAGTCCCTCCACCCATTCCAAGGAAGCACAGCAAGGAGCTTGGGACACTTCTCAAAGAAAGCCCAAAGATTTCTTTACAACTTATTTTTTACAATTCCTTTACAGTAGCCCCAAAATTTTATCCACTTTCGCATCCTCAGGATCAAACAGAGTGCCTAGAGTGTACACTCTAGAAATGTTGATTGAATTAAGAAACGGCTGACAGTGTGTGCAGGTAGTGTGGCCACAAGAATAGTTTCAAGTCCCAGGCACTCATTAGTTGCATGACCTTGGGCAAGTCGCCTAAATATACCAAGATCCATTTCTTCACCAATGAAACAGGACTACTACTACTTGCCTTCCCTACCTTACTGGCTCCTCAGGAGGCTTTACATAATGAGCGGCACTGTAAGATGCTATACACGTATATGTACAGTTTTGACAGGGCTGTTTCTTAGTCTAAATGGTGAAATGGAAAGAAACCTGGACTCAACAGTCAGAAGCTGTTGGGCCGTTGTACAGGGCTACGACTAACAGGTTCCGTTTTCCCATATTAAACACAAAGTTTAGTCTCGACGATGTTTCGGACTCTGCACTTTACAGTCTGTTAAATCCGCTACAGGCTCGGAACCTCAGGTGTCCTCAGAAAGGTAAACCCCAGGGTTCCCAGATGCACCTGCAAGGGCAGGGACAGTCAAGGTCGCGGTACTGAGACGCGGGACGCTCACCCAGTCAAAGTCACACGGGTTACCGTCTTCGCGTTGGGTGGGCAAACCGTGGCAGAGTGGCGGCAGTTTCCTCACGAGTAGGAAGGCAGCAGAGAGCAGGGCCGACAGAAGGTAGTAAGGTTGGGCAAGCCATCGTGAAAGTCGCGGCACCGAATACACCAGAGCAATTAGAGGAGCCAAGACCGCCATCTTTTCGGCCGCAAGGGCCACTGCTCACCGGCGTCGTAGGTCCGGCCCCGCCTCCCCCACCATAGCGACTGCTATTGGGCTACATCTCAAACGTACGGCCTCTAAACCCGGATGTAGTTCTGTCAACGCTGTGGTATGTCAGAACCCAAAAAAGAACTTAATATCTTATTGGTTGGTCTAGCTGTCGCTTTATCAGCTTAAGTCATTTTATTGGACTGTAGCTAACGTAGCTAGCAGAAGACTCTAATAAGGTTAAATAGCACTTCCTGAACGTTCTCAGAGAGCGACGGAAGTAGTTGTTGAAACAAGGTAGGCGGTGCCTGAGGCATCCAATGACAAGCGGTTCCTTGAGAAAGAGGTGGGTATTCCTTAAAGGCATTGTCCAATGAAAATTACCAACGCCAGACACCGAGACAGCGCCGGGGCGGAGGGGACGATGGAGAATTTCACGGCGCTGTTCGGGGCTCAGGCTGACCCACCACCGCCCCCAACCGCACTAGGCTTCGGACCAGGAAAGCCTCCACCCCCGCCACCGCCTCCTCCGGGCGGGGGACCCGGCACGGCTCCGCCTCCCACCGCGGCCACGGCCCCTCCCGGCGCGGACAAGTCAGGAGCTGGCTGTGGCCCTTTTTACCTCATGAGGGAACTGCCAGGTGAGTACTCGGCCTTGCCAAAGCCAGCCAATCAAATCTTAGAGAGGAGGTGTTGGGCGTGGCTCTCAGCCGGCTAACGGAGGTGCGAGGTAACCTAGGCAACGCATACCCGGACTGTGGAGCCCTAAGTCGAAAGGGCTATTAGGATTCACAAGCAGAGGGATGAGTTGAATTCAACCAAAGGGATGAATGGCGGGGAGCGGGGTGGTGCATCTCCGTGACTGTCTTTTGCACCATGTCCAGGCTGTGTTCCTGACACTGGTTTATGTCTCCCTAAAAAATGATCTAGGGCTGGGCGCAGTGGCTCACGCCTGTAATCCCAACACTCTGGGAGACGGAGGCGGGCGAATCACCTCAGGTCAGGAGTTCGAGACCAGCCTGGCCAACATGATGCAACTCTGTCTGTACTAAAAACACAAAAATTACTTGGGCGTGGTGGTGTATACCTTTAATTCCAGCTACTCGGAACCCGGGAGGCGGAGGTTGCATTGAGCCGAGATTGCTCCACTGCACTCCAGCCTGGGCGATAGAATGAGACTCCGTCTCAAAACAAAAACAAACAAACAAAAAATCAAGAGTTTGAGTTTGGAACTCGAGAGGCCTGATTTAATATCTTTGGGGACCTAAAGTTTTAGTTACAAGTCTCCCACAGACTTGCTGTGGGTTTGGGGCAAGTTGCCACTCTTCCAAGATTTCTGCGTTTCCTGGTGTCATCAAAGAAGGGGTAAGAATCGAACCAAACTCTTTTCATTCAAAAAATTATTTTGTTGAGTACCTATGTACCAAGCACTTTTCTAAATGCTGGAGATACAGTTGTGAACGAGACTGACAAGATGCTTGCCTTTTTTGGAATGTACATTTCAGTGTAGGAGGCATTGTAAACAAGATAATGTCAGAGAGTGGTTAATGCTAGGAAGAGAAAACATTATAAAAAATTGAAGGTGGCCAGGCGCATTGCTCACGCCTGTAATCCCAGCGCTTGGGTAGGCTGAGGCAGGAGGATCCCTTGAGCCCAGGAGTTTGAGACCAGCCTGGGCAACATGGCGAGACCCAGTCTCTACAAAACATACAAGATTAGCCGGCCGTGGTAGTGCTTGCCTGTAGCCCCAGCTACTCAGGAGACTAAGGGAGGAGAATTGCTTGAACACAGGAGTTCCAGGCTGCAGTGAACCAAGATTGTGCCACTGCACTCCAGCCTGGGCAACAGATGAGACCCTGTCTCTTAAAAAAAAAATTGAGGGGCAGAACTACTTTAGCTAGAGTGGCCAGAGATGCTCTCTCCACATAGCTAAAATTTGAACTAAAATGTAAGCATAGACAAAGGGCCAGCCAGCTATGGACAGGAGGGAGAGATAATTCTAGATACAGGAAATGAGGTCAGAAACCCTGATGTGAGAAAAAGCTTAGAATATCTGAGGGACAGAAAATCAGTTGGACTCCAGTGAAGTGAACAAAAGGAAAGAGTGTTAGGAGAGATGAAGCTGGGAGAGTTAGGCAGAGGCTTTTATAAAGCAATAAAGGCGTTTAGATTGTAAATACAAAAGGAAGCCATTTAAAACAATTTTTTATAGAGACAAGGTCTCACTGTGTCACCCAGGCTGGACTGCAGTGGTACAGTCATAGCTCACTGTAACCTCCAATTCCTAGGCGCATGCTGTCCTCCCACCTCAGCCTCCCAAGTAGCTAGGACTGCAGGCATGTGCCACCACAGTTGGCTAACTTAAAAATTTTTTGTAAAGACTGGGTCTTACTGTGTTGCCCAAGCTGGTCTTGAACTCCTGGCCAATGACAGTCCTCCCACCTTGGCCACCCAAAGTGCTAGGATTATAGGCCTGAGCCACTGTGCCCAGCCAAGGAAAGCCATTTTAACATAGGAACTTGGTCAAATGTACTTATTTAGAGAAGTAAATGGATACAGGGTGTTAGACGTAGAGCTGACAGGGTTGAAAAGCTGAATATAGGGCCAGGTGCTGTGGCTAACGCCAGTAATCCCAGCACTTTGGGAGGCTGAGGTGGGAGGACTGCTTGAGCCCAAAAGTTTGAGACCAGCCTGGGCAATATAATGAGACCCCATCTCTACAAAAAATAAAAGTAAATTAGCTAGGGATAGCAGCGTACACCTGTAGTCTCAGCTACTTAGGAAGCTGAGGTGGTAGAATCACTTGAGCCCAGGAAGTTGAGGCTGCAGTGAGCTGTGATTGTGCCACTGTGCTCCAGCTTAGATGATAGAGGAAGAAGCTGTCTCAGTTAAAAATACATATTGTATATAGAAGTGAAGGAGATAGAGGAATTGATGCCTTTTTAAGTTTTCAGCTTGAATAATTGGGTGTATGGGTACGAGACTTGGAAGATGAGGAAGGAACAAGTTTGAAGAGGTGGAAATCGAGTTGTTTTGGACATGTTTGGTCTCCAAGATGCTGCCTTTCTCTCTCTTTTTTTTTTTTTTTTTTTTTTCTCCTGAGACAGAGTTTTGCTCTCGTTGCGCAGGCTGGAGTGCAATGGCGCAATCTCGGCTCACTGAAACCTCCGCCTCCCAGGTTCAGGCGATTCTCCTGCCTCAGCCTCCCGAGTAGCTGGGATTACAGGCATGCGCCCCCACACCCAGCTAGTTTTTTATTTTTAGTAGAGACGAGGTTTCTCCCTGTTGGTCAGGCTGATCTCAAACTCCCAACCTCAGGTGATCCACCCACCTTGGCCTCCCAAAGTGCCAGGATTACAGGTGTGAGCCACCACGCCTGGCCTCCCAGATGCCTTTCATTGTCTCAAGTCTTATTTCCGCATCATGACTTGAGGGAAGTAGCGACAGATATTGGTATGGTACTTCAAAGTTCACAACACATATGAAGTAGTATTTAATACTTAGAATAGCCCTTTGAGGTAGCATTATTATCTACATTTTATAATTGAAAAAACTGAAACATGGAGAAGTTGACATCCCTTTGATTAGTTAGTGGTTGATGTCCACCAGCAGTTTCCTTTAATCTTTCTTTTGCCTTCCCTATTCTGATTGTAGCTATTGGTATCAGTCAGTTGACAGATTGAATATCTGTTCTGGGCAAATGCTGGGTGTATGAGGAGGGTGAGATGGAGAGAGAGATTAGTAATGCTGGTCATTGCTTTTCAAGGAGATTAGTTAGGAATGTAAAATTTGTGGTTTAAGGATAGTGACTATATTTCCTGTCAACTCCATCTCATTTTGTGCTCATGCCTCACAACAGCAATTAACAATATCTTAGCCATCAATATTAAGAACTATCTAATGGTTTTCAAAGTGTGTTGCTATCCAAAATGACAGTAAGAATAAAATGTCACTTGAGCTAGACCTTGAATAATTCATGTTGGTGAAGAAAAATTAGGAAGAATTTTCCTAAAATGAAATAATGTGAGGGGTGTGTTTTTGAGGCGATAGGGAGATTCATTTGGACGGATCAGAAATTTTGCATAGAGGAGTAGTGGTTGATGAGGCCCCAAAGCTAAGTTGGAGTAAGATGTAATTAGCCTTGAGTGCCAGTCAAAAGGAATTTGAGTGTTCTCCTGAGGGCAAAAAGAAACCATTAAGATTTGTGAACCGAGGAGTACTGCTTTCCAAAAATATCTGGAACATGTGGGTGCCGTGGATTGAAATAGAGAAGCCATGAGTGATGTTGGCAAGTTTGGAATTTCAAAACGAAAAAAAATTTTTTTTTTTTTAATCTTGTTGGGCAGGGTGGTTCATGCCTGTGATCCTAGCACTTTGGGAGGCTGAGGCAGGCAGATTGTTTGAGTCTAGGAGTTCAAGACCAGTCTGGGCAACATAGGGAGACCCCTGTCTCTACAAAAAGTATAAAAATTAGGCCGGGCGCGGTGGCTCACGCCTGTAATCCCAGCACTTTGGGAGGCCGAGACGGGTGGATCACAAGGTCAGGAGATCGAGACCATCCTGGCTAACACGGTGAAACCCCGTCTCTACTAAAAAAAATACAAAAACCTAGCCGGGCAAGGTGGCGGGCGTCTGTAGTCCCAGCTACTCGGGAGGCTGAGGCAGGAGAATGGCGTGAACCCAGGAGGCAGAGCTTGCAGTGAGCTGAGATCCGGCCACTGCACTCCAGTCTGGGCGACAAAGCGAGACTCTTGTCTCAACAACAACAACAAAAAAAATTAGCCCAGCATGGCAGTGTATACATGTAGTTCCAGCTACTTGGGAGGCTGAGGCAGGAAAATAGTTTGAGCCCAGGATGCAGAGATTACAGTGAGCCAAGATCGTGCCATTGCACTCCAGCCTGGGTGACAGAGCGATACTATCTCAAAAAATAAATAAATAAAAATAAAAAATAACCCTTGTAGAATAGTCAAAACTGGAATATGAACTCTCAAGTTTAGAAAAAACCCAGACTGCCTTCTCACCTGGGTCTTAAGGATAACCATCTGGACAGAGGAGAGCTGGCGGAGCAGGGGAAATTCAGAAGATTGTAATGGCAAGAGGCAGTGCCCAGAGTTATGAGGAGAGAGGCTGTGACATTGGGTCTCCTGCCATTACCCTTGCTCAGTCTTCTGAGTTGTTTGGTAGTAAAGGGAAGGAAAAGGGTGAAATAAGGCCTAGCAGTATAGAGCGAAAGTGTCTTGTTTATTTAATAAATATTTATTAAGCACCTAATGTGTGTACTGTGCTAGGCACTAGCGATACATGAATGAACAAGACATTGTCTGTGCCTCCAAGGAGCTTACAGTTCAGTACCTGTTTTTCTGAGTGAATGATTATAAACAAGCCATTTTTGTCATTTGTACCCTCTGTGTCTATCATAATTACAAATGAAGTTGTAGTTAGCCATTTCTTCCTTATTAAGTTACTAATAAATGTATATTTTTTAAAAAAAAGAGTCAGCCATGCAATATTTATATAGATAGTGCCTTGCATATATATAATACTTTTTTTTTTTTTTGAGATGGAATCTGACTCTCCCACCCAGGCTGGAGTGCAGTGGTGCAAACTCAGCTCACTGCAACTTCCACCTCCCGGGCTCAAGCAGTTCTCCTGCCTCAGCCTCCTAAGTAGCTGTGACTACAGGCGCATGCCACCACACCCAGCTAATTTTTGTATTTTTAGTAGTGATGAGGTTTCACTATGTTGGCCAGGCTGGTCTCGAACTCCTGACCTCAAGTGATCTGCCTTCCTTGGCCTCCCAAAGTGCTGGGATTACAGGCATGAACCACTGTGCCAGGCCTGATACTTTATGCTTTTCAGTATATTTTCATTTGAACCTTGGGAGAAAATGATGTGTATGTAAGATAGCTATTATTCCATTCCACAGATAAGAGGAAACTGAGGCATGGAAAGACAGCCAGAATAATTCTAGTTGCCTGACTAGTTTTTTTGTTTTTTGAGACAGGGTCTCACTCTCACGCCCAGACTGCAGTGCAGTGGCCTGATCTCAGCTCACTGCAACCTCTGTCTCGCAGGGATTACAGGTGTGCACCACTATTGCCCAGGCTGGTCTTGAACTCCTGACCGCCTCGGTTTCCCAACGTGCTGGGATTACAGGCGTGAACCACCGCACCTGGTCATTAGTTGACTGACTTCTAATAAAACATTTCTTCCTGGACGTGCATGGTGGCTCACACGTGTAATCCCAGCACGTTGGGAAGCCGAGATGGGTGGATCACTTGAGTCAGGAGTTCAAGACCAGCCTAGCCAACATGATGAAACCCCATCTCTACTAAAAAAAAAAAATACAAAAATTAGCCAGGCATGGTGGTGCGTGCATGTAATCCCAGCTACTTGGGAGGCTGAGGTGGGAGAATCACTTGAACCCGGGAGGTGGAGGTTGCAGTGAGCCAAGATCGTGCCACTGCACTCCAGCCTGGGCAACAGAGCAAAACTCCCGTATCAAAAACAAAAAACATTTATTCCTTTTAGGCAAGGCATCATACTCAATATCATGAGGAAGAATAAAGATGTTGGTAACAATTTAGGCGGTGGTAGCTAGAAAAATCTCCCGGTTCTTTTCTTATGTAAAGGTGATTAGTGTTTCTTGCTAGTACAAAAAAATGTCCTTGACAAGACCCTTAAGTCACTGGGTCATATTTGGTCCCCTTAGCATGGTTGTAGCTAAGCTGTGAGGTCGTATTTTCCTGGCTGTGTCAGAGAATGTAATTTTCACTAGTACATTTTATGAGAAGCGCTCAGAACAGCATTTACCGTGAAGCAAGAAGCACCATGTAAATCAACTCTAGTTAATCTGAGAGAGTGGAGTGTCTCCTTCATTGGGCTAGAGCAGTTCCTGTCTCTGCCCTATTGGATTTTTGCCTGTTTTTCCCCTTCCCATTGGAAGCTACCATTGTGTTGTATTGTATTTTTCATGTTATTTACTTTTGCTGTTTTTTTCTTTTTTTTTTCTGAGACAGAGTGTCACTGTCGCCCAGGCTGGAGTGCAGTGGCGCAATCTCAGCTCACTGCAACCTCCACCTCCTGGGTTCAAGTGATTCTCCTGCCTCAGCCTCCTAAATAGCTGGGACTACAGGTACGCACTACCACACCCAACTAATTTTTTGTATTTTTAGTAGAGACAGGCCTTCACCGTGTTAGCCAGGATGGTCTCAATCTCCTGACCTCATGATCCGCCTGCCTCGGCCTCCCAAAGTTCTGGGATTACAGGCAAGAGCCACCGTGACTGGCCTGCTCTGTTTCTTTAAAAATAAATTTTAAATTTTAAAATCTGCACTTAAAAATTCCTTATTTAGGTTAATATATAGTCCTTCACTCCCTGGGTCTACTTTGAAGACTGATCTTTTTTATTTTTATTCTGCGTTGTCTAGGTAGCACAGAGCTGACGGGCAGCACGAATCTGATCACACACTACAACTTGGAACAAGCCTATAATAAATTCTGTGGGAAGAAGGTGAAGGAGAAGCTAAGTAACTTCCTGCCTGACCTGCCAGGGATGATTGATTTGCCTGGTTCCCATGATAACAGCAGCCTCCGCTCTCTCATTGAGAAGCCCCCTATTCTCAGTAGCTCTTTTAATCCTATCACAGGGACCATGCTGGCCGGCTTCCGCCTCCACACTGGCCCGGTGAGTCCTGTTGGAGGAAGAAGGCAAATGGGGAGGCCTAAACATGGAGATGGTTTTTCTGTCCAAGTCTGTTCCTTCATAATGGAGCAGAACGGATGATAGGAGCAGGAGAGATTTCCTCCCTCTACTCACCTGGACCTTCCTTTGGTTCCTTCAGTTGCCAGAGCAGTGTCGTCTGATGCATATTCAGCCTCCCAAGAAGAAGAATAAGCACAAGCACAAACAGAGCCGTACCCAGGATCCTGTCCCCCCAGGTAAGAAGCAGTTCTATTCAAACCAAAAAAAAAAAACCTGACCTGAATCTGGTTTGAACTTCCATAGGTAAACCCAGTTAAGTTCAGTATGGAGCTCTGGACTCCTAAATTCCCCTGAAGAAGAAACCAGTGTACTGTGGTCTCTTGGGACTTGGGACAGGGACTGTAGCAGCACCTCTGTATCCTTTTTGGCCATTTGGACAAAAGCAGTTGCCCCGACTTGGGATTTTCCTGTAGTCTTCAGTGGTTCATAACAGTAGAGGATTTTGAGCTTTATGGGTGATAGGTACCTAATGTCTCCTACAGAAACACCATCTGATTCAGATCACAAGAAGAAGAAAAAGAAAAAAGAAGAGGATCCTGAACGGAAAAGGAAGAAGAAAGAGAAGAAGAAAAAGAAGGTAGAGTAGAGGCCTATTGCCACAACCCAGTGATTTTCCCTAGATCTCACCCCTGTCCTAAATACCCTAAATAGTTCTTTGCCTCAAGTTGGACCCACAATTGAAAACCCAAGGCAGGTTACAGGTTTCTCCTGTACAGCCTGATCAAAGCCAAGGCTAGTTCCTAGTTGTTCTTACCCCTCCTTCTTTCTCTCCCAGAACCGGCATAGTCCAGACCACCCAGGTATGGGCAGCTCCCAAGCCAGCAGCAGCAGCAGCCTACGCTAACAGGACCACTGGACTCTTTGCCAGGATGGCTTTTCCTGCTGTACTGAACCTGCTGACAAAAGCTGCCTTCCAGGCTCTTGGACACTGCCTTGGGAGCATCCTGCAGCTGGGACAGAGACCAGCTCCTGTTGGGCTCAGTTGAGACTAAGTACATTAGGAGAGAGAGGGACATGCTTTTGTAGGCTCATCCCAGTTGGTTTTCTCATGGACATCTCCCAGGAAGCTTACAATTTTCTTCTCTCTCTGTTGTGCAATTTGTCTGATTTAGGACTTGTTCTGTTTTTTCTTAAAAAAAAAATTACATTTATCAAATTGGCTGAAGTGTGACTGCTGTTAAGAGGTATGTTCTGTGAGTCAGGATTTAAGACAAGGCATTGCTAAGACTTGAGGGGATTTGGGTCTTCTTGTTACATTATGCAGGGAACCAACCAAAATGAAAAATGACCCAAGCTTACTAATACTCCACAGCAGACACAGAACACTCTGCCCGTTATGTTAAGAACCAGGCGCCTGGGTGATCTCAGGCTCCATCTGAAGAGCTGATCCAGGTAGGGCTCAACAGTGTATTCTAGGTCAATTTTGTGTCGAAACAGAATAGCCAACTGAAAACACATGGACAGTCACCCATGTATTTCAACAAGATTGGTTTCTTAGGTCAGAAGCCTGTGATCTTTTGAAATGAACTTCTGGCAAGCAAAGGTAAATGCTTCTCTTCTCTTTACAATAACTTTTGACCTGCTTCACTCCTTAGTTAAGACAATAAAGTTACTTAGCTGATGTGAAAACATTTCTAAAACAGCAACAAAATGTAACCTAACCTATCAAAATGTTTAAAAAAAAAAAACCTTTAGTTTTTCCAGCTGGTTAGGTAACTGAAAACATCCATGAGAAAACCTGAATTAATGTAACCTGACTTTAAATTTAACACACAGTTAAAATCTGTTGCCGTGAAAGCCAAATTTGTTCCTCAATCAGTGGGTGGAAAACCACTCATTCAACTGGTTTAAATCCAGATTTCAGAATAAGAGTTTGCTGGGGTGTTTTTTTTTTTTTTTTGGACAGAGTCTCACTCTGTTACACAGGAATGCAGTGGCGTGATCTCGGCTCACTGCAACCTCTACCTTCTGGGTTCAAGTGATTCTTGTACCTCAGCCTCCCAAGTGGCTGGGACTACAAGTGCGTGCCACCAGGCCTGGCTAATTTTTGTTTTTTTTTTTTATATATATATATATTTTTTTTTTTTTTTTTTTAATTAATTAATTTTGGAGACAGAGTCTTGCTCTGTCGCCCACGCTGGGGTGCAGTAGTGCAATCTCAGCTCACTGCAACCTGTGCCTCCTGGGTTCAAGTGATTCTCCCACCTCAGCCTCCCAAATAGCCAGGATTATAGGTACCCATGACCAATGCCCAGCTCATTTTTGCATTTTTAGTACAGATGGGGTTTCACCATGTTGTCCAGGCTGGTCTTGAACTCCTGACCTCAAGTGATCTACCCACCTCAGCCTCCCAAAGTGCTGGGATTACAGGCGTGAGCCACCGCACCCAAATAAGAGTTTATATTCTTACATTTTGAGTAATTAAAGGGTTCTGGCCAACTGCTGGAGATTTAGCATCTAAGGATACCTACTGAAAATTAAGAGCACAGCTTTTGTCCAATAGAAGACAGTCTATCTAATTGAACTGACACCAGTATCTAGTTAACCTGCTTTCAACAGGCTTTCGTATCTATCTCACCTTTGGCTGTTTCCAAAATTAGCTTTACTTTCCAGAGACTAAATCCTGTATTAAAAAAACAACTGTAGGCCGGGCACGGTGCGGTGGTTCACGCCTGTAATCCCAGCACTTTGGGAGGCGGAGGCGGGTGGATCACGAGATCAGGAGAGCGAGACCATCCTGGCTAACACAGTGAAACCCCGTCTCTACCAAAAATGCAAAAAATTAGACAGGCTTGGCGGCGGGCGCCTGTAGTCCCAGCTGCTTGGGAGGCTGAGGCAGGAGAATGGTGTGAACCTGGGAGGCAGAGCTTGCAGTGAGCCGAGATCACGCCACTGTACTCCAGCCTGGGCAACTGAGCAAGACTCCCCAAAAAAAAAAAACAGCTGTAGCTGGGCATGGTGGCTCATGCCTGTAATCCCAGCGCTTTGGGAGGCCAAGGCAGGACTGCTCAAGGCCAGAAGTTCGAGACCAGCCTGGGCAAAATTGGTCGAGAGCCTATTTCTACTGAAAAAAAAAAAATAAGCATGGTGGCATGCCGCTGTAAGTCCTAGCTTCTCAGAAGGTTGAGGTGGGAAGACCCTTGAGGCCAGGAGTTTGAGGGTATAGTGATCTGATTGTGCCACTGCCCTCCAGCCTAAGCAACCAGAATGAGGCCCTGTCTCTTAAAAGAAAGAAACAATTTTTAAGAGTTCTCTAAGCTTTCAAATAACAACTTTGGTGGTTTCAAGAGACTTTTTTTCCAGGTATTTTTTAATTAAATTACCCAAATAAAAACAGGACCTGTTGTTTTTAGAAATTGAGTCTCTATGTTGCCAAGGTTGGCCTGGAACTCCTGGGTTCATGTGATCCTCCTGCCTCAGCCTCCCTCAGTGCTGGGATTACAGGCATGAGCCACCACACTCGGTCTCTATTTTTTTAGTAGTAGTTGTTTTAAGTGGCTAATTTCATTATAGTCTTGCCTAAAGAAGGGCTGGGACCAGAGAAGCTTATGAGTTTGTCACTGTGGTAACTTCCCACCAGAAATCGTTCACCTTGTCTCAACCAGACAAAATAACACAAGTCAGGGGGCGCTGGTTAGATCAGGATTTCTTTTTATTCCTCGTTGGTTTAAAATGGCTAATCAGAATAAAAAATAAAAGGGCCTCTTTGTGGAGGCTGGGATCTCCCCTATTTAGAGGTTAGAACCCAGGTATCCCCTCTACCCAGCACCATAGTGAGGTGGGCTGAGGGGTAACCCCCAAGGGACAATTGGAGGGGCCTAGGCCTGCCACTCCTTCTCTCTATCCCCCGTTTTTGGCATGTGATGAAAAATATTGCTTTTTGGATTCTTCTCTCCTGGCCTTGGATTTTAAAATCAAGTTAACCGTGTAAGCTAGGGGAGGCTCCAAGGGGCTAGTAGAAGGAGCCCACTCTAATCCCTCTCCCCCAAGGAGGGGATTATCCAATATTGTTTGAGCTAGGCCAAGTTATTTTCCTGATCTCCCCCCACCACCAGTGTCTTGAAGTTTTGACCCCTTTCCTAGGGAAACTAAATGCCAATGAGCCTAGAAAACTAATTCTCCTCTCCAAGTCCCTCCCTCTTGTGACCAAAATCCCAGACTCGCCTCTCCCCAGGCTTCTTCCTAATCGCACTTAGCACCAACAGAGGATGCTATTTCCTTAGTAACTGGAACAAATGAGAGGGAACCACAGGGAAAAGACTGACGTCTCCCCTCTTTTCCTGCTGGTCTGAGGAATGGGAAGAGTAAGATCCCCCTCCATATATGTATCCCTCCCTCATTTTCCCATCCCAGGATAGATATATAATTTCTTTGATATTTATAATATATATATATATATATTATATGTACACACACACCTGGTAACGCAGAAGAGGAAAAAAATAGAATCCGTAACAATAATAAAAAAAATTATTTCTGGTTTAAAAATGATCTGGTTCCCTCCAGGGCGAGCAATTGCACAAATGTCCACTGAGTCTGGTCCAGGGATCAAGGAAGGGAAGGTCTTAAAAGATAAGAGGAGGGGGTTGCTACCCCAGTCTCAGGGCCCCAACTCTCCGACTCCCCAAGCCCACTGCATTTTAGAAAACACTCCTCATCCTCTTGGAATTGGTGGTTTAAAAAATGTCCATGCAGGGGAGGGGAGCCCCTTGAGGGAAGGAAGGTGGCCACCTGGGGCCCTTTGGTGTAGGCGCAGAGGCGTTGGGGAGGGGAGGCGCCGAAGGCTCACACCGAAATCTCATAGGTGGTACCACCAACCCCTGACACCTTCTTGACTCCTCCCCTCGTGGGGCTACTGAGAGATGGCTGGCCTGGGCCAGGGGAGGCTGAGCCTAAACTCTTGGGCTGCCCATTGGATTTGCTGTAGGCGGTCTTCAGCTGTACTTCATCTCTGGAAAGAAGAGACGAGACAGGTGTCAGGAAATGGTACACAAAACATTGGAAAGGGAGACAGTTTCAAAGGTTCAAAGAAAAAATTGGTGTTCTTTTCTATATCCATACTTTCTTACCCAAACGTCCCCCTTTATTGCCCTGCTTAAAATAAGCCTGACTCCCAATCTCTCCTATTTACTGCTACTCTTTTTTTTTTTTTTTTGAGACGGAGTCTCGCTGTGTCACCCAGGGTGGAGTGCGGTGGCCGGATCTCAGTTCACTGCAAGCTCCGCCTCCCGGGTTTTTTTTACGCCATTCTCCTGCCTCAGCCTCCCGAGTAGCCGGGACTACAGGCGCCTGCCACCTCGCCCGGCTAGTTTTTTGTATTTTTTAGTAGAGACGGGGTTTCACCGTGTTAGCCAGGATGATCTCGATCTCCTGACCTCGTGATCCGCCCATCTCGGCCTCCCAAAGTGCTGGGATTACAGGCTTGAGCCACCGCGCCCGGCCCTACTGCTACTCTCTAGTAACAGCTATAACATGTACTTACTCCCAGGCAAATACTTTTAGGAAGATAGGATTATGGAAAAAGTATTAATCTTCAGTCTCTTAACAGGAATTGCCCATGAAGGCAGGTGGAGTCAAAGTGAAAATAAAGAGCTACCAGGATACCCCTGGGTCCACCTACATTAGGATGTACAACAGAAGCCCTGATGGCTTTTGCAGAGCAGTATGCCAATTTGAAATGGCTAAGGGTCAGGATAGTACTAATACTTACTTGGGTGTCAGTAATGGCTGCAAGGCCACTTCTTCTGTCTCAGAGACACCAGGTTGGGCTTTCTGGCTGCTGTAAGACATCGATCGGCCCAGGTATGAGGCCGTTGGGCCTGGTTCAGGGGACCCTACTCCCCGGCCCCTTAGCCCATCTGGCTTGCCAAAACGGGGGGCAGCTGGGCGTCCCAGTGGAGTCTTGCCCAAAGGTGATCTCTTTGAATCATCTGAGGAGGAACTAGTACGAGGGGCATGGCCTGAGCCTGGTGTTGACTGAATGCCTGAGTCCCCCAAGCCTGGTTCCTCCTCACGGCCTGGGAGTGGGGGTGACTGGCGCAGCAACTTCTCTCGTTCCTGGAGGGAGGCCACAATGTGGCGCGACAGATTGTCGTAACGGACTGGTGAGGGCTCTCGGTGTGTTGGGCCAGTTGGCACCAAACGTGGGTGTCTCTCAGCTTCCCGTTGCTGGGCCAGCCTGGCTGACAGGAAGGGAGAGGTATAGCCTAAAGGTGGGTCTGGCTCAGGCCCTGCCTGCACTGACTCAAAATCAGGGCTGTCTGAAGGTGTGAGCAAGCTGTCATAAGATAGGCTTCCATTGCGTGTCTGGTTGGCCAGGCTCTTATAGGAGGTGGAGGTGGTGCCCTCTGAACGAATGGATTGCAACTGGCCCAGCTCAAAGCCTGTGCCCTGGGCTGACTTGAGGCTGGAGGAGCGTGAGCCACTGGATAGTGGATCGAAGTGAAAACTTTTGCCAAAGGTAGGAGAACGGAAGCTCTCTGGTTCCAAGCTGGGCTCTGAGCGGTAGCTGGGATGACGGCTGCTCTCTGCAATTGAGGTTGGCTCCTTCAAGCTGTCCCCACGACTCAACTAAGGAAGAAAGTAAAGCAGGCTGTTAGTGCTCCTCTTGTGACACGCTAGACCCCAGAGCCCAAGGAGTTGGTCAAAAAGAGTATTATGTGCCAATAATATGCTTAGAACTCTTACATGCATTATGTGGGTTAATCCCTCAAGAAAAACTGAATTCAAACAAATATCTCATTTTCAGATACAGAAAGCAAGGCATACAAAGGTTAAGTATCTCGCCCATGGGCAGAACTGGGTTATAAACTCAGATCAAGCACTAATCTATTAGGCTATATTGCCCAGTCTGATGAAGGACACAGTATCAAGGAGATTCAGTTCCACGAATGCCAACAATTAGTGAAATGTACTTTGTTTTCTTCTCTTCCCTTCCCCTAATCTTTTTTTCCCAGAACAGCTGGCATGTGTTTTGTGTGTATGTGTGTGTGTATTTGAGGCAGAGTCTCACCCTGTCGCCCAGTCTGGAGTGTGATAGCACAATCTTGGCTCACTTCAACCTCAGCCTCCCAGGTTCAAACGATTCTCCTGCCTCAGCTGGGATTACAGGCGCCCGCCACCACGCCCAGCTGATTTTTGTATTTTTAGTAGAGATAGGTGTTTTTAGTAGAGATAGGGTTTCACCATGTTGGCCAGGCTGGTCTTTTGCTCCTGACCTCAGGTGGTCTGCCCACCTCGGCCTCCCAAGGTGCTGGGATTACAGGCTTGAGCCACCATGCTTGACCTTCTTTTTTTAATTTTTTTTTTTTTGAGGTGGAGTCTCACTCTGTCACCAGACTGGAATCCAACAGTGGGATCTCCGGCTCACTGCAGCCTCCTGAGTAGCTGGGACTACAGGTGCATACCACCACGTCCAGCTAATTTTTTTTGTTTGTTTGTTTGAGACGGAGTCTCACTCTGTCGCCCAGACTGGAGTGCAGTGGCGCAATCTCAGCTGACTGCAACCTCTACCTCCCAGATTCAAGCGATTCTCCTGCCTCAGCCTCCTGAGTAGCTGGGATTACAGGTGCCCCACCACTACCACGCCCAGCTAATTTTTGTATTTATTCATTTTTTTTGAGACGAGGTCTCAGGCTGGAGTGCAGTGGCGCAATCTCAGCTAACTGCAAGCTCCGCCTCCCGGGTTCACGCCATTCTCCTGGCTCAGCCTCCACGCCTGACTAATTTTTTTGTATTTTTAGTAGAGACAGCGTTTCACTGTGTTAGCCAGGATCATCTTGATCTCCTGACCTCGTGATTCGCCTGCCTTGGCCTCCCAAAGTGCTGGGATTACAGGCCTGAGCCACTGCATCCCGCAATTTTTGTATTTTTAGTAGAGATGGGGTTTCACCATATTGGCCAGGCTGGTCTCGAACTCCTGACCTTGTGATCCACCACGCCTGGCCTAATTTTTGTATTTTCAGTAGAGAAGAAGTTTCACCACGTTGGCCAGGACGGTCTCAATCTCTTGACCTTGTGATCCGCCCACCTTGGCCTCCCAAAGTGCTGGGATTATAGGAATGAGCCACCATGTCCTGTCAGTTGGCATGTTATTACCCCACCTCTTAGAGTACTCAGTACCTTGGCGCTGGAGGAATGCGGCATGGCAGCTGATGTACTGCTGCTACTGTAACCCGGCCGATACTTGTACATGGTAGGTGTCGGGGGGCTGTCCTTGCCCAGTAAGCTGCTATCTGCAAGAAAAAAGGCCAAGGGGGCACTACTTTACAAGCGGTGTTTTGGTTTAAGAGACAGGGTCTCATTCTGCTGTCCACGCTGGAGTGCAAGTGGCACAATTATAGCTCACTGGAGCCTTGAACTCCTGGGCTCCCACCTCAGCCTCCTGAGTAGCTGGACTGCAGGCATATGCCACCATGCCCAGCTAATTTTTTTTTATTTTTTGTAGAGACAGCCTTGCTATGTTGTCCAGGGTGGTCTTGAACTCCTGGGCTCAAGCAATCCTCCTGCATTGGCCTCCCAAAGTGCTGGGATCACAGGTGTGAGCCACTGTGTCTAGCCTATGAGTGGTTCACTTTATCTGCCTAGGGTTCCTTAAGTACAGGTAGAGGACAAGGTAGGGATATACCCTTCGCTGAAATCAAGACTAAAGACTCAAACCAGCTCAGAACTCAGGGTGGATAAATGCACCAAAAAGGTCCTATGATGTTCTCTGGTCTGCCTAGAGGCTGACCATTTTCCCGGCAAAAGTCCCATTCACTGCCAATAGCTAAATGGCATCTCTTCTCTTCCAGTTGCAAAGTGGCACAAGTACCAACTGTTGGGTATTTAAAGTCACAACACAAGTAATATCTCCCAGCCCTCGCATGTCCTCTAAAGCTCATAACCTTCTCAATCCTGCCCCTAGTTCTAGTATCTTACAAATCAAGGCAGCCCTTACCCTCATTAGTAGCCAGGCCGAGGTGTGTTCGCAGCCCCGTGTAACGGCTCAGGTCTGGCTTAGGAGGAGGTGGAGGTTCAGCATCTGCAGACTGGCTCTCTGTTATCTCCAGGCTTCCCTTAGACTGGATTGATGAGGGGAGCGAAAAGTCAGATTTGGAAATTGAGCATTACGGCAACTCACAGTATTAAATTGGTATAAAAGAGAGGTATTTGGGAGTCAATTCTCATGTATTTCCTTTTTTTTTTTTTCTTTTGAGACAAGGTCTCACTCTTGCCCAGGCTGGAGTACAGTGGCACACGCATGATCATGGCTCACTGCAGCCTGCAACTCTTAGGCTCAAGTGCTCCCTTGAGCCTTGAGCCTTCAACCTCAGCCTCCCAAGTAGCTGGGATTACAGGTACATGCCACCACACCCAGTTAATTTATTTTACTTTATTTTGTAGAGACGGGGGTCTCGCCATGTTGTCCAAGCTGGTCTTGAACCCCTAACCTCAAGCAATACCACCCCACTTTGGCCACCCAAAGTGTTGGGATTATAGACATGAGCCACTGCCTATCATATATTTCTAAACCAGACTGGAAGACAAGGCACAAGAATCAGTTTGGGTATAGTATTAGATGAAGAAAAGTTTTTTTTTTTTTTTTTTTTTTAAAATGGAGTCTTGCTCAGTCACCCAGGCTGGAGTGCAGTGGTGTGATCTTGGCTCACTGCAACCTCTGGCTTGCAGGTTGAAGCAGTTCTCATGCCTCAGCCTCCCACGCAGCTAGGATTACAGGCATGTGCCACCACACCCGGCTAATTTGTTTTTTTTTTTTTTTTTTTGAGATGGAGTTTCGCTCTTGTTGCCCATGCTGGAGTGCAACGGGCATGATCTCGGCTCACTGCAACCTCCACCTCCCGGCTTCAAGCAATTCTCCTGCCTCAGCCTCCCAAGTATCTGGGATTACAGGCAAGGGCCACCACGCCCAACTAATTTTATATTTTTAATAGAGATGGGGTTTCTCCATGTTGGTCAGGCTGGTCTTGAGCTCCTGACCTCAGGTGATCTACCCACCTCAGCCTCCCAAAGTGCTGGGATTACAGGCGTGAGCCACTGCGCTCAGCCAGAAAAGTTTTCTATTTTTTATTTTACTCTGTTTTAGAGATGGAGTCTCGCTATGTTGTCCAGGCTGAGCCCCTGAATTCAAGCGATCTTCCCACCTCAGCCTCGCAAAGTGCTGGGATTATAGGCATGAGTTACTGTACCTGGCAGAAGAAAGGTTTACAAAAGGTTTTAATTCTGTCACTTATTTGCCCATGTAAACCAACAACTACTTGTTTAGCTCCTACCATCTAGCTGTAAGCTGCTAAGTCCTATGAAGACATGGAAATTAATGAATTCATTTTTTACTGTTAATGAACTTAAAGTCTAATGTAGGGCCGGGTGCAGTGGCTCACGCCTGTAATTCCAGCACTTTGGGAGGCTGAGGGAGGTGGATCACTTCAGGTCAGGAGTTCGAGACCAGCCTGGCCAACATAGGAAAATCCTGCCTCTACCAAAAATACAAAAATTAGCAGGGCATGGTGGCATGCGCCTGTAGTCCCAGCTACTTGGGTGGCTGAGGTATGAGAATCGCTTGAACCTGGGAGGCAGAGGTTGCAGTGAGCTGAGATCATACCACAGGAGTCCAGCCTGGGTAAGAGACCAAGACTTCCTCTTAAAAAAAGAAAAAATCCAATGTAGAAAACAAGAGTTGTACTGAAGTAATTTTAACACAGATCAGTAAGTGATAAACACTGTAAGAAATATAGGCCAGGCGCGGTGGCTCATGACTGTAATCCCAGTACTTTGGGAGGCCAAGGTGGGCGGATCACCTGAGGTCAGGGGCTCGAGACCAGCCTGGCCAACATGGCAAAACCCCATCTCTACTAAAAATACAAAAATTAGCCAGGCAAGGTGGCAGGCACCTGTAATCCCAGCTACTCTGGAGGCTGAGGCAGGAGAATTGCTTGAACACGGGAGGCAGAGTTTGCAGTGAGCCGAGATTGCACCACTGTACTCCAGCCTGGGCAACAGAGCAAGATTCTGTCTCAAAAGAAAAAAAAGAAAAAAAGAAAACTAAAGCAAGCTTCCACCCCTTTGCCTTGAGTTAGTTTTCCATGTTATCTAGCTTGACTTCCCTAAATTCCTCACCTTTGTTCTCCTCAGCTCTCCCTGGATGCCATTATCCATGATCTTCACAGTTATCTGCCCATCTGAAACTTCTGGTCGAAGGAAGGGAGGTCTGATTACAATTGTCTTCTCTTTCTTTGGTCTCCCCAAATACCTAAATGTCAAGAGAGAGAGCTTTCATTCATTTATTTTCAGGTATCTACAGTTTGCATAAAGCATTTTTATCAGGTTGGTGCAAAAGTAATTGCAGTTTTGGTCATCACTTACTTAGCAATAAACAGATTTCTTTGATTCTGTGAAGGACTGCAGCAAGACTAGGCCTTTGTGAGCAGATACCTAGCTCAAGGAAAGCACTTTAGAGTGTATCTTATTCACTCTCAATTTTCAAAGGAGATTTACCTTAATACCTGAAGAATATCAATGGAATTCAGTGTCCACTAAAGCAGGGGTCCCCAACCCCTGGGCTGCAGACCAGTACCGGTTTATGGCCTGTTAGGAACTGGGCCACACAGCAGGAGGTGAGCAGTGGGCCAGCAAGCATTACCACCTAAGCTGCACCTCCTGTCAGATCAGTGGAGGCATTAGATTCTCCTAGGAGTGCAAACCCTAGGACCCTGTTGTAAACTACACATGCAAGGGATCTAGGTTGTATGTGTGTGATCTCAGCTCACTGCAACCTCTGCCTCCCAGGTTCAGGCTATTCTCCTGCCTCAGCCTCCCAAGTAGCTGGGATTACAGGTGCTTGCCACCTTGCCCGGCTAATTTTTGTATTTTTAGTAGAGACGGGGTTTCACCATATTGGCCAGGCTGGACTCGAACTTCTGACCTCAAGTGATTCACCCACCTTGGCCTCCCAAAGTGCTGGGATTACAGGTGTAAGCCGCCACACCCAGCCATGAGAATCTAATACCTCATGATCTGAGGTGGAACAGTTTCATCCTGAAACCACTCCGCCCCAGCCCCCATCTCTGGAAAAACTGTCTCCCATGAAACCGGTCCCTGCTGCCAAAAAGGTTACGGACCACTGCACTAAAGGATGGTCATGTAGGTACTTACCATTCTAAGATAGAGAACCCTTCCTAAAGGCTGTCTCCCACCAGACCCCTCCTTTACCAGAACAAGCCCAAAGAAGATAAAAGTTCTGACCAATGGTAAACACTAGACCAAAAGGATAGGTGTACCTGGGTGCTGGAGAACTGCAGAGAACACGGCTGACATTGTTACAGCAGCCATTGGTGAAGGGGTTCACACCTCCCCGGAATTTACCCGTAACCTAGAGGGAGGAAAAAAATACCAGGTTAGAAGATGAGACCTTGACTTCCAAAGGCCAAAATACAAATCTATTACAAATTATTGTGCACTCACTATCTGAGGGATACGCAAATGAGTAAAACACAAGAAATTTATATGTTATGGTTAAGAGCAGGGAATCTACAGTCAGCGTCCTTAGTTCAAATCCTAGGGTCTACCTCATGGTTACTGACCCAAAACCTGTTTCCTCATATAAAATGGGATAGCTTTCTAAATATTGAAAACTAAAATAAAGAATAAGCAATTAAGGGCTGGGCATGGTGGCTCACACCTGTAATCCCAACACTTTGGGAGGCTGAGGCAGGTGGATCACCTGAGGTCAGGAACTCGAGACCAACCTGGCCAACATGGCAAAACCCATCTCTACCATAAAAAGATATAAAAATTAGCCGGGCGTGCTGTCAGGCACCTGCAATCCCAGCTACTTGGGTAGTGGAGGCAGGAGAACTGCTTGAAACCAGGAGGCAGAGGTTGCAGTGAGCCGAGATCCTGCCACTGCACCCTAGCCACTGGGCTCCCACCTGGGTGACAGAGCAATACTCTGTCTCAAAAAAGAAAAAAAAAGCAATTAAGGTTAGCTACTATTATATGCACAAAAATCATTGCTTTCCTGTAAGCAGCACTATAAGTTTCTTGAGGGCTAGCCCAAGTCTTTTGTTGTTTCTATAAACTGAGAGCCTAAATTCTCCAGTATCCAGTGGGCATACAGTAAATGTCTGTTAACTAAGAAATGGCCTCTTTTTTTTTTTTTTTTTTTTTTTTTTTTTGCAGGAAGATCTTAAATATATGCATATGAGCGCATATATACATATACATATATGTCTTGCTACACTTTAAACTATTAATATAATTTTTTGACAAACTAAATAAAGAATACTATTATTTGGATACCAAGTTCTGTGGTGAGTATTGTTTAAAAAACTATCATCTTATTCTTTATGCTATATTGTCTAATTTCAGTTTGGTTTGGATCTCTCAATTGATATTTCAGGTGATGATGCCAAACCATCCAAGAGTTTCATTGGAGACAGACATTATTTTGTTACAAAAGATATCTTAGCACTTTGGGAGGCCGAGGTGGGTGGATCACCTGAGGTCAGGAGTTCGAGACCAGTCTGGCCAACATGGTGAAACCCTGTCTCTACTAAAAATACAAAAATTAGCTGGGCGTGGTGATGCACACCTGTAATCTCAGCTACTTGGGAGCCTGAGGCAGAAGAATCACTTGAACCCAGGAGGCGGAGATTGCAGTGAGCCAAGATCACACCACTGGACACCAGCCTGGACAACAGAGTGAGACTCTGTCTCAAAAAAAAAGATATTTTAGGGCAAAATTCAGCCTTTATCTCTATTGTCTTAGTATCTCTTTGAGAGTTTCTTTTCTTTTCTTTTTTTTTTTATTATACTTTAAGTTCTAGGGTACATGTGCACAACATGCAGGTTTGTTACATATGTATACCTGTGCCATGTTGGTGTGCTGCACCCATTAACTCGTCATTTACATTAGGTACATCTCCTAATGCTATCCCTCCCCCACCCCGCCCCCCCACCCCACAACAGGCCCCAGGGTGTGATGTTCCCCACCCTGTGTCCAAGTGTTCTCATTGTTCAATTCCCACCTATAAGTGAGAACATGCAGTGTTTGGTTTTCTCTCCTTGAAACAGTTTGCTCAGAATGGTTTCCAGCTTCATCCATGTCCCTACAAAGGACATGAACTCATCCTTTTTTATGGCTGCATAGTATTCCATGGTGTATATGTGAGAAATGGCCTCTATGCTTACATGAGGAACTAGGACTACCTCACTCCCTACCATTAATCTCTACATAATCATGAAAAGTATTCATTAAGCATCTCTTTATGGAAGCACTACACTGCACACTAATCAGAGGGCTAAAGACACATGCCCTGCTCTTCAGGGGTCTCTCGTCACTTCTCTCCATACCTGTTCATTGGTTGTGCGTCCCCTGGCCACCAGCACCACGTGAAATCCCGTGAGGCCAGCTACAGGGATGAAGAATAAGCCAGCCACACACATTACTGCCATTCTGATGCCAAACAATCAAGGAGAACAGAGCAACATGATCTCACTTTCCCCAGCTCCTACTGCAGCCATTTTCCCTTCAGCCCTCATTCCTCCCCCTTCCAATCCCACAACCTAAAAGGCCTTGAAGGATACGTGACAGCCGTGCGGACCCCTGAGAGTTCCTCTATGTGGTAGAGGACATAAAGGAGGCCAAAGCCAAACACACCCATAATGTGGGCTGTCAGGGAAAGGAGGAAGAGGAAGAAATAACGGTAGTTCCGGCGACCAATACAGTTGTTCACCCAGGGGCAGTGATGATCAAATTCCTAGGGACAAAAAGAGACAGATGAGAGGCATCCCTGGACCATAGCATTAAATTACTTCTGTCAAGAAAAGAAACAAATGGCAGCTAAGTTTTGGTTTTAGTAATTTATGATCATGGTCATCAATTAGTCCAAAATTAAATCCAGTTTATTTTGCTCTATAAATCTGCAAGGGAGACCCTCCAGAGGTTGGTCAAAGGCCAAGGCCAAACCAGGCATAGTGGCGCACACTTGTAGTCCCAGCTACTGGGGAGGCTGGGGCTTGAGCCCAGGAGTTCAAGGCTGTAGTGAACTATGATGACTGCCTGTGAATAGCCACTATACTGGGCAACATAGCAAGACCCCACTTCCAAAAAAAAAAAATGAAAAGGCCAAGGCCAGTTCTCAAAGTTTATCCCATGTGACCAAGGAACTCTAAAAGTGACGAATGTCAGCGGCTTTGCAAAAACATCAAGATTCATGAGAAAAGAGGATTAGATGGAGAATTCGGCAGGTAACTGCTTACAGCTAAGTGAAAATGGAATGGAAAAAGGACAAGGGATACAGAAGGACAGGCAGGAAAAGAACTACAACAAATTGAAACGCAACGGCATGATTTTCTGGAAGAGAAAACTCAAAGCCAGGATAAATAACCAAAGATGAGCCAACAGCTAGAAGGCTAGAACTATAAATCCTGGTGTCAAGAAAGCCTACACCCTGCTGGTGCAATGGCTCATGCCTGTAATCCCAGCACTCTGGGAGGCCAGGGCATGAGAATCACTTGAAGCCAGGAATTTGAGACAGTCCAAGCAACACAGGGAGACCTCATCACTACAAAAAGTATAAGTAAATAAAAAAGAAAGTCTACGCCCATACTGAGTTAAAGCTTCCCTCCTGCAATAATATTTATGCTCTGCCTCTCATGTTATGTCATTACTAACACCATGTGACAGAGCTGGACCATGTGGCCAACCTAGTTAGACAGGACTATACCACATCCAAAGCTAAGAATCTGTTATATGGTTAGGATGAAGACAGTGAAGGTTAAGCATGAAGTCTTACCCCACCTAGGGTGCTTACCTCCACACAGTTGTCACAGACACTGCAATGGGAACATCGAGGGGGACGGTAGAAGCGGCAGGTGGCACACCATTTCATGCGCACCTGGATGCCCTTGATCTCCACTGTTTTGTAAAGGGGAGCTCGGAAATCATCTTCCTTGTCCTCATCCTCCTCAGCTGTAGAGAGGAAAAGTCAATTAAAAACAACTATGCCAGAACTGTAGTAAGTGCTAGGGATCCAATGATGTTTAAAATATAGCTTCTGCGTTTGAGGAATTCACATTCTAATGAGTGAAACTAGGGACTAGGAACTATAAGACTGTGAGGTCAGGTTTTTATACAACACTATGGGAACACGGATGAGGAAGCAATTTATTCTGCATTGGGAAGTGAGGTTCAAGATAAAATGACTCAAGAGGTAGCTCTTGTATGCATCTGCTGGTGTTATTTGGCTTAAGTATATGAATATATTTTAAACAAATAGTTTACATATCAAAGCACATACATAATGAGTTTACATAAGAGTTCAGTATCTATATTTATATGAGTGAACTATAGCAATTCAGGAGAGGAACTAACATCAACCTTTTTTTCCAGGCACAAATACTTTGCCCAGCCAACCGTGGTGGCTCATGCCTGTAATCCTAGCACTTTGGGAGGCCAAGAAGGGCGGACTGCCTAAACTCAGGAGTTCAAAACCAGCATGGCCAACATGGTGAAACCTCGTCTCTACTAAAAATACAAAAGTTAGCCGGGTGTGGTGGCGTGCGCCTGTAGTCCCAGCTACTCAGGAGGCTGAGGCAAGAGAATCGCTTGAACCCGGGAGGCGGAGGTTGCAGTGAGCTGAGATCACGCCACTGCACTCCAGCCTGGGCAACAGAGTGAGACTTCATCTTCGTCTTAAAAAAAAAAAGAAAAAAACCAAATCCCTTCCCAAAATGTCTTCCCCTACTCTATGAATTTTCTATATATATACATATTTCAGTATTATTTGTTGCACAAGCATAAATGCCCTTTCTCTCAATTTTCAGCTATCAGAAACCCACCATCCCATTTCAAAACTTAAAAGACATTATTTGCCTTCTCATATACAATCAGCAATTTTTTTGTTTTTTGTTTTGTTTTTTGAGATGGAGTCTTGCTCTGTTGCCCAGGCTGGAATGCAAGGACGTGATCTTGGCTCACTGCAATCTCCCCCTCCCAGGTTCAAGTGATACTTTCGTCTCAGCCTCCCAATAGCTGGAATTACAGGCGCATGCCACCTCGGCGGCTAATTTTTTGTATTTTTAGTAGAGACAGAGTTTTACCGTGTTCCCCAGGCTGGTCTCAAACTCCTGAGCTCAGGCAATCCACCCGCCTCAGCCTCCCAAAGTGCTAGGATTACAGGCATGGGCCACCGCACCCAGAGCAATTTTTATTTTTTATTAACCTAGAAAAAAAAAATGTGGGAAGGAAAAATTAAATAAATGATAGTATGGGATTAAAAATTAAGTTTTCAAATTTTACTGATTTCTTTTCATAGCATTTTTTCATATTTACATGGCAAGAAATGCTAGGTAAAGAACTGTACAGCCGAGTGTGGTGGCTCATGCCTATAATCCCAGCACTTTGGGGGGCCAAGGAGGGCAGATCACTTGAGGCCAGGAGTTCAAGACCAGCCTGGCCAAAATGGTGAAATCCAATCTCTACAAAAAAATATAAAAATTAACCAGGGGTGGTGGCACATGCCTGTAAGCCCAGCTACTTGGGAGGCTGAGGCAGGAGAATGGCTTGAATCTGGGAGGCAAAGGTTGTAGTAAGCCAAGCTCATGCCACTGCACTCCAGCCTGGGTGACAGAGTAAGACATTGTCTTAAAAAAAAAAAAAACCACACACATAAATATATACTGCAGATACATGGTATACATAAATATACACACATATTTTTTAAGTCTTCAACTATTGCGAGGATATATACCACAATAGTAGTTAGCTCTGGTCTGTGAAATTATAGGTAATGTTTTGTCTTTTTTATACTTTGTACATAATGAATGTGCACTACTTATTAAAATCTTTAAATAAAAGATTTTTTCTTTTGGTCAGGCACAGTGGCTCATGCCTGTAATCCCAGCACTTTGGGAGGCCGAGACAGCTGGATCATTTGAGGTCAGGAGTTCCAGAGTAGCTTAGCTAACATGGTGAGACCCCATCTCTACTAAAAATACAAAAATTAGCCGGGCATGGTGGCACGCTCCTGTAATTCCAGCAACTCAGGAGGCTGAGGTAGAGTAATTGCTTGAACCCGAAAGGCAGAGGTTGCAGTGAGCCAAGATGGCACCACTGCACTTCAGCCTGGGCAACAGAGAGAGACTGCGTCTCAAAAAAATATTTTTTTTTTTAAAGGGAAAAAATTCAAATGCTATTTTTCTTTTAAGAGAATCTTGCTGTATCACCCAGGTTGGAGTGCTGTGCTGCAACCACAGCTCACTGAGCCCTGAACTCCTGGGCTCAACTGATCCTCCAACCTCAGCCTCCCAAGTAGCTAGAACTGCAGATGGGCGCCAGCATGCCCAGTTGACATGCTCCTTATTTTGAAACGTCTGATCGTTCTACATCATCATCTACCAGAAATGATCTCTTTGATTACTCTTACAACTTATCACAATGTATTTTTTGTTTGTTTTGAAACGTAGTCTCGCACTATCACTGGAGTGCAGTGGTGCAATCTCAGCTCACAGTAACCTCCGCCTCTAGGCTTCAAGCAATTCTCCTGCCTCAGCCTCCCAAGTAGCTGGGACTATAGGCATGCGCCACCACGCCTAGCTAATTTTATATTTTTAGTAGAGACAGGGTTTCTCCATGTTGGTCAGGCTTGTCTCAAACTCCCGACCTCAGGTGATCCACTCACCTGGGCCTCCCAAAGAGCTGGGATTACAAGCGTGAGACACTGCACCTGGCCCACAGTGTATTTGTTTATAGAGGTGTCTTCCTCTCTTCCTTTCTAGTCTGAGCTATTTGAAAGGAATGACCTTTTTATTTTTTATTTATTTTTCTTGAGATGGAGTTTTGCTCGTCGCCCAGGCTGGAGTGCAACGGGGCGATCTCGGCTCACCACAACCTCCACCTCCCAGGTTCAAGCAATTCTCCTGCCTCAGCCTCCCAAGGAGCTGGGGTTACAGGCATGTGCACCACCATACCTGGCTAATTTCTGTATTTTTAGTAGAGGTGGGGTTTTGCCATGTTGGCCAGGCTGGTCTTGAACTCCTGACCTCAAGTGATCCGCCCCGGGCTCCCAAAGTGCTGGGATTACAAGCATAAGCCACCGCATCTGGCCAGCAATGACCTTCTTAAAAACATCACCCCAAATGACCATCATAGTGCCTTCCATATTACATCAATAAATATTTGATGAATGAATATTAAAGGCTCATTAAAATAGCCTTCCTTGGCTTTAGGGACACAAAGTTCCTTTCCCTCACCCTCACTTCAATCTTTGAAGGGAAGTCACAAACGAAGCACAATGATATAGGCTTTGGAAGCACAATGAGTTTCTTTTTTTCTTTCTTTTTGAGACAGAGTCTTGCTCTGTTGCCCAGGCTGGAGTGCAATGGTGCAATCTCGGCTCACTGCAACCTCCTCCTCCCCCGTTCAAGCGATTCTCCTGCCTCAGCCTCCCAAGTAGCTGGGATCACAGGCACTAGCCACCATGCCGGGCTAATTTTTGTGTTTTTCGGTGGAGACGGGGTTTTACCATGTTGGCCAGGCTGGTCTTGAACTCCTGACCTCAGGTGATCTACCCACCTTGGCCTCTCAAAGTGCTGGGATTAAGATATGAGCCACCACGCCCAGCCCACAGTGAATTTCAGAAACACTTCATCTTACCAGAGTTGCTAGCCCGAAACTACTTGTCTCACTCTTGCAAAATAACCTCACATTTGAGAGGAAAACTACATGTCATCAGTGACAACCTTTGTCAACTTATCTTCTTTCCACCTTTTAGTCCGCTGATGATGGTTCTCTCCCCTCCTATTCCAGAAAGAGCCTACTGCTTCTGCAAGCAGAACCTTCAGATATGTACTGGAAAGCATCTCCTTCCTCTGAAAGTCCAATTTCAATTATCACCTTTCTTCAGTATCAGCTTCTCTCTTCTCTGGTTCCATCTCTTCACGCCACAAACAAGTTAAATTCTTTATCCTAAAAAACCCCCTCCTTCTCCCATACGGTATTACTCCAACTTCTGCCTTCACGGCTTTTCTTTGGACTTTTTTTTTTTTTTTTTGAGACAGAGTTTCGCTCTTGTTGCCTAGGCTGGAGTGCAATGGCGAGATCTCAGCTCCCTGCAACCTCCGCCTCCTGGGTTCAAGCAATTCTCCTGCCTCAGCCTCCCGAGTAGCTGGGATTACAGGCATATGCCACCATGCCCGGCTAATTTTTTGTATTTTTAGTAGAGATGGATTTTCTCCATGTTTGTCAGGCTGGTCTCAAACTCCTGACCTCAGGTGATCTGCCCACCTCAGCCTCCCAAAGTGCTGGGATTATAGGTATGAGCCACTGTGCCTAGCCAGCTTACTTCTTAAGAGAGTAATTTTGGGCCAGGCACAGTGGCTCATGCCTATAATCCCAGCACATTGGGAGGCTGAGGCAGGCGGATCACAAGGTCAGGAGTTCGATACCAGCCTGGCCAATATGGAAACCCCATCTCTACTAAAAATACAAAAATTAGCTGGGCGTGCTGGTGGGAGTCTATAGTCCCAGCTATTCGGGAGGCTGAGGCAGGAGAATTGCTTGAATCCAGGAAGCAGAGGTTATAGTGAGCCGAGATTGTACCACAGCACTCCAGCATGGGCAACAGAGCGAGACCGCGTCTCAAAAAAAAGAAAAAAAGAGTAATTTTGATACTCATTGCCTGTTTTCTCATTTCTCACTCACTGCCTTCCAAACCTATACAACTTAGAAATTTAGCAGTATCAGGCCGGGCGCGGTGGCTCAAGCCTGTAATCCCAGCACTTTGGGAGGCCGAGACGGGCGGATCACGAGGTCAGGAGATCAAGACCATCCTGGCTAACACCGTGAAACCCCGTCTCTACTAAAAATACAAAAAACTAGCCGGGCGAGGTGGCGGGCGCCTGTAGTCCCAGCTACTCCAGAGGCTGAGGCAGGAGAATGGCCTAAACCCAGGAGGCGGAGCTTGCAGTGAGCTGAGATCCGGCCACTGCACTCCAGCCCGGGCTACAGAGCAAGACTCCGTCTCAAAAAAAAAAAAAAAAAAAAAAAAAAAAAGAAATTTAGCAGTATCTCTTCCTCATACACACATGTATCTATTTTTGTTATAATCAATTATTTCAGGCCAGGCGTGGTGGCTCATGCCCATAATCCTAGCACTTTGGGAGGCTGAGGCGAGTGCATTGTTTGTGCCTGGGAGTTTGACACCAGCCTGGGCCACGTGGCGAAACCCCATCTCTACCAAAAATAGGTATAGAAAAATTAGCTGGGTGTGGTGGCCCATGCCTGTAGTCCCATCAACTCCAGAGGCTGAAGTGGGAGGATCACCTGAGCCCAGGGGGTCAAGGCTGCAGTGAGCCGTAAGGACGCCACTGCACTCCATCCTGGGCAACGGAGTGAGACCCTGTCTCAAAAAAAAAAAAAAAACAGGCCGGGCGTGGTGGCTCACGTCTGCAATCCCAGCACTTTGGGAGGCCGAGGCGGGTGGATCACAAGGTCAGGAGATCGACACTATCCTGGTGAACACGGTGAAACCCCGTTTCTACTAAAAATACAAAAAATTAGCTGGGCGTGGTGGCGGGCGCCTGTAGTCCCAGCTACTCGAGAGGCTGAGGCAGGAGAATGGTGTGAACCCGGGAGGCGGAGGTTGCAGTGAGCCGAGATTGCGCCACTGCACTCCAGCCTGGGCGACAGAGTGAGACTTTGTCTCAAAAAAAAAAAAATTATTTCTTAGTTATCAAAGAAAATGGGAAATTTGAGTTTCCATACTACTGGAGCTCTCTAATTTCAATACTGTCAACCATCAGCTACTTGATGAATTTTCCTTAGTTCCCACTTTGTTCTATTTCTCCTCCTACTAACTCTTCTTACTCAATCCTTCCTCTTCCTCCTCCTCTGATCGTTACAGAAATGTCAGTGCTGATCAGGTCTAACCTCAGTTCTTTCATAATCTCACAGTATTTTCTCTGGACAATCTTACTCCTGTTGCTTCAAATATCACATGGATGAAGATTATTAAATCAAGGTCTTCAACACTGACTATTCAATTGCCCTCTGGGTAACTCTACCTGGCTGATTCAAGTATATCAAATTCAACATGTCTAAGAGTATTTATTCTCTGTCTTCCCTCCAAACCCGTTTGACATTCTTATAGCTCATATTTTGGTTTATAAAAATCAGTATTCAACTTATCTTCCAGTTATGAACCTTGAAACTACTCTAGATAATTCCTCCACTTTCTCTCTCCTGCCAAATAAAATCATGAAAAGTCATGAAAAACTGTTGAGTCTACTACTAAAAAATCTGTAAATCCAGCCTTGAATTCAAGTTCTCATCTGGTTTATTTCCATAGCCTCCCAAAAGGTAGCTGTTTTTTTTTTTTTTTTTTTTTTTTTTGAGACAGAGTCTTGCTCTGTCCCCCACACTGGAGTGCAATGGCACGATCTTGGCTCACTGCCACCTCTGCCTCCTGGGTTCAAGCGATTCTCCTGCCTCAGCCTCCTGAGTAGCTGAGACTATAGGCACCCGCCACCATGCCCGGCTAATTTTTGTAATTTTAGTAGAGATGGGGTTTCACCATGTTGGTCAGACTGGTCTCAAACTCCTGACCTCAGGTGATCCGCCCGCCTCGGCCTCCCAAAGTGCTGGGATTACAGGCATAAGCCACTGCGCCTGGCCTATAATTCTTATAAGAATTATTTTTCTAAAAGGAATACTGATGTTAAGTCCTCCAATTAAAGACCTCTTCCTATCCAAAGGAAAAAGTATGATCTATTTAACTTAGTATATAAAGTCCTTGACAATTTGGCTCTGGGTTTACTTCCCATCCCTCTGGTCGCACCATGCATAACATCCTCCTACTAAGTTTGCCATTTCATGGCTATAAGCTTCCGCATGTGCTGTTTCCTCTGCCTAAAAATGCCCTTCCCTCCTATGTTCTACTTGTTAAAGTCCTTCCCACCTATTTTCAGAAGCATTTCCCCAATTTATTTGGGCAAAATATGTTCTCATATTTCTTTGTTCTCAATGTTTTATATTCTCACAGAACCTTGCTCATGCCTCCACTATAGTCTGCATCACACTGTTATAAGTGTCTTAATTCACTGTGGGTATTACTGTACCTAAAAATAGCATCCAACCCATATGCTTTAAATAAATTTCTGCTGAACAAATAACTAAAACTCAAAGATTTGACCCAAAGTGAATCATAGGACTAGAAGTTATGACATATATTCCTGAAGGCCCTGACCTGATTTTCATCATCAGAGGAGGATAAAAGTATCCCCAAATCCCCGGACTTTAAGGCCCAAGATCAACAGCGTATGCCCAAATCATTATTTTTCATATCCCAAAATCCCAGGACTCTTAAGGCCCAAGATCAACTGCGTAGGGCCAAATCATTATTTTTCAAAGGCAGTGTAAGGTGCTTCTAAGACAGAAGCAGATCTTACCTCGAGGGAAAATCCCTGGGTCCATGAAGGTGGCCATGCTGAAGTTGGCCAACACAAAGAGAAACATAATTGCATTGTAGATGGGCACTGCAGGTGACACATACAGGCTTAGTCCTGGACACCTGCACAGACAATAAAGAAAATGAGGGGTTGCCTCTAATATTTTGGACACGAACCATACATACAAAAATCAGTAAAGACTTAGCCCCCTACCTATAGATAAATCTTGTGTGGTTTACGCTTGCCACCCCAAACTATTATCTTTATCTTTCCCACCAAGTGAGTCTAGCTTCCTATGGGAACTGCTCACTTTAGATAAAAGTACAAGACTCAGAATCTCTCCCATCTTAACCCCTTGCACTAAAGTCTTTGTGCTTCAGATTCATTCTTACCCTGTGGATCTTGCCACATGTTTTGAGATCTGTCCTTATCTCCTTTCTAACCAGACATGAGAACTAGGTACTATGTAACTGATACCAGCTACACTCCCTTCTCTGGAGCAGCCTGAGGTTTCGCGATCCCAGCTATGTCCCACTGACCTGCACATTGGCCCAAAGCATGGGATACCACCTACCTCTCTAGCCCCCGCTCCCCCTTGCCAGGTGACTCTGAACCACTTAAGTGCCTAAAGTTTCTTCATTGTATTGGATATGCCTGAGAGTTTATTCAACTAGAGGGCAGTTCCTAAGGTTGGGAAATTCTTTTAAAACACACAGATGAGAATGGATATCAAGACACAGAAGTAAACTCTTTGATGTCTAAAAATGAAGCAGGAATGGGGGAGGATAGAGACTATCAGACCAAAGAAGTCCTCAATTTTGTAGGAAAAAGAAACTATCCAAACATACCCAGTATTCCACAGCAATCAACTCAAGAGACATGCTTCAAGGTAACTTTTCTTGACCAAAAAACAATTCTCTAGTCCAGAATTAAACTCAGTTTCTTTCAGGATATGAATCTACATAGGAATGCTTCAAGAGCTCTTCCTTTCTCTGCTGATTTCCTGGGAGCTGGAAGTTTTGGAAAAACATGATGTGCTGCTTGTTTTGTCAGTAGTATCAAACACTCTCGTCACAGCTCAGGGAGAACTTCCCACTATCAAGACAGTGGCTAAATACTCTAATCTACTTTGTGGCTGAGAACTTAATCTCCAGAATGAGGACAGCATCTGTCCTTGTCCCCTTTATCTGGACCAGTCAAAGGAAAGGAAGAACTCACTGAAGGAAAGGAAGAAGAGGACAGGAGGACAAGACAGCATATGATTCCAGAGAAATAATCCACAGCAGTCCTGGATTCTGTGAAGAAAAGATATCTGCACCCACCAAAACAAAAGCACAGCCCTGACACTGACTCAGAGCAGTTCGGAGGAACTCAGTTCCTTAACGAGATATAAGTAAACTAAAGATAAGAGACAAAACTGTCACAAAGCATCTCACAAATCTTTACCACCACCATCTATTTATTCAAATTCCATTCAGCCATTCATTTAAAAAAGTTTTTAATATTTATTATATGCCAGGCTTTTTAGATAGTAAATTTCAATTAGCTGTTTGGTTCTCTTGATGTGTCAGTACACAGTTAGAAGACAAAATAATGAAGCTGGAGCGAGGGCCTCAATTATAGGGACTAAACAGACCTTCAGTCACAGTTCTATACTATCCTCAAAGAAAGCCCCCCATGGAAGCTTCTTCCTCTATGAGTTCTTTGGTTCAGAAAAGATATCTCCATACATTGGCAGGGTTTGGAGTGGAATATAAGCAAAAAGAAGAGTTCCTGCACTGCCTCACCCCAAAGCCTGATATCCTAGGTTCCTTAAGAGGGAGGGAGAGAAACTGAAAACCAGTCATCCAGGTCAGAGCCCCTCCCTAGTACTAAGTTGTCACTTCAATTTCCGCCTGGGGAAGAGGAGAAAGGGTGACTCACTTGACTCCTACTGCCTGGGAAGATAATTAGAAGGGAAAAAGAAATTAAATCCTCAGAACATTGAGGTGCCCATGATTTAAAAGTCTCATTCCTACAACTGGCCACTGTGGCCTCTTGAGCTTCTGAAAGAAATAATCACCTTAGTTTCCATCCCTGAGGGAAACTAACGAGAATAAGAACAAGATATGAAACCATTTGCAGGCTCATGTCAACCTTTCTGACTCAACTCTTTCTTCAGTTTTGTTTTTTGAGACAGGGTCTCGCTCTCTTGCCCAGGCTGGAGTGCAGTGGCAAGATCACAGCCCACTGCAGCCTCAAACTCCTGAGCTCAAGTGATCCTCGACCCCAGCCTCCTGAGGAGCTGGGACTACAGATGCACACCACCACGCCCGGCTAAATTTTTTGTAGAAACAGGGTTTCACCATGTTTCCCAGGCTGGTCTCAACTACCGAGCTCAAAGCGATCTGCCCGCCTCGGCCTCCCAAAGTGCTGGGATTACAGACATGAGCCACCATGCCCAGCCAGTTTCATTTTTAAGCAAAGCAACTCAATTTCTTACCCCTGGATGATGAACTTTACCCCTACAACCTTCTGGATATCAACTTGTTCCAGATAAAGTGTGTAATCCTGGAATGGAATTCCAGTATCTGTTGCCAAAATGAAGTCTGCCCCCACAGTGCCAGAATCTAGAAATGATGCAAATAACAACTTCATGGGCAATATTTGCTCCTAGATTCACAGAACCATTGCTTCCAATCAGCACTGTAAGGAACACCCCACCAAGTAGAGGCATGTGTGAGCAGAGCCTGTTCTTGCCATATCCCAAATTCTGCTTGATTTAAGGAGAGGCTTTCCGTTGCTACGGTACTTTGCCAGATTCCTAGGTGACCACCCCAAGTGGCCTGTCTGAATCTGTTGCCTTTGATGGAAGATGAGGCCAGAGCTCAGAACAGGAGTTGTTGGGGCTCGTCCTTAGACTATGGCAATAATCACAAAGCTCTAAAGCCTAGGGAGTGGCCACAGCCCAGAAGGCTGGCTGACTCATTGACAGGACTACCAGACCTATACCATCTCAGGTAGAACAGGTTCTTCTGCCTATCCATTCAGCACTCCTATTTTCAAGGCCAAACAAAATTGGGAGAATGGGGCCAGGCACAGTGGCTCACGCCTGTAATCCCAGCACTTTGGGATGCCAAGGCAGGTGGATCACCTGAGGTCAGGAGTTCGAGACCAGCCTGGCCAACGTGGTAAAACCCCGTCTCTACTAAAAATACAAAAATTATCCGGGCATGGTGGTGAGCACCAGTAATCCCAGCTACTCAGGTGGCTGAGGCAAGAGGATAGCTTGAACCCGGGGGGCAGAGGTTGCAGTGAGCCGAGATCGCACCACTTCACTCCAGCCTGGGCATACGAGTGAAACTCCATCTCAAAATAAATATATAAAACAAAATAAAAATAAAATTGGGAGAATGGATTCCAATATCCACACTCCTGAAACCCTGTTTCCTAGCACTCCCTAAGCATCCTATTACAAAAAAATGGTTAAGTTCTTAGAAAGAAACACAAAGTAGGAGTCAGGAATCTTTGGATTTTAATCCTGCCTCAATCAATACTTTGCTATGCAAGGCCTTAGGTAATCCACATGAAACTCTCCACCTTGTTACTTCAGCTACATAGTACAAATATGAGAATGAAGGAGAAAGATCTTCACTCAAAATGTATTAGAATTCATTTTTTTTGAGACAGGGTCTTGCTCTGTCACCCACGCTGAAGTGCAGTGGTGTGATCTTGGCTCACTGAAATCGCCCCCCAGACTCAAGCAACCCTCCTGCCTCACCCTCCCAAGTAGCTGGGACTACAGGTACATGCCACATGCCACCATGACCAGCTGACTTTGCTTGTTTTTTGTAGAGACAGGTCTCACTATGTTGGCCCGGCTGGTCTCAAACTCCTGGGCTCAGCAATCCTCCCACCCCTGCCTCCCAAAGTACTGGGATTACAGGTGTAAGCCACTGCTCCCAGTCTCTAGAATTCTTTTTTTTTTTTTTTTGAGATGGAGTCTCACTCTGTCACTCAGACTGGAGTGCAGTGGCACAGTCTCGGCTCACTGCAAGTTCCGCCTCCTGGGTTCATGCCATTCTCCAGTCTCAGCCTCCCGATTAGCTGGAACTACAGGTGCCCACCACCATGTCCGGCTAATTTTTTTGTATTTTTAGTAGAGATGGGGTTTCACCGTGTTAGCCAGGGTGGTCTTGATCTCCTGACCCCGTGATTCACCCGTCTCGGCCTCCCAAAGTGCTAGAATTCTTTTTAAACTAGCTGGCTTGATACTGAGCATTCAGTGGACAGAAGACAAAAGAAAACATTATTAACTATCACCATCATTACCATCAGCATCAGTTATTCCAGCTCTACCTTCCCCTATCTGAAATACTAGGGATTCAAGGACACTTAAAACAGAGACACTAAGCTCCTAAAGAATAGGTCTATGCATTCCACTCATGCCCAGCATATTGCTTGAGCATATGACTAGTGTTCCCTGTTGATGAGAGAAGGCTGAAATGAATGTTCCACTTCCTGCCCATGGGGATCCTCATTTAGAAATGCTTTCCTCAAGATTCTATGAGAAAACAATTTCTCCCTTTACAGGTAGGCAATCCAGTTTCTCTGAAAACACCTGATTTGTGGTACCTCTGTAACCCAGACTTTCAACCAGCTGAATGTGAGACGTAGGACCTGGGCACTTATTCCTGGATAAGAAAACAATGTGAGAAGGAAAAGGAACAACCACTGCTCCATTAATGTGCTAAATCACAAGGCTGCTCCCACTCAAATCAAGTGCTAATACCTCTGCAGGTTGGGGGGCGGGCAGAGAGAAATCCATGGAGGTTGGCCAACTTCCTGTGGGTAAAAGGGTTGGAAGAGGACTGAGGCAGAAACTGAAAAGCCACAAGCTATATCATAGATGGGAGCCTGAGAAGACCATCATGGATTTCCAGACAATTCTGACTTTATCCTTCCCTTAGAAGATCACTTGAAGTGGCCAGGCGCAGTGGATCACGACTGTAATCCCAGCACTCTGAGAGGCCGAGGTTGGTGGATCACCTGAAGTCAGGAGTTTGAGGCCAGCCTGGCCATTATGGTGAAACCCCATCTCTACTAAAAATACAAAAATTAGCTGGGCGTAGTGGCAGGCGCCTGTAATTCCAGCTACTCAGGAGGTTGGGGTAGGAGAATCGCTTGAACCCAGGAGGCGGAGGTTGCAGTGAGCCAAGATCACACTACCATACTCCAGCCTGGGTGACAGAGTAAGACTCAATCTCAAAAAAAAAAAAATCACGTGAAGCAGAGATCTTATCCCTGCCCCCTCCCCACCAGCTTTAGAAATGGATAAAATAAGACCTTAAATGGACTAATTCACAGTTTGATAAGACTTTAAACAAGATACAATTCAAAGTGATTCCAAATGGTGTTACCAGGAGCACCAGAAGGTCTCAGGGGATCCTACAGGGTAAAGAGGCGATACCAAGGGGCTGGGCCTCTACATGCCAGCCTTACTTGAACCAGAGCAGCCCTACTTTTTATGGGTTTTTTTTTTGGTACATAAGATTTAATTTGAAAAAGGGTCATGTTGCTTAAACAAACTGCTGTAGGTCAACGTTCTCCTTACAGACAGGAAAAACTTAGGTCCACAAAGGTTAATAGACTTTACCAGAATCAATCTCCTAACCTCCCCCAAAGAGTGCTTATCCCACTTACCTAGCACTGCCCCTCTGCCAGTCAAAAAAGGAGATTAAACTAAGATAGATAAGCATCGAAGTAGTTATCCTAAATGAAGTCTAGCAACTAACTGGGAGGTAGAAGGTTACTTCAGCAGACACTCTGCCTCTCAAATAGTGAAAACGGAAAAGAATTAAGACAGGATCCACACCATTCCTTAGTTTTAGTGCTGGACAAATTCAGGGAATGAGAGGGATTAGGGTTCCAGGAGGAAGGCCTCAATTGTTCTGTTCAAGATTCTCTAGGGCAGAAGATCACTATTTCTTTGATGCAAACTCAACTGGTAATTTCTGCTTATAGCTTTCCCTAACTTAAAGAAACATGGAAGGTAAATTGTTCCTAATTAGTCGAAGCCTACATGCCTCCACTAATTATGTCTGTTACCTGAAAGGGACTCTCCCTCCTACTCACAGTCCTCTAGATCCCAAAGTAATTCTCACCTGGGGCTTCTAATAATGTAGCTAGTTGTAGCCTAGTGAAGAGAATAGGAGGATGATAGAGTAGTTACAGATTTACAGCCCCACACAGGAGCTAGTTCAGAGAGCTTTCCTCTTGCCTCTCCATTTGAAACCCTGAACTCTTTTTTAGGTTGTGTATGGTTTTAAACAGGGGATTCTCCAAGGAACTGAACCTCAAAAGAGGTAGAATACATGATAGGATAGTTTTTAAGAACAGTGGTGCCTCGGCCCAGATATACGCTTATAGAGGAAATACTCTAGTCAGATGGAGAAGAGATGAGAATTTCAGAATTACCAGAGCTAGGTGCTAGAGTAAGATAAACAGTGTTTATGCCCCCACAAGGTGAACAGGGGAGATGCATAGGAAAAGAGGGAACCCAGAAATTGGTTCTGTGGAAACTAACGCCAGGGGGAAGGAACTCCAGCTATGACTTGGGGTTCTTCTAACTTTGGATGAGAGGCAATAATTCCAAATAGGGTCAATATTGTCCTCCAAAATCCTCTTTCCTAGAGTTAAGAGACCATGGAATAAGGAGGGTTCCTACTTTACTGGCACCAGGGAATGGGAAAGTAGGTTAAACAGCTTCAACTATCAGCTGAGAAAATGCCTATGTCAGGACAACTCTTTGTAGGCAAACTGGTATAACCAGTCAAACACTTCAATGGTTCCAGATTAGCAAATTAAAAACAAGGATTCTGCTTGCCCTATCTCAAGAAGAGGGAGTTTGAAAGACAGAAATCACTTAGTCCCCTCAATTTCCTTCTCCGAAGGCTCTGTCTCTTAAAGGAAAATAGACCCTCCCCAGTTGAGCAGAGCTAAGGGTATCAAAACTGGTCTTGTACATCCCCTTCTTGACCCAGAATCAAAATTGCTACAAGGATACTAAGATATAATATAAATGTCCCTTTGTTAAAATTTTGATTCTACTTACTGGCCATATTAGCAAAAACCAAAACAAGTTCTGACACCAAAGACTCACCCGTTTCTGGTAGTAAATACATGAAGAAGGACAGAACACTGAACATGTTGAGTTTAAGCAAGAGAAAAAGATTATGAAGAAAATATTAAGTCAGAGAAGAGCAGTACTGTCTCTAGATCCTTGAGAGCCTCCAGCAGGTATGCTCAGGCTCAGAGCTGGGGGCCAAAAAATCTACAATTTCTCCGCTTCAGAGGAGGTGAGAAGTAGGATGGTGTTCATGCCTTAGATAGTGATTCTTTCCCTCCTTGTTTAAAAACTAGAAAAATATATCAGTATTACTTTGCTGACTCTTTAGACAATGTGACTCACATTTTTCAGAATATCTTTTGGCTTCTAAAGCTCAATATGGGGGGTTTTCCTTCCCTTCTACCTCAGATTTAACTTCTGTGTATAACTGCCTCCACCCCAACAATCTCTACTTCAATGAGCCCAAGTGTTTTTATTCCCTACCACTTCAATTCACTTTCTTCCTCTTTCCAGCAACCTTATGTTGCCCTAAATGGCACTTCTCAACTAGGTTTGAGCCTGAACCATGAAAGTAACTTCCCAGAAGATCCAGCATGCTCTGACGATTCCAAGAGCTGCAACTAGAGCGCTAAATCAATGACTCAACAGTATAGGCTCAGAAGCCTGGTGCATGTTAATTTATAAACAGGTAACAGCAAGGATGCTTTCCAGATGGTCAAGAGCTTAAAAAAAAAAAAAAAAAAAAACTGAGGAAAAAGGGAAGGGTAAATCACTCAGTCTCTTCCAATAACAAGTAAATGAACAAAGTCTGAAGATCAAAGTGAGAATGATGCAGATCCTAGATCCTAAATGGGAAATTTTTTCATACCAACTGCTTTTCCCAACAGAACCAAGTAATGGGAGAATTACTGTCATTCCCTCAGCAGAAACTAACATAAAGGGACTCTTTTTGGACTCTCTTCCCAAATACAACTTACCCTTTCCTTTCTCAGTGGCCTTCACTTCTCCAGGCTTCTGCTCTTAAGAGTACAAAGAAAATCATCTGGGTAACACTAAAAGCCAAAACTGTCTCATTGGTATATCTTATAAATCAATTCTGAAATTTTCCAGTACTCTCAGTTTCCACAATCTCAAACCTAAGCTTCAGACATCCTGGAAAAAAGCCATTAGCATTTAAAAAGCCTTTAGTCAACCCAGCACGGTGGTTCACACCGAGGTGGACAGATCACTTGAGGTCAGGAGTTTGAAACCAGCCTGGCCAATATGGTGAAACCCCATCTCTACTGAAAATACAAAAATTAGCGCAGCATGGTGGTGGGCACTTTTAATCCCAGGTATTCAGGAGGCTGAGGCAGGAGAATCGCTCGAACTCGGGAGGCGGAGGTCGCAGTGAGCTGAGACCACGCCACTGCACTCCAGCCTGAGTGACAGAGCGATGCTGTCTCAAAAAAAAAAAAAAAAGCCTTTAGTCTAGTCTAGTTCTCTTTCTCATAGAATTGACTGCTTAAACTGCTTTAAGCCTCTCTGGTGGTTTCCTCCCACTTCCTTCCTAGTTTAGGATCATCTAATGATGGAGCCGGGTAGAAAAATATGAAGACATCTATGATTCCAAAATAAAGGAGGAAAGGGTAGGTAGAAGATTCAGCAGAATTTCAGTAAAATGTATAACAAGGCTGAAAGGACAGGCTTTTTCTCACTTTTCTTACATATCTCTGGGATTTGGATTTACCTGTACCAGACACTGAGCCATCTCAGTCACTTGGCTTTGCAAAACTCAAGAGAAAGCATACCTCCTCACTTCCCATGGAGTATCCACCCACCCAAACATCCCTGCTGGGAGAAAACTCACGTAAAGGCAAAGAAGAGTGTCGTAGCTCCCACTAGGAAGATGGCGGCTGCAGAGACCGGGACATACTTGCTGGGTTTGAATCTCTTTCCAGACTCTGCGGGCATGTTGGAGCTCTGATGGGAAATCTGCCCTGCCGCATAGCCCAGGCCCACACAGCGGCAGAACAGACAAGAAAATGGGAGGAGGGAAGCAACAGAAAGGAGTACAAAAGGAAACCAGGGAAACAGAAAACTTTATCACCCTTCCCCCTCCCAAATAAAGCCAAAGGTCAAAAGATCTCAAATGAAGGAAAGCACATGGGAGGGGGAAAGGTGATTCCAAATGATGAATAACCACCTCTCCAGAACAAGGCAGAAGGGAAGATTAAGAAACACAACTTGTACAGTTTAAAAATTGGAGACAAACAGTAGGCTGTACACATGCAAATGGTTGCAGGCGGAAAACATGGACAGTCAGACAGATCAAGATACAGCTCATGGATGGAGGCAGGTCTTCAAAAGAAGGGGAGAATATCAGGGTATGGCAAAAAAAACTTTGGGCAAAGAAAAATTCTTCTGAGGAGATACTATAGTACCTCCACAACTACAGTTCCATAAAATGTGAGCTGCACCTAAAAGAGGCGTGCCCTGTGTTTCTATTTCAATCCAAGAAGGAACCTGAGGCCCCTTCCACCTTTTAAAGAGGAGTTGTGTTTACTGCAGTCTTTGTCTCTTTTAGGTAGTCTTCTCAATGCCACCACTCCCACACCCTGACTTCACCAGGGCTTGTAGTCTGGCAATGGTGGTTTATTTCTCTCTTAATGGCTAAAGCTGGATAACAACTGTTGTAAGTTTGAGTTGTAAATCCTTTTCTTTGAAGGGGAAGGAAAACAGGGCAAGCTTGTCTGTCTTCAATCTCTTGTAATTCTCAAGCCCTTTAAGCGCTCTGTTTCCTACAGAGTTCATGTAAAACTAAAGGGAAACTTAAAATCCTTGAAGCCATGTTCTTCCCAATAGGCAGAATAAGATGAAGAAATCAATTCCACTTGATGACACTTAAAAAGTTTACTGTGGATGAAAACGAAGTTCCAAAGATGTCCCTGTTTCCAGACTAGTCAATGTCTCTTATCTTTCTTCAGTCTTCAGCTTTCCAGATGCAGAGTTCAACCGGGTTATTGTGCCTCACCTGGAGAAAAACAAGTATCTTTATCAGAGAATTCTTTCAGGGTATTTCTTAGACACCAAGGCTAAAATTCCACAGGCTGCTGTTAAAAAGTACTTTCTGAAAGAAAGACTGTTTTCCATTTCACTTACAAGTATGTGGGTAAGAAAGGACTCTGAATTGGGAGGAAAACTGATTCAGAATCCTTTGCTCTGTTCAGACTGGAAGGAGAACATGGCTTAATCTGGTCAAAGGTCATCAAAGGACTAGTTCTTGTAATGGGCCCATCTCACCTGACAGAGATGGTAGTAACAAATACCAAGAATATTAAAACCACAAACAAGGGCACAGCAGTGAAGGGCAGTCCTAGAACAAAGATTTCTCTTTGGACAAGAAGAATGTTTATTGCTATAGTGAAAAAAGAAAAAATTAACCTCAAAATTAGGAAAGCAAGTCTCATTTTCTTTCTCTGTGTGTTTCTCTTGCTCCTCTATGCTTTTTAGTTACAATCCTGAAGAGGCAGAGGCTGATTTTTGGTCTTCTGGAATCACCCATTAGAACACTGGGTAAGAAATGTTCTTGCATAGAAAGGCATGATGCCCTCTATGAGAAACTGAATAAAGCATAGGGTTGGTCCTTTTTTCCCAATTCAACAGTTTATTATTCCTATATTGGCCTAAGGTAATTGAGCCCCACCTGCCCAATATGATTAAGAATAACAATGACTTCTGTTGATGACAGTAACAAACTAACACCAGCATCTTAGGATTTTATAAGATGCTTTTCATCTGGTGATCTCAAAGCACTTTACTCACATTATCTGGTGACGCAGTCCCTTATCCACTCTTTAAAATTGAAGGCTACAGAATGCCTGAGGACATTCCACTGAATCACTTGAGGTTCAGAACCCAAGAGGTCACATGCCCCTTTGGTGACACAAACCCTTTCTACCTTTTCATCCACTACCTGCCCAGCGATGATAACTTGGAATCTGCAAGCCAAAAATTTTAAGTTAGAATTTTAAAAGTAGTTTTATTCCCTTCTCTACTAAAAATACAAAAATTAGCCAGGCAGGCGCCTGTAGTCCCAGCTTACTCAGGAGGCTGAGGCAGGAGAATCACCTGAACCCAGGAGGCAGAGGTTGCAGTGAGCCACTGCACTCCAGCCTGGGCGACACAGCAAGACTGTGTCTCAAAAAAGAAAAAAAGAAAAGAAAAAAAAAAATTCAGAAGATTCAGATAACAAAATATAAATGTGTCCTATAATTTACCGCTTCCTCTCTCACCTGTGGCATGGAAAGCAAAGGTGCCTTCCCTTATGATTCATTTCTTTCTTTAAAATGTGAGTTTCAGAGGGCCAAACAGCAGTATTAGAATACAGTGAGCGCCCAGAAATTCTAAGAAATTGTTATAGTCCTAGAAAACATAAATCCTCTCTAGTCCCTGATTTAATGATTATTTAACTCTCAGTTTCCTACAGGAATCAAAGCCTAACATTTGGAATGTAGGCCTCGGTAACTTTGTTAACAAAAGCAAATTCTTGGTTTGTAGACAATCTGTACTTTGTTTTTTTTAAACAGTTTCCCTCTGTCACCCAGGCTGAAGTGCATGTCACTGCAACCTCCACCTCCCCGATTCAAGCAATTCTCCTGCCTTGGCCTCCCGAGCAGTTGGGATTACAGGAGGGCACCACGACGCCCAGCTAATTTTGTATTTTTAGTAGAGATGGGGTTTCACCATGTTGCCCAGGCTGGTCTCGAACTCCTGACCTCCAGGTGATCTGCCCACTCACCCAAAGTGCTGGGATTACAGGTGTGAGCAACCCTGCCCAGCCAATATGTACTATTAAAGAAACTTTTCCCTCAAAATCCCAAAGACTAGAAAAGATGGAAAATTACACTAAATTTTATCTAGAGTAGAATATCATTTAGATACTATATATTATTTCATATATTTTCCACAGGAAAAAAGTCACATGGACTAATACTGACATAGCAATACAGAGTCATGAAAGGCCATGCAATTTTGGGAGTATAATACTGGGAATACAAAAGAGATCCACATCTGAGATGCTTGGGGGGGCTACACAATAGAAGGGAAACCATAAAACCTAAGAATTTACTGCGTATAAATAAAGATGAACCAATTCTTAGCAGAAGGATATGCTGCAGATAGTAGGATGAAACCACAAGGGTGAGCGTGGTTCATCAGAGTCAAGAGTCCGAATCCATACTAGTATCAAAAAAGTAAACAAGAATATGTATGCCGGCCAGGCGCGGTGGCTCATGCCTGTAATCCCAGCACTTTGGGAGGCTGAGGCGGGCAGATCATTTGAGGTCAGGAGTTCGAGACCAGCCTGGCCAACATGCCAAAACCCTGTCTCTACTAAAAATACAAACAAATGAGCAGGGCGTGATGGCGCACGCCTGAAATCCCAGCTACTAGGGAGGCTGAGGCACAAGAATCGCTTGAACCCGGGAGGTGGAGTGAGCCAAGAACGCAGCCACTGCACTCCAGCTTGGGCGACAGAGCCAGACTCCGTCTCAGAAAAAAAAAAATAATAATAATATGTATGCCATATTGAGGCACAGAGTAAACTATGAAATGGAAATATGTATATGTAAAACAATACAGGATATGTGGTTTGAAGGCTTTAATAAGGTTTAATACAGGTATTTCCTTAAACAGGTGGATACCAGCAGTACCAAGGACAACACAACTATTTTTTGTTGAAATAAGTGGTGTAACAGTAATAGAGTAAATCTAAATACACAGTAATGGAGGTACCATGGAATAATTCACATGTCAAGGTATGGGAGAAAGAGCCAAGAAGTTTAATGTGGGTGTTATCATTATATACCGAGATCGTAAAATACATGGCAATATAATTTTGTAAACATTAAGTTTATAGAAAGGGTGATAATGAGCATTCTGAAGATATTTGATCCAGGACAGAGGAATACTGAGATAAAAGGATGATATGAAAATGTTAGATCAACTTGCTCAAGATGGCATTAACCAGGAAGTGAAGAATCCAAGGCAGAAAAATAGTCTAGAGTATAACATATATGTGACCCTACAACTGCCTTCATAACTTTTAGCAACTTTCTTACTTCTTATTTCAGTGTTTCATTTGGCCAAGTGGGTAAAACACTTTCCACCTCCCTGCCCCAAAAAGAAATTTACATAGGTAAAATATTGACAAACGCATTCGAGTTCCACTTTAAAAAGTACAAAGTACTAAAAGCATGGAGCACTCGGCTGGTGGCGGCAGGAGGAGGACGCGGACGGGTGAGAGAGAACAGGTAACAGAATGAAGCTTGAGCCAAAATAAGTATCAGCAGAGTGGAGCGAGGGAATCGAACCGCAGAGCGGTAAAAGGGAAACAGCCCCCGGTCCCCACCACCGGACGGGGGCAAAGAGAATCACCCGTTCGGGCAGGACTGACGACCGCTGAAACCGAGGAGAAGGAATCCACGGCGGCCAGGCCCACCGAGGTTGAGAGAGCGGGCAGCGGGGACCGCAGAGCCCGAGGGCGCAGGGCCGGGGGCGGAAGGGGCGGCGGCTGGGCGCCAGGCACCGGGGACCGTGGTCTCGAGCTGAGTGGCCGGCTCTAACCCGTTCCGAGCCCTGGTGGCCGTAGATCCCCGGCCTCTACTCGTCGTCCGTTTCCAGGGCCCACGGGTCCCGCCGCGGTTGGAAGACCCGGCCCGGAGGAGAAATGGGGCCTTAACCCCCTCCCCGTCGTCGGTCCCCCTTCCCTAGAGGTCACCCTCCCCTCCCACCTCACTGGTCCGGCACTTCCGGTTCCGCAGGCACCGGTGTCCTCGGCACTCACCCCCGAGCCCGGTGCTCGTCACCACCACCGTCGTTGTCACCGCCGCCTCCCGGCAGTGCCGTCCTGCCTCAGAGAAGCAGCGCGCGGCCCCCGCACGCTCCACGCCCGCCCCGCTGCCGCGCGCTCCCGCCAGGCGACGCTCGACTCGGAGCCGGCGCGCGGCCGTTGCCCTCAGTGCCGGGTCTCGAACCCTTCCAGCGTTCCCATTGGTTCCCTGGTCCGGACTCGCGCGACGTCTCGCGCGGCGCACGTTTGTCTCATTCATGCGGCTCGCGCTGCCGCGCCCACCCCCGCTCACTCTCCCATTCACCCATATCCCCCACCCCGACTCCGATCTGGGGCGTGCGCGCGAACCCTGGCGACCGGGGCGACCTCGCGTTCTGATTGGCTGCAGCAACACAGCGTCGTACGCACTCGAGGAGACGAGAGCGCGCACGTAAGGCCGTGGGGTTGCGGGGACGACTAAGAGACAGGGATTGGCCTAATGCACAGGAGTCAGGAATGAGGAAATGGCCAGGCGAGTCTTCCCTTCTCCTGCGTCCTGTTGTATTCCCACTGAATCCAAGCAAAAACTCTCGGAAAGAAGAAAAGAATTATGTGTGTGTACTGGAAGTACTCAAAAGCAAGCAGCCACCTTCTCGAATTCAGCAACCCCTCTCCCAGTGAGGTGGTACAGTCCAGACAGGCTTCTAGCGCAGCCAATTACTGACGGAGTTTCGCCGCTTCCTGCTTCAGCCCCTTCGCGGCGGATTGGCCAACCATTTGGCGACTAGGCCTGCCTTTTCTCCTTCCCACCTCCTTTTTTTTTTTTTTTTTTCCAGACGGCGAAAACTTTATTTAAAACAATCTTGCTGGAGAAATCTTCAGTCCGGCGAGGTCGCTGGTCCAGGCAGAATCCAGGATGATGGAATGCTCTGGGCTTTGGTCCCACATGAAGGGGACGCCCGGACTTGAAGAGCCATTGTAGGGCGAGTCTCCTGCCAAGGGCCGGGGAGGGAGATAAAGAAGAGCAGGCGCCAGCCTTGGAGCCGTAGCGCTAACCGTGAGAGGGAAGCCTAAGGAGCGCGCGACCTGAGGCGGTGGCAGCACGCTCCCGCACCCGGCGTGCGAGCCGGGAGGTGAACTCTCTGGATTCCATTAGTTTCCCACTGCCACAGGTGGAGTGGGCGCCCGCATCCCTCACCTCACCCAATCCGAGAATACAAAGCTGGAAGCAAAAGGTTCTCTAGGTCCCTGGCGAGCTCACTCTGCATAGGTCACAGTGCTACGCTTTGCCCTGATTAGCCCAAGACAGCTGTGAACCCAATAGCAATGCCACGTGTTCTCTCCCCGTTCAGTTCGAGGCTGTTTCTTTTTTGGAAAGCAACTCTGGCTATTACATAATGGCCCCTCAGAAAGGTGTTTCACGAGCCACTTCCCTGAAGCCGAGGCCCCTCACCTGTCTGTAAAATCCTGCCTGTCCTCGGGTTTGGTCTCAAATGTTGCTGGCTTTACTGTGGTTCTGACACTTTAGTATTAGGCAGCAAGGTAAAGGAGAACTACCTTCTCCTGTTTTCTGGAGTCTAGTTCCTTCTCTGACATGGTATATATTATCAATTCTAGTTTATTCTTGTTAACAGCGTCAAACCAGCATTTATTGCAACACACTTGAGAGTTCTTTATAACGACTTTGTATTTTTAAAACTCTTTAGACCTGGCCTGGCGTGGTGGTTCACGCCTGTAATCCCAGCACTTTGGGAGGCCACGGCGGGCGGATCACGAGGTCAGGAGTTCGAGACCACCCTGGCCAACATAGTGAAACTCCGTCTCTACTAAAAATACAAAAATCAGTCGGGCATGGTGGGGGGCGCCTGTAATCCTAGCTACTCGGTAGGCTGAGGCAGGAGAATTGCTTGAACCCAGGAGACAGAGGTTGCAGTGAACCGAGATCAGACAACTTCACTCCAGCCTGGGACACAGCAAGACTCCGTCTTAAAACAAAACAAAACAAAACAAAAACCTCTTCAGATCATATGAAAGGTAAATTTAAGGCATTATTGAAGATACAATATTGGTATTTCATATTTGATTTTTTGAGAGGGAGTCTCACGCCGTCACCCAGGCTGGAGTGCAGTGGCACGATCTCAGCTCATGGCAACCTCCTCCTCCCTGGTTCAAGCAATTCTCATGTCTCAGCCTCCCGAGTAGCTGGGATCACAGGTATGCGCCACCACACCCAGCTAATTTTTCTATTTTTAGTAGAGATGGGGTTTCACCATGTTGGCCAGGCTGGTCCAGAACTCCTGACCTCAAATGATCCTCCCACTTTGGCCTCCCAAAGTGTTGGGATTACAGGCGTGAGCCCGGGTGCCTAACCTGATATTGGTATTTTCTACCTGTAAGCCATGTTTCTTTAAGTCAGCTTTCATTTTTCTGTTGCATATTTTTCTTGGATTTTTAGACTTCCTGATTTCCTCCACTTCACAAATTAGGCATTTTTACTTTCAGCTTCCTAAGAACTTGTAAATAGTGGTGTCTCTTGGCTAGACAGTGCTAAATGGAAAAAAAAAAAAAAAATCAGTCTTCCACCATCCAACTGAACTCAACTCCCCTGGGATACTAGCTTGGATTGGCAAGCTTTCTTAGGTGGATGAGCACTAACAGAGGTATAATCACTATCCCAAAGTTGAAAGACCGAGATTCCACTTGTCCAGTTTTCCTTGGGATCACTCAAGGTATTTCTTGGAAAGAACGTTTAATAGAAGAACGTAAAGTTGAAAGTGCCAGCTACTTCTGAAAAGTATCCAGAGTAAAATCTAGGCTAAAACAGTGGGATATCCAGACCACTCAAACTTCAAATTACTTTAATATGTTTATCGATTAATACCTTACAGGTTTTTGTTTTTCTGAGACAGGGTCTGGCTCTGTCACCCAGCTGGAGTGCAGTGGAGCTATCTCAGCTGACTACAACCTCCCCCTTCCATTCTCAAACAATCCTCCCACCTCAGCTTCCTGAGTAGCTGTGCCACCATGCTTGGCTAATTTTTTAAGATTTTTGTATAGATGAGGTCTCACTAAATATTGCCCAGGCTGGTCTCGAACTCCTAGACTCAAGTGATCCTCCTACCTCAGCCTCCCAAAGTGCTGAGATTACAGGCATAAGCCACTGCACCCGGCCCTTTACAGTTTTTCTAGCGTAGCTTATCTACACTTTTCCAAATTGTCTTCAGTTGCATTTTCTCATGCCTATAGATGGCAAACCACTGGGTCATTTTTAGTTCAACTCACTAGTAAATAAACATGCAAATAAGGACAAAATGCTGCCCTAGGGTTTAGAAGCAGAGAGGAATGCCCTGCCTTTTAGCACCAAACAAACCAACAACCTCTTTATGTTTGTTTGTTTGTTTTTGTTAAGACAGGGTTTCACTCCTGTCACCCAGGCTGGAGTACAGTGGTGTGATCTAGGATCACTGCAACCTCCATCTCCCAGGCTCAAGTGATTCTCATGCCTCAGCCTCCAGAGTAGCTGGGACTACAGGCACATGCCACCCCACCCAGCTAATTTTTATTTATTTTTTTTTAATTCATGAACTATTTATTAAAATAACACATTTAGGGGAAAAAATCAATACAATGTCTACATCATCAGTGAAAACTATACCATCATACAAAAAAAGATTTTATTTGGAGAAACTTTTCTAATTTATGGCAAGTTTTACTTTCAGAAATAAAACCACAGAACAACACAATCTAATTCAATCTTAATGGCTGGCATGCTGAGCAAGGAATGTTCTTATTCTTTCTAGCTCCTTCTTTACACTGTCAGGTACCAGGGTTCTGCCTTTTGGAGTGATTTCAGCCACCAAGTCATCAACAGTAACGTGTTCGAGTCCTTGTTCTTTAATGACCTCTTTACAATGTGCCTTCAACTGATCCTTCCAGCCTCATTCAATTAATTTAGCTCTCAGCAACTCTTTGAAGTGTTCTCTTTCTCCAGTTTCTATCAACTTTTGGTTAATCGCTCCTCTCATCTGTGCATCTTTGTTCATCTTGCCAACCACACTCTGGCTGCCCAGACTTAGACCCTCAGTAGCTTGGGCACCTAAGCACACAGAAAGCTAGAACACGCATTTCCCAATTTTTGTGTTTTTAGTAAAGATGGGGTTTCACCATGTTGGCCAGGGTAGTCTCCAGCTGCTGAGCTCAAGTGATCTGCCTGCCTCAACCTCCCAAAGTGCTGGGATTACAGGTGTGAGTCAGTGCTCCTGGTCAACTTCTTTGTGTTTAAATACTGCTATCTTTCTTCCTGTCCTTGTGAAATGTCTATGTGTTAAAGAGTAGTTCTTACCTTTGTGCTGTGGATCCTACCTCCTTCGCTCCTGCATTTTTTTTGGTGGGGGAGGGGGGGATGGGGTCCTGCTCTGTCACCCAGGCTGGAGTGCAGTGGCACTATCTCAGCTCACTGCAACCTCCGCGTCCCATGGACAATTAATAGCTCAAATTTAACACTGCCAAAAAACTTGACATTTTCTTCCCCCCTCCCTAAGTTTCCCTTGTCCCTCAGGGGACAACTCCCTGATTTTCCCCAATCTCATGTCTAACCTAGTGTCTCTTGTTAAAAAAAATCTAGGATGCATCCTTGATTCCATCGTTTTCCTCACCACTCCATTAGGAAGTCCTACCTTCAGAATATCCTCTCACCAGCTCTACCTGTACTGCCCTAGTATTTCATCCCCCACCAGTTCTCACATTTACACTCTTACAAAACTCTCCTAATTCCTGTCCTTGCTTCTACACTTGCCCTATAACCCACTCTCTGCAAAGCAGTGATCTTTTCAAAATTTAAAGTAATCAGCCAGGCTAATCCCAGCACTTTGGGAGGCCGAGGTGGATGGATCACTTGAGGTCAGGAGGTCGAGACCAGCCTGGCCAACATGGCGAAACCCCATCTCTATTAAAAATGCAAAAATTGCCGGGCGCAGTGGCTCAAGCCTGTAATCCCAGCACTTTGGGAGGCCGAGGCGGGCGGATCACGAGGTCAGGAGATCGAGACCATCCTGGCTAACACGGTGAAACCCCGTCTCTACTAAAAAATACAAAAAAACTAGCCGGGCGCAGTGGCGGGCGCCTGTAGTCCCAGGTACTCGGGAGGCTGAGGCAAGAGAATGGCGTGAACCCGGGAGGCGGAGCTTGCAGTGAGCTGAGATCCGGCCACTGCACTCCAGCCTGCGCGGCAGAGCGAGACTCCGTCTCAAAAAAAAAAAAAAAAAAAAAAAAAAAAAAAAAAAAAAAAAAATGCAAAAATTCGCCAAGCATGGTGGCACATGCTACTCAGCTACTCAGGAGGCTGAGGCAGGAGGATAACTTGAACTCGGGAGGCAGAGGTTGCAATGCACCGAGGTCATGCCATTGCACTCCAGCCTGGGTGACATAGCAAAACTTAGAAGGAGAGAAGGAAGGTGGGGGAGGGAAGGGGAGGAGAGAGAGGGGAAGGGAGGGAAGGAAAGGAAGGAATAGGAAGGAAGGGGAAGGAATGATAAGAAAGAAAAAAGAAGGAAAGAGAAGAAAAAGAGAAAGAAAAAGCAGGAAGGAGGGAGAAAGGAAAGGAAAGAAAAAGAAAGAGAGCGAGAAGGAAGGAAGGAAAGAAAGAGGCATGGGAAGGAGGAGATCAGCCAGGCGCGCTGACTCACGCCTGTAATCCCAGCACTTTGGGAGGCCAAGGCGGGTGGGTCACCCGAGGTCGGGAGTTCGAGACAAGCCTGACCAACACGGAGAAACCCCATCTCTACTGAAAATGCAAAATTAGCTCGGCATGGTAGCGTATGCCTGTAATCCCAGTTACTCGGGAGGCTGAGGCAGGAGATTCACTTGAACCTGGGAGGCGGAGGTTGCGGTGAGCCAGATTGCACCATTGCACTCCAGCCTGGGCAACAAGAGTGAAACTCCGTCTCCCTCCTCCAAAAAAAAAAAGAGATCAAATAATTACTCTACTTAACTACCCCTCCCCACTGGTTCCCATTGCTCTTAACAGTAAAATCCATTCTTAAACCAGGCACTGTGGAATGAGCCTGTAGTGCCAGCTACTCAGGAGATTAAGATGGGCGGATCACTTAAGCCCAGAAGTTCAAAGCCAGCTTGGGCAACATAGTGAGACCCCCCATCTCTCTCTTTTTTTTTTTCTTTTGGAGATGGAGTTTCGCTCTTGCTGCCTAGGCTGGAGTGCTGTGGCGTGATCTTGGCTCACAGCAACCTCCGCCTTCCAGGTTCAAGTGATTCTCCTGCCTTAGCCTCCCAAGTAGCTCGGATTACAGGCATATGCCACCATGCTAGGCTAATTTTTTGCTTTTTTTTTTTTTTTTTTTTTGTATTTTTAGTAGAGACAGGGTTCCACCATGTTGGTCAGGCTGGTCTCGAACTCCTGACCTCAAGTGATCCACCCACCTCAGCCTCCCAAAGTGCTGGGATTGCAGGCATGAGCCCCCACGCCTGGCTGAGATCCCTATCTCCTAAAAAGAAAAAAAAAAAAATCCCTGTTCTTTTTGAGACAGAGTGTCGTTCTGTCACCCAGGCTGGAATGCAGTGATGCAATCTCAGCTTACTGCAACCTCCACCTCTCGGATTCAAGGAATTCTCAGCCTCCCGAGTGGCTGGGGTTAAAGGCGTGGCCACCACCCAGAGCACCTGGGCCAAAAAATCCATTCTTCACCCCGGTTTACAAAAGCCCTACATTATCTGGTCTTTGCTGCCCCCTCCAGCCTCATCTTGTACAGTCTCTCTTGGTTCCACGCTTCAACCACACTGGTTTTTCTCTTCACCAAGCTCACCAAGCTTGTTCCTTTATTAGGGTTTTGCAGTTTTTTTTCACTAGGAAGGTTTTGCCCCAGACTTCACACAGCCATTTGAGTCTTAGTCCAAAATGTATGCTCAGGAAGGGCCTTTCCTGACCACCCAGTCGAAAGCAGCCTCTAGTTACTCTGTCTCATATCCCCCAAATTTAAGTCTCTGCATAGCACTTGCCTTTTTAAATGTGTTTATTCTATAATGTAAGCTCCATAAAACTTTTGTCTATCTTGTTCCCCATCTAGAATGGCTCCTGACAAACAGTAGGTCCTCAGTAAACATTTATGGAAAGAAGGAATGGATGAATGGCATCAGATACTTAAGTAATCCAAGTCCAAACCCGGGACACCAAACAATCATTTGCAAGAGATCGAAAAGAATGGGCTTTCCCAGCTTCTTACCACCTGAAAGCTCAAGTTATACTTTGACTTAGGGCCTAGTTCCAATCAAATAGACAAGAAGGATAGCTGTACTGGAAGGAAAATGAGCTATCTCTGGAAAATGATTAGATATGATGAAATCTCATTCCAAGGTTATCACCAGCCTCTAACTCCCCACAGTAAATCCAGCACTGACAGCAGATTTACCATCTATTTACCTAAGCGCAAAGGAAAGGGGAACTATCATAAGAACTCACAGCCAGGGCCAGGCGCGGTGGCTCACGCCTGTAATCCCAGCACTTTGGGGGGTTGAGGTGGGCGGATCACGAGGTCAGGAGATCGAGACCATCCTGGCTAACATGGTGAAACCCCGTCTCTACTAAAAATACAAAACAAAACAAAAAAATTAGCCGGGCACGGTGGCGGACGCTTGTGGTCCCAGCTACTCAGGAGGCTGAGGCAGGAGAATTGCGTGAACCCGGAAGGTGAAGCTTGCAGTGAGCCGACATTGCGCCACTGCACTCCAGCCTGGGCAGCAGAGCAAGCAGAGAGTCTCACACCTGTAATCCCAGCACTTTGGGAGGCCGAGGTGGGCAGATCATGAGGTCAGGAGTTTAAGACCAGCCTGGCCAACATAGTGAAATCCTGTCTCTACTAAAAAATATACAAAAAATTAGCTGGGCGTGGTAGCAGGCACCTGTAACCCCAGCTACTTGGGAGGCTGAGACAGGAGAATTGCTAGAACCCAAGAGGCAGAGGTTGTGAGCCGAGATCGCGCCACTGCACTCCAGCCTGGGTGACAGTGCGAGACTCTGTCACAAAAAAAAAAAAAAAAAAAAAACTCACTTGACTCACAGGTAGGTTTCTTGCTTTTCCCCTCCTCTAAGCATTTTAGCAATAAATCATTCCAATGATGTTTCTATAACACTTAGAGGAAAAAAAATAAATTATACCAACTTCTATGACATGGCAAAAATATTTATTAAAATTATTTTTAAGTTTGAACTTTATTGGAAAGAGTCCCTCTAATTCACACTTTCATCCTAGATAAATGGGTAAGAACCCTATATGGAATATAAAGCATTGATTTTTAAAAACCACAAAGTAGCACAGTGAAAGAAATGCAATTCTCCAGGGTCTTAGAGAATTCAAAGTGGCATCTTAGGTAGTCTAAGCAACCAATTAGTCTCATGGTTTTCCTTTTGGTTCCAGATTAGAAGAGTCAGGTTACCACTACCTGTTTTTAGAGGTAGAATATGAACTTCTACTAGTCCACAGTTTACTGGTTAGGTGGCCCCAACAGAGTCTCTTATCTCAGCCCATCTGCCTCTAGGGGTGGCCAGAAGATCTCTAAGTCCCAGGCAGCAAGGCTTCCTGCTGATCTCTACTTCAGATCCATGAACCGGATGTCCATGATGAGAAGGAAGTTCTTAGGCAGTGGGCGGGGGGCTGGAGACAGAACAGTAAATACCTGATGCTCCAGGTCCACACTGGTCACCACAATGAAGCCAGCTACGCTCGTCTCAGACAGGTTCTCCTCTGTGCCCTCAGCAGTGCTAACACTCAGTAGGTGGTGCACCATATCTCGCCCAGGAGTGACGGGTACTAGCTTGAGCTGATTATCCTCTTGAGACATGCCCAAAGGTAAACAGGAGTCTGGGATGGTGGGTGCCCCAACTTTGTAGATTTTCACATCTGAAAATTTGACATTGAAGGCATGGGGATAGAAACAGCCTCGGAATCCATAAAAATACTCACGGATACGCTCATCCCTACATTCCCGCCGGAAGTCCTTGGAGCGCTCCACCACACCCCCAGATTTAGGGAGCAGCACGGTGCGTACAAAGTGGGGGAGGTCCCGTTTCAGTTCGTTGTACAGTCGTTCTTGATCCAGAACCACAACGACATCCACCTCAAAAGCTGAGGCTGCATGCACCAGAGCCTGGTAACCAGAGCCCTTGACCCAGCCACAGGTGTTAATGACACAGCCACTCACAGATGCCCTTCGGTTCACCTCACACCTTTGGTTGAACACATCTGCTAAACGAGATGTAATCTGCAAAAGAGAGGATCCAGGTAAGAACAAAAAACCCAGACAAACCCATGGCTACTTTGTTCCTCTTTAGAATAAGTGCTTTTAGATATAAGAAAAATGACTTTTTTTTTTGGGAAATGGAGTCTCACTCTGTTGCCCAGGCTGGAGTGCAGTGATGCGATCTCAGCTCACTGCAACCTCCACCTCCCGGGTTCAAGCGATTCTCCTGCCTCAGCCTCCCGAACAGCTGGGATTACAGGCACTGGCCACCACGCCCGGCTAATTTTTGTATTTTCAGGAGAGATGAGGTTTCGGTTTCACCATGTTGGCCAGGCTGCTCTCCAACTCCTGACCTCAGGTGATCCACCTGCCTCAACCTCCCAGGTTGTGGGATTACAGGCATGAGCCACTGCACCCAGCCTGAAAAACTGACACTTTTAATGGCTGTAGTTTTGACAACATAACATGGATTTAATTTTTATGTTGCTGCTTCTACCTCCTGTATTATGCCGTAAGTAAAAATCTAACAAATTACTAAGAATAGATCCACAGAAATGTTTAACAATCTGAGACTGACTTATATTTGGAACTGCCTTTCCTGAAGTAATGCAGCAGAAATACCAGCTGAGAAAATGCAGTGTAAACTAGTAAACTTCCCCAGTTTCCTACCCTGATAGCAACCCTTCCCTCCACTTCACCTTTCTCTGGCTCTGACCTTATTATAAAGCTTGATGTTGGTGCCAGGAGTGGTGGAACCAAAATGATACACCAGAGGGGCCTGGATAGAGAAACCCTCTTCCACGTCTGCAGGTCGCTCAATGTAGAGGGCCCCCATGGTACCAGGGATGGACACAGAACCCTGGCCCACATCCAGCTCCACATAAGTGGGACGGCGGCCCAAACGCACTGCATAGTTGAGCAGAAGGCGACACACTGTAGACTTGCCCACATCAGTGGGGCCCACTACCATCACACGGGGACCTCGCTCTTCTTCCTTTTCCGCTTGCCTCCGCATCTGTTCCAAGGCTGTGTGAGTGTTGAGGTAAAGCAACATAGGAGTGTCCTTGGAGACATAAGCCACCTCAGTGCGGCCGCTCAGTTGCACAGAACAGCCATGCCAAGTGAAAACAGCCACCTTGGCACCAGCATCAAAGGTGAATTTCTTGTTTCGGGTCAGCTCTGTGCCAAAGATCTCTGCCATGCCAGTCAACAACTCCAACTGAACTGACTGAGATGCCTCCACCTCAAAGCGAAGTTCTGTTTCTCGCTCTAGTTCAAATTTAGTGGTTGGCTTCTTGTCATCATTAGCCTCTTCTCCCATCTCTTCTGTGTAGCTGCTGCGCCTAGAACACAAATTAAATATCAGACCCAATTGTAAGTCAGTCCTCTGTTACAAAAACATCCAATGGGGCCAGGTGTGGTGACTCATGCCTGTAATCCCAGCACTTTGGGAAGCTGAGGTGGCTGGACCACTTGAGGTCGAGAGTTTAAGACTAGCCTGGCCAACATGGTGAACCCCGTCTCTACTAAACATACAAAAAAAAAAATTAGCCGAGCATGGTGGTGGGTGCCTGTAATCCTAGCTCTTTGGGATGCCAAGGCAGAATCACTTGAACCCAGGTGGCAGAGGTTGCAGAGAGCCGAGATTGCACCACTGCACGCCAGCCTGGGCAACAGAGCAAGACTCCATCTCAAAAAAAAAAAAAAAAAGAAAAGAAAAGAAATCATCCAATGGGCCAGGCACAGTGGCTTAGGCCTGTAATCCCAGCACTTTGGGGCACTGAGTTGGGCAGATCCCCTGAGCTCAAGAGTACAAGACCAGCCTGGGCAACATGGTGAAACCCCATCTCCACAAAAAATGCAAAAATTGGCCAGGCCTGGTGGCTCACGCCAGTAATCCTAGCACTTTGGGAGGCCAAGGCGGGCAGATCACCTGAGGTCACGAGTTCAAGACCCGCTTGGCCAACATGGTGAAATCTCGTCTTTACTAAAAAATACTAAAATTAGCCAGGCATGGTGGTGAGTGCCTGTTGTCCAAGCTACTCAGGAGACTGAGTCAGGAGAATCACTTGAACCTGGGAGGTGGAGGTTGCAGGGTTGCAGTGAGGCGAGATCGCACCACTGTACTCCCGCCTGGGCGACAGAGCTAGGCTCTGTCTCAAAACAAAACAAAACAAAACAAAAACATACAATGAATGTTTCCCCTTACCTTGCTTTAATTCTCTCCATATTTCTTATCACCATCTGTCTCACTATATATTATGTTTTCCCCGCCTTCCCATCCCAAAATGTAAGACTTGGGCATTTTTGTTTGCTACTGTATACTACTTAGAATAGAGCTTGACAGACTGTAGACACCTCAATACATTGCGTGAATTAATGTCTCAGACATCAGAGAAAAACCATACCTACAGATGGACAGAAGATTTAATTATATCACCCTCCATCACTCTATTGGTAAACTCCAGACTTGAGAAGGTAACAGATGCCCAGACCCCAATCATCTTAGTCAACAGGAAAGGGCGTCTGCAATACGGATGCAAAGCAAAGAACACCGGGTTTGAACTCAGAAAACAGCATAAGCCTCGGCTCTGTAACTACTAGTAGTGTCTTTAGACAATCACTTAACTTCTCTGAACCTTTGAAGCTGTCGACTGGAAAGCACTTACACTTCCTCAAATACAGTGTTGTTCTTGGTGTTTATAGGAATTGTGGGAGGAAAAAAAAGCACTTCGTAAACTAGAAAACGACAAGGAAGCGATATGAATTATTTCTGATCCTGGACTGCAGCTCTAGGTTCAGCATTTGTCCCAACCTCCCCAGACACCAAAATCTCCCCGGACCACAAGGAGGCGACAGTTGCGTTCCTGCCCTTTTTTAACTCACCTGCGCAGCCAGGAGCCCAACAGGTAAACCCAGAAGGTCCTCCAGTGCAGAACTCAAACCAAACTACAAGCGGTTCTTGCCCAGACCCACGCCGGAAACAAACGCAGTTCCGCACTTGCGCTATGAAAGGACACGCGGTCGCACGCTGCCCTTTGGGACGTGTAGTTTGCCGGAACAGCCGAGAGCGGGTGCACTCGCTAAGCCGCTCGGCCTTCTGGGAGTTGTAGTCAAAGGATTGTTTTGAACTTGACGCCAAGGGTGGGAGGGGCGGCGGCCGTCATTATTCGTGAGGCCGGAGGGAGGGGTGAGGAGGCGTGGCGGTTGCGCCCCCGCGCTGGGCAGCGACAGGTCGAGGGACCTGGCTTCGGCAGTGCGCGTCCGCGGCGGGAATCTCGCCCCAGATTTCCTGCTCCCCTGCAGCGCAGGAAAGAGAAGGGAGGCCCGGAAGAGAGGGGGACTTACTGTCTAGGTCTAGGTCACGCGACGGCCTGCTTGCCTGGACAAGCCACGAAGCACAAAATCCTGTTTGGGCAGGGGGAAACCTAGGGGTAGGGAAAGCGGAGGAAAGCAGCCCGACAGAGGTTGCACCGAGTAGTTGTCTCCCACCTTACACAGTGCTTGGCACATGGAAGGCATTTCAAAATTTTTTTCTTTAATAAAAGAATAAAAATCCGATGATTTCTTCCAGCTACAAGTCAGTCATTACCCAACAACCTCTCTCCCACTAAACGAGGATTTTTGTTGGCCACTCATTTCCCTCCATAAATCTCTGACAGTTACAGGTCAGTCATTTGCCCCTCAGCCAACAGGTTCCACCACGTCTATAATCCTCTTTTTACTAACTTGGGCTTTGGAATCTTACATTATTTGCTATACTGCTTACATCACTGTGTGACTTTGAGCAAATCACAGGCTTCATCTCTCTGAGATCCTTTTTTGTTTGTTTGTTTTTCTTTTTATTTTTGAGACAGCGTCTCACTCTCTCGCCCAGGCTGGAGTACAGTGCCGCGAACATGGCTCACTGCAGCCTCGACCTCCTGGGCTCAAGCATGACATCGTTTTTTGTCTGCAAAGTGGGGATAATAACAGTGCCCAACCTAAAGTTGTTTTGACGATTGCAGGAATGTGCCTGTAAAGTACTAAGTACGATGTCTGTAATACAGAAAAATCTGATGTCAGCTTTTACGTTTTTATTATAGGCTGGGGGGAAGGGACTATAATACCATTCATTCGTGCAATAGTTAACATTTTTCAGATCCCTTTCAGGCATCTTCTTTCACAGCCGCCCTGTAAAGTCAGCTTTATTATATCCAATTTCAGATGGGGGAGGAGACTAAGATAGGTGCAGGGATTTGCCCAAACATTAACATAACTGAGTCCAGTTATGATAATAGTAAACATTTAAGCTGGGCGCGGTGGCTCACGCTTGCAATCCCAGCACTTTGGGAGGCCGAGACGGGCGGATCACCTGAGGTCAGGAGCTCGAGACCAGTCTGACCAACATGGTGAAACCCCATCTCTACTAAAAATAGAAAAATTAGCTAGGCGTGGTGGCAGGCGCCTGTAATCCCAGCTACTGGGGAGGCTGAGGCAGGAGAATCGCTTGAACCCGGGAGGCAGAGGTTGCAGTGAACCGAGATCAAGTCACTGCACACCAGCCTAGGCAACAGAGCGAGGCTCTGTCTCAAAAAAACAAACATATTTATATACTTTTATATGCCAGATACTGGTCTATGGACTTTTCAGGTGTAAATTCATTTAATCATCGCCAGAATCCTATGCAGTAGGTACTGTAATTGTCGTCTTCACTTTACACGTGAGTACTTTTTTCAGTCCTGCTCACGTAGTTAATTCATATTGAGGAGACTGGGAAGATTTTCTGGTTGGTTCGCCAGAAAGATTTTCTCCTGCTGGTCCTACTTAGCAGCACTCCCCAAGCAGTGCCATCCTCACTTGTCACTTCTGAGTTTTCTTTGATGGTTTGCTTTAATTATTTCATTCATTCAACATGTATGCCTTAGCTTTTTTTTTTTTTTTTTTTTTTTTTTTTTTTTTTTTTTGAGATGGAGTTTTGCTCTGTTGCCCAGGCTAGAGTGAAGTTGTGCAATTTCAGCTCATTGCAACCTCTGCCTCCTGGGTTCAGGTGATTCTCCTGCCTCAGCCTCCCAAGTAGCTTGGATTACAGGCACGTGTCACCATGCCCGGCTAATTTTTGTATTTTTACTAGAGATGGGGTTTTCACCATCAAGTGATCCACCCGCCTTGGCCTCCCAAAGTGCTGGGAATACAGGCATGAGCCACCGTGCCCAGCCTATGCATTAGTTTTTCAATTAACTATTGGGTGTCCCCTAATCTTCTCTTCTTTAAAAATTCAGTTCCAGTCTTCCATTTGCAAATTTTCTCCCTGAGTGGGCTTATCCTCGCCTTTTTCCATGCAATCTATCTCCCAGATCTGTTTCTTCGCCTCTACTGTCTCCCTTGAGGCAGTTTCTCCCAGTTACCTGAAAGTCATTTTTATTTGGATATTGTATAACCATCTCAAGCTGAACTTAGGGGAAAAAACCCCTCCCTTCCTTTAGACTGCTCTCCATTTTGCTTCTAAAATACAGAAAGAGTCAGGACACAACATTTAAAGCATCTGTGCTTGACTACACTCTCTTCTCTCACCTTTTTTTAAATTGTTATTTTGAGATGGAGTCTTACTCTATCTCCCAGACTGGATTGCAGTGGTGCAATCTCAGCTCACTGCAACCTCCATCTCCCGGATTCAAGCTGTTCTCCCGCCTCAGCCTCCGAAGTAGCTGAGATTACAGGCTTCCACCACCGCACCTGGCTAGTTTTTCTATTTTTAGTAGAGACAGGGTTTCACCATGTTGGTCAGGCTGGTCTCGAACTCCTGACCTCAGGTGATCCACCTACCTCGGTCTCCCAAAGTGTTGGGATTACAGGCATGAGCCACAGCACCCAGCTCTTTTCTCAGTTTGAATCTTTCACCAAGCACTCCTGCCATCTCCACCCCACCCCCAAACAATACTGTCATCATATGTTCTTATTCTCCTCTCCAGCTAGATCCTTGATCATTTTCTTTTTGCTTCCAAACTTTCTTTCTCTCTCCCTTCCTCCCTTCCTCCCTTCCTCTCTGTCTCTCTGTCTCTCTTTCTCTCTTTCTCTCTTTCTGAGACATAATTTCGCTCTTGTTGCCCAGGCTGGAGTGAAGTGGCATGATCTCGGCTCACTGCAGCCTGCACCTCACGGGTTCAAGCAATTCTCCCGCCTCATCCCTCCCAAGGAGCTGAGATTACAGGCATCCGCCACCATGCCCAGCTAATTTTTGTACTTTTAGTAGAGAAGGGGTTTTGTCATGTTAGCCACGATGGTATTGAACTCCTGACCTAAGGTGATCTACCCGCCTCAGCCTCCCAAAGTGCTGGGATTACAGGCATGAGCCACTGTGCCCAGCCTGCTTCCAAACTTTCAATCTGAGCTGGGCCCAGTGGCTCACGCCTGTAATCCCAGCACCTCAGGAGGCCAGGGTGGGTGGATCACTTGAGGTCAGGAGTTTGAGACCGGCATGACCAATATGGCGAAATCCCGTCTCTACTAAAAACACAAAAATTAGCCAGGCATGGTGGCGCGTGCCTGTAATCCCAGCTACTCAGGAAGGTGAGGTGGGAGAATCACTTGAACCCAGGAGGTGGAGGTTGCAGTGATTCGCAATCACGCCATTGCACTCCAGCCTGGGAAACAGAGCGAGCTTCCATTTCAGAAAACAAACAAAACAAAATAACTTTCGATCCATGCCCTGAAAACTAACCATCTGCCTTTTCCCACTTCTCATTGTTCTCCTCAACAATTGCTTTTCAAATTCTTTTTCTACTTTTATTTCCCCTCTCTTCTGTTGCCCAAACAAGAGCACCTCTCTATTCTTTCTTTACCTAGCTTTTTCTCTCAATTCCAAATCTCTGGTACTATCCCTCAAGACACCCACGTTGTCTTTTCAGAATTTACTTTAAACCCCAGAATCTTCCCTGATTAAATATTTAGAATTTCTTTTTATTTTCATGCTCAACTAGCAATGTCTCCCACTACCCATATTTCCCTGCCTTAACTTTTTTTCCCCTCTTTACGTGTGAGAAGAAAAACAAACCACCCACAAGCACTGCTTTCTAGACATCCCTATCTTTGTCGTACTTCATTTGCTAAATGCTAGCCTCTGTTAGAAATCAGGGTTTTTGTCTTAGGGGATATGTTCTGTGGTCTCGAACTCCTGACTTCAGGTGATTCGCCCGCCTCGGCCTTCCAAAGTGCTGGGATTACAAGATGTGAGCCACTGCACCCAGCCAAGAATGCTCGGGTTTTTTGTTTGTTTGTTTTTGTTTTTGTTTTTGTTTTGTTTTGTTTTTGAAACAGAGTCTCACTGTCACCAGGCTGGCTTGGAGCACAGTGGCACGATCTCAACTCACTGCAACCTCCAACTTCCTGTTCAAGCGGTTCTCCTGCCTCAGGCTCTCGAGTAGCTGGGATTACAGGCACGTGCCACCATGTCCAGCTAATTTTTGTATTTTTATTAGGGAAGGGGTTTCACCATGTTGGCCAGGATGGTCTCGATCTCCTGACCTAGTGATCCTCCTGCCTCAGTCTCCCAAAGTGCTGGGATTACAGCCGTGAACTACTGTACCTGGCAAGAATGCTGTTTCGTTTTTGTTTTTGTTTTTTTTGAGACGGAGTCTTGCTTTGTCGCCCAGGTTGGAGGGAAGTGGCGCCATCTCAGCTCACTGCAAGCTCCGCCTCCAGGGTTCACGCCATTCTCCTGCCTCAGCCTCCGAGTAGCTGGGACTACAGGCACTCACCACCACGCTCGGCTAATTTTTTGTATTTTTAGTAGAGACGGGTTTCACCGTGTTAGCCAGGATGGTCTCGATTTCCTGACCTTGTGATCCGCCCGCCTCGGCCTCCCAAAGTGCTGGGATTACAGGTGTGAGTCACCGCGCCCGGCGAGAATGCTGGTTTTTTTTTTTTTTTTTTTTTGGAGACGGAGTCTCGCACTGCCGCCCAGGCTGGAGTGCAGTGGCCGGATCTCAGCTCACTGCAAGCTCCGCCTCCCGGGTTTACGCCATTCTCCTGCCTCAGCCTCCCCAGTAGCTGGGACTACAGGCGCCCGCCACCTCGCCCGGCTAGTTTTTTGTATTTTTAGTAGAGACGGGGTTTCACCGTGTTAGCCAGGATGGTCTCGATCTCCCGACCTCGTGATCCGCCCGTCTCGGCCTCCCAAAGTGCTGGGATTACAGGCTTGAGCCACCGCGCCCGGCCGAGAATGCTGTTTTGAAATGACACTAGGGTTTACTGCCTATCATGTGCCAGGCACTTTTCAGGCATTTAAATGTTATATCACTTTAGTTTACATCTCCATGAGGTAAATATTATTAACTTCATTTAGCAGAAGAGTAAGACTAAGGCACAAAGAGTATCAGTAATTTGCCTAGTGGCTCCTGCCGAGTAATTGGCACAGCTAAGATTCTAATTCAGTCTCTTTGAAGCCAAAGCCAGACACTTGGTTCATGTCTGAAGATGCAACTCAACCACTCTGTTAATCAGGGTTCTCTAGAGGGACAGAATTAATGGGATAGATGTATACATAAGTCGGAGTTATTACAGAATATTGACTCACATGATCACAAGGTACGGTCCCACAGTAGGCTGTCTGCAAGCTGAGGAGCAAGGAAGCCAGTCCGAATCCCAAAGTTGAAGACCTTGGAGTTCGATGTTCGAGGGCAAGAAGTGTCCAGCATGGGAGAAAGATGTAGGCTCAGAGGCTAAACCAGTCTGGTCTTTCCACATTCTTCTATCTGCTTTTATTCTGGCTCAGTTGATTAGATCGTGCCCACCCAGATTGAGGATGGGTCTGCCTTTCCCAGTCCATTGACTCAAATGTTAATCACCTTTGGCAATACCCTCACAGACACACCCAGGAACAATTCTTTGCATCTTTCAATCCAATCAAGTTGACAATATTAACCATCACAAGTCCACCCGTTGTCAACTTGAACCCATACACGTCTCCTGAAATCATACATAATCTTCAAATAAAGACAATAATAAGGTCATAATTACGCTTAACATAATACAGCTATCCTTCGTACAACCGGAAACACACCAATCCCCAACCCAAATGCTATTACATAGAGGTAACAACACTTAAATGCTGATATCAAGTCAGTAAGTCTTATGTCACATGATAAAGGCAAAAGAAAGGAAATAAAATGAAGATATTTTCTTTTTTTTTTTTTTTTTTTTTTGAGACGGAGTCTCGCTCTGTCACCCAGGCTGGAGTGCAGTGGCCGGATCTCAGCTCACTGCAAGCTCCGCCTCCCGGGTTTACGCCATTCTCCGGCCTCAGCCTCCCGAGTAGCTGGGACTACAGGCGCCCGCCACCTCGCCCGGCTAGTTTTTTTTGTATTTCTTAATAGAGACGGGGTTTCACCGTGTTAGCCAGGATGGTCTCGATCTCCTGACCTCGTGATCCGCCCGTCTCGGCCTCCCAAAGTGCTGGGATTACAGGCTTGAGCCACCGCGCCCGGCCAAGATATTTTCTTAGTACAAGTGTATATATGCACAAACATGTTCCTAACAAAAGGAGGAGGCAATACTCATGACAATTACAGTCTTCATTTCTGCAACTGGTCACGTGGTCATAGCTTGTATTGATGACTACTTTCTTTGACTACCCATTCTGTATTCCGTTTGCCTTCAGCTAGCACCTCAGCAGATTATGTTTTTTTAACCTGGTGGAGTGACCCAAACCTTGATTCCTGAAGGGTCTGGGCTGTTTGTAATCCTGCCTGGATTGGGCTGTTGTAGTTTCCCATTGACCTTAATCACAGGGCATGGTAATATTAAGAGACACCCTATGGGATCTCCTGTATTCCATGCATACTTCCTTACCTCCATTGTGGAGCAGTAGACTGATTTCATCTTGATAGTCTGGGTCAGTCACCCCAGCCAACACTGTAACTCCCTTCTTAGCTAGTTGACTTAAAGGTAAGAAGAACCCAAAGTGGACAGGTGGCAATCTTAACTTCCAGTTTAATGGAATCATTGTTGTGTCTCTTGGTGGCAGCGTTCCTCCCTCTGGAACTAAGACCTCTAGGCCAGCAGAACATAATGCCGCGGAAACAATTACTATTTTGGAAACATCTAAATGCATGGGTCTGTACTAGGCATTGCGGTCCTGGGATGTAGAGAGGAATTTCCCAGAAGGCCTGTCTCAGGAAGTTTACAGCCCAATAGAAAATTTCATATAATGTAGGTGTCTCCATTCATGAAGCACACATAATTTGGAGGTAGCTGTTAAGAGGTTTCTGCATGCAAAATGTCATATTGGGTCTATGACTCCTTCAGGAGTATTAAACTGAGGCTTTAAGGCTTGGTACAAGTTTTGGGGCACGGTTTGCCATCCATGACAATTAGTACATCTGTCTTTTCCCTGCTTCAGGGCTGGTGTCCAAGCTGAAATGGGAAAGTGTATCATCTTAAATGTGTGTGTGCTGCCTCACTCTGCATCCATATCTTCCTTCACCAGCCTTGCCACCTCCTTTCCTCTAGCCCTGCCACCCTCACTGCATCTTTGCCCAGCCCTGTCTTCCCCCAGGTTCTTCCTATCTCCTTGGCCACACTGCCTTCCTCCTTAACAACTTGCCTCTCCCCTTGCCCACCATCGCCACCGCGTCCCTCGGCCCCCACTCCTCTAGCCCCGTCCTTTGATGCCTGCCCCCTCCCTTCCTTCCGACCCGCCTCCTGTGTCTCCCAGCCCTGCTCTGACGTGGGAGGTGAGGGGGGGTGGGGGGATGGATGACTCACAGTGTTATGATGCAGTTCCACAACACACAGCCACATTCACCCACAGACCGAGGTACAGAACGAGAGACAACCTCTGCCCCCCCAGCAGCTGGCCAGCTTTGCAGCCCCAGTCTTGAGTCCCCAACTACCCTCCCCCCACCCACCCCCATCCCCTTCCCAATTGAAGGAGCGGAAAGAGAAGAGAGAAGAGTGAGCAGAGAGATTGAGAGATTGAGAGAGAGAGAGAGAGATAGACGGAGATCTCTGGAGCAGACCTCAAGGTGAGGGGGCAGCCCTTCTCCAAATGAATTTTTTTTCTCTTTGCAAATTTCCTCCTCCTGCTGCGTGTTGCTTTCTCCCCTTTGCAAAAGCATTATTCATCCACCCTTTGTCCTCCCTTCCCCCTCCCTGCTGCCTCCGCTCCTCTCTCTCGGTTCTTCCATCCCTCTCCAAGCTCTGACGATTCCCGCACTTATTTCCCGGCAACTTTGGCTGTAGCATCAGGCATTACTGTTTATTGTTTTGCTGCTGGTGCAGACCCCCAAAGCCTGCCCTGGGAGCTGGCAGTGCTGCTAATTATTTGGACCATACCATACTGAGAATACCAGCCCGGGGGGTGCCAAAACCTCAGAGCAGATGAGAAAATCCATTGTGAGCAGGTGTCCCCCTCCCTTTCTTTCCCCCCTAAGAAGCACGAGATTCGCACCTGGTTCCTCCAGCCTCTGCCTCGGCGCCTCTGTTGTCAGCTGTCAGTTGCCCCCGCCAGCCCTCCCTCTCCCCTTCCTCCCACGGTCCAGCCCCATCTCACTTCAGGGGAACATCTCTCCCCAGCACTCGGCTTGCCTTTGTTTTTTCTCCAGTCATTTGCCCAACTTGCTTCTCCCTGTGATCCGAGATGGGTGAAAAAATGACCCCTACTCCCCTTTCTGTGATTCTCTGGCCTTCCTTGCAGCCTCTCCTTGGCTTGACTGGGAATTAGGGGAGAGGGAGGGAGGCGTGACGGCTGGAGGCTGGAGAAGGAGCCCAAGATTGGGGACCCAAGCTGCCCCGTTCCCCATGCCCCTTGAAGGTGTTTCAAGGTAGTGCATGTCAGAGGGGAACTCGCAGGCAAAGTTGAAGGCAGACCTGTGAAGCAGAGACTGAAAGGTGGTCTCTTGGCAAGGAGGGCCCATTTCCTGCAGCCGGAGCCCAATGTCACCCTGAACTCAGCCCAAGGTGTTTTCCTGGGGCCCAGCCAGGAGGAGAGGACCTGAAACTGAAGATAGTCTCTATGGAGGTTTTGTGGAGAGACTGCCTGGCGGCCTTCAGAGAGCGGAACGGCTGGGTGCTTGTGGCCACTGCGGAGGACAGGACGAGGACAGTCTGTATGCCCTGGCTAACCGCAGCCAACACTGCCTCGCCTCTGCTTAGTGCTCTAGCATTGCCAGAGTGCCCAGCTGGCATCTCTGAACCAGACTTAGGCTAACCACCCACAGCGGGCTGGGAGCTCTATGAAGCAGAAAGCAGCAGCTCACCTGCTTATCGGAGCCCACAGGGGCCACCTCCCTTCTTATCCTCTCCTCCAGCACCTTCAGCCACTCGGAAGCTGGCGCGTGGGCAGAAGGCAATCTTCCTCTATTCCTAATCAGAACCCAGCAATTACTTCATCTTCAGTCACCCACAGTCACTGCTGTTTGTCCCTGCCCCCTGGGAGAAGGTAGAAACATTTTCTGCCTTGTGCCCCAAAGCACAGCTGTTAAAAATGAGTCCTCCTTCTGCTGTTCGTTGTGGCCGTTGCTCTCACCCTACCACACAGCCCTGCCCAGCCCAGGAATCAGGCTCCTCTGACACGCTACCCATTTCCCATTGGCTCCAGCTGTCAGATTGCCTGAAGAAAATGTATTTTCTGCCTAAGTCTTTAACCAAGGGCTAAGGCAACAGTTAGTAAAGAATAGGAAAGAGAAAGACCAAGGGGCCCAGAGGCTGGGAAGACAGGCAGGTGCTTATTCTGGGCCAGAATGAGTGAACCAAGGTGCGGGAATGGGCGGCCACATGTGAGGGCTTCGGTACTGCTGGAAACAACTATAAAGTTCTAGTGAAGAGTCCCAGAGCGCAGGACCCTGACCTCAGGAGAGAACTGAATCAGGGTTTGTATACCTGCCTGCATGCTCCTCCTCCCCTCACCTTATACCTCCCCCGCCAAAATGTATAAAGGATCAATTGTATTGCAAACAAAGGCCATGTAAAAGAAAGACCTTCAGGCATCCCCAACTCTTAAAAGACTCTGATCCCCGGAGACACAGTGCCTACCAATGCCTGTGCGATGCAGAGCCTCACGAAGAACTGAAAACCAAGGAGAGGGCACTTGCAGATGACGTTGCTCCCATGGCAGCGTCTGTGCCCGTGGGCTTCTCTCTGTGGAAAATGGTGGAGGCTGCTTCTGCCCCAGGAGGGAGAACACCGACTCCCTGGCTTTGGCGCCAGAAGCCTGGATCGGCTGCCAGGTTTGCCAGAGCAGGATGGGGATCCAGGGGACAGGGCAACAATGCAACTGGATGCCGAGGGGGGATCGATGGTGATGGGGGAAGTAGAGGTATGGGTGAGCTGAGCCCCTTTTCCTCCATTCCCTCAGGAGGGGCCCTCCTGAGGTCACGGCTCCCCTGATGTCCTTTCCCCTCTTCCCAGGTGACTTCTATTTCTATCTGGTTCTCGTCTGGGGGGGCCCTCGCCGGGCAGCCCCCCAACACTTCTCCTGCCCTGAAACACGGCTCTAGCCAACCTGCTCCGCTGCTTCACCTGCGACCGTCTCTGCGGGGGCTGCACGGCGCCAGCCCCTCCAGCCCGCCAGGGCATTGTCCTCCAGCCCGTCATGCCCAGCTGTGACCCCGGTCCAGGCCCTGCCTGCCTCCCCACCAAGACTTTCCGCAGCTACCTGCCCCGCTGCCACCGCACTTACAGCTGTGTCCACTGCCGTGCACACCTGGCCAAACACGATGAGCTTATTTCCAAGGTACGTGAAGCGGGACCTGCCATTCCCCTCTTCTCGTGCACCAGGCTAGCCTGAACATCACCCAGGGGTGAGGCAGCGAAGCTCTTCCTCTCTCCCACACACCCCTGCGGGGATTCAGGCAGTGGGGCTGAGGGCTGCTTGGTAGTCACTGTCTGTCCTATGTCTCCACAGTCCTTCCAAGGGAGCCATGGCCGAGCCTACCTGTTTAACTCCGTGTGAGTCTACCTCTTTCCTTGTGCGTGTGCTTGTGCTTATGTGTGAGTCATTTCCCTGTGGAGAAAGGGGGGAATCCATAAGGTGATCTTGTGCCTTCAGTCTTTGCCTCCCCTTTTGCAAAGGGGTTCTCAGTCTGAAGTTCTCACATGGGGAGCCCAGGGAGAATTGAAATCATAACGTTGGAAAAAGAAGGCCCAGGCTCCAGTCTTAAAGGGGTGAATTATTAAAGGCAGGGGCTGTCCAGTTCTCTCCAGTTGGAAGTTCCCTTGGGCTGTCTGGGGACTGGACTGACAGTGCAATCCCACTGGGTGCTGGGTCCTTCCTGTTTCCTGAGACAGGGTCAACGTGGGTTGCGGGCCAGCTGAACAGCGCCTCTTGCTCACGGGGCTCCACTCGGTAGCTGATATTTTCTGTGAGAGCTGCAAAACCACACTGGGCTGGAAATATGTAAGTACCTGAGGAAGAGGGTCACCCTCTAAAGTGGAAGTCCCCACGGCCCTTCAAGCCCCAGTGACCACATCAGGTCCTTGCATGGTCCAAAGAGGAAAGAAAGAACTAGTTACTGGGTTGGGCTAGGTGGATGAGTCTCGGGGTGGGGGCCGTACAGGTGGCAATGGGGCCTGGAAGGAAACTGCTTTGTCCTACAATCACTGCTTTCTCCTTCACCAGGAACAAGCTTTTGAGACGAGCCAGAAGTACAAGGAAGGGAAATATATCATTGAAATGTCACACATGGTGAAGGACAACGGCTGGGACTGAGGGGCTCAGGCAGGCTGTGCCCTTCCTCCGCATGCCCCTCCCTCCCCACGGCCCTGCCAAGCAGTCTATACCAGCATGAGTACTGCCCCACCCCTGGGGGAAACCTGGCTCCAACCAACCCCTCCCCTGCCTCCACCATATCCACTACCAGGCACCCTTTGGAACAGGGGTCTGGGTGTACCCCAGGGGTGTTAAGGCTCAGGAGTGGGCAGCAGTCAGGGAGAGACAGAACTGGGGGAAAGGGATGGTTGTGGGTCCTTCTGTTCCCAAGTTCCTGAAAGTTGAGGCAATGGCAGGGCGTAGACTCAGGCAGAGAGGATTGTGGGAGGAATCCGTTTTTGCTCCACCTCTTTTTGAGTGAACAGAGGACAAACCTTGGGTCACGGGGCTAGTAGATCGTGGACCACAGAATAGCAAATGAGAAAAAGCTTGGGTTGGAGTGAAATTTTGGTCTCAGGCAGCAGAACAGACCAGAGTCTCTGAGGATGAAGTTTCCCACCCCTATTTGTAGGGAAAAGGACTCACGTGCAGGGAAAACTCAAATCCCAGGCCCTGGGAAATAGTAAAAGAATCAAAGGGGTTTCCATTCACTCCACTTGTTAGTTTATCTGGGCACTGAAGAGGCACTTTCGAATATCTAACTTTTGCCGTTGGATGGGGTAGGGACAGCTGCACGCGGAACAGCCCCCACCCCCAGTCGGCTGCTTCCAGAACAAGCAGTCTTTATGGGCTTTCTCTGAGGCCCAGTCACTGCTCCTGGGACCCAGTCCCCTGGAGGGGAGGTGGAAAATCAGTGCTACGGGTCCAGTCTTTCCCGTGGCTGCCACCAGCGAATGAAACTTTTGTATGATACATAAAGTGCTTGGGTCTATTTTTAATAAAAAGGGAAAAAGCAACTTGAGGCAACCTGTCCTCTGACTTTCTTTCCCCATGCATGTACCCATAACTGTCCCCGTCACACACAACCCCCCACCCACCCACCCGGGCCTGTCCCTTTAGACCACTAGGGGGCAGCAGTTGCCGTATCCATGGCAAGACTACTGCTTGAGCTTTTACCAGAGGATAAACTTCAGGTGAGGTTTTGCGTATAAGAGGCAACTGTCTGTCTGCTGGCACCCCGACAGTAAGTCCATTTTTGCCTAGATCCAGGATTGGGCAACTGAAAGGGGCTCATCTCAGAATAAGGATTTTCTTGAGTCCCATGGCTTTTCAGCCCGGTTCTGTAATGTTCTGGTCAGTTCATGGGCACACTTAAGGCTAAAAGGAAAATCAATCAGCCAAAGTGCTGCCCTGGCAGTTGATGGGAAGTGAAACAAAATAGCTCAAAAATTAGGCCGGGCACGATGGCTCATGCCTGCAATTCCAGCACTTTGAGAGGCCAAGGCTGGTGAATCACCTGATGTCAGGAGTTTGAGACCAGCCTGACCAACATGGTGAAACCGTTTCTACTAAAAATTCAAAAATTAGCCAGGCATGATGGCACGTGCCTGTAATCCCAGCTACTCGGGAGGCTGAGGCAGGAGAATCGCTTGAACCCAGGAGGTAGAGGTTGCAGTGAGCCAAGATCATGCTGTTGCACTCCAGCCTGGCAACAGGGCGAGACTCCGTCTCAAAAAGAAAAGCTCAAAATCGCAACGTTAATGCCACCGTGTGGCCCAAGGGGCATTTTATTGGCAGTGACATGAAATCCCTACTGTTGTTGGGTGCCCAGCAGTTACAGGGGAGACCATATACATCATAAAGATCACTTTTTGGTAAGCTATAATATTCTTTTTTTTTTTTTTTTTTTTTTGAGGCGGAGTCTCGCTCTGTCGCCCAGGCTGGAGTGCAGTGGCGCGATCTCGGCTCACTGCAAGCTCCGCCTCCCGGGTTCCCGCCATTCTCCTGCCTCAGCCTCCCGAGTAGCTGGGACTACAGGCGCCGCCACCACGCCCGGCTAATTTTTTTGTATTTTTAGTGGAGATGGGGTTTCATTGTGTTAGCCAGGATGGTCTCGATCTCCTGACCTCGTGATCCGCCCGTCTCGGCCTCCCAAAGTGCTGGGATTACAGGCTTGAGCCACCGCGCCCGGCCGGTAAGCTATAATATTCTTTCCAGATTCATTCATTAATACTCCCAATATTTATAAAGCACCTATTACTTGCCAGGCATTGTGTTAAGCACATGGTGAAGATAAGGCAGCTGTGGCCTGACTTCCTGGAGCTTTCTGTCCAGTAGGAGATGCAATAACCAGGCAATCCCTGTAGAAGAGGATAATAAGGGCTCTAAGCAGGGACGCAGAGGAAGCTTGGGAGCTCATAGGAAAGGAACTCAGCCTAGATTTAAGGAGTCAAGGAAGGCTTCACAAAAGTGATGACTACGATGGCATTTGAAAGATAAGAAGTTAGGTGGCAAAGGCAAAAGTGATAGAAGTATTTCAAACAGAGGGAACTGTATGTGTCGGGTAACTTATGTTTAGTTAGTTGAAGGAAATAAAAGTTTCTTGTGGGCTGAAAGCAGTGGCTCATGCCTTAATTCCAGCACTTTAGGAAGCCAAGCCTGGAGGCTTGAGGCCAAAGTTTGAGTTTAGACTGGGCAATATAGCAAGATCTTGTCTCAATAAAAAGAGCCATATCCGCACCTGTAGTCTCGATTACTCAGGAGGCTGAGCAGGAGGATCACTTGAGCCCAGGAGGCCGAGGCTGCAGTGAGCCATGATCACGCCACTGCACTCCAGCCTGGGGAACAGAGCAAAACTTTGTCTCCTTAAAAAAAAAATTGCCTGTGGCTGGAGTATAGGCAGCAAGTGGGTGAGAGATGAGATGAAAGACAAGCAGGAACCATAAACTAACTATTTAGGGAATCTAGATTTTATCCCAATGGTATTAGGGAAATATGGAAAAATTGTTTTTTTTAAAGTGGAGTGGCAGTATCAAATGGCTATTTGTGCCCAGACAAGAGGCTCAAATAGAAGTTTTAATAGACTGAAGAAAGTAAGGAACATATGGAAGGGCACAGTGGCTCACACCCATAATCCCAGAATTTTGGGAGGCTGAGGTGGGCAATCACTTGAGTCCAAGAGTTTGAGACCAGCTTGGGCAACAAAAATTAGCCAGGCGTGGTGGCGCATGCCTGTAATCCCAGCTACTCAGGAGGCTGAGGCAGGAGAATCACTTGAACCCATGAGGCAGAGGTTGCAGTGGGCCGAGATCATGCCACTGCACTCCAGCCTGGGCGACACAGCGAGATTCTGTCTTTAAAAAAAAAACAAAAGAACAAAAAACGGAGAGGCTGTCTGGGCAGGAGGAAGGAGGACTAGAACTGGAAGGCGCATAAGTAAAAGGCGAAGGGAAAAAGGCAAGCCATGGGGAAATGTCCAACATCCCCCAACTAAGGCCTTTGGGTAGCCTGACCTATCTTTCGGTTTCTGCGTGCCTAGTGATGCCAAGACCCCTCTAGGGGTTCAGCAGAGGTCCTCAAAACCCTATCCCTCTTGGACCCACTTCTTGCACCAAAGTTTAGAAAGATTTCTCAAGTCCCAACCTCTGCTCTTTTTTTTTTTTTTTTTTTTTTTTTTTGAGACGGAGTCTGTCTCTGTTACCCGGGCTGGAGTGCAGTGGCCGGATCTCAGCTCACTGCAAGCTCCGCCTCCCGGGTTTACGCCATTCTCCTGTCTCAGCCTCCCGAGTACCTGGGACTACAGGCGCCGCCACCTCGCCCGGCTAGTTTTTTGTATTTTTAGTAGAGACAGGGTTTCACCGTGTTAGCCAGGATGGTCTCGATCTCCTGACCTAGTGATCCGCCCGTCTCGGCCTCCCAAAGTGCTGGGATTACAGGCTTGAGCCACCGCGCCCGGCCCCAACCTCTGCTCTTGAAAACCAGGCACAAACTAGCTGCCTTCTTAAAGAAGCTCCCCACATATTCCTCTCATTCAATTTATTTTAACATGTTCTAATTAAGCCTACTAGGCGCTGTGGGAGACAGAGAAGTACATGGCAGAGTCGTTGCTCTCAAATTTCTGTCTCTTTTTTTTTTTTGAGATGGAGTCTTGCTCCGTTGCCCAGGTTGGAGTGCACTGGCGCAATCTCAGCTCACTGCAACCTCCACCTCCCAGATTCATTCAAGAGATTCTCCTGCCTCAGCCATCCAAGTAGCTGAGAGTACAGGCGTGCATCGCCACGCCTGGCTAATTTTTGTGTTTTTAGCAGATACAGGGTTTCACCATGTTGGCCAGGCTGGTCTTGAACACCTGACCTCAGGTGATCCGCCTGCCTCGGCCTCCCAAAGTGCTGGGATTACAGGCATGAGCCACCGCACCCGGCCTCAATTTCCTTGTAATTGGTCCTGGAAGAATCGTTCTGTGGGTTGATTCAAGGGATTCTATTAATCTCTAAAATTAAGTCATGGGCAATGCTGTCCAAATCTTGGATGCCCAGACAGGTGTGCCCTCAAGCAGCATTATCATCAAACACCCGGTGACCAAAAGGGAGTGGTGCAGAGAAAGGCAAGTGGATTTAGGAGGGAGCTGCAGGTATGGGATGCCAGGAGCACACAGGTCCTTTTCCCTGGGGAGCAGTCCTTTTCAGTTAACCCCTTTTCCTTTCTGGTGTATTCCTTTTTTTCTCAAGTAGGCCTACTCTGTACCTAATAGTGATTCTCCTGATCTTTTCCCACTCACTCTCCATTCCAGGCTGAGTCTGGGAACGCTTATCCTTCTTAGCCTAGGAGTTGCCACCACTTGTGGTCCTTAAAGGCTTGAGGCTTTGGATGATACCCTCATACAACCAGCAGATGGCATCAAAACCTTCCATCCCTCAGCTCAGGACATCTCCCAGTTTAAAGAACCTACTCAGATCTCTCCAGATGGGTCTACAAAAAGATGAGTGAGCTGTCAAGACTTAAAACAGGGTTGTATCTAGGCTTTGCAACCTAAGAGCTACACAGTCTTAGCCAAACTGTTTAAACCTTTCCGACCCTCAGTTTTTTCATCCATAAAATGGGCTGTTACCTCCCAAGAAGTTATTAGGGTTTACAGTAACAGAGGCAGTGTCTATCACAAGCAATGCACACAGAAGTAGCTCCATAAATGTGAGCTATTAGTATAACCACCAAGTGAGGTTTCCCAGATTCCCACCAGGGTAGCTGACTGGTGCCCAGATGCGAGAGGAAATTGCAATGCTGAGGAGGCAGCCAGCGCTGGGTAGCACTACACGGCCAATGCCCTTTTAACATTGCACTGCTAGTGACAGGTGCAGACAGTAGCACAATGTGAAAAGAGCTCTGGCCAGCAGCAGAGGCACGCCGGCCCTGCCTCCTCACTCCTTCTCCCAGTCCCCGGCCCACTCAGCTCACGGGCTCCCTCTGCCCCTGCTTTGCTTCAATACAGCTTCTTTCCCTTTTATTCCATTCTTAGTGTTAATTCTGTTTTTTCAACACTCTTCCTTTCGCCTTCTTCCTCACCGCGCCCCCCCTGCCCCCAGCACAGAGACCACCTTTTTCTTGGAGGTTTTGGGATGGGAGGTCAGGACCCACTAAAGCAGGTGCAGGGATACTTTGGGCCTGAAAATGGTTATTAGCAATCCCCAAAGTCTGGAGGTCACTCGCATGAGGCTGTGTTCATCTGGATTTGCATTTCTGCCAGCTTCCCTTCTAGAGAGGAGCTTGCTGCCCAAGACTACAGAACCTTGTACTCTTATCTAAGTTTCCATCTCCTTTTCAATTTAGATAAAGGGGAGCTCTAGGCCTCAAGGCAACACTCTCAGATGACCTTCCAGGACCAGAGAGGTGGGAGCCTGTAGTCACAGCTCCCCACACAGTTGAGAGAAGCTTCCAGGCGGGAGGTAAAAGCTGCCGGTGAAGCCCCACCCCTGCATCTCCTTTTGGAGGTCCTGAAAGCACCTTGCAGATTCAGCATTAAAATGGTGAGGGTGATTCCCTCATAGTTACTGAGAGTTAGGGATAGGGTTTCACTGGCAGTGGGATTCAAATCTGAGTTATTTCCTGTTTTATCCAGGGACCCTTGGTTGGGGAGTCTTCAAGCTCATCCTAGCACTTCCCCATCCTATCCGACCCTAAGGGGGCTTCAATCCAGGACAAACAGTCCCGGGAGGATTAACACCCAAGGCCAGAAGGCTGCCCTGGAAGGACACCTGGATATCTGGAGGCTCAGACCCAGGCAGGCTCTATTGTGGCACATTCCAGCTAGGGCCACAGCCCCGGAGCCCAGCTCCAGTTCTGACCTGGTGAACTTTGTGCAGCCCAAAGAAACAGAGGCTGGAGGGTGATTCCTCTAGTGCCCTGATCAACAAAAGGCCTCCCAGGCAACGGTGTGGCCTCTGGGAGATGCCCTCTACACTACTCCACAGCCACCATAAGGAATAGAGGACAGAATTCCAGTTGGAAGCTCTTCCTCTGGGCTTCCCCTCTAGCCTCGTCCCACCCCCTCAGGAAGCAGGAGAAGTTCCCTCCCGCCCTCCCAGGCAGAGTTTTTTCTCGTAATCTGCAAACATGGGGCCCTGCCCCACAGTTTGCACAGTTTTAATGGGCGGAAACCAAGACCCCTCGAGGGTCAGTCACCAGGCCTCTCTCTGCTCTGGGGTTGGGCAAACCAGTCCCAGCTGGGAACTGGATCACACCAACAGGGGGCAGAGGGGCAAAGATAAGGCTGCACAGCACGCTTCAGGGAGGCGGGGGGAAGAGTCTTCCCCAAGAAGTTTCCAGGTCTCTCCTTAGGGAGTGCAGGGAGAAAGGGCCAAGAGCCCCTCAGCTCTCACACACCCAACTCATTCCTGAGGAGCAGGCCCAGCGACTCACCAGCCAGCAGGACCCCTCCCCCACCTTGGGCCCAGGAGCCAGCCCCCAGCTCCTTCCAGAAGCGAGTGTAGAGACCGAGGAGGAAATGGGGGAGGGGAGGCCCCGGCTCAAGTTCTCTCCTCTCCCCCTCCTCATTGGCCACCATCTTCCGGCCCCTGCCCCCAGAGCAGCAGGGGATGGGGCCCAGCCTGTAGAAGGGAGAGAAAGGGCAGGTGGGGGGTTAGCTGGAGCAGCAGGGGCAGGGGGCTGGCCCCAACTGTCTCCTCCCACCCCCTCCTCGCAGCCATGGCGACGGGAGGAGGAGACCAGGAGGGTCCTGAAAGCCATGTTCTGTGAATGGGATGAGAGAGGCAGCTGGGAAGTGGGGGGTGAGGGGCGCTCTCCTTCAACACCCAACTGTGCTCCCCCTCAACACACACACCTCGAGGCTGGACCACACAGGCGCGCGTACACACCACACACACACACACACACACACACAAACTCTCAGCCATACTTGCACAACTCAGCCCTCACTACACACCCAAACAACAAGAACTGGAGTGTGAGAGCACGCCCCCCACACACACATCCATGCACCCCTCAACACCGCACAACTATCAGCTCGAAAGCCAGCCTCACACCACCACACCGTCCCTGGCTCACCCTACAACTTCTGGAGGTGCAGAACTCTCTGCCCTGCTCCAGCCCTTCGGCCCCCGGCTCCCTCGGAACACTCCACGCCCTCGCACACAGCCCAGGTGGAGCCAGATGGCCCAGCTTGGCCGTGCCCAGAGGAGCCCCCCATGCCTTCCCCACCACGCCCCCCACTGGAAAATGACAGTGAGGCCACATCAGAAAGACACGCCTGGTACTTCCCAGTTACAGTGTTTCGAAAGGAAAAAATAGAAAAGATGCCCACGAGTGGAGAATGAGGAGGGAAAAAGGAAGACGAGAGAAAGAGCCCAGACCGCCCCCCTCCCTTCCCCAAGAGAGAATAAAACCGAGAATCGGTGTCGTTACCCTTCGGGAAGCTCTCGATACCTACACATTGCTCTTCGTTAGGATCCTCTGCCTGCCACCTCCTTCTTCCCGGGCTCTTTCTCTGCCCTTCCCTCCCTCTTGGCTCCCCTCCCTGGCCTCGCTCCCCCTCGCTCACGCCCTCTCGCACCCCGCCAGCCCCTCTCCAAGGCCGGGCTCGGATCCCCAGCGGCCGCCCCGCCATCCACCGGCCGGGACCGAGGTTGCGAGGCCGGTGGGCCGCGGAGCCCCTCTCCTCTGCCGATCTCGCTCTTCCCCCCTCGCCCCCTTTCTCCTTCCACACTCCCTGCCGTCCATCTTGAATACTTGGGATTCTTGAATGGAGTGAGCAGGATCCGCTCCCCCAGGCTCCCATTGGCTGTGGGTTAACCCTTTTGAAACGAGATCCTCCCTCCGATTGGCTGCCAGGCTCCCCTCTTCTCCCCCAACCCCCATCTCCTCCGCCTTCCAACAGCCCGCGAGGTCAGGGCGCTCCCGGAGCCCCCTCCCCTGGCCTCTCACCCCCACAACCCCCGCACCAGGATGCCCCTCTCCCGGCTCTTTCCGTCACGCTCCCCACAGGGCTGCAGGTGAAGGCAGATCCAGTTCCCGCCAAATGCGGCCCCAAGGTGGGGCCGGCAGAAACCGTGTTCCCAGATGCCCCTCGTGCTGGATTTGGAGACCTTGGAAGACAGAAGGGGTGCAATTTGCTGCCCGTCTCCAACCCCTCCTTGACCAGAAGTACTTCTCCAACAGGGGATCCACTCAGCCTTTCAGCCTCACCCAAGGCGATGGGAGAGCTCTCCTGAACGCCCACTCCCCTTGGGCTGGCCAGGAGGAGGGCAGCTCTAGAAAGAAGATCTGGGGCTCTTCACAGGAGCTAATTCCCCGAGTGCCGCAGGGTAGGCCTGACCCGATCAGGAATGTGCAGCATCTGGAGCTCCGCTCCGTCAAAAACATCCCCTCAGACCAGCCCTGCCCCGCCTGGGCCAACATGCTGTGCGCCCACAAGGGGCTCAGAGGTGGGGGAGCCAGAGAGGAAGGCGGCAGCAAGGACGAGGGCGATATGTCAGGCCTTGGAGTAAGGTCCGGGGTTTTAGGCCTAAATCTGTCATTAAGATGCTTGGCGAGATCTGGGCGCGGTGGCTGACGCCTATAATCCAAGCACTTTGAGAGGCTGAGGTGGGAGGATTGCTTGAGCCCAGGAGTTCCAGACCTGCCTGGGTAACACACTGAGATCTCATCTCTACAAAAAATAAAAAAAATCAGCTGGGCGTCGTGGTGTGGCCTATGGTCCCAGCTACTAGGGAGGCTGAAAGGGGAGGATCACTTAAGCCTAGGAGTTCCAGGTTGCAGTGAGCTATGGTCAGGCTCGGTGGCTCACGCCTGTAATCCCAGCACTTTGGGAGGCGAAAGCAGGTGGATCGCCTGAGTTCAGGAGTTCAAGACGAGCCTGGCTAACATGGTGATACCCCGTCTCTACTAAAACTACAAAAATTATCAGGGCCTGGTGGTGATTACCTGTAATCCCAGCTACTTGGGAGGCTGAGGCAGGAGAATCGCTTGAACCCAGGAGGCAGAAGTTGCAGTGAGCTGAGACCACACCATTGCACTCTAGTCTGGGTGACAAGAGCGAAACTCCATCTCAAAAAAAAAAAAAAAAAAAAAAAAAGCTCGGCGAGGTCATGTTTCCTCTTTAGCTTCAGTTTCCTCGTTTGCAAAACGTTGGTCTGGAACAGCGCAGTCCTGATAGAAGTTTCTGTGAGAAGATGGAAATGTTCTATATCTGCATCATTGTCCAAAATTACATATATCCTGGTCCATTTTTAAAATAAAATGCCTCAAATAGGCTTGGGTCCACAAACCACAGGAGAACAAGATCCGCTAAGCCCCTACCTTAATAGCTGGCACCTGCTGATTGGGGCCCCTTAGCTGCCCTCACCTGAACCAAAGAGTTGAGTTTAGCTTGAAAGATAGCTAACTTTATCAGCTTGCCTGATCATGCCTGGATCATTAGTCAAATAGTTGAAGGACCCCCAAGATGGCTGCAATGCATTATGGGCTGCAACAAAATGCAGCAGGGCAATCCTGAAGAAAACACCTAAAGCCCCAGCCCAACAACTACTAGGCGATGCTGGGGAAGATTGTGACCCCATAGTACTCAGCCTATGAGGATCGCGGGGAGGGACTTGCGTACTAGGGGATAAATTGCTTGTTGTAACTGTCCTGGTTGTGCCTGCCTATCAGACATCTAATCTTGCAAGACTGTCGTTAAAAGTCTCACTTTCCCTGTTCCTTGTGCCTCTAGTTCCATTCTTTGGGTTTAGATGGGTGAGCATGTTTCCCTCAGTCATCAAACAATATGGTAGCCACTAGCTACATGTGACTGTTGAGCACTTAAATATGCTACAGTGACTGAGGAAGTGGCTTTTAAATTTTATTTCATTTTATTTACTTTTATACAGCCGCATGAGGCTAGTGGCTACTATACTGGTCTAGAAAATCTTTGTGGTATTGCTAATGAGAATAGGATTCTATGACCCCCTTTCTTTTTTCTTTTTTTGGAGACAGGGTCTTGATGTGTTGTCCAGGCTGGAGTCCATCACAGCTCACTGCAGTCTAGACCTTTCAGGCTCAAGTGATTCTCCTGCCTCACTCTCCCAAGTAGCTGAGGCTACAGATACGTGCCACCACACCCAACTAATTTTTTTTTTTTTTTTAAGAAAGACTTGCTATGTTGCTTAGGCTGGTGTTGAACTCCTGGGCTCAAGCAATCTTCCCATCTTGACCTCCCAAAGTGCTGGGATTACAGGCATGAGCCACCGCACCTACTGGCCCATTCTATGATTCTTTTTTTTATTTTTTTGAGACAGAGTCTGGCTTTGTTGCCCAGGCTGTAGAGCAGTGGCACAATCTGCAACCTCCGCCTCCTGGGTTCAAGCAATTCTCCTACCTCAGCCTCCTGAGTAGCCTGGATTACAGGTGTGCACCACCACGCCCGGCCCCTAGTAGAGATAGGGTTTCGCCATGTTGGTCAGGCTGGTCTCAAATTCCTGACCTTGTGATCCACCCACCTTGGCCTCCCAAAATGCTGGGATTACAGGCGTGAGCCACCGCGCCCGGCCATGAGACACTGCGCCTGGCTCATTCTGTGATTCTTGTCTGGGAAAAGAAAAAATCCATTCTTTTCATCCTCAGGCATGAACTCCTCCATGTCCAAATCACAAATCATAAGGGTGTCAATTCCCAGGAAATGAGGTTCAAATTCTTGTCACTTTTGTCAGGAATCCTTTCCTTATGAATGTCAACCACTTTTCTGAGAAGGGAGCTGAGATACACCCACCCCACTACACAGTGAAAGATTGTGGCTAAAAGGGAATTTGCAGGTTTGTCCAACCTTCTTGTCTTTTCAAAAATAGAAACCAAGACGTTGATGGGGTGGGGACAGGGGCTTTCACTTGCCCAGGGACAGTCAGGACAGCAGGTTGATGTGTTCACTCACGAGTTAACATGCACCTGTAAAGTTAGTCCATCTCTTTGGGGCTCTTGTGGAAGCACACACATACATGTACATCATTAAGTTCATTCAAGAAACGTACTTCTCTGACCTTGGCCAAATGAGAGCCAAGATTGAAATCAGCCAGTGTGGCTGATACTAAGAGATGGTCAGCTCCATGAGAGGGCCAGATGGGTCCTCCAACTGGCATGTGGAAATCCAGAGCTCCTGGGTATGCCAGGATTACAAGAAGATGGACAGCCCAGAGCCCACTCCCTGGTTGAGGGACCCCCTTGTGGCATTGCCACCATGAGAAAAAGGAAGCTGAGGGGTGGGAGAAGAATGCCTCTGAGTTTATCCTTGCACTGACCGAGACACAGAATTAGCTTGGATTTCTGGAGGATGAGGAGGGCAGGGTGCCCAGGATTTTGGTAGCTACAGGCCATGACTTGTGAATACAGGGCCCTAACATAACAGAGAGAGAAAGCCGCTGCAGGGAGTTAATAAAGGAGATGGCTGCACTGGCCTGAGCTTATACAGTGTTTGTCCAATCTTGCTTCTGGAGAGCCTTTGCCTGGGTAATGTGCATGAGGGGAAACACAGAACTTCCTGGGAAATGGCTGCTGTCTTCAATATTTCCTTACTACTAGGAGACATTACTAAATGACTGCTCTGGTGAGAGATTTAAGGAGTTCAGAGAAAGGAAGGATTGCTCCCAGTGGGGAATGGAATCCAAGAAGGCTTCCTGGAGGAAGCAGCATCTGAGACTTGAATAGAAAGTATTTAGACACAAGAAGGTGGGAAAATGAAGACAAGGAAATGCCAAGGAGAGAGAACAACACAAAGGCTGAGAGGTGGGGAAATGGTGGGATTGGTTGGAGATTCAGGGGGAACCTAGGGTGTCTGAAGGGGAATAGAAAGGAAGAAAAGGCAGCTGGGACAGATCATGGAGGGCTTGGACACATCCCTCCAGCCTCTACTCTGCTCCAAAGACATCATTTGCCTTGAACAAACTTTCATCTTTTTCCTCACCAAAACACACCCCTCAACTATTCATTCAGCTGCCCCAGGGCCTCCACGCTCAGCTCTCTGCCTCTTTTGCCTTGGACTACAGGCCCATCTGTGTTCCACAGACATCCTTTCCTGGACAAAATGGGTTCCAGTTGCCCAGTAGAGAATGGACTGTCATTGGTGCCTCTCAGTTCAGTCTCCTGTCTCTGGATTCCCAGTGTGTAGGTATGAGCTGCATGAGGGACCCTCCTTTTTCACTCATCACCTTCCAAACCCCCCACATGGCCCCACCCCTTCTCAAGAGAGTCAAAAATGGAGGTCCAGAACAGCTAGACATGGTCCAACCTGTTACAGGAGTGTAAAAAATGCACCCAGGAGCTACTTGGCTCCTAGCCACCCTACCCCACCTCCACATTCTTCACTCCTCTTATGGGAATTTCAGAATGCACCTGGGCTTTGCAGGAACCTCCCTTTCCCACCACCCCCACAGCAATCCAAGACTATTCTGGAGGTGCTTCCTTTGCCTTCCTCCCTAACCTCCATTGTCCTATACAGATATGGGTCCCTCCATGCCTATTTGGGTAAATCGCATAGAAAAGAAGGATTGCTCCCAATGGGGAATGGAATCCAAGAAGGCTTCCTGGAGGAAGCAGCATCTGAGTCTTGAAGAATAGAAAGTATCACATAGAATACTATAAATGTGAGTTAGGGAGACCATCTGCCCTAAACCTCTGCCTCTTGGAAGAACTGAATCTGAAACGCTGGAGAGAGTTGCCTCCTTGCTTAAACACCAGTGGAGGTAATTCAGTTGCTAATAACACACGACTTTTTTTTTTTTTTTTTTTTTTTTTTTTTTTTGAGACAGAGTCCTGCTTTGTCACCCAGGCTGAAGTGCAGGGTTGCCATCATGGCTCACTGCAGCCCTGACCTCCTGAGATCAAGCAATACTCCTGCCTCAGCCAACTAGATGGGACTACAGGAACATGCAACCACACCTAGCTAATTTTTTTTTTTTTTTTTTTTTTTTTTATAGAGACAGGGTCTCCTTATGTTGCCCAGGCTGGTCTCAAACCCCTAGGCTCTAGCCGTCCTCCTGCCTCAGGCTCCCAAAGTGCCGGGGTTATGGATGTGAACCACTGTGTCTGGCTAACACAGCTCCTAGTTCACTTGAGATGATGATACAGGCTTTTCCATGTGAGCCTCTTTCATTTCCCCTTCTTCCACAGTAAGGTGTCTCTTCACCTTTACCATCCTGCTTCTCTGAAACGCTCCTATGTCTGAGCACTGCCTGTATGGAAGGCTCTGGAACCATTGCTGGGAAACACTGCCGGCCCAGAAGGTGCTCACAGTTGAGAAGAGTGCAAGGCAGACACATAAAGAGGAAGTCACGGCCAACTGCGGTGGCTCACGCCTGTAATCCCAGCACTTTGGGAGGCTGAGGATCACCTGAGGTCAGGAGTTCAAGACCAGTCTGACCAACATGGTGAAATCCCATCTCTACTGAAAATACAAAAATTATCTGGGCGTGGTGGCACGTGCCTGTAATCCCAGCTACTCTGAAGAATTGCTTGAACCCAGAAGGTGGAGGTTGCGGTGAGCCAAGATCGTGCCATTGCACTCCAGCCCGGGCAACAAGAGCAAAACTCTGTCTCAAAAAAAAAAAAGGAAAAGAGAAAGTGACACTGTGACAGGTGCCCAGATAGACCTAAGTACCTTCTTTCTGAGGTAAACCTCTTTCCTTGAGGTCTAGCTCTCATCCTTTACTCCATCAACTGCCCCATTTATTGCATCTCCAATCCCTTTCCATAAACCTAGGGCAAGGGTCAGCCAACTACAGCCCACAGGACTAAATCCTGCCTTTGCCTGTTTTTTGATAAATAAAGTTTATTGGAACACAGCCATGCTCACTTGTTTACACATTGTCTGTGGCTGCTTTCTACAACCACAACAATGGCAGAGTTAAGTAGTTGCGACAGAGACCATATGACCAACAAAAGCCTGGCATATTTACTGTCCAGCTCTTTACAATAGAAGTTTGCCAACTCCTAAATTTATGGGCAGCTTTGGACCTTGCCATCTCAGAAAGATGTAATGGAACTCAAGAAAGACAACTGAAATTACTCCGAGATGGGAGTGGAAGGACGCAGCCCAGACTTCTCATCTCAGCATCTCTTTTCATATGCTCAAGTCTTCCCTCAACCTGTCATGAAGCATCTCGAAATGCTAGGTGGCTCTCTGTATTATCACTCCTTCATGGCTCGCTCATTCCTTTTTTTTTTTTTTTTTTGAGACAGAGTCTTACTCTGTCACCCAGACTGGAGTGCAATGGTGCAATCTTGGCTCACTGCAACCTCTGCCTCCTGGATTCAAGTGATTCTCCTGCCTCAGCCTCCTGAGTAGCTGGGATTACAGGTGCCCACCATCACACCCAGCTAATTTTTGTATTTTTAGTAGACATGCAGTTTCACCATGTTGGCCAGGCTGGTCTTGAACTCCCGACCTAAAGTGATCCTCCCACCTTTGCCTCCCAAAGTGCTGGGATTACAGGTGTGAGCCACCACACCCAGCCTATGTCTCTCTCATTCTTAAATCTGTGCAATCTGACTTCTGCCCCCCAATTTCCGCCGAAATGGTTCCCACTAGGAAGCCAATGACTTCCTTATTACTGATCCACCATTCTCCTCTCAATTCTCATCACACGCAGCCTCTCTTTAGCACTTGCCACTATTGACTATATCAGTCTTGAAATGCCCATGGCTTCTGGCAGACTGGCGTCTCCTGCATTCCCTCCTACCTCTCCAACTCTTCCTTCTCAGCTCCCTTCCTGTGAGTCTTCTTTACTCCCTTGTTGCCTAAATATACAGATTCTGTGTGGATTAGTCCTTGGTCTTCTTTTCCATCTATACTCTCTCGGTGGACAAAATCATCCACATGCCTGATTTCAACAGTCACTCACATAGACCCAGATTTCTAACAGAAGGTTGCAGTTCCTCAGATGTATGTCTTGCCAGCCAACTAGGCTGAATTTGGGCAACATCAAACATATGTCTTCCTACACCTCTGCCTTCACCTAATCACCTTTGTCTCTTTTTCCATCTGCCCTTTAATTGTTGCCATTCCCGAGAGATCTGCCCTTGACTCTCCTCTCTTTGGGGGAAATTTCATCCATTCTTACAGTTTTAACAATCACCTATACATGAATCACTGCCAAATCTATATCTCTAGTTGTACTGCCAACTCCTTACATTCCCAAATAGATGTGTGAGGTGAGCAGCTGGTGCTTTTGCCTGCTCAGATATTCCAACCCCCTTCTGGTAACTACATCTTAGTTTTCTTTTGGGAAGACGGCTATTCTCTGACCTCAGTCCACATGGTTCACATGAGACTGACTTCATCTGCCCCTTCAGGGACAGTCACACAATCCAGATATATTAGTTGTCTATTGCTGCCTAACAAATTAATCCAAAACGTAGTACCTTAAAACAACACACTTATTTTCTCAGTTCTTGTGGATCAGGAATCTGGGCAGAGGTTAGCTCGGTCCCCTGATCATGGTCTCTCATGAGACTGCAATCAAAGTGTCATCCAGGGGTTGGGGTCTAATCTGAAGGTTCAATGGGGATCAGATCTGCTTCCAAGCTCACTTTCATAGTTTCATAGATCTAGTTCCTCAAGAGCTGTTGGACTGTGGACCTCAGTTCTTTGTTCGCTGTTGGCTGGAGGCCATGCTAGGTTCCTTGCAATGTGGGCCTTTCCAACATGAAAGCCTGCATTGTCAAAGCCAGCAAGAGAGAGAGTCTGCTAGCAAGATGAAATCACAATATTTTGTAACCTAATCACAGAAGTGACAACCTCTCCACATTGCCATATTCTACTGTTAGAAGTAAGTTACTCAGCCGGCGCGGTGGCTCACGCCTGTAATCCCAGCACTTTGGGAGGCCGAGGCGGGCGGATCACAAGGTCAGGAGATCGAGACCACGGTGAAACCCCGTCTCTACTAAAAATACAAAAAATTAGCCGGGCGCGGTTGTGGGCGCCTGTAGTCCCAGCTACTCGGGAGGCTGAGGCAGAAGAATGGCGTGAACCCGGGAGGCGGAGCTTGCAGTGAGCCGAGATCGCGCCACTGCACTCCAGCCTGGGCGACAGAGCGAGACTCCGTCTCAAAAAAAAAAAAAAAAGAAGTAAGTTACTCAAGAGGAGAGGATTACACAAAGCCATGATTACTAGGGAGTAAGATCACATCACTGGGGGCTGTCTTAGAGGCTATTACCCACAGTAGACTTAGCCAATTAAGTCATAATAATTGGATCAAGGATGGGTATCCAATCAGAGTCAATCACAATTAGGCCTAAGGTGTTTGCTGTAATCTTTGGGAAAGTGGTATTGTCAGCTCCGTTTTTCGGGTAGACAGAGCTTGAAACTGCTGACGGCCATAACTGCTGCCAAATGGGGGAAGATCTGCCTGAATGCCAACATAACAGGGCAAAGCAGAGGTAAGAGACGGAGAGAGACAGGCGCCTGGGAACCTGACAGAGCCATGTCTACAGGTGAAGCTCTTGAGTTTTTTTGTTTGTTTCTTTGTTTTTGTTTTGAGACGGAGTTTTGCTCTTGTTGCCCAGGCTGAAGTGCAGTGGCGCGATCTCGGCTCACTGCAACTTCCGCTTCCCGATTTCAAGCGATTATCCTGCCTCAGCCTCCAGAGTAGCTGGGACTACAGGCACACGCCACCATGCTCAGCTAATTTTTTGTATTTTTTAGCAGAGATGGGGTTTCACCATATTGGCCAGGATGGTCTCCATCTCTTGACCTCGTGATCTGCCTGCCTCAGCCTCCCAAAGTGCTGGGATTTCAGGCGTGAGCCACTGTTCCCGGCATTTTTTTTTTTTTTTTTTTGAGACGGAGTCTCACTCTCTTGCCCAGGCTGGAGTGCAGTGGCGCGATCTCGGCTCACTGCAAGCTCTGCCTCCTGAGTTCATGCCATTCTCCTGCCTCAGCCTCCCAAGTAGCTGGGACTACAGGCGCCCGCCACCACGCCCAGCTAATTTTTTTGTATTTTTAGTAGAGACGGGGTTTCACCGTGTTAGCCAGATGATCTCAATCTTCTGACCTCATGATCCGCCTGCCTCGGCCTCCCAAAGTGCTGGGATTACAGGCCTGAGCCACCGTGCCCGGTCCTGTTGAGTTTTTTATTATGTAAGCCACAACATTGCCTCTTCTTCTTACGTTAGTCTCAATTGAGTTCTGTCACTCATAACAAAAAAAATCCGACTGATAAAATGTCATAGAGGTGTCTTGCATGCAGTTTGCTTAAACCCAGTTTCATTGTCTTACCTTCACCTTCCCCACAAACCTGCTTTTCTTCTTAGATTCTATTTCACAGTTAAAAGCGTAACACAGTTGTTTAGGCTGAAAACCATCACAGGATCATCCTCATTGGCTGTGCTAATAAGGAGGAGTAGCCCATGTAACATGGGTTGCAAATTGGAGTGTCCCATGAAACATGATCTTAAATACTGATAAGTTACTCTAGGCTGTTAGAATCTTACAGAATTTCTGGCTGTGAGTCACATGATTTAGAGGATAATAGTGTATCTGACTCTCCTATCTGAACACACCATGGACTAAAATGAAATTCTGACAAACTACCTGATGAGCTTGTGGATCAGAAGACACCTGAGGTTTGATTTGTGAAACAATTCTTTCTTTCTTTTTTTTTTTTTTGAGACAGAGTCTCACTCTGTCGCCCAGGCTGGAGTGCAGTGGCACGATCTTGGCTCACTGCCAGCTCCGCCTTCCGGGTTCACACCATTCTCCTGCGTCAGCCTCCGAACAGCCGGGACTATAGGCGCCCACCACCACGCCTCGCTAATTTTTTGTATTTTTAGTAGAGACAGGGTTTCACTGTGCTAGCCAGGATGGTCTTGATCTCCTGACCTCGTGATCCCCCCACCTCAGCCTCCCAAAGTGCTGGGATTACAGGCATGAGCCACCGCTCCCGGCCATGAAACTATTCTTTCTGTCTCCAGGCAGATTAAACGAATTTGTGTAGTTTCAAAGTCAATCATAATTTCTTTTACATCTTTTATCTTAGGGTTGCAATCATAATTCTAATCCTTACTTTTCTTACTCTCTGCCACCTTCACCCAAATTGCCCTAAATCCTGTGCATTCTGCCTCTTAGACGAGTCCTTTTCTCTCCAATACCCTGCCCCTTGGGAGTTTGTGTCATCCTCTGAATAACTTTCCTTTCAACCCCCGTTCCATCAGAGTGTAAGTCTAAAACACAAACCTCAGATCATTCGTGTGTCCCGAATTATGATGGCTCCCTCGTATTTATTTATTTTAATTTTATTTATTTATTTATTTATTTATTTTTTTGAGACGGAGTCTCGCTCTGTCGCCCAGGCTGGAGTGCAGTGGCCGGATCTCAGCTCACTGCAAGCTCCGCCTCCCGGGTTTACGCCATTCTCCTGCCTCAGCCTCCTCAGTAGCTGGGACTACAGGCGCCCGCCACCTCGCCCGGCTAGTTTTTTTGTGTTTTTTTAGTAGAGAAGGGGTTTCACCGTGTTAGCCAGGATGGTCTCGATCTCCTGACCTCGTGATCCGCCGGTCTCGGCCTCCCAAAGTGCTGGGATTACAGGCTTGAGCCACCGCGCCCGGCAATTTATTTTATTTTTTGAGACAGTGTTTCACTCTCTTGCCCAGGCTGGAGTGTAGTGATGCAATCTCGGCTCACTGCAACTTCTGCCTCCCAGGTTCAAGCGATTCTCCTGTCTCAGCCTCCAGAGAAGCTGGGACTATAGGCGCTTGCCACCACGCCCAAGTAATTTTTGTATTTTTAGTAGAGATGGGATTTCGCCATGTTGGCCAGGTTGGTCTCCAACTCCCGACCTCAGGTGATCCGCCCGCCTCAGCCTCCTGAAGTGCTGGGATTACAGGTGTGAGCGACCACACCTGGCCTCATTTTTGTGTGTTTTTTTTTAGTAGAGACGGGGTTTCACCGTGTTGGCCAGACTAATCTCAAACTCCTGACCTCAGGTGATCTGCCCACCTTGGCCTCCCAGAGTGCTGGGATATCAGGTGTGAGCCACCGTGCCTGGCCCCTAGTATTTAGATAATGCTTCCTAAACATTATTGGATCACGGATACTTAAAAAAAAAAAAAAAAAAAAAAAAAAAGGCCGATGACACCTACGAGTGACTCTAGAAAAATCTGGTTTTTTGTATTACGGTATTGATATGGTTTGGCTCCGTGTCCCCACTGAAATCTCATGTTGAATTTAATTCCCAGTGTTGGGGGAGGGATCTGGTGGGAGGCGATTGGATCACGGGGGTGGATTTCCCCTTGCTGTTCTGGTGATAGTGATTGAGTCCTCACAAGATCTGATGGTTTAAACCTGCGTAGCATTTCTCCCTCTCTCTCCTGCCACCATGTGAAGAAGGAGCTTGCTTCCCCTTCGACTTCCGCCATCATTGTACATTAACTGAGGCCTCACAGTCATGCTTCCTGTTAAGCCTGTGGAACTGAGAGTCAGTTAAACCTCTTTTCTTCGTAAATTACCAAGCCTTATGTAGTTCTTTATGGCAGTGTGAGAACGGACTAATACAGGTATACATCTCAAAGGGATCACGAACCCTCTGGAGTTCATTCACATGCCACTTCCCTCAACACACGCTCTCATCTCCTCCAGGTCGGAACTTCTTCAAGAGGATACATTCCAAACTTCTTTTTTTTTTTTTCATTCCAAACTTCTTAGCATGGAACTCAAGGCCTTCCAAACTTATTCCGAGTTGCCTGTCTAGCTGCACCTACCACCTGTGCTGTTATGGTTATTTTATGTCTAATTCCTCATCAGACCAAGATGCTCCCTGACAGCAGAGATTGTGCCCTTTCATTTTTCCTTTTTACATATCCCCAGATGGAATGAAAGTTTCTCAGGATGAGTAATCTGAACCCTTGGCCTAGCTAGAAAAATTGTTGGTTGACTGCTAGATATTACTAATTTCCAGCCAGCCAAAGGGTTTTAGGGTCACGAGCCTAGTGAATATAACTACAATGTTCTATTCTCCAAATATATTTGGGGAGAGCTTTGATTCAAACTTTTCAGTTTTAGTGGATCCCATAAATATGGAGACTTCTCAGACCTTGTGCCATGATTTTAGTTTAGAAAATATAGGTCCTCAGTGGTGAAGTTACCACATTTACCAGTTAATTAGTGCCAGGGATCTCCTTTTGGTAGCTACAGCTCTTTGGACCCTGGAGAAACTGAAAGAACTAGTCTGGTTGGTGGATTCTTAGGAGAGTTTACTGATTTCATAATGTAGCCCTGACCTAATCCCAAACTCCAAGACAAGCCAGGGCAGGACTGTCTCCCACATTAGTCCAAAATGGACGTTCTAAGGAAATCTTAGGCAAGAGAAAATCACTCTTCCATGGCCACATTTCAAAATTTTCCCCACATTTCAAATGTTTTCCCACATCCCCTACACACACTGGGACACTTCATATCACATGGAGAGAAGTGAAGGGAGACATTACCAGTCCTTTAAAGTTCCGAGAACAAGAGCTCTGTCTGTCTTGTTGAACAGTTTGTCTACTGCCACAACAGTGCCTAGCACAAGTAAGTACTCAATTAAAATTTGAATAAATCAATGGGAAAATGGGAGAAGTCCTGACCTCAGATGATCCACCTGCCTTGACCTCCCAAAGTGCTGGGATTACAGGTGTGAGCCACCACGCCTGGCCTCTTTAAAAAAAAAAAAAAGTATATATATATACAAAACTTTAGGAGGCTGAGGCGTGTAGATCACAAGGTCAGGAGTTCGAGACCAGCCTGGCCAATATGGTGAAACCCCGTCACTACTAAAAATACAAAAATTAGTTGGGCGTGGTGGTGGGCGCCTGTAGTCCCAGCTACTCGGGAGGCTGAGGCAAGAGAATTGCTGGAACCCAGGAGATGGAGGTTGCAGTGAGCCGAGATCGTGCCACTGCACTCCAACCTGGGTGACAGAGCAAGACTCTGTCTCAAAAAAAAAAGATTTTAAATAGCTGGGTATGGTGGTATGAGCCTGTGGAAGCTGAGGTGGGACCTGAGCTTGAGCCCAGGACCTCAAGGCTGCAGTGATCTATGATTGAGGCAGGAGAATAGGGCCTGGAGGCAGAGAACCTAAGCACTTTCTAGAACTAAATCAAATGGAAACACTTCAACTGTGACAGGAAATATCCTCTTGTTTACATAGGGTGTATAAAGAGTAAATGACTTGCCGGGCGCGGTGGCTCAAGCCTGTAATCCCAGCACTTTGGGAGGCCGAGACGGGTGGATCACGAGGTCAGGAGATCGAGACCATCCTGGCTAATACGGTGAAACCCCATCTCTACTAAAAATACAAAAAAAAAACTAGCCGGGCGAGGTGGCGGGCGCCTGTGGTCCCAGCTACTCGGGAGGCTGAGGCAGGAGAATGGCGTAAACCCGGGAGGCGGAGCTTGCAGTGAGCTGAGATCCGGCCACTGCACTCCAGCCTGGGCGACAGAACGAGACTCCGTCTCAAAAAAAAAAAAAAAAAAAAAAAAGAGTAAATGACTTTGTAACTTTCCTTCATCCTCTTCATTTACATAAGGCATACACCAAGTAACCAATGGAAACCTTGGCTCACTGCAACCTTGGCCTCCCAGGTTCTAGCAATTCTCCTGCTTCAGTCTCTTGAGTAGCTGGGATTATAGGTGTGTACCACCACACCTGGCTAATATTTGTATTTTTAGTAGGGACGGGCTTTCTCCATGTTGGCCAGGCTGGTCTTGAACACATGACTTCAGGTGATCCACTCTCCTCGGCCTCCCAAAGTTCTGGGATTACAGGCGTGAGCCACCGCACCCGGCCAGTAGATAATATATATAAATTAGCGGAAAGCAAGAAGGCGTCCTAGGACAACAACAAAGTATAGATTCTCTTTAGACAGCTATTTGAGTAGATAAGGCAATTCACAGGACTGTGGCTTTGTTTAATCCTAGAGCAATTCCAGACTCCAGGTGCTTAGTTACTTAAAGGGTAAGAATCATCTTCACCCCTTCTGACTAAAGCCATGGAGTCCTGATCCCAAGAATCAAAGACACGGGGCAGCAAGGAGGAGGAAAGACCATCCAAACACAGAGGTATAATTCCTCTAGTTGAACGATAACTAGTAGGGCAAAACCTTAGCTGATAATGACTATGAGAAGCTATGCTTTAGTATTCCTAGCTACACCCATCTCCGGAGGAGATGCATAAAATAAGAATAACATGAATGTCATCATTGTAAAATAAAAACTTTGCTTGGCTGGGTGTGGTGGCTCACGCCTGTAATCCCAGCACTTAGGGAGACTGAGGCAGGTGGATCATCTGAGGTCAAGAGTTCAAGACCAGCCTGGCCAACATAGTGAAACCCCGTCTCTACTAAAAATACAAAAAATTAGCCAGGCATGGTGGCAGGTGCCTGTAATCCCAGCTACTTGGGAGGCTGAGGCAGGAGAATCGCTTGAACCCAGGAGGTGGAGCTGGCAATGAGCTGAGATCGTGCCAACTCCAGCCTGGGCAACAAGTGCAAAACTTTGTCTCTAAACAAAACAAAATTTTGCTCAAATATAGACACTGCACACTTTGAATCAAAAGTGTTTGCTGACCATTTATAGGCATAGGTGGGACCGGAGATGTCCTGAATCAGATTCACAAGGAGTTTCATAGTGGTTGGAGTGGAAAGCCAAATATTTGTATACTTGCTACTGATTTTACATGGCAGTGTAAGTTCAGCACTGCGTCTAAAGATGGAGGAGGTGCTATTGGCTGGGAAAAGCAGAAAACACTGTTGGAGAATGGAAATTTGCACTGGACTTAGAAGAATGGCAGCATTTAAACGAACAGGATCTGTAGAGACGGGCTGGTGGCTCATGCCTGTAATCCCAGCACTTTCGGAGGCCGAGGTGGGCAGATCACTTGATGTCGGGAGTTAGAGACCAACCTAGCCAATGTGGTGAAACCCCCATCTCTACTAAAAATGCAAAAATCAGTCGGGCGTGGTGGCATGTGCCTCTAATTCCAGCTACTTGGAAGGCTGAGGCAGGAGAATCACTTGAACCCAGGAGACCAGAGGTTGCAGTGAGCTAAGATCATGCCACTGCACTCCAGCCTGGGCAACAGAGCGAAACTCCATCTCAATAACTAACTAACTAACTAAATAAATAAATAGGATCTGGAAATGAGTTTTTGTTTTGTTTTGTTTTGCTTTGCTTTAGCCAATATGTACTGAGTGCCAACTCTGTAGGTTCCAGGCTCCATGCTCAGAGCAGAGAGGATAATGACAAAAAGATATGGTCCCTGCCTTCCAGGAGATTTTCAAAATTATTTCAGCAAAACGGCAAGTTTTCTAGTGAGGTTCACTCTGGGCCCCAGAGGAATCTCCAGGAAACTCCATTCTGATGAAGCGGAGCTAGATGGCCAGGGACTGGGGTTCCAGACCAGACCGTCTGGCTGTAGCAGCAGAGTAGGAATTGGCTCTGATGCTGCTCCCAGAAGCCAGTCGGCAGACAGGCTCACTGTGACCATGACCACACCATTGTGGTCCATGGGCAGGAACCATTGTCACCCTGTTGGTCCTGTTAACATGCATTTTCTTCTCAGCCCCTGACCCACAGCCCTTGGGAATGGTATTTGGCCTACTATATTAGTCTACTCTGGGACTAATATAGACTTTGGTTCTTTTTATTTCTTTCTTTTTTAAGACAGGGTCTCACTCTGTCGCCCAGACTGGAGTGCAGTGGTGTGATCTCAGCTCACTGCAATCTCCGCCTCCCGGGGCTCAGGTGATCTTCCCACCTCAGCCTCCTAAGTACCTGGGACCACAGAGTAGCTGGTACCACAGGTGCGCACCACCACACCCATCTAATTTTTGTACTTTCTGTGGAGATGGGGTTTTGCCATGTTTCCCAGGTGGTCTCGAACTCCTGGGCTCAAGCAATCTGCCCACCTCGGCCTCCTGAAGTGCTGGGATTACAGGTGTGAGCCACCCCACCTGGCTGACTTTGGCTTTTTAAAAAATCACTGTTATAAGAGACGCGTTCTGCCTTTGTTGCCCAGGCTGGAGTGCAGTAGCTATTCTTAGGCACAATCCTGCTACTGATCAGCAAGACGGTTTTGAAAGACTTTGGCTTTTAAGTTGACTTAGGAGAGAACATGAGGAAGAGGTACTTGCGGGACTTCCAAGAGGAAATGCCCAGTCACAGAGCAGGCCCTTTAAACCTCAGACAGTGAATTGGGGCATCCTGGGGTAGGAGGACTGGAGAAGACCCAGGGGTGGGGTCTGCAAATAGCAGACCTTGGTTTGAATGTCACCTCTCCCTTTCCCAGCTGAATCATCCTGAGCAAATTGTTTCCTTCCTTCCTTCCTTCCTTCCTTCCTTCCTTCCTTCCTTCCTTCCTTCCTTCCTTCCTTCCTTCCTTCCTTCCTTCTCTCCCTCTCTCTTTCTCTCTTTCTCTCTTTCTTTTTTTTGAGACAGGGTCTTTCTTTGTCATCCAGGCTGGAGTGCAGTGGTATGAACACAGCTCACTGCAGCCTTGACCTCCCAGGCTCAGGTGATCCTCCCAACTGAGACTCCTTAGTAGTTGGGCCCTCAAGCGTGTGCCACTATGCCCAGCTAATTTCTGTATTATTTTGGGAGAGACAGGGTTTTGCCATGTTGCCCAGGCTGGTCTCAAACTCCTGGGCTCAAGTGATCCTTCTGCCTTGGCCTCTCAAAATGTTGGGATTACAGGCATGAGCCACTGTCCCCAGCCCAAATTATTTCTTGGAGGCTCCTTTTCTTCATTTGCAAATCTTTTCTTCATTTGCAAATCTGGCAAAACAATACCAATAATGGGATTATTGCAAAGTTCCAATGAAATACTGAAAATAAAGGCTAGAGTTGGGCACATGTAAAAGCCAACTGAAAGTGGACTCACGCACGGGTGGGGGCTATTGGGGAGCTTCACAGGAGCTCTCAGGGTGTGTAGAGAGATGAGCAGAAGGTGTCCAGCTGAGCCTGGGCACGCCTATATTTATGTTTTTTGGGAGGATTGAATATTTGGCCAAAACGCTTTTCAGATCTGCAGTCACTCAAGGAAAAATGGAATGGAATGGGGAAGGGGGCTAGGAGGCCAAGAGGCAGGCTGCACGGCCACCCTGTCACTCCAGGATGATGGATGAGCCTATTTCAAGGTTTGTAATTAATGATGACTAGCTCTGAGATCCTTCCCGTGAAGACTGCCTGCTCTTCTGTGTCCAGGAAGCCCTCCTCAGGAATTGGAGCTAGGACTGGGATGTAACATTTGTCCCCAAACTCTGGCACAGACTTCCAGAGGATGGTGTGCATGTGCTTTTGTACATGTGCATAAATACAAGTACGTGTATATTTTTGGTGCTTCTATCAGTGTATGTGTACATGTATGCACATATGTGTGTTGTATGTATTTACATGTTTATGAGTGCACATATGTGCTAAATTGCTAGTCAAGAGAAAGTTTTTGGTTGTTTTCTTTGAGATGGAGTCTCGCTCTGTCGCCCAGGCTGGAGTGCAGTGACACAATCTTGGCTCACTGCAATCTCCACCTCCCGGGTTCAAGTGATTCTCCTACCTCAGCCTCCTGAGCAGCTGGGATTACAGGTGCCTGCCACCACATCTGGCTAATTTTTGCATTTTTAGTACAGACAGGGTTTCACTATGTTAGCCAGGCTGGTCTCAAACTCCTGACCTCAAGTGATCCGCCCACGCCAGACTCCCAAAGTGCTGGGATTACAAGCATGAGCCACTGTGCCTGGCCCAAGAGAAAGATTAAATAGGGTAAGAAATGAGAAGAATGGGTCAGGTGTGGTGGCTCATGCCTGTAATACCAGCACTTTGGTAGGCTGACCTGGGTGAATCACAAGGTCAGGAGTTCAAGACCAGTATGGCCAGTATGGTGAAACCCCATCTCTACTAATAGTACAAAAGTTAGCCGGGTGTGGTGGCGTGTGCTTGTAGTCCCAGCTGCTCAGGAGGCTGAGGCAGGAGAATCACTTGAACCCGGGAGGCAGAGGTTGCAGTGAGCCGAGATTGCATCACTGCACTCCAGCCTGGGCGACAGAGCAAGACTCTGTCTCAAAAAAAAAAAAAAAGATCAGGCGCGGTGGCTCACGCCTATAATCCCAGCACTTTGGGAGGCCAAGGCGGGTGGATCACGAAGTCAGGAGATCAAGACCATCCTGGCTAACACAGTGAAACTCCGTCTCTACTAAAAATACAAAAAATCAGGCAGCCGTGGTGGCGGTCGCCTGTAGTCCCAGGTACTCAGGAGGCTGAGGCAGGAGAATGGTGTGAACCCAGGAAGCGGAGCTTGCAGTGAGCTGAGATTGTGCCACTGCACTCCAGCCTGGGAGACAAAGAGAGACTCCGTCTCAAAAAAAAAAAAAAAAAAAAAAAAAGAAACGAGAAGAATGCTTAAAATCTACACTTCTGTCTGGGTCACATGAAGCAGACTCTCAGTTTAAGAGAAGTTACTTGACTATGACTAGATTCTGTAAATATGCAAATGTGGTAGGCAGACCCTGTTCCAGTGGAGGAAATAATAGAAGTTTCTGTGCTTCTATGGAAGCTACCACTCGCTATGGTTCCTGGTAGTCAAAGCAGGTCAGGAGAGAAGAGGTGTCCCAATTTTCTTTTTTTTTTTTTTTTTTTTTTTGAGACGGAGTCTCGCTCTGTCGCCCAGGCTGGAGTGCAGTGGCCGGATCTCAGCTCACTGCAAGCTCCGCCTCCCGGGTTCACGCCATTCTCCTGCCTCCGCCTCCCGAGTAGCTGGGACTACAGGCGCCCACAACCGCGCCCGGCTAATTTTTTGTATTTTTAGTAGAGACGGGGTTTCACCGTGGTCTCGATCTCCTGACCTTGTGATCCGCCCGCCTCGGCCTCCCAAAGTGCTGGGATTACAGGCGTCAGCCACTGCGCCCGGCCCCAATTTTCAAAAAGTTTTTTTTGTTTGTTTGTTTTTTTGTTTTTTTTTTTTGAATAAGGGGGATCCATAGTTCCCCCAACATTTCTTCCTAAGATTCAAAATTATGGAGAGCTTTTGGGATGGATGGGTGTAATTTGTCTTTTTTTTTTTTTTTTTTTTTTTTTCCTTTTTGTGGAGAACGGGGTCTCGCTATATTACCCAGGCAGGTCTGGAACTCCTGGGCTCAAGCTATCCTCCCACCTCTGCCTCCCTCAGAGCTGGGATTACAGGCGTGAGCCACCGCGCCCGGCAGATGGGTGTAATTTCAACAAAAGCTCAGGACAAGGACCATCGCTGAGTTCTCTAACATGAAATTACATTTTGAGAAATGAAAGCTTGGTTATTGAGTACAAGTTCTAGAGTCAGATACTGGGGTCTACTCCTACTTCCACTATTTATCATCTCTGAGATCTTTTTTCTTTTTGAGATGGAATCTCACTCCATCACCCAGGCTGGAGTGCAGTGGCGCGACCTCAGTTCACTGCAACCTCTGCCTCCCAGATTTAAGCGATTCTCTTGCCTCAGTCTCCTGAGTAGCTGGGATTACAGGTGCCCACCACCACACCCGAGTAATTTTTGGTAGAGATGTGGTTTCATCATGTTGGCCAGGCTGGTCTCGAACTCCTGACCTCAAGCGATCCACCCACTTTGGCCTCCCAAAGTACTGAGATTACAAGCGTGAGTCACTGCTCCTGGCCTTCTGAGATCTTGAATGAGTAGATCAATTGCACTCTAAGGTTTCATTTTTCATCTATAAAAGAGGATAATAATGAAGTGGTGCTACTTTATATTATATAAATTTGAATTACACAAACTTGAAAAACTGAAAATCTCCCTAAATTAAAAAAAAATCATCAAGGGTTGCATAATTTCAAAATTGGTGGGCTGCGTGGATTGTAAACTACTCATAACTATTGGTACATGATAGTGGCACTTGAGCTGGCGAAAGTAAATAACTGCCATCAGTGCTCATACTTGTGTGAATCAGCTATTGTTTATGTACATCATAAATTCTGATAGTGACATTTATGACTAATGTGCTGTTATTTTAACATTCAGCTTTATCTTTTTTTTTTTTTTTTTGAGACGGAGTCTGGCTCTGTCGTCCGGGCTGGAGTGCAGTGGCCGGATCTCAGCTCACTGCAAGCTCCGCCTTCCGGGTTTACGCCATTCTCCTGCCTCAGCCTCCCAAGTAGCTGGGACTACAGGCGCCTGCCACCTCGCCCGGCTAGTTTTTTGTATTTTTTAGTAGAGACGGGGTTTCACTGTGTTAGCCGGGATTGTCTCTATCTCCTGACCTCGTGATCCGCCCGTCTCGGCCTCCCAAAGTGCTGGGATTACAGGCTTGAGCCACCGCGCCCGGCCTCAGCTTTATCATTTAAAATATTTCCTGTATTCTACAATGATGTTATCTCAGAGTTCATTCATTAAGTCATGGCATTAGTGCTAAAAACACCCTCCAAAATCAGTAACTTTGTAATGGAATTTAGCTATGATAAGCCACTACGAAAAAGCCCAAATAGCTGTCCTGACATGCTAAGCAGTTATTTAAGAGTGCCTACTCTGAGAAATATTGGAGATTTTTGTATTTAGAAAATAAACAATAGTGTGAAGACAAGAAATTCTACAATGGTTGAAGATTCTCTCCTTACTTTTTGCATTTATTATTCTGGAAAACTTAGTGTCAAATTATCTAAATTTTGAATTATCTAATATCTTCAGTAACATATCCTTTTCCTAAGCTGTGATCTCTCTTAAGTGACGTAACATAATCCATGTAAAATTCTTAGCACAGTGCCCAACAGCATGGCAAATGGTTAATGCATGTTAGGTAGATATGTGGCTGATGTGGTTATCAACCATGAGTCAAGACAATGTCCTAAGGGTTCATAGGGATGAGGCTGATTCTGACAGAGCCTATGGCTCATGTTGGAAGCCTTCCAGAATCCAGAGAGAACCTGAAGGTATTGATCTTTGAGAAACAGTAGCTGAACAAGTATAAATTGTAAACTTTGGAATCAAAGTTTAAGTCCCCACATCAGCTGTCTAAGAATCTGGAACTGGCCAGGCATAGTGGCTCACACCTGTAATCCCAACACTTTGGGAGGCCAAGGCGGGTGGATCACTTGAGGTCAGGAGTTTGAGACCAGCCTGGACAACATGGTAAAACCCCATCTTTACTAAAAATACAAAAATTAGCTGGACAGGTGGTGGGTGCCTATAATCCCTGCTACTCAGGAAGCTGAGGCAGGAGAATCCCTTGAACCTGGGAAACGGAGGTTGCAGTGAGCCAAGATTGCACCATTGCACTCCAGCCTGGGCAACAGAGACAGATTCTATCTCAAAAAAAAAAAAAAAAAAAGAATCTGGAACAGCAAAAACACCTCCCTGAAAAGGCAAATGTCCATGGGGCTATGCAGGACAAGACTTCAACAGTGACACCAAGTGGCAGCAAAGACTCATTGCAATGGAACCCTAATCTCACGTCAAGCAAATCCACGTGTGGAGGAGTCTACAGTTGGGGACAGGAAACAGATCACTGAAAATGGATCTGTGGACATATAGGCCTTTGTCTACCCCAGAGTAGAATTGCAGGGCAGGGCATAAAGGTGGGTGTTGTAGGGGGGTGTGTGTGTCTATGAGTACATAGCCCTCTGTCCATCCTTCTCAAGGGAAAGGGAAATCAAGATAACTTATTTATTTATTATTATGAATACATAGGCAACTGTGTATTTATAATAATTTATTCTATGACACAGGCAGCTGGAAGAGCCAGAGATTGTTAAATATGCCACAGAGATAGCAACAGAAGATTCAATTTATAGGCAAAGAACTTGAAACTTCATGTAACGAAGTGTTCCTAATATTATAATGATCCTGACAAAATCCCTTGATTCTTCCGGGAAAAATAGAGCAGCAGGTTGCTGGGGAAAGTTGCTAATAGTTGTCTGCAACTATGTAAGACCACATATGGTATACTGGAAAAGTGGCCAGAATTATTCACATTTCCTTATATTAATGCCCTTAGCAGAATGACTTTGCAGGTCTTTTCCTTAACAGGTAGAGATTCTTTCCTTACCTTGAATCTAAACTGGTCTGGTTACTTGCTTTGGCTGCTAGAATGAGGCAGAAGTGACGTTCTATTAGTTCCTAGCTTCAGATTCAAGAGGCCTTGCGTGCATGCCTCTGCTTGCTTTCTTGGATTTTTGCAACCTTCATATGAATAAGCCAGACTAGCTTCCTGGAAGACCAGAGATCACTCGCATCAGAATTGGTCAGCTGGTTGATCCCAGCCAAAGTCCAAAACATGTGAAACAGCCTATGCAAGCTCAGTGAAATCAAACCTCATCAAACCTTCAGATAACCCCCAGCTGACTGCAGCAGGTACATACCTAAGGCTACCCTAGATCTGCCATGCCCACACTGACTCAATGACTAATTAGCAAAATAAATGTTCAGGCCGGGTGCGGTGGCTCATACCTGTAATCCCGGCACTTTAGGAGGCCCAGGCGGGTGGATCACCTGAGGTCAGGAGTTCGAGACCAGCCTGGCCAACATAGTGAAACCTCATTTCTACTAAAGATGCAAAAATTAACCAGACATGGTGGCACACGCCTGTAGTCCCAGCTACTCGGGAGGCTGAGACAGGAGAATCGCTTGAACCTGGGAGGCAGAGGTTGCAGTGAGTTGAGATTGTGTCACTACACTCCAGCCTGGGCAAGACAGAGCAAGACTCCATCTCAAAAACAAAAACAAAAACAAACAAAAAAACCAAACAAAGCAAAATAAATATTCATTGTTTTAAAAAAACAAAAAAAGTGACACATGCCCTCTTATAAGAAAAGCTTCAGAGAGAAAATATTTAAATTATCTGGGGTGTGGTGGCTCACACCAGTAATCCCAACATTTTGGGAGGCCAAGGCTAGAGGATCACTTGAGTCCAGGAGTTCCAGACCAGCTTGGGCAACATGGTGAGACCTGTTTTTTTTTTTTGTTTTTTTTTTTGTTTTCTTTTTTTCCAAGGCAGTCTTGCTCTGTCCCCCAGACTGGAGTGCAGTGGCATGATCTCAGCTCATTGCAACCTCCACCTCTTGGGTTCAAGTGATTCTCCTGCCTCAGCCTACAAGTAGCTAGGATTACAGGTGCCTGCCACCACGCCTTGTTAATTTTTGTATTTTTAATAGAGACGAGATTTCACCATGTGGGCCAGACTGGTCTCGAACTCCTGACCTCAGGTGATCTACCTGCCTTGGCCTCCCAAAGTGCTGGGATTATAGGTGTGAGCCACTGTGCCCAGCCAAGACCCAGTCTTTATAAAAAACAAAAATTTAGCCAAGCATGGAGGTGCACACATGTGGTCCCTGCTACTCAGGAGGCTGAAGTGGAAGGATCATCTGAGCCCAGGAGGTCAAGGCTGCAGTGAACCAGTTCAAGCCACTACACTCCAGCCTGGGCAACAGAGCAAGACTCTGTCTCAAAAAATAATAAATAAATAAATTCTCTTCATTTCTGTATTTTTCTATGCTTTCTAGATGGGTAGGAATCTCCTCTTTCCCTCTACCTGGATATGATAACTCATTCATTTAATCATTCATTTCATAGTTTTTTTTTTGAGACAGTCTCTCGCTCTGTCACCCAGGCTGGAGTGGAGTGGTGCAATCTCGACTCACTGCAACCTCTCTCTTCCAGGTTAAAGTGATTCTCATGCCTCAGCCTTCCGAGTAGCTGGGATTACAGGCATGCACCACAACACCCGGCTCATTTTGTTATTTTTTAATAGAGGCGGGGTTTTGCCATGTTGCCCAGGCTGGTCTCAAAACCCTGGCCTCAAGTGATCTGCCTGCCTCAGTCTCCCAAAGTGCTGGCATTATAGGCATGAGCCACTATGCCCGGCCTCCATAGTATTTTTTCTTTCTTTTTTTTTTAAGTGCAAGATACTTTGATAGGCTCTGTAGGGTCACATGGTGCAGGGAGTAAGAAGACACAAATTTAAGTTATAGTCAAGTTTGGGCACAAAGGAAATAAGCCTGCCCAAATAAATCACCTACTACATTTGAATTTGGATAATGTCAGATCGATTTGCAGCAGTCTGACCTTTGGATAGTTACTTAACCTCTCTGAGTTTTGGCTTCCTCATTTCACAAACGGGAACATTACCTGGCTCAGCATGATTGGAAGAGTCAAAGAGATTTGCAAGGTCCTGTGCCCACAGGGGTCAGAATCACCTTCCACCTCCTGACCTTGTTGGTTCACAATTCAGGTTAGTGCTGAGCACCACCTTCATCGTGTCAGGATCTCCCCAAGCAGAGGGGAATCTTCCTGAATTTGCTTTCACTAGGCCGGGCACAGTGACTCACACCTGTAATCCCAGCACTTTGGGAGGCCGAGGTGGGCAGATCACTTGAAGTCAGGAGTTCCAGACCAGCCTGGCCCACATGGTGAAACCCCATCTCTATTAAAAATACAAAAGTTAGCCGGGTGTGGTGGCGGGCGCCTGTAATCCCGGCTACTTGGGAGACTGAGGCAGGAGAACTGCTTGAACCCGGGAAGTGGAGGTTGCAGTGAGCCAAGATTGCACCACTGTACTCCAGCCTGGCCGACACAGCAAGACTCCGCCTCAAAAAAAAAAAAAGAAACTCTATCTCTACTAAAAATACAAAATTAGCCAGGTGTGGTAGTGCATGCCTGTAATCCCTGCTACTTGGGAGGCTGAGGCGGGAGAATCACTTGAACCTGGGAGGCAGAGGTTGCAGAGAGCCGAGATCGTGCCATTGCACTCAAGCCTGGGCAACAAGAGCAGAACTTCGTCTCAAAAAAAAAAAAAAAAAAAAGTCATAAGAAGTGCTGTTACATCTCAGTTTCATCATTTCCTAACTACAGGACTTTGAACAAGACTTAGCCTCTCTGAATTTACCATATAAATTTATTGTGAAGATTAAATGCCTACAAAAGTCCTAGTAGACGGTCTATGTTCCCAACAATGTTAGCTACTGTTATTGTTGTTGTCAGAGTTGTTGCAGACAAATAAGCAAGACAGGGGCTGTAAGAAATGGACCGCATTAATAGTCTTCAGTTAATGACTCTTTGCCCTGTCACTTTGTAGTGCTTTTCCAGTCTAACTCTAGGTTTGGTCCTGTGATTTGCTTTGGCTGCTAGGACAGTAGTAAACTTGATACAAGCAGAGGTGTGAAAAAGAGACTGCCTGTTTTACTCTTTTCCATTACAGGGTAGCCTGCTGGGAGAACATACGAGACGTGTAGAAGAGCCAAGTTGTCCTGATGTCCTGAGGCCACAGAAGACCAGTCATCCCCTAACCAACCTAACAACTATACCTTACAGATGTATGAATGAGCCCAGGGAAGATCAGCCAGGTCCAGCCCAGATCAGCAAAACTACCTAGTCAACTCTGAAACTTACATGAAATAACAAACGGTTGCTGTTTGAAGCCTCTAAGTTTAATGTAACTTATTATACAGCAATAGCTGGCTGATGCAGGAACCATGGGAGCTCTTGTCCTTTAATATTGAAGCAGCTGATATTCAAAGGCAAGGGAGAGGTATGGTGTGACGGCTCATGCCTACAATCCCAGCACTTTGGGAGGCTGTGTTAGGATGATTGCTTGAGCCCAGAAGTTGGAGACCAGCCTAGGCAACATAGTAAGACCCTGTCTCTACAAAAAATTTAAAAATTAGCTGGGCATGGTGGTAAGCCCATGTGGTTCTGCCTACTTAGGAGGCTGAGGTGGGAGGATTGCTTGAGCTCAGGAGGTTAAGGCTGCAGTGAACCATGATCTCACCACTGTACTCTAGCCTGGGTGACAGAGCGAGACCCTGCCTAAAAAATAATAAAAAATAAAAAATAAACAACAAAGGCAAAGCCGAGAAAGTCATGGTCTGCCAGGTTTTATTTGTAGAGTCTGGTGAACTTGAACAAGAGAAAGCTGCAAAAAGTGGTTTGGAGACCATGGCAGGGCCATGGAGAAGGGCTAATAGAAGCCAAGGGTGGCCAGACCCTCAGGGAGCCCTTTTGGTGGAGAGCAGACACCTGAGGCAGGAGGTGGCAGCGGCCAAGTCCAGGCAGGCAGCAGCAGGGCTGCAACTGAGAGCTGAGGCTGGAGAGGTAGCGCTCGCCCTAACCTGACCCTGCAGGTCTCAAGCCCTGGGGTCATATACTCGCCCCATGAAGACAGGGAACTTGTGCTGCTGGTCCCAGAGGAGGAACAGGAAGGGCTGCTGCACTTCAAAGATGAGCAGGGCGCGGGCCACAGAGATGGCAGAGGCTGCAGCCGCCTCCACCCCAGTCTCCGTCAGTTCCAGCACTGCCTGGTGCTGCATCGCAGAAACCTGAAGATCTGGGTCCTCTGTCAGCCCACACAGGTTGAGGTCATAAGAAAAGTCGAAGAATTCTAGGGCAAAACCAGAGAAAAACAGAGTCAGAGGTCGGCATGAAACCCTCAGCTGATGGAGACCTTTGTCCTGAATTCTCTGGGTTCATCCTGAGTCCCAGTGCTCTCTTCCTTTTTCCTTGTTTGCCAGATTACATACTCTACCCTCTGGTCCAGTTCATGGGATCCTCTATTAGTGGGCCCAACACTGCCACTCTCTCTCAAGGTGAGAGGCCTTGCACCCCATCCCCAAAACAACCCTGAAAAATGATGTCATTGTCTCCTTGTCTCCCAGGACCTTGGAAGTGAGGTAACAGATCAGAGATAGGTCATATATGAAAAAATGAGGTTATATGCAATGCTATGATGCTGTGAAATAATGGGAAAATATGCTATAGGAGCATCTTTAGCTCCAAATATCAGGCCATCTAATATTTGGTCTCAGATCCCAGTTCCTGACACAGAGTTACTAGATCCCTTGGAATTTCCTGGGTCATAGGAATGCCTTTTGTGCTAATGAGGCTACTCCTGCTGGCTCCTGGATGGGGGCTGGTCACTAGAAAGACTAAGTGTGATTAGAGCTTGGAACTTTCAGCCCCTCTGTCCATCCTCTTGGGAGAAGAGAGGAGCTGGAGATTGGGTAATAATCAATCATGCCTACATGATGAAGCCTCCTAAAGTACAGGGTTCTGAGAGCTTCTGGTTGGTGAACACATACATGTGTCAGGAAGGTAGCAAACCAAACTCCACAGGATAGATGCTCCTGGGCCCAGGACCCTTCGAGATTTTGCCCTGTGTATCTCTTCATCCGGCTGTTCATCTGCATCTTTTACTTAATCCCTTATATAATAAACCAGTAAATGTAAGTGTCTCCTGAGTTTTGTCAGCTATTCTAGCAAATGATGAAACCCTTACAGGGAGTCGTGGGAACCTCCAAATTATAGCTGGTTGGTCTGATGCACAGACGACAACCTGGTCTTGTAACTGACATTGGAAACAGGGGGAAATCTGGTGGGGTTGAGCCCTTAAACTGCGTGGGATCTGATGTTACTTCCAGGTAGAGTGTTAGAATTGGATTCAATTGTAGGACACCTAGTTGGTGTTCCCAGAGAACTGGAGAACTGCTTAGAAAACACTCCCACACCTATTTGGTGGCCAGCAGTGTTGAATGAAAATAAAAAAGAGGTTTTCTTCCTATACAGATGGCATATACAAGGAAATGGCATCATGCATTAGGTAGTCAAGTTCTCTAACAAGAAATGAAGTGACAGGGTTGGACATGAGATCAAAGGTTAGAAAATGAAGCTGGGCACAGTGGCTCACACCTGTAATCCCAGCACTTTGGGAAGCCAAGGTGGGCAGATCACTTGAGGCCAGGAGTTCAAGACCAGCCTGGCCAGCATGGTGAAACCCCATCTCTACCAAAAATACAAAAAAATTAGCTGGGCGTGGTGGTAGGTGCCTGTAATCCCAGCTACTTGGGAGGCTGAGGTAGGAGAATCACTTGAACCCAGGAGGTGGAGGTTGTAGTGAGCCAAGATCATGCCACTATACTCCAGCCTGGGTGACAGAGCGAAGTTCCATTTCAAAAACAAACAAACAAACAAACAAACAAACAAACAAACAAACAAACAAAGGTTAGAAAGTGGAGTCTCTGGGCCGGGCGCGGTGGCTCAAGCCTGTAATCCCAGCACTTTGGGAGGCCGAGGCGGGTGGATCACGAGGTCAGGAGATCGAGACCATCCTGGTTAACATGGTGAAACCCCGTCTCTACTAAAAATACAAAAACAAAATTAGCTGGGCGTGGTGGCGGGTGCCTGTAGTCCCAGCTACTCGGGAGGCTGAGGCGGGAAAATGGCATGAACCCAGGAGGCAGATCTTACAGTGAGCAGAGATCGCGCCACTGCACTCCAGCCTGGGTGACAGAGAGAGACTCTGTCACCTAAAAAAAAAAAAAGACAAAGAAAAAAAAAAAAAAAAAAAAGAAAATGGAGTCTCTGTTGCCTCTCGTAAACTCAGAAGCCTCCAGACCTGCATTTCCAGATAGCTTCTTGCATATCTAATGGTGTGGTTGACTGTTTTGAAACATGTCTGGGGAAGAAGCATCCATAATTCACCTTGGTGAATTATCTGTACCACTGTTCCACTGCCTGTGTCACAAGGAACCATAGGAAAAACCTCAGGAAAGCTGGAGACCTGGATCAGTATTCTAGTTTGCCTCTGACTAGCTCAAGGGTAAATCATGGAATCTTTGGGTAAGTCACATAAAACTTCTGGGCCTTCATTTCCACAATGATCCAATGGGATAATAGCACCTACCCTTCTAACTTGCAGGGTTGCAGAACAAACTGAGATTATGGATGTAAAAAATACTCTAGAGAATGCGAACTACATCTTAGGGATCCCCCCTTTCTCCTCTGATGGCCTGGGAGTAACCCCAAGCTGCCAGAGCTCACCCAGTTTCTCCATGATTGACAGCATATCCTGGTTGGTCGTCACTTTGATGCGGGGCAGTACTAGGAGAGTGGGCTGGAACTTGGACATCTCCAGCTTCTTCATGATGGCCTTGAAAACAGAAGGGCTGAGAGCCTGTTCTATGTCTTCAAGACGATGTTTCAGGTTCTGGGGTACCAGGATCACCAAACTCAGATTATGGGAGAGCTGCAGTTGCCCCACCTAGAAAATAAGAGATGCACCTTAACAGTCTTCCTACCGCAGCTCTCTCCTGGCCCTACCCTCTGTGTCACAAGGCTGTCCTGCAGTCTGCTGCCACAGTCTGTATTTCAACAAGCAGCAGTCAGACCTAGGCTTCCAGGCTTTACCACGAAATGGGGATACCAGCTGGGTGAACAGTGCTGATCTAACTCTGTGCTGGGGAGAGGTAGAGGAAGAAGCATGAGATTCTAATTATACCCTGACTCTACCACTGACGAGCTATGTAATATGGGTAAGTGATTTGATTTCTCTGAGCCCTATTCCCTTCCTGCCAAATGTGTTGTGCATGTAGTATATTGCATGCACACTGAACCACCCGAGTTATCAGGTCAGCCTCTTTAAAACTACTGACGGCTCTTCACTGCCTATGAGATTAGGTACAAATATCAGTATGGCATTCAAGATTGTTCACAGGCTGGTCTTAGCCTACCTTTCCACTTTGCTATTAAAAGGACTTTCAACCATGCACAGTGGCTCATGCCTGTAATTCCAGCACTTTGGGAGGCCGAGGCAGGTGGATCACGAGGTCAAGAGATCGAGACCATCCTGGCCACCATGATGAAACCCCATCTCTACTAAAAATACAAAAATTAGCTGGGCATGATGGCGCGTGCCTGTAGTCCCAGCTACTCAGGAGGCTGAGGCAGAAGAATCGCTTGAACCCGGGAGGTGGAGGTTGCAGTGAGCCGAGATCGCGCCACTGCACTCCAGCCTGGCGACAAAGTGAGACTCCATCTCAAAAAAAAAAAAAAGAAGGACTTTCAACTGGTGACCAGACAAAAGTTGTAAGAAGTGCAGGGCCCATGGGTTTAATACAGGGGTTGTCAACTCAGAGTGCATTTGCCTCTCGGTGGACATTTGGTAATTTCTGGAGACATTTTGGTTGTCATAGCTGGCAGTGGGCAGGGAGGACGTGCACACAGTGCTACTGGCTTCTAGTGAGTAGAAGCTAAGGATGATGCTAAATTCTACAATGCACAGGACAAAGAATTATCTGACCCAATATGTCAATAGTGCCAAGGCTGAGAAACCCTAGTCTAATAGGATATGAGACTGTCATTAAATGGTATTATGATTGAGGCTGAAAGAACAAAAAGAATCTAGAAGAATGCAGAATTCAACTGGGCAATAAAGAAGTTAACTGAAAGCAATCAGTTGTTGGAACCTGAATAGCCCAGAAAAAGTAGGTTGTAAGCCAATTTCGGCTGAAGAGGATGGACATGGGGTCCCTGTTGACACAGGACTCAAGTTGGATATACTCATTTGAGTAGCATGTGCCCGTCAGGTCCTATGTGTGAACCTTGAATCTCTGAACAAAAATGTATCATGCTGTGGTCCTGAATTTTCAAGCCAGTAACCTCGGTGTACCTGAGCTGGTAAATCTCACCCCCTTCCTTGGGTAAATATCCTTAAGTGCCAGGAAGATTTAGAATTTAGTATGGGAATGACAAAAGAAAGCAACTTCATCATGCTAAAACCAGGTGTTAAGTTCAGGGTGACCTGTATGTTTGTTATTTAAAATAGTGATTGTAAGTTTTAAGAGAATCTGACATGCTAGTTTTATGCTTTTAAGCAAAGTTGTAGGATAATTTCATTAAGTGTGAGAATGATATTGGAATGTTGGCTAGAAGTTAAATCACTCTTCAAATTTAATTTTCAGTTTACAAGTGAGCCTTAGGTGCTAGGATGATATGGCCAAGCACAGTTGTAATTATGACCTGTCAGGTATTAGATGTGTTTAAAAAGGATATCAGCTGGGTGAGGTGGCTCATGCCTGTAATCTCAGCTACTTAAGAGGCTAAGGTGGGAGGACTGCTTCATCCCAAGGAGCTTGGGTTACATAAGCTATGATTGTGTCACTGTACTCCAGACTGGGTGATAAAGACCCTATTTGGTAAAACTACAAAAATAAATAAAAGAAAACAGAAAATCGGGCATATTAAATTTGTAAAGGGAGCTTAAAATGCTTATGGGAATATTAATTATGTTTGTAGACAGAACAAATGGTTTAAAGGAGTTTATTCAATATGGCAATTAATTCAAGAACAAATGAGAGTTAGTATTTTTATTAAGAAACACTATTCTTTTATAAAATTTTATTTAAAAACCCTATTCTTTTGTTTTTTGTTTTTTAAGACAAGGTCTCACTCTGGCCCTCAGGCTGAAGTGCAGTGTCACGATCTCGGCTCACTGCAACCTCCGCCTCCCGGGTTCAAGTGATTTTCCTGTCCCAGCCTCCCAAGTAGCTGGGATTACAGGCGTGTACCACCACACCCGGCTTATTTTTTGTATTTTTAGTGGAGACAGGGTTTCACCATGTTGGCCAGGCTGGTCTCGAACTCCTGATCTCAGGTGATCTACCCGCCTCGGCCTCCCAAAGTGCTGGGATTATAGGCATGAGCCACTGCACCTGGCCTATTCTTTGTCTGTGTTTTGAGACAGTCTCACTGTGTTGCCCAGGTTGGAGTGCAGTGGCGTGATCTTGGCTCACTGCAACCTCTGCCTCCCAGGTTCAAGCGATTCTGTGCCTTAGCCTCCTGAGTAGCTGGGACTACAGACATGCGCCACCATGCCTAGTTAATTTTTGTATTTTTAGTAGAGATAGAGTTCCACCATGTCAGCCAGGCTGGTCTCAAACTCTTAGCTTCAAGTGATCCGCCTGCCTCAGCCTCCTAAAGTGCTGGGATTACAGACATGAGCCACCATGCCCAGCCAAATCACCTACTCTTTTTTCTTTTTTGAGACAAAGAGACAAAGTCTCGCTCTGTTGCCCAGGCTGGAGTGCAGTGGCGTGATCTCGGCTCACTGCAAGCTTCACCTCCCGGGTTCACACCATTCTCCTGCCTCAGCCTCCCGAGTAGCTGGAACTACAGGCGCCCGCCACCACGCCCAGCTAATTTTTTTTTTTTTTTTTTTTTTTTTTGTATTTTAGTAGAGACGGGGTTTCACCGTGTTAGCCAGGATGGTCTTGATCTTCTGACCTCGTGATCCAACCATCTCGGCCTCCCAAAGTGCTGGGATTACAGGCGTGAGCCACCACGCCCGGCCCACCCTACTCTTAATGTAGGAAGTTCAGCTTAAAATTAAAAGGCATAAGTAAAATTTTAATTTTGCATTTGTCAATACATTAAATTAATTATCTGTTTAAAACCCAAGGAACTCTAAATAGTGGTTTTTGTGCACAAAAGTACTCCTCCTTTGGCTTAAAAAAAAAAACTCAGGCTGTGTACTGTGGCTCATGCCTGTAATGCCAACATTTTAGAAGGCCGAAGTGGGCCGATCACTTGAAGTCAGGAGTTCATGACCAGCCTGGCCAACATGGTGAAACCCCGTCTCTACTAAAAATACAAAAATTAGCTGGGAGTGGTGGCAGGTGCCTATAATTCTAGCTACTGGGGAAGCTAAGGCGGGAGAATCGCTTGAACCTGGGAGGCAGAGGTTGCAGAGAGCTGGGATTGTGCGCTGCACTCTAGCCTGGGTAACAGAATAAGACTTTGTCTCAAAAGAAAAACAAACAAACAGACAAAACTCATATTGGCTTGGGGAGATAGAAATTACTCTTCATATTATACCTCCTTTGTATTTGAATATTTATTAACGATATTATATGTCCAGAATGCTTACCTCACCCTATCACCTCACCTCAATGGCTACAACAGTCTATCCTAAGGGATTTTTACAATGATTTTTGGTTTAGAGTTTTGTGTGAGACTTTAATAACCTTTCTACAGAGGAAATACTGGTTCTTATAATTCAAATAGTTACATTTAAACCTAACTTGTTAAGTTCTTAATTCCTACTTTCTACCTAACATCTATGGCTTTGATTAAATAGCTATTCCAATTGATTTGAAAAAATCTCGTATTTATACCTCCCTCCACATATCTTGAATTTGAACAATGCCCTGGACCTGTCACATACATTCACTCTTCTGTGCCTTATATGCGCTGTCCTGGTTCTGCTAAATGAGTCATGAATGGTCAAATACATTAGATAGGGATGGATAGATGGGTGGATAAGTACATGAGTGGATAAATAAGTGAGCAAAGAATAGTCAAAAATAGCCTCCTCAGCCGGGCACTGTGGCTCATGCCTGTAATGCCAGCACTTTGGGAGGCTGAAGGTGTGGATCACTTGAGGTCAGGAGTCACTTGAGGACCAGCTTGGCTAACATGGTGAAACCCCATCTCTACTAAAAATACAAAAATTAGGCCGGGCGCGGTGGCTCAAGCCTGTAATCCCAGCACTTTGGGAGGCCGAGGCGGGCGGATCACAAGGTCAGGAGATCGAGACCACAGTGAAACCCCGTCTCTACTAAAAATACAAAAAATTAGCCGGGCGCGGTGGAGGGCGCCTGTAGTCCCAGCTACTCAGGAGGCTGAGGCAGGAGAATGGCGGGAACCCGGGAGGCGGAGCTTGCAGTGAGCCGAGATCGCGCCACTGCACTCCAGCCTGGGCAACAGCGTGAGACTCCGTCTCAAAAAAATAAATAAATAAATAAATAAAAATACAAAAATTAGCCAAGTGTGGTGGCAGGCACCTGTAGTCCCAGCTACTTGGGAGGCTGAGGCATGAGAACTGCTTGAACCCGGGAGGCGGAGATTGCAGCGAGCCGAGATCGTGCCAAGGTACTCCAGCTTGAGCAACCAAGTTAGACCCTGTCTCGAAAAAAAAACCTCCTCTCTGAAGTCTTCCAGCCACTTTTACTAAGTGAGTAGCTCCCTTTGGCACCCTCTATTTCATTAATTCATTTATTCAACAAACATTGAATGAGCACCTATGATAGGTGGCATTGTTCTAGGCACTACAGATACAGAAGGAAACAAGACAGTTCCTGTATTCAAGTAGATAGACAATATCTTAGGGAGACAGACAATATCCTAATCAAATAAGCAAATAAATGACATAATTTCAGATGATGATGAATGTCATGAATATAATAAAACAGCAGCGATATTACAGGGTGAGGAGGAGGCTACTTTAAGGGGTGAAGACCTCTCCACCAAGGTGACATCTGAGCTGACACCCAAATGACCAGAAGGAACAAGCTATGTGAGGATCTGAGTGAAGAGGGATCCAGGCAGAAAGAAAAGCTAAGGAAAGCTCCCAATGCGGAACCAAGCCTAGCATGTTCCAAGAACAGAGCCTTGGTTTCTTAGCCAGGTACTGAGACATCGTGACAGGTCTGTGTTTTGCCATGCTAAAAAGGTGGAAATATCTGGTAACTGAGCATGAGATAGCTTACCAATTGGAATCCTCTGGGCTCCATATTCTGTCTTCTCTCGCTCCCTACTCACCAAACTAAATTGTTCAATTTCTGCTAATGCACTTAAGTCATTGAACTCATGTGCACACACGCACTTACCACATATATGCATATGCAACGATATACTGATATACGTGTACACATGTATATGTATGCTATACACAGGTACACACATACACACATACACACAGGACTTGCTAAGCACCAGGGTCTTCTGATGAGTTGACTGGAAAAAGAAACAGATGTGTAGAATAGGAACACAACTCACATTTTGCCATTCAATGTAGCAGAGATGCATGAAGAAACTTGAGAATCCTGTTTCCAGCCTAAAATATACAATGCCTGCCTTGGCCAAGGCTAGAGAAAGGAGAAGGAGAAAAGATAGGGTGGAAATACAGATGGAAGGAGTAGAAATGATGGATTTGTAAGCATGTACCCCAAAATGATGGGATGACAGCAGAAAAAAAAGTCAGCAGACTCAAGTGGGTTTCAAACAGGAGAAGGAAAGGTTAAGAACTTACCTTGGCCTTCAAAGTTTGGTCAATGAAATGGGCCACAGGGTACTTCTTGCTATTCATCATGGGCACTTTTATAACCGAGTTTTTGAAGTGAAAAGTGTCCATTCTGGTTTTTTTGGGATCGAATGTTGTCTTCCACTTGGCTAGAGGGAAGAGGTGGGAGAGGTGCTCTAATGCACGTAGGAAAAGGATGAAGAGGAGACAAAAGCCTTGTGAGCAAAGGGTGGGGCAGGGACATTGAGATCTGATTGTAGAACTTGGGGTTAGGTGGGCTTTGAAGCCAGGAGGGGAAGAAGGATCCAGAATGGGAAGACCAACTGGCTAAGGGCCCCCTTACCACTCAGGTAGATGGCATTGAGGAGGACAAGGCGGGTATCGGAGGGCAGGCTGTCTAGCAGCCGGCTGATCTTGTTGTTGGTGTTCTTGGCCACCCAGGTGTTGATGAGCTCCAGGTTGGCGTCACTGTCGTTGCTCAGGACTCTGGGACTGCTGCGGTACAGGGTCCGAGAGGCATTCACAAAGGTGTCCCTTATGGCCAGGTCTGGGGGTATGTGGAGAAAGGGAGGCATGAGTCCCCTGAACACATCGTTCCTCTCCATGAGCAAGATTTGAGAGTGAGCATGCTTCCTATGGCTCTATCTGCTCACTCTAGTGAACACGGCATGGTGGAGCGGTCCAGCCCACTCCTCTTACAGATGCGGCAAATGAGGCCCAAGAAGGCAAACTCAGAACCAGGAATCAGAGAAGTAGCCCTAAGCCTCTGCTGCCTCAGCTTGCTATGTTACTGTGGCTCTGCAAGATAATCTTTTTGAGATATTAAATTCCATTTGCCTATATTTTTCCTCTTTTCTGCCCTTAATTTGGCATGGCATATTCTGCTTCCTGGCTTCGGTGGGAGTTTGAGACTCTGTCGCTGGGGCTGGAGCGCAGTGGCCGGATCTCAGCTCACTGCAAGCTCCGCCTCCCGGGTTTACGCCATTCTCCTGCCTCAGCCTCCTGTGTAGCTGGACTACAGGCGCCCGCTACCTCGCCCGGCTAGTTTTTTGTATTTTTTTTAGTAGAGACGGGGTTTCACCGTGTTCGCCAGGATGGTCTCGATCTCCTGACCTCGTGATCCGCCCGTCTCGGCCTCCCAAAGTGCTGGGATTACAGGCTTGAGCCACCGCGCCCGGCCTAAAACTTTCTGGCTTTTGCTCTCCAAAAGCCTTCAGTCCGCTGGAAAAAAAAAAAAAAAAAAAAAAAAAAAAAAGCACTCAAAAGATAATTTTTCTAGGACTAAGTAGATTAAAGATACTTTCCGAGCTGGGCATGGTGGCTCACGCCTGTAATCTCAGCACTTTGGGAGACCAAGGTGGGAGGATCACTTGAGGCCACGAGTTCAAGACCAGCCTGGCCAACATGGCGAAACTTCGTCTCTACTAAAAATACAGAAATTAGCTGGGCATGTGGTCGTGGGCACCTGTAATCCCAGCTATTCGGGAGGCTGAGGCAGGAGAATCACTTGAATCTGGGAGACGGAGGTTGCAGTGAGCTGAGATGGCGCCACCGCATTCCAGCCTGGGCAACAGAGTGAGATTCTGTCTCAAAAAAAAAAAGAGGTATTTTCCCAGGCTTTGCTGGCGCCTACGTACAACATAAGACCAAGAACCTTGCTTGGCACAGCTCCAGGGTACAGCTAGATGGGGATAGAAGCCCTAACATATTGAATGCTGTTACATTTTTCACCAACCTAGCAAGACAGCGGGATAAAGCTGACTTACAGCTTTGTAAGTAATAAATAAATGCAACATTTCTTGAACACCTCTGAGCCATGTTTTTCCCACATCTAAAAGAGGGTGTTTTTTAGATGATGGGGTGATAGGTGAGTTTTTTTTTAATTTTTAATTTTTATTTTTTTAGAGACAAAGGTCCTACTCTGTCACCCAGGCTGGAGTACAGCGGCATAAACATAGCTCATTCTAACTTTGAATTCCTTGGTTCAAGCAATCTTCCTGTCTCAGTCCTTCACAGCTGGAACTACAGGCATGCACCACACCTGGCCAGTTTTTAAAATTTTTTGTAGAGATGAGATCTCTCTATGTTGCCCAGAGGCTAGTCTCGAAATTCTAGCCTCAAGCAATCCTCCTACCTCAGCCTCTCAGTGTTGGAATTACAGGCACAGTGCGCCAGACCTGAGTATTGTTTTTATAGCTTTAAAAAAAAAACAGCTTGAAAAAAAGTTTTCCTTTTTTTCAAAAAGGGAGGTGGGTAGATTAGTGTAATGGTTATCAAACATTTTAAAGCAGCAGAACTACTTTCAAACAAAGGCATGTCTGAAGCCCACAGCATAAAATGGGCCGTGGATGAGGCTGGGTGGGGAGCTCAGAGCCCAGCTGGTCCTCTCACAGGAAGTAGTGAAGCCTTCCCCACCGCTGAGGCTCCCCACACCCCATTCCCACCATGACTCCAGAAACAGCTTTGCAAAGCCCTAGGGCTCTGAGGAACAAAGTCGGAAAACAACTACATTAGATCGTTTTGTAAGTTTATTATTACTATTATCATTATTACCTACTTAATAACGTAATACATGTAAAATGATAACAAAGTCACATAACACAAAAATAAAAAGAATGAGAGTCCCAAGACTCCTTTGACCGAAAAATTAGCAAAACAGTTTTTTGTCTCTTTTATGTCTATAGCTCGCTAGCCCTCTAGCCCTATCTATTAATGAATGCATATGGGTATTCTTATTCTTTTTTTTTTTTTTTTTTTTTGAGACAGAGTCTCGGTCCGTCGCCCAGGCTGGTATGCAGTAGTGCGATCTCGGCTGACTGCAACCTCTGCCTCCCGGGTTCAAGTTATTATCCTGCTGGGACTACAGGAACGTGCCACCACACCTGGCTAATTTTTGTATTTTTAGCAGAAACAGGGTTTCCTCATGTTGGCCAGGCTGGTTTTGAACTCCTGACCTCCAGTGATCAGCCCACCTCAGCCTCCCAAAGTGCTGGGATTACAGGCAGGAGACACCACACCTGGCCTGCCTACCCCATATTTTTTTTTTTTTTTTTTTGAGACGGAGTCTTGCTCTGTCGCTCAGGCTAGAGTGCAGTGGCGCAATCTTGGCTCACTGCAACCTCACCTCCTGGGTTCAAGTGATTCTCCTGCTTCAGCCTCCCGAGTAGCTGGGATTATAGGCGCACACTACCACGCCTGGGTAATTTTTTGTATTTTCAGTAGAGATGCGGTTTCACTATGTTGGTCAGACTGGTCTTGACCTCCTGACCTCATGAATCGCCTGCCCCGGCCTGCCAAAGTGAGCCACCGCACCTGGCCTTTTCTTTACTTTTCTTCCTTTCTTTCCTTTTCTTTCTCTTCCTTCGTTTTCCTTCCTCCCTACCTCCCTGCTTTCTTTCTTTTCCTTTTCCCATTCCTTCCTTCCTTCCCTCCCTTCCTCCCTCCCTCCTTCCCTCCTTCCCTCCCTCCCTGCTTCCCTCCCTCCCTCCCTCCTTCCTTCCTTCCTTTTCTTCTTGATGGGAGGTTTGCTCTTTCACTCAGGCTGGAGTGAAGTGGCATGATCTCGGCTCACTGCAACCTTCACTCTCCTGGGTTCAAGCAATTCTCCTGCCTCAGCCTCCTGAGTAGCTGGGATTATAGGCGCCCGCTACCATGCCGGGCTAATTTTTGTATTTTTGGTATAGACAGGGTTTTGCCATGTTGGCCAGGCTGGTCTTGAACTCCTGACCTCAGGTGATCCACCTATCTCGGCCTCCCAAAGTGCTGGGATTACAGGTATGAGCCACCACGCCTAGCCCTACCCCCAACATTTTTTTTTTTTTAAATAGAGATGGGGTTTCGCCATGTTGCCCAGGCTGGTCTTGAAGGCCTTGGCCTCCCAAAGTGTTAGCATTACAGACGTGAGCCACCATACCTGCCTGGTTATTTTTATTCTAAAGCAGTTGATAAATGCCAGAGACTTGCCTAAGGTCTCACTAGAAGAACAATCCACTTCCTGCAGTGACCTGATGCTCCTGCCAAGGTCTTCACTTGCTCCGCAGTCCATCCCTGATACTGTAGCTCCAACATTCCCTCTGTCCTTTCTTTTCCCAGTGCTGGGTTCCCCTTCAGAGTCCTCTCAGGACCCTCCTCTGCAGACACTGCCCCTTCCTGGGCACTCACCTGGGCTGTGGAAGATCTGAGAGACTGAGGTGAAACCTTTGGTCGTGAAGCCCTTCAGAGCCTGGTGGACACAGGCGAAGTCCTTGGGGTAGGAGAGGACGTTTTCCAGGTTTGTTTTGGTGTTCTCCCCAGCTCCTGCAACAAAAGGCAGACATGAAAGATACTTGCAGGATGAGTCGGGGGGCCTTCCTTGGGAATGAGGGTTGGGGACCAGGCTGGAATGGAGGGTATTCCCTGCTTCGGAGGGGTCACAGATCATCTGAGCTGGAAGTGTTCTCTCTCTCTTTCTCTCTCTTTTTTTTTTTTTTTGAGACAGTCTTGCTCTGTTGCCCAGGCTGGAATGCAGTGGTGCAATCTCAGCTCACTTGAATCTCCAGGTTCAAGCAATCCTCCCGCCTCTGCCTCCCAAGTAGCTGGGACAATAGGCATGCGCCACCATGCCTGGCTAATTTTTGTATTTTTAGTAGAGATGGGATTTCAACATGTTGGCCAGGCTGGTCTCAAACTCCTGCCTTGGCCTCCCAAAGTGCCGGGATTACAGGTGTGAGTCACCGTGCCCAGCCAAGAAAGATTCTGTAGCCTTTTTAGAATTCTCTCTGGGGAGTAATAGCTCTCTCCCCACTGCTTGTAGTAATTTGTTTGTTCATTTTCTAGGGTAATTACCCAATGGGACTTGACAGTAATCCCTCAAGATGGCAGAGGATTTACGTTTTTTTGACCTCTCACTAAGTCAGACGCTAGGCTATCTGCTTCTTTTTTCTTTTTTTTGAAACAGACTCTCACTCAGTCTTCCCAGGCTGGACTGCAGTGGTGTGATTTCAGCTCACTGCAACCTCCACCTCTCGGGTTCAAGCGATTCTCCTGCCTCAGCCTCCTGAATAGCTGGGGTTACAGGTGTCCGCCACAACACCTGGCTAATTTTTTTTGTATTTTTAGTAGAGACGGGGTTTCACCATGTGAGTCAGGCTGGTCTCGAACTCCTGACCTCATGATCCGCCCACCTCAGCCTACCAAAGTGCTGGGATTACAGGTGTGAGCCACCGCGCCCGGCCCAGCTTTCTGGTTATTAATCTTTTGAGGTAGATAGCATCATCACTATTTTACACAGGAGGACTCAAGGCTCAGAGAGGTTAAAGTGAATTGCCCAAGGTCACAGAGCTAGAATGCAGTACTAACCACATCTACTCTAGGTCTATCTCTGATGATTTTTTTTTTTTTTTTTTTTTTTTTTTTTTTTTTCTGAGACAGAGTCTCGCTCTGTCACCCAGACTGTAGTGCAGTGGTTCGGTCTCGGCTCACTGCAACCTCTGCCTCCTAGGTTCAAGCAATTCTCCTGCCTCAGCTGCCCAAGTAGCTGGGATTATAGGCATGCACCACCACTCCCGGATAATTTTTGTATTTTTAGTAGAGACAGGGTTTCACCATGTTGGCCAGGCCGGTCTTGAACTCCTGACCTCAGGTTATCCACCCGCCTTGGCCTTCCAAGATGCTAGGATTACAGGCGTGAGCCACTGTGCTTGATTTCATCTTTCTTATCACCTCTCCTTGCCATGAAACATGGTGAGTGGCTGGGACCTTGTTTTATATGTTCTTGTATAGTCACAGGGTTTTACAAGCAATAGGGTTGCCTATTAAATCATTGTTAAATGATAGAATGTTCAAGAATGAAAAGATACTTCCCTCTACACCCCCAATGTATAGCCCATTTTTACAGCTTCTTCCCAGAGACACGGCTCTGTAAGTGTCTGGGTTGGTGACCCTTATGGGAGTGTCCAACAAATGACCTGGAGAGAATGCAGTCAGGGTCTTACCGAGCAGGACCTGGGTGAGGAGGCTGGCAATGCTGAATGGGGAAAAGGCCATGTTGGTCTCTGCCTTCTTCATTGCTGAGAAGGCGTGGTAGAGCTTCAGGGAGAAATCTACCAAAGCGTCTCCCAACATGGCCTCTGTTGAATGACTGTCCAAGTCAGAGCAGAGAGTAACAGGTCCTGGGCAGAAGGGACCAGTAGTGGGCTGAGTAGGAGAATCTGTGGGGAGCTGGGTAGTTGGTTGGATGGGCTGGATGGTGGGTTGGGCGGTGGGTTGGGTGGTGGGTTGGGTGGTGGGTTCATCAGTGGTATTAGCTGTTATTTTGGTGGATGAATTGGTTGTTGAGTTGGTTGTTGGCAAGCTGGTAGCCTCCAGGATGGATTCAATGAATAGCATCTTGGAGTTATTTGCCACTGCGATCTTCCCTTCGCTTCCCTCTTGCAAACTCTCTGGATCCCAGGAGCTGGAGCTGGTAGCATTTGGATTTGAGGAGGCTCTATCCTGTGGTTCAAGAAACTGAGTTTCATTTTTTTCTTACTACGAGGCACAGTCCTCTAAAATAGTCAAAGCAGTTAGAGAAGGTGTGGATGTGGAAAATGTCCTGTACAAGAGAGTAATTTCTGACAGTGTGGCGGATGAGGAACCTGTCTTGGAACCACCACCACTAATTCCTCAGAGAAGGGGAGATACAGGGTGAGGGTGGGGGTGCACAGGAATGTGCTCTGCAGAAGATGAGGGATAGTCAGGGACTCTGTAATCTCTGACCAATTACTGCCCTGTAGGAAGTTGTTTTCCAAACAGTGAAATTGAGTGTTAATTGCCATTTATCTATGTTCTTGCAATTTCCTGTAAATATCTACCTGTTTGACTCACTTGCTTGGCTAGTACAGACATTTCAACTTGTGCTCCTGGATTTAGAACAGTAAATTTTCAAACTATGGGTTGCAACCCATTAGTGGGGGTGGAAAAACAATACACATTAGGAAGGAAACAAAGAAAGGGAAGGAGGGAAGAAGGGAGGCAGGAAGGGAGGGAGCCATAAGTAGTATAGGCCAGCAGCTCTGAAACAATTTTGACTCCCCGGGGATATTTAGCAATGTCTAGAGACAGTTTTGGTTGTCATAGGGAGACAGCAGGGAAGATGCTACCACAATCTAGTGCATGCAGGCTAGAGATACTGCAAAACACCCTAAGATGCACAGGGTAGCCCCTCAGCAATGAATTATCCAGCCCCAGTGTCAACAGATCCTCCACTGAGAAACCATGCATTAGCCCCATTTCACAGGTAGAGAAACTGATGCTGACACATATTAGCTAGTACAGGGTCTCACAGAAATGGGAGAAACAGCTAGGGGTCAAAACAAGGTCTCTGAGTCCAAACTCCCTGCTCATAACTACATCATCTGCTGAGTATGTCATGCCAACTTGCGCACGCACACACGCACATACACACACCCCTACCTACCTTTCTCCTGGGATCCCACACTTCTTAGCCTTCTTTCTAGTCCACGACCTCCCAGACCACTGGGACCTCTCACTGCTATTGACTCCCACCCAGACCCAGGTATGTTTGCTACCATTCTTCCCTGTCTTCACAGGCCCTAGCCTGGGACCACCGCCTGTCACAGCAGCCAAACCTCTCCCCCCCACAGCTCTTTTCTACAGCAAACTCTTGCTTTGGTATCACAAAATGCTTCCCATATCCTTGCCCTATGTGGTCCTCCTGCCAAGCCTGTTTAGTGGACAGGGTGGGATCTGTTTATTCCACATTTTATAAATCAAGAGGAGTAGGCTGAGAAAAGTGACTTCCTCAGGACCACACAGAGCAGCTCCTACATGGCCCGCCAAGATTAGAACTTACATATGTCTGAGTCCTGAGCTCTTTCCACCATCTACGAGTGCGTGAGCAAGGATCACACTCGCTGATCCCAAGAGGAGCTCTCCTGATTATCCGGGGCCTGAAGGGTTAATCCTCAGCCACGGCCCGCACCCCGCACCATCCCCCGTTCCCGTCTCCACCCCCGTCCCCCATCCCACAAGGGACCACATACCCCAGCCAGCAGCAGCAGCAGGAGGGTCAGCAGGGTCAGCCTGGAGGCCATCTGGGCGGCGACGTCAGCGGACCTGTGGAGCCAGCCAGTATCCGAGCCAGCTCCAAGCCTGGGAGCCCAGGGGCCCCCACCCCGCCGGGGGCCCGCCCCCATTCCGTCCCAGGCCCCCGTCCCTCTTAGCGAATTCCCTCCTCCTCCCTCCTGGGGCCACTTTCTCCCTGGCTCCTCCCTCTGTTTTGTTTTCCCCAAACCGCTTCCCTTTCCCGGCACCGGCTGGCCCTTCCTCTCCCCGTGGGCCCGGGTCTCCGTCCATCTGTTCAGTCGGAGGGGAGGTGAGGGGCGGGGGGGTCCTGCTTTAACCAAACAATGAGGCCAGAGGCGTGGGGGAGGGGAGGTCCTGGGGGGCTGAGCACAACAGGCCTGAGGCGGGAGGGGCTGGGGTAGGAGGAGGCAGAAATCCCAGGTGGAAGCAAGCCTGTAGAGACCCCTGAGATCAAGGCGGGCCGGAAGGCGGGGGTGAGGAGACCTGCTCCCTAGACCTCTTCACTCCATGCTTTCCACCCTACTCCCCACCCCTGCCCAGCACCAAACCTACTCCAAACTCCTGGTCACCAGGCAGCTCCAGTGCAGACTGAGTAGAGTCCTCCAGGGTCAGGGAGGGTGGGGTGCGGGGGGAGCGCAGTCTTAGCTATTGGCTGGCCCAAGACACTGCCCAGTTACAAATTAAGGAAGATTGATCGCTGGTGTGAGTTCCTGTAAATCAGGATGGGACGGGATGGGACTGACCGCTTGGTTTTCTTTGTGAGCCAGGCCAGGAATTTAGCCCAAATCCCCTGGTAGGTGGGGTGAACGGGAAGGCTTGGGTGCAGTTATCAGCTTTACACAACCAAAGCTTCCCCCGCGTCTTCATGAGTAACAATAAAAACAGCATGTACACAAAATGTGCTCCGCAGTTTTTAAAGGAATGAACTTTTTGGAAATTGCTCATCTCCGTTAATCCTCAACGTAACCCTTTGTGCGCCATTGTACCCATTTGATAGTTAAGAAACTGAGCCTTAAAGCAGTGAAATGTCGGGCCCTGATCACTCTCATTTTGAGAAGTATTCCGAAGCCTAATCTCTGCTCCCATCTCCCCTGTGCCCTGTAGGCGTTCTGCTATTTTTGCTGGTAGAGATCCATAATCAGTAGTCCTTTGTATAACAGACGAGGGATATGAGGCACCCAGTTCAGCAAGCATTCACCTTAATTAAAAATTAAAAAAACTAGCCGGGCACGGTGGCTCATGCCTATAATCCCAGCACTTTGGGAGGCCGAAGCAGACGGATCACTTGAGGTCAGGAGTTCGAGACCACCCTGGCCAACATGGGGAAACCCCGTTTCTACTAAAAGTACAAGAATTAGCTGGGCGGCGCAGGTGCGCTCATGTAGTCCCAGCTACTAGGGAGGCTGAAGCACAGAGAATCACTTGAATCTGGGAGGCCGAGATTGCAGTGAGCTGAAATTGCGCCACAGCACTCCAGCCTGGGTGACAGAGCAAGACTGTCTCAAAAAACAAATAAGTAAATAAATAGATATTTAAAAACTTGAAAGCTGGGGTGTATGTGTTTGTGACTAGTGCTCCACAATAGACGTGGCTGGCTGTGTGAGCCAGCAAGTTGCTTTCCCCTGTCCTCTCAGCATTGCCAGATAAAACACAGGAAGTAGACAGGCCTGGTGGTTCATACCTCTAATCCCAGCCCTTTAGGAGACTGAGGCAGAAGGATCCCTTGAGCCCAGGAGTTCGAGGCTGCAGTTAGCATTGATCATGCCACTGCACTCCAGCCTGGGCAGCAGAGTGAGATGCTTGCTGTCTCTTTAAAAAAAAAAAAAAAAAAAAGCTTACATTGAGATATACCTATGGTAAAAATGCTTACATTGTAATATACTTATGGTAAAAAATTTTGTTGTCGTTGTTGTGTATCTGAAATTCAAATATAATTGACGTTTTGTATTTTTGCTAAATCTGATAACTCTGCCTCCTCTGCAAAACAAAGAGGCTACCTCTGATGACCTAATATAGCTATGATGCTCCATCATCATCTTACTGTAGGCCTATCCTCTAACTGTATTTGGAGCATTCAGGAAAGTTTGTTGCTAGCACCAGAACTGCTACTCTAAGGGACTGACCAAGGACAGAAACAGGAGAATATTTGTGTGTCTCCTCGGGGGTACTTGGACAAGACCCAAAAAGAGTCTTCCCCAGCTTCGTGCTTTATTCTCTGAAGCCACTTGGGAACCTCCTAAACCATGGGAAAGTTATATAACATCAGAGCCATCGTTTGAACAGCTGCACACAAAACAACACTTCTCCATTCCCAGTGCTCAAGCTGGTGGGCTCAAACGGAACATGAGCGTGTGGATCCTGGGAAATGGGTCAGCCAAAGGAAAAGAAGGTAATGGAAAGCAACCTCATTCACTGAGTGCTCACCACGCATTTACTTTCATCCTCTCCCTAATTCTCATCGCCTATGGAGTAGGTGCTACATTAATCCCATCTTAAACAAGTTAACAAAATGAGACTCAGAGAAATTAAATGATCTACCTAATATCACAAAGCCAGTAAGTGACAGAGCCAGGATGTGGACCAAGTCTGTTTGACCCCAAAATTCTTTATTAACCCTTACAAATTACTGGCACATACTAGAGGCTAACCTGAAGCAGACAGCAAAGGGAATATTCTGGGTCCAGCTGCAAGAGTACAATGCTTTGTAGGCCAAAGTTCCGGGGTGAAAAAGCCCCAGTGGAGAGGTTTTCCCAGCTTGTGGGTCTACCTCCTTCAGCGGTCTATAATAGCTCTCTGGCCAAAGCCATTCCTGCACTCTGGACATTTAAAGGATGTCTGCTTTGTGAAGTCTCCCCTGCCTGCTGAAGCTGGAGCTGAAACTGACTTAATCAGGATGTTTGCAGAATTTCTCCCTAGTGTGGGTGTTGAGATGTTCAATCACAGTAAGATTGTGAATTCAGTCCTCTTCCCACTGGGAGCAGGTCTAGGATTTCTCTGTAACAAGGACTTTTCCTTCTGGTGACTGAGGAGAGTTGAACCCACAGAAGCCCTCTTCCCTCATGTTGTAGGTGCACATGGCTTCTCTCCCCCGTGAATTTCCTGATGTTGAATGAGGTTCAAGTTCTCACTAAAGCTCTTCCTACTCAGAGCATTTTAATCAGGTTTTTCTCCTAGGTGAGTCCTCTAATACTGAAGGTACAAGTTGCTGTGGCTGAATTGTCTCCCATTATAGAGTGTGAAAAACTAAACATCTTTAGTTTTCCTTCTTAAGAAAAATTTTTTGACTGGACGTGGTGGCTCATGCCTGTAATCCCAGCACTTTGGGTGGCTGAGGTGGGTGGATCACTTGAGGTCAGGAGTTCGAGATCAGCCTGGTCAACATAGCAAAACCCCGTCTCTACTAAAGATACAAAAATTAGCCAGGCATGGTGGTGTACTCCTGTAGTCCCAGCTACTTGGGAGGCTGAGGTGGGAGGATTGCTTGAACCCAGGAGGTGGAGGTTGCAGTGGGCTGAGATCGCGCCACTGCACTCCAGCCTGGGCGACAGAGTGAGGCTGTCTCAAAAAAACGAAAAAGAAAAGAAAAATTATCCAAAACTTTGAAACAGGGCAAAATAATTCTGAGAAATCAGGGTCACTCCATTCTTGGAACACAGAAAATGGTTGGAGGGATTATTTTTTCAACTCTCCCACAGATAGTACACAACTACCACCATTCTAGTTTCCGAGGAGAGAAGTTGATTGATTATCAACAGAGAATGCGCTGGGCATTAGGGCTCAGTCCTTTCTTTGGAATCTTGGTTGATAAATGCCATTCTAGAAGAATAGAATTTTCTCTTTCTTATTTTTCTAGATTAGCTCTCAGAGTCTGTAATGTCAGATGTTGACCTATCAAACATGGATAAGATGCAAAGGGTTTTTGTATGGTAGAGATGTGAATGACATAATAATGATAATCCCAAAGGTAATGGTCTTGATGCAGGGCCGGTGAGCCCCAAAATGGGGCTTAGCCGGTGAGGGTTCTTAGCTTTGCCCAGGAAAGAATTCAAGGGCAAGCCAGAGGTAGAAGAAAACAGTTTTATTGAAGAGGCAGTGTTACAGCTCGGTGACTGCTCCTGCAAAGGAGGGCTACTCTGTAGGCAGAGAGTAGCAGCAGCTCAGGGCAGTTCTGCAGTCATATTTATACCCACTTTCCATTATATGCAGATTAAAAAACCATTTAGGGCCGGGCGCAGTGGCTCACGCCTGTAATCCCAGCACTTTGGGAGGCCGAGTTGGGTGAATCACCTGAAGTCAGGAGTTTGAGACCAGCCTGGCCAACGTGGAGAAACCCCTTCACTACTAAAAATACACAAAATTAACTGGGTGTGGTGGCAGGCTCCTGCAATCCTAGCTATTCGGGAGGCTGAGACTGTAGAATCGCTTGAAACCGGAAGGTGGAGGTTGCAGTGAGCCGAGATCGCACTATTGCACTCCAGCCTGGGCAACAAGAGCGAATCTCTGTCTCTAAAAAACAAACAAGCAAACAAAAAACAAAACAAAACATAAAAAACAAGAAGCAGTTTATGCAGAAATTTCTAGAGAAGGGAAAGGAACTTTTGAATCATCAGGTCATTGCCATGGAAAGGGGCAGTGACTCCCAGGTGTTTCCATGGCAATGGTAAACTGACATGGCAGACTGGCTGGCAAATCTTGTGGAAAACTGCTTCTGCCCCAGCCCTGTTTTAGCTAGTCCTCAATCTGATTGGTATCTGAGCCCCACCTCCGGAGTCGAGTCCTACCTCCTATTGCCTGCAGGGCAATAGCCAGTTTTGTAGCTAACTTAGCTGTGTTATTGCAGTGCGCGCGCGTACGCACACACACGCATACACACACACACACACACACCGGTTTCTCAAATCATTCTTTGAACCAACTTTGTCATCCTGACAGTTACCTTGTGAAGGTTCTCATTGTGTATTTGTGTGAGAATGACGTTTCTACCATTTTGAGAATTATATGGTGGCACACCCTTTTGTGAGGCTGTTGATGCTTTGTAAGTAAGAACAGACCATGGGCTGAACTTTGTCCCTTATTTCCTACAAATACAGTAGTGTTCTCTGGAGAAGGGCACAGATTTGGCAGCCATGAGTGAGGGAGCTGTGGGGGGTTACTCTTCCCACTGTATCCCCAACCACTTCACCGATTCCCTTTCTCACCAGCCCTGACTCATTCACGTGGGCTGTTTCCTGCCCAACTCTCCAGGGACTGGACCTTCCCGGGAACCTCACTAGAGAGTCCTCATGCACAGTACCCTTCTACTAACGACCCTCTTCTCTTCCTCTTCCCTTCAGTCTTTAACTGGTATGAGGAGGTGGATGGGGATCAGAGATGAAGACAGGGATAAGATTCAAACAAGTGTTGAGACACAAACCCCCTAAACCCAACTCACACCCTATTTGCAGACCCTGGCAGGCCTAGGAGTACAAAACTTTTTCGGGTAGAGTAGATACATTTGATGAGTACTCACAGATATTCTAAATTGGTTCATTCAATCATTTTTCTAAAGATACCTAAAATTATTCTTTTCCTGGGTGCGGTGGCTCATGCCTGTAATCCCAGCACTTTGGGAGGCTGAGACGGGGATTGTTTGAGCCCAGGAGTTTGAGACCAGCCTGGACAACATGGCAAAACCTTGTTTCCACAAAAAATAAAAAAATTAGCCAGGCTCAGTGGCGCATGTCTGTAGTCCCAGCTACTCAAGAGGCTGAGGTGGGAGGATTGCTTGAGCCTACGAGTTCGAGGCTGGAGTGAGCCGTGATCACACCGTTGCACTCCAGCCTGGGCGACAGAACGAGACCCTGTCTAAAATAAAATTAAATAATTCTTTCAAAGTTATCACTACAATGTCATATATTTGCTTTGTTAAACTTTTCTGGCCGGGCATGGTGGCTCATGCCTGTAATCTCAGCACTTTGGGAGACCAAGGCAGATGGATCACCTAAGGTCAGGAGTTCGAGACCAGCCTGGCCAACATAGTGAAACCCCATCTCTACTAAAAATACAAAAATTAGATGGGCCTGGCGACACATGCCTATAATCCCAGGTACATGGGAGGCTGAGGCAGGAGAATAGCTTGAACCCAGGAAGTGGAGGTTGCAGTGAGCCGAGATCATGACATTGCACTCCAGCCTGGGCAACAAGAGCAAAACTCCATCTAAAAAAACAAAACAAAACAAAACAAAACAAAACTTTTCTAACAACTTGGACACTTACAAAATTAAAAGTACCACAGACAAAACTGCTGTTAATAATTCTGAGATTATGCTTTTAGATTTGCCTCTCTATTTATAAAATCATATATACTTCACCTCTCCCCACACACATAATTATTACTCTTCCATAATTTCTTTTCTGTGTTTTGAGACGGGAGTCTTCCTCTGTCGCCCCGGCTGGAGTGCAGTGGCGTGATCTTGGCTTACTTCAAGCTCTGCTTCTCGGGTTCACACCATTCTCCTGCCTCAGCCTCTGGAGTAGCTGGGACGACAGGCACCGGTCACCACGCCCGGCTAATTTTTTTTTGTATTTTTAGTAGACAGGGGGTTTCACCACGTTAGCTAGGATGAGTCTCAATCTCCTGACCTAGTGAGCCATCCGCCTCGGCCTCCCAAAGTGCTGGGATTACAGGCGTGAGCCACTACGCCCGGCCTAATTTCTTTTCTTAATTAAGTAGCATGGACACTGTTCCATGTCATTGCAGGCAGCTCTATCTCATTCTTTCTTACAACTGCATGGTATTCCATTGTACGGATGTATTACAAACTATTTCTTTGATCTCACCCTGAGAGAGACATTTGGATTGATTCCCAAACCAATCCCCTTAACTGCATGCTGGTTCCAGAAGTTTCCCTCTCGCTTACTGTCTTTTCCACTCTTGCACAGCAGCTTACCTGCTTTCTCTGCCACCTTTCTATTTCTAACCTTTGTTTCCAATTCTCCGTTGCCAGCTCTGTAATGGAAACGCCAGGTTTGGACTATTGACTCAGCTGTGAATTTGGCTCCACTCAGATTGTGGTCTCTTGCTTTGACCTGCTGTTTCTGCTTCCATGCACCTCTCCTGAGGGTAAAAATGCCTGCCCCACTTCCAGAAAAGCCAAAATTCGCCCCGCACTCCTCAATGCCTGATGAGGAACAGGGGGCCACCCTCCTTGCTCTGCCCGACTTGAACATGAAGGCCCCATGGTCACTTCTCCAGTTACAGACTTTTCTTTGTTTCAACCTGTAAAATGGAACTACTCTTGCCCTACAAACCATGTATGTACCACTTTATCTAAATATTTATGTGCCTCCAATGGTAATGTTTTCAGATAGAAGAGTGGCTATATTCCCCACAACCCATAGCATTATATGTGATTAGATGCAGTGCAAAAAGGTGAAAGGGTGTGTGTCTTTTTATTTTTGTTTTATTTATTTTTATTTTTTGAGATAGAGTCTCACTCTGTCACCCAGGCTGGAGTGCAGTGACACGATTTCGACTCACTGCAACCTCCGCCTCCCAGGTTCAAGCGATTCTCCTGCCTCAGCCTCCCAAATAGCTGGGATTATAGGCTCCTGCCACCATGCTTGGCTAATTTTTTTTGTATTTTTGGTAGAGATGAAGTTTCACCATGTTGGCCAGGCTGGTCTCAAAGTCCAGACTTCAAATGATCCACCCTCCTCGGCCTCCCAAAGTGCTGGGATTACAGGCGTGAGCCACCGTGTCCAGCCTGATTTAGGAATTCTTTCCTTCTTCTCTCCTTTCCTCCTCCTTTCCTCTCTCCCTCTCCCCTTGTATTAGTTTATTTTTGCACTGCTAATACATATCCAAGACTGGGTAAATTTTTCTTTTTGTTTTGAGATTGAATCTTGTTCTGTCACCCAGGCTGGAGTGCAGTGGCATGATCACGGCTCACTGCCTCACTGCCTCACTGCAACCTCCATCTCCTGGGTTCAATTGATTCTTCTGCCTCAGTCTCCCTAGTAGCTGGGACTACAGATGTGTTTCATTATGCCCGGCTAATTTTATATTTTTAGTAGAGATGGGGTTTCACCATTTTGGCCAGGCTGTTCTCAAACTCCTGACCTCAGGTGTTTCACAAGACTGGGTAATTTATAAAGGAAAGAGGTTTAATTGACTCACAGCTCCACATGGCTGGGGAGGCCTCACAATCATGGGGGGAGGCCTCACAATCATGGTGGAAGGCGAATAAGGAATAAAGTCATGTCTTACATGGTGGCAGGCAAGAGAGCTTGTGCAGGGGAACTCCCATTTATAAAACCATGAGCTCTCATGAGACTTATTCACCATCATGAAAACAGCATGGGGGAAACTGTAGATTCAATTATCTCCACCTGGCCCCACCCTTGACACATGGGGATTATTACAATGCAAGGTGAGATTTGGGTGGGGATATAGCCAAACCCTATGATCCCTCCTCCTTTTCCTTTCCCCTTCCCTTTTCCCTTCCCTTCCCTTTCCTTCTCTTTCCCCTTCCCTGCCCTTCTCTTTCCCCTTTCCTTCCCTTCCCCTTCCCTTTCCCTTCCCTTCCCTTTTTTTTTTTTTTTTTTTTTTTTTTTTTTTTTTTGAGACGGAGTCTCACTCTGTCGCCCAGGCTGGAGTGCAGTGGCCAGATCTCAGCTCACTGCAAGCTCCGCCTCCCGGGTTCACACCATTCTCCTGCCTCAGCCTCCCGAGTAGCTGGGAATACAGGCGCCCACCGCCTCACCTGGCTTAGTTTTTTGTATTTTTTGGTAGAGACAGGGTTTCACCGCGTTAGCCAGGATGGTCTCGATCTCCTGACCTCGTGATCCGCCCGTCTCGGCTTCCCAAAGTGCTGGGATTACAGGCTTGAGCCACCGCGCCCGGCCTTCCCTTCCCTTTCTCCTTCCCTTCCCCTTCCCTTTCCCTTCCCTTTCCCTTCCCCTCCCTTTCCCTTCCCTTCCCCCCTTCCCCTTCCCTTCCCCCCCCTTTCCCTTCCCCTTCCCCTTCCCTTCCCCCCTTTTCCTTCCCTTCCCCCTTTCCGTTCCCTTCCCCTTCCCCTTCCCTTCCCTTTCCCCTTCCCTTTCCCTTTCCCTTCCCTTCCCTCCCCCTTTCCCCTTCCCCTTCCCTTCCCTTCCCCTTCCCCTTTCCCTTCCCTTCCCTTTCCCTTCCCTTCCCCTTCCCCTTCCCTTCCCTTCCCTTCCCCCCTTCCCTTTCCCCCCTTCCCTTCCCCTTCCCTTTCCCCTTCCCTTTCCCCTTCCCTTCCCTTCCTTTTCCTTCAGAGGGTCTCACTCTGTTGCCCAGGCTGGAGTGTAGTGGTGTGATCATAGCTCACTGCAACCTTAAAGTCCTGGGCTCAAGTCACCCTTCTGCCTCAGCCAGGTAGCTGAGACTACAGGTGCTCACCATCGCACCTGAAAATTTTTGAAAAATTTTTTTGTAGAGATGAAATCTCACTGTTGCCCAAGCTAGTCTCAAACTCCTGAGCTCAAACCTTCCTCCTGCCTTGGCCTCCCAAAGCATTGGGATTACAAGCATGAGCTGCCACACCTAGCCACTTCTTTCTGATTACAAACTTTTGGTCAGTTATATATTTTGTAAATATAATCTATCGTATGTCAATCTATTCCATTCTATTAATACCGTATTTTGAAAAACAAAAATTACTCATTATAATAAGATCAAATTTATCACTCTTCTCCTTTATGGTTAGTATGACTTTGCATTGCATCATAAAACTTTCCCATCTATTCATACACCTACTCAGCCATTTGTGCTGTAACTGAGTCAGGAATCCCCTCCAGGGGAAGGACCACATCTCAATTTGCTGTGTTGAAACTGCAACTATTTTGTGTGCACCTAAAGAGTGATGATCTAAGTCAGAACCTTTTGTGAACACCACTCTGGAAGCTTTACCTCCAAGGAGAAATGGGGCACCTGCCTCAGCTCAGAGACTTGACTCCACAGTCACCTTGTCTGGGTCTTGCAGTGTGTATTAACAGGACCACTTACCTGTCAGTGCCGTTTGTTGAAATAAAGATGGTTACTGAAAAAAATACCCCAAGTCTTTCCCATCTATGATCAAAAATGTGTTCTCTTATCATGTAAGCTTTTTTGGCCTTTCACATTCAGATTTACAATTCACCTGACACTGATTTTTTTGGTGTGGCATAAAGTAGGAGTATAACTTTATGTTTTAATAGGTGAATATCAGCCGGGCACGGTGGCTCACTCCTGTAATCCCAGCACTTTGGGAGGCCGAGGTGGGCAGATCACGAGGTCAGGAGATCGAGAGCATCCTGGCTAACACAGTGAAACCCCCTCTCTACTAAAAATACAAAAAAATTAGCCGGGTGTGGTGGTGTGTGCCTGTAGTCCCAGCTACTCAGGAGGCTGAGGCAAGATAATTGTGTGAACCTGGGAGGCGGAGCTTGCAGTGAGCCAAGATCGCGCCACTGTACTCCAGCCTGGGTGACAGAGCAACGCTCCGTCTCAAAAAAAAAAAAAAAAAAAAAAGGCCAGGCACGGTGGCTCATGCCTGTAATCCCAGCACTTTGGGAGGCTGAGGCAGATGGATTATCTGAATTCAGGAGTTCGAGAGCAGCCTGACCAACATGATGAAACTTGTCTCTACTAAAAATACAAAATTAGCCGGGTGTGGTGGTACATGCCTGTAATCCCAGCTACTTGAGAGGCTGAGGCAGGAGAATCACTTGAACCGGGGAGGTGGAGGTTGCAGTGAGGTGAGATTGCACCATTGCACTCCAGCCTGGGCAACAAGAGCGAAACTCCATCTCAAAAACAACAACAACAAAAAAAAATTGTGACAGCACCATGTTTAAGTTCTGATATTCAGTAGATCAAGTCCTCACATTTTATTCTCCTTCAAGAAGATCTCTGCTATTCTTGATCCCTGAATTTCCATATATGCTTAGAATCAGCTTACCAGGTTCCACGAAATAAAAGGCAAAAATATGTTGGGATTTTGACTGGCATTACCTTACATCTATAGATCATTTCGGGGGTGAATTGACATCTTTGTAATAGTAAGTCTTCTAATCCATGAACATGTTATAGCTTTCCAACTATTTGGATCTTCCTTAATGTTTCTCTGCTGGGATTACAGGTGGGAGCCACCGCGCCCGGCCTTTTTCTCAATACAGTTGTTGATGTGTTTAGGCTTTGTGTCCCCACCCAAGTCTCATCTTGAATTGTAATCCTCACAATCCCCATAATCCCCATGTGTCAAAGGAGAGACCAGGTGGAAGTAATTGAATCATAGGAGAAGTTTCCCACATGCTGTTCTCCTGATAGTGAGTGAGTTCTCACCAGATCTGATGGTTTTATAAGGGGCTCTTCCCTCTTTGCCAGCACTTCTTCCTGCCACCTTGTGAAGAGGGTGCCTTGCTTCCCCTTCACCTTCTGCCATGATTGTAAGTTTCCTGAGGCCTCCCCAGCCATGCACAACTGTGAGTCAACTAAACCTCTTTCCTTTCGAAATTACCCAGTCTTCAGCAGTTCTTTACAGCAGTGTGAAAACAGACTAATACAGTTATATAGTTTGCTCTGAAGATGTATTCCACCTATTTTTGATTATTTTATTCCCAGGATCTTGATTTTTTTTTTCTGCTATTGAACACTGTGTATATTTTAGTTCAATTTATATCATTAAAAAATCATTTTTGTGGCAGGGCACAGTGGCTCATGCCTGTAATCCCAGCACTTTGGGAGGCCGAGGCGGGCAGATCACGAGGTCAGGAGTTTGCGACTAGCCTGGCCAACATGGTGAAACCCCGTTTCTGCTAAAAATACAAAAATTAGCCAGGCATGGTGGTGTGTGCCTGTCATCTCAGCTACTCAGGAGTCTGAGGAAGGAAAATTGCTTGAACCTGGGAGGCAGAGGTTGCAGTGAACTGAGATCACGCCACTGCACTCCAGCCTGGGCAACAGAGCAAGACTCCGTCTCAAAAAAAAAAAAAGTAATAATTTTTGGGCCTCGTTTTCTCTCTGCTTTATGTAACAAGGCCTAGTTTTATCACTGGCCTAAAAGTCTCAGATTTTGTATTTACTTTTCAGTTCCAGGTTCCTTGAACTTGATTGGGTTTAGGTCTTTAATCTTTGGTCCTAATTTGAACCCTTTATCTCACCTCAGGTCACCATAGGAGGTGGTAGAAGTTGAATTAGCCTGTCACCCAGAGGGACCAGAAGAGATTGATCTTTCCCTACATCCAGCCCATCATCAGACCTTTTGGTAGTATTTTCAAAATGTATCCTGAATCCACTCAGTTCTCTCCATCGTTGGGGCCACAACCCCAATCTAGCCACAACCATCTCTCCACCTGGGCCACTGAATAGCCTCCTGCCTGGTTTCCATGTTTCCACTCTATCCCTTCCAGATATTCTTCAATCCACAGACAGAATTATAATAACTAATATAATATAATACATTATAACCAATATAAATTGGTTTTCCGTGGGAGATCATTTTTTTTTTTTTTGGAGACAGGGTCTCGATCAATTGCCCAGGCTGGAGTGCAGTCGCACAATCTCAGCTCACTGCAACTTCCGCCTCCTGGGTTCAAGCAATTCTCATACCTCAGCCTTCCAAGTAGCTGGGATTACAGATGCTCACCACCATGCCAGGCTAATTTTTTATTTTTTATTTTTATTTTTTAGTAGAGACGGGGTTGGCGAGGCTGGTCTCAAACTCCCGACTTCAGGTGATCCACCCACCTCAGCCTCCCAAAGTGCCGGGATTACAGGTGAGCTAATGCACCCAGCCAGGAGACCATTCTTATGATAAGTCATTTATGAGGCTTTCTCTTCACTCTTGTAATAAAATCTAAACTTTTGACCCTGGCCTACAAGACTAGGTCCAAGTTGACCTCTGCCTCCCTGTCCAACCTCTGCCTCCCTGTCCAACCTCTGCCTGTATTACTCAACTCCTCTTATTACATCTAGTGCCTGGCCTTCTGAAAGTTTCTAGAATACCTGTATTAGTCCTTTCTCACATTGCTATAAAGAACTGCTTGAGACTGGGTAATTTATAAAGAAAAGAGGTTTAATTGACTCACAGTTCCACAGGCTGTACAGGAGGCATTGACTGGGGAGGCCTCAAAAAACCTACAATCATGGCAGAAGGGCGAAGGGGAGGCAATCGTGTCTTCACATTGCAGCAGGAGAGAGAGCAAGTGAAGGGGGAAGTACCACACACTTTTAAACCATCAGATCTCATGAGAACTCACTAACTATCATAGAACAGCAAGGGGGAAATCTGCCTCTGTGATCCAATCACTTCTCACCAGGTCCCTCCCCCAACACTGGGGATTATATTCAACAGGAGATTAGGGTGGAGACACAGAGTCAAAGCATATCATTCTGTCCCGACCCCTCCCAAATGTCATGTCCTTCTCATAGTTCAAAACACAATCATGTCTTCCCAATGGTCCCCCAAAGTCTTAACTCATTCCAGCATTAACTCAAATGTCCAAGTCCTCTGCAGGGGTTGAGAGAATTCAAATAAAAAAACAAAACAAAACCAAAAAGTCTAAGTTCAAAGTCTCATCTGAGGCAAGTCAAGTCCTTTCCACCTATGAGCCTGTAAAATCAAAAACAAGTTAGTTACTTCCAAGATACAATGGGGGTACAGGCATTGGGTAAATGCTTCCATTCCAGATGAGAGAAATTGGCCAAAACAAAGAGGCTATAGGCCTCAGGCACATCCAAAATCCAGCAGGCAGTTATTAAATCGTAAAGCTCCAAAATAATCTCCTTTGACTCCATGTCTCACTTCCAGGGCATGCTGAAGCAAGGGGTGGGCTCCTAAGGCCTTTGGCAGCTCCACGCCTGTGGCCCTGCAGGGTACAGCTCCCGTGGCTGCTTTCACGGGCTGATGTTGAGTGCCTGTGGGTTTTCTAGGCGCACAGTGCAAGCTGTTGGTGGGTCTACCATTCTGGAGTCTGGAGGATGGTGGTCTTCTTCTTACAGCTCCACTAGGCAGTGACCTAGTGGGGACTCTGTGTAAGGGCTCCAATTCCACATTTCCCCTCCACACTACCCTAGTAGAGGATCTCCAGGAGGGCTGTGCCCCTACAGAAGACTTCTGCCTGGATGCCAGGCATTTCCATACATCCTCTGAAATCTAAGTGGAGGTTCCCAAACTGCAACTCTTGCCTTCTGCGCATCCACAGGCCCAACATGACATGGAAGCTGCCAAGGCTTGGGGCTTGCAACCCTCTGAAGCAATTGCCTGAGCTAAAGCCCTTCATGGCAGAAGGGCAAAAGGGAGGCCAGCCTGTTTTCATATGGTGGCAGGAGAGAAAGCTAGACAAGAGGGAAGTGCCACACACTTTCAAACTATCAGATCTTGTGAGAACTTACTCACTATCATGAAACCAGCAAGGGGGAATTCTGCCCCCATGATCCAATCACCTCCCACCAGGTCCCTCCCTCAACATAGAGGATTACAATTCGACGTGAGATTTGGATAGGGACACAGAGTCAAACCATATCAATACCTTTGCTGTTCTCTCTGACAGGACTGCTCTTTCAGCAACTTTCTTTCTTTCTTTTTTTTTTTGAGACAGGGTCTCCTCTGTCCCCCAGGTTGGAGTGCAGTGGCCCCACCTAGGCTCACTGCAACCTCCACTTCCCAGGCTCAAGCAATCCTCCCACCTCAGGCCACTGAGTAGCTGGGACTACAGGTGTGTGCCCTCATGCCTGGCTAGCTTTAAAATTTTTTGTAGAGCTGGGGTTTCACCATGTTGCCCAGGCTGCTCTCAAACTCCTGAGCTCAAGCAATACACCCGCCTCAGCCTCTCAAAGTGTTGGGATTACAGGCGTGAGCCACTGTGCCAGTGGGCACTCTGTGTGGGGGCTCCAACCCCACATTTCCCCTCCACAGTTTGGCATCTTTAAAGGTTTCTCTGCAGATAAACCTTTCTGACAACCCTCCTTATTCTCTACTATCATGTCTCTTTGGTTTTCCAAATCACATTGATCACAAGAGGGACAATCGTTTCATTTGCTCATTTGCTCTTTGCTGGATTATTGTCCTCTTTTCTGTCTTATTTACCATTGTATCTTTGGCACATGGTACTGTGCTTGCCATGTAGAAAGTACATGCACACATACACACACACACACACACACACACACACATATACATTAGACAGGGTCTCTGTCACCCAGGCTGTAGTGCAATGGTGCGATCTCAGCTCACTGCAGCCTCAACTTCCCAGGCTCAAATGATCCTCCCACCTCAGCCTTCTGAGTAGCTGGGACTACAGGCACACACCACCACACCTGGCTAATATTTGTATTCTTTCTAGAGACGAGGTTTCGCCATGTTGCCCAGACTGGTCTCAAACTCCTGACCTCAAGTGATCCGTCCACCTTGGCCTCCCAAAGTGCTGGAATTACAGGCATGAGTCTCTGCGCCCGCCCTATAAGATATTTCATAAATGTTTGTTAAATGAATGTATACACCTTGCCTAAGCCAGAAGACAGAAGTTGGAGCACAGGGATCCCTGACAAAGGCCACAAGAAATCTTCCAAGAATCTCAAGTGATTGTGCATAATGATTAGTAATGATGACATGTATGTCTGCGAGAGGGGATGGGTGAATTAATTGAGAATCAACCCAGCACAAAAAAAGTTCCTCACCTAGTCAGAGGCCACTTGAGAGGCCCATCTGTTGGCCCCCTAACAATTCCATCTTTCTAATATGTCTCCCTCCTTCATCTGAGTAAGTGAAAGGAAGAAGAATACCAAAAAACAGGAAGAGTGGGGTGTTAAAAGAAGCAGACTGTGCACACTGGTGCCACCTGCTAACTTTTGCTGTGGCTGGGGGCTACTGTGGGGCACTCATGGGGATGTCCATTGTGGTTCAGGGTCAGAATTCTTGCCTGCCTTGTGGGAGGCTCAGATTCCATTTCTGGTCTGTGCAACTTCCTTTCAGCCCACCAGCTGGCACACAGCAGAAACTCAATAGATATTTGTTGAATGATTGAATGAGCAAGGTCCTTTGATATTGGCTATCAAGGACACAGATTAAATGGTCCAACTGTGCCTTCTAGCAGTTATTTTCTCCTATACACTATCCATTTCTACAGCCTCTTCTAGCAGCTGCTGCCAGGAGACTGGTGGTGCTTGTTACCTCCTCTAGGTAACTGATAAGAAAAAGAAAAGAGAGAAGAGACACAAAGATATTGCGTGGAGATGGGGATGGAGCGGGGAGAGCAGGACCTCCCCCAAATTCCAGAGAAACCGCTGCACCAGGAGAATATTAACACTTCAGGTTGAAGGCATGTTTTGGACTCCACAGCCCCCACCCCAGTGTACTTCAGTCATCCGATCATTGTAACTTCTCGTCTTGGGTTATTTTCATTTTCCACACCAGTTTATCACATAGATACAGAAAACGTAAACATGTGAGTTGCCTACATTTATGTGAGTGCTACGACAAAATGATCTTTTGGCAAAAATTGCTTTAAAAACCACCATGACACACAGAGCCAGACCGATGCTTTCTCTCCAGCCCCCAGTTGTATTCCATCATGGCTTAACCTCATCCCAGGTTTACTTGCTCAGTTTAGTGTTCATTTAGGATTCCAACCTGGCTGGGTCTTTTCATGTGGTCAGAAGCTTCGTAGGGCCTTTCTGGGTTCTGCTTCAGGCTGCAGAACAGCTTAGACTAGTGGCAAAGCTCTTAACTCACAGGACTTTTTCCTCTGTCCGCATTTTCAAAGAGGACACTTTCATCTCCCACTGCCATTCTAATTTGCCATCCAGATAGCTGACCTGGAAAGCTGACCCGGAAATCGCACCCATTGGTGGATTCCAGCTCTCCCGCTAGGCCTCTGGACTTTTTCTTCAGCCTCTTCTCTGTTAGGTTAAAATAGAAGAGTAGGCGAGAACGAAAACCCCGGGGCGGGGATGCGGAGGTCAGGGGCCCTGCTTTCTACCTCAGGGGTGTGTCCTCTGATCAGGACGTGGTTACCTGGGTGACAGGAGTCAGTCTTCAGGCCTTTGAAGAAGCCCCCTAGTTTGAATGCTAATTTACACTTCAAAGCTCCCTCATTTTTTTCTTTTTCTTTTTTTTAACAAGGTGAGTCAGCTTGGATTTAAAGGAACTTTGTCCTTTGTTGGCCTTCGAATGGTTTTAAAGCGTGTTCTGATGGGAGCAAAACCCAATTCTGAAGTAGTTTTCTCCGAGGGTCCTCCGGGAAGCCTACTGCCTAGGCCCTAGGTCTTGGCAAGGGCAGGCTGTGGGGTAACTTGGGAGCTTCCCGCATCACCGTGGGGTTGGTCCCTGCCTGCTAGGGAGGGATCGTCTCATTCCCAGGAATGTGCTCGGGGAGCTGCAAAGTGTCCTGAAGGGTTCGGACAGCCTAGGAATTTCTGTCGCGCCTCCACTAGGTATTATATCCCTAGACCTCAGTCTCTTCTCCTCTGTAAAATGAAGGGCTTTCATTTTTGCCATATTATTACTACCCCTTGTACTATTATTGAGTTTCCTGTTGTTTAATGGACTCATTTTTGTTTACTTGAATACACATACAAAGGAAACGATGTCTCCTCTATAAACGGAGAACTGGCAGCACTCTTCATAAATAGAATAGATCAGGGCCAACCAGGCACCGGACCTTGAGTCTATTCGCTTTTTGGGGACCAATGGAAATGTTTTAATTGTAATTTCTTTTCAAATTAGGAGGAAAAAAATAAATATAATAGCAATGCATAAATAATAAGGCCTGGTGCCGTGGCTCACACCTGTAATCCCAGCACTTTGGGAGGCCAAGAGCATGGATCACTTAAGCTCAGGAGTTTGAGTTCAGCCTGGCCAACATGGTGAAACCCTGTCTCTACTAAAAATACAAAAATTAGCCAGACATTGTGGTGGGCGCCTGTAATCCCAGCTAGTCAGGAGGCTGAGGCACGAGAATTGCTTGAACGTGAAGGTTGCAGTGAGCCAAGATCACGCCGCTGCACTCCAGCCTGGGCAACAGAGTGAGACCTTGTCTCAAAAAATAATAATAATAATAATAAAAGAAAATAAAAATAAGGCCAGGCATGGTGGCTCACGCCTGTAATCCTAGCACTTTGGGAGGCTGAGGCGGGTGGATCACTTGAAGTCAGGAGTTCAAAACCAGCCTGGCCAACATGGTGAAGCCCCGTCGCTACTAAAAATACAAAAAATTAGCCGGGCGTGGTAGTGGACACCTGTAATCCCAGCTACTAGGGAGGCTGAGGCAGGAGAATAGCTTGAACCCAGGAGGCGGAGGTTGCAGTGAGCTGAGATCGCACCACTGTACTCCAGCCTGGGTGACAGAGTGAAACTCTCTCTAAAATAATAATAATAATAATAATGATGAATCTAGCCAGGATTATATTCTTATTTATACCAATGCAATCATAAGATATAATTTTAAATAATTTTTTTGGCTGGGCACAGTGGCTTATGCCTGTAATCCCAGCACTTTGGGAGGCCAAGGCGGGCCGATCACCTGAGGTCAGGAGTTTGAGACTGGCCTGGCCAACACGGTGAAACCTCATCTCTACTAAAAATATAAAAATTAGCTGAGCATGGTGATGCGCACCTATAACCTCAGCTACTCAGTGTAGGAGGCCGAGGCAGGAGAATCGCTTGAACCCAGGAGGCAGAGGTTGCAGCAAGCCGAGATCACGCCACTGCACTCCAGCCTGGCTGACAGAGTGAGACTCCAGCTCAAAAAAAAAATTTTTAGGCAGGAGTCTCACTCTGTTGCCCAGGCTGGAGTGCAGTAGCATAAGTAGCATAATCACAGCTTACTGCACCCTCGACCTCCTGGGCTCAAGCAATCCTCTTGCCTCAGCCTCCTGAGTAGCTGGGACTACAGGTACATGCCACCACACATAGTTCATTTTTAATTTTTTTTTTTTTTTTTTTTTAGAGATGGGGTCTCACTATGGAGAAAGAGATTCACCAAGGCAAAAATGCTTAGGGCCCATGACAGTCCAAATGCAGCCCTGGAATGAATGAAACTGTAAAATAAACGCAGCGAAAACAGAATGGTGTTACTAAATTCTAGCTGATTCTGCCTGCTGACATCCCTGTAGTAAAGCCTCCTCCTTCTGTGTTAAAAATGGAGTTAGCATGTGTTAGCTATTAAAGAATGAAGAGCGTTAAACTGACACTTAGTCCTTGAGAAATCAAAGAGGATCAAAAGAAACTGAAAAAGAAAAAAATGTTCTCAATCTGTGATTTTTTTTTGTTGTTGTTGTTATTTAATACCACCTAAAATCGCTTGACAGGCCTTTGGCGGATCCATCCTGTACTTGGGAGACACTGGATTTGATGATGATGACAATGACAGTTATGTCTATTATATGATTGTGGTCCAGGTTTGATGTGAGTGTTTACTATATGCCAGCCCCCGGGCTGGAAAATTTAATATGCAAATCTCATTTTTTCCTCACAGTGACATTGGAAACAAGGTATCATTATCTCCACTTAACGAATAAACTACAGTTTAAAGAGGTGAAGTAATTTGCCCAAAGTCACTTAGAAAATGTCAGACCTTTAGGGCTCAGTGCGATGGCTCACGCTTGTAATCCCAGCACTTTGGGAGACCAAGGCAGGTGGATCACCTGAGGTTAGGAGATCGAGACCAGCCTGGACAACATGGTGAAACCCCGTCTCTGCTAAAAATACAAAAATTAGCCGGGCGTGGTGGTGGGTGCCTGTAATCCCAGTTACTTGGGAGGCTGAGGCAGTAGAATCCCTTGAATCTGGGAGGCAGAGGTTGCAGTGAGCCGAGATTGCCCACTGCACTCCAGCCTGGGCAACAAGAGGGAAACTCTGTCTCCCACCAAAAAAGAAAGAAAATGTCAGAGCCTTAAATCCAACTTTGGCTGACCTTAAATCCCATATTTTTACTCACTAGGTTATGGTTCCTATTTTTAGTTCCCTCTATTTAACTAGTTTTATTTTTAATTAATTCTTTGAAAAAAAGAATATAAAAATTGTACTTGTTTATAGTTTTGAATGGATACTCATTCTCTTGAAAATTTCTATTCAAATTTTTGACGGGCACGGTGGCTTACACCTATAATCCCAGCATTTTAGGAGGCCGAGGCAGGTGGACCACTTGAGGTTAGGAGTTTGAGACCAACCTGGCCAACGTGGTGAAACCCTATCTCTACTAAAAATACAAAAATTAGCTAGGTGTAGTGGCATGAGCCTGTAGTCCCAGCTACTCGGGAGGCTGAGGTAGGAGAATTACTTGAATTGCTTGAATCTGGGAGGCGGAGGTTGCAGTGAGCTGAGATGGCGCCACTGCCTTCCAGCCTGGGCAACAGAGCGAGACTCCTTCTCAAAAAAAAAAGAAAAGAAAAGAAAAGAAATTTTCTATTTAAATTTTGTAGTATGAAAAATTTAATGTGCAAAACAGTGGAAAGTAAGTCTCCTTTCTACTCCATCCCTAGACCCCTGGTTTCCTTCTTCAAACTGATAAATCACTCTTATCCATTTCTTAAGCATCCTTGCAAGTTAGACTATAATTGTTCAAAGATAAGTTTCAGAAAAAGGTAAAATAATGACTCTCATATAGATACAATACGAACACTTGTTAAAGATTTCATTCTACTCTTTTATCAATGAGAGAACCAGACAAATGTTAGAATCAAAGAGATGTTAGAATCAAAAGAGATTCTGAAAACAGACACATTTATAGATCAAGAGCATTGAGATGAATACATAAATAAAGGCAAATTGGTTCTTCCATGGGGTGAGGGGAAGTAAGTCAATGAAGCCTCCGTAATAACTTAAAGACAGTGAAAGGCAGACATGAAAGGATACGCTGTATGTAGACAAAATTCTTTTCCTCCCAAATCGATAACCACTCTATCAGGTGTTTAGGTACCATCCTTAACAGGTTGAAACCCCGTCTCTACTAAGCCAACATAAATATATTGTAGGAGTTTTTTTTTTTTTTTTTTTTTTTCGACAGAGGCTCACGCTGTGAACCCAGGCTGGAGCTTGCAGTGGCGCGATCTCGGCTCACTGCAAGCTCCACCTCCTCGGCTTCACGCCATTCTCCTGCCTCAAAAAAAAAAGTAAAAAGGACTACAGGCGCCTGCCACTGTGAAAGGCTACTTTTTTGTATTTTTATGTAGATACGGGGTTTCACTGTGGTCTTGATCTCCTGACCCAAATCGCCCGCCTCGGCCTCCCAAAGTGCTGGGACCTTTACAGGGTTGAGCCTAACATGCCGCCCGGCCTGTAGGAGTTTTTTTTATTTTGTTGTTGTGGTTTGTTTTTTTGAGATGGACTCTCGCTTTGTCGCCAGGCTGGAGTGCAGTGGGGCAATCTCGCCTCACAGCAACCTCTACCTCCTGGGTCCCAGTTCAAGCAATTCTCCTACCTCAGCCTCCTGAGTAGCTGGGATTACAGGCGCACACCACCACACGCAGCTAATTTTTGTATTTTTAGTAGAGATGGGGTTTCACCATGTTGGCCAGGCTGGTCTTGAACTCCTGAACTCATGATCTGCCCGCCTTGGCCTCCCAAAGTGCTGAGATTACAAGTGTGAGCCACCGTGCCTGGCCTTGCTTAGTTTTCTGAAACAAGGTCCTGCTCTGTCACCCAGGCTGGAGTACAGTGACACGATTACAGCAGACTGCAGCCTCGACTTGCCAGGATCAAGTGATCCTCTCACCTCAGCCTCTCAAATAGCTGGGATTATAGGCACGTGCCACTATACCTGGCTAATTTTTAAATTTTTTTTAGAGACAGGGTCTCACTATGTAGCCTAGGCTGGTCTGGAACTCCTGGCCTCAAGCAATCCTCCTGCCTCGACCTCTCAAAGTGCTGGGATTATAGGTACGAGCCATTGTGCCCAGCCTATGCTGCTGTCTTTGAACACACAGGTATGGTGTCATGCCATCTACAGTGTCTGAAAAGCCTTCCCCCTCATTTATTAATATATTTCTTGACTTTTTTTAGGAAGTCTCTAAGATTCTCTCCAACTCTGTAATTGAGCCTCCCCCAACCCAGACAGAGCTGTGAAAAAAGATGTTTATAGCCAGGCACGGTGGCCTGCATTTGTAGTCCCAGTTACCCTGGAGGCTAAGGCAGGAAGATTGCTTGAGGTCAAGAGTTCAAGGCTGTAGGGTGCTCTGGTTATGCCTGTGTGCCTGTGAATAGCTGCTGCATGCCAACCTGGGCAACACAGTGAGACCCCACCTCAAAAAAAAAAGTTTGTCTGATTCAGGGGTGGTAGATGACAATAGTTCTCCCCCATGAAGTACCTGAGAGAGACCTGAGCAGCGACCGGCCACTGCCACACCTTCTAGGACAGGTGCACAACTGTGCCTGCAAAGGCCACAGATGTCGTGGAGCATAAGAAACCCTGACCCTAAGGAAAGGAAAGAATCAGAGGTAGGAGGTTAACAAGTGAAAAGAGACTCCAGAACACCTGTTACCTTACAAGGCCAAATGGCTAAAAAAAACAAAAACAAAAAACCAAAAAAACAGGTGATGCTGGCTAGGCCAGGAAAAATAGGAGGTGATAAAGACTGTGGCATACAGGGGTACGCATTCCTGGTGTAGAGTGGCAGCCCTGCTGAGCTCCAGCCAAGGACTACCCTGAGGGAATGTTGGCCCTGTATTGCCAAGAGCCTCATGGTTTTCTTTTCTTTTTTTTTTTTTTGAGACAGAATTTTGATCTGTCCTCCAGGCTGGTGTGCAGTGGCACAATCATGGCTCACTGCAGCGTCCAACTCCTGGGCTCAAGCAATCCTCCTACCTCAGCCTCCCAAGTAGCTAGAAATATAGGCATGTGCCTCCATGCCTGGCTAATTTTTTTTTTTTTTAGTTTTATAGAGACAGGTCTCCCTATATTACCCAGGCTGATCTCAAACTCCTAGCCTCAAGTCATCTTCCCGCCTTGGCCTCCCAAAGCACTGGGAATATTTTTTGAGATTGGCATGAACCACCACGCCTGGACTTAATTTTTCAAGAGAAACCAGAAATAAATATTTTACTTTCTTTTAAAAAACGTTTTTCTTTTTAGGATAGCAAAGAAATAGGCATTTTAATGCAAAAATTTTTTGGGTTAAAAAGAGAGAATCTTTATATTTAATTGAAATGGGTTTTTGTTTTTTGTTTTTTTTTGAGACAGAGTCTCACTGTCTCGCTCAACACGATTTCTGCTCACTGCAACCTCCACCTCCTAGGCTTAAGTGACTCTCCTGCCTCAGCCTCCTGAGTAGTTGGAATTACAGTCATGCGCCACTATTGCCCGGCTAACTTTTGTATTTGTAGTAGAGACAGGGTTTCACCATGTTGGTCAGGCTGGTCTCGAACGTCTGACCTTAAATAATCCATCCACCTTTGCCTCTCAAAGTGCTGGGATTACAGGTGTGAGCCACCGTGCCTGACTGAAACGTTATCCATTTTTAAAGAGGTAGTTCATTCACCTTATTCACAAAATTAAAGGAAATAGGGTATAAAGTAAAAAATCCCGTCTATCTCCTCCAACCTGATCACCGTGTTACCCTCTCCAGAGATCATCACTGTCACCAGTATCTTGTATTCTTCCAGAAATGTTCTAAACATATGAGGCAAATGTTATTTTTCCTTTATTCACACAGATTATAACATACTTTTCACAGGATACTATATTTTGTCTTTTCCCCTTAAAATTTATCTTAGCCTTCTCTATCAATATATAAACAACTTCCTTATTCTTGCTTACAGCTGCCTGATATTTATTTATTTTTATTTTATTTTAAAAAATAGAAAAATAAACCCCTCTTTACCAAGGACCCGCCAACATGGGCCGCGTTCGCACCAAAACCGTGAAGAAGGCGGCCCGGGTTATCATAGAGAAGTATTACACGCGCCTGGGCAACGACTTCCACACGAACAAGCGCGTGTGCGAGGAGATCGCCATTATCCCCAGCAAGAAGCTCCGCAACAAGATAGCAGGCTATGTCACCCATCTGATGAAGCGGATTCAGAGAGGCCCTGTAAGAGGTATCTCCATCAAGCTGCAGGAGGAGGAGAGAGAAAGGAGAGACAATTACGTTCCCGAGGTCTCAGCCCTGGATCAGGAGATAATTGAAGTAGATCCTGACACTAAGGAAATGCTGAAGCTTTTGGACTTCGGCAGTCTGTCCAACCTGCAGGTCACTCAGCCTACAGTTGGGATGAATTTCAAAACGCCTCGGGGACCTGTTTGAATTTTTTCTGCAGTGCTATATTATTTTCAATAAATCTGGGACAACAAAAAAAAAAAAAAAAAAAAAAATAGAAAAAAGTAAAAATAAAATAAATAGACATGGGATCTCACTATGTTGCTCAAGCTGGCCTTGAATTCCTGGACTCAAGGGATCCTCCTGCGTTGGACTCCCAAAGTGCTGGGATTACAGGCTTGAGCCACCGCTGGCATGCCTGATATTTCTTTGCATAAATGTACCATAATTATTTAGCCAGATCCCTTTTGATAGACATAGAGATTGCTTCCAAAGTTTTGCTATGATAAACAAGCCTATATTTATAGTATTTCACACATTGATAATATATCCATTGGATAAAATGCTTAGAGGCAAAACTGATAGGCCAAAGGAATTCATATTTATGATTTTGATAGATACTGACAATTTACTCATCATAGAGATTGTACACATTTACATTTCTTTTCTTTCTTCTTTTCTTTTCTTTTTTTTTTTTTTGAGACAGAGTCTGGCTCTGTCACCCAGGCTGGAGTGCAATAGCGCAATCTCATTTACATTTCTATCAGGAATATATGAGAGTGACTGTGTTCCCACACTCTCCCAAAGATATGCATTATCAAACTTAAAGAAAAATTCTTTTTTTTTCTTTCCATGCCTAATGCAGCCATGGCTCGTGGTCCCAAGAAGCATCTGAACCAGACAGCAACTCCAAAACATTGGATGCTGCATAAATTGACCAGTGTGTTTGCTCCTTGTCTATCCACCGGTCCCCACAAGTTGAGAGAGTGTCTCCCCTTCATCATTTTCCTGAGGAACAGACTTAAGTATGCCCTGACAGGAGATGAAGTAAAGATTTGCATGTAGCGGTTCATTAAGATCGATGGCAAGGTCTGAACTGATATAACCTACCCTGCTGGATTCATGGATGTCATCAGCATTGACAAGATGGGAGAGAATTTCTCTCTGATCTATGACACCAAGGGTTGCTTTGCTGTATATCATATTACACCTGAGGAGGCCAAATACAAGTGGCGCAAAGTGAGAAAAATCTTTGTGGACACCAAAGTAATCCCTCATCTGGACGCTCAGGATGCTCGCACCATCTGCTACCCTGGTCCCCTCATCAAGGTGAATGATACCATTCAGATTGATTTGGAGACTGGCAAGATTACTGATTTCATCAAGTTCGACACTGGTAACCTGCATATGGTGACTGGAGGTGCTAACCTGGGAAGAATTGGTGTGATCACCAACAGAGAGAGGCACCCTGGATCTTTTGACATGGTTCATGTGAAAGATGCCAGTGGCAACAGCTTTGTCACTCGACTTTCCAACATTTTTGTTATTGGCAAGGGCAACAAACCATGAATTTCTCTTCCCCGAGGAAAGGGTATCCGCCTCACCATTGCAGAAGAGAGAGCCAAGAGACTGTCGGCCAAACAGAGCAGTGGGTGAAATGGTCCCTGGGTGACATGTTAGATCTTTGTACGTAATTAAAAATAATGTGGCATGATTAATTTTTTTTTTGTCAATCTGGTGAAAAATGGTACTTTGGTGTGTTTTTCATGTGTATTTCTCCTATTATGAGCATAGATGATGATCTTTTCACACGTTTAGGAACAATTCATATGTTCTTTTCATTGAATTATCTTTTACATGCTTTGTCTTCTTTTTTTTTTTTTTTTTTTTTTTTGAGACGGAGTCTTCTCTATTGTCCAGGCTGGAGTGCAGTGGCTTGATCTCAGCTCAGTGCAACCTCTGCCCCCTGGGTTCAAGCAATTCTCCTGCCTCAGCCTCCCAAGTAGCTGGGACTACAAGCATGTGCTACCACAGCCAGCTAATTTTTGTATTTTTAGTAGAGATAGAGTTTCGCCACGTTGACCAGGCTGGTCTTGAACTCCTGACCTCAGGTGATCTGCCCACCTCGGCCTCCCAAAGTGCTGGGATTACAGGCGCGAGCCAACACACCTGCCCCCACTCTTTTTTTTTGAGACAGAATCTCGCTCTGTCTCCAGGCTGGAGTGCAGTGGTGTGATTTCAGCTCACTGCAACCTCTGCCTTCCGGGTTCAAGCAATTCCCCTGCCTCAGTTTCCTGAGTAGGTGGGACTACAGAAATGTACCACCACACCCAGTTAATTTTCGTATTTTTAGTAGAGACGGGGTTTTGCCATGTTGGCCAGGCTGGTCTCAAACTCCTGACCTCAGACGATCCACCCACCTTGGCCTCCCAAGAGCTGTTGATATTTTTATCCATTTGTAGGTGCTCTTTATATATTAGGGAGATTAATCCTTTGCTGCTTGGAATAAGTTTCCTAGATTGGTACTTCGGTTGCTTTTTTTTTTTTTTTTTTTTGAGATATGGTTTCACTTTGTCACTGAGGCTAGAGTTAGGTGGCATGATCATGGCTCACTGCAGTCTCAACCTCCCAGGCTCAAACGATCCTCCCATATCAGCCTCCAGAATAGCTAGGACTACAGGCATGCACCACTGCTCATGGCTAATTTTTTTTTTTTTTTTTTTTTTTTTTTTTTTTTGAGATGGAGTCTCGCTCTGTTGCCCAGACTGGAATGCAGAGGCATGATCTCGGCTCACTGCAACCTCTGCCTCCTGGGTTCAAGCAAGTCTTGTGCCTCAGCCTCCTGAGTAGCTGGGATTACAGGCATGTTACAGGCATGTGCCAGCACGCCTGGCTAATTTTTGTATTTTTAGTAGCGACGGGGTTTCACCGTGTGGCCCAGGCTGGTCTTGAACTCCTGACCTCAAGAGATCCACCCACCTCCGCCTCCCAAAGTGCTGGGATTACAAGCATAAGCCACTGCACCTGGCCAAATTTTTAAAAGAAATTTTTGTAGAGCTAGGATTACAAGCATGAGCCACCATACCTGACCAGTTCTCTCATTTCTAAAAATGTTGCATTGATGGGGTTCAGGATATGCTACTCTAATATGACCAGAATATGTCATCCCAAAATACGCTTCTATCACTGGAAACTCTCATGAAGGGAAAAAGCAGGGACTCAAATCTGCATAACAAATCTTACCCTTGTTTATGGTGTTTTTCCTGGCCACCTCACTTTTCTTCTTTGCTTCAGCAGGCAAGAGTATTTAGGGCACCTCTTGGAGATTTACTCATTTCCCTCAGTATCTCCCATGTATCCATAAAGTGTATATGTTGATAAACTTGTTTTTCTCTTAATCTGTCTTTTGTTACAGGGGTCTGTCCCAACTAAGAACGATGAAGGGTAGTGAAAAAGGTATTTTTGTTCCCCTATGACATCATATTTTAAAACATGTATAAGCCACAAAAAGCCTACAAAATCAAACTTGTTTCTGAGCCAGCAGTTTGCCACCTGTACTTGCTAGTCATAGGAAAATGGATTGGAAAACCAAGGTAGGGAGGCTATAAATTGCATGGGCCGGAGTCATGCAGCTGTGACCATGGCGCTCACCATATCCTGGTTCAGGACAAGGGGATGCTTCCTGAATACCAACTGTCCCTGATGGCAATCCAGCAGTGAGGTGGAACCCCGCTGCTCCCACCAAATGGCCCAGTTTGGAAAAATTCATGGATGAGACTGAGGCTGAGCCTGTTGAGAAGAACCTGTGGAGCAGTAAGTAGACCAGGACTGTTTCCCTGAGTTCTAATCCGTGGCCTGGGGCAAGGCATTTCCCCTATCTGGGCACCTGTTTTCTTATCCCACCCGGTGGGATGTGGTGGGAAGTGGTTATATAACACTGCAGTTGACCCTTGAACACGAGCTCGAACTGCGCAGGTCCAATTACAGGTAGATTTCCTTCTGCCTCTGCCACTCCTGAGACTGCAAGACCAACCCTCTTCTTCCTCCTCCTCCTGAGCCTTCTCAGCATGAAGACAACAAACATGGAAAAACGTTATGATGATCCACTTCCACTTAATGAATAGTAAATATATTTCCTCTTCCCTACGATTTCCTTAATAACATTTTCTTTTCTCCAGCTTACTTTAAGAACACAGTATATAATCTCTGTAACATACAAAATATATGTCAATCAACTTTATGTTCTCAGTAAGGCTTCTGTTCAACAGTAGGCTATTAGTAGTTAAGTTCTGGGGGTGTGAAAAGTTATCTGTGGATTTTCAACTGAGCACGGGGGTCAATGCCCCTAACCCCCGCATTGTTCAAGCGTCAAGAGTAAATGATCTCAAAGTTCCCTTCCAGTTCTGAGATTAAGGGGGGCTAATTTTAATGACCTGGGACAGCCACATTTTAGAACACTTCTATCACTGGATATTTTCTGCTTAACGAAAACAACTTATACATGCACATCACTTTCCTGGAATCAAAGTCTTCCAGGTAAAACCACATGAAGTAGACAGGGCAGAGATTCTCACTTCTTTTTTTTTTTTTTTTTTTTTTTTTTTTTTTTTTTTTTTTTTTGAGACAGAGTTTTACTCTTGTTGCCCAAGTGTGAGTGAAATGGCACAATATTGGCTCGCTGCAACCTCCACCTCCTGGGTTCAAGCGATTCTCCTGCCTCAGCCTCCCAAGTAGCTAGGACTACAGGTACATGCTCCCATACCAGGCTAATTTTTTTGTATTTTTAGTAGAAACAGGGTTTCACCATGTTGGCCAGGCTGGTCTCAAACTCTTGCCCTCAGATGATCTGCCTGCCTTGGCCTCCCAAAGTGCTGGGATTACAGGTGTGAGCCAACATGCCCGGCCTTCTCATCCTCATTTTTAACATGAAAAACTTAAGGCCCAGACAGATGTGGCAGTTAATAAGCAAGAAGTCAGTAGTTCTGGGTTTAAGTTCCATCTTAGAGAGTGAAGAGCTGTGTGACCTTGGGCCAGTAGTCACCTAGCCTCCGTTTCTTTACCTATAAAATGGAGACAAGGCTGGGTACAGTGGCTCATGCCTGTAATCCCAGCACTTTGGGAGGCCAAGGCAGGAGGATCAATCGAGTCCAGGGGTTTGAGACCAGCCTGAGCAACACGGTGAAACTCTGTCTCTACAAAAATACAAAAATTAGCCAGGCATAGTGGTACATGCCTGTAGTCCCAGCTACTTGGGGGACTGAGCTGGAAGGATCGCTTAAGCCTGCAAGGTTGAGGCTGTGGAGAGTAATGATCATGTCACTGCACTCCAGCCTCGGTGACAGAGTGAGATTCTGTTTCAAAAAAAAAAAAAAAAAAAAAAAAAATCTGGTAACAATAAAATAACCTATTTTAGGAAGTTAGAGAGAAAATTAAGCAAGCATTATTGAATGGATCAATTATGATACTGCATGTCAAGCACTTAGCACAAACCTATGTTATGGAATAAATGTTTGTGTCCCTCAAAATTCACATGTTGAAGCTGTAACCTCCAGTGTGGTTGTATTTGGACATGGGGCCTCTGAAGAGTAATTAAGATTAAATGAAGTAATCAGGGTGGGGCCCTGATCGGACAGAATTCGTGTCCATGTGAGAAGAGACACTGGAGAGCTCACTTTCTCTAATACCCACATTGCCTGCACAAGCACCTGAGGAAAGGCCACGTGAGGACATAGCAAGAAGGCAGCCGTCTGCAAGCTGGGAAGAGAGCCCTCATCAGAAATCAACTCAGTTGGAATCTTAATCTTGGACTTCCAGCCTCCAGAACTGTGAGAAAATAAAACCTGTTTTTTTTTTTTTTTTTTTTTTTTTTTTTTTTTTTTTTTTTTTTTGAGACGGAGTCTCACGCTGTTGCCCAGGCTGGAGTGCAGTGGCGCGATCTCGGCTCACTGCAAGCTCCGCCTCCCGGGTTATTTGCCTCAGCCTCCTGAGTAGCTACTACAGGCGCCCGCCAAGCGCCCGGCTAATTTTTTGTATTTTTAGTAACGGGGTTTCACTGTGGTCTCATCTCCTGACCTTGTGATCCGCCCGCCTCAGCCTCCCAAAGTGCTGGGATTACAGGCTTGAGCCACCGCGCCGGCCAAAACCTGTTGTTAAAGCCATTTGGCCTATGGTATTTTGTGATAGCAGCCCAAGCTGCTAATACATCCTTGCACATCCAATATACATTAGCTATTGTTGTTATCTGTTGTTACTGATACTTCTCATGTCCAAAGTCCCACAACAAGGAAGTCAGTGAGTGGCTGAGGGCCCAGCTGAGGAAGCAGGTCCTTCACTCATCAGGCCATCTTCCTGCTCTTGTGGCAGGAATCCCCCCCAGTCCTCTCCTGGGACTCCCTGTCTCCATGATTGCCTCTATCCATCCCTCCACCTCAACCACAAGGGCAGGGCTTATGGTACAGGAGGGGGTGTGTGTGTGTGTGTGTGTGTGTGTGTGTGTGTGTGTGTGTGTGTGAGATTAACCCAGAGGAAGGGGGGGCTGTGGGGTAAGCAGGAGAAGGTTCCTTTCCTGATCAAAAGAAGCAGGAAATTCTCTTCTGTTTCTGGTTCCTGGGAACAACTTCTTCTTCTTCTTCTTTTTCTTTTCTTTTCTTTTCTTTTTTTTTTTTTTTTTGAGACAGAGTTTCACTCTTGTTGCCCAGGCTGGAGTGTAATGACTCGATCTCGGCTCACTGCAACCTCCACCTCCCAGGTTCAAGCGATTCTTCTGCCTCAGTCTCCCGAGTAGCTGGGATCACAGGCATGCGCCACTACACCTGGTTAATTTTGTATTTTTAGTAGAGACAGGGGTTTCTCCATGTTGGTCAGGCTGGTCTTGAACTCCCGACCTCAGGTGATCCACCTGCCTTGGCCTCCCAAAGAGCTGGGATTATAGGCATGAACCATTGCGCCCAGCCCGGGAACTTCTTTAAGCTCTAGGAAGATAGGGATTGCTGGGGTAGTTCTGAGATTAACCGTCCCTAGTCCAAATAGGAACAAGCCCAAGGAATGGGCATGGAAGGAAATCAACTGATCCTTCCTGATCCAAATTCTTCCCTTGAAGATGCACTGCAGGTTTTTGGAGACATTTGAAAAACCTGAACCGGCCAGGCGCGGTGGCTCAAGCCTGTAATCCCAGCACTTTGGGAGGCCGAGACGGGCGGATCACGAGGTCAGGAGATCGAGACCATCCTGGCTAACACGGTGAAACCCCGCCTCTACTAAAAAATACAAAAAACTAGCCGGGCAATGTGGCGGGCGCCTGTAGTCCCAGCTACTCGGGAGGCTGAGGCAGGAGAATGGCGTAAACCCGGGGGGCGGAGCTTGCAGTGAGCTGAGATCCGGCCACTGCACTCCAGCCTAGGCGACAGAGCAAGACTCCGTCTCAAAAAAAAAAAAAAAAAAAAAAAAGAAAAACCTGAACCTCTTGCCCAGAACTCTAGAGGCATTATAAACAGATAACATACTTTCGCACCTTCAAGGTGTCTCCTAACATATACCATCTCATTTTATCCTCATAAGAGACTGGCAAGCCTTACAGTTGGCAGAGCTCAGTCTTGGAAGAGACGTACCTTATATGTGCATGTCACTTAAGAGGCCTTTCTCCCACCTTTTGTCATCACACAGATGGGTGTCTTTTCCTCTCAATGGTGAAGACGAGCCAGCCTAACCCATGCCTGAGTCCCATAGAGTACCCCATACAGGGCCTTGTGTAAGTAGGTGCTCAATAAATTTTGTAGATGGATGGATAAATGCCAGTGACTAGATCAGAGAGAAGTAAAACAGGTATTGGAGTTTTGGCCTATTGGAGAGGATAGTGTTGCCATTGTTCTAAGGAAGCAAGCTCAGGTATCTGTTCCTATAGCCTGGAACATCCACTCCTGCGCAGGCACCTGACATCATTTTAATCTTTATTATGTTATCATTATTATAACTGTCACTTATTGTCCACCGTTCAAAGTTAAAGTTCTTTGCAAATATCAAATCATTGTTCCTCACATCCACTATTAGGAGTTCCATTTAACAGATGAGGAAATGGAGGTACAGACTAGTTAAGTAATTTGCCCAAGGTTATTTAGCCAAAAATAGTGGAGCTGGGATTCAAACCTGATTGTTTATATCCTGGCCTTACAATTTTCTCTTTTTATCTTTTTGAGACGGAGTTTCGCTCTTGTTGCCCAGGCTGGAGTGCAATGGCGCGGTCTCGGCTCACACCTCCCGGGTTCAAGTGATTCTCCTGCCTCAGCCTCCCCAGTAGCTGGGATTACAGGCGCACGCCACTACGCCCGGGTAATTTTTGTATTTTTATTAGAGACGAGGTATCGCCATGTTAGCCAGGCTGGTCTCCAGCTCCTGACCTCAGGTAATCCGCCCGCCTCGGCCTCCCAAAGTGCCGGGATTATAGGCGCGAACCACCACGCCCGACCTTGGACTTAACAATTTTCAAAGTTCCTCCACTTCCCTCAGCTGAGCCTCACAATGGTCCTGGGAAGTAGACAGGAGTTTCCACGGACCACCCAAGGCCATACTGCACGTGGGAGCAGATGTGGAGCTAGAACCCAGGTCTCCCTGGGGCTTGTTCTGACACACAAAGGTCTGCATTGTGAAAGGACATGAAAGTCACACCTGCGGGGACTTAGGACCCAGCTAAATCCATGGCTGTGAATTCATCTCGGGATGCAGAGTTCCTGTAAGAAAAGAAAAGAAAAGAAAAGAAGCAAAGAAAAGAAAAGAAAAGAAGCAAAGAAAAGAAAAGAAAAGAAAAGGAGAGCTAGGACGCGTGGACAGACGCTTTTGCTCCAGTTTCCATAGACACTGCCCCATTGGCTCATGCTGTTCACTCCTGTTAGAACATCTTCATCCCACGCTCTTACTCTTGCTGACTCATCATGTTTCACAATACACTTGAATTTTTCTCTCTTCCAGGAAACCTCTGCCCTTCTCTGAAGAGGGAAAAAGTGACCCTCCTCATACTCCCAGAGTACCAGGTGATTCTCTACAGCATTATCATTAAAAATCAGGGGCTGCATTCTCTCCCTCTGTCCCAGTAGTCGGGGAGCTCCTCAGGGGTGAGGACTCCCCTTCCTCATCCTGCTGTTTCCTATTGGCAATGCCTGCCACTCAGTAGTAGGTGCTTGTTGACTAAGACTATTGATCACAGGCAGGTTTGAATGTCTTTGTTCCCTCATCTCTACCCCTGTTAAGGGATTACGGAGCGTCCTATTCATTTCGGGCATATAGAAGATGCTGTTAAAGTTTATTGAATTGAATGTAACAATCATTCTGCAAAATCTGAGCAGAGAAGTCATTAGGTTTCAAAATACTTAGATAAAAACATTAAGGTGGCTCACGCCTGTAATTCCAACACTTCGGGAGGCCGAGGCAGGCGGATTACTTGAAACCATAAGCTCGAGACCCTGACTACTAAAAATACAAAAATGAGCCGGTCGTGGTGGCGCGCGCCTGTAAATCTCAGCTACTCAGGAGGCTGAGGCACGAGAACAGCTTGAACCAGGAGGCAGAGGTTGCAGTGAGCCGATATCGCCACTGAACTCCAGCCAGGGTGACAGCGAAACTCTGTCAGAAAAACAGGAAACAAAAAACCTGTGAGGTACTGAGACCACAAACTAGTGCTCAAAATATAGCCATTTCCTTTCTTGTCTGGACTAAAGCGGGGTAGGGAAGGGTGAGAAGGAGGGGATCGGCCCTCCCAACAAGTCTCATCCTCCCCAGATGCTGCTCGGTGCTCAGGGGCTGCAAGTACTCTGTCTTTGCACAGAGGAGTGGGGACTCCAGCTGTGCATGGGGGCGCACACTAGGCCCATAGCTTGATAATGGACCAGATGTAAAGTAAGGGAGGCGAAGCAGACGCTCTCTTGGAAAGGAGGCTCCTGAGTCCGTCTTGGGGCTTCCCCCAGCCAACTGTTTCCCAAATCAGTATACAGTAGGCACTTGGTAAATACTAAGCCTAGTAAAGGACTGAATGATGGTAGACCGAACCCCCAAAGCAAAAGAGAAAGGGTCCAACAGCGCCTCCTTGAGGTGCTCTGCCCCAAGCCACTGGGAGAAACGTTGCAGCCCGCGCCGAACGCCGGACAGCATAAAGGATTCCCGACCGCCGGGCAGCGGTGCTCGGAGGGCACAGGTCTACGCCGTCCCTCACGCAGTTTCGGAGAAGGAGCGCTGGGCCCATGGAGGGAAGGCGGCAGGCTCGGCGGCTGCGGAAGCTCGCTGGGGCAGGGGCTCAGGGCGGAGGTCTGATGGTGGAGGCCACCGAGAACTGTCACGGAGCCGCGTCCGCACAGCGAGCCTCCCTTATTCATTCAGGGCGAGTGTGTATTTGGGGCGGCGCGCGGGGGTGCTGACCAAGACCGCAGAGCTCCCGGCGCGGCCGCCGGCCGAGCGAAGGCTAGAACCCCTATGAGCGCCCCCCAGCGCCCCTGAGCGCTCCCTGCCGGTGCACGACGCCCCCAGCGGGAGGCAGGGATCAGCAGAGCCTCGCGCCCCGAGGCCCGCCCCCGTCTGCCCACAAGGACCGTGAGTCCCGGGCCCGAGCCCTCCGCGCGGGGATCGGGCGGTTGCCCGGCGCGTTGTCCCTCGGCGGCCTTCTGGCCCCGCCGGCGCAGATGCGGGGAGGTCCACGCTGCGACCGCGGGAGGAGGGGTGGGCGGGGCTGCCGGGGGTGGGGCCCCCGGGGCGGGGCGCGCTGTGTCGCGTGTAGGTGCTCGGTCCTGCTGGAGGACGCCAGTGGCACACACTCGGTCCCGAGATGGCGAGCATACGAGTGGCTAAGGTAACCGCGTATAGGATGACCCCTTTCTCTTGGCTCCCCTCGCCCCCCGCATTCCCTCCTCTCTCCATCCCCTCCGCGGCTCTCCGAGCACATTCATTTATTTGTCTGGGCATCAGAGCTGGCTGAATCCCTGTCCTTCCCGCGCTCTACTCAGAGGAGGACTGGCCTGCAAGAGTGGCCAGAGCTAGAGTTTTGGGGGTTTGGGGGCCTCCGCTTGAGCCGTTTGCGTGGTGAAGATGAGCTAGCTCCTCCAAAACTGGTTTCAATTTCGCTTTTCCTGCCTGAGACTTGTGATAATAACTGGGTGCATCTCCAGTGCAGGAAAGGTCCTTGGCATCTTGGTGCCAGGCATTCTGCTACAGCTTGTGGTGGGTTATGAACACAGATGACCAGGATGAAGTCCTTGCCTTGGAATAAGCCCATGGCCCATCCCATAATTTGATGCCTGTAACTAGAGTCCTGAGAAACACGGAATGCTGATTAGAATTTGGGGCAAAGTTCCCTGGGTATTCTCTGGAGGCAAGATGCGGAGGTGGACCTGGAAGGCCTCCTGGAGTAGGTGGCTTGCATTCGTGAGTTCTACAAGTGTTGAATGCCTACACATGCTGACCCTGTTCTAGGAGGTGGGGGTGGGGCGGGCAGAGGTGAACACAAATCCGGCCCTTGTTGAATTTTATTCCTATCAGGGACACAATTTGAAATAAGATCTGGAAGGATGCGGAGGGGGCAGTTCCCTCCAGAAGGTGGGAAAACCCAGGGTGTTTGGAGATGGATTAGGGAGGAAGGTGATCCTGGTGAAGTGAGTATGGCACCGCAAGTCTCTCAGAAGTGCCCCTTCCAGTCTGCAGGGTGGAAGGGCAGGCTCTAGGCGAGGAAGAGGGTGCCTGCTACCCACAGCCTCTGAGAAGAAAATGGCCTCAGACTGGGACGCCCAGAGCAGGCTTGGCCTAGATCCTAAATCTGGAGGTTGGCAGCAAAATGAGTCAGAGGGTCTTTCCAGCCAAGGGGAAGAGAGATGGGAGCCAGAATTTACTGCACTGGAACCATTACATGCCAAACAGTGTACATGGTTCTTTCATCTAATTCTCACAGCAGTTCTGTGAGATAAGTAATATATACCTGCATTTTACAAATGAGGAAATTGAGGCACAGAGAAAATAACTTGCTTGTCCAGAGTCTTTCAGTAAGGAACAATGGGACTGGACTATGAAGCCAGGTCCACAGGCCTCCAGCCTGCAGGCTCTTTCAATGGCCTTTCTACTTTCATTTTCTGTTCCGGTTAGTCAGGTGATTTCCTATTAGGCAGTAGGAAAGAACTGTGTGTTTTAAGTTGGGTTTCAACTTCCTCAGGCTTTGGGAAAGTTTTGGCAGAACTCACCCTAAATAGATAAAGTCCAAGTGTGCCCAGTTATAGTAAAGTCAGGGAAATGTTTATTCCAGTTCTTCTCTGGTCAGCCTTGGGCTTTGTTCTTGCCAAACAGTCACAGATGATAGAGAAACTCTTAGGAGTACAGGTGCTTCTAGTTTGGGGTAAAGATAAATGAGGGCCCATTGACTCTGGGTGGGAGGCACCAGAAGCAGCTTATTGGTTGAACAGAGATGGAAGGTAGACTGAGAGAGAGGAGGGGGGCATGGGATGTGTTTATATTATATGCTGGGGGTGGGGAGAAGGCAGAGAAAGTTCAAATGGTCCCCAGTGGTAAAGGACCCCTCCTCAACTGTGCACTGGGTTTGGAGAGCTTCCGTTTCTCAACATCATCACTGCTGACATTTTGGGTCAGGTAACTCTTATGTATCTGTTGTATGTTTTTAGATTTGAGGTTACTGCAAGGTTTATAAATAATATCTTATAACCCGTTATTTTAAACTAATGACAAGTTAACACTGATTGCATAAACAAACAAGCAAAATGAAACCTAATAAAGGCCAGGTGTGGTGTCTCACTCCTATAATATCAGCACTTTGAGAGGCTGAGGTTGGCGGATTGCTTGAGCCCAGGAGTTTTGAGACCAGCCTGGGTAGTACGGGTGGATTGCATGAGCCCAGGAGTTCCAGACCAGCTTGGGTAACACAGCCAAACGCCATCTCTACAAAACGTACCAAAATTAGCTGGGCATGGTAGCATACTGCTGTAGTCCCAGCTACTTGGGAGGCTGAGGTGGCAGGATCACCTGAGCCCAGGAGGTTGAGGCTTCAGTGAGCTGTGATTGTGCCACTGGGCTCTAGTCTGGGTGACAGAGTGAGTGTCTCAAAAAAAAAAAAAAAAAAAAAAAAAAAAAAACCAAAAAAAAAACAAAAACCTAATACAAACTGTACACTTTAACTTCGTCTTTCTGCTTTTTAACTTGTTCTTTCTTTTCTTTCTTTTTCTTTCTTTCTCTCTTTCTTTCTCTTTCTTTTTCTTTCTTTCTTTCCTTCCTTCCTTCCTGCCTTCCTTCCTTCTTTCTTTCTCTCCTCTCTCTCCTTCTCTCTCTTTCTCTCTCTCCTCCTCTCCTCCTCTCTTTCTCTTCCTCTTTTCTCTCTTTCTTTCTCTCCCTCTCCTCTCCTCTCCTTTCTTTCACAGAGTTTCACTCTTGTTGCCCAGGCTGGTGTCCGCCTCCCAGGTTCAAACAATTCTCCTACCTCAGCCTCCCAAGTAGCTGGGATTATAGATGCCCGCCACCACGCCCAGCTAATTTTTGTATTTTAGTAGCGATGGGGTTTCACTATGTTAGCCAGGCTGGTCTTGAACTCCTGACCTTAGGTGATCCACCGGCTTCAGCCTCCCAAAGTGCTGGGATTACAGGCGTAGCCACTGTGCCCAGCCCTAATCTGTTTTTCTGTGCACTTACTATTACCAGTGAGTTTTGTACCTTCAGATAATTTCTTTTCTTTTGTTTTTTCTTTCTTCTTTTTTTTTTTTTTTTTTTTTTTTGTTTGAGAGAGTTTCCCTCTTGTTGCCCAGGCTGGAGTGCAATAGTGCAATCTCGGCTCACCACAACCCCCACCTCCCGGGTTCAAGTGATTCTCCTGCCTCAGACTCCTGAGTAGCTGGGATTATAGGCATGCACCACCACGCCTGGCTAATTTTGTATTTTTAGTAGAGATGGGGTTTCGCCATGTTGTCCAGGCTGATCTCGAACTCCTGACCTCAGGTGATCCACCCGCCTCACCCTCCTAAAGTGCTGGGATTACAGATGTGAGCCACCGGGCCTGGCCCAGATGATTTTTTATTGTTCATTAAATTTTTAAAAAAATTTCTGATTGATAGGCCGGGCGCGGGGCTCACGCCTGTAATCCCAGCACTTTGATACGAGGTCAGAAGATCGAGACCATCCTGGTTAACACGGTGAAACCCCGTCTCTACTAAAAATACAAAAAACTAGCCGGGCGCGCGGTGGCGGGCGCCTGTAGTCCCAGCTACTCGGAGGCTGAGGCAGGAGAATGGCGGGAACCGGGAGGCGGAGCTTGCAGTGAGCTGATCCGGCCACTGCACTCCAGCCTGGGCGACAGAGCGAGACTCCGTCTCAAAAAAAAAAAAAAAAAAAAAAAAAATTTCTGATTGATAGGCCGGGCGCGGGGCTCACGCCTGTAATCCCAGCACTTTGGGAGGCCGAGGCAGGTGGATCACGAGGTCAGGAGATCGAGACCATCCTGGCTAACACGGTGAAACCCTGTCTCTACTAAAAATGCAAAAAATTAGCTGGGCGTGGTGGTGGGCGCCTGTAGTCCCAGCTACTCGGAGGCTGAGGCAGGAGAATGGCGTGAACCCAGGAGGCGGAGCTTGCAGTGAGCCAAGATCGTGCCACTGCACTCCAGCCTGGGCGACAAAGCGAGACTCCGTCTCAAAAAAAAAAAAAAAAAAAAGAAAAGAAATTTCTGATTGAAGAACTCCTTTTTAGCATTTCTTATAGGACAGGTCTGATGTTGATGACATCTCTCAGCTTTTGTTTGTCTGGGAAAGTCTTTATTTCTCCTTCATGTTTGACGGATATTTTCACTGGATACACTATTCTATGGTAGAAGTTTTTTCCCTCAGTCATAGTTTATTTAAATATGTCATACCACTCTCCCTTGGCCTGTAAGATTTCCACTGAAAAGTCTGCTGCCAGACATATTGGAACTCCATTGTGTGTTGTTTATTTTCTCTTGCTGCTGTTAGGACCCTTTCTTTATCCCTGACCTCTGGGAGATTGATTATTAAATGTCTTTGAGGTAGTCTTCTTTGGGTTAAGTCTGCTTGGTGTTCTATAATCTTCTCATATTTGGATATTGATATCTTTCTCTAGATTGGGGAAGTTCTCTGTTACTATCCGTTTCAATAAACTTTCTAGCCCTGTCTCTCTCCCTACCTCCTATTTAAGGCCAGTAACTCTTAGATTTGCCCTTTTGAGGCCCTTGTCTAGATCCTGCAGGCATACTTCATTCTTTGTTTATTCTTCTTTTTTTTTTTTTTTTTTTTGAGACGGAGTCTCGCTCTGTCACCCAGGCTGGAGTGCAGTGGAGCGATCTTGGCTCACTGCAAGCTCCACCTTCTGGGTTCACGCCATTCTCCTGCCTCAGCCTCCCGAGTAGCTGGGACTACAGGTGCCCACCACCACGCCCAGCTAATTTTTTTTTTTTTTTTTTTTTGTATTTTTAGTAGAGATGGGGTTTCACTGTGTTAGCCAGAATGGTCTCGATCTCCTGACCTCGTGATCCGCCAACCTTGGCCTCCCAAAGTCTTTGTTTATTCTTTTATTTTTTTGCTTCATCTGACTGTATTTTCAAATACCCTGTCTTTAAACACTCTAATTCTTCTGCTTGATCAATTCTGCTATTAAAAGGCTCTGATGCATTTTAGTATGTTAATTGCATTTTTTTCCTTTCTTTTTTTTTTTTTTTTTGAGACAGAGTTTCGCTCTTGTTGCCCAGATTAGAGTGCAATGGTGTGATCTCAGCTCACTGTAACCTCTGCCTCTCCAATTCTCCTGCCTCAGCCTCCCAAGTATCTGGGATTACAGGCATGCGCCACCATGCCCGGCTAATTTTTGTATTTTTAGTAGAAATGGGGGTTTCACCATGTTGGCCAGGCTGGTCTTGAACTCCTGACCTCAGGTGATCTGCCCGCCTCGGCCTCCCAAAGTGCTGGTATTACAGGCGTGAGCCACTGCACCCGGCCTCAATTGCATTTTTTGACTCCGGAATTTCTGCTTGATTCTTTTTAATTATTTCAATTTTTTTGTTAAATTTGTTGATGGGATTCTGAATTCCTTCTCTGTGGAGGAAATATTTAATTTCTTTGAGTTTGCTCAAAACAGCTATTTTGATTTCTGTGTCTGAAAGGTCACGTATCTCTGTTTCTCTGGACTTGGCCCTTGTGCCTTATTTAGTTTGTTTGGTGAGGCTGTGTTTTCCTGGATCGTCTTGAAGCTTGTGGATGTTTGTTGGTGTCTGGGCACTGAGGAGTTAGGTATTTATTATAGTCTTTGTAGTCTGGGCTCGTTTGTACTCATCCTTCTTGGGAAGGCTTTCTAGGTATTCGAAGGGCTTGGCTCTTGTGATCTAATTTTTGGTCACTGCAGCCACGTCTACATTAGGGGGCACTCTAAGCCTAGTAACACTGTAGTTCTTGCAGACTCTTGGAGGGCACTACCTTGGTGGTTTTGGATAACATCAGGAAGAATTCTCTGGATTACCAGGTAGAGACTCTCATTTTCTTCCCTTACTTTCTCCCAAACAAATGGAGTCTTACTGTGCTCCCTGGAGCTGGGTGAGGTGTGACACAAGTGTCCCCATGGTCACTAGAACTGGGACTGCACTAGGTCAGGCCTGAAGCCAACACAACACTGGGTTTTGCCCAAGGCCCGCTGTAATCACTACCTGGCTATGCCCTATGTTCGCTCAAGGCCCTAGGGCTCTACAATCAGCAGGTGGTGAAGCCAGTCAGGGTTTTTGTCCTTCCCTTTAGGGCAGTTAGCTCGCTGCTGGGCCCCAGACAGGTCCACAGTTACTGTCCACGGGCCAGGGCCTGCAGTCGGAAACCTTAGAAATTTACCTGGTGCTCTGTTCTACTGCAACTAAGCTGGCACCGAAACCACAGAACACAGTCCTTCCCACTCTTCCCTCTCCTTTCCCCAGATATGGGAGTCTCTCCCCTTGTCCACCACCACCATGGGTCTATGAGGAGTACTGTCAGGGTACTAGTGCTGATGTTCGCCTAAGGCCCAAAGGCCCTTCAGTCAGCTTGTGATGAATGTGATCAGGCCTGAGACTCACTCTGCAGGTCAGCGGTCTCCCCTCTTGTTGGGCCTGATAATGCTTTGTTAGGATGTTTATCAGCATCTCTGGCCTCTACCCACTCTCCCAATTTGTGCAAACGGAAAAATGTTCCCAGATATTACCAAATGTCGCTAGTTAGATAAAATTGCCACTGGTTGAGAACCACTGGTTTGTACCAATTCATTGTTCCAGAGAAATGTGACCTGCCCTTGAGTGTCTTTTTATCTTCCCCAAGAAGAAAAGACCTGTAGTCCCACAAGATGGACCCTAAAAGAGGGGCAGCATTCCTTTGTCAAATACATTTAAGAAGTACTGCATGCTGTGGGCCCACATCTTGGTCAATCACCATATACAATAGCATATTAAAGGCTAGGGAAGTTCTACAGTGAAGGAATCTCTTTAGCCTAGATTTCCCAAATGTACTTGACCTTGGAACGCTTTTCCTGTACTACCTATTAACCTTCTGCAGGACATACTGTACACATTTGCCCCATCTGGGCCCTCTACCCTAGTGCTTCTCCCCTTCTCTGCATGGATTCCTGCTCATTCTGCATGGCCCAGCTCACAGAGTGTACCCTCTATGAAGCCTTCTTTTTCCCCTCTCATCTCCCTCCCTACTGTATATCCATACACATTCACATAATCACATTCATGTTTCGTCCATTACTCTACTGAAATTCTTGAGGACTGGGTCCTGTCTCAGTTACATGCCAGTAGAGAATGCTCAGTGATAGCAGTTGGGAGAATTCAAAAGGGATATTCAGGTGCTTGGGCCACAGTTCTGGGAAGGTGAGTCACTCCTTGCCCCCTTGTTTCCCTGCTTGGAGTTCTTCTCTGCTGTGGTCTTCTGGAGTCATTTCCTTTCTCCAGCCCTGATCTGGCAGAGTTTGAAGCAGTGGGGTCCTGTCTGCTGTAGATGCTCAGTAGATGCTTATGGAAGGAAGAAAGGAAGAGAGGCAGGGAATTAGAACCTAGTGACTTTTTAGGAAGAAGGCTAGAGAGCAGAGGTTAAGTACCCTGCTTTCAAGAGAAAAGCCTCCTAAGAGCACTTACTCTCAAGTTTTAATATCTGGGAGAAGTGATCTATTTTTCCCTGCACTGAGTACCTAGGTGTACCAGAGTTGTGGTGAGGCCACAGTTAGAAAATTCACTTAAAGCACCAGCACTGGCTGGGCGCGGTGGCCCACGCCTGTAATCCCAGCACTTTGGGAGGCCGAGGCGGTGGATCATGAGGTCAGGAGATCGAGACCATCCTGGCTAACATGGTGAAACCCCGTCGCTACTAAAAATATAAAAAATTAGCCAGGCGTGGTGGTGCGCGCCTGTAGTCCCAGCTACTCAGGAGGCTGAGACAGGAGAATGGCGTGAACCTGGGAGGAGGAGGTTTCAGTGAGCCGAGATTGTGCCACTCTACTCCAGCCTCGGCGACAGAGCGAGACTCCATCTCAAAAAAAAAAAAAGAAAAAAGAAAAAGTTCCAACACTGTGCCTGATACATACTAAGTGCTCAGTAAATGCAGGCTCTGACTTTACCGGCTTCTGCCCCTAAGATGGCCAGTTTTGGACTTGGGACAGCTTGCTGCTGGGACAGGGGGAGGGGGCTGAAATAGGGAGGACTAGGTCAACTGCCCACTCAACTTGTGTCCCCTGCAGGAGCTGGAGGATCTTCAGAAGAAGCCTCCCCCATACCTGCGGAACCTGTCCAGCAGTGATGCCAATGTCCTGGTGTGGCACGCTCTCCTCCTACCTGTGAGTATCCATGGGGACTGTGGCTTTGGATTGGGGACAGCTTAGGCCAGGGACATGGGCAGGGAGGGTTAGGACTAGGCAAGAATTTTCCCTGCCTTGGGATCCTTTTACTGGACGTTATCATTGCTGGAGGGGTCCTCTCTCTGAACTGATTGCTTCTGAGATCCAGATACTTCTGAGGTTCATCTTCCGATAAAGATGCCAAAGGACTTTTGGACTTAGTAGGAGACCCCTTCCTTAAATCAGTAGCCACCAAGCCCACCACAGAACTTCAGGAGACAAACAGCATCAAAAAGAAGAAGAAATAAAGATCTCTTGGACCTTTGTCAAGGGGTAGGGATAAACTTCCAGGCTCCCACCATTGGTAGAATTTGCTCCCGCGAACTTAAATTGTATTTTGTTTTTCTTTAGTCTTATTTCAGAAAATTGTTACATATGAAAACACAAATGCTCATTTCTACTGTTCTTATTTTTCTCTGTTTATTATTTGGTATTTTTTTGATAAAGTCTCTCTGAAAGCAGTATTCCAAAATAGTTATCAGAGTGCAGATCTCTCTTTTTTTCATCCGATTATTAGTGACTAAAGATACTTTGAGAAATTAATCTACACTTTTCGTTACTTGGAAATAAAATTGAAGACATTGAACTTTTGGTTAGTCAAAGCTCTTTGGAATGTCAAGGGAATAATTCATCTTATTATTTAGGATTTGGACTTTTTTTTTTTTTTTTTTTTTTGAGACAGAGTCTCACTGTGTCACCCAGGCTGGAGTGCAGTGGTACGATGTTGGTTCCCTGCAACTTCCACTTCCCGGGTTCAAGCGATTCTCCTGCCTCAGCCTCCTGAGTAGCTGTGACTACAGGCACGTGTCACTATGCCTGGCTAATTTTTGTATTTTTAGTGGAGACAGGGTTTTGCCATGTTGGCCAGGCTGGTCTCAAACTCCTGGCCTCAAGTGATCTGCCCACCTCGGCCTCCCAAAGTGCTGGGGTTACAGGTGTGAGCCACCGCACCCAGCAGGGTTTACTTTTTATTGACAATGCAATGGCCTAGGTTGTGTCATCTTCTCTTTAAACTAAACTGTAGTCCAGAAAAGTAGAGAAAGGCCTGAGTCAGGTCACCGTAGGAATCTGTCAAGTCCCTTGGATTACTGTGTTGAAGCGATCCACTTACCTGGCTTAGAGTGAGCACACCTGTTCTAGACCTCAGGTGCCAGGAGAAGATGCTCAAAGGAGCTCCAGGAACTGATTATATCTCCAAGGAGACCAACTTTGAGATGATGAAAGTAAAGAGGGGGTGATAGGAAAACCTAGGAAAGGTCTCGTTTAGCAGAATACTATGAAATCAGAGGACCTCAATGGTTGGCAAGACCAAGGTGGTTAAGTGTGCCCCAGGAACTGGCCACAGACCTTCCACCCATATAGGTGTCCTGAAGAAACATGATACTTGGGAGGAATCCCAGAACTGGAGAACCAAAGCTTGATGTAAGTCATCAGCTAACCTGAAGGTTCCTGGTGAGGCCATAAAGGAGGGGATGGTTGACTGTCAGAGGAAGGAGAACCAGGAAAGGTCTTTTGGAATAGCAGAGAAATTCCTCCTCAAAGACTCGGTCTCAGTTTATGTGTTCACCAAAGTGGCCCCACTTGTCACATCTTGGTCATGAAAGGTTTCAGCTCAATGAGCCTTTTGAAGCTGATAGTAAGAATTCTCATTCCTTGAGAGTCTCCTGTGGACCAAGTGCTGTTTTAAGCACACGACATATGAGGTCATATTGAATCTTCTCAGCCGTCCAATGAGGAAGGTTGTCTTCCTCTTAAAATTGCGGAGATAGAAACCAAGGAGGTTAAGTAACTGGTCTGTGGTCACTCAGAGTAAGGTAGCAGGAGTGGAATTCAGCAGACTCCAAGGTCTTCTCTTTTAACCACTCCATGAAAAACGAATAGTTTTCAAAATTTTTTAAAAAGTAGCAGGCTGGGCACGGTGACTCACACCTGTAATCCCAGCACTTTGAGAGGCTGAGGTGGGTGGATCACCAGGGGTCAGAAGTTTGAGACCAGCCTGGCCAACATGGCTAAACCTTGTCTCTAGTAAAAATACAAAAATTAGCTGGGCATGGTTGTGGGCACCTATAATCCCAGCTACTCAGGAGGCTGAGGCATGAGAATCTCTTGAACCTGGGAGGCGGAGGTTGCAGTGAGCTGAGAATGGGCCATCGCACTCCAGCCTGGATGACAAGAGTGAAACTCTGTCTCAAAAAAGCAACAACAAAAAGTAGCAGAATACTTTATTTAACCTAGAACTTAGAAGGTAGTAGGACTTTCTCAATTGACTGTAAGATACAGTATGGAATCCTCTGGTCCAACTTCTTCATTTTACAAACACGGAAACTTATCCTCAGAGAAAGCTTAGTCACACAGCAAGCCTGAGGCAGAGCTGGGACAGGTCCCCAGAGCTCTCAGCTCCATGACTCTGCTACCTCCTTCCTCTGTTAAGACCTACAAAGCCCAGAAAGAAGCCCTTTCAGGCAGGACACACTGATACTCCTGTCTTAGTCCATTTGTGTTGCTGTAAAGGAATACCTAAGGCTGCATAATATATAGAGAAAGGTTTATTTGGGTCAAGTTTCTGCAGGCTGTACAAGAAGCATGGCGCCAGGTGCAGTGGCTCATCCCAAAATCCCAGCACTTTGGGAGGCCGAGGCAGGTGGATCACCTGAGGCCAGGAGTTCAAGACCAGCCTGACCAACATGGAGAAACCCCGTCTCTACTAAAAATACAAAATTAGCCAGCCATGGTGGTGCATGCCTGTAATCCCACCTAGTTAGGAGGCTGAGGCAGGAGAATCGCTTGCACCCGGAGGCAGAGGTTGTGGTGAGCTGAGATCATGCCATTGCACTCCAGCCTGGGCAACGAGAATGAAACTCCATCTCAAAAAAAAAAAAAAAAAAAGAAGAAGCATGGCACCAGCATCTGCTTCTGGTGAGGCCTCAGGAAGCTTCCACTCATGGTGGAAGGCAAATGGGAGCCACATGTACAGATCACATGGCAAGAGTGAGAGAGAGAGAGAGAGAGAGAGAGAGCAGGTGCCAGGATCTTCTAAACAACCAGCTTTTTCAGTAAGTAATAGAGTAAGAACTCTCTTATTACTGTGAGGATGGCACTGAGCCATTCATGAGGGATCTGCCCCCAGGACCCATACACCTCCTACTAGGCCCCACCTCCAACACTGGAGATCACTCTGGAGTGCAGAGTGAGACTCAAACTGCAACCTCTGCCTCCCAGGTTCAAGCAATTCTCATGCCTCAGCCTCCTGAGCAGCTGGGACTACAGGCGCACGCTACCACGCCCAGCTACTTTTTTGTATTTTAGTGGAGACGGGATTTCATCATGTTGCCCAGGCTGATCTCGAACTCCTGAGCCCAGGCAATCCACCTGCCTCAGCTTCCCAAAGTGCTAGGATTACAGGCATGAGCCACCACCGCACCGGTCTTGGGGATAAAATTTCAACCTGAGATTTGAGGAGACAAACATCCAACCACAGCACCCTCCCATCCTGCTCTGAGGCCTCAGCCATAGGCCTTCTCTGACTGATAGGCCCAGCCTTTTCTTCTTGAGACCATAAAAGGTGAGATATTTTCTCTTTATCTTCCTACTCTTTTATACTCTATCTTTTTTTTTTTTTTTTTTTTTTTTTTGAGATGGAGTTTTGTTCTTATTGCCCAGGCTGGAGTGCAGGGCTGTGATCTCTGCTCACAACGTCGGCCTCCCAGGTTCAACTTCCACTTCTCAGTTCCTGCCTCCGCCTCCCGTGTAGCGGGTGTTATAGGCACACGCCACCATGCGCAGCTAATTTTGTATTTTTAGTAGAGACAAGGTTTCTCCATGTTGGTCAGGCTGGTCTTGAACTCCCGACCTCAGGTGATCCACCCACCTTGCACTCCCAAAGTGCTGGGATTACAGGCATGAGCCACCGCGCCCGGCCTAGTTACTCCATCTCTCATCTCAGTGTGCTCGAGGTCACCATGATTTCTGTTTTGCCTATTAAGGAGGAGGAGCTCTGAAAATCTTGACTCTCTGCTTAACCACATATGCCATTCTTGCTGTCTTTGCTCTGTCTTTTCAATAACAAAGGCTCTGAAAAGATTTGGTAATTTGGAACCAACCGGAAGTCCCCTTTGTTCTGCACTGGGGTCACCCAGGTTCTGGGGTTTCTCCCTCCTAGGGCTGTGAGTAGTCATCTTGTGTAAAGGTGTAGGGTTGACAGTGCCGGGTTCCCATCCCTGCAAGGCTGCTGTGGTCCTAGGTGAGTTACTTACATACACTGAACTTGAGTTTTCTCCTCTGTAAATAGAGACGCTGATAATTGTTTTTATACCTATTGTAGTAACTGACACATATGTAGTACTTGCCATGTGCCAGGCGCTGTTCTAAATCCTTGGCATAAATTAAATCATCTCATCCTCACATATGCCTTATGAAGAAGTATATTATTATTGTCATATGGAAGCATGGAGAGGTGAAGTTACTTGCTCAAGACCACATTGCTAGTGAGTGTCAGAGCCGAGTCACACCCAGGCATGGTGGCTCCGGAGTCTGTGTGACCCGCATACTCTGTTGCCCAGGCTAATGCATGTCAAGTCCTTAGCACAGGACAGCACAGATAGGCGCTCAGAAAAGTGTTCAGGTCGCTCAAAGTCTAGAGGGTCTTCTCTTGGCTCCTTGCAGCTCCCAACCCCTCGGTCACTCTAGCCCCTGAGTTTGTTTGTGTTTAATTATGGTAAAATACATATAACACAATTTACTATCTTAACCGTTTTTAAGTATACAGTTCAGTGTCATTAAATAGGATTACAGCTGGGCATGGTGGCTCATGCCTGTCATTCCAGCACTTTGGGAGGCCAAGGTGGAAGGATCGCTTGAGGCCAGGAGTTCAAGACCAGCCCTGGCAACATAGTGAGACCCTATCAAAAAATTTTTAAAATTATCCAGGCTTAGTGGTGGGCTCCTGTAGTACCAGCTACTCAGGAGGCTGAGGTGGGAGGATCACTGGAGCCCAGAAGTTTGAGATTACAGTGAGCAATGATAATGCCACTGCACTCCAGCCTGGATGACAGAGCGAGACCCTGCTTCAGGAAACAAACAAACAACCATGGTTGCACAACCATCACCATCGTTCATCTCTAGAACTTTTTGTCCACCTGTACTGAAACTCTGTACCCCTTCAGTAACTCCCCATTCCTTTCTTTCCCCAGCACCTGGTGACCACTTTACTATTTCGTTTCTATGAATTTGACTATTCTAGGTGCTGTACTTCAGTGGTATCTTGCAATATCTGTCCTTTTTTGTCTAGCTTATTTCCCTGAGCATAGTGTCTTCAAGGTTCATCCAGATTGTAGCATATATCAGAATTTCTTTCCTTTTAAGGCTAAATAATACTCCATTGTGTGTATATGCCACGTTTTGTTGATTGATCCACTTGGTTTGCTTTCACCTTTTGGCTGCTAGAAACATTGGTATACAAATACCTGTTTGTTTTCAGTTCTTTGGGTATCTACTCAGAAGTAGAACTGCTGGATCATATGGTAATTCAGTGTCTAATCTTTGGAGAAATGGCCATACTGTTTTCCACTGCAGCTGCACCTTTGTATTTGCCTAAGTTCCTGAGTTCTTAGGATTTCCTCATTTTCTCCATTTCCTCACCCCCATTCTAATGTTCTAAGAAAGGATGTTCCATCCTTTTCTTCCATAATCTCAGAAATCCATGAAAGCTGAGATGGTCCTTAGAGCTCATCTAGTCCATCTTTATCCACTTTACAAATGAGGAAACTGAGGCCTAGAGGTGGGAAGTGGCTCAACCGTGGTCACACAGCAAAAGCCTGGATCAGACTTCTCTGCCTCCCAGGCCAGTGCCCTTTGGTGATTTCACATTTTCACTAATCCATGACTCAGTTGTCAAATGAATGCAGGTGCTGTGCGTATCCTGGCTCATGTGTCCCCCTGGGAGTGAAGCAGAGGATGCCTAGGACCCTGGGATGGGGGCAGGAAGGGAAGAAAACCAGACCGGAGCTTGACCCCTTTTCTCTCTGCACAGGACCAACCTCCCTACCACCTCAAAGCCTTCAACCTGTGCATCAGCTTCCCGCCTGAGTATCCGTTCAGGCCTCCCATGATCAAATTCACAACCAAGATCTACCACCCCAACGTGGACGAGAGCGGACATGTTTGCTTGCCCATCATCAGCAGTGAGAACTGGAAGCCTTGCACCAAGACTTGCCAAGGTGGGGCTGGGCTTTGCCCGGAGGAGGGACTGATACTGGGTAGAGATTACTGGAAGGGGGTTTCACAGACTTATTCTGAGCTTGAAAAGCCCCGAAGAGAGGAGGTGAAAATTGTGAGTCTTGGCTGAACTTACTGTGAGATAGAAGGGATGCTTCCTGGACAGACTGACCTCCTCCTGCCTCTGTTCCTGTAGCTGGGCAGTTGTGACAGAGGAACATTGCTGTGGTTCACGAGAGAGGCAGCCTGGCTGTACAGGGAAGGGCTCGGGATAAGAAAGCCCGCTGTTCCCTCTGTGGACTTTGGGCAAGTTTTCGTTCCTTTCTGGGACTCGGTGTCCTAAATGACAGTGGAGGGAACTGGCCTCATAATGAGAATAGCTGTCACTTGACTGAGCACTTTCAGCGCTGTGCTGAGAACATCACATGCGGACTTCATTTTCATTTCCTCCACCACCCCGTGAGGTAGTGTTGTCGTTAGCCTTGTTGAATAGACCCGGACATTTGAGGCATGTGAGAGGCGAAGTGGTTGCCTAAGGTCATACAGATGGCAAACGGCAGCACTTGGCTGAGTCGCGAGCCACATGTGACTGTTGCAACTGAGGAACTCAGTTCTTTTCCTTTTTTAAGACGGAGTCTCGCTCTGTCGCCTAGGCCGGGGTGCAGTGGTGCGATCTCGGCTCACTGCAACCTCTGCCTCCCAGGTTCAGGCGATTCTCTGGCCTCAGCTTCTCGAGTAGCTGGAATTACAGGTGTGTGCCACCACATCCAGCTAATTTTGTGTTTTTAGTAGAGAGGGATTTTGTCATGTTAGCCAGGCTGGTCTCGAACTCCTGACCTCAGGCGATCCGCCTATCTTGGCCTCCCAGAGTGCTGGGATTACAGGTGTGAGTCACTGCGCCTGGCTGGAACTCAATTCTTAATGGTACTTAATTTTAATTTTTTTTTTCTTTTCTTTTGAGACACGGTCTGTCTCTATTGCCCAGGCAGTTAGTTCAATGGTGCGATCTTGGCTCACTGCAACCTCTACCTCCTGGGCTCAAGCCATCCTCCCACCTCAGCCTCCCGAGTAACTGGGACTACAGGAGCATGCCACTACACCTGGCTCATTTTTGTATGTTTTGTAGAGACCAGGTTTTGCTATGTTGCCCAGGCTGGTCTCAAACTCATGAGTTCAAGCCATCCACCCATCTTGGCCTCCCAAAGTGCTGGGATCACAGGTGTGAGCCACCGTGCCCAGCCTGATTTTGATTCATTTAAATTTAGATGCCTGCCTGTGGCTAATGGTTACCATATTGAACAATGCAGCTCTAGAGCCTGTGACTGAGTCAGTGTGCAATCCTCTACCTGGACCACCTCAGGAGTTTTTAACTCAGGAAACAAAAGTCCTTTGCTTGGTGGGAGTGGGAGCAGGGAGAGGAGTGGTCCTTGGATGAGCTTCAAGGGGTCTGGGAACTATCTGTTTTGCACGTGGAGTGTGCGTCTGTCTCAGGAGATGGGCTGCTACCTTCACCAGGTTCCCAAAGGCATCTGTGAAAGATGAAGAGCCAGGGGGCCATGGTGGTTTTCAGTCTTTAGCCTTAGACCCCTTTTGCCCAAGGAAAAGTTTATTTGGACTATCAATATAATGGAGGAAAACAGAGTAGTTTTTGTTGAAATGGGGATAAGACCCAGAAACCTCACTTATTTCAGTGGCTCCCATGATGAAGAGCTTCTCTGAAGCCATGGAATGTAGTTGTTTGAAAACCACTGATGTCATCAGTCAAGGTCTTGGGTGTCACCAACCAAGAATGAGTGGGGTGTTTGATCCGGTCATAGAGTCAGCCTAAGAGATGGAACCTTTCCTCCAAGGAGTGGGTGTGGAGTGTCAAGGCATTGGGAGTGGGCAGCCGTGACCCCCTTCCCTCTGCCCTGATGTCCTGGCCTGTCTCTCCCCAGTCCTGGAGGCCCTGAATGTGCTGGTGAATAGACCGAATATCAGGGAGCCCCTGCGGGTGGACCTCGCTGACCTGCTGACAGAGAATCCGGAGCTGTTCAGAAAGAATGCTGAAGAGTTCACCCTCCAATATGGAGTGGACCGGCCCTCCTAACTCATGTTCTGACCCTCTGTGCACTGGATCCTTGGCATGGTGGATGGACACACCTCATGGACTGAGGCCAGAGCCCCCTATGGCCCATTCCCCACTCATTTTTTCTTTCTTAGGTTGTTAGTCATTCGTTTGTGTGTGTGGGGTAGAGGGAAGGGAGCTGTGAGTGTGTGTGTTGTGTGTGGACTCACTCCCGGGTTCACCTGGCCACAGGTACACCCTTCCCACAGCCTTTGCATCCCCCAGAGCCAAGGGAGTTTAAGTTTGCAGAGTTACAGGCCAGTTCTCCAGCTCTCCATCTTAGAGAGACAGGTCATCTCGCCGGCCCGCTTGCAGGAAATGAGCCCAGCAGCCAACTCGAATCCCCCTAGGGCTCAGGCACTGAGGGCCTGGGGACAGTGGAGCGTATGGGTGGGAGACATATGGAGGGTACCCTATTTATACCTGAGTCAGCAAAGCCACTGATGGGAATCTACAGATTTAGGTGCTAAACCGTTTATTTTCCACGGATGAGTCACAATCTGAAAAATCAGACTTCCATCCTGAAAATCTGTATGTTTCAAAACCACTTGCCATCCTGTTAGATTGCCAGTTCCTGGGACCAGGCCTCAGACTGTGAAGTGTGTGTCCTCCAGCATCCAGTCCAGGGGGAGCCACAGAAACCATGATCTTGCTTAAGCCATTAAAGTCAAAGATGAATTCTGGAGTGCAGCTGAGTCTTTGATGAGGCGATGGGGTAGTTTCATCAGGACCAGAGAGGACTAGGGATTTAAGCATAAATTTCTGACCTTGCTTCCCCTGGATGTTCCCCAAACATCAAAAGGAATGTTGGCTATGGAAAAATAGGCCATCCTTGGACAGAGGTGCTTTCAGAAGGTACACAGGGATGACGTCCCCATTTTATTTTTTTTATTTGAGAGAGAGTCTCACTCCGTCACCCAGGCTAGAGTGCAGCAGTGTGATCTCGGCTCACTGCAACCTCCGCCGCCTGAATTCAAGCGATTCTCCTGCCTCAGTCTCTTGAGTAGCTGGGATTACAGATGCCCACCACCACAACTGGCTAATTTTTGTAATTTTAGTAAAGATGGGGTTTCCCCATATTGGCCAGGCTGGTCTCGAACTCCTGACCTCAGGTGATCCACCTGTTTTGGCCTCCCAAAGTGCTGGGATTACAGGTGTGAGCCACCACGCCCAGCCAACATCCCCATTTTAAAGATGAGGCAATTGAGGCACAGAGCACTTCAGTGGATTGCTGGGGTCCACTCTGCCAATCCACACCCCTGCAGGTGAGCCAGGGTTGTGGCTGGGATGTGTTTTGTTTTCTGTATTTTTCATGAGCTGCTTTTATCAGCACATATGCCCCAAATGGCTGATAAAACCAGACTGGATAGTTAGCAGGAAATTGTAATCAGCTCAGGAGTTTGTATCTCATGAGCAATGGAAAAGCAAAAACAAGCCAAAACTTCAGCCAGATAGAGGGATTAACTTAACCCAGAGGAAGAACTTTCTGGTTGCAATTGTTGTAAGCTCCTGGAATACTGCTGGCTTTTCAGAGACAGAATATGGGGTGATTTGAGTCAAGGAAGTCAACCAGATCCCACTTGTTTCTAGAGAATCTTCTCCAGCTCTTGCCCTGGAGTGCCCTTACCTGAGAAGCGTGGAAAGAGGGGAATATAACCAGAAGAAGTGCCACCAGAGTCAAAATGTAAGTTTGTTTTTTATTTTTGGCGACCACTTACTGAACACTTGAGTGGCAGGACTGGGCAAAGCTTTTTGCCCTTTTCATTATCTCATTTGACTCTCGCAACACCTTCATAAGGTTGCAACTCCCATTATCCCCTTTCAGCCTGTAAACTGAGGCCCAGAGAGGTTAACTGTATGGCCCAGTGTCACACAGCTGGTTAGTGGTGAGACCCAGGCCATTGTCCTTTCCCAGACACCTTGCATAGTTATTGATACCTCAGCCGGTGAGGAAACCCCTGTGTCCAGAGTTTATCATCCCAGAGTGCAGACGTTCCTGGGCCAAGTATGGAGCGGGCACTGAGGGGCCAGAGAGGATTTTACAAAAGTACTTTTTAATGCGGTTAAAACCAACGCCACATGCCCTTGCCTGAGCCCCTGGCTCTGGTGCCTCCATCGAGCAGAAGGGAGCCCCCAGGCCACAGCTGGTGAGCTGGGCACCCTGCCCATCTCTGCCCACAGAGCCAGTCACCTCCTCATTTCTTCTTGGTCTTCACCAGTCCTTTCTGCACGAGGCTGCGGTACAGTTCCTGGATGTAGGTGTAGACGCACTTGGAGTCGGGCACAGCCAACCGCACCATGTCATCCACGTCCAGCAGCTGAGCACAGTCAGCCAGTTTCCTAAGGAATGGGGTAGAATGAGGAGCAGAAGGTCAAAGGTGAAGGATATGGGAGCAGAAGGTCAAAGGTGAAGGATAAGGGGATGGGTGCCGGCAGCCCAGCAACGATGAAGCTCATAGGATAGGCTGGGATGTTGGAGCTGGGAGATCATCTAAGCCAATCATCCCATTATATAGATGAGATAACTGAGGCCACAGCAGAGTTAAGACAAACCCAGGCCAGGTGCCGTGGCTTCCTTTAGCTGTGATCCTCCTATAGGTAGGTCACAGGATGTAGACAGGTAACGCCAAAGCCAACCCCAGTGAATACTTCAATAATGAGTTTGAGGCCAGGCACAGTGGCTCACACCTGTAATCCCAGCACTTTGGGAGGCCAATGCAGGAGGATCCCTTGAGCTCAGTAGTTCGAGACCAGCCTGGACAACCTAGTGAGACCTTTTTGGAGAATGGGAGCTTCTCAAAAAAATAAAAACAAAAATTAAAATAATAGAAGACTCAAACCCAGCTGGGTCTGATTCCAAAGCCCACATTTTCATTGCACTTCTTGTCCTCACCTGGGAGCAGGACCCTCTGGTGTCTAGTTCTACATTAACCCACCACTTTCACATGCATGTGTATCTGTCCTCTGGAACTGGGGAGCTTCTGGTAGGCCAGGCCCCTCAGGAAGAACTTAAAGGGGCCGGGCGCGGGGGCTCATACCTGTAATCCCAGCACTTTGGGAGGCTAAAGCAGGTGGATCACCTGAGGTCAGGAGTTCGAGACCAGCCTGGCCAACATGGTGAAATTCCATCTCTACAAAAAATAAAAAAAATTAGCTGGGCATGGTGGCGGGCACCTGTAATCCCAGCTACTTGGGAGGCTGAGGCATGAGAATCACTCAAACCCAGGAGGCGGAGGTTGCAGTGAGCTGAGATCACACCACTGCACTCTAGCCTAGGCGACAGAGTGACACTCTGTTTCAAAAAAGAAAAAAAAAAAAAAAGATAAAGGACAGAAACCAAATCCTAGCCAGAGTCCTGGCTTGCAGCTGCAGCATCTCCAGGAGCATCATTCATTCAGTTTCTATGTATTTATCAGGAGCGTATTATGTGCCAGGCCCTCTTCCAGGCTCTGAGAATTCATCAGTGAATAAAACCAAAACTTCCATACTGTCATGGCATGGACATTCTTGTGGCGGGAGACAGCAAGCAACACACAAAGTAGGTGGTACATCAGATGGTGAGAGGTGCTCAGGAGGAAAATAAGGCAGGAAGGGACACAGGGTATGTTCTTATGTTGGAGGAGATCTGGTATTTTTTATTTATTTTTAATGTATTTATTTATTTTTCAGATGGAGTCTTGCTCTGTTGCCCAGGCTGGAGTGCAGTGGGGAGATTTCGGCTCACTGCAACCTCTGCTTCCTGGGTTCAAGTGATTCTCCTGCCTCAGCCTCCCAAGTAGCTGGGATTACAGGTGTGTGCCACCACGCCTGGCGAATTTTTGTATTTTTGGTAGAGACAAGGTTTCACCATGTTGGCCAGGCTGATCTCAAACTCCTGACCTCAAGTGATCCACACGCCTTGGCCTCCTGAAGTGCTGGGATTACAGGTGTGAGCCACCGCACCCAGCTGTGGTATTTTTTAATAGGGTGCTCAGGGTAGGCCTCTTAGAGTAAGTCATATGCACATCTGGGGAAGGGAGTCCAGGCAGAGGAAACAGCAGGTGCAGGGGCCCCGAGGCAGGAATGCTTGGTGTGTTTCAGGAGCTGCTGGCACTTGGCAACAAGTCCTCTTTTTCTAACTTCGCAGCTGCCCTTTGGGGCTCTGTGACACCACTGGCTTTGCTGAGTCCGATAATCTGAGCTAATCAGTGTTGAGGCCTCACGCCAATCTCATGCTTTATCAGACGCTTCCCCTTGGACGTTCTCATAGACTCCTTCCCTCCATCCTCAGCCAGCAGAAGAGGAAGCGGAGACTCAGAGTGTTTCGGTGGTTTGCCCAAGGCCAAAGTGAGCAACACAACCCCGGGGGCCTGTCTGACACCTCTGGCATCCTCACTCTGAAGCTGGGTCTCAGCAGTCCCTGCCTACCAAAGCCAGCCATAGGTGCTGGCATAGGAGAAACCAGGGCCCCAGTGGAAATCCTCCCTTGGGGCTGAGACTGCAGGGTCAAAATCCACGCTGGACTGGGAGCCGTGGGAAGGGCACACACTGGAGGATTTTGGAGAATGGGACAAACTCCCTGCAACCAATGCAGTGGCCCATGGTTGTGGGTTCGGATGCTGTCCCTCTGTGTGGGAGAGGCAAAACCTTCATTCCCACTGAGCCGGGGGAGTGGGTGGGGAAGGGCTCCGCCACTGGGGGCTTCAGCATTGGCCACTCCCTCCCCTCATCCCCGGACTCCATGGGAATCGGAGGAGAGTTCTGGAACAGGCAGTGGGGTGTGATGGCTGTGGCAGACACTGTTTCCTCTTCACACTGAATCTTTACAGCAAGCCCTGTGATGTGGGGCCTCTAGAGAGGCTAAGACAGCTGGCCAGAGTCACAGAGCTGGGGAGGAGGAGGCGGGATTCAAACCCAGACACCTCCGCTTCTATTCTCCTCCCTCCTTCTCCACACATCCCCATGACCTCCTGGGCTTTCAGCTGCCTGATGCCTCCTGTCGGCCTGTCATTGTCATCTGATGACTCCTCCCACCTTCCAGCGGCTCTGCCTGGCTCAGAACCAGAGTCCAGGCAGCTGCAGGAGCAGGACAGTGGTTCACAGCCTGCGGTTCAGGAGCACTTGGTCAGAGCAGAGCTGCCTGCCCTTCTGATATTCACTTAGAGTTGTAAATCCATACTGTGAGTTTCCCTGTCATTTTTTAAAATTGTAGTTTTTTTGTTTTGTTTTGTTTTGTTTTGTTTTGAGACAAGGTCTTGCTCTGTCACCCAAGCTAGAATGCAGTGACTCAATCATGGCTCACTGCAGCCTTGACTTCCTGAGCCCAAGTGATCCTCCCATCTCAGCCTCCCGAGCAGCTGGGACCACAGGTATCCACCACCATGCCCAGCTAATTCTTTGATTTTTTGTAGAGATGGGGGTCTCGCTATGTTGCCCTGGCTGGTCTTGAACTCCTGGCCTCAAGCGATTCTCCTGCCTCGGCCTCCCAAAGTGCTGGGATTATACAAGTAAGCCACTGCGCTTGACCCAAGCAGAGATTTTTGTCTGTTTCACCCACTGCTGTATCCCCAGAGCCTGAAACAGTGCCTGGCCCTCAAAAAATGTCTGTTGGGTATATGAATGTGTGGCACCAGCATCAGTGTAACTGCCCACTACTCAACCCCTGTGAATCCAGTCCTCGCCTAGGATCCCATCCAGCTCTGCCAGCCCATGGCTGAGGCTTACTCTGCTGTGGAGAAGGCCAGGGTGAAGTTGTGCCGGCGCTTCGTGGGGTCCAGCTCTGCGTAGTCAAAGGCGTCAGGGAAGAACTTGTGGATGAGGGCACAGAAGGCCATGCCACTGCTCCAGCTGGAGGAGAAGTTCTGGATGTCCACGTGCTGTGGCAGGCAGGGCACAGGGGAGGCCTCAGTGAGCCTCAGCCAGATGGCCTGGACTTGGCCCCCTTCCCACCCTCCCGCCCTTTGGGGTTTGCACCACTCGAACCTTCCTTGGACCCCTGCCTCACCCATGCAGCTCTGTCCCATGCCCACCTCGTATTTTTTTGTCATGGCTCGGCACCACTCCAAGAGCATGTTCTTGACACCACCAATGGCTGCCCCAGCTGCCTTAGTGTTCCGGAACAGGGCCGTAGGGCCGGACGCTGCCCTGTGAGGGGAGAGGGGTGCAAGGCCAAGCCAGAGAGGCAGGAGGCCATGAAGGGCCCTACTGGGAGGATCCCCAGCCCTCAGGTGTCATTCCTCCTGCCTTGGTCTGGGCTGTTCTCACAGCCCCTGAGGCCACCCTCCCACCAACCCAGGGCTCCTACGTACGGGAAAACCCAGCTCAGCCCCTGGCCTGTGTCCTACCCGCCAAACTTGTCCACGATGGCTTTGCGGTTCTGTGCTCGGGGCCCCCGGGGCCGAGCAGGGGTTGATACCCTGCGCTCTGGTGCCTTCTCCTTCTTCTCCCCTGAGGGAGGGGACTCAGGGGGACTCTGGGGCACATCGCTGGGTGAAGACTCACTATATGGAGAAGTCCAAAGAAGCATGAGAGAGGCTGGGACCAGCACTGCAGGACGCAGGGAGGGGGCTGTGGGGCTGGAGGGTGGGCAGCACTGCAGTCTAAAGGGGTGTGTGCAGTTGTTACACACATTTTTTCTGTGCCCAGCACTGGGAGGACATTGAGAAGGAATCGTGAGTCTCGGTCTAACCTGAAGGAGCATGTGGTCTGGTGAGGACATATGGGTGGAGCTAGGACACCTCTGAGGTCTGACCTGAGTTTGGAACCTGGCTTTGCTCCTTTTTTTTTTTTTTTTTTTTTTTTTTGAGACAGAGCTTTGCTCTTGTTGCCTAGGCTGGAGTGCAGTGGCATGATCTTGGCTCACTGCAACCTCCGCCTCCCAGATTCAAGCAATTCTCCTGCCTCAGCCTCCCAAGTAGCTGGTATTACAGGTGCCCGCCACCACACCCAGTTAATTTTTGTATTATTAGTAGAGATGGGATTGCGCCATGTTGGCCAGGCTGGTCTCGAACTCCTGACCTCAGGTGATCTGCCTGCCTCAGCCTCCTAAAGTGCTGGGATTACAGGTGAGAGCCACTGCACTCGGCACAGCTTTACCTCTTATTTGCTGTGTGATCTTGGGACTGTCAGATTGTTTGAGCCTTAGCTTCCTCATCTGTAAAATGAGGACAAGAATACCTACCTGTCCTATGTAGGAAGGTGAATGTAAAGCATCCAGCGGTGCCTGCTCAGTGACTATTCACTGGTCATCTTTCCCTAAGAAAGGGACAAGGAGGCCGGGCGCAGTGGCTCACGCCTGTAATCCCAGCAGTTTGGGAGGCCAAGGTGGGTGGATCACCTGAGGTCAGGAGTTCAAAACCAACCTGGCCAACATGGTGAAACCCCACCTCTAGTAAAAATACAAAAATTAGCCGGGCATGGTGGCACGCGCATGTAATCCCAGCTACTCGGGACGCTGAGGCAGGAGAATTGCTTGAACCTGAGAGGCAGAGTTTGCAGTGAGCCGAGATCGCGCCATTGCACTCCAGCCTGGGTGACAGAACAAGACTCCATCTCAAAAAAAAAAAAAAAAAAAAAAAAGGGAGGACAAGGAGGCAGATTTCAGCTCCATGTAATTCCTCTAATGACTGAAGTTGTGCAATGGCAAGCATAAGCCTCTTATTTTATCCAGCACCTGCCACGGACCAGTCACTGGGCTAAAGTGCTTTGCACTTGTTACTCATTGAAGTCTGAGAATAATCCTACGAGTTAGATACAATTGGTACGCCCACTTCACAGATGAGAAGAGGTTCAGCGATGTGGCCAAGGTCACACAGCTGGTATATGGCAGAACCATTGTCTCAAGTCAGGCTTTCTGATCATGCTTTTTGGGTGACTGGCACCATGGAAACATGTTCAGCTGAAAGATAAGGAGCTCCTGTGAAGTGTCAGGGATGCTGCAGGGCAGACTTCAGCCATGACATGGGAAGTGGACCAGGTATCCTTCGTGTTCCTTTCTGCCTCTGGTTTTTTTGTTTTTTTTTTTTTTAGAGTGTCTTGCTTTGTCACACAGGCTGGAGTGCAATGGCACGATCTCGGCTCACTGCAACCTCCGCCTCCCAGGTTCAAGTAGTTATCCTGCCTCAGCCTTCCAAGTAGATGGGATTACAGGCACCCAACACCATGCTCAGCTAATTTTTGTATTTTTTGTAGAGACAGGGTTTCGCCATGTTGGCCAGGCTGGTCTCGAACTCCTGACCTCAGGTGATCTGCCCACCTCGGCCTCCAAAAGTGCCAGGATTACAGGCATGAGCCACTGTGCCCCGCTATGCCCCTGGCTTCTTTGGTTTCCTGGGCTCTGCCCTGGGATAGGAAGCTGAATGCCAGGAATCCTGGAATATGTTGAAATCAGGTGCTGGGGGAGCCCAGACTGAGGTGATGGTGGATGCTGAGGGAAGCAGGAGGTAGGGGGAATTGGAGCTGGAGCCCCAGAGTTTGACATTACCTGGCTGAAGGACTGGTCTCTCCAGAAGCTACGGAGTCTGGACCCAACCCATCTGGAGGAGAGGGAAAGGAGGGAGGGAAGCTGGGGCTATCCATGACACGTTCCTTGCTCCCTCCCGCAGGGGGCCCCTGCAGGATCCTGTGGGCTCTGGGTTCTCACTCACCTGTGCTGAGGTTGTGCCCCTCCCCCGTGGGGCTCTCAGGCCACTCCTCTGGGGAGCTGGGAAGCACCCCTGCCCCTCCCTCTGGCTCTTTTTCCACGTCCTGCTCCTGCTCTTCACTGGGACTGCCTGGCTCCTGGAATGAGCATGATCTGTGTGAGCTCATGGTCACACAGCACCTGCCCTGGCTTCGAGGACTTCAGAAAGATCTGAAAGGCAGTCTGGGACTACGGTGCTGCACCCCTTGTCCCCCCTCCCCCACCCTGGGCTCTGGAAATCATCGGGAGGAAGACCAGACTTTGCCAACGGACTAAAGCAGAGGGGCCTTGTTTCCAGGAGCAGGAGATGACAGAGCCTCCTTCCCCCTTTCCCGCCTCACTCACTGCCTCCTCCACCTCCTCCACCTCCTCCTTTGCATCAGCCTCCTTTGTTGTATCATGTTTGGCCTCCTCTTTCCCATCGGACTCCTTGGGTTCAGCCTTAGCCTCATCCTCCACAACAGCCTTCTTCTGCGATTCAGCCTTGGCCTCTTCGTCAGTAGCCTTCTCCTTGGGTTCAGTGCTGCGCTTCTCCCTCTGGCCTGTCTCCTCCTGAGAGGCTGTCTTGGCCTCCTCCTCCTCAACAGTTGCCTTAGGTTCAGGCTTGTCTCTGTCGTTGGCATCGGCTTTCTGCCCAGATTCAGGTTTGGCCTCTTTCTCCTCCGCCTTCTGCTTCTCAGAGGCCAGCATGCTCTCCTCCTTTTCCTCAGCCTCCTTGGGTTCAGATTTGGTCTCTTCTTTCCTGCCAGTCATCTCCTGAGAAGCCGCAGTGGTCTCTTCCTTCTCACCATCCTCCTCTTTAAGTTCAGCCTCAGCGTCCTCTTTCCCACCACCCTCCCCCTGAGATTCCACCTTGACCTCATCTAATCCATTTGCTTCCCCCTGGAGTTCCACTGAAATGCCATCCTCGGCTGGTGCCTTTTCCTGCTTTCCTGCCTCGGCAGGAGGCCCCTCATTGATGGCCTTTCCAGCTGTGCCTTTGGTCTCCTCTGCAGGGGCTCCACCTCCTGACATCTCAGGGTTGTCTGCAACTGGGGAGACGGTGGTCCCATCCTCAGAGGGCTTCCCTTCCTTCTGCTCCATCTCTGGAAAGAGAAGACAAGCAGACCTTGTCATGCCCCATCCCAGCATGAGGTGAAGACCCCATCCTCAGAGAGCTCTGGTCTGGGAGTCAGGAAGTCCGTGGTTCAGTCTTGGCTCCTACTTGGACATGAGACCCAGGCATGAAGGACAGAGAAGTGCTTCCCCAAAGCTGGGATGGTTGGGCTACATTGACATGATGTTAGATGGTGTTCACCTGATGCCCCTCTGTAGGTTCTGGCTTTGGCTTTAAAGAACATTGAATCACATAATGCCTTTTCAGTCATGTTGCCTCTTTTTGATTAAGCCACTGAGCTGGTCACAATTTTATTGTATTATTTTTTGAGAGGGGGTCTTGCTCTGTCATCTAGGCTGGAGTGCCGGAGTGCAATCTCAGGTCACTGCAACCTCTGCCTCCTGGGGTCAGGTGATCCTCCAACCTCAGCCTCCCGAGTAGCTGGGACTACAGGTGCTCACTACCACACTTGGCTAATTTTTGTATTTTTTTGTAGAGATGGGGTTTTGCCATGTTGACCAGGCTGGTCTCGAACTCCTGAGCTCAAGCGATCCGCCTGCCTTGGCCTCCCAAGGTTCTGGGATTACAGGCATGAGCAGCGCCCGGTCACAATTTTATACTGGCATCCTAGAACACCTGTGGAACAACAGCTACTCTCCCCTGAGAGCCTAGGCAAGCAGAAGTATCTAGGTAGAATTGAATAACACCATTTTATTTCCATTGTATTTATTTTTACAGTTACTTTCTATTTCTGGTAAGTGATATTGAGTTTCCATTTCCAACAGTGATACAGTGTCTTTTAAAAATACATTTACTGAATTTAAAAATAAGTTGATTCAAAGGAAGTCATTCAGGAAACTGGAATATAGGTGGTGCAGAGGTAGCAAAATCATAAAGGTGGTGTATAAAAATGGCTGAAATTTAGGAACCCCACGGCCAACTGGTCTCTGGAGCCTTGCCAGCTCTGCCAGCCTATGGTTTTCGGAATAGGTGGGCCTGGGCAAAGAAGTGTTTCCTTGAGTGAAGAATGAGGCTGTACTCTCCCTGACCTCTGCTTGGCAACCTGACCCTCCTACTGCCCCCAGAAAGCATGGGGGTAGATTATGACATCTTAACTCGGAGTTGCCTATTTAAGTACTGTATATACTAGAGGAGCTACAAAACAGGTGTGTAGGGGCCTCGGGTTAGCTCCTTCATGCCCCTGCCCTTCTTGGGGGGTGTAGTTACAAAGAAAACAATCCCCAAATAGGGCTCAGGGCATGACTCAGGCAGTAAGAAAAGTGGGCACTCCTGTCACGCACTAAAAATACCCCTTGCCCTTGGCAGTACCATCTTTCTCAGTGATTGTACCGAGGGCACCTGGGTAAATGGGCAGAGGACAGGAGGCAAGAAGACAGACAGGGCTCTGTTCCCACCACCCACTCGGGTCTTACCTAGAGTCCTGGGGTTCCTGAATTCGATGCCCTCACTGTTTCCTAAAAGTAGGCTGGGATTTGTAAAGATACTCACACTGTCCTATGATTCCTGCTAGAGCCCCCTTCCTGGTTCAGTGGCTCCAGCAATGTCTTAAAGTAAGAGAGAAGATGACACCAGGCATGGTGGCTCACGCCTGTAATCCCAGCACTTTGGGAGCCCGCGGCGGGCAGATCACAAGGTCAGGAGTTCGAGACCAGCCTGGCCAATGTGGTGAAACCCCATCTCTACTAAAAATACAAAAATTAGCTGGGTGTGGTGGCGGACGCCTGTAATCTCAGCTACTTGGGAGGCTGAGGCAGGAGAATCGCTTGAACTTGGGAGGCGGAGGTTGCAGTGAGCCGAGTTCGTGTCACCGCATTCCTGCCTGGGTGACAGAGCAAGACTCTGTCTCAAAAAAAAAAGAGGGAAGTTGAGCCAGGGCGATGGATATACATCAGCAGATATGCTGGGAGCTGGGAAGTTGTGGAACTGGCTGTGACCTGCATCTTCCAGTCCCGACTGAGACCTGAGCAAGTCCTTTTCCCTCTCTGGGCCTCAGTTTTGGCTGACAATGATGAGGTTCATTTGGGTCAGGTTCTCCACACTGTGTTCTGTGGAAAACTAGGGTCTCCCGTGACATGGAGAGGGTTTTCTGTGGGGTTGGGAGAAAGAGTATTCTCTGGCTAAGGTTGCTCCACAAAAAAGCCTACTCTTTACCCTCTTAGAGATATACAGTTTCAGCCAGGCGCAGTAGCTCATGCCTGTAATCTTAGCATTTTGGGCCGCCGAGGTGGGAGGAGTACTTGAGCCCAAGAGTTCAAGTCCAGCCTAGGCAACATATGAAATTCTGTCTCTATAGTAAAGAAAATAAAATTAAACAAAACAAAACAAAAACAGATACACAACTTCATTAGCAATTAAGTAGATTTTAGAAACCAGATAGTCAAGAAACCTTAACCTTGCTTATACTTCATTTAACTCACTTTTCTCCGAACCTATTTGACCATGACTTTTTTTCCCCCTCCCTTTGTTTTCTTTTCTTTTTGCTTTGTTTTTCCTGAGGAGCATCTACTGCCGTCTCTAGCAGCAGAAGAAAGCATGGCAAATGCTGGTCTAACACAATCCCTTCCCCTCCTGCTCTCTGCTCTTGTTTGGAAGGTGACATGGACTAGTGGTGAAACTCATTGATTCTTGTGTCTTCCTGTGACGGGATCCCAGCTGCCATGGGTTACTAATTGTGTTAACCTTGAGCAAGCTATCCATCCTCTCTGTGTTTTGATTTCTGCAGATAACAATAGGTCCCATCCCATAGGGATGGTGGAGGATTAAGGAAGCCCATGCTTAGAAAATATTTGGAGGATTAAGGCAGCCCATGCTTAGAAAATATTTGGAGCCAGGCGTGGTGGCACATGCCTGTGGTCCAGCTAATTGGGAGGCTGAGGCAGGAGGATCACCTGAGGCCAGAAGGACAAGCCTGCAGTGCACTATAATGATGCCTGTGAATAGCCACTACACTCCAGCCTGGGCAACAAAGTGAGACCTTAGCTCTTAGAAAAACAAAACAAAACAGGATTCGGAGGCATGCTTGGCATGAATGAGTACTCAGCACCCATCAGCTCGTATGGTGTAGGTTGGCTGTGACCAGCCCTGGGCCAGGGCAAGGTCCTGACCCAGCCTTGAGGGCATTTATCAGTTAGTCAAGGCAGAGAGAACTGAATGCCAGTAGGATGATAACAAACCCTTTTTATACCTCAAAGTGTGACACTGTTTGGCTAAGACATAGCTAAGTGCTCCAGTCATCTTTTTTTTTTTTTAAAGAGACAGGGTCTTATTCTGCTGCCCAGGCTGGAGTGCAGTGGTTCAATCATAGCTCCTTGTGATCTCGACCTCCTGGACTCAAGGGATCTTCCCACCTCAGCCTCCCGAGGAGCTGTGACCACAGGTGTGCGTCATCACAGCTGGCTAATTTTTTTTTTTTTTTTTTTTTTTTAATAGAGATGGGGTCTCACTATGTTTCCCAGGCTGGTCTCAAACTCTTGGCCTCAAGCGATCCTCCTGCCTCGGCCTCCTAAAGTGCTGGGTTTACAGGCATGAGCCACTGAGCCTGGCAGCTCTAACCATCTTTCCTTCTGTCTACATGCTGCATACTTAGAGTGGTAGAGGGGACGGGTAGATGCACACACACGCACACACACCTCGGCTATCCTGCATGTTTATCACCTCAGCTTTCCACCCTCCAGGCTTGTCACAAATAGAAAAGCAGTGAATATGCTCAGAGTGCTAAGAAACCAGGACGCCACCACCCACCCCCAACATTCATAGCCCTACTGTAGTTTACAGCTTACACTGCGGAGGCCCTGCTTTCTCTTGGTCGTTTTTTGCTGTGACCCTTCAGAATAGGTTATTGGGCCCATTAGGGAGCCAATAGGAATTTGATGCTCAGGGAATTGAAGTCCCTTGACTAAAGTTATAGGACAAATGGCCTGGCCCTATCTAGAATCCAAGTGTCCCAACTTCCACTCCAAAGCTCACACCAAATATATGCTCCCACTAGCTCCTCAGCCCAGTGTCCCTCCAAAGGCCCCGGCCCAGAGTTGGGGCACCCCACCAGTTGGGAAGGGCAGTCAGATTCAGCTGAGGAGTTTCTCTCTCTTTCTTCTAGGTGCACAGTAGGCCCTTTGTGAAAGTTTCTCCGCCCCTCCTATCTTTCTCTACTTTCCTTCCTCCTTCCTTCCCCAGGAAGCCTCCAGACCATCCCTGTTTTGTGTCCAAAGCAGCAGTGCAGATATCTCCCCTCCCGCTCTCTTCCTGTTTCTTCTGGCAGACCAGGAGGAAAGGGATCCAGGAGCCCAAGAACCAAGCCCCCAGTAGTATAAACGCTGGATGTTCTGTGATGTGTCCACCATCCACTGCAGCCTCCTCTGTCATCTCATTGTCCTAAGGCTTCCACCTTCCCCACTCAGCCAGGGGCCCTCCCTTGGAGAGGCCGATCTCAATTGCTTAGCCTAGGAGTGCCCAATCTTTTGGCTTCCCTAGACCACACTGGTAGAAGTAGAAGTGTCTCGGGCCACATGTAAAATACGTTAACACTAACGATAGCGGATGAGCCAAAACAAAAATTGCAAAAACAAAACAAAACAAAAACAACCAAAAATCTCATAATGTGTTAAGAAAGTTTATGATTCATATTGGGCCACGTTCAAAGCCATCCTGGGCCGCAGGTAGCCCACGGGTTGGACAGGCTTGGCTTAGACAGTCTACCCCCCAACCCAGCTTGACTCTTGAGACTCCCAAGGTCCCCTCCCCTGCTCTGAGGCCTCCTCATTGATGGCCACTGGCTGTCTGCTCTGTAGGTGCTCTGGTGCAGGGCTGAGACCCCTGGCATCTAAAGCGAGTAGATATCGTGGTGGAGAGAATTAGAAAGGAGCCTGGATTTCTCTAGCTGGGGGGCCCTCCTGGGAGGCTCTGGCCCTTGGAAGGTGGGAGTGAGAATTGGCAGATGGGGAGGGGCCCTTAGGAAGAGGCCCAGGGCTTCTCCTACCTGTGGGGCTTCTGCCCGTGGCTCAGGAACTGTCTTTCCTCCAGCTGAGCGGCCTCACTCCCAGGCTGCCTTTAAGCCCCAGTTGCCTCTAGCCCCCAGCTCTTTGGTCCCGCCTCCCCCCTTCCTCTCCCTCTTCCACCCCACCCCACCCCCACTTCAAGAGGCTTGGGCTGCCTGAAGAGCATTGTTTACTAGCCTGTTGGTACAACACTTTCCCTTAGACTGGGAGGCTCGGATTTCCTGTGGAAGATCTGACAGGTGGCACCTTTCAATCACGGCACGTCCCTCCCGCCCTGAGCCTGGCAGCATCCGTCCTGTGGTCACCTTTCTTCCCAATGGACTCTCCTAACCATAGGGACCTTGACAACCATCTTCAGGACCCATTTGGAGCATGGCCCTGGCCTCTGCTGCTCAGCCAGAGCCCATGCGAGGCCTCCTGTGCTCCCTTCACAACCGCCCCTGCCACGTTCCTTACATAGGCCCTTTCCGTCGTCGTCCTCAGACAAAAGCAGCTGCTTAAGGCTGGGCTAAGGAGGGGATGAGTGGGGCAGCTGCCAACACAGGGGATGTGTCTCGGGGCTCACAGCTGACTGAGAGATTTGGAGGGGGAGGGGCAGAGAGGGCAAAAGTGATGGGACAAGCTGACAGATCACTGGATGGAGCCTGGAAAATACAAAACTCCTGAGTTCTATTTTGAGTTGAAGTGACAGGTACACATTAGGCTCTGAACACATTTTTATACTAAGAAAAAATTGAGTATTTTAGCACATTTTGCTGAGAAAAAAACAAAACAAGCCTGGGCTCAGTGGCTCATGCCGGTAATTCCAGCACTTTGGGCGGCCGAGGCCAAGTGGATCACTTGAAGCCAGGAGTTCAAGAACAGTATGGCCAACAGGGTGAAACCCTGTCTCTACTAAAAATACAAAAATTAGCCGGGCGTGGTGGCGCATGCCTGTAATCTCAGCTATTTGGGAGGCTGAGGCACAAGAATCACTTGAACCTGGGAGGCAGAGGTTGCAGCAAGTCACACTGCACTCCAGCCTGGGTGACAGAGACTCCATCTCAAAAAAAGTCTTCACTTTCTCTGTGCGTTTTATGATCTAAGAAAGGCACTGCTTTTGGAGAATGGGTGCAGGGGACACTCTTACTACTACGAAGCTTGGGACCTCCCAGTCCTCCTACCCGAAGTCCCACCACTGGGCCACAGTGGCCTCCTTCCTATTCCTTAAATAAATCCATCCCTTTTCAGACTCAGGACTGGTTTTCCTTCTACTCTTTGTAAGACTGGCTCCCTCTCACTCTTCTGGACTCAGCTGAAATTTCATTCCCTCAGGTTTTCCATGACCTTCAATTCCTCTCCATCATTTCAGCTGTATTTATGGTCCTCATAATACTGTTTTTATTGTCCTCGTAATACTAAATCTAAAATTACCTTATTCATTTCCTTATCATCTGTCTCTCTCAGTAGGCTTTAAGCTCCATGAGGGCAGGGATTTTATCTACCATGCTCATGGCTGTATGCCCAGAGCCTAGTAGAATTGCCTGGCTCATAGTAGGTACTTGATAAATACATATTGAATGAAATAACTAATTAATTAACAGAAATATGACAGGAACTTGGAAGTCTTGCCCGGGATGATCTGAAAGAGAAATCTTTTTGTGCATCTGTGTTTGGGTACTAGTGATTAAATAGTCCAATATTAATGGTTGCCGGCTGGTTCTAGTAATACTTGAAACCCGGCTGGGATTATAGGCATGAGCCACCACGTCCAGCGTATTTTGCTCTTTTCAATATTTAATGACAGTAGGACTAGAGAAATGAATTTAAACAAAAAACCAGTAAGCCAGAGAGAGATGTGGAAGAACTCACCAGTCTTGGGCAGATACACCCTGGATGGGTGCTGTTTTGAGAATAAAGTGAAGAAGCATGGATAGAAGTGGGGAGAGCAGTCAGGAGACAAACTCAGTGACCCTGGTGCAGGATGGTGGTGGCTTGGACCACAGTGTCAGCCATGGAGGTGAGAAGAAGTGATGGGAAACAGTAATAGTGCAGACAGTGATTTGTTTTCTTTTTTGTAGTGATTTTTAAAACTTTTTATTTAGAAATAATTATAGGTTCACAGGAAATTGCATTAATAGTACAGAGAGGTCCTGCACACCCTTTAGCAACTTCCACTAAAGGTTAAATCTCACATAACTATATTCAATATCAAAGCCAGGTAATTAACATTGGTCTAATGTGTGTGTGTCATAGTTCTATGACTTTTTTTTTTTTTTTTTTTTTTTTGAGACAGAGTCTCACTTTGTCACCTGGGCTGGAGTGCAGTGGCACAATCTCAGCTCACGGCAACCTCCACCTCCCAGGTTCAAGCGATTCTCCTGCCTCAGCCTCCCAAGTCACTGGGGTTACAGGTGCCTGCCACTACACCCAGCTAATTTTTTGTATTTTTAGTAGAGATAGCGTTTCACCATATCAGCCAGGCTGGTCTCGAACTCCTACCCTCGTGATTCGCCCGCCTCGGCCTCCCAAAGTGCTGAGATTACAGGCATGAGCCACTGTGCCCAGCCAGTTCTATGACATCTTATCACCTGTGTAGATTCTTGTAACCACCACCACAATCAGGATACAGAATTATCCAGCAACACAAAGATCTCTCTTGTGCTACCCTTTATAGGTACACTTCTGTCTCCCCATCAACCCTAACACTAGGCAATCAGAAATCTCTTCTCCGTCTCTATAATTTTGAGATTTTGAGAATGTTACTTAAATGAAATCATACAGTATGTAACCTTTCGTAAGGCCCAGTAAATATTGCAAGATTCCTCTTGTAAGAACCCATCTCCTTTTCCCATGCAGTTTCTTAACTTTCCATAATGTTGCCTATATTTTTTCTTTTTTGCAGGGGGATCAGAGTTTCACTCTTGTTGCCCAGGTTGGAGTGCAATGGTGTGATCTTGGCTCACTGTAAACTCTGCCTCCCGGGTTCAAGCGATTCTCCTGCCTTAGCCTCCTGCTTAGCCTCCTGAGTAGCTGGGATTACAAACACCCGCCACCATGCTGGGCTACTTTTTTTTTTTGTATTTTTAGTAGAGATGGGGTTTCACCATGTTGGCCAGGCTGGTCTTGAACTCCTGACCTCAGGTCATCCACCCGCCTCAGCCTTCCAAAGTGCTGGCATTACAGGCGTGAGCCACCACACCTGGCCAATGTTGACTATATTTTCAAAAGCAAAAACCAAGGCAAGATATGTCCATCTGTACAAGAGTATCATAGCAGCATTACTGCATAGTAGGCAAAAACTGGAAACAATCCAAACATCCATCAACAGGAGAATGGATAAATGAATTGTGGCATGCTCATACAATCAAACACTAGACAGCAATAAAACAGAAGGAATAACAGATGCACACAACAATATGGAGGAAACCTTACAGGTACATTGAGCTAAAGACGTCAGGCACAAAATAGAAAATAATGTGTAATTCCATTTACATGAAGTTCAAGAACAAGGAAAACGAATTGATGGTGATAGAGGTCAGAATAGTGGTTAACTTCAAGAGGGAGTATTGATGGGGAAGAAACACAAGATAACTTTTTGGGGTGCAGGAAGTATTTTATATCTTGATCTGGGTGGTGGTTATACAAATGTATATATACACATATATATTTAATTAAGCTTGAGATTCGTGTATTTTATGCACTTTATGAATATTATACCTCAATCTTTAAAAATCAGGGCACAAGGTTTGACAAAGATGAGTCTTCAAAGCAGAAAGGTCGATTGTTTAAAATCAGGATGGTCTTGGACAATTAGGGAAGCATATGATGACCACACATATAAAATGTCTAGCCCACCTTTTCCAATGAGCAATGTGCCCTTGCGTCATCAATTTACATCTTGTAAATTTATTTTACTAGGAAATTGTGTGACAAATCAAGGGACTGAGTGTTGTTTCCTTCTTTTTAGTGGGGAATGAGTGAATGGTGCAGTTTGAAGAACACATTAAGTCTTGAAAGTTGAAAAGTTCACCAGTACCCTCCTTCTCCCTCACCCAAGATTAGCCCCGGTGGCAGCCGAAATTGCTTTTATTAATCTCTTTGTGGCTCAGGACCTCTGACTGTTGAAGAAAACGTATTTTACACGTCTTGTCTTTCTACGAGCAGGAAGCCTATCTCGCTTATCGTTGCAACACCAGAAGGGGCTTAGTGTGACCTACACACAGTAGTAATCGCACAACGTCCCATGGAGCACTGCTTCTCAAATTTGGCTGTACATACGAATCACCTGGGGAATTTTAAATTGTATTGATGCCTGGGTCCTACTCCCAGAGATTCTGATTTAATTGAAATGAGGTGAGTCCTGGGCACTGGGACGTTTAAAAACGTTCCAGGGATTTTAACGCGAAACAAAAACAGAATCGCTGTTTGGGGGCGTTCTTCCTTCTCCACGCCTGATTTACGCTCAGGAGTCGGCTGTCCGGAACTGGGATGAGGTTCACTGATATCTGTCGCCACGCCTCTTCCTACAGAACCAATAAACTGAAGCGGCTCTGTGACATCCCAAGGGACTTGAATTGTAAGCGGGCTGCAGACGCTCTGCACCCCGCCCAAGCCTCTATGGTACTTTGGCGTCCCCTCTAGCACTGGCAAGTCGCCTTCCTCTTCGCCCGGCGCCGGCCGCTCCCTCTCTAGGATCGCCGAGTTCCCGGCGCCGTCTCGTTGGTATTTAGTTCCGGAAGCGAGTTTGAATCAAAGGAGAGGCGGGACTTCCCTCCCGGAAGTAACCCACGTGCTTCCGCTGGAGCCTTCTGGAGAGGCGGGTAACGTTATAGTTTTGTCAGAAGTTGGGGTCTCCGTGAGCATTGCGATCCGTCCCAGGCAGTGGTGAGTGACCCATGACCTCTGAATTCAATGTGGCTCTGATTATGGCGTCGCCATTTCAGAGGCGCAGCCTTTAGGCTGCGTCCCGGTCGCCTGTGTTCAGCGTACGATCTCATTCCCAGGGCCCTGGAGGTTCAGGCTTATGGGTTAGAGCGTTCTGCCTCGGTCCTCGATCTTCTGAATAGAGGTGACCTCCAGGGACTGGGGCATCAGAGATCCGGGGCTCGATTTCCAGGCTCGCCACGGACGTCCTGTGCGACCTTGGGCGAGGCCTCAGTTTCCACATCCGTGAAATGGGGTGGTTAAGCTCACTGAGGTTAGTGGCCCGTGGTGGTCTGGCGCCCTGTGAGTCCTCTGTATCCTCTAGCCCCAAGGGGTAGGAGAGTGAAGGGCGGCGGTGGGTGCTGATGGTGATGTCTGCTCCCAGGATTAGGAGGCCAGAAGGAGATACCTTCCACGGTGCTAGGCTGAGATGGATCCTCTCAGGGCCCAACAGCTGGCTGCGGAGCTGGAGGTGGAGATGATGGCCGATATGTACAACAGGTAAAGAGAACTATGTTCTACCCTGTCTTGGAAAATAAGTCTTGGTCACCCATATCGAAGGTGAATGACTTACAACAAATTCCTTCCTGAATGTAGGGGAGCCTGAGGCCCATGCTTACCCTCCCCATACGCACCTCCAAGGTTGATCCTAATGTAGATGCAGTCACTAGAATGAGTTGGGCATTTAGATGGGGATGGAACTGGCAATGCAGGAGCCAAGCAGGAAGAGAAACTCCAATCCAGGCTCTGGTTAGGTTCCAAGAAAAGCTGAGTATTTGCCTCTTGATAAATAGCACATAGCCAGCCCATTTAGTAGTTAACATTTTAAAACCCTTTATTCTGTGTCAGGCTCTTGTTAATCTTCAAAATAATCCAGTGGGTTAATTTTATTAGTCCCATCTTAAAATGAGGAAATTGATGCTGCTAGAGGTTAAGTAACTTCCTTAGGGTCCGCAGCTGGTGGGTAACAATGCCAGAACTAGCACCTCAGTCTGGTTCTGCAACTAGTGCTCATAACCATTTGGCACATTTGGGAACAAATCCTGGCTCCACCAATCACCAGCAGTATACTTGGACATGTTACTTGCACTGTTTGACAATTGGTTTCCTCATTATGAAAAAGACATAATGATACCTACCTCATAGGGCATCATAAATATTAAATCTAAAAATATATGAAAGTCCTTAGCCTCAAGCCCAACACTTAGTAACAGTGAAATGTCTGCTATTTTTATTGGCTTAAGCTCTCTTGATTGGTTGGTTTATCCTGACGACTATAAATTAGAAAGATTGTTAAGTGTAGACTGTGAGGTCAGATGACCTGGGTTCATATCTCAGCTCTATGTGATTCTTAGAAAATTACTGAGCCTCTGTTTGCCTTAATTTTCTCGTCTGTAAAATGGGGATAAGTATCTCTTGGGGTAATTGTAAGCATTGCGTAACAGAATGCAGGTAAAGCACTTAGCACGATGCCTGGCACATAGCCAGTCCTTAACAAATTGTTTCTACTTAATTAGTCATATACATGGGCTCAGGCAAGTTTCCTACTTGCAAGGACCTTCCAGTGGTTGAGGTGTAAACTGAGGATTTACACTGCTTTCTTGGGGAAGGTGACATCAATATAGCAGGGCTGGAATGGTCGAGGGTTCCTGGGATGTCACAGGATGCTGCTGACATGACCTTGCCCCTCCCTCCCTCCAGAATGACCAGTGCCTGCCACCGGAAGTGTGTGCCTCCTCACTACAAGGAAGCAGAGCTCTCCAAGGGCGAGTCTGTGTGCCTGGACCGATGTGTCTCTAAGTACTTGGACATCCATGAGCGAATGGGCAAAAAGTTGACAGAGTTGTCTATGCAGGATGAAGAGCTGATGAAGAGGGTGCAGCAGAGCTCTGGGCCCGCGTGAGGTCCGTGTCAGCATACACCCTGGGGTACACCCCACCCCTTCCCACTTTAATAAAAGTGCTCCCTGTTGGGTGTCATCTGTGAGGACTGCCAGGCCTAAGCTCTCTGTAGCGAGTCTTCAAGATCCTGGAGTGGTAGCGCTGTCTCCTGGTGAAGGAGTATTTGTCACACTGGAATGTGACTGTGTGTGTATGTATGTATGTATATATATATTAAAACAAGTTTGTTGACACCTACTATGTGCAAAGCAGTGTGCATGGCATTTGAGAGTAAACAGACACAGCCCCTACCAGCAGAGGGAGACTAATGTAGTGTTTAAGAGTAGGACAGGCCAGGCACAGTGGCTCACGCCTGTAATCCCAGCACTTTGGGAGGCTGAAGTGGGTGGATCACTTGAGGTCAGGAGTTCAAGACCACCTGGCCAACATGGCAAAACCCCGTCTCTATTAAAAATACAAAAATTAGCTGGGTGTAGTGGCGGGTGCTTGTAATCCCAGCTACTCAGGAGGCTGAGGCAGGAGAATCGCTTGAACCCAGGAGGTGGAGGTTGCATGAGCCGGGATTGTGCCCCTGTACTCCAGCCTGGGTAACAGCGAGACTCCATCTCAAAAAAAAAGACAGCTTAGGTTTGCCTGTTTGCCGCTTTTTGTGTGGCCCTGCACCTGTCACTTTTGTGTGCTTTAGCTTCTGCATCTGTAAAATAGGGTTAGCCCCCTGACTAATCCTGTTATACAGATGAGGAAGCTGAGGATTTAAGAAGTAAGTTGCTTGCTGGAGGTCACACAAGCAGAGCAATAACATGGAGGCCAGACCCAACTGCTGCGTTTGCTGTGTCCAGATGGGACTGTGGTTGACACCGGTGCCACAGTGACAGCGGTACCTTCAAAGTGGAGCTTCCTGGTAGAAGTGTCCGGGATGTAACTAGATCATTGGAGTAAAGGAGATAGAACAGAGGCAGTGAGTTTGGGGCTTGTGAGTGCAGGTTCAAGCCAGACTGCTTAACTTTGAGTTTCTACTGAAATTTTCTAGCAGTGTGATCTTGGGTGAGGCATTTTTAACTACTATGTGCCTCGATTACCCCATCATAAAATGGCAGTAAGGTTACCTACCTCATTAGGTAGTTGCAAAAATTAAACGTGTTAATAACCAAAGCACTTAGGAGAGTACCCAGCATACACTAAGTATGCAATAACATTAGCTTTTTTCATTGCTAAGTTTGGTGGGAGTGAAGATACCGGATGTACTGGAAAACTTCAAAGCCATTACTCATGTCTTAGGGGTAGAAAGCAATAAAGCGCCTTTCCAGGTACTGAAGTGCAGATTTTGGTCAACAGGTGGCGCTGTCTGCTCATGGTCAGCGCTGCTGTGGACAATTCCGCACATTTATCATTTGCCTATTCTCTGCCGGCCTTGTTCTTGGAAGAGAGGACAGGTGAGGAAAATCGATATTGTGCATGCCCTCAGGTTTAGCAAGAAACATCAAGAATTCTCTGTTAGCACATAGACGGAACATCTAGAAGGGGTGGTAGGAGGCGGGATTAGAGGTTCCAGCTGGAGGCAATGGCACTTGCAAAGGCTTTGTTGAAGTGGCGGTAAGTGTGGAGGTGGAGCGTTCAGGAAAGGAGAGCTTCAGCTTCAGTGTGGCTGGAGTGCTGAGTGTGAAGGGAGGCGAAGATGAGACTTGGAGCCTGGGCAGACAGCTCCACAACAGCTTGGTGAGCTGTGATAAGGAGTTTGGATTTTCTCCTACTAAGGGCAACGGCAAACTATTGAAGAGTTTAAATCGTTCAGTGATAATGACAAGTTTGCGTTGTGGTGGCTCACTCGAGCTGCCAGCCAGGTAGACAGTGGCAGAAGATGGTCGATAAAGGACTAAAGGGTGATGAGGCAGGAAGCCAGTGAGGAAAGAAAGGGAATGGATGATGTGAGTGACAGTAAATCATTTATTGAGTTTCTGTTGTGCGCTAAACTCTGTGAAATTCTTCACGTGTATTATTTCAGCTAATCCATCTAACAACTCTCTAAGGCAGGTACGATTGTTCCCAGCTGAGAAAGCTGAGGCTCTCAAAAGCTAGTAACTTGCCTAAGGTCGTGCAGCATGCAAGTCATCCAGCCAGGATTCTAACTTAGACACCAGAGACCACTTTTAACCCCTGCTCTAGGACAGGGGGAAATGGCCCCTTGTGAGGTATGTGTCGAGTTTCATATTTCATTCAACAATATTATTGGCCTGCTACATGCAAAGAGCTGCGGAAAGTGCCCAAAGTGAATTAGTTAGATCCCTATGAGCAAGTGGGACGGGGGTGGAGTGGACAGTAAGAGGGCTGGAACACACATAAAAGGGTATAAGAAATAACAATTAGGCCGGCCAGGGGTGGTGGCTCACGCCTTTAATCCTAGCACTTTGGGAGGCCGAGGTGGGCGGATCAGTTGAAGCCAGGAGTTTGAGACCAGCCCGGCTGACATGGTAAAACCCCATCTCTACTAAAAATACAAAAATGAGCTGAACTGGTGGTGCATGCCCATAATCCCAGCTACTTGGGAGGCTGAGGCATGAGAATCACTTGAACCTGGGAGGCAGGGGAGGTTACAGTGAACCGAGATTGTACCACTGCACTCCAGCCTGGGAGACAGAGTGTGACCCTGTCTCAAAAAAAGAAAACAAAACAAAACAATAAAGTAGGTACTTTCTGCCATAGGGAGGAGTCATAAACTGCTATAATAAATAATTAATAAAATAATAAACGGTTGTATTTTTGCTTATCCGTTTTAAAAATCAGAAAATATCTCAAAAAATTAGGATGTTGGCTTCTTCTGAAAATTTGGGCCGGAAGCGGTGGCTCGTGCCTGTAATCCCAGCACTTTGGGAGGCTGAGGCGGGTGGAGGGTAGATCACCCAAGGTCAGGAGTTGGAGACCAGCCTGACCAACATGGCGAAACCCCGTCTCTACTAAAAATACAAAAATTAGCTGGGCTGGTGGTGCATGCCCATAATCCCAGCTACTCAGGAGGCTGAGGTATGAGAATCACTTGAACCCAGGAGGCAGGGGTTACAGTGAACCGAGATCGTACCACTGCACTCCAGCCTGGGAGACAGCAAGACCCTGTCTCAAAAGAAAAAAAATTTGGAAGATCTGACAACAGTTGACCTGCATTCCTGCTTGGCATCAGCCTGATGGAGGGTGGGCAGAGGCTCAGTTGTCTGCCAAACCTCCCCACTGATGCCTTCCCTCCCTGTCATCATCTGCTTGACCTGTAGGCATTTGGTGTGTGCCTTCCGCTCTGGGTGCCCAGATAAATCGGATGCTATATGAGAAAACATTCTGTATATGTCTTGCAGTAGGCAGCCTCAAAGATCACTGGGGCCTCCAATGATCCCTCCTTCCTGGTATTCATGCCTGTGTATAATCCTCTCCCTTGAGTGTGTACTAGACCTAGATACTTGCTTCTAATAAGCAGAACACAGCAAGGGTAATGGGGTGCTACTTTTAAGGTTAAATTACGAGAGTGTAAAGTCTGTCTTGTTTGTTTCCCTCTCTTGATCTTCCTCTCATTCTCTCTCTCCCTCTCTCTCACTCTCTCACTGTCTTGTTCTTCCCTCTTGTTTACTCTGATGAAGCAAGCTAGCAAGCATCCATGTTGTGAGCTAACCTATGAAGAGGCCCATGTGGTGGTAAGGAATCGAGGGCAGCCTCTAGCCAGCAAGGAACTGAGTCACTCACCATATGGGTGAGCTTGGAGGCAAATCCTTCCCCACTTGAGCTTTCAGATGACTGCAGCCCTGGCTGACGCTTTGCAGGCTTGTGAGAGACCCTGAGACAGAACACTCAGCTAAGCTATACCCTATCTCCTGACCTAGACAAACTGAGAATACATGTAGTTTTAAGCCACTGTGTTTTGGGATAATTTGTTACTCAGCAATAGATAACCAATACATATACTGTCTACATAACTGTTTCAGTTGTCTGAGACTATATTTAGTCATTTTACACCTACATCAAGAATGTGCCAGGCACCGTTCCAGGTACTTGGAATACATCAATTAACAGAATAGGTAAAGAGCCCAGGCACAGGGCTCACATCTGTAATCCCAGCATTTTGGGAGGCCAAGGTGGGAGGACTGCTTAAGCCCAGGAGTTGAGACCAGCCTGGGCACAATAGTGAGACACTGTCTCAACTTAAGAAAAAAATTAGTTGGGCATAGTGGCACGTGCCTGTGGTGCCAGCTGCTCAGGAGGCTGAAGTGGGAAGATCGCTTGAGCCCGGGAGTTTGAAGCTGCAGTGAGCCATGGTCACAAAACTGCACTCTAGCCTGAGCAACAGAACAAGACCCTGTCTCAAAAAAAAAAAAAAAAAAAAAAAAAAAAAAAAAAAGGTAAAGGTCCTCGATTCTTGCCCTCTTGGAACTTGTATTCTAGAGGGGGATGGTTTTTCATAGTAGAAGTCTGTGTTGGCAGCGCTGTTTGAAGCTCCTTTAGCATCTGGGGAAAAGTTCTTTCAGATCTTAGGCCACTTGGAAAATCTGACAGAAGTCACAGCCTATCTCCTGAATGCACATAGAATTTTGCATGCAATTTTAGAGATTTACTTTTTTTTTTCTTTTTCTTTTTTTTTTTTTTTTTTTTTTTTGAGACAGTCTTCGTCTGTCACCCAGGCTGGAGTACAGTGACGTGATCTCAGCTCACTGCATCCTCCGCCTCCCAGATTCAAGCAATTCTCCTGTCCCAGCCTCCCAAGTAGCTGGTATTACAGGCACCTGCCACCGTGCCTGGCTAATTTTTGTATTTTTAGTAGAGAGGGGGTTTCACCTTGTTGGTCAGGCTGGTCTTGAACTCCTGGCCTCAAGTGATCCACCTACCTCGGCCTCCCAAAGTGCAGGGATTACAAGCGGGAACCACTGTGCCCAGCCTACAGTTTAGAGATTTTCATAAGAGCTCTTGTGGGCTGACCTGAGAGGAGTCTTGTGACAAGCATTGTTTTAGATGCTGGGGCAAAGAAGATAGAAAATCTAAACCAGTTGTGGCCAGGTACGGTGGCTCACGCCTGTAATCCCAGCACTTTGGAAGGCCGAGGCAGGAGGATCGCTTGAGGCCAGGAGTTTGAGGTCAGCCTGGGCAGCACAGTGAGACACTCATCTCTACCCGCCCCCCAAAAAAGAGATGTTCAGCAGGGTGTGTAAAGGAATGTGTCCCGTTGTCTTGGTGCTCAGGGAAACTGCCCTCCAGAAAGTAATAGGTGAGTGAGATTTGAAGGATGGTTAGGAATTTGTCAGGCAGGAGGCATGGTGCGTGGTGGGTTCTGTGTTACGTGGTGAGAGGATAGTGGTGAGGAAGGTGGGCACAGGCCCTTGCCCTCTGAACTGTCTTAGGAACAAATATATGATGCGTTTTATCAAAGGGAAACTCAGATGTTACGTAGGTTACATTGCAAAAGGATTTATTGCTGGAGTCAGTCAAGTTACTACAAGAGGTCAGGCACTTAAAGGAAATGACCATTAAGATCTGAAGAGTTGCCTGGGCGCAGTGGCTCACGCTTGTAATCCCAGCACTTTGGGAGGCCGAGGAGGGTGGTCATTTGAGGCCAGGAGTTCGAGACCACTGGCCAACATGGTGAAAACCCACCTCCACTAAAAATACAAAAATTAGCCAGGCGTGATGGTGGGTGCCTATAGTCTCAGCTATTCGGGACGTTGAGGCAGAATAATTGCTTATAATAATTGCAGGAGACGGAGGTTGCAGTGAGCTGAGCTAGATTGCACCATTGCACTCTAGCCTGGCAACAGAGCGAGACTCTGTCTCAAAAACAAACAAACAAACAAACAAAAGATCTGAAGGGTTAGTTGGCTAGGCTAGTGCAGAGAATGTTCCAGGCCCAGGAAGAACTTGAGGTAGGAGAGAGCATGGAGTATTAATGGGTGTGAAGGAGGTTACCATGGCAAAAACACAGAGGGCAGACCCAGATGGCACAGGACTCACGGGCCATCATTGGGAGTTTGTGCATTTCCCCGAGGGTCACAGGAAGCCTTTCAAGGGATGTGGCCTGATCAAATCTGCATCTCGAGTAGTCCATTCCGATGGGCTGGTGGGGTCATGTGTGGGTGGTAGGATTGGGAAGACCAGGTTAGAGGGTTGCAGGAGTCCAGGCCTGAGCTGATGGTGATCTGTGCTTGGGGGACAGTAGTGGCTGGAGATGACAAGTCTTTACGTGGTAGGACCCACAAGCTCGCTGATAGGCTGGATGTGGAGAGTGAGGCAGGGAGAAAGCCTGGGATGACTTGAGTTTCATGTCTTAAGCCACTGGGTGGAAGAGGGTGGTGCTTTTATGATACGGGCAACAATGGAGGCAAGGCAAGTTAGGGAGGAGGAAGGCCAGTTTCGGTCATTTGAGATTACTGCATACTCTTTATTGTCTCAGAAGATCCAGTGTAATCAGCTTGTTACCTTTCCAGCTGGAACGTCACACCACAGGCCCTGTATCCTATGTGTTTTGTTCACATCATCCCTCTTTTAGCTCTCGGAATGTCTCTGCATCCTCCTGTTGTAAGATTTTTCATTTGCTGTTTACTCCTCTGGAGGGTTGATCAATTCTACTGATTCTGACATGGAAAATTCTTAGCATAAGCCTCACCCTGAAAGATTCCTCCCTGAGCCCCAGTCTAGATGAAATCCCCTTCTCTAAGCATATGTTCTCGTGGCACCATGTCTCTCCTCCATGGTGCTTCCTGTAGATGGTGTAACACTTGATTTGTCTGTGACTCTCTCCCCCTGGGCTCTGTGTTCTCTGAGGATAGGGTCTGTGTCTTATTCACCATTGAATCCCTAGTGCCTGATACATGCAAAGGTTGTTGTTGTTGTTGTTTTTAAATTGAGATATAATTCACACACCATACAATTCACTCTTTTAAAGAATACAATTTAGGCCGGGAGCAGTGGCTCACACCTGTAATCCTAGCACTTTGGGAGGCCAAGGTGGGTGGAGCACTTGGGTCCAGGAGTTCAAAATCAGCCTGGGCAACATAGCAAAACCCCATCTCTACTAAAAATACAAAAATTATCCAGGCCTGGTAGCACATGCCTGTAGTCCCAGGTACTCGGGAGGCTGAGGCAGGAGGATTGCTTGAGCCTGGGAGGCAGAGGTTGCAGTGAGCTGAGATCTTGCCACTGCACTCCAGCCTGGGTGACAGAGCGAGACCTTGTCTCCAAAAAAAATAAAATATAATAAAGTATACAATTCAGCGTGTTGTATATTCACAAAGTTTTACAATGATCACCATTATCTAATTGTACAACGTTTTCATCACCCCAAGAAGAAACCCCATTCCATTAGCAGTCGTTCCGCATTTCCCATTATCTCCCCTCTCCAGTCTCTGGCAACCACTAATCTACTTTCTGTCTCCATGGATTTGCCTATTCTGGGCATTTCATATAAATGCAGTCATACAATATGTGGTCTTTTGTGTCTGGTTTCTTTCACTTAGCATAACGTTATCAAGGTTCATCCATGTTGTAGCATGTATCAGTACTTCCTTTTTATGGCCAAATAATATGACATTGTATGGGTATACCACATTTTGTTTCTCCATTCATCAGTTGATGGACTACTGGGATATTTGCACTTTTTAGCTCTAATGAATAATACAGCTATAAACACTTGTGTACACATTTTTGTGTTAACAGATATTCTCAATGCTCTTGGGTGAGTGGAATTGCTGGGCTATAGTGGTAACTCTATGTTTAACTATTTGAGGACCTGCCAGACTGTTTTCCAAAATGGCTGTACCATTTTATGTACATTCCTCATGCAGATTTTTTTTTTTTCTTTTTTGAGACGGAGTCTTGCTCTGTTGCTCAGGCTAGAGTACAGTGGCACGATCTTGGCTCACTGCAACCTCTGTCTCCTGGGTTCAAGCGATTCTCCTGCCCCAGCCTCCTGAGTAGCTGGGATTACAGGCACCTGCCACCACACCCGGCTAATTTTTTGTAGTTTTAGTAGAGATGGGGTTTCACCATGTTGACCAGGCTGGTCTCAAACTCCTGACCTCAGGTGATCCACCCGCCTTGGCCTCCCAGAGTGCTGGGATTACAGGCATGAGCCACTGCGCCTGGCCCAAAGATTTATAATAACTATTTGTTAGGCTAAATAATTCATTACATACTGAATTGAATTGGATACTTTTATTTTGAGCACTTAACAGACTGGAAGAATGAGGCTCATGAGATGGAGTGATTTGGACAAAATCGCACAAATAATCAGCTGCAGAGCCAGGATTTAGAGCCACCCTGTCTCAGTGTTCTTGTCCACTAAGCTGTGAAGCAGCCGCTAGCCAGGAGCCCACATGACAGCAAATGTGATAATGCTGTTATACGTAACCTATGAGTAGTGTCAGGAGAACAGAGTTGAGGAAGGAATTTGTTTTGAGGGCAGGGGAGAAGGTTGATAAATCCTATTGATTCAGATTTGGAAATGTATCTTAGGTCTCTTTCCTCTTCTCTGCTTTTTATTATTTTATTTATTTATTTAAAGACAGTCTTGCTCTGTTGCCCCGGGTGGAGTGCATTGGCGTGATCTCAGCTCACTGCAACCTCCGCCCCCCAGGCTCAAGTGATTCTCGCACCTCAGCCTCCTGAGTAGCTGGGATGACAGGCATACACCACCACTCCTGGCTATTTTGTTTGTTTGTTTTGTACTTTTTGTAGAGACAGGGTTTTGCCATGTTGCCCAGGCTGGCCTTGAACTCCTGGGCTCAAGAGATCTGCCCGCGTTGGCCTCCCAAAGTGTTGGGATTATAGACTTGAGTCACCATGCCCGACCTATTTTTTTTTTTATTTTTTATTTTTTATTTTTTGAGACGGAGTCTCGCTCTGTCGCCCAGGCTGGAGTGCAGTGGCGCTATCTCGGCTCACTGCAAGCTCCGCCTCCCGGGTTTACGCCATTCTCCTGCCTCAGCCTCCCGAGTAGCTGGGACTACAGGCGCCCGCTACCTCGCCCGGCTAATTTTTTTGTATTTTTAGTAGAGACGGGGTTTCATTGTGTTAGCCAGGATGGTCTCGATCTCCTGACCTCGTGATCCGCCCGTCTCGGCCTCCCAAAGTGCTGGGATTACAGGCTTGAGCCACCGCGCCCGGCCCCGACCTATTTTTTATTATTTTAAATGTGAATCATTTTTGTTTGCTTGTTTCTTCTTTTTCTTTGTTTTTTCTTTATTTCTTCTAAAAACAAAACAAAACAAAACAGGATTCATGTGCAGAATGTGCAGGTTTGTCACATATGTATACGTGTGCCATGGTGGTTTGCTGCACCTGTTGTCCCATCCTCTAAATTCCCTCCCCTCACCCCCCACCCCCCACTCCTCAACAGGCCCTGGTGTGTGAAGTTCCCCTCTCTGTGTCCATGTGTTTTCAATGTTCAACTCCCATTTATGAGTGAGAACATGCAGTTTTCTATTCCTGTGTTTTTGGTTTTCTGTTCCTGTGTTAGCTTGCTGAGGATGATGGCTTCCAGCTTCATCCATGTACCTGCAAAGAACATGATCTCATTCCTTTTTCCTTTTTTTTTTATTTTTTATTTATTTTTTTTTGAGACAGTTTCGCTCTTTTTGCCCAGGCTGGAATGCAATGGCGCCATCTCTGCTCACCACAACCTCTGCCTCCCAGATTCAAGTGATTCTTCTGCTTCAGCCTCCTGAGTAGCTGGGATTACAGGCACGTACTGCCACGCCCGGATAATTTTGTATTTTTAGTAGAGACAGGGTTTCTCCATGTTGGTGAGGCTGGTCTCAAACTCCCGACCTCAGGTGATCTGCTCGCCTCCGCCTCCCAAAGTGCTAAGATTATAGGCATGAACCACCATACCTGGCCTCATTCCTTTTTATGGCTGCAAAATGTGAACTATTATGGTGGTCTCCTACTGCTTTAAGGTTTCTGTCCTTTCCAGTATATCCTCCATTAATTAAACACAAAAACCTGACGATAACTCTCGCCTTCATTAAAAACAAACAAAACCGGCCGGGCGCGGTGGCTCACACCTGTAATCCCAGCACTTTGGGAGACCAAGACGGGCGGATCACAAGGTCAGGAGATCGAGACCATCCTGGCTAACCCGGTGAAACCCTGTCTCTACTAAAAAATACAAAAAACTAGCCCGGTGAAGTGGTGGGCGCCTGCAGTCCCAGCTACACGGGAGGCTGAGGCAGGAGAATGGCGTAAACCCAGGAGGCGGAGTTTGCAGTGAGCTGAGATCCGGCCACTGCACTCCAGCCTGGGTGACAGAGCAAGACTCTGTCTCAGAAAAAAAAAAAAAAAAAAAAGAAAAGAATAGAAAAAAAAAAAAAAAAAAATCAGCCCGGGGGTGATTCGTGCCTGTAATCCCAGTTACTTGGGAGGCTGAGGCATGAGAATTGCTTGAACCTTGGAGGCAGACGTTGCAGTGAGCTGAGATTGTGCCACTGTACTCCAAACTGGGCAACAGAGCTGGAATCTGTCAAAAAAAAAAAAAAAAAAAAAAAAAAAAATGAAGGAAATCTGTCGTTCCCACAAGAAGGGATAGCAGGTAGAAAGACTGGGAGGTGTGAAACCAGCTGGCTGGCTCTTCATTGCACATATGCTGAGTGCCCCTTAGGTGCGGATGCTGTTCTGGGCGCTGGGATACACAGCAGTGAATGAACACACCAAATGAGGCCTGTGTCCTCATGTAGCAGGCAGTCCAACCCCATGGAAATGTGGGTTGGGATGAGGAAGAGCAAGTGTTCCAGCCATGGGGGTCCATGGACCACTAGAGTCTCATGGAAAGGGTCCATGAAAATCTTGAAATGTGAATGTCAATGAGTGTGTGTGTCCATGTTCACGCAAGCATTTTTGTCGAGAGTAGATCAATAACATCTTTATTCTTTTTTTGTTTTGTTTGTTTTGAGACAGGGTCTCTGTCGCCCAGGCTTAAGTGCAGTGGCGAGATTTTGGCTCACTGCAGCCTCGACCTGCCGGGCTCAGGGATCATCCTACCTCAGCCTCCCCAGTAGCTGAGACTACAGGCACATGCCACCATGCTCAGCTAAATTTTTTGTAGAAATAGGGGTCTCACTATGTTGACCAGGTAGGTCTTGAACTCCTGGGCTCAAGTGATCCTCCTGCCTCAGCCTCCCAAAATGCTGGGATTACAGGCATGAGCCACTCCCACCGCGCCCACTGTCTTTTGTATTCTCAAAGGGATCCATGACCCTCCTAGCTTAGAAAGTTGACTCTAGGGCCCCCTGTGCAGAGCTGAGGAGTTTGACCTTGATCTGGAAGTTCTGGGAGGCAGTACTGCATTTTAAGAAGTTAAACCGTCAGAGCCTGACGTGTGCTTTGGCCAGCGAGAACTCCTTGTGCCTTTCCCACTGCTAAGCCTTTGCTCTTGCCGTTCTCCTTCTGGGAGGGGCCATACTTAAATGCCAGGCCGACCTGACTCTGCATCCTACCTCTAACCTTGCTCCAGCTGCAAGCCTACAGTTTTCTCCCTCTGTGAAAAGCTATGAGGTTCAAGTGAGACCATGATGTCTTCAGGAATTAATAACAATATTTTTATTTAAAAAAATGCCCTGTCTATGGTAGCCATTAGTTCCTCTCTTGGCTTGGTGGCTCATCTGTTCAGGGGTTCCCTTTTATCAAAGGCCTTCTTGGAGCTTTCTGTAGTCACTCTTGTTTTGTTTTTGAGACAGAGTCTCACTCTGTCACCCAGGCTGGAGTGCAGTGGCATGATCTTGGCTCACTGCAGTCTCCATCTCTCCAGGTCTAGTGATCCTCCCACCTCAGCCTATTGGGTAGCTGAGACTGCAGGTGCACGCCACCATGCCTGGCTATTTTTTTTTTCTTTTTTGTAGAGATGGGATTTCACCATGTTGTCCAGGTTGGTCTGGAACTCCTGAGCTCAAGCGATCCTCCTGCCTTGGCCTCCCAAAGTGCTGGAATTACAGGCATGAGCCACCACACCTGGTCACCACTATCACTCTTTTTTTTTATTATTATTTTTTATTTATTTTTATTTATTTATTTATTTATTTTTTGAGACGGAGTCTCGCTCTGTCGCCCAGGCCGGAGTGCAGTGGCCAGATCTCAGCTCACTGCAAGCTCCGCCTCCCGGGTTCACGCCATTCTCCTGCCTCAGCCTCCCAAGTAGCTGGGACTACAGGCGCCCGCCACCTTGCCCGGCTAGTTTTTTGTACTTTTCAGTAGAGACGGGGTTTCACCGTATTAACCAGGATGGTCTCGATCTCCTGACCTCGTGATTCGCCCGTCTCGGCCTCCCAAAGTGCTGGGATTATAGGCTTGAGCCACCGCGCCCGGCCTCTTTTTTTTTTAATTTTAATTTTAATTTTAATTTTAAGTTCTGGGGTACATGTGCAGAATGTGCAGGCTTGTTACATAGGTAAATGTGTGCCATGGTGGTTTATTGCATCTATCAATCCATCACCTAGGTATTAAGCCCAGCATGCATTAGCAGCACTCTTAACACACAATTAAACTCACATGTAATGAGATTACTTCTCATTACTCCACACCATAGTAGTCTATTTTACAGATGAGGAAACTGAGGCTCAGGGAGGCTGAGAGATTTACCCGGAGTCAATCAATTATTGATCTGGAAGCGTCCGATCACCAGGTCTTCTGAAATAATGACAGCAGCAACAATTAACATTATGCTTACTATGCCAAATGCTATGCTCAGCATTTTACCTGCATCACAATCCGGATTCCTTTGGGCAGTTAGATAGGTTCCGTTTTAACCGAATTTAGGGAGGAGGAAGCAGAGGCTCCGAGAGGTAACTTGCCCTAGGTACCCAGGGTAGTCAGTTGAAACGTCAAGACTCAGACCTCGATCTGACTAACTCCAAAGAAACCCGTGCCATTCTGCCTCGGAAAACACTGCTCCCAGCTGCACAGTTCAAAACCCCACCCAAGCCGGCCCTGAATCGCTGTCAGTCGGCTTCAGCCGAATCGCACTTTGTTTTGAACAACGATACAGAGGGCGCTGCCTGACGTCAGCCTGGGGGCTTGGGGGAGAAGATGGGGGTCCAGGGTGGAAGTGTAGGTGCTGGGGCTGTGCCAGAGGGAGAGTGTCCGGGACCAGCGGGCGAGTCACGTGCGCGTGAAACTCGACCTAAGGGGAGGGGAAGGGAAGGGAGCCCCCGCCCCCACCTCGGGGCGCAGCTCTGGACGCGTGTAAATACAACTATCAACTCCGCAGATCCACTTCTTCCAAGCCCGGCTTCGCAGACCTCTGGCCCCCGGCTTCGCAGACCTCTGGCCCCCGGCGTGTTCCCAGTTCCCCCGCTTCTTCCGAGGGGACAGCGGAGGGGAGGCCACCGGGCTGTCAGGCTGAAACTCCGTGGCAGCCGGGTCCCGCACGCAGAGAAGACCCCAGCGCGGGCGCGGCTCAGGGCTGGGCCCCCGGGACTCCGGACGCGCCGCGAAAGCGTTGCGCTCCCCGAGCCGTCCGCTGCTGCTGGCTGCTCATTTGCCGGTGACCGGAGGTGAGCAGCGTGGGCAGGGAGGAGGGGGCGCGTAGGGTCTCCGTCTGTGCGTCCGCTGAAAGACACCCAGGCCGGCTCCCGCTGACACTGCCAGGTTCCCCAAGGAAAGCCCGTTACTTGCGCCCGTGGTTCCGCGGCACAGTGTCCAGTCTTGCCAAGCAGGTCCTTCCCTTTTCTTTTCTCTGACCCCTCCGACTCTTCTTTTCCTCCCAGGCCCCCGCTTGCTGCACTTCCTCTGCTTAGAGCTGCGCGTTTGCCAGAGTTCCAGCGGACCTCCGGGAGCGCTTAAACCCAAAGCCCCATTTCACAGATGAGAATACCGAGACCCCCTGGAAGAAGTGACTGGTGCTTCCTCCGCTCGCTCTGGGTCTTTCTTGCCCTTCTCCTCTCCGCTTTCCTCGGTCTCACCCCGGTTGTAGCTCCCCGCCCCCGCGCCGCCCGCGTTCCCTATCCTCCCGCCGAGGCTGCAGCGGCCGTGGCGGGGGGAGCTGGGGCTCCTTCCCTCCCTCTGGTAAACACACCCGCCCGCCAGCCCATCCGCCACCGCTGCCCTTATAAAGTCAGCAGCCGCCAGACTTCCTGCCGAAGTCCCAGCCCCCTCCCAGGGCTGGAGGGGGCAGGTGGGTTCCGAGGTGCAAAGCCTGGTGCCCCGCGCCCTGCGGAGTGAGTGAGGGGCGCGCAGGGGAGGAGGGAACTGGGGAGAGCCCGTCCTGGGTCTCACTCCACGTGGCAGCTGTTGGCTTGGCCGGAGAGACTCTAGGGTCGTGGGTCGCCTGATACGGAAAGGGAGAGAGCTTGTTGTCGCCCGGCCCCAGAGGGGAGGAGAGGTCTTGGAGGGGCAACTGGAAGATGGGGTCGTAGGGTAGCCTGGAACTTGCCCTTCTTCCTGCAACTTCTAGGGGTCTTTCCTGGCGCGAGAATCCGGACATGGGCCAGCGGTGCTTCAGAGCGCGCTCTGCCTCTTGCTGCCCTCTGGGGGCTTGGGCAAATGCGGTCTTGCTCCCCAGCAGCCCGGCCCTGCGTGCCCTGGCCTGGGTGGGAGAACCCGGCAGCCTGCCAGGAAGCTGCGGCGCGCAGACAGGACCTTCCTTGTTTCCGATAGTGGCCCAGCGGGAGCCTCGTGCCGCGTGCACCCCTGGCACTGCTAGTGTGCGCGGAGCCAGCTCCGTGGCACCGGCTGGGAAACCCAGGGCTCTATGGGGCCCCCATGAGGGGCTCCTCGAGGGCTGGCCCGAGAGGTCTCGGGTGCCACCATGATGCAGGACCCCTCCCTGGGGCCACTGGGGGGCCCTTCACCCAGCGCTCTGTTTCTGTGCAGGCTCGCGGCCAGCATGGCCCCCACGCTGCAACAGGCGTACCGGAGGCGCTGGTGGATGGCCTGTACGGCTGTGCTGGAGAACCTCTTTTTCTCTGCTGTGCTCCTGGGCTGGGGCTCCCTGCTGATCATGCTGAAGAACGAGGGCTTCTATTCCAGCATGTGCCCAGGTATGCCTGAAAATGGGCTGGGTGGGCTCTGGGGAGGGATGGCAAAGGGGTAGGTGGAAGCCGGAGAAGGTTAGGTGGCCAGGTGGGCCAGGTTAGGTGCAGAAAGCAGGGTCTGCGGTTGGACAGCCTCACTTCTCGACCTCTTCAAACTTCCGGGGAAGAATGGGGGGCACTCTGCCCACTCTATCTCGTTTATCCAATCCAGTGGTCACTGAATGCCAGGTGTCCTGCTGGGCATCCAGACCCTGGGACTAATAGGCAGAGTCCTAAGCCTCTGACAGCCCCAGGCCTAGAGCTCTTTGAAGGAGAACTGCTGGGAGAGGAATTTCTTAATAAGCCTATCATAAGACAAGGGAGAACTGCACAAAGTGGAGTATGAATGTAAAGGGCCCCACATTCTTCCCTTTTCAGGACCTGGGAGTCCCCAGGTTTTCACATTACTCATTTGGACAAAGTTACATAGCCTTATTTCCTCTAGGAGGGCATTGTGGGGGGGCTCTGGTTTCCACTTCAATCACCTTGTGTGAGTGGCCGGGAACCTGGGAGTGGGAATTCTGACACTCTTTGGGAGCAGTAACTACAGCCATAGGCTGTCTGCAGCTGCCTTGGGGCAGGGAGTTACCCCTGCTGGTGTCTGGGACTTGTCTCTGATGGGTGTCTTCCTATTCTGGGAAGGAGAGAGCTGTGCTGACAAGCTCTGCCTAAGGAAATGGAATTTGGCTCTCCTCTCTTTTTATCCCCTTTCCACAACCTCCGTGTTATGGAGTAAGCTTGGAAGGAAGGTTAGCTTGGATTTGAATCCCAGCTTCCATCACTTTTATCAGTTGGTGACTTTGGTGAGTTCCTTAAGCACTGAGCTTCAGTTGCCTGGTCTTCAGAATGGGGATAATAATATCGATTCCATGGGAGTGCTGTGAAAGTCCACAGTGCTTAATAAATATTAGTGTCCTTCTGGTTGCTCCTTGCTGCACAGCACCTGATGTGACTATGGGAGAAAACCGATTCCTTGAGGGGTGGAGATGGGGAGGCCTTGATCACTGCTCTGAACAGCAGCTGCTCCACCGCAGGATCTGCCCCATCCATGGTTATCTGTAAAGATGCAACAGGTGGCACCGAGAGATGGCGACTCTCCCATGCCTCCTGGCCCCAATTATGGGGTGATAGGGGCTGGAGGAGGTGGGGTTGGCAGCCAGGCTGGGATGGCTGGGTGGGTCGGGAAGAAGAGGCCTGAGATGAAATGATACACATACCAGGGTGGCTGCAAGAACCAAGTGGAGGGCTATTAGGGACCCACATGACATCTAAGTCCCCTGTGAGTTTATCCTGGAGATAGGAGAGACCCTGCCTGCCCTTGACACCTGCCACTGCCTCCCATGTTACTTCTTTTGTTTTCTTTTTTGAGACAAAGTCTCACTCTGTCACCCAGGCTGGAGTGCATTGGCATGATCTTGGTTCACTGCAACCTTCTCCTCCTGGGTTCAAGCGAGCTCGTCTGGCTAATTTTTGTATTTTTAGTAGAGATGGGTGTTCACCATGTTGTCCTGGCTGGTCTCGACCTCCTGACCTCAAGTGACCCACCCAGCTCAGCCTCCCACAGTGCTGGGATTATAGACATGAGCCACCACGCTTGGCCTACCCCTTGTGTAACTTCTTCTTGCCTTCTCCACCTGGTGCTGGTGGTGTTTCTTTAAAATCAACTTTCTTGAAGATTACATCATACATCTGACAAATTTATATGCCTCAGTACCCACCACATAGTATTTAGAACCCCCCAAAACTCCTGCTTCTCTTTTGAGGGCTCATCCTTCCACCTGCACTTTTAAATATGTAAAATATGTGAAACAGCTTTATTAAGATATAATTTCCATGCCTTACAAGTCACCCATTTCAAATATATAATTTAACGGTTTTAGTGTATTCAGAATAGTGCAACCATCACCAGAGTCCATTTCAGAACAGTTTCTTTATCCCCAAAAGTAACTCTGTACGGATTAGCAGTACTGACTCCTCTCACCCCCACCTCCACCCCCCAAAGCACTAGGCAACCACTCATCTATTTCCTGTCATAGCTTTGCCTGTGATAAAAGTTCGATTTACCTATTCTGAACATTTCATTTAAATGGAATCTTGTAATATGTAGCCTTTTGTGACTGGCTTTTTTCACTTGGCATAATGTTTTCTTTTTTTTTTTTTTTTTTTTTTTGAGACGGAGTCTCGCTCTGCCGCCCAGGCTGGAGTGCAGTGGCCGGATCTCAGCTCACTGCAAGCTCCGCCTCCCGGGTTTACGCCATTCTCCTGCCTCAGCCTCCCGAGTAGCTGGGACTACAGGCGCCCGCCACCTCGCCCGGCTAGTTTTTTGTATTTTTTAGTAGAGACGGGGTTTCACCATGTTAGCCAGGATGGTCTCGATCTCCCGACCTCGTGATCCGCCCGTCTCGGCCTCCCAAAGTGCTGGGATTACAGGCTTGAGCCACCGCGCCCGGCCTGGCATAATGTTTTCAAGGTTCATCCTTGTAGCATGTATCAGGACTTCTTTTTATTGCTCAATAATACTCCATTGTATGGATCAACCAGCATTCTATTGTCAGTTGATGGACATTTGGGTTGTTTTCACGTTTTGGCTATTATGAATAATGGTCTGGCTGGGTGTGGTGGCTCATCTGTAATCCACGCTCATTTCAAGGCCAAGGCAGGAGGATCACTTGAGGCCAGGAGTTTGAATCTGCAGAGAGCTATGACTGCGCCACTGCATTCCAGCCTGGGCCACAGAGTGAGACCCAAATGTTCTTCTGGATTTTTTTTTTTGAGACAGGGTCTCACTCTGTGACCCAGGCTGGAGTGCAGCGGTGCAATCACAATTCACTGCAACTTCAACCTCCTGGGCTTAAATGATCCTCCCACCTCAGCCTCCAGAAGAGTTGGGACTACAGGCCCACATCACCACATCCAGCTAATTTTTAAATTTGTTTTGTAGAGACTGGGTCATGCTATGTTGCCAAGACTGGTCTCGAACTCCTGGGCTCAAGTGATCCTCCCTCCTGAGCCTCCCAAAGTGTTGGGATTATAGGCTTGAGCCACCACACCTGGCCCTTGTACAAGTTTTTAATGTCAACATATTCTTTCATTTTTCTTAGGTATTGCTGGTCAATTGTAAAGGTAACTATGTTTAACATTTTGAGGAGCTGCCAAATTGTTTTTCAAAGTGGCTACACTATTTCACATTCTTAAAAATAAATTTTTTTTTCTGAGATGGAGTTTCTCTCTTGTTGCCCAGGCTGGAGTGCAATGGCGCTATCTCAGCTCACGGCAACCTCCGCCTCCTGTGTTCAAGCGATTCTCCTGCCTCAGCCTCCTGAGTAGCTGGAATTACAGGCGCCCGCCACCATGCCCGGCTAATTTTTGTATTTTTAGTAGAGACGGGGTTTCACCATGTTGTCCAGGCTGGTCTCGAAATCCTGACCTCAGGTGATCCACCCCACCTGAGCCTCCCAAAGTGCTGGGATTACAGGCGTGAGCCACTGGGCCTGGCCTCCCTTAAAATTTTTTAAATTTAATTTTAATTTTTTAATTTTTAATTTCTCATATATGTATTTTTAAGACTAGTCAAGTGAAGCAGTGGGAGTGGAGAAGGAACTGGTTTTGATCGATTAGGTGTAAACACCACTGTAGTGGGACCAGCCTATTTTACATTCCTGTTAGCAGTGATGTGTGTTCCACTTTCTTTGTAGCCTGAACAATATGTGTCGTTGCCCATCTTTTTGTATTTTTTATTTTTATTTTTTGAGACGGAGTCTCACTCTGTCGCCCAGGCTGGAATGCAATGGCACGATCTCAGTTCACTGCAACCTCTCCGCCTCCCGGGTTCAAGCAATTCTCTGGTCTCAGCCTCCTGAGTAGATGGGATTACAGGCGTCCACCACCATGCCTGGCTAATTTTTTGTATTTTCAGTAGAGATGGGGTTTCGCCACGTTGGCCAGGCTGGTTTTGAACTCCTGACTTCAAGTGATTTGCCCACCTCAGCCTCCCAAAGTGCTAGGATTACAGGCGTGAGCCACCGCGCCCGGCCTGCCCATCTTTTTTTTATCATAGCCATCCTAGTGGATGTAAAGAGTATTTTTGTGATTTTGATTTGTGTTTCCCTGCTGACCAATGATGTTGAGCATCTTTTCATGTGCTTATTGGCTTTTGGTATATCTTTGGAGAAAGGTCTATTCAGATCCTTTGCCCGCTTTAAAATTAGGTTATCTTTCTATTACTGAGATGTAAGAGTTCTTTATATTCTAGATATAGGTCTCCTATATATGATTTGCAAAAATGTTTCTTCCATTGCTGGGTTGTCTTTCAGTTTCTTTTGGTGTCCTTTAGTGCACAACAGTTTTTAACATTGAAGTCCAATTTCCTATTTTTCTCTTTTGCCACTTGTGTTTTGGTGTCATGTTTAAGGAACTATTGCCTAATCTCAGGTCACAAAGATTTACACCTGTGTTTTCTTTTTTTTTTTTTTGAGACGGAGTCTCGCTCTGTCATCCAGGCTGGAGTGTGGAGTGCAGTGGCACGATCTCGGCTCACTGCAAGCTCCACCTCCTGGGTTCACGCCATTCTCCTGCCTCAGCCTCCCGAGTAGCTGGGACTACAGGCACCCGCTACCGCACCCGGCTAGTTTTTTGTATTTTTAGTAGAGACCGGGTTTCACCGTGTTAGCCAGGATGGTCTCGATCTCCTGACCTTGTGATCCGCCTGTCTCGGCCTCCCAAAGTACTGGGATTACAGGTGTGAGCCACCGCGCCCGGCCTGTGTTTTCTTTCTTTCTTTTTTTTTTTTTTGAGACGGAATCTCGCTCTGTCGCCCAGGCTGGAGTGTAGTGGCGTAATCTTGGCTCACTGCAGCCTCTGCCTCCTGGATTCAAGCAATTCTCCTGCCTCAGCCTCCTGAGTAGCTGGGACTACAGGCGCCCATCACCATGCCTGGCTAATTTTTGTATTTTTAGTAGAGACAGGGTTTCACCATATTGACCAGGATAGTCTCAGTCTCCTGACCTCGTGATCCACCTGCCTTGGCCTCCCAAAGTGCTGGGATTACAGGTGTGAGCCACCACACCCGGCCTGTGTTTTCATAGAGTTTGGTAGTTTTAACTCTTATAGTTAGATCCTTGATCCATTTTGAGTTGATTTTGTGTATAGTGTGAGATATCCACCGGGTGTTGTAAATTGCCCAGAAGTGGGTATGCTTCTAAATCTGGCTGTTAGGGATTACTAGAGGTGACCACAGTGAATTCCTCTCTTTTTCTCAGAATTAATTTCTTTCCTTTCCTTTCTCTTCTCTCTTCTCTTCTCTTCTCTTCTTCTCTTCTCTTCTCTTCTCTTCTCTTTCTCTTTTTCTCAGAATTCTTCTTTCTCTTTTTCTCTTCTCTTCTTTTCTTCTCTTCTTTTTTTCTTCTCTTTCTTTTCTCTTTCTTTTCTCTTTCGACAGAGTCTCTGTCACCCAGGCTGGAGTTCAATAGCTTCATCTTGGCTCAGTGCAACCTCTGCCTGCTGGGTTCAAGCAGTTCTCCTGCCTCAGACTCCTGAGTAGCTGGTATTACAGGCATGTACCACCATGCTTGGCTAATTTTTGTATTTTTAGTAAAGACGCAGTTTCACCTGTTGGCCAGGCTTTTCTGAAACTCCCGGCCTCAAGTGATCCATCCGCCTCTACCTCCCAAAGTGCTGGGATTACAGGTGGGAGCCACCGTGCCCGGTCCTTTTCTCAGAATTTATTTGTTGTTTTTTTGTTTTGTTTTCTTTTTGAGATGGGGTCTCACTCTGTCAGCCAGGCAGGAGTGCAGTGGTGCGATCATTGCTGCAGCCTCGAACTTCTGTACTCATGTGATCTTCCCACCTCAGCCTCCTGAGTAGCTAGGACTACAGGCGTGTGCTTCCACACCTGGCTAATTTTTTAAATTTTCCAGGACTTATTTGTCCATTCTTGCAAAGTAGGGTACAACATGCCTATCTCTACCTACCTCTCTTCCCTTCAAGGGACCCCAGCCTTAATCCTTGAGGCTGTTGGGCTGACTGCGGGTGCTGTTCCCTGATCGGCCTCAGTCATGCTGCATGATCAAAAGTGTCTGCTTTCTGCTTCTTGGAACTTTATTCACTTTGGGTGTCAGTCTTCTTCTATAGTGTCCCAAGAACATAGACCAGGAATGTATGTTGCCATAGTGTGTGGCAAGAGGCAGGCTTCCAACTCCGCTATGTGCTGTTGGGTGATTGAAGCCAGTTACTTAATTTTCTTTTTCTTTCTTTCTTTCTTTTCTTATCTCGCTCTGTTGCCCAGGCTGGAGTGTGGTGGTGCGATCTCACCCCACTGCAACCTCTGCCTCCCAGGTTCAAGCGATTCTCCTGCCTCAGACTCCCGAGTAGCTGGGACTGCAGGTGCATACCACCACGCCTGGCTAATTTTTGTAATTTTAGTAGAAATGGTGTTTCACCATATTGGGCAGGCTGGTCTCGACCTCCTGACGTCAGGTAATCCACCTTCCTTGACCTCCTAAAGTGCTGGGATTACAGGCATGAGCCACCGCACCGGCACTTAATTTTCTTAATACCTCAATTACCCCATATGGTAAAATGGGGCCAATAATCCCTACCTTATAGCACTGTTGTGAAAATGAAATGAGAGGAAGCAGATAACATTTCAGACTACAGATGGGATTGTTACTACCTTCTGGACCTGGCTTTGCTGTTATTTGCATATGACCTTATCTTCTCTGGATCTCCATTCTTTCCAAGTCTATAAAACAAACTGGACAATTGTCAACCTTTCTCCCAAAGAACAGTGATGTAAGGATCAAATGATATCATTTAACAAAAATATAAAGAGTTCAACAAATGAGGAACTCATTATTATTATTACAATTATTATTATTTTAGAGATGGGGTCTTGTTCTCTTACCCAGGCTGGAGTCCAGTGGTACAAACACGGCTCAGTGCATCTTCGGCCTCCTGGATACAAGTGATCCTTAGGTCTCATCCCCCTAAGTAGCTGGGACCACAGGCATGTACCACCATGCACGGCTAATTTTTTATTTTTTATTTTTATTTTTTGAGACAGTCTTGCTTCATCACCCAGGCTGGAGTGCAGCAGCGCAATCACTGCTCACTGTAACCTCCGCCTCTCAGGTTCAAGTGATTCTCCTGCCTCAACCTCCCGAGTAGCTGGGATTACGGGCCTGTGTCACCACACCCAGCTAATTTTTTTGTATTTTTGGTAGAGACGGGATTTTTTTTTTTTTTTTTTTTTTTTTTTGAGGCGGAGTCTCGCTGTGTCTCCCAGGCTGGAGTGCAGTGGCGTGATCTCGGCTCACTGCAAACTCCGCCTCCCGGGTTCACGCCATTCTCCCGCCTCAGCCTCCCAAGTAGCTGAGACTACAGGCGCCCGCCACCACGCCCGGCTAGTTTTTTGTATTTTTAGTAGAGACGGGGTTTCACCATGTTAGCCAGGATAGTCTCGATCTCCTGACCTCGTGATCCACCCGCCTCGGCCTCCCAAAGTGCTGGGATTACAGGCTTGAGCCACCGCGCCCGGCCTAGACGGGATTTCATCATGTTGCCCAGGCTGGTCTTGAACTCCTGGCCTCAAGTGATCCACCTGTCTTGGCCTCCTAAAGTGCTGGGATTACAGGCATGAGCCTCTGCACCCAGCCTCGGGTAAATTCTTTATTTTTATTTTTTTGTAGAGACAGGTTCTCATTATGTTGTCAGGGCTGGTCTTGAACTCCTGGGCTCAAGTGATCTTCTCACCTTAGCCTCCCAAAGTGCTGGGATTGCAGATGTGAGGCACTGTGCCTGGCCTGGAACTCATTATTGAAGCATTCGCTAATATTGGCTTTGGGGTTACCTGGCCACGTCCTCTGACCTACCTATAAGGGTATCACAGCTAACGGAGCCTCTGTTTCTCAGAATTTAGGCAGAGGCAGTTCAATTTATCACAAACTATATCCAGCATAAGTGCCCAAATAAAACAATTGCTAAAGTTCTTTAGGCATTTACTATTTGTTAGTTAGATATTTAGTACTCACAACAAATCTGTGATACAGATATTATTATTATTAACTCCATTTTATAGAAGAGGAACCTGAAGCTCAGAGATGCTAAGTAACTTGTGTGAGGTCACACAGCTAGTAAATAAAGGGTGGAGTAAAGATTCAGTTTCACATTGGACTCCAGAACCTTTCTACTGGGACTCATGGGAATAATGTGGATGTCCCCAACCTCCAATGGCCCAGGGCTCTCCTGGGGGAATCCAGCCATAGACGAGAAACCAGCCAGAGCCCAATCCTAAGATTTTGTTGTTGTCGTTTGTTTGTTTTTGAGACATGGTCTCACTCAGTCACCAGGCTGGAGTGCAGTGGCATGATCAATGCTCACTGCAACCTTGACCTCCCAGGCTCAAGCAATCCTCCCACCTCAGCCTCCTGAGTAGCTTGGACTACAGGTGCACACCACCACACCTGGCTAATTTTTAAATTTTATTTGATTAATTTATTTTTATTTTTTGAGACAGGGTATCACTTTGTCACCCAAGCTGGAGTGCAATGGTGTGGTCTCAGCTCATTGCGGCCTCCACCTCCCAGGTTCAAGTGATCCTCCCACCTCAGCCTCTGGAGTAGCAGGGACTACAGGTGTGCACCACTATGCTCAGCTAATGTTTTTATTTTTTGTATAGATGGGGTCTCACTATGTTGCCAGGGTTAGTCTCAAACTCTTGGACTCAAGCGATCCTCCTGTCTTGGCCTCCCAAAGTGCTGGGATTATAGGCATGAACCACCACCCAACCCCTAAGGTGTTTTTGCTGAATGTGACCTTGTCTGAGGCAGGAAAGGGAAGCATCATGGGGTTAGGAAAGGAACGGTAAGCAGGGAGACAAAGAAAATAGGATCATTTTGTGAGTGTTCGCTGTGCATGTATGTGTGACAGTTCTCAGAGCCAGCCTCTCAGGTGGTTGAGACCACTGTCCCCATTTCCCAGATGAAATAATGGAGCCTCAGAGAGTTTCTGCAGCACAGCTAGTGGAATTAGAATTTGAACCCAGCTCTTCCAGACTCCAGATGCTTCACAACCATCCCATTTTCCATTGTTTCCTAGACCTAGTCATTTGCAGTTCACCTTCATGATTTTACCATTTCTATGTGCCATAGCTACTGTTATTTACTAATAATTCCTTTTGAATCAGTCTACTTAAAAAAAATAGCTTCATTCTAAAGTGTAATATTCTTGGAATACTGAGTTAGCTGTTACCCACCCCCACAAGTTATACATATACATATATGTTTCTCATACATATAGATGTACATATATACATCGTTTTTTATTTTATTTTGTTATTTTATTTTTTATGTTATTTTATTTATTTTATGTTATTTTGTTATTTTATTTTATTTTTTTTGTTAGTTAGTTTTTTTAGATGGAGTCTGTCTCTGCAGCCCAGGCTGGAGTGCAGTGATGTGATCTCGGCTCACTGGAACCTCTGCCTCCCAGGTTCAAGTGATTCTCCTGCCTCAGCCTCTGGAGTAGCTGGGATTACAAGCACCCACCATCACACCCAGCTAATTTTTATATTTTTAGTAGAGACGGTTTCACCATGTTGGCCAGGTGAGTCTTGAACTCCTGATCTCAAGTGATCCACCTGCCTTGGCTTCCCAAAGTGCTGGGATTACAGGTGTGAGCCACTGCGCCTGGCCAATGTATGTTTTAAATAAACATTCAAATAACAATTAACTATGAAACCTTAAAAACTGCTCCATGTTACTTCCTGAACCCATCTTGAGTGCCTACATGCTATGCATACCACATATTAGGAAACACTGCTTTCCCTGGCTTCGAATCCCATCCTGTGCTTTGCTTTATTTGTCTGTAAATGTTGGGGTGGGGGGTTGATGCCAAAGACCTTTTGTTTTTTTTTTTGAGATGGAGGTCTCACTCTGTCGCCCAGGCTGGAGTGCAGTGGTGTGATCTCAGCTCATTGTGAGCTCCGCCTCCCGGGTTCACACCATTCTCCTGTCTCAGCTTCCCGAGTAGCTGGGACTACAGGCGCCCGCCGCCACCTCCAGCAAATTTTTTTTTTGTATTTTTTTAGTAGAGATGGGGTTTCACCGTGTTAGCCAGGATGGTCTCGATCTCCTGACCTTGTGATCCGCCTGCCTCGGCCTCCCAAAGTGCTGGGATTACAGGCGTGAGCCACCGCGCCCGGCCCCGCCGAAGACCTTTTCTGTTGTCATTAACATGGACACAGCTCTAAGAGGTCTTGGCATCTTGGGCTGGCTCCCCTCTTAGTTCAGAATCTGGATTTTATCCAACTGCTCAGAGTGATCAAGCCTTATGAATGAACTCATTGGTGAAACTCATAAAAGGCTGATCCATAAAACAGGAATGGATGTATGAATTGACACTAAGTCATTAGCAGTTCATGGGACTGGATTCTCCTTTAGTGGAAGAGCACATGTCCTTTCTGGCACTGACGTGTGCTTGAGAAACTTACTAAGCAAACTGGCCCATGTAACACAGAGGCCCTTTGGTGCAGTGGAAAACTGTTGACTTTGGAGATTATCTTGAGTTTGAATCTGAGCCTGCCTGTTAAAAGCTGGGTAACTGAATTGCTTTGCATCTTGGATCTTTTACCATTTATAAAATGGGGACCATTGTACTCACCTTTTAGGGTTGTTGCAAGGTTTAAATGGGATTCTCTATAGAAAATACTAGCAAGGTGGCTCAAGCCTTAAACTTTGGGAGGCCGAGACGGGGGATCACGAGGTTCTCTATAAAAAATGGCACTGTAGTCCCAGCTATCGGGAGGCTGAGGCAGGAGAATGGTAGCTTGCAGTGAGCTGTTAATTTGCATCCAGCTGGGTGACAGAGCGGATTGTTTAGCATGAAGTAGGTGTTAATTTGCATGCTAGTGGGATTGTTTGTGAGGGAAATTGTCATTTGATTATCAAACACTTAGGAACAGGAACAGTGTCTAATTCAGGGACTGCAAATGGAAATGCCAGTTGGGGCCAGGCATTTGCTAATAATTGGGTAAAGCAGGGCAGGTGTAGGATAGCAAATGTATGGGAATTAAAAGAGGTGAGGACGTGTATGACCTTGAGAAGGCAAGCCCTGGCAAAAAGGATGGCCTCCACTCAGCTACAGTCATGCCCAGATCTTCTAAGTTTTTAAAGAGAAGACAAAAATCTGGATTTTTATGTGATAACTCCTGAATTTAAACTGGCACCCAATTATAATTTACAACACTATAAGGATGGATCAACATTGCCAACCAAGCAAAACATGAATGGGGGCCATTTCTTGTCACCGGTGTGCAGCTTCTGGTCTAAATCATTTTTGCATTTCTTCTTGCTTTACACATTGTCCCAACACAGTGCTGGTGTATAGTAAATATCTAGTAAGTGGGTGTAGAATGAATAAACCAATGCAGATAAACCTGTAGAGAGGCCGGGCACAGTTGCTCATGTCTCTAATCCCAGCACTTTGGGAGGTCCAGGCAGGCAGATCACTTGGGCCCAGGAGTTCGAGACCAGCCTGGGCAACATGTTGAAACCCCGTCTCTAGAAAAAATACAAAAACTAGCCCGATGTGGTGGCGTGCACCTGTAGACACACCTACTCAGGAGGCTGAGGTGGGGGTATCACTTGAGCTCGGGAGGTCAAGGCTACAGTGAGCTTGGAAGTCAAAGGCGCAATGAGCTGTAATTGCACCATTGCACTCCAGTCTGGGTGACAGAGTGAGACCCTGTCTCAAAAAAAAAAAAAAAAACAACACCTGTAGAGAAATGAACAGTGATCACAAAGATCACTAAATTATAGGGCTAGCCTGATACCCAAAGGCTGTGTGGTCCAACCCCCTAAGTGCTTCCTGGAGGTGTCTGAGCACTTTCCTCACCTCCTTGGCAGCTGGTACTAAAGAAGACTCTCTGTTGCCCAGGACGGTTCCTTCCCTGGTTGGTCAGCACTCAGGATCTGCCAGGCCTTTGTGTTCTTCCTTATGTTAACACACAGATCCCTTTACCCTTACTCTTCTGCCGCCTGCACGCCCTTTGGATACATAAAGTCAGGTTGTTTTCACCACTGAGGGCAGATGTTCTATACCACCCCCTCGTATCCAGGCATTGTCACATCCCCTTTTCCCCTTGTTGGTTTTTTTGTTTGTTTTCTTTTTCTTTCTTTCTTTCTCTCTTTTTTTTTTTTTTTGAGACAGGGCCTTGCTCTGTCACCCAGGCTGGAGTGCAATGGTGTGATCACGGCTCACTGCAGCCTTGACCTCCCGGGCTCAAGCAGTCCTCCCACCTCAGCCTCCCGGGTAGCTGGAACTACAGACATGCATCACCATGCTCGGCTAATTTTTAAAATACGTTTTGTAAAGACAAGGTTTCCCAGTGTTGCTCAGGCTGGTCTTGAACTCCTGGGCTCAAGAGATGCACCCACCTTGGCCTCCCAAAGTCCTGGGATTACAGGTGTGAGCTGCTGCATCTGGCCTGGTTTGTTCTTTTAGCAGCACCTGTCACTCTAGAGCTGAGAACTTCCTGTCTCATGCAGTGTGGATGCCCAGCTCCTAGAGTACATGCTTACCACATGACCCACCAGGAGGGTCAGCTACCCCTTCGTCAGATCCTTCAGGAGCACTTTCTCTGGGCCAGGCACTGTGCAAAGCTCTTGGTTTACTGTCTCCAGTTGAATCCTCCTAAGCAGGTCATGGGTTAGGCATTCTTTGGTCCAGTTTACAGACAAGGAGGAAGTTACTTGGTCAAGGGGCACAGCTAGTAAGGCTGGTGGTGGGAATTCAGACCCTGGTCTGTCTGCCTGCCCCAGGTGTACCCAGAGTTTGCCCTTGGCAATGCTGCCAAGTGACAAATTGGAGGCCTGGGGCAGCCACCTCATGACTCACTGAGCACTGAGTAAAGCGAAGCAACCCTTTATCTCCTATCACTAGCTTTTCTCCTTAACTTGTCACAACTCCGAGTTGGCGGTTTACCGTTAAGGACAAGTCCTCCAGGTGGACTTTTAGAGGGGACTGGAGGGCAGTGACTGGTCCTCGTTCTGTACCTCAGCTATCACCTGGGGAATGGGATAACTGTATTAACTGACTCATGGGGCTGTTATGTTTAGAATAGTGCCTGGAACACAGTTAAGTGCTCAGTAAGTGTTAGTAATTATTTTTCAGACTATCATTTATCGGGAAAGCGTCCTCTAAGTTTTAGTGAATTCTTTCTAAATGTCTTTTATTTTTTTGTATTTAGAGATGGGGTTTTACCGTGTTGCCCAGGCTGGTCTCAAACTTGTAGGCTCAAGCGATCTGCCTGTCTCAGCCTCCCAAAGTGGTGGGATTACAGGCATGCACTACCACGCCTGGCCATTTTAATGAATTCTTGTTATAGCCATTAGAGCACCACTCACTGCCTTTGCCTTTGCCTCTAGATATGGGGGCACTTCTTGTTGGGGGTCCACAACCCCCTAAGCTTGGACACTGAGTGCATATTACAACTTGGTAAATACTTTTATGTCCAGTATTTCATTTGAGCTAGTTGAAGCCTCAGGCCGTGTGTGTGCAAGACTCTCCCAGGGTCAGGTACTAACTGCTGCCATTTCTAGAGCAGCCCCGTCAGAGGAGATGTGACTCTAGGGTACCCCTAAAGGCACCTGGCATGGGATTTGAAAGCAGGTCCCCTGACTGCAGGCTGCTGTCTCCTGTGCCCAGCTGTTCCTGTTTTCATGTGCTGAGCCCTCCCTTTCCCCTCCTCAGCTGAGAACAGCACCAACAGCACCCAGGATGAGCAGCGCAGGTGGCCGGGCTGTGACCGGCAGGATGAGATGCTCAACCTGGGCTTCACCATCGGTTCCTTTGTGCTCAGTGCCACCACCCTGCCATTGGGGATCCTCATGGACCGCTTTGGCCCTCGACCCGTGCGGCTGGTTGGCAGGTGAGGTGGCTGGGCTATGGGGAACTGGAGGACAGAGACCATGCTGCAGGGGAAGGGGAGGGGAGGCGCTCACAGGCCAACCCCTTGCCCTTCCCTGTGTCTCCACAGTGCCTGCTTCGCTGCGTCCTGCACCCTCATGGCCCTGGCCTCCCGGGACGTGGAAGGTGAGCTGTCTGTCCTCTTGTGGCTCCACAAGAAAAGAATGGGTGGGATGAAGGTGGATGTTTACCCCAGCTCCTGCCCTTGGCTTCCCACAGCTCCCCAAATGCCCTCATCTGCCGCTTTCCCCTTTCCAGTTCTGTCTCCATTGATATTCCTGGCGCTGTCCCTGAATGGCTTTGGTGGCATCTGCCTAACGTTCACTTCACTCACGGTGAGTGTTACAGGCCTGGCCTGGCCGCAGAATTCCCCCAAGTGGGGTGAGGGCAGAGTGAGTGGGCTGGGGGAGGGGCCTGTGGACGCAGATCACTACATCAAGTGGATGTGTGGAGAAACTGCAGGGTGGCTGCAAAGAGCAGGTGTGAGGCTGTGCGTGTGTGGATGAGGCTGTGTGTCAGGCTGTATGTTAATGTGTGTGTTTGTGTGTACAGAGCCCATGAATGTCTATGGAGCTCTGTTCTAGGTCCTGGATTACAGCACTGTCAGGACTGACCACATCATCCTCCCCGCTGGAGGTTACCTTTCGGGGGTGAGGGGCACAGACAACCGAATAAACAAGTAAACTAATAAATTATGTCAGTAGTCATAGGTGCTGGGAAGAAAATAAAACTGGGTAACATGATCGTGAGGGGGAGGGAGCAGCTTGAGACAGCGTGTGCATGCTTGCCATGCCGTGGGAGAGTGGGTGTGTGACCCTGTCCCTGTAAAAGCCATGAGTTGGTAGGTGTGTTTGTGAGTGTACCAGGTTGAACCATATGAAACTGTCGACACTTCATCGTGCACGTGGCTTGACCTTTTATTACATGTGGTGAGTTGTGTATGTGTGTTGTTCTAAGTGTGTTTATTTATGTGAGTGTGTACACGCGTTAAAAGCTTAGGAGTGTCGGGAGGGTGGATGGGAAGGTTCCTGGCCGGGCTGGCTCGGACTGTTTCTCTCTGAGAAGGGCTTCCTGACTGGGTGGTTTTGGCTGAATTTCACCTCGCCCCAGCAGCCGCCTTTAATTCCAACCGGGAGCATTTCACAACTCTCAAGGAAGGAAGCGGATCCCTTTCTCCCCGCCCCTCAGCGCAGCCCCTTCTCCCTGCTGTGCAACTTGGCCCAGGGCCCTAAATCCCTTCTCTCCGGGGCTTGGCCTCAGACCCTCGTGGCTGCCGGGTGGGGTTTGACCAGCAGCTCCTTCCCGCTATATCCCCGCCTCCTGTAACCTCCAGCCAATGGCAGGGTCCGGCGCCGGCGCCGCCCCTCAGCCACTCCCCGCTCCCTCCGGCCGGCCCCGCCCCCTGGGCCGCTGCTCTTGGCCTAGACTTGGACCAGCACGTATGGTGCTGCGTCCTGCGGGCCCAGCTGCTGTTGCCACGCGCGCTGCAAGGCCGCCAGCCCGGGGTTATCCGGCCGGCCTCGCTCTACCCACGGTACCGGGCGGAGACAGCGTTTGTGGCCCCTTGGAGGAGAGAGGGCCCTGCCCTCTCCAGGCCTGGCACTCTTCCCTGGCGTCCTTGGCAGCGGTGCCTCACAGATGCAGGGTGCAGGAAAACCTCTGCCTGAGTAGGTAGAGGTTTTTCCTGAGCCAGCCACTTCGGTAGGAGGGGGAAGGAGAATTTAGTTATCGTCTGTGTTTAAACACTTTTTTTTTTTTTTTTTTTTTTTTTTTGAGACGCACTCTCGCTGTGTCGCCCAGGCTGGAGTTCTGTGGCGCGATCTCGGCTCACTGCAACCTCCGCCTCCCAGGTTCAAGCAATTCTCCTGCCTCAGCCTCCCAAGTAGCTGAGACTACAGGCGTACGCCGCCACGCCTGGCTAATTTTTTTGTATTTTAGTAGAGACGGGGTTTCACCGTGTTGCTCAGGCTGGTTGCGAACTCCTGAGCTCAGGCAATCCACCTACCTCGGCCTCCCAAAGTGCTGGGATTACAGACGTGAGCTCCCGCGCCCGGCCTAAACGCCTTCTTTACCAGAGCTATTGAGGCCTCCTTTCAGAGTCTCAGTTTCCCCCTCTGTGGAATGGGTTTAGGCTTTGTACGAATCCTAAGGTCCTTCTCAGCTGTGGGATCTAGTGACTCGGGGAGGATGGTGGGGCCAGAGGAGGGTGTGTGCGAAGGGCATCCTGACTTTGCCTTCCCCTGCCCTGAGGGCTTGGCTGAGGCAGGTGAGTGGAACACATGATCAATTAAATTCTCTCCTGGTGGGGGTTCTGACCCTGCTGTGCGTCAGAGCCACCTCCTCTGGAGACTTGGTCTGCCCTGCCTCCATTCCCTCCCTTATTTCCACCCTCACCTCCCAGGACGTGATTTGTCCTGATTAAGCAGAAACTGGGCTGGGATGCCAACCGAGAGGGTTAAGAGGCACTGCCTATTACCGGGACACAGCCATGGTCACAGCCTTGGGTTAGGGCTGGGACAGTCTAACAATGGGGAGAAAGCCACTAATGTGCTCTGTGAACTTGTGTACACTTTTCCTCCCTGGGTGTCAATTTTCTCATCTAAAATGGGTTGGATAAGATCACTGTTTCTTTCTTTTCTTTTCTTTTTTTTGGTGGGTGGGGACATAGTGTCCCTGTGTCACCCAGGCTAGAGGGCAGTGGAGTGATCTCAGCTCACTGCAACCTCCACCTCCCAGGTTCAAGCGATTCTCCTGCCTCAGCCTCCCGAGTAGCTGGGATTACAGGTGCCTGCCACCATGCCCAGCTGATTTTTGTGTTTTTGGTAGAGATGAGGTTTCACCATGTTGTCCAGGCTGATCTTGAACTCCTGACCTCAGGCTTCCCGCCAGCTTCCCAAAGTGCTGGGATTACACGCGTGAGCCACTGCGCCCAGCCCAGATCAGTGTTTCTTAAGCACCTATTCCATGCGTTGCTCAGAGGTGTTACGTAACAAACTTGGGAAATCTGGGATTAAACAAAATTAACAAAATGTCTCTCTGAGGGGTGTCTGGGAGCCTTTTTGAAGCTAAAGTGCACTGTGAGTGTGTAGGCAGGGGGCAGAGTACAGTTTCCCACATTGATTTTTCTGTTTGTTTTGCCTTGGGGCTTTGCTGCTGCGTCTCCCGGGGCTGTTGTATGGAGCAGGGCTGGGAACGCTGGGCGAGGGTCAGGGTGTCCCCACCTCATGGGTGCTGCTTTCCCCCCTCAGTTGCCCAACATGTTTGGGAACCTGCGCTCCACGTTAATGGCCCTCATGATTGGCTCTTATGCTTCTTCTGCCATCACATTCCCAGGAATCAAGGTATGGAGCTGCTTGGGGGGCCAGTGAGGCCACCTGGGTTTTCTTTTTGTCTTGACACAAGAACTGGGTGGGGCTGAGTGAGCAGCAGCTAGTGCTGACCCACGGGTTTGACTTCTGCGCTCTCCTTTCTCTGTCATCATCCCAGTGCAGGCCTTCCCCGTCTCTCCTGGGCCAAGGCAAGCTTTCTCAGCTGGTCTCCCTGCCTCTGATTCTTTTTCTCTGTAATCTGTCACTCACATGACTTCCAGAAGGATCCCAGATGGGGAACTGGCTCACACACTGCGGAAAAACCTTCAGTGGTTTAGCTTCACCTACAGAATCAAGTCTAGCCCCTTCACACGCATTCAAGGTCCCTGACTCGCTGGCTTTATTCAGCCTTTGGGGCCACATTTTTCCACACCTTCCAGAGAGGCTGGGTGGTTTGGTCCAAGGTCACAAAGTGAGTTTATGCCAGGCTGGATCCTGGACAGGTCAACCTGGTGTCCCTGGAAGCCAGGAGACCAAAGTTTTAGCTCAGTGCAACTGGGGGCCCCTATTTCCTCTGTCAAATATCAAAGCACCCTTTGACTGAGCCATGCCATGCTCCTCAACCTCCATTGTGGGCAGTACCAAACTGCATACCGTTTTGCACTTTACAAAGAGTACCGAAGAAGGTACTTCTGCTCAGTGTCTCCAAAGGAGTTTGAGAGAGCGCATGGGTGGGAGGCCATCAGTTGTTCTGGTGGGCAGGCATGGAGGGTGGGCAGTTCTCCCTTCTTTTCAACTGAAGTAGTGTTTGAGGAGCCAGATCTTACCTCCACACATTTGGGTGTGTGGCCCTTTGAAGCTCTGTCCTGCCCCTAGAGAGGAAGAAGCCCCAAGGTCCAAGACTGCAGAGAAAAAGGTTTGAGCAGGAGCCTAAGGGGAGAGCAGACATTAGTCATCCTGTTCACATGGCATGGGGAGGACGAGAAAACAGAAGGTCTTCTCTGTGCACCAGCTTCTTCCATAAGAGGGGCTGACGCATTTGCACAGAATCTCATTCAAATGAGAACTTACCTGCCCTGGGGTTGAGAGCCCTTAGGCAGAGCACTTGCACCTCCCTCTCCCCGACCCCGACCCCGAGTGATTGCACTGGGAGCACCTGGGAAAGGTGAGATAAGGCTGAGCATGAGCAGTCTGGGTTTGCCTTTTCCCCCGGGGAACGTGCCAGGAAGGGGCACGATAAACACAGTTAGGCCCGGTAAACCTAGAGTTCTAAGTTTCCTTTGTACATACATATGAAGTGGACATTTTTGTGTGAACATGAACATGAATGTTTGTGGAGTCATAGGCAAAAATGTATGTATCTTTTTAAGATAATGGAAATTTCAGAGACATTTTGAGCCAGTGGCCAGCAGCTTCAGGCTTTGTGGAGACTACTTCATAGCTCTCTAGGGGAGCTCAAGTGAAAAAGAAAGAGGAATGATGGGTCTTCTGAGTCTGACTCTAAACTTCTGGTCTTGGTTTCCTCATCTGCAAATTGGGCACAAGGACAAGGGGAGAAGAGACCTTCTTTAAGGCCTCTGAGGCCTGGGATCTACCTTGGTGGGGTCTGGGGCCAGGCAGTCTCCCCCACGGGCCTGCCCCCTCCTCTCACAGCTGATCTACGATGCCGGTGTGGCCTTCGTGGTCATCATGTTTACCTGGTCTGGCCTGGCCTGCCTTATCTTTCTGAACTGCGCCCTCAACTGGCCCATCGAAGCCTTTCCTGCCCCTGAGGAAGTCAATTACACGTGAGTGGCTGGAGTGGGCGGAGACTCTCCCTGGGGCAGAGAGGGTGGTCAGGGGTGTGGTGATATGATAGATGGAATTAACTTGGGATTCAGAGAGACCTCGGCTTGGACCTCTGCTTGGCAAATCGCTTGAGCCCTCCAAGCTCTGCTTTCTCATCTGTACTGTAAGCCTGTTCCTACCTACCCACAGGTCGCTTTTGTTTGTCTTTTTAGAGGCAGTGTCTTGCTCTGTCACTCAGGCTGGAGGGCAGTGTCTTGGTCCTGGTTCACTGCAGCCTCAAACTGCTGGGCTCAAGCGAACCTCTCCCTCTGCCTCCCGAGGTGCTGGGGTTACAGGCACATACCACCATGCCCAGTTAGTTTTGTAATTTTTTGTAGAGACGGGGCTTACTGTGTTACCCAGGATGGTTTTGAACTCCTGGACTTAAGTGATCCTCCCCACTTGGCCTCCCAAAGTGCCAGATTACAGGCGTGAGCCACTGTGCCCAGCCTCCCATGGGTGTTTTTAAGTGATAGAGTTGGTACATAACAGGTGGTCAAAACATGGTAACTATTTATTTATTTATTTATTTGACAGAGTCTCACTCTGTCACCCAGGCTGGAGTGCAGTGGTGTGATCTCAGTGAACTGCAACTTCTGTCTCCTGAGTTCAAGTGATTCTCCTGCTTCAGCCTTCTGAATAGCTAGGATTACAGGCACGCGCCACCACACCTGGCTAATTTTTGTATTTTTTAGTAGAGACAGGGTTTCACCATGTTGGCCAGGCTGGTCTTGAACTCCTGGCCTCAAGTGATCTGCCTGGCTCGGCCTCCCAAAGTGCTGGGATTACAGGTGTGAGCCACCATGCCCAGCCTATGGTAACTATTTATGTGAGTGCAAAAGTAATTATGGTTTTTTTTTTTTTTTTTGGAGACGGAGTCTCGCTCTGTCACCCAGGTTGGAGTGCAGTGGCCGGATCTCAGCTCACTGCAAGCTCCACCTCCCAGGTTTACGCCATTCTCCTGCCTCAGCCTCCTGAGTAGCTGGGACTACAGGCGCCCGCCACCTCGCCCGGCTAGTTTTTTGTATTTTTAGTAGAGATGGGGTTTCACCGTGTTAGCCAGGATGGTCTCGATCTCCTGACCTCGTGATCCGCCCGTCTCGGCCTCCCAAAGTGCTGGGATTACAGGCTTGAGCCACCGCGCCCGGCCAGTAATTATGGTTTTTGCCATTAAAAGTAATGGGCCAGTTGCAGTGGCTGATGCCTGTAATCCCAGCACTTTGGGAGGCCAAGGAGGGCGGATCACCTGAGGTGGGAAGTTCTAGACCAGCCTGACCAACATGGAGAAACACCACCTCTACTAAAAATACAAAAGTAGCTGGGCGTGGTGGTGCATGCCTGTAATCCCAGCTAGTCGGGAGGCTGAGGCAGGAGAATCGCTTGAACCCTAGAGGCTGAGGTTGCAGTGAGCTGAGATCACACCATTGCACTCCAGCGTGGGCAACAAGAGCAAAACCTCCATCTCAAAAAAAAAAAAAAAAAAAAGTAACGACAAAATATTGTTTTCATCCTTTCTGGGTTTGGAGATCAGAGTAGGAGGTACCTCAGTAATAGCACTTGATGCCATGTGGTTCCAAAAAGAGGGACATAAAAGAATCCAGCACTCTGCCTTTTTTTTTTTTTTTTTTTTTTTTTTTTTGAGACGGAGTCTCGCTCTGTCGCCCAGGCTGGAGTGCAGTGGCCGGATCTCAGCTCACTGCAAGCTCTGCCTCCCGGGTTTACGCCATTCTCCTGCCTCAGCCTCCCGAGTAGCTGGGACTACAGGCGCCTGCCACCTCGCCCGGCTAATTTTTTTGTATTTTTTAGTAGAGACGGGGTTTCACTGTGTTAGCCAGGATTGTCTCGATCTCCCGACCTCGTGTTCCGCCCGTCTCGGCCTCCCAAAGTGCTGGGATTACAGGCTTGAGCCACCGCGCCCGGCCTTTAGCACTCTGCCTTTTTTTTTTTTTTTTTTTTTTGAGACGGAGTCTCACGCTGTTGCCCAGGCTGGAGTGCAGTGGCGCGATCTCGGCTCACTGCAAGCTCCGCCTCCTGGGTTCCCGCCATTCTCCTGCCTCAGCCTCCTGAGTAGCTGGGACTACAGGCGCCCGCCACCGCGCCCGGCTAATTTTTTGTATTTTTAGTAGAGACGGGGTTTCACTGTGGTCTCGATCTCCTGACCTTGTGATCCGCCCGCCTCGGCCTCCCAAAGTGCTGGGATTACAGGCTTGAGCCCACCGCGCCCGGCCGGCACTCTGCCTTTTGTGGGGCCACCTGAACACCAACTTTTTCCAGCCCCCTATCAGTGCAGCCGAGGCAAGAGGTGATGTTCCCCACCAAGCGCATAAGGTGACATTACAGAGCTGACAGTTATGCCAGGCACTGTACTTAGCCCCTATCCCATCCTCAAACAGCTGTATGATGTAGATTCGGTATTAACTCCATTAATAATGAAAGTGCAGGGAACAAAGTGACTTTCCAAAGGTCATGCCATTCAAAGGAGGGTGAATCTTAGGTTGGACACAGGCTGTCTGACTCTGGAGTCTGAGGTCTTAATGCCGCCTCCGCCATAGGAACAGCCCAAGTGAAAAACAGCTGATCCACTCTTCATTTACTTGGCATCTGTGCTAAGCTGGTCCCTGAGCCAAGCTCTGAGCAACAAACCAGGAGCTCTGCATTAGGGAGCTTGCAAGCACGTCAATGCCGGGTAAAGGGGTGCTGGACACCGCTGGGACGGCGGCCGAGCACTAGGCTGTTGAAGCTGGGCTCTGTGTGACTGGTTCCCTACACTCTGGCCTGACTGCCTGCAGGAAGAAGATCAAGCTGAGTGGGCTGGCCCTGGACCACAAGGTGACAGGCGACCGCTTCTACACCCATGTGACCACCGTGGGCCAGAGGCTGAGCCAGAAGGCCCCCAGCCTGGAGGACGGGTCGGATGCCTTCATGTCGCCCCAGGATGTTCGAGGCACCTCAGAAAACCCTCCTGAGAGTGAGTGGCTGGTCAAGGTGCCGGCCTTGGGGAACAGGGACGGTGGGTCCTCATATTCAGGGAGCAGTCATGCTTGAGTATTTATTCGCGCCCCTCTTCAGTCCTTACAACATCCCATGATGTAGGTGGGGCGTGCTCTCCATTTACAGATGGGCAAATCAAAGCTCAACTAACTCTGGGCAGTTCAGATGCAGGGTTACCCTGCTGGTTTCCTGGGATGGGGGAGGGAGGAGCTCCTTGTACCCATGGAGTACAAGAGGGATTGGTCTCTGGGGCCTGTCAGGGACAAGGTCTCTGGGCCTGTCGGGTAGCTGGTTTCCTCAGGGCCCCTTGCAACCTCTGAGCTTATTGCATCAGGTGCAGGTAGGCCCACAAGCCTCCTGGCAGGGGTCCTCCACACCTGGCTGGCTTTTGCCCCCTGCTGGTCACAGGAGGAGCTGCAACCTGCCTGGGCTGCTGCTCAGGAGGGACATGAAGATCCCAGGACTGCCAGTTCCATAAGTGGAAGGAGCTCCTTGGAGTCAGTTGAGGGGTTTGAGTCCTGCTCTCCAGTTATAGGCTATGTGGCTTGGGTAGATCACTTAACCTTGCTCTTGATTTCCTTACCTCTTAAACTAGCACTAAAAGCACCCTACGAACTGTAAAGTTAGTTGTGATGACTGAATGACACCATGGATGTGGAAGCTCTCTGTAAAGTGCAAAACGGTGTGCAGTTTGACGGTGGTTACCCCCAGAGCCGATTCTCAGAGGGCGGCATGGCTAAGGGCATGAGCTGGAGTTAGGCTGACCTGCTGCTTCCCACCCTGTGAGCTTGGGCAAGTCATTTAACTTCCTGAGCTGCAGTTTCCTCATCAGTAAAATGTGATAAGGACAGGGTTGTTGTAAGATTGATTAAATGGGATAATAAATGTCAAGTATGTAGCCCATAGTGAGTGCTTCAGAGTTTTTTTTGTTTCTGTTTTGTTTTTTTTTTTTTTTGAGATGAAGCCTCGCTCTGTTGCCTAGGCACACAATCTTGGCTCACTCCAACTTCCACCTCCTGGGTTCAAGCAATTCTCCTGCCTCAGCCTCCCACATAGCTGGGACTACAGGCGTGCACCACCACGCCTGGCTAATTTCTGTATCTTTAGTAGAGATGAGGTTTTACCATGTTGGCCAGGCTGGTCTCAAACTCCTGACCTCATGATCCTCCTACCTCAGCCTCCCAAAGTTTTGGGATTACAGGTGTGAGCCACCGTGCCCTGCCAGTTTTGTTTTTTGTAAAAATAGACAGGGTCTTGCTGTTGCCTGGGCTGGAGTGCAGTGGTACAATCATAGCTCACTGCAGCCTTGACCTCCTGGGCTCAAGCGATCCTCCTGCCTCAGCCTCCTGAGTAGCTGGGAATACAGGTGTGCACCACCATGCCTGGCTAATTATATATATACTTTTTTTTTTTTTTTTAAATTTTAGAGATAGGATCTCGCTATGTTGACCACCAGGCTGGTCTTGAACTCCTGGGCTAAGTGATCCTCCTACCTCTGCCTCCCAAAGTGTTGGGATTACAGGCCTGAGCCATGGTGCTCAACTGAGTTATTTTTACCACACAAAGCATAGGACATACATCCAGAGGGCACCTAAAAATGTTCTGAGCTGGGCAGGAGCCTGGAGGCAAGTGAACCTGAACTTTCCCGTCTTTGAAGAAACCAGTCCCTCTCCAAAGTCACATAGTGTCACTCCCCTCAAGAACTGCTTGAGCTGGGACAATCAGAGGGCAGTGGAGGGTCTGGGGCTCAGGGGCGCCCCCTGCTGTCTCCCCAGGGTCTGTCCCCTTCCGCAAGAGCCTCTGCTCCCCCATTTTCCTGTGGAGCCTCCTCACCATGGGCATGACCCAGCTGCGGATCATCTTCTACATGGCTGCCATGAACAAGATGCTGGAGTACCTTGTGACTGGAGGCCAGGAGCATGGTGAGGCACCGCTGAGGCCCCTGGGGGTTGGGGGCACAGGAGGGTCACCCTGGCTGAGCTCCCCTCACCATACCTTTCCCTATCCACAGAGATGAATGAACAGCAGCAACAAAAGGTGGCAGAGACAGGTAGGGCGATGAAAGCAGGGCCCTGGCCCACGCCCACCCTGCTGCAACCCGCTTCTCAGGGGGCGGGACTCCTCTAGGCCTGGGCCCACCCAGGTAACCCTGGGCATTTGGGGGATGTAAGAGTCTGGGTTCAGAGGAGGGCTATTTTGGTGCTCTCTGGCCTCTGCCGGAAGGGGTGGTGGTGTCCACTGAGTGCCAGTTTCTGACCCCACTGCCCTTCCCATCCTGCCCAGTTGGGTTCTACTCCTCCATCTTCGGGGCCATGCAGTTGTTGTGCCTTCTCACCTGCCCCCTCATTGGCTACATCATGGATTGGCGGATTAAGGACTGCGTGGACGCCCCAACTCAGGGCACTGTCCTCGGAGATGCCAGGTGACCGGCCTGTACAGGGATGGTGACAGCAAGTGGTCAGGCAGCGCTCTTCATTTTCTCTGCACGTTTCCATCCAGCAGCTCATTTCTTTCTCCCAAGAACCCTAAGAGAGCAGAGGTACCTCCCCATTTTACAAATGAGAAACTAAGGCTAGGAAGGGACCTGGCTTGCTTAATAATAAGAATAGCTAATGCAGCGTGCTGACTGTGCACCGCTCGGCACCTTGCCTTGTTTAGTCCTACAACACCTCTCTGAGGTAGGTGCATTAATATCTCCATTTTGCGGATGAGGAAACCGAGGTACAGGGTTGCCCATTTAAGTCATTACATGAACATTACATAATGTAACATTCTGTTACATTCTATTATAGGCACAGAGTAACCCTGATATACTGTGGAAGGAGACCGCACAAAACAGGGGATACCAGGAGGCAGGATCCTTGGGGGCCATCTTGTTGGCTGGAGACCACCATTGAGGGTTTGGTTTTGTTTTGTTTTTGAGACAGAGTCTTGCTCTGTCACCCAGGCTGGAGTGCAGTGGCAGGATCTCAGCTCACTGCAACCTCTGCCTCCCAGGTCCAAGCGATTCTCCTGCCTCAGCCTCCCGAGTAGCTGGAGTTCACCACGGAGTCTTGAACCCGGATTCTGTGACTGCTTTTGCTCTTTTTGTGTTCATCCAAACAGTCCCTGTTTATCCTGAGAGGGTGGGAGAAAGAGACTGGGAGAGAAGGAAATCCAGTGGCTTCCCTCCCTGCCAGCAGAGCCTGGCCCTGGCACTGAGCCTTCCTCCTCTACCCTCTGCTCCTCATGGCGAGGGTCCTTTAGTAGGGTCCTTCTGTCCAGGACACATGGACCACCTGCCCTCACCCCAGCCTGCCGACCTGTCTCCTGGGCTGGCCTCAGAGCCCTTGTTTGTGCCAGAGAGAGGAAGCGCTGGACAGTCGGGCCAAGCTGCTGTCCCCAGGAGGACATCTGCTTTTGTCCAGGGCAGGGACACCTTCTTGAGGACTTCTGATGACAGACGATGAGAGATGGTGCGAGAGCTTCCCACTTTCCACCTTCCTTCCCATCCTTGGTTCTCAAACCTTCAAGTGTGCATGAGAATCACTTCGTGGGGGGTGTTTGTCCAAATGCAGATCTGCAGATCTCCCTGCTGAGATTCCGGGGGCTGAGATGAGGCCTGTGAATCTGCATGTGAAGAAAGCATCCGCTTTGATGCTTGTGTCATGGGGTAGGGGAGCAAAACTTTGAGAAACATGGAGCTAGAGAACATGGGTTTCTATGGGTTTCCCATAGAAACATGAATTTCTATGTTTTCTGCTTCCCTGACATCGAAAGCACATCTGAAGGGGGAGGGGCCAGGCCAAGAACCAGGGAGTCCTGGGAATGTAGAGGCAGCAGCCAGTGACTTCCCGTTCTCCTCAGGGACGGGGTTGCTACCAAATCCATCAGACCACGCTACTGCAAGATCCAAAAGCTCACCAATGCCATCAACGCCTTCACCCTGACCAACCTGCTGCTTGTGGGTTTTGGCGTCACCTGCCTCATCAACAACTTACACCTCCAGGTACCCACCTCCATCCTTCCCTCTCCCTGCCTCCTGAGGCTCCTCCAAAGGGATGGTCCACCCAGCACCTGCTTTTCAGGAAGCGCAGTTCTGGTCTTCTGATCTGGATCTATTTTCCGGGTTCTCCAGGAAGTGTTTCTAGTAGATTGGGTTGGCGAGGGGGTAGGAATTGAGGCCCAGTTGGCTTCTTCGCCCTACCCCTCCTTCCTCCAGCCTCCACACACTCTCCTAACCTCTTCACTCTCTCTTTTTGCCTTTAGTTTGTGACCTTTGTTCTGCACACCATTGTTCGAGGTTTCTTCCACTCGGCCTGTGGGAGTCTCTATGCTGCAGTGTGAGTCTGTTCGGCTGAAAGGCCTTCCTGAGCTTTGCAACTGTGATCAGAGTACCCCAGGGCAGGGCTGGAAGGGCCCCAGGCATCCCCTAATGCGCCCCTCTCTGAGCCCCTCTGATGGCAGGGAGCTCACTTCCTTAAAGGCAGCCTATCCCGCTGTAATTGACTCCCCCTGTTGGAGTCTTCCCTTAGAGGAAGCTGAAATACCTGGCTTGATGACACTTTAGTCCTAAGTCTGCTGTTTGAAACGGCCCCCAGAGTGGCCTCCCCTCCATGCCCACCCTGAAGAAATTTCCTAAGGGCAGCCATTTGCCTTATAATTTTCCTCTTCATGTTGGGGACATGTTGGACAGTCCCCACTTGCCTGTCTCTCCTGGTTTCCCCTGCCGGCTGCTGAGGGCCTCTCCCCTGTGTATGTGATGGAGTAACAGGACATTACAATAATGATGACAAAATCAGAACCATTATCACGTGCTCCGTTGGTGTAGGCAGTAGGCAGGATCCTGGACCATCACTCCCTGAGTTCAGCCTCACTGCAGAGGTCTCGGCAGAGGGCAGTTCTGTTTCCTTCATCTGCTCAAGCCAGAACCCTGGAGTTTCCTTGATTCTTCGCTCCCCCACCCTCCACGTTCACTCCATCTTCGGTGCAGCCAGCAGCAGCTCCCACACACCCCAAATCTGACCCCTCTTGTCACCTCCACTGCTGCCTCTCCAGTCCTAGCCACCAACATCTCTAGCCTGGATTATTGTGGCAGCCTTTAGTCTCCCACATCTGCCCTGGCCCCCCCGCCTCAGTCTATTTTTAACACAGGGGCTGCAGTCACCTGTCAGGACATAAGTCTCTTCACATCACTCTGTGGCCTCCCATCTCATCTGTCTCAGAGTAAAAGCCAAAGGCTTTACTATGGCCTAAAAAGCCCTGCAAGCTCTGGCCCCAGCACTTCACTCCTCTCTAGCTCCCCCTCCTCCCTTGCTCACTCTGCCACAGCCACAGTGGCTTCCTGGCGCTCCGGAAGTCTCAAGTGTGTTCTCTGCTTGGCATCTTTGCATGTACTTCTCCCTGTTTCTAGAACATTCTTCTCCAGATATCTGCAAGGTGCCCAGTCTCACCTTCTGTCCTTCAGGTCTTTCCCTGACTGTCCTCTTCTCAGTGAGGCCTCCCTTGGCTGTCCCATGTACAACTGCAACCTCCCTACTGCCCCCTTCTCTGCTCGGCTTTTCTCCTTAGCATTTGTCACTGTCTAACACTCTGCATTTCTCTTGCTTATTGTCTCACTGCCACCTGCTCCATGGGAATGCCACCTCCTCGACGGCAGGAATCTGTTGGCTTGCTTGATCGCGATATCTCCAGCACCTAGAACAGTGCCTGGCACATAGTAGGTTCTCAGCTAAACATTTGTTGACAGAATACAGTGGACAGTCCTGCGAGGTCGGTGCCATCCCTGTTATTAGTGGAGGAGTGGGGCTCAGGAAAGTTGAGCCGCTTGCTAATATCACACATCCAGGAGGTGTCAGAACCCAGCTCAGTGGCCCCGAAGTTGCAGCATTTACCCTCAAGGCTGGGGACCAAAGAGCCCATGCAAAGAGCTTGAACGCTCAAGCACCACCCTGCCTGGCCAACGGGGATCATGGTGGGGAGGGGATAGGAGAGGTGCCGGCCTGGGCTGGAGAGGGCCACACACCCCTGATGCTCCCCATCTCGTGGACAGGTTCCCATCCAACCACTTTGGGACGCTGACAGGCCTGCAGTCCCTCATCAGTGCCGTGTTCGCCTTGCTTCAGCAGCCACTTTTCATGGCGATGGTGGGACCCCTGAAAGGAGAGCCCTTCTGGGTGAGAGCAAGGGTTGGCATGGGGGGAGCAGGAGCCACTCTCCTGGGGGCAGGGGTAGGGCCTTGTATGTGGTGCCATCCCTCACTCATCTCAGCCAGAGGCACCTCAGAGGTCTTTAATCTGCAGGTTCCCAAGTTGTCTGCCTTTTAGAACCCCTCACAGAGTGTAATTCCCCAGCCCCCTGAATCAGGATATCTCAGCCTGACCCTAGGAGTCTGTTTTTGTTTTTAATTTATTGTTATTTTTTATAGAGATGGTGTCTCGCTCTGTTGCCCCATCTGGAGTGCAGTGGTACAATCACAGCTCACTGCAGCCTCCGACTCCTGGGCTAAAGCGATCCTCCAGCCTCAGCCTTCTGAGTAGCTGGAACCACAGGTGATGGCCACCATACCTGGCTAATTTTTTTAAAAAAAATTGTGTAGAGATAAACAGGGTCTTGCCATGTTACCCAGGCTGGTCTTAAACTCCTGGCCTCAAATAATCTCACCTTGGCCTCCCAGAGTGCTGGGGTTACAGGCATACGCCACAGTGCCTGGCCTCCTAGGAGTCTGTATTTAATAAACTCCAGGTACTTTGTGAAGTGGCCAGTCCTGACTCTTGGGCCTGTGTTCAGGTACCATTGGTCCAGTCCAGTTCTACCTAGTGTGGGATCCTGTCTCCAGCACCCCTGAAAGGAGATTCTTCTCTCTTAGCTTAGATACCCTCAGTGGTAGGGCACCCACTCCAGCATGAGGCAGCCCTGCTGCTGTCAGAAAGTCTTTTCCTTACATTGAACTCATCTGCCTCCCTGATGCTGATCTTGCATCTGCCCTGTGGGGCCACCCACACATAAACCCTCCTCCCACAAGAATTGTGATGAAATAACCGCTTCTGTTTACCGAGCACTCGTTATGTGCTAAGCATGATGCATACTTTTTTTTTTAACTTACATCTTTGCCACAACAGCCCTGAGAAGGAGGCACTCAGTAAGCATTGCCATTATTTGCCCAAAGTCACAAAGTGAGTAATGCAGAGTGGGATGTGAACCGAGTCAGAGCCCGTGTGTCCTGGGCCTTCCAAGCCTTCTGTCTGCCAGGCTGTACCTCCCAGCTCCTTGAACAGTGTCTGAGACCCTCCTCTCGCCACCCTGAACGGGATACCATTGGTTAACATCTGCAAAGGTCAGAGTGGTGAGCCCACAAGGCCCCATTTCTGGAGCAGCCTGACCAGCCCAGACTCCTACAGTGCTGTGCCTTCCTCATACCTACCCAGAGAGGTCCATATGGTGTGGGCACCCACCAGGCCCTGCCACTTGTTAGGCCTGAGCGGTCTCATCTCAGCCACTTTGCAGAACTGCTGAACATTAAGTGAGATACTGGTGGAACAATGCCAACACACCATAAGTACTAGCTGTATTTATTCTGGCTCAGGACCTGGAGAAAATGGCCACCTTCTCCTCCCTGTGGGAGGCTAAGGGCAGATGAGTACCTACTTGACTCTGTTTCTCTCTCCTTGCCCTAAAGGTGAATCTGGGCCTCCTGCTATTCTCACTCCTGGGATTCCTGTTGCCTTCCTACCTCTTCTACTACCGTGCCCGGCTCCGGAAGGAGTACACTGCCAATGGGATGGGCCCACTGAAGGTGCTTAGTGGCTCTGAGGTGACTGCATAGACTTCTGAGACCAAGGGACCTGCATGACAGGCAATCAAGGCCTGAGCAACCAAAAGGAGTGCCTCATATGGCTTTTCTACCTGTAACATGCGCATAGAGCCATGGCCGTGGATTTATAAATACCAAGAGAAGTTCTATTTTTGTAAAGACTGCAAAAAGGAAAAAAAAAAAAAAAACCTGCAAAAAGGTCCCCCAAAGCAACGCTCCATTGATTGAAGACAGTCCCTGTCCTAGAGGGGTTGAGCCTTCTTCCTCCTTGGGTTGGAGGAGACCAGGATGTGGAGCTGCCTCTTATCTCTTTCTAGGGGTCTGCTTCCTGGTGCCTCTTGGGGGGGATTGGCAAACAGGCTATCCCTAAAGTCCCATGTGCCATGAGTATGCACACGTGCATGTGTCTGTGTGTGTGAGAATGTGAGAGAGACACAGCCCTCCTTTCAGAAGGAAAGGGGCCTGAGGTGCCGACTGTGTCCTGGGTTGGGGGTTGGGGGTCGGCCCCTTCCAGGGGCAGGAGGGCGGGTTCCCTCTCTGGTGCTGCTTCTTGCAAGTCTTAGAGGAAATAAAAAGGGAAGTGAGAGACTGGCTGGTGTGCGCCTGTCTTTGGTGGTGGGTGGGGGGTGTCATCCCACACCCCCATCCTTCTTCACCCAGGCTCAGCTGGGCATTAAGTAGGACACTTGGCATGCCAGCCTGTTTGCCTCTGGCTGTCTGGCTCACCTCCCTGTTCCCAACCATGCCCTGCCCTTAGTGCTTGGAGGGAGTCCAGATTCTGCCCCGTACTTCCCGGGATTGGGGTACATCCAGGAAGCTGGCTCTTCTCCATACAGAGGATTAGGACAGAATGCTTTAGAAAGAATGCTAAGGTATGACTCAAACTTTCCCACCATAGCATCCCTAGGGCCTGCCGAAAGTAACTTTTTTGGAGTCTCCTATTTTATCTTAAAACTTTATGCAAATCTTGAGCTTCCTTGTTATACTATATTTACATTTACCTTTAACATTAAAGTGAGGCTTTAAAGTAAATAAATAAAGTGAGGCTTTAAAATTATCTACATCAAGAGAAGACACAATCAGTGAGGACAAGAGATACTGCAGAAACACGTACCTTATTTATCCAGCCCTGCACCTGCTTGTGTACCTGGGACATAAGCCTTGGAGGTTAGAGCAAGTCCCCGAATGAAGGGAAAACTAACATTGGTTTAGGGTCTGTCTGTTCTACACAGCTATCTCATTTTATCCAAACTATAGCCTAAGAGGTTGGTGGTGTCATTCTTGTCGCTCTAGGAAACAAGCCCAGAGAGTTTAAGGCACACACCCAAGGGCATACAGTGGTAGGTGGTGGAGCTCAATTTGGAACCTCGGCAGTCTGTGGAAAGGACAGCTCTGCAGAAAGGAGGGTCCAAGCTTCCAGTTCTCAGCTGCTCCTGGGGCCAAGAGTGACCTCAGAGGCCTTGGCCATCCCCCCACCTCCAAAGGTTGACTTTGTAAGACAGCATTCCAGATACAGTCATTTTCCCTCCCTTTATCTTTGTTTCTCTTGAGAAGTTAATAAGAGAGCGCGACCCCCCTATTTTCAAATAGGTAAACCTGTCCACAGGGGTCTGGAGACTTGGCAAAGTCACATCGCAGATCCCTGCTGCTCTGAGCCCAGATTCCCGACTTCCAACACTGATTTTTTTTTGTTTTTGCAAAGTACAAAATCAGAATTGGACAGCACCCACCAACGGGTTCGGCTGGCTTTCAGTGGGCTTGCCGGGGTCTCTGCGCTGTCTGTCTGGGATCCTCACTTTGCCAATAGTCTGGGGAGGCTGAGCGCGAGCCAGGAGCGGGCGGGGGAGGGAGAAGGGGGAAGCGCCACGTTCGCGCCAGGTCCTTGGTGTGCCCAGCAGGCGGCGCTGCGTGGCTGCGGCTGGCGACGAGGGTGCGGGGGGGCGGCGAACCAGGAGGGAAAACCCCTGCCTCTTCCCGGGTCTCGGGCTCCAGAGCCCCTACCTGGTGCTTGCTCTGCCGGTCCTTTAAACTCTCCCTACACCCTCCCCGACCCCTATCCTTGCAAGCGTTATCTGCAGCCTCACCGACCCTCGCAACGGTGGTGGTGGTGGTGGTGGGGGGGTCTCGACGCTTGCCGCTGGCCAGCCGGACCCCGGTGGGAATGGAGGCAGGAATTCCGGCCTCCTAGGAGAAGGGCGTCTGCTCACTCCCCCACTCCCCGGGGCTTGGGGAGGGGGCTGGGCAGGGGCGGAAGCGAGCTGGAGCCGTGTTTGTCGCGGCGCTGCGGAGTGGAACAGATGGCTGGGGAGGGGAGAGGGTGCGTGGCGGGGAGGAGGAGGGGTGCGGGGGCCGGAGGATAGGGAACGAGGAATTTCGATGCCCGGAGTCTCCCAGGAGAAGCCCCCCTCCCCATCTTTTCCCAGAAAGGGGGGCGGATATGCGCCTGCCTTTTTCCCGGAGAGCCCTGGCCTCTGGCCTGTGGCAGACCCTGCCGCGCAATCCTCCGCCCCAGGGCGCGCCCCTCACCCCCAACCCCCCACCGCAGGACGGGGTGGTGGGGTCAGGACCGCGGGGAGCGGCCCGGGTCGCGAGGGTTAATGGGGCCGCCCTCCCAGGGGCGAGGGGGCGGCGGGAAACGGGCTCGGGGTGGGGATGGAGTTCTGGGATCGCAAATAGCAAAGGAAAAACGTGTTAATTGGAGCTTTATGCAGATGAGCTAGGACTGGGGAATGTGGGGTAGAAGGAGGGACAAGGTCGGACTTCGAGGAGCGTTGGTGGGATCTGGCCAGGGGAGTGATTGATGCCTATCCAGATATCTGCGTGTTGAGCCTCCGGGGAGGGCCGCTGGTGCCTGGGGATGAGAGGCTTCCTCTCTGACCCCCGCCCCAGAAACAAGGTGGGGGGCTCTCCAGGGTCTCCACATCCTGCGTCTCAGATCGCCACTAAGAGAGGGCTAGGCGCACCCTGCAAGTGTCTGCTTTGGTTTCTGGCTGCTGACCTGTCTCACCTTGGCTGTGGCCCCCTCCTTCCCGGTCTGGCTTGGTCTCCACTCACTTTGCCTCCTCCATCTGTTATTCCCCACACCTGGCAACACCCTTTCCACTCAGGATTGTCTGAAACCTTCCCCAAGTGTGACCCCTTCCCAGTTTGCATTTTCTCGTCTGCCCCTCACGGACCACTCCACCTTTGAGGCCTGTCTCAAACTTTGGAGTGCTTCATAACCCACCTCCACCTGCTAAAATGCAGATTCCAGGGCCCCGTTAGCTATCTGATTCAGCAGATCCGAGGGGCTCAGGAATCAGCTTCCTACTTAAATCAGATGCAAAAGGCCCCTATTTTGTAGAAACACTGGGCAAGGGATTGGTGGGCTGGAAAGATTGGGCAAGTCTCCTTCGACAGCCCCCAGCCCTCCTCAGTGCTCATCTCTCCACAGAGGAGAATTGAAACTCTCACCAAGTGTAGTCCTCTCTGCTTCTGTGTGATGGTACCAGGTGTGGAGAAGATGGACAGACGGAAGGAAGGAAGGAAGGAAAGAAGGAAGGAAGGAAGGAAGGAAGGAAGGAAGGAAGGAAGGAGGGAGGGAGGGAGGGAGGGAGGGAAGGAAAAAAGGAAGGAAGGAGAGATGAAGGAATGAGTCTGCACCTGGCTCTTCTCTCTCTGAGTAGGGTCTTCCCTTCCTCTCTCCACTGCCCACTTCCCTCCCCTCTGCTAGGGCTTCGCCCGTCTATCCTCCTCTCTCACTCCACCAGCCTTGCTCACTTTCTTATCTCCCTGCCACCTCCTCACCTGAAGTTTCTACAAAGGCCAAAGGATCTTGAGGTGGGGAGTTTGGGCCTGAAGGGAGAGGGAAGAACCAACCAAAGCTCCTGCCTTCTAAGCAATAGCCAGAGACACCTTTGGGGTTGGAAGAAAAGCCGGAAGAGGGAGGCAGAACTTGAGGAAAGAGAATAATCACAGCAAGCATGTAGGTCACCTTGCCATGGGCTAGTGCACTGAGTCCCCACAACAAATTGATTTAGGCTGGCACTATTGTCCCCAGCTTACAAAAGCAAAATAAAACAAAACAAACAAAAAAACCAAAACAAAACAAAAAACACAAAACTCTAATGTTCAGAGAGGTTAAGTAACTTGCCCAAGGTCACACAGCTTACTAGTGGGAGCATAACTAGGTCATTCACCCTTCTACTGTCCCCAAACCGTTTCTCCAGAGGCCGCTGAATATCTGTCCCAGGCCTGCCCTCCTGCAGGGTCAATGGGGTTGGAAAAGGGCATCATGTACAGAGATGAAAGGAGATGCTCAGGTTTCAGAACATTTGACAGGTCTGTCTGGAAGCATTAAAAATTCATATAGAAACCTGACCCCAGCTGGACCTTGGGCCTGCCACCTGGACTATCCCTGGCCTCCTGGCTTCGCAGAGTCCATTGGGAAACTTAGCTTCCACAGTGTCCTGAGACTCCCAAGTCTGTATTTCATAGGAGGGGAGTTCGTCTCGGATTAGGGATCGAAAGTTGGGAGCGTGCAGCTAGGAAAACAGGGCTGAGAACCCTCCCCCTACTCTGGGTGTAAGAACCTTAGAGGCTTAAGGGCTTATAAACCTTATCTGGTGTCATTCTATTCCTCTCCCCAGGCGGTTAGATGTTCATTCTCAGCTCTGGACGACTGAAGCCTGGCTGTGCTTCCCCAGGTGGCCAGTCGGGGGCAGCCGTCTGCTTGGAGGAAGCCAGAGCCCGAGCCTCTATCTGCTGCTTTGAAGAACCCCCATATATGGTCAGAGAGGTGCAGTCTTGGCCTTGGGAAAGGGCTCTAGAGTCTGAGATCTGAGGATGGGGGAGAGGTTTCCTACTTCAGGGGAGACTGAGAAATTTTAGGGGGCACTCAAAGTCGGTTGGTGGGTTTCAGATACATGATAACTGGTGGCCAGTATGATGTAAACGTTCTAGCTGGAGTGAAGGTTTGGGATGAGATTGTGAGAGAAAAGTCTCGAAAAGCAGTTGGTACCAGACTCTGAGGGATCTTTGATGCTTTGCTAAGGTGTTTTACCTTTACCCTATAGGCATCAGGAAGCCATTATAGGCTCCTGAGTGACATCATAACATATGCAAATTTTGATCAGATGAATCTGGTCACCATGGTATGGCTGGGTGGGAGGGAGGGAGAGATTCCATATAGGAAATCAGCGAGGAGGTTATCGCAGTTTTCTTTTATATTCCAGGCATGAGGTAATGAGTAGCTGGAGCAGGGAGGTGGTGGGGAGAATGGGAAGGAAAGAATAGACTAGGGCTGGGTGGGGGACTGGGTAACTGAATAGATACAGGAAATTAGAGAAAGGGAGGAGTTAATTACAACTAGGCTGGGTGTCTGGCAGATGAAAATGCAGAATGGGGGTACACTCACAGAATGTGGGAGGTGAATGAATTTTGCTTTTTTCAGGGGATAGAGGAATCTCAGACAAATCCCTTCCTTTCTCTGGCCTCAGTTTCCCCATCAGAGTTTCCCCATCAGAGCGTTCGTGGGGGTTGGGCTGAATGGCCTTTAACATTCCTCCTGTTTCAGGCTGTGTGGGTCAAGGTGGTAAATCTGGGTTGTTTGGAGAGCTTGGGGGTCTGTGCATGTGAGATCACTGGAGGTGGTCTCTGTGCTGGGTCCTGATTGAGTGGGTGTGCATGTCAGTGTGCATGTCAGAATTTAGGGGGCACCTGCCGTGGGTGGTTGGTGTGCTTGCATGTGCTACATGGCTCTGCTGGGTGTGAGTGTGTGTGAGAGCTCAGAAGTGTGGGTGTGCACGTGATGGGCGTCCGTGGGTCTGTCTGGGCTGGTGGTGGGAGGGGTGGGGGTTGGTGGAGAGTGGCTTTGCTTCAGGCTTCTTCCTGAGGCTCACACACTCCTCCTGCTTTCACTGTTCTGAAATAGCATCTGGACCGAAGGCCCATGAATATTTCACAATGATAATTCTGTGACCTGGACAGCCTGCCTCTAATTTACCAGCAGCCCCCCTCCCCCTGCCCAGGCCCCAGCAGCCCCTCCTCCACCAGAGCTCTTGCCTGGCTGTCCCCCCAATCCAACCCATTAACCTCCTCAGAGCCAGCCTGATACAATTCCCTGCAAGACCCCAGACTCCGAGCTCCCTGGGTTCCTGGCCAGCTGCTCTCACTCTCCCCCAACCCACCCCACACCCTTAACCACAGTCTACCTGCCTCAGGCTTAGATGCTGATTTCTTCTCATTTCTTCCTCTTCTTCTCAAGATCATTTGACCTACCCAGCCAGAGTCACAGAACCTCAGCCTGCCTCCTCAAGCCCTAGCATCTAGGCCCCCTCTGTCTTTCTATTCCCACCTCCCAAGCTAGATTTTTTTCTTTCTTTTTTTTTTTTTTTTTTTTTTAAAGACAGAGTCTCTGTCACTCAGGCTGGAGTGCAGGGGTGTGATCTTAGCTCACTGCAATCTCCACCTCCTGGGTTCAGGCGATTCTTGTGCCTCAGCCTCCTGAGTACCTGGGACTCTAGGCACCCACCATCACGCCTGCCTAATTTTTTTGAATTTTTAGTAGAGACGGGTTTTCCGTCATGTTGGCCAGGCTGGTCTCGAACTCCTGACCTCAAGTGATCTGTCCACCTCAGCCTCCCAGAGTGCTGGGATTACAGGTGTAAGACGCCACACCCCACTTCAAACTAGATTCTTTATAAAAAATGTTTAAGAGACTCGGTCTCGATATGTTATCCAGGCTAGTTTCAAACTCTTGGCCTCAAGTGATCCTCCCACCTCAGCCTCCCAATTAGCTGGGATTACAGGTGCAAGCCACCACACCCAATCTAGCCCAAGCTAGATTCTTAACCCCAAATTCAAACTACCAAACTTCTCTCCAAGTGCTCAGTCTGATGAGACTTACCCCTAAATTCCAATGCAAGTACTTCTTAGCCTGAGCCCTTCCCAGTTCCCAGCCTCTCTTCCACACACCAGAAAGATGAAGGTTCTGATTGTACCTCAAGCCAGTCACGTATCCCAATTTGGGATTCCTGTCCCTCTGATCACCCTAGCTCCTCAGTCCCTCTTCTAGCCTGTTTGGAAACCTGCTTCTCTGACCTGGTTCATCCCTGATGGCTTCTACCTCACAGGAGCTGAGAGAGAGACCACATATCCTCAGGGTTGCTGTGTGCAGGTGTGTAGGCTGTGCACTGCAAAAGGGCAGTTAGCCAAGGAAGCAAGTGTGTGCTGAAACCCAGCCTTGGTCTCTGTTTGCTAAGATGTTTGCTCTGGCACGGGGCTGCGTTTCCCTGAGGGAGCAGTGCCTTTTTCACATTTACCCAAAGTCATGTTTGGGCTGTCTGTGATCAGGAGTGTGTACATGATTCCTCCTTGCAGAACTGCTCTTGTTTCCTGAAGGAACAGGGTCTGGAAGAAGGCTGTTAACCAGCCAGGAGGGCTTCTCCAGGCTTCGTTCCTCAGGCGCCAGACAACTCAGGGTTGGCTGCCGCTCTTCCCCTGGACAAATGAAGAGAAGAGGTGCCACCAGCACCCACTCTTGGCTGCCAGACTGCGTCTCACCTGGAATGCAGGGCTTCAGTTCCTCATCATGAGGGAGAGCGCACACCACCTCCAGCCACCAGGAAGCTCTCTGATGGCGTGGGAAGGCTCCCCTTCTCCCACCCTCTTGGCCCGGAAATCCTTACATTCTGAGACCTCATTCCACTTTTGGGGTCCCAAGTCAAGAAATCTTACAGTAGGTAAAATAATAGAATTTTTTAATAAATTTTTTTTCCCAAACAACTTCTTTTGATCTTCACCACGCAGGGGCCACAGTGGAGAGGAAAGTTCTCTCCAGGTGCCCTAAAAAGTGTCCAGGGTAGACTTAGGAGAAAAGTATTCCTCCAGTGTCAGGAGGTTGAGGGGACTAGGGTAAGCAGGGGTCAGGATCAGCCTGGCCCTGACTGAGGCATCCCCCAAAGGGTCCTGGGTGGGGCTCCCTGGGGGAGCTTCCAAAGGCTCTGCTGGTGGAAGATGCTCTGCAGACAAAAGCCCCTTGGGGTCCGCTGTGCGCCCTTAGGAGCGCGGGTCAGCGGCTGCCTGGGGAGCCCCACCCTAGCCATGGGATGGGGAAGAATTAATGGCCAGAGTTGGGGAGGGCAGGGCTGAGCCACCACACGCGCCCTCTTGGGGCTGCCATAAGTCAGGACAGCCCAGGAGGCAGGCAAGGAGAGGAGGCCTGGTCCCCGGGGAAGGAGAGGAGCTGGGAGGGGAAAGGGAACCAGCAAGGCCAGGGGCGGGGGCGGGACTGGGGCCGGAGCCGCAGCCCCGGGTGGACGGGAAGCGGGGATCGGACACTGGCCTCTTCAATCTCAGCACCGCAGTCAGAGGTGGTGGGGCACCAGGAGCAAGAGGCAAAGCAGAGGGCTGGGGAGCCCGGCCGAGAGCGCAGGGCCTCGGGAGTCCGGGGACGCCTGGCAGGCAGCGCCGGGGCACGTCTGCTCCCCACGCTGGTCCTCACCCCCGTAGCCACCCCAGTAGTCATCCTCGGTGGGCGCGTCCCCGCCCTGGCGCCCCTGCGAGTCTTCGGCGGGCAGATCTCGGTAGAGGGTGGAGGGGTCGGCGGGGGGCGCCCCGGCGTCTGCCACCCCGTACAGGTGGTTGGAGGAGCTGTTGCCGCGGGCGCGGCTGCCCGGCCGCGTGGGTGAGGCGGGAGGACACGCCTGGAAGTCGGCCTCGCGGAGCGCGCGCAGGTCTCGGCCCTGGCGCTCCGGGGGCGTGGCGCAGGTCACGTCGGAGCTGGACACGCGCGCGCGCTGGAACCAGGCCCAGAGCGGCCGCGCGCGGCAGTCGCACGCCCAGGGGTTGGCGTTGAGCCGCAGGAACTCGAGCGAGGGCAGGTCGGCGAGCGCCTCGCCGGGCAGCGAGGCCAGGCTGTTGTTGAACAGGTAGAGGATGGTGAGGCGGCTGAGGCCGCGGAAGGCCGCGCGGTGCACGCCCTGCAGCCGGTTCCCGTGCAGCAGCAGCCGGTCCAGGCTGCCCAGGCCGCGGAACACGTGTTCTGTGAGCAGCCGCAGGCGGTTCCCGTGGAGGAAGAGGTGGCTCAGGTTGGCCAGGTCCGCAAACAGGTCATCCTAGGTGGGGTGGGGTGGGACACGGAAGAATAGAGTGGGCCTAAGGCAGGGTGCGGACCCCGCTGGGGCCTGGGCCGAGGGAGGGAAGGGGGTGCACCGTGGCAGAAGAGAAAGGGTTGACCTTTTGATTCATTGCATCCTGGATTTGAGTTCTGCCTCCTCTAACCTATTTGCTGTGGAAAAAGTGGTATTGGTGAGGTCAGTGGTTTTTAAACTTTTCGGGTGTATTAGGATCCCCTGCGGATCTCTGAGAGGGCGGCAGGGTCGGGGGCAGAGTTTCTGATTCAGGAGGTTTGGGGTGCAGCCTGGGAATCCGCATGTCTACAGGCTCCCCAGCGAAGCCAGTGCGGCCATGGCAGGACCACAGTTTGAGTTTCAGAACTTATGGTTTGGTGAAGTATGGAGACTGGGGAGCCAGCCTTTCTGATTTCAAATCTTGGATCTATCATTAACTGATGCCACCTTGGGCAAATCACTCAGGATATCTGTGACTCAGTTTCCTCATCTGTATCATGTGGAGGTTAAATTAAGCAGCATGTATGAAGGTGCTTAGAACACCTTTCCTTGTGGCGTTCCATGAGCTAGCCATTTTTTTTTTTTAAATTTTTGTTTTTGTTTTTGTTTGTTAGCCATTATTCTTAAGTTGGCCAAGCCAGTCATCTCTCTGTGCCTGTTTCCTCATCTGTAAAATGGGGATGAGTGTACCTACTTCCTGGGTTTGTTCTGAGGATTCCAGAAGATGGTTCACATAAAGATCATATGAGGGCAGTGCTGGACACGTGCCCAGCACACAGGGATTCAGTCCAATGATGAAGCCCACAGACTCAGCACTTAGAGCCCTGGTTCAAAATCCAGCTTGCCTTTTCCCTAGCTGTGTTATTTTAGGCAAGTTTTAACCTCATGGAGTCTCAGTTTCCTCAGTATGTGTAACATTCCTTATTATGTATAACTCCCTCAGCAGGCTAAAGGAGGGCTGGATGATAAAATGCTGTTAAGGGTACAGTATCTGGCAGGTGCATAGTCAACCATCAATAAATGGTGGCTACTATGACAATAGAGGCTCAGTTAGAATTGGGTCCTGTCCCTTTTCTTTAAAAGAGGAGCTCCCTGGGGGAACCAAAATCCTGCTACTAGGCTGGGCATTGCGGTGAGGGGCATCAGCTCCACCCCCAGAGGCGGCAGGAGAGGAGAGGAAGGAAGCCGCATTGTATTACTACTCCCCTTAGAGGCGCTGTCCCACCTGCCTGGGGCTAGGGAGTCACCTAATCAGGCCACGTTAGTGTGGAAAGGACCTTGGAACTATGGTTCAGAATTAACGGGGGTGGAGGGGGGTGTGGCCCACGGTGGCAGTGGGGACTCCTGGACTCTGCATTATAACCACCTCACCAGGGTTAGTGAGCTGATGATCAGCTGACTTGGGAGCTAATGCCTTGGCACCCATCAGCCCATCTCACTTTTTTAGAGGAGAGCACCGGGGCTCAAAGAGATAAGGGCTTGCCAGCGAGGGGAGCAGGACTTCAGCTCCCTGACCTCACTGCCTTGAGGTCCTCCCTTCTTGTGCAGGGCATCACTGTGGTCAGCAGGTTCCAGGAGGTCCGGGTCTCAGAACAGGAGCATCCACTCTGCTCAGGCCAGCTCACCCCGGGGGGCCTGTTCCCTGACTGTGGCTCTCCCTCCCTCACTGCCTGGGGAGACACTCCCCTCCCCGTGCCTGCCACCCAGGAGCCTGGTCAGAGGCCTCAGGTTGGGGGAGGGCGTTGACTCCCAGCCCACACCCACAGCCTCCACCTTCCTGTGCTCCTGCCTGTTCTCGCCCCCTCCCATCTGGCTTCCGCCCTCTTCGCTACAGGAACTGAGCCTGCCAAGAGCCCTCCTCTTGGCCACATTGAGATCCGTCCCCCTCAACCTTCTCGGCTGCCTCTGACACCAGCGTTCTCCGCCCCCTGCTGCCACCACCCCAAATCCTGGCTCAGGCCTCCAGCTGGCTCCTTGCACCTCCCTGGCCTCAGACTGGCTCACCATGGCCTGGTGCTCTTTTTCTCTTCCAGGCCCATCCAGGGGGTAGGCTTGGAATCCCTGCCACTCAAACACCTAAATAGGGTTCCTCTTTTTATGGAGTGTCAGCAAGAGTAGGACACACCCAGAGATGTATGGTCAGAGGATCGATAAGGGGCCAGGGGTGGGGGGAGAGGGAGCAGGGGTAATTCACATTTTGGGGACCTCAGGAGGTCAGGAAGAGTAGACCAAAGCTTCAGAGATCCTAGGGAATTCAGGTACCTTTGACCCACAGCCCCAGGTTTTGGCACACAGAATTTCTTCATTCCAACCTCCTCTCCTCTCCTTTTGTTTCTCTGCAAAAAGTCCTGCCCCTCCCTTCTCTGAGCCTCCACCTTGGGGTCCATTGCCCCCTCCCGCTATCCAAGCTGTTGCCAAATCCCGTTGCCACTTCCTTGACTGTAGCTCTCAAATCCGGTCCTTCCTCTCTCCCCTGTTAAAACCATTCTCTGTGCATTAATAAGCTCTTGACTTTCACAGCCCTAGCTCTTCCTCCGCCCCTCCCTATCTCCCCTCCCTCTGGGCTGAGAGCCTCTGCTAAAGTCATCCTTTTCCATTTCGAAAACCACATTTCCCTCGCCTCCCCACTGGCCGGTTCACAGCTCCCTGCATCCATTTGGAATCTTAACGCGGCATCCCTGCCCGCTTCCCTGACAGCATCCTGTTCTTAACCTTGCCTCCCTCCAAACTCCCAGCTCTTGGCTCTGACACTAATCAAATCAGCTGCTGGGCTGTGTGACCTTGGACAGCTCCAAGCACCTCTCTGTGCCTTGGTCTTTTCATCTGTGAAACAAGGGCCTTGGGATAGGTGATCTTTAAGATCCCATCCGCATCTGATTTTTATGAATTGGTGAGTTCTGGGATGTGCCTCATTCATTCAACAGAGCTGTACCGAGTGTCTACTCTGTGCCAGGCACCCCCGCTCACAGAGCTCATCAGTCTAGGATGGGTATCATCGTCATCATCGGCGTCAGCAATGTCAAGCAGGTAACTTACTGAGCTCTTACCGTGTGCCAAGCTCTGTGTTACACAGATCCTATATAGTAACTTAATCGTCACAACCCTATGAGGTGGATACTATTATTATCTCCGTTTCAGAGATTAGGAGAGGGAGCCTCAGAGAAGTGAAGTGACTCGCCTAGGGTCCAACAGCTCATATGCAGTAACGTGGCTCCCAACTCCAGAGACGACTGAACAACTGCACTGTGGAGTCAGACAGACCTGGGCCAATTCTAGGTCACGTTCCTTACTAGCTGGGTGACCTCGGACTGTGCTTTTATTTTGCTGGGCTTCAGTTGGTGTCCTCCCTGGTAAATGTTAATGGATAGCTACCATTCATTGGATACTCACTTCGTATGAGACACTGGGCTGAGCTCAGTAGTGTCTCCTTTAATCCTCACAACCCCTGCTCCCCAACGTACAGGTTATCCCCATTTCACAGATGGGTCAATCGAGGCGCAGCGTGGTTAAATAACTTGCACAAAACCATAGAGCAAATTGGAGGTGTGGCTGGGATTTAAACTGAGATCTGATCTGCTTGACCGTAAAGACTGTTTTTAAACCATTCAGGCCAGCCGCGTACAGTGGCTCATGCCTGTAATCCCAGCAGTTTGGGAGGCCGAGGCGGGTGGATTGCTTGAGTTCAGGAGTTCAAGACCATCCTGGGCAACATGGTGAAACCCCGTCTCTATAAAATTACAAAAATTAGCTGGACATGGATGCACATATCTGTAGTCCCAGCTACTGGTGAGGCTAAGATGAGGGAATTGTTTGACCCCAGGAGGTGAGGCTGCAATGAGCCAAGATTGCGCCACTGTGCTCCAACTGGGTGACATAGTGAGACTCTATCTCAAAAACAAAAACAAAACAAAATAAACAAACAAAAACCATGCAGGCCATTGTAATGATTGAAAGAGAAAACAAATCTCGGCCAGGCACAGTGGCTCACACCTGTAATCCAGCACTTTGGGAGGCCTAGGCAGGCGGATCACCTGAGGTCAGGACTTCGAGACCAGTCGGGCCAACATGGTGAAACCCCGTGTCTATTAAAAATACAAAAAATAGCCAGGCATGGTGGCACATGCCTGTAATCCCAGCTACTTGGGAGGCGGAGGCAGGAGAATCACTTGAACCTGGGAGGCAGAGGTTGCAGTGAGCCGAGATTGTGCCACTGCACTCCAGCCTGAGCAAGAGAGCAAGACTTCATCTCAAAATAATAATAATAATAATAATAATAATAAAAAAATAGAAAACAAGTATCTTTATCATCTGTCTACACTTGAGTAGGGAATATGCTCTGGGAGAACAGGGCCACTGTTTCTGTTCTCCCCTGAATCCCTAGCACCTGGAACATTGCCTGGCATGTGGTAGGTACTCAGTAAATATCTGTAGATGAATGAACTCACCTGGCACAGTGCCTGACATACAGCAGACAGTCCCTGAGAACCTCCACCCAACCCCATCTCCGTGTCTACCTTCCGCAATCTGAAAAGCTGTGGTCCTCTGGTGGAGCTTCCTCCAAAGCTCCCCTTTAGGGCAGGCCTGGCTCCATCTTGGGTTACACCTGTACCCTGCAGATCTCACCCCAACCCACATATTTCCTCACCTTCCTGTGGCATCTCCCAGCCCAGCTCCACCAGGCAGTTCACAGGCAGAGGCTGTTTTTTCCATCTCCTCTATAAAAGGCCAGGTGTGAAGTTGCTTCCTTCCCATGATGCCTGGTACCATTCATGCCAGGGGCGTGGAGAACAAACACTTCCTATTTCAGAAGACCTCAGTGTCCACCTGAGGTCCCCTCTGCCCAAGCCTTTGCTGACCTCAGGTCCTGATTGCTGTTCTTGGCCCGAGAGTCAATGGAGGATGGGATCATAATAATAACATTTTTTCAGCACTGAACTATGTTTTTTTTTTTTCCTTTCTTTTTGAGATGGAGTCTTGCTCTGTCACCTAGGCTAGAGTACAGTAGCATGATCTCAGTTCACTGGAACCTCTGCCTCCCAGGTTCAAGTGATTCTTCTGCCTTAGCCTCCCTAGTGGCTGGGATTATAGCCACCTGCCACCGCGCCTGGCTAATTTTTGTATTTTTAGTAAAGATGGGGTTTCACCATGTTGGCCAGGCTGGTCTTGAACTCCTGACCTCAAGTGATCCACCCACCTTGGCCTCCCAAAGTGCTGGGATTACAGGCATGAGCCACCATACCAGGCCTGAACTATGGGCTTTCTATACACTAACTCGTTTCCTATTTACAGCCATTCTTGGTGGAAGGTATTATTTTCATTATTCCCAGTTTGTAGATAAAGTAAGTGAGGTTCAGAGAGGGTTAGCAACCTGCCAAAAGTTAAATAAGTCAGAAAATAGCAGACCAGGGATTCAAGCTCAGGACCTCTGACTCCAAATTCCTCCTAAACAACTAATATATATTGATAAGGAGATTCTGAAAGCATTAAATGCATGATCAATTTGTAGTAGTATTTGATTTCAGTAGTAGCAGTAGTAATTGTTATTATAGTGCCCATATCTTGAGAGTATGGCCTTGTGCTAAATGCCTTACATTTTAATCCTTACAAAACTTCTTAAATAAGGATTATTATTGGCCGGGCGTGGTGGCTCACACCTGTAATCCCAGCACTTTGGGAGGCCGAGGCGAGTGGATCACCTGAGGTCAGGAGTTGGAGGCCAGCCTGGCCAACATGGTGAAACCCGTCTCTACTAAAAATACAAAAATTAGCTAGGTGTAGTGACACACGCCTGTAATCTTAGTTACTCAGGAGGCTGAGGCAGGAACATCACTTGAACCTGGGAGGCAGAGGTTGCAGTGAGCCAAGATCGTACCACTGCACTCCAGTCTGGGCGATAGAGTGGCACTTCGTCTCAAGAAAAAAAAAAAAAAAAAAAAAAAAAAAAGATTATTATTTAGTACTATCCTGATTGCCATTTTAGAGATGAGGAAATGGAGATTGGGAGAAGTTAAGTAATTTGTCTAAAGTTATATAGGAGCCAGGATTTGAACGTAGGTCTTGCTGAGTCCAAAGTGTGTGCTTTCAAACACGAGCCTGCTCATGGTACTCCAGAGTACTGTCCCCTTGTAGCCAGATCACGAGATTCAAGCACCAGCTCTTCCTGGCTATATGGCCTCAGGAACATTCGTTCCATGTCCCTAGTGCCCCTAACTGTCCCTATCACCAGGCTGTTGTGAGGCTGAATGTGATGGTGAGAAGACATGAGCCTCCAGTCACATCGACAATGGTTGAAAGATTTATGATTAGAGGCAACTATATCTCTATAGAGTCTTCAGGGCCCCCAACCTCAGCTTCTCCATTGTTAACAAGGAGGCAAAAATAATCTCCCAACTGGACTATAGAAATGAGATGAGGTGGCTGAGTGCACTTCATAAACTGTGAGGTGCTAGGCAAATTTAGGAAGAGGACAAAAGGAGGGTGTTGTCTGGGACTCACTCATGACCTCAGTATAATCCTTGAAGTTGACCCACATCTTCAGGATGGAGTCCAAGTTGGGCCACTTCACCGAAACCAATGTTAAATAAGGCTCGTTTCTTTTTTTAAAATAGTATTTTAACAAGCATTTATATAGCACTTACCGTATGCCAAGCACTATTCTAAGTGCTTTACAAATTATTCATGCATTTAATGCTTTCAAAATCCCTAGGAGATGGGTGCTCTTGCTACCCCCATTGTACAGATGAGAAAACTGAGGTCTGAGGAGGTTTAAAAAAAAAAAGCCACACGCTTGTAAATGGCAGAGTGGATACCTGTAAAGAGCTTGGCACAGGGACTGACCCTGTGTACCCACTAAGTGGTGGCGGCTACTGCTATTACTGTCACTATTTAGGCAACAATAGAATAACAGAAGACATATTTCTCCAATATACTGTGCATTTTACTTCTTCCCCTCCTCATGGGAATGGTATCTCTGCGAAGGCAGGGGGTTTGGTGTGTTCTGTTCAGTGCTGTATTCTTAGCACCTAGCTCGTAGTGGGCGCTCAGTATATTTGTTAGATTGTTATGGCTATTGTTATTATCATTAGCATCATCAGCACTGACCTGATTTTCCAACCAGCAGATTGGTAACTAGTTAGGCACTAGCCCTGGATGAGGCAGAGGCAGCACCTTCCAGGTTCCAGTAGGGAGAGGGCAGAATTTGGATATCCTCACCCCCTTCCAGCCAGAGGCTCTGTAGCCAAGGGAAGATTTTCTCAGGGTGGCTTGGAGGGTGTGTTATTGCTTCCTGGAGAAATGGAGCGGGAGGATTTGCGTGTCAAACAGTCAGCATAACAACAACAATAAACAATAATTAGATCAATAATAATAACAATAAATAACAATTACTGTTATTCCTTCCATTTTCAGAGCATCCATTCTCCAGCTGCATAACAGAGATTTACCCTTTTCTTTCTTCCCCTGCATTGAGATGACAGGTTTGGACAACGAGAATCTAGAAGGGGTGTGGGCTTCTCCCGTCCCGTTACCCAGTGACTTGGAGAGAAGCGCAACTTTCTGTGGGATGCCGGTGGCTGTGGCTCTGCCTTCTCTCTCTACTTCCCTGTGATGTGGGCAGATTTGAGGGTGGGTGAGAAAAACAGCTGCAAAGGCCTTTGGGCAGTGGACCTTGGGGGAAGGCAGAGTACCCTGAAGGCAAACACGTGAGATCAGAGAAAGAGACAGATACACACACGCAGACAGACATGGGGGTGTATGCAGAGTGGGTGTGTGAAGGGAGACAGACAGAAGAGGCAGAAGACAGATGGGGGAGGCAAGTTAGTGAGAGAGGCAGTGATGGATGGAAAGGGATAGACAGACAGACAGGCAGAGGCAGAGAGGTGAAGGTTGTGGAGTTAGAGGGAGAGGGAGAGAGAGAGAGAGAGGAGCAGCAAGGGACCTAAACAGGTAGAGAGACAGAAGGGACGAAGTAAAGCCCCTGGAGAATATGAAAGACACAGAAACTTAGAAAACAGACGAGACAGAGAGAAATGGAGATGCTGAGGCAGGAAGGGTGGCCTGGGGAGAGAGGAGGGATGCACACCAGGGTCGGAGAGCAGAGGGGCCCACAGAGAGGGGAAAGCAGAAAGGGGCTGAGGGTGGGCGCAGGGCAGGCTCACCTGTAGGTGGAGCAGGCTGTTCTCCTGGAGGTAGAGGTACTGCAAGCTGACCAGGCCGCGGAAGATGGTGCCGGGCAGGCTGCTGAGCTGGCAGCGGTACAGATGCAGCGACTGCAGCCGCTCCAGGCCCTGGAAGGTGTCGGGCTCCAGCGAGCGCAGGTGCCGGTTGTCACCGAGGTCCAGCTCCTCCAGGGCTTGCAGGTGGCGGAAAGTGCCCGGGTAGATGGTGGAGAGGTTGTTGGAGAAGAGCCACAGGGTGAGCAGGCTGGGCCCGAAGGTGCCTGGCCGCAGCGTGCGGATTAGGTTGTTCTGCAGGAAGAGTCGCTGAGTGCTGGGTGGCAGGGACAGCGGCACAGAGGAGAAGTTGTTGGCCTGGCAGCTCACAGTGGGTGGGGATGAGTAGCAGGTACAGAGCATGGGGCAGCTGGGGGCCGCTGGGGGCAGGGCCAGGAGCATCAGTAGGAGGCAGGCCGAGGCGGGAGCTGTGGGGAGGGGAAGCAAAACTTACAAGGTGGGCTTCCAGGGCAGGAGTGCCAGCCCACCCACTTGGTAAAGGCCTAGATCCGGCTGAATATGGTGGCTCACACCTGCAGTCCCAGCACTTTGGGAGGCTAAGGCAGGAGGATTGCTTGAGGCCAGGAGTTTGAGACTATCCTGGGCAACATAGGGAGACCTCTGTCTTTACAAAAAAAAAAAAAAAAAAAAAAAATTAGCCAGGCACGGTGGCATGTGCCTGTAGTCCCAACTACTTAGGAGGCTGAGGCAGGAGGATCACTTGAGCCCAGGAGTTTGAGGCTGTAGTGAGCAATGATCACACCCTTGTACTCCAGCCTGGGTGACACAACAAGACCCTGTTTCGGGGGAAATAATTAAAAAATAAAAATAAAGGCCTAGAGCCCTGGCGCTCCCATGTCTGGGGGCTCAGGGGACAACGTTGCAGCCTCAAGTGGCCTGGCCATTTCCACTTTCTGAGGCTTCTGGTATATTAAGAAATAATGCCGAAAGGTCATTGTAGAAAGCACCGTGAATTGTTTGAAGAATGATCATCTTTTCATTCCTGTGTTGCATGTTTGACCTTGTCTAGAGATTAATGTCAAAAGACTAACGTCAGGGTTTCTCTGCCTCAGTATTGACAGTTGGGCCGGATAGTTCCTTGTTGTGGAGGCAGCCCTATATAAGGCACTTAGCAGCATCTCTGTCTTCTACCCACTAGATGCCAGCAGCACCCTGCCTCCAGTTGTGACAACCAAAATGTCTCCAGACATTGCCAAATGTCCCCTGTGGGGCAAAGTCACTCTACTGGAGAATGACTGGAAGTAACTTGGGACCCTTTGGAGATCTGAGGCCCGTGTGAAATGGACTCACCCTGGGGTCTGGGCTTGCCAGCCCACTGGTGCCTAGTGCCCTACTTTCCTGTACTTTTCACCCTTGCAGAGTCAGAGCCTCTCTGTGCTGGGAGGGGCCTTAAGTGTCAGGGTCCCTAAGTGAGGCCACCAGCCAGTCCTAGGCACGATGCAGAATTCCTGGGGGGACAGCCTGGGAATCTGCATTTTACACCCCAGGCTCTCCTCATTCGCAGTTACTTAAACAGTTTTTTCTTTTTTTCTTTTGGAGACAGGGTCTTGCTCCATCGCCTAAGCTGGAGTGCAGTGGTACGGTTACAGCTTACTGTAATCAACCACTTGGGCTCAAGCGATCCTCCTGCCTCAGCTTCCTGAGTCGCGGGGACCACAGGCCCATGCCACTGCACCCAGCTAATTTTTTAAAAATTTTGGCCGGGCGCGGTGGCTCACGCCTATAATCCCAGCACTTTGGGAGGCCGAGGCGGGTGGATCACGAGGTCAGGACATCGAGACCATCCTGGCTAACACGGTGAAACCCTGTCTCTACTAAAAATACAAAAAAAAAAAAAAAAAAAAAAGCCAGCATGGTGGCAGACGCCTGTAGTCTCAGCTACTTGGGAGGCTAAGGCAGGAAAATGGTGTGAACCTGGGAGGTGGAGCTTGCAGTGAGTTGAGATTGCACCACTGTACTCTAGCCTGGGCGACAGAGTGAGACTCCATAAAAAAAAAAAAAAAAAAAAAAAAAAAATTTGTAGGCATGGGGTCTTGCTATGTTGCTCAGGCTGGTCTCAAACTCCTGGCCTCAAACAATCCTCCCACCTTGGCCTCCCAAAGTGTTGGGATTTCAGGCATGAGCTACCGCATCTAGCCAAAAAAAAAATTTTTTTTTTCCCAAAGTAACTTTTGAAGGTTGAATATGATCCATCCTTCTTACGATACTGATGGAAAAGCAGGCCCAGAGAGCCTGGGGACTAGAAAGTGGAGTGCAGGTGCCTGTACTCATACTTTAATAGGGGTGCAGGGACTCCCATCATCCCTGGCCTTTACCTTCCTGCCGTCACTATAGCTGATAAAGTTCTAGGCCGGAACTCGCTTGACCTCTACACTTTCTCATGATTTCCAGGTGACTCCTGGGATTTTCTTCTGGCAGTTTTGCCTGGGGAGAAAGGGAGCCTGCACCCCCAAAGCCAGGCAGTCATTCCCTGGGCACACGGTGACTGAACACCTTCTGCTTCAAGCAACATCCTAGGCTTTTGAAGGCAGAGGGGAGGAAGAGCTGTTTCTGCACCCTGAGATCCTGGGGCTCCTTGGGGTCCAGAGACCCTGGGAGAGACTGAGGGGCTGGTGATTTTGAGTGTGGGATCTCCAAGGCTGCGAACTGCACATGCTTAGTGGTTGTTTTGTATGTGATGTGTCACGCTCCTGAGGTTGCCGTGTGTGTGAATGTGTGTATGTGTCTGTGATTTTGGGTAGTGGCGTGAGCCAGGTGCTCACCAAATGCAGTGCTGCTGAGCCAGGTGTGCACGCATGGGACTGACAGGCCCCGAGTGTGGTGCTGGCATCCCAGCTGCCCTGGTGTTCCTCCTCCAGAGCGGGGAGCACACAGGTGCGGGGTGGAAGATCCACACTCCCAGTGTGCTGCTCCCCGCTTTTGGGCCCCACCGTGAGTGTCCCCGGCCCCTCCCGGCGCTGCGTCGGTGCTGCGTCGGTGCGTGCTGGCTGTCCTCCGCGTGTGTGTGAGCGCCGGGCCCCGTGCGTGTGTAGGCTGGGTGTGATGTAATACTCAGTGACACAGCGGCTGCTGTTCCATTCGTTCACACCGCCTCCGCGTTTCTCGGCCCTTCTCACCCCTCCCCCGTGCGGCGTTTCACGATTACTTTCTCCTCCTGAGTTTCTCAGACCCACGTGGGGTGGAGGAGCAGTGTCTCTCACCCCTCATCTGAACCAGGCAGAGGTGGAGTGTGGAAGCACAGTGGGGATGCTGAGTGGGTTTCATGAGGGTTGAGGTTTGGGGCTTAGAACTGGAGATTTCAAAGCCGGAAAGGTCCCCTCGATTCCTCTGGTTCAAGCATCTGTTCTACTGAGGTGATGATTGGAGCTCAGAGAGAGCAAACGACTTACCCAAGGTCACACAGCAAAGTGTTGGCAGGGAAAAGGCTAGAAAAGTCTCTCGATGCCCAGCCAGGGCACTTCCCTTCCTGTCAGAGTCACCCTCTGATCTCTATCTCACTAAGGACTTGACACCAAAAGAAGCCAAATCCTTCTCTGATCCCTTAATCCTACCCCTTATCCACAAGCTCACCAGAGTGTGAGCCCTGATGGCCGCCAGCCCCTGGAGGATTACAGAGTTCTTCCCCAGCCTCCGCACTGACCGCTGCCCCGGGAGGGACAGAGGGAAGGATGTGCAATCTCAGAGGGCCCCAGAGGCATGGCCCATTCCCCTGGCACCAGGGCTCCTTCCGGCTTGAGGGTAAACTCTGCAGGAGCTGGCAAGGGTGCCTACTCCTCTTTCTTTCCCTAGACTCTCCTGCTCCCCACCTGCCCGCATTAGACTGCTTCTCTTCTCTTTCCCCAGGCTCCTGCCTTCCGTCTTGTTCCCATGTCTCCCTCAGCCAGGGCACCTCCCCCAGCCCATGACAGTGGTCCCTGCAGGCCCTCTGAAGAGCGACCCCGTGCTGGGCGCCCCTCCATAACAGCTGCTGCATAACAGTGACTCTGTTGCCATTTCTGGCCCTTGCCACTGCCGTGCAAAGCAGCTGTAACCCAAGGAGCTCATCCATAATTCACGCTGCGGCTCTCACTGGAGGCAAGGAGGAGGGGAGAGTGGGGGGCTCTGGGCTTCACTGCCCCCAGGCCTGCTGGGGCTGGAGTGAGCACTCCAGGGCAGAGGTGGCGGGACTGGGGGGTTGGAGGACCAGAGAGCTGTGCCTTTCCCTCCCTCTCCGGCCCTCGGTCCCTGCCCTGCCCAGTGTGTGCCCTTTTCTTTCTTGCCATGTCCCTTCCCCACCCCCTGTTCTCACACCTCCTCACCACCACTCCCCTTCCCTCCAGGCCCAGGCCTCCTCTCTCTCCCGAGGACCACAGCTCTGCTCCTGGCCTTCATTTTGTGAATTCCCGGTGGAGACTGGGGCAAGATGCACAGAGTGTCAGAGCTGGAAAGGGGGATACCTCGGTGGCCACCTAGAGCCGACCCCTCATGTCACAGGTAACACCGCTGAGAGCTGGGGAGGGGCAGTGTCAGTTTCTGAGCACCCCAGGCCTCCTGACCAGATCTCTACAGCTTGCCCTCATTGTCTTTCTCAGAAGCCTTCATTTCATCCCTCCACTACTTCATGGACAGAGGAAAGCCCTTTGTAGCAGCCTCCCCCACCCTCTCTGCTCACCCCTCCTCTAAAGTCAGCAGGGGATGGCTAGAGCTGCAGGGGAGAGTACAGCAGGGTAGGAGGAAACCAGGAAGCACCTATTTTGTCCCAGGCACTGCATTTGTACATGTTAACTTCTTTATACATTAAACACCACACACATAACCCCCTAGAGGTCAGTATTGTGGTCCTCAATTTGCAGATGAAGGAAGGGAGCCCCAGAAACATGACACAGTGGCCTCAGGTCATGCAGCTAGTACAAGGTGGAACCCAGATTGGAAAAGAGGGGCATCAAGCCCATGTCAGAGAGACTCTCTGACCTTTCTTTAAGAGGTCATCACATCCTCCGCAGAAACCACACCTGAATGTGTGAGACACTGCCCTTGAGGTAAAGACAGGAGAAAAACTGCACACAGGTGCCTAGGGCTGGGCCAGCCACAATGCTGAGTCTGTGTGACCATTTCAGGGTCAAGGCAAGAAAGGGACTCCAGCTCTCTCTGCAAATTTCATCTCCCAGGCTTCCAGTTGCAGTTGCTCTACAGTAGTAATTACATTTGGGAGTCAAGAAGAGATGACCCCTGTCCAGAAGATATGGCCAGAACTGACCAGGGGAGGGAGCCAAGAGAGGCTAGAACATGGTATTGATCCCGGAAGGCTGAAGTATCCAGAGCCAAAAGTATCCGTTCACTGAGGGACCACTGTCCAGGACTCTGGCTATTAAACCTTGGAGTACCAAGGCTCAGAAACAAAGTTCTCAGCCCACAGGCCACTCTTTGGGCTGGAGGCCCCTGTAGAAGAAGGAACTTGAGAAGGAGAAAACTAGACCCAAGGTAGGGGGCAGGATCCAGGCTACCCACCCACAGGGCAGAGTCTCTGGTGGAGAGTGGGATGCTCCCTGGAAAGGCAGCGGAGGCCTCTTGCTCTGAAAGGAGGGGTACAGGGTCCCAGACGAGAAGCAAGGGCTCCACACCCCACAGGCTGCTTCAGGGAGGGGCCAGGGCCTGCGGGCAGATGCTGAGGGGGCAGGGGCTGAGGAGGTGGGAGCTGAGGAGTGGGATGGAGGTGGTGGTGATACCAGTGACGCAGGGGCCTGGGGAGGCACTGACGCGGGTGACGGAGGTTTAGAGCTGCTGCAAACAGCTTCTCACTCTGCCAGAATGTAACACCCCAAAATAAGCAGCCACCGTGGTGGTGGCGGTGGCTGCAGAATCCAACGTCCGGGCCGGATAAATAAATGGCAGCACAGGAGCCGGCCTGGTTGCCCACCCTCAGAGGCTGCCACTCCCCTTCCAAAGTCTTCACCCTCTGTCCCTCACAGCCACCCCCAAGGCTCTGAGCTCAGAGCACCCCCCATCTGGCCCACCAGCCACTCCCTGAGAGAAGCAATGTGGCAGGCAGGCGCTTTGGGAATGGAGGGCTTCCCACGTGGAAGTAGTTACCAGAAGCCTCTTTGTCTCATCCCTGGGCAGCACCCCCCAGCCCCCAGTCCCTCTCTCCCAGCCTTTCTCTTCCTCCTCCTTGTCCCTCCTCTCCAGCCCTTCTCCCACCCATGGTTCCCGGTCCCCAACCCTCTTCCCCGGTTCCTGATGCCCCTTCTCTAGCCACCATCCCCATCCTTCTCTGGTTTCTGATCTTTCCATTCTCCTTTTCCATTCCGGTCCCCAGGGTCCCAGTCCTAATTCTCTTTCCTGCTACCTCCATCCCGGATTCTGGGTCCCCATCCCTAGTCTTCTTCCCACCCCTCCCCTGATCTGGTCTTTCCTCTCCTTCCCTCTTCCTTGGTCTTCACCTGGGTCCCACTTCCCTCCACGCTTTTCCCGTCTAACCTTTATTCCTTCTCCCCCTCCCCCGCTCCATCTCCCTCCTCCTTTCAGCTTCCCTCACCACTTTCTCCATCTTTGACTTCCCCTTCCTATCACTCTCCCCCTGACCCCTCCCCACCCCACCCCCAATCTCTGGCCCACACCCTTATCTGTCACTCAATCAGTAGAACTATCCTCTTTCTAGCGCCCTCCATCTGTCCTACCAAAGAGGGCCACTTGGATTTCCCTCTGCGCCTCCTACCTCCCCAGACAGCCCCCTACCCACACCTCCTGTCTTCCCAGGTGGCCAGAAAGTGCTGAGGCACCGGGCAGGAGGAGTTGCTGAGTCGGCGCTTCCCGAGCCGGCCCGAGTCCTCGGCGTCCCCCGGAGCAGGTGGAGCCGGGACAGTGGAACCTGAGCTTCCCTCCCCCCTCCGGGCCGGGTCCACCTGCCCCCAGCGTCCCACCTCGGTCACGAGCTCCTCGCACGCGCCCGCAGGCTCCTAGCCAAGTGCCCCCCTGCTGAGAGCAGCCCTGGCGGCGGGGGCGCGGCCCCAGCGCTGAGCTTTTCCCCTTCCCCAGGTTACCCCACATCCCCAACTGCCCCACCCTAGATCCCTGAAAGAAGGGACGCCCTGCTTCTCTCCCCAGGATGCCCTCCGCTCTCCCGCCGCCGGGGTTCTTACCTTGCAGCAGGCGCCTGAGCCCGGGCAGCATCTTGTCTCGACGCTCGGGGGAGGGGGCGGCGGGGGGAGGGCGCTCCCACTCGCTCCCTGAGCCCGCCGGATGCACGGCGGGGACCCCGCGGGGCTCCGGGAGGGCCCGGGAGTCCCCGGGCTGCGTGGCCGGGCAGCTGCGCTCTACCCTGCGCCCCCCGGGCTGCGGGCCTCGGGAGGAGCCATCGGCCCCGACGGGACGGGGCGGGGCGCGACGGGGCGGGGAGGGCTGGGGCTGGCCGTCAACGCCCAGCGCCCGCGCCCCGCTAGCTGCACTGTCAGCTCGAGAGTCCGTCAGTCCGTCGGTCCGTGCGCCCAGGCTGCTAGCCGAGGGAGAGTGGGGACAGCGAGGAAGCTCTTCCCAACCACCCCCACTCCTTCCCGCACTCGCTGGCTCCTCCCTCGCTTGCTGACTTGCCGACTTAACCCTTTCTTGACCACTAGGAGGCGGGAGCGGCTTTCTAACCCCCCTCCACCCCACCCCCCTCCCCCCGCTCAAGGGACCCGAAGGACTGTGTTCGATCGTCCTCGCGGCGCCACGCTTCTAGAGAAATCCCTTCTTGGGCGAATGCGGTAGTTTAGGGGAACCCCGTGGACTTGTCCTGTTCCCCCCTCCCAACTTTCCAGGAGAAGATGAGCTTCTGGGTCACCCCCTCCCCCGCCCCCAGCCGCGTCCCTCGCTCCAGTGCCCCGGCCTCCAGCGTTTCTGTCCCCTGGGACAGCTCCAAGATTCCACTTTTCCTTCCATTCCCAGACCTCAAGCCCAGTGTGCGACTATAAGAATAGCATATGCAAGAGTTTGTGCGTGCAAGATCGAGTGCATATGAGCGTGCACGTGCGCGCAAGGATGCTTGTGCAGGTGTGACTCAGGATGCTTGCACGTTACCCTTTGTACGGGCTTGGGGAAGCGGGGGGCACGTGAGTGTGCACACGGGTGAACGGCTGCGAGTCCGCCAGCGTGCATGTCTAGGCTGGTGGGAAACGTGAGGCTGTGAGAGGTTTTGCGCTTGCGATCTTGGGGATTGGTGGAGAAGAAATATGTGCCCGGTGTGTGTATGCCCCTTAGCGCATTTACGAGCGGGTGCGAGTTGGGCACGTGTGCGAGTGTGTGCGTTTTTTTGTGTATGTGTGATGCGTCCGGGAGGGGAGATCTTATCCCCCGCGGGGGTGCAGGAGAGGACCCAAAGCTGGGGAGAAGACTGTTGGTTTCGTGCGAACTTCCTCTACCCCCTTTTAAAGAGGGGCGGATTATGGTCTCACTGGAGCCTCTCTGGCCCTTCATGGCGGTATCAGCCGACCCATCACCTATGCACTTCCCTACAAAGGCTCCCAGGTCTTGACTCGGTCCAGCTCGTCCGCGGAGCCGCCCCGGCGTGGGATACGCTCGGGGCCCTCGGGGGAGCCGCTTCGGGTACGGTGGCCAGGCAGCACCGGCGGGGTTGGGGCTGCTGGAGCCGCGGGTGCGGCCGTGCGGGACCCCTGAGCCCCCTGCGCTGCCGTTCCCGCCAGCACAGAAGCCCCTCGCCCCGCCGCCCGCGCCGCGGCTCCTCCTTTCCTATCCGTGCCAGCGTCCAACGCAGTGCCTGGCATACAGTCGGCGCTTGATAAATGTTGGTCTTATTCTTCCCATTCATTCTCTGCTCCTTCCACGGTTTCTCGTTCTTCTTGCGTTTTCATTCGATTTCTCTGGTTTTCTCCCCCGACTCTTATTCCTATTTCGTGGTCTCCGTCTCTGTTCCCTCCCTCCCTCTCTCTCTCGGGCCTTTCCTCTCTCTACTCGTCAGTTTCCCTGCCCGGTCTTCTTTCTCACTGTCTCTCCGTGTCTTCGTCTCTCTCCTCCTCCCCCTCGGGGCTCCCTGCATCTCTGTCTCTCGTCTCTGTGTGTCTCGGTGTCTCTGCCTCCCTATCTCTCTCCCTCTCCCCCAGTTTCATTCGCAAGTTCCCGGCCCGCGGGCACCTCGGCTCTCGGGCGCCCCCTGCTGGTCCCATTTTTGGACCTTCGGGGCTCCCAGCTCCTCTCTGTGCCCCTAAATTTCCTCTCCCGCCCCTCTCGTTTTCAGATCAGGTAGAAACAGAAGGGAACATCTCTGGGGTTCCCGTCTCCCCTCACCCCGGGCTCCCCCTATCTCCGGGAGGCAGGACCCACCCCGACTAGGGCCCGCGCCTGGGGGGAGGGCCTGGAGGCGGCGGCGGGGAGGGAGTGTTGGGGGTAGCAGGGTGGGGTTTGGCGTCCTTCCCCGGAATGAGCCGCGGCACAATCTGTCGCTGGGTTTGTTTGCCGAGCTGCCTCCGGAGCGCAGTGGGGCTGGCTCCCGGGGAGCGAAATATCACAAGATGCGGAGACAGACGCTGAGGGGCGGGTGGGCGGCGGGCTGACTCAGGTGTGCTGTCATCGGTTCCCGGGGCCCGCGCTCTTCGGAGAGGGGTGGGAGGGGACCCCGGGCCCCCAGCGCAGGCGGAACCCCGAAGCTGGGAGGGGAGTTCCCCCTCCCGGGACGAGCTGCGAGGAAAGGGAAGCCCCGTCCAGGAATCCCTGGCTCCAGGCAGTCGCAGCCCCTCTGCTCATCCCCGCCCCTTATACAGGTGTCACGGTTTCCCATAATTATCTGCTGACTCATCCCCTCCACACCCAACTAGACTACCAGCTTTTTGCGGGCAGGGAACTCGTGTCATCCATTGTTGTGTTTCCAGCAGGTGCCCACTGAAGACTTTTGGATGGTTGGCTGGTCTCGTTTTACAGTAGGTGCCACAAAGCATTTGGTCTTCTCTGTAGAGAACTCTGACCCCTCTTTCCTCCCGCCATCCACATTTGCTGTCCTCGCTCCACCCAGCTCCAGTTAGGGTTGGGGGGAGGGGGGAGAATTGGAAACCTGAGTCTGGAGATCAGAGTTCTCCAGGTGACCCTAGACAATGTACTCCCCTTCCTTGTGCCTCAGTTTCCTCATCTGTACGGCGAGGCTACCCGGTCATCGCGAGGCTGCATTAAGTCTCCAGGCACTCCACGTATGAGAAAGTGCTTGGTAAAATGAGCTCTGTGTGTGTGGAGGGGTGGTAGGTAGGTGATGTCGTTACTATTTTGGCAGTAATTCTTTGGTGACGATTGTTGTCCCAGTAGAATCAGACACACCATGCCTGAACATGAGTTGGGCTTCTGCAGTTAGACGTTTTGAGATCCAAGGAGTAAGCTGATGGCAAGGTGTAATCGAGGACTCAGCCTCTGGCTGGACTCTGGGCTGGAGGCTTGGCCGGGCTTTGGGGTGCTGGGTCTTCAGGCTTCGGCCGCAGTGCTGGCCCGCCCTCTGGTGGCTCTAGGTGGATCTGCAGCCCCACGGGAAGCCAAGATCTCTGGAGATGGGCTCAGCGACGGATTTTCCCTAGAAAGGAGGAGGACACCCCCCGCCCCGCCCACCCCATTGTCTGGAGAACAGCGGGCTTTGGAAAGGAGACCAGGTAGAAGGAGGAGTATATTGGCACAGACTGGATGAGTCTGGACTTCCGAGTTCCCACTTACTAACAGCGCAGCTACTGTCAATGTGCCACCCAAGATCCCACTTCCCTCTGGGCATACCCGCCGAGTGAGTCCACAGAACCTCCCTGGCTCTTCCCTTCACCGCTTTGGCACCTTCACTGTGTAGAACGCTTGGCGGTTAGTGTGCGAGGTGCGGTGGCTCAGTGGTCGAGAGCACAGGCTTTGATGGGTTTGTGCCCTGGCTCTGCGGCTCTCTAGAGCGGGGACCTTGGGCAAGTCGCTTCCTTTTTCAAACCCCAGTTTTCCCATTCAGAAGATGGGAGGGGCCGGGCATGGTGGGTCGTCTTGGTAATCCCAGCAATTTGGGAGGCTGAGGCGGGAGGACTGCTTAAGACTAGGAGTTCAAGACTAGCCCTGTCAACTTAGCGAGACCCCTGCCTCAAAATTAACCAGTCAATCAATAAAAGAAATTGGGGGGTGTTGACGCTAGTTCCGAGCTCAAGTTTGAGACCATCCCTGGTGACTTAGCAGGACCTTGTCTCAAAATAAATAAATGAATAGATAGATAGATAAATAAATAAATAAGGTGGGAGGAAGGAGGGCCATACTGCTTCCCAGCTCATAGGGTTGTTTGAGGAGTAAAAGAAACAAAGCATGAAAGAACATAACAGAGTAGCTGACCCTGTGTTTGATAAATGCTGATAATATTATTTTTACTTTTAGCCTAATGACAATCTGGAGAAATAGGCATTGCAGTCTAGAGGCAGAAAGAAAAATGATGACCTGCAGTCATTTTTTTTTTTGAGACAGTGTGTCACTCTGTCTTACTCTGTCACCCAGGCTGGGGTGCAGTGGCATGATCCCGGCTCACTGCAACCTCCACCTCCCAGGCTCAAGCAATCTTCCCACCTCAGCCTCCCAAGCAGCTGGGACTACAGGCAGATACCACCACGCCTGGCTAATTTTTGTAGAGATGGGGGTCTCACTATGTTTCCCAGGCTGGTCTTGAACTCCTGGAATCAAGCAATCTGCCTGCCTTGGCCTCCCAAAGTGCTGGGATTGCAGGTGTGAACCGCTGCACCCGGCACCTGTGGTCTCATAAGGAGTGAGTGGCAGAGCCAGGTCTGGGGGTCATTTTTTAGATATGACTTCCTACCCACGTGAACTACCCCTCAGATGACCTTCACAGCTCCACCCTACCTGGCACTTGCCAGGGATGCCCACTGTGGTAAAAAGAATCCTGGCCCAAATTAAAAGTCCTGAGTTCCAGCGTGGACTCTGCCTCCGGACAGCTGAGTAACTGGGACAGACCTCTCCTCTCTGGGCTTCAGGGTCCCATCATTGAAGGGAATATCTTGGACTCTATATTCTTGAGAGTCCTGCAAAGCTGCATCTTAGTATCATCTGGGTGTCTCCATGACTGCCAAACTAGAAGTTACCAAAAATGGAGCCTCTCAGCTAGATCCCACGCTGCCTCCACTTTCCCAGCTCTGGGCACGGGGGAGAATCAGATTTTCTAGGGATTCCTCCAGACCCCACCCTGGGCTCCTCAGCTCTCCCACTGGTCACCAGACCTGCTCCTGAGCCAGTCTGTGGCCCCACGTGCTGCCTACTGTGCTGGGAGGTGGAGGGACGGAGGTGCACTTGTCACCCACACCCTTCCACAGTGAGTTCCACGCCCTGTTCTGCCTGGCCCAAGGGGAACAGGGCTCCTTTCTAGGCCCTTTCTAAAACAGGGAAGAAAACCTAGATTAGCATAAAGGGCAAGGTTGTCAGAACATGTTTTTCTCTTTCCTTGTCTCGTTTTTAGGGTCCCTGTCCATGTATTTATTTATTTATGTATTTATTTATTTCGAGATGGAGTCTTTCTCTGTCACCCAGTCTGGAATGCAGTGGCAAGATCTTGGCTCACTGCAAGCTCTGCCTCCCAGGTTCAAGCAATTCTCCTGCCTCAGCCTCCCGAGTAGCTGGGACTACAGGCGCACGCCACCACGCCCAGCTAATTTTTTGTATTTTTAGTAGAGACGGGTTTTCACCATGTTGGCCAGGCCGGTCTCAAACTCCTGACCTTGTGATCCACCCTCCTCGGCCTCCCAAAGTGCTGGGGTTACAAGTGTGAGCCACCATGCCCAGCCTATTATTTATAATATAATGGGTATATATTAAGCCCTTGCTTCATGTCATGAACTTATGTGTGCTGGCTGATGTAGAGTAACTCTATGGGGGAAAGTCTATTAATATCCCCTTCTTACAGATGGAGAAACAGGCTCAGAGAGGTGGTGCTGCTCTTAGATCTGGGCAAAAAGAGTCCTTTCCTGAGCCCTGTGCTTTAGAGGGCTCTGCTCTGGCCCTCCTCTAGCCAGTTTCCCTGAATGGGGCAAGAAGTCCCTAAGGCCAAGGGATGTGCCTCCCAGAGGCTGCATCTCTCTTCTAGACCACACTTAGGGTATCCTGGACCCTGGAATCTCAAAAAGCCCAAGTTGACTTCCTGGGCCTTTGTGGGCTTCTTCTCTGAACTACCTTTCTGCCAGTGCATGAACCCATGGCCAAAGGGTAGCCAAGGGGCAGATGTTTGGAGAGGGTGTGGCTGGGCCTTAGACATATGAGTGGGATATTCACATGTATGGATATGAGGCTCTTTGTTGCCTGAGATGGAGCTGTGGTTGGGAAGTGGAGGGGAGCTGGGTGTATTTATTTATTTTTTTTTGAGATGGAGTTTCGCTCTTGCTCTTGCTGCCCAGACTGGAGTGTGATTGCACGATCTTGGCTCACTGCAACTTCCACCTCCCAGGTTCAAGCAATTCTCCTGCCTCAGCCTCCCAAGTAGCTGGGATTGTAGGCATGCACCACCATGCCTGGCTACTTTTGTATTTTTAGTAGAAACGGGGTTTCACCATGTTGGTCAGGCTGGTCTCGAACTTCTGTCCTCAAGTGATCCCCCCATCTCAGCCTCCCAAAGTGCTGGGATTACAGGCATGAGCCACTGGGCCTGGCTGCTGGCTGTATTTCTATGTAGAACTTCAAGGAGTTGGGTCATTCTAAATTTGAATCTAGATTTCGAAGGTCAGGTTCCTTTCAAAATGCAAGAGTGATGCTTGCAGTTGGGAGGCTAGGGATGCCTTGTGGACAGGGGTTGCCCGGCTCGTACTAGTGGGGTAGTGATTCCCAAGCTGTGGTACCAGTGCCTCCCTTTGCGCTCCAGCCCTGTCCTTGCAAGTGTTAGGGGCAGCTGGGTGGAGAGGTCACATAACTTCATCAAAGGTTACATGACTTAAAAGCTGCAAAGCCAGGCTATGAACTCAGGTCTGCGTAAATCTTTTCTTCTTTAATGAAGCTCCACACCAGTCTTAACCAGAAGTCAGAATTTTGGCTCCCTGGAGTTCTCTGGTTAGAAAGTTGAGTCCCATTGTTTCTCGGAGTTACCTTCCAGTGAAGAGAGCCTCCCTATCCCACTTGACTCTGAACTTGCTGAGTTCAGGGTCCATGTTTTCTTTGGCTTTGTTTATTTCGTGCTCCTGGCACAGCCCTGACTCAGAGTTGGTGCTCAGCAAATGTTGCTGACCTATCAGAAACATAGTCTGCTGCGGGAGGCGCTCATCAAATAATCGTGGTGTGAGGTGCTATAGGTCACATCTGTGTTCAGTGGAGCCGGTAAAGTCTAGGATGGAGGTGGGGTTGGGGAAGCATTGGGAAGCCCTGCCCAGTGTGGCCGTGAGATTAGTTGCCTGGGACTCTCTCTCTTTTTTTTTTTTTGAGACGGAGTCTCACTCTGTCGCCCAGGCTGGAGTGCAGTGGCGCGATCTCGGCTTACTGCAAGCTCTGCCTCCTGTAGTTGCCTCGGACTCTCTTAATCCGAGAACCCTCTATCATGGGGCAAGAGACTGATTATTCCCTGTTGCCTTTTGCACCAACTGTCCAACCCTCCCCCATTTCCTTATAGGCACCAGTTGGGGATGGCATCCCTTCATTAGGTGTCCCCAAGTGGGCAACACTTTTCTCATTTCTACAGTAAGTAAACAGGACAGATCAATTCCTTTCCCCTTAAATTCTGGGGGTTGAAGCCACTAGATTTGCAAGAGAGAGTGAGTACATGTATGCGGGGTATTGTAGGAGGTGGGGCAAATGGAAGTGCCGCAAGCTCTAATATGGGGGACATGGAGCCTCCTGCTACTGGTAGTGGGGGACTCAGGCCATTGCTCCAGTTTAGGCCCCCACTGTAGGATCAAACACAGTAGGCCACTGACATGTGTCTCTGCCTCTCAGCCCATTTTCTCCAATTAATTTAAAGTTAATCTGTCCAGGGTATAGTTTTGATCATGCATCACCCTGCTCAGAAGCCGCAATGGCCAAATCTGGCTGGAAGTGATTAATATCTATCGACTCCAAAGTGCTCGCTCACTTTTATAGGACAAGCCTCAAGACTTCAACAGATAAACAGGTGAAGGATGTGGATGACTACTTCACCCAAGAGGATATGCAGCGAGTAAACAAATACTTGGAAAATAGTTCAACCTGTTAGTGATCAAAGAGATGGAAATGAAAGCCGTGTGAGGATAGCATTTCATACTTATTAAATTAGCAGAATTTTATAAACACCATCACCCAGCACTGGCAAGGTTGGATGACGTCTGTGTTCCTACATCTCTGGAAGCAGTGTGCAAAACTCTGAAAAACAGTCTAGTAAAATATAACAAGAACCTTGAAAATATTATTACTTTTTGACTGACTAATCTCACTGCTGGGATTTGATCTTAAGAATATAATGCAATAGACAAAAAAAGCTCCAGGCATGACCCTGGCATTATCCTCCATTTCCCCAGACAGTGAAATGGTTAAGAAAACCATGGTTAATATAGTCAATGCAATATTATGCAGCCGCAAAATGATAATTATGAAGAATATGCAGAAACATGGAAACCAGTTTATAACATTATATTTGTTTATAAAAGGCAGGATAAAAAAATTGCATGAACACTGATGGCGACCATGCAAAGTAAATATTCGTATTGACAAAGTCTGGAGAATATGCAAAATTGAAAATTATTGAAGGTTGGGAGAAAGATGGGTGTTTTTCCTTTTACTTGAAGAATGTTCTTTGTTAATGTTGAAAAATTATTTTCACAACAGGATGCGTTCTGTAAAAACAAATCCTCTTTTATTGCTTATAGAATAAAGTCAAGATGCTTCAGACTGTGCTCACTATGATGATTACGATGATCACGTTTATTAGGTACACTTGCTACATTCCAAAGAAAGAAGTGAGCGCGTTGCACAGGTGATTTATTACTATTATTATTCTTTTCTTACTTTCTTTTCTTTTCTTTTTTTTGAGACAGGGTCTCACTATCTTGTGCAGGCTGGTTTCAAACTCCTGGGCTCAAGCAATCCTCCTACCTCAGCATCCTGAGTAGCTGGGATTACAGGCACATGCTACCATGCACAATAAAATCTTGTGATTTTATTGAGAGCTCGTTTGGAGATTCTGGCAGGGGAGAACAGGTGCTCAAGAATGGTCCTCCTCTATCAGGAAAGGTCTTCCTCTTTGACCAAGTGTGCAGTTTCAGGAGGAATACATGTGGAGTGGTGAGGGAGAAAGGGGACAGGTGCCCAGCCAGCCTGATCAGCCGAATCAACTCTGGAGATCAGTGGGGTGACAGACGTCACAGCCAGAGAGTCCTCACATTTTGTCATTTCATTGAATCTTCACAACAACCCTGTGAGATTAAAAACTAGTATTATCTTGAATTTACAGATTAGAAATCTGAGACTCAGCAAGGTTAGCCCTCCTGCCTAATTTTACACAGTCAGCAAAAAAGCTGGGCTTCAACCCCAGCCTGTGTAATTACAGAATTTGAGCTGAATTCCAGAATTGGCATTGTAGGTCAATGTTTAAAGAACTTCAGTCATTAATGTATCACTATGATGATTTTGGGGATAGCTGTGGCTCACACATTATGTACTGTGACTTAGCAATTTTAAAATTTAAACCAACTCACTTTAATTTAAAGTGAATGCCTACTTTAGCATTTTTTGTAAAAGCAGGAATCCCCTTGGAATCATTCATTAAATGTGTTGATTTTATTTTTCAGTGCACAATAAAATGAAAACATTAACAGTATAAAGTAGTCATTTGAGATCATATTGTACACCCTCCTTTGGGAAAAAGTGAACTACCTTATGCTCCAGCCTCCCATTCCCGTCTTATCAGCCTCTGCCTGGTCCATCTCCCGCAGAGCTTTCCCAGCCTCACTCCGCTGGGGAAGCTCAGACCACCCTATACCTCTAGTTGCCCCCAGTCTCAGCACTTTCCCAGGTCTTGCCTGAGCCAAATCCAGATCAAAGGCATTAGTGGACAAAGAGGACACAGATTCAGAAGCCTGCACACTACAACAATGAATTTCCATTTCTTAAACTGCTACTGTGTGCCAGGCATTATTCCAGAAGCTTTATATACATTATCTCTATTGGATTTTTATAATGACCCTTGAAGCAGGTGTGATATTTTACTTCTATGTTATACATTAAAAAAGTGAGGCACACAGGGGTTAAGGCATTTGCTTATCACACGATGGGTAAGTAACAGCCAGGATTCAAGGCTAGTCCTGTTGAGCCTCGAAGTCCTTTTTCTTACCATTCTGCTGTTCAGTCTTTTTATTTTTATTTATTTAATTTAATTTATTTCTTTTAGAGACAGGGTCTCCCTCTATTGCCTAGGCTGGAGTGCAGTGGTGCAGTCATAGGCTCACTGCAGCCTCAAACTCCCGGGCTCAAGCAATCCTCCTGCCTCAGCCTCCCAAGTAGCTGGGACTATAAGCATGCATCATCAGGCCTGGCTAATTCATTTTTATTTTTATTTTTTGTGGAGACAGAGTCTCGCTATGTTGCCCAGGCTGATCTTGAACTCCTGGCCTCAAGCTATCCTCCCACCTTGACCTCCCAAATTGCTGGGATTACAGGTGTGAGCCACAGTGCCCAGCTCTCTCTTTATTGATATATTGGTACATATTTATAGGATACATGTGATATTTTGTTACAGGCATAGAATGTATAATGTTCGACAGGGTATTTAGGGTCTCTCTCACCTCAAGCATTTATCATTTCTCCCATCCAAATACTAACCAGGCTCAGCCCTGCTTAGCTTCCAAGAACAAACAAGATCTGGCATGTTCAGGGTGGTATGGCTGCAGACAAGCATTTATTATTTCTATGTGTTGGAAAATTTCAAGTCCTCTCTTCTAGCTATTTTGAAATACACAATACATTGTTGTTAACTATAGTCACCCTACTCTGCTTATTACTTCCATCTAATTGTATGTTTGCATCCACTAACCGACCTATCTTTTCCCCGACCCCCAGGCTTGTTAATGATGAGGGTTATATAACAGGCTACCAGCTTCCTCCACCATGCACTCCAAAGTGGGCCTATACATTTTTTTGCCTCTCTAGGGTGTGGGGAAAAAAGGCACTCTCATTTATTACAGGTGGGGGTGTTAATTGGTGCGACCACTTTGGAAGACAATTTGACAAATAGCTATTAAATGTAAAATGCATATCCTCTGTGACCCAGAAATTCTCATTTTAGGAATTTATCCTGCAGTTATTCTTGAAATGTTCAAAAAGACATTTATAGATGGATAGTCAATGCAACTTTGTTTGTAAGTAGCATATGATGCTGAAGACATAACCTAAATATTATCAATAGGAAATTGGTTACATAAATTTTAGAACATCCACCTACAGCCATCAAAAAGAATAAAGAAAGTCTATATGTTCTTTTTTTTTTTTTTTTTTTTTTTTGAGATGGAGTCTCGCTTTGTTGCCCACCCTGGAGTGCAGTGGTGCGATCTCGGCTCACTGCAACCTCTGCCTCCCAGGTTCGAGCAATTCTCCTGCCTCAGCCTCCTGAGTAGCTGGGATTGCAGGCACCTGCCACCACACCTGGCTAATTTTTGTACTTCTATTAGAGATGGGGGTTTCATCATGATGGCCAGGCTGGTTTCAAACTCCTGACCTCAAGTGATCCGCCCACCTCAGCCTCCCAAAGTGCTGGGATTACAGACGTGAGCCACTGCGCCTGGCTAGGTCTATATGTTCTTATATTGAGCAGTACCAAAGATACTAAGTTAACAAAATAAGGTACAGAACAATTTAATAATATGCTACTATTGATGTCAAAAGCCTGTGGGATGAAATATAGATATAATAATTGTACACATATGCTGATGCATGCATGGATATCTCTGGAAGAACATGGAGGACACGGGTAACAACAGCTGCCCAGAATAATGTATCACAAGGACTCTGGTTGAGAGGGGAGGGCTGGGGATTCGTCTTGCCGCAGGGTTTGCCCAGCCATCAGACTGTCCTCGAGACACAGGCTAATTTGACGGGTGTGGGAATATGAGTAACACGGGTCATGCAGAATCCTAACTTCTCCCAGTGTCTCCTTCACCGACGTGCCCACAGCAGCCCTGCAGGCACTGACCGATGGATGAAATCTGATTTTTTAAACGGTGTATGGGGCCGGGTGTGGTGGCTCAGGCCTGTAATCCCAGTACTTTGGGAGGCCGAGGTGGACAGATCACCTGAGATGGGGAGTTTGAGACCAGCCTAGCCAACATGGCAAAACCCTGTCTCTACCAAAACTACAAAACTTAGCCGGGTGTGGTGGCCCATGGGAAATCCCAGCTACTTGGGAGGCGGAGGCAGGAGAATCGCTTGAACCCGGGAGGCGGAGGTTGCAGTGAACTGAGATCGCGCCATTGCACTCCAGATTGGGCAACAAGAGCGAAATTCCGTCTCAAAAAAAAAAAAAAAATGGTGTGTGGCACCTCTCTCCACCAACTTTCTTTGGCTTCGGCTCTAGCCACGTGACACGCCTACGCCTGCTTCACCTCCTGTCATGAGTAAAACTTCCTGAGGCCTCCCAGAAGCTGAGCTGATGCTGGCGCCATGCTTTCTGTATAGCCTGCAGAATCATGAGCCTCAGGCTAATCTGATAGGTTTGGGAATATGAGTAACAGATCACGGAGAATTCTAACTTCTCCCAGTGTTGCCTCTCACCGACATGAGCACACCAGCCCTGCTAGGCACTCCGTTAATTGATGAGAGGCTTCTTTTCTTTTCTTTTCTTTCTTTCTTTCTTTCTTTCCTTCCTTTCTTTCTCTCTTTATTCCTTCCTTCCTTCCTTCCCTCCCTCCCCCTCTTTCTTTCTTTCTTTTTCTTTCTTTCTTTCTTTCTTTCTTTCTTTCTTTCTTTCTTTCTTTCTTTCTTTCTTTCTTTCTTTCTTTCTTTCTTTCTTTTCTTTCTTTCTTTCTTTCTTTCTTTCTTTCTTTCTTTCTTTCTTTCTTTCTTTCTTTCTTTCTTTCTTTCTTTCTTTCTTTCTTTCTTTCTTTCTTTCTTTCTTTCTTTCTTTCTTTCTTTCTTTCTTTCTTTCTTTCTTTCTCTTCTCCTCCTCCTCCTCCTCCTTCTCTCTCTGTCTCCTCTCACTCTTTCTTTTTTTTTGAGATGGAGTCTGGCTCTGTTGCCCAGGCTGGAGTGTAGTGGTGCAGTCTCGGCTTACTGCAACCTTCACCTCCCAGGTTCAAGCAATTCTCCTGCCTCAGCCTCCCGACTAGCTGGGATTACAGGTGCCCGCCACCACACCCAGCTAATTTTTGTATTTTTAGTACAGACGGGGTTTCGCCATGTTGGCCAGGCTGGTCTAGAACTCTCGACCTCAGGTGATCTGCCCACCTCAGCCTCCCAAATTGCTGGAATTACAGGCGTGAGACACCGTGCCCAGCCAGGAGGCTTATTTTCTTGATAAATTACCCAGTCTCAGGTATTTCTCTATAGCGATGCAAGAACAGCCTAATGCATCCAGGCTTAGCATCAGTGGACCCAGGTGGGAGAGGTTAAGATGTTAAGGTCTGAATGCCGCTTCCACGCACCTTTGGGACCTAGGGACTCCCTGTCTATGTCTCTTTTCAGTAGAAGATGTTATCTTCTCCTTTCTCTGACCAGTAATTGGTGATGGTTTCAGAGATAGTTTTTCAGTCAAGACATATTTCAGTGGCTTCACTGAGCCCAAGTTTCCTCACCTCACTAGGACTTTATTTCCTTGTTTCTAGAAGAGGGATAACACATACTTCATAAGATGGTTGTGAGATTAAGGGAGCTGGTACCGGGTGGTGCATAAGGACAGGATAGAGCAATGGTGAGACCGCTCAAAAAGCGAAAAGTTGACCTGCGAGGGTGACACTTATAAAATGAGCACACAGTAGGAGTAGAAGGAATGCCCCTCATCAGTTACAATATTTGGAGGGTGCAAATTATAGAAAGCCCAGCCCTGGCCGGGCGCGGTGGCTCATGCCTATAATCCCAGCACTTTGGGAGGCCAAGGCAGGCGGATCATGAGGTCAGGAGTTCAAGACCAGCCTGACCAACATGGTGAAACCCCACCTCTACTAAAAATACAAAATCAGCTGGGCGAGGTGGCGTGTGCCTGTAATCCCAGCTACTCAGGAGGCTGAGGCAGGAGAATCACTTGAAACCAGGAGGTGGAGGTTGCAGTGAGTCGAGATCACGCCACTGCACTCCAGCCTGGGCAACAGAGCGAGACTCCATCTCAAAAGAAGAAAAAAAAAAAAAAAAAAAAAAGAAAACCCAGCCCTAACTGGCTTAAATAGTAAGAAGCTCTATTGTATTATCTATCTCAGTCAGCAGCAAGTCCAGAGGTAGGGGACTCCAGGGTTGGTTGATCCAGTGGCTTAACGATGTCATCAAGGACCCAGGTTCTTTCTGTCTTGGCACCTCTGTCTGCAAGGCCAGCTTAATCCTAAGTCAGGTTGTTCTTGTCTTGATTACAAGTTGGCTGCTGGGCCAGCCAACGCTGCATGCCTCCCTGTTCATCTTCAGAAGGAGAAAGTGGCTCTTCCCCAGTCATGGAATGAAAGAGTTTCCTTTCTGTCTGGGATTGCTTAGGTCAAAACCCACCTGGAACCAATGACAGTCACCAGGAAGGTCATATGCACTGATTGTCTTAAGTCAGGATTCCTGAGCCAGTCTTGGGCAAGGAGTGTGATACTGTCATGATTGTCTTGGGCTCATCAGGACAGCTCTGCAGATGAGATCAAACCCCAAGCCACATTATTCTGAACAGTGGGGAGATGTCAAACACAATGTTGGGAGATGTCAAACACAATGTCTACCCCAGATCCCTAGGTCCAGGTCACAGCATCTTGGCTGGACATAAAATGTAGTAAAAGAAAGACTATCCATCCATTTATTTACCTATTCATCTGGTTTTTGATTTTTTAAATTTTATTTTATAAGACAGAGTCTCACTCTGTCACCCAGACTGGAGTGCAGTGGCTCGATCATGGCTCATGGCAGTCTCAACCTCCCAGGCTCAAGTGACCCTCCCATGCTCAAGTGATCGTCCTACCTCAGTCTCCCACGTAGCTAGAACTATAGGTGCATGCCACCATACTCAGTTAATTTTTGCATGTTTTGTAGAGACAGGGTTTCGTCATGATGCCCAGGCTGGTATTGAACTCCTGAGCTCAAGCAATACGCTTGCCTTTGCCTCCCAAAATGCTGGGATTATAGGCATGAGCCACTGCTCCTGGCTCATCTGTTTAATAATTTATGAAACAACTACTGGGTGCCAAGCATGGGGCCAGGGGCTGGAGCTAGCAGGGACCAGGCAGATCTCTTCCAAGTCCTTGGTTTCTTAAAGGTTTTGCTCATAATTCCTCTTTTCTTTTCTTCTTTCTTTTTTTTTTTTGAGACCGAGTCTTGCTCTGTTGCCCAGGCTGGAGTGCAGTGGCATGATCTCAGCTCACTGCAACCTCCGCCTCCTCAGTTCAAGCGATTCTCCTGCCTCAGCCTCCTGAGTAGCTGGGACTATAGGTGTCTGCCACTACACCCAGCTAATTTTTATATTTTTAGCAGAGACGGGGTTTCACCATATTGGCCAGGCTGCCCTGACCTTGTGATCCGCCCACCTCGGCCTCCCAAAGTACTGGGATTACAGGCGTGAGCCACCACGCCCAGCCAATTTCCCTTTTCAATGAGGCCTCACTGACCTCCATACTCCAATCCTCCACGTGGCCCACTCAGCTCTACTTTTTCTTCCCCATAGCACTCACGGCCTCCTAACATACTATGTAAGTTATCTATTTACTAGGTTTACTGCTTACTTTCTGTCTTCCTCTACTAGAATGTAAACTCCATGAGAATAGAAATTGGTGCCTTTTTATTTAGTGTGGTGTCTGCAGCCCCGGCTTAGTCCCTGGCACACGACAGTCACTCCGCCCACGGCTGTTGAATAAGTGACTAAAGGTTCCTGCCCTCATATTGTTATGAGGGGGTGTGCAGGTGGTTAGAGAAAAATCTGAGGCACACGAAAATGTATAGAGTTTAAGAAAAAAAGCAATCCATGAATTGGGGTAGTTTCAGAGGTAGTTTTTCAGTCGTGACAGATTTCAGTGGCTTCACTGAGCCCAAGTTCTTTCACCTCTCTAGGACTTTATTTCCTTATTTCTAGAACGGGGATAACACAAACTTCATAAGGCGGTAATGAGAGTAAGAGCTGGTATGGGGTGATGCATAAGGACAGGATAGAGCAGTGGTGAGACCGCTCAGATGACAAAGCGTCAGAGAGCAGTATTTACGAGGGAAATGTGGAAGCATGATAAAGAAATTATTTGGGCTGGGCACAGTGACTCACAACTAATAACAAAACTTTGGGAGGCCAAGGTGGGAGGATCACTTGAACCCAGAAGTTCAAGGCTGCAGTGAGCTCTGATTTTGCCACTGCACTCCAGCCTGGTCAACAGAGTGAGACCCTGGCTCGAAACATTATTTGATTGGTTACAGTTATACAGGTGCCCTGTCTGGTCTATTCCATTTGAAAGTTCCTAGTTCTCTAATTTTAAGTTTGTTGGCTGTTTCTGATCGGTTAAGCTTAAGTTTTGTTTTCCTTTAATACAGTTATGTGCCCCATAATGACATTTTGGTCAAGGACAGACCACATACACAATGGTGGTCCCATAAGATTATAACGGAGCTGAAACATTCCTGTTGTCTATGGCGTAGCGGTCCTGATGTTGTAGCACAACGCATTACTTATACGTTTGTGGCAATGCTGGTGTAAACACACCTACTGCACTGCCAGTCATATAAAAGAATAGCAGATACAGTTACATGTAGTACATAATATTTGATAATGATAATACATAACTATATTACTGGTTTATGTATTTACTATACTATTTATCTTTATTTTATTTTATTTTATTTTATTTTTGAGACACAGTCTCACTCTGTCACCCAGGCTGGAGTACAGTGGCGTGATCTTGGCTCACCGCAACCTCCCCTTCCTGGGTTCAAGCGATTCTCCTGCCTCAGCCTCCTGAGTAGCTGGGATTACAGGCGTGCACCATGACACCCTGCTAATATTTTTTGTAATTTTAGTAGAGACGGGGTTTTGCCATGTTGGCCAGGCTGGTCTTGAACTCCTGACCTCAAGTGATCACCCCGCCTCGGCTTCCCAAAGTGCTGGGATTACAGGCGTGAGCCACCACGCATGGCCTATTTATCATTATTTTAGAGTGTACGCCTTATACTTATAAAAAAGCTAACTGTAAAACAGCCTCGGGCAGGTCTCTGACGCTTTGTCATCTGAGCGGTCTCACCATTGCTCTATCCTGTCCTTATGCATCACCCTATACCAGCTCTTACTCTCATTACCGCCTTATGAAGTTTGTGTTATCCCCGTTCTAGAAATAAGGAAATAAAGTCCTAGAGAGGTGAAAGAACTTGGGCTCAGTGAAGCCACTGAAATCTGTCACGACTGAAAAACTACCTCTGAAACTACCCCAATTCATGGATTGCTTTTTTTCTTAAACTCTATACATTTTCTTGTGCCTCAGATTTTTCTCTAACCACCTGCACACCCCCTCATAACAATATGAGGGCAGGAACCTTTAGTCACTTATTCAACAGCCGTGGGCGGAGTGACTGTCGTGTGCCAGGGACTAAGCCGGGGCTGCAGACACCACACTAAATAAAAAGGCACCAATTTCTATTCTCATGGAGTTTACATTCTAGTAGAGGAAGACAGAAAGTAAGCAGTAAACCTAGTAAATAGATAACTTACATAGTATGTTAGGAGGCCGTGAGTGCTATGGGGAAGAAAAAGTAGAGCTGAGTGGGCCACGTGGAGGATTGGAGTATGGAGGTCAGTGAGGCCTCATTGAAAAGGGAAATTGGCTGGGCGTGGTGGCTCACGCCTGTAATCCCAGCACTTTGGGAGGCCGAGGCGGGCGAATCACAAGGGCGGGCGGATCACAAGGTCAGGAGTTCAAGACCAGAAGAAGACATTGTTATCATAGGAGATGACAGCCTTGTCCCTGAAAACCTTCTAGTGTGGAAGTGGAAGACAGTGATATTGACGATAGGACCCAGTGTAGGCCTAGGCTAATGTGTGTGTTTGTGTCTTAGCTTTTAACAAGAAAGTTTAAAAAGTTAAAATAAAATTTAAAAATTTTTAAATAGTAAAATGCTGCCCAGGAACAGTGGCTCACACCTGTTATCCCACCATTTGGGGAGGCCAAGGAGGGTGGATTGCTTGAGCTCAGGAGTTCAAGACCAGCCTGGGCAACACAGTGAAACCCCACCTCTACAAAAAATACAAACATTAGCCGGGTGTGGTGGCATGCGGCTATAGTCCCAGCTAATCGAGGGGCTGAGGTGGGAGGATCACTTGACCCCAGGTGGCTGAGGCTGCAGTGAGCTGTGACTGTGCCACTGCACTCCAGCCTAGGTGACAGAGTGAAACCCTGTCTCAAAAGAAAAAAAAAAAAAAAAGAAAACATCTTAAAGAATAAGGATGTAAAGCAAGAAAATATTTTTGTGTAGCTGTTCAATGTTTGTGTTTTAAGCCAAGTGTTAATACAAAAGAGTCAAAAGTTTTAATTTAAAAGTTTATAAAGTAAAAAAGCTAATAAGCTAGGGTAAATTTTTTATTGAAAAAAGAAAAATATCTTTGCATAAACTTAGTGTAGTCTAAGTGTACATTGCTTTTATTTTATTTATTTTTTATTTTTTTGAGACAGAGTTTCACTGTTGTTGCCCAGGCTGGAGTGCAATGGCATGATCTTGGCTCATGGCAAACTCCGCCTCCTGGGTTCAAGTGATTCTCCTGCCTCAGCCTCCTGAGTAGCTGGGATTACAGGTACCTGCCACCACGCACGGCTAGTTTTTTTGCATTTTTGTTTTTGAAACAGAGTTTCACTGTTTAACCCAGGCTGGAGTGCAATGGCATGATCTGGGCTCACTGCAACCTCCGCCTCCCGGGTTCAAGAGATTCTCCTGCCTCAGCCTCCCGAGTAGCTGGGATTATAGGCATGTGCCACCACACTTGGCTAATTTTTGTATTTTTGGTAGAGACAGGGTTTTGCCATGTTGGCCAGGCTGGTCTAGAACTCCTGACCTCAAGTGATCCACCCGCCTCGGCCTCCCATAGTGCTGGGATTACAGGTGTGAGCCACCATGCCCAGCTGTTTTTTTTGTATTTTTAGTAGAGATGGGGGGGGGTTTCACCATGTTGGCCAGTCTGGTCTCGAACTCCTGACCTCAGGTGATCCACCTGCCTCGGCCTCCCAAAGTGCTGGGATTACAGGCAGGCCACCACGCCCACCCAGTATACAGTATTTATAAAGTCTCCAGTAGTGTGCAGCAATGTCCTAGACCTTCACATTCACTCACCACTCACTGACTCACCCAGAGCAACTGCCAGTCCTGCCAGCTGCATGCATGGTAAATGCCCTATACAGGTGAACCATTTTTTAATATTTTATACTCTATTTTTACTGTACCTTTTCTATGATTAGCTACACAAATGCTTACCATTGTGTTACAACTGCCTACAGTAATCAGTACAGTAACATGTATGGGTTGGTAACCTAGGAGCAAAGTAGCCTAGGCGACACCATGTTGCCTACGTGTGTAGTAGTCTATACTGTCTAGATTTGTGTAAATACACTCTCTCGTGTTTGCATAAAGATAAAATCACCTAATGACACATTTCTCTGAGCGTATTCCTGTTGTTAAGCAACACATGTACAAGCATTTACAAGAAATAGCTCAAAAAAAAATTTTTTTTTGAAACAGGGTCATGCTTTGTCACCCAGGCTGGAGTGCAGTGGCGCAATCTCGGCTCACTGCGATATCTGTCTTCCCGGTTCAATCGATTCTCTGACCTTAGCCTCCTGAGTCGCTAGGACTACAGGCATGCACCACCATGCCCAGCTAATTTTTTTGTATTTTATTAGAGATGGGGTTTCATCATGTTGGCCAGGCTGGTCTCGAACTCTTGACCTCAGGTGATCTGCCCACCTTGGCCTCCCAACATGCTGGGATTATAGGCATGAGCTACCATGTCCAGCCATTATGTTTTTTTGGTTGTTTAGTTTTTTTTTTGTTGTTGTTTTTTTTTAAGAGAGATTCTCACTCTGTCATCAAGGCTGGAGTGCAATGGCACAACCGTAGCTCACTGCAGCCTCCAACTCCTGGGCTCAAGGGACCCTCCTGCCTCAGACTTCCCAGTAACTGAGACTGTGAGCCACCATGCTTAGCTAATTATTTTTTGTAGAGGTGGGGTCTTTCTATGTTGCTCAGGTTTGTCTCAAACTCCTGGGCTCAATCAGTCCTCCTGCTTTGACCTCCCAAAGGGCTGGGATTACAGGTGTGAGCCTGAAAACCTTCTAGTGTGGAAGAGGAGGATAGGCCCAGGCCACTTATGTTTTCAAATTAAGCAAGGTTTAGGTCACTTATGAAGCCTAACTAGTTTTGCTTGCTCAAGGGATCTTCAGGCCTGACCTCGGTTTTCATTTGTTTTAACAGTGTTTATGTGTATGTGTGTGTGTTTATGTACGTGCATGATGGGGGGAAAGCTCGGAAATCAAGTAAGCCAAACACAAATATATAATTATAAGCAGGGATAAATTCTATGATGAAGGAGTATGGGCCACGGGAGAGCACTTGTGCCCGTCTGGTGATCAGGAACAATGTCCTTCAGGAAGTGACATTTGAGCCATGCCCTGAAGTATGATAAGAGTTAGTTAGGGGTGAGGCAGTGAGACCCAGAGTTGGGGCTTCCTGCACGAGCTCAGCTGGGCACTGAGGACCCAGTGGACTCTCCTACAGGGCAGTGAGGAGCAGAACGGCTGAGGAGGGCTGAGTGTGGTGGCTCACACTTGTAATCCCAAGGGCTTTGAGAGGCTGATGGGAGACAGCTCCTGATGGATAGAGCTCAGGAGTTTGAGACCAGCCTGAGCAACATAGCGAGACTCCATCACTGTAAAAAGTTTTTAAAAATTGGCTGGGTGTGGTGGTATGCATCTGCAGTCTCAGCTACTCAAGAGGCTGGGGTAAGAGGATTGCTAGAGCCTAGGAGGTGGAGGCTGCAGTGAACCATGATTGTGCCACTGTACTCCAGCCTAGGGGACAAAGCGAGATCCTGTCTAAAAAATGAATGAATAGGTTGTGCGCAGTGACTCACGCCTGTAATCCCAGCACTTTTGGAGGCTGAGGCAGGTGGATCGCCTGCGATCGGGAGTTTGAGATCAGCCTGGCCAATATGGTGAAACCCCAATGCAAAAATTAACTGGGCATGGTGGCTCACATCTGTAATTCCAACTACTCGGGAGGCTGAAGCATGAGAATCTCTTGAACCTAGTGGGCAGAGGTTGCAGTGAGTCGAGATCACGCCACTGCACTCCAGCCTGGGAGACAGTGAGACGCCATCAAAAAAAGAAAGAAAGGAAAGAAGGAAGGAAGGGAGGGAGGGAGGAGGGGGAGAGAGAGAGGGAGGGAGGGAGGGAGAGAGAGAGAGAGAGAGAAAGAAAGACAGGAGGGAGGGAGGGAAGGAAGGAAGAAGAGAAAGAAAAGAATAAATAACAATTAAAACAAATAAATAAAGAAAAGGCCAGGGAGCACTGGCAGCCTGTCCAAAGTTTCAGGTCACTTTAGTAAAGGGAGAGCAATGGCTCCTCCCAGGACCTCTGGGATCTCAGCATTGATATGGCAGCCATGGAAGTGCTAGGGCCCAGGCAGACCATCTCAGGGAAAACAAGTGGCTCTGCCCCGCCTTGGCCACTTCCTGGCCCTCTGCATGCCCCAGGGTCTCAGCACCAAGCTGTTCTCAGTGAGTAGCTCTCACTCTGCCAGGGCTCTTGGGCTTACATCCTATGATGACGATGGAGTGCATAAAGGATGGGACTGTGATAGCCTAGAGCTAGGGGTTCGAATCTCATGAGATGTTCATGGAGCCCTGGGAGGGAGCTCAGTGCAAGTTCGTTTCTCTTTTTTGGTTGAGATGGGGCTCAGAGGAGACAGGATTTGTTCAAGGACACACAGGGAGTGTTTCAGTGCGGGGCGGAGGTTTATGGAGAAAGGGTGACCATCCAAGGCTTGGACAAAGATCTTAATGACTTTGACCAGCAAGCCTCAACTCTGTAGACTTGGTGGGGGCCAGGCCCTCCCAAACACGCCTGACAGGTGTCTGTGGTCTTGGGGACATTGTCGCTCCCCCTCCTGCTGATGCTGTGCTGTCCCCTTCCCATGACGCAGATCTCCTGTCCTTGCTGAGAGAGGATGGGTTCTCTTCTTACCAATACTGAAGATCTTTAGTAAAAGTTCTCTTTTTTCTCTATTTTCATTTTCTGAAAGTCCCTCTCTTGAGAAATCAGGACAAGTGAGTCAGGGCCAGGGACAGAAAACAGTGTGGGCCGGGTGCGGTGGCTCACGCCTGTAATCCCAGCACTTTGGGAGGCCAAGGTGGCAGATCACTTGAAGTCAGGAGTTTGAGACTAGCCTGGCCAACATGGTGAAACCTTGTCTCTACAAAATACGAAAATTAGCCAGGTGCAGTGGTATATGCCTGTAATCCCAGCTATTCGGGAGGCTGAGGCAGAAGAATCACATGAACCGGGAGGCAGAGGTTGCAGGGAGCTGAGACTGGGCCACTGCGCTCCAGCCTCTTGGCAACAGAGCCAGACTACCTCTCAACACAAAAATAAAAACAAACAAAAAACAGTGTATACTTTGTGTTTTTCTCGAAAGCACTGTCAAGCCAGTGCCTGCAGCAGTGGGCCTAGACACCTCCAGAATTGCCTCAGGGTCAGTTTCCAACTTCCCTGGACACTTTCCCCAGGTACGAGTCCCACCTACTTTTTGATTGTCCTAAATCCAGAGTCTGTGGCCTGACCTGGTTCGTCACAGCTCTCAGTCCCTCCTCGTCCTGAATCCCAGCGAGCTGCACGTGCGTGCAGAAGAGGCACACCACACTCAGTACATCTTGCATCCTCGCTGGACCCAATCCATTGGCTTGGTGAGGTACAGACTGAGCCTCATGGTAGCCGTTCGTTGCTGTTGTCCTTTCCAGAGCAATCTGCCAGCTTGGCGTCCCTGAGTTCTACTTGTCAGCAATTCCTCCAATCCCATCACTTACTTTGGACTTCTTTGTTGGTTCAGATTTGATTTCAGGTCCCTTCTTTGCCCTTTGCCCCTTAATATGGCTTAATGGCAGACCCTGTCAGAGGTAGAAAAAAAACCGAGGAGCCCCAACGTTGAGGTGCACAAGTTGGAGGGTTAGACAAGTCCAGCCACAACCAGCCCAGGCCGCAGTGTAGGGAGGCCTGCCCAGCCACTCCGTGGTTGAGGGTGGAGCATACAGGAAGGCTTCCTTCTTGCAGCAGCCCAGGTGCTCTGGCTGCCCCAGCTGCCTGGCTTTGGTAGAAGAAAGAAAGGTTCTTTCTCTGACTTGTCACCTAATGGCACAATGAGATTGCACATAAAGAACACTTAACCTGGGTCTGCTCTTCCAAAAGCCTTGGGCCTCTGACTGCAACATGGAGTCTGGGTATCGCTCCCCACCCCTGCCCCGGCCCACCTGCTCAGGTGCTAGGCGTGTGCCTAATCACCTAATTTCTCTGTGTCACCTCTTAGGTATCACCTCCCCTGAGCCCAAATACTTATCAGGTGGGGGCTGACACCTGAATAGTTACTCGGGGGAGGTATCTGCTTCTTATTGGGAACTCCGAAACCAGACAAAAAGCAAGGTCAAGTCCGCCTAAACGACGCTTCCTCCATGACTTCAGGCTTGCGGGGGCTGGAGCGTGGGGGTGGGAATGGAGTAGGGGGCCTCAGGGAGGGCAAGTGGAAGTGCCTTGCTTTGCAAAATGTAGAGAACTGTGTAAATAGGAGTGATTATTCTGTCCCTTCCCTTTCTTTCCAACAGGAATCAGCATCCCACGGCCCATGTTCAGCTATGAAGAATGGAAACTGAGGCTCTGGGAGGGGTATAGGGAGGAGCCAGCAGGGTCTTCAGTTCATATTAGTGCCCTTTCCTCCACAGGCATGTCTCTGTTTTATTTTATTTTATTTTTTATTTAATTTTTTTTTTTTTTTTTGGCAGAGTCTCGCTCTGTCACCCAGGCTGGAGTGCAGTGGTACGCTCTTGACTCACTGCAATCTCTGCCTCCCGGGTTCAAGTGATTCTCCTGCTTCAGCCTCCCGAGTAGCTGGGATTACAGGTGCCCGCCACCACACCTGGTTGATTTTTGTAATTTTAGTAGAGACAGGATGATTTCACCATGTTGGCCAGGCTTGTCTCAAAATCCTGACCAAGTGATCCACCTGCCTCAGCCTCCCAAAGTGCTGGGATTATAGGTGTCAGCCACTGCGCCTGGCCACATCTGTGTTTTAAATGGGAGGAAAGGGGATAATGTGCATTTTGTGGAAGCTTGGGCCATTTGTGTCTAGGACTCTTATGAGCTTCATGAGTTTTCCCCAGGGAGGACACCACTCCCCTAAGGGGGTGAGGACCTCCAGTCCTTACAAGATTCAGCCTTTCAAAATGGAGGCAGCAGTTCCAGGCCTGGGCGGGTTCTGTTCACACTGGGAGAGGGCAAGTGAGTGGTGTTTGGGACATGGGAAAGTCTTATGAAACCAGAGATGCTCCAATTCCTAGTGATAGGAAAGCATTAAGCTACTTGGCATCTTAAAACCAAGAGTGGTTCCAGTTTGGAGATTGTTAACACACCTTACAACACCGTCGCCGTTATTAGGAAGAAGCTCTGTTTGATGACATCCCACCCTGTGGGTACCTTTATGAACAGGAATTTGCTTTTTCAAATCCCAGAGAAGTAAGATTAAAGTTGGCTCTTCTCCATCCTTGAAAAATTTGGTTTTAGGGTGAATTCAAGAATGACTGACCATACAGAATGGGGAGCAAACTTGGGAAGAAATAAGGCACAGTTCAGAGCTCTCCCAAGAGTCACCCCTGAACTGCACCCAGGCCATCAGGTATCTCTGTGGGTAGAGCTTAGGAATCTACAATCCATTTTAAAATTAAAGTACATTGGTGCTGGGCGCGGTGGCTCGCACCTGTAATATCAGCACTTTGGGAGGCCGAGGTGGGAGGCTCATGAGGTCAGGAGTTTGAGACCAGCCTGGCTAACATGGTGAAACCCCGTCTCTACTAACAATACAAAAATTAGGTGGGCATGGTGGCAGACGCCTGTAGTCCCAGCTACTCGGGAGGCTGAGTCAGAAGAATTTCTTGAACCCGGGAGGCGGAGGTTGCGGTAAGCCAAGATTGTGCCACAGGACTCCAGCCTGGGTGACAGAGCGGGACTCTGTCTCAAAAAAAAAAAAAAAAAAAAAAGATGAAAGTATGTCATACATACTACTGTTAAGGGCACAGACCTTAAGCATACAACCCAATGAAATTTTACACATCTATACAGCTATATAACTACCACCTAGATCAAGACACTTTCCAGGCACTCAGACTCCATCATACCCCTCCCCAGCAGAGTAACAGACCCACCTCTCCTGCTCCAGTGCTAATGAACCACTATTCTGACTTTTCTCACTATCAATTAGTTTTGGCCATTCTTGAATTTCACACAGATATACATTGTCAGGCATGGTGACTCACGCCTGTAATCTCAGCACTTTGGGAGACTGAGACGGGAGGATCACTTGAGCCCAGGAGTTGGAGACTATTCTGGATAACATAGTGAGACCTCCAACTCTACAAAAAAAAAAAAAAAAAAAAAAAAAAAAAAAAAAAAAAAAAAAAAATTAGCTGGTCGTGGTGGTGCATGCCTGTAGTCTTAGCTCTTTGAGAGGCTGAGACAGGAGAATCTCTTGAGCCTGGGAGGCTGAGGCTGCATTGAGCCATGATTGCACCACTGCACTGCAGCCTAGGTGACAGAGTGAGATTCTGCCTCAAAAAAAAAAAAAATATATATATATATACACACACACACACACACACACACACACACATTATGTACTTTTTGGCATCTGGTGTCTTTTGCTCAACATCGGCGAAATTCATCTACACTGTGCGTATGAAAGGTTGGTTCTTTTTGCTGTGATGCAGTATTCCGTCGTGTGACTACAGGATGATTCCTATCGGTGGGCATTTGGGCTGTTTCCAGGTTCTGGCTATTATGAATAAAGTTGCTATGGATATTCTTGTACACGACTTCGGGTGAGCATATGCACTCATTTCGCTCATGTAAATACCTTGGGTGGAATTACCTGATCATAAGGTAGGTGTGTTGGCTTTGTAATGGGCTGACTTGGTTATCCTGAATTCCCTTTCTTGTGCATTTCTGGTTAGACTGGAACATGAGGGTGACTCTTGGAGGAATGTGGAGGGCAGAAGGGAAGCAGCAATCCGTTTGTGGCTCACACACGTTGTGGCTGAACTGCTGGTACACCTGGTTGGCAGGCAGCTGGTTTCTCCTTTGGCTTCGCCTACCGTAGGGCCAGGTGTGCCTGTGGTTAGCTCCATGCAGTGAATCCGGGCTTCTGCAAAATACTCACATTAACAACGACAGAGACAACAAAAGCTGATGTGGATTTAAAGGCTTCAGTTCATCCTCCTGGAGTTCCAGTTCATACTTATGGGCCTCAGCTTGCTCTGTCTTCCCCACTTTATATGCATCTTCCCTTCCCAACTGCCTGACCTGTGGCATTCAACTGCAACATGACATGCAAAGATAATAGCCTTACAAGATTGCTTAACCACCTCTTACAATTGAGTAAGGCCAAATCCCTGCAGCAATCCACAGAGAGAGTGGTTCCGCATCCCTGGTTGAACTTGGCTGATTCATTAAGTGTTTGTTTAACTCATTTCAAAACTGCCAGACACTTTTCCAAAGTGGCTGTTACTGCTCACTCCCTCCAGTTGTTCTGTGTCCAAGCCCCACCTTGATATTTTCATTCTTTAAAATTTTACCCATTCCAGTGGGTGGATATACCTGCAGTTTTGAACAGCTTGTTATGAAAGCGAGTGGGTAAGAAACTAGTCTGAGGAAAGAATTCAGTGCCTAAAGGATGCCAGTTTGATTTTCAATGATATCTTCACCACTTATTGGCTGTATGATCTTAGTTGACTTTTTCTCTCTCTAGGCTTCAGTTTTCTCATCTATGAAATGAATTCTTAATCATCGCTAACAAGTATTGACTGCTTACCAGATGGCAGACACTGTTCTAAGCACTTTATGTGTATCCCCTCATTGAATCCTCTTGACAAATGTTGAGGTGGGTGCTATTATTATCCCCAATTCGGAGAAAGGGAAACTGACTTAGGTAATCTGCCCGAGGTTACAAAGCTTATAAATAACAGAGCCAGGATTCAAACCCATACAGTCTGGCTTCCAAGTCCATGTTTTTACCATCTCTGTCCCTCCATTGTAAGGAAGCGCGAGGATACAGTGACAACACGGAAGTGAATTATCTGCAAAGGGCAGCACAGCTAGTGTGTATTGATTATTTCTCTTCAGTGGGTCTCAATGGGAAATTGCCTTTCAGTTCTATTAAATATGCAGAAATTAATCTAAGCAAACAAGGAAACACAAGCCTTCCACAATCATGATAAATGGAGCCAGAAAAGTAAGCTCTTCCTAGGATCCAGAAAAATCCAGCACTGTCCAAAGGAGAGGACACCCAGATGGCTCCTTGCCTTGGATATTCTGATCCTTGGCTGGATGGAGGCTTTATAGTGGTATGTCAAGCTTCACCTATGTGTTAATCCATCAACTCCCTTCCCTCTGACTTTGTACTCAACAAAGAACTTTCTGGTATTGATTTCCTTTCCCAAAAGCCTGTCCTTCCTGAAAGAGATTGTGCTGACCAGTCAGCCTTAGGATTCCCGTCTGCTGGGTGGTTTTATTTCTCAGTGTAAATTAATAAATTGCATTTCAGGTTTATCAATCAGTCTCTTATGAGTTGGTTTAGTGTGGGTCATTTCCCCTAGACTTAATCACAACAACTAAGCTCCCAGGGAGGGGCGGGGAAGGGAACACCACTGGAGTAGTATAACAGAGATGTCCAAAGAATGGTATGAAAAGATATACTATTAGGCTGAAGAGGACACAGAGAGGACTTCTGTATGGGGAAGGGAACATCAAGACAGGATTCCTGGAGGCAGATCACACTGGCACAGGAAAAGAGGTCCTTCAGCATAATGGTGAAAACATGGACTCTGGAGTCTGCCTATCTGGGCTGGAAGTCTATCTCCTCCCATTCACTGACTGAGTGACTTGACCAAGTGACTTCATCTCTTGAGGCCTCAGTTTCTTGGTCTTTAAAGTTAGCATAATGATAGTACCTCCCGTCCTTATGGGGTGGCTGTGGGCATTAAATAATAATATATATTACATAGAGCTCTCAGCACAATGCCTGTCCCAAAAGCAACACTCAGTAAATGATCGTCATTACTGTTGCCATTATTAATACCCAAAAGGTGCTTTCATTGAGAATTCTAGACAGGCACACATTTGAGGCCTGCTGCCTCCCTGAGGCCCCTGAGGCAATTTTGTCTTAAAAGGAATAAGAATTGAGTCTGTGTTTGCTTTAAGACCTGGAGGGCAGAATGCTTTTTGCAGATAGGGCTCTTTCCTTGAGAGTGGTCACAGCCCATCTTGCGGTTTTGCAACCCACGAGGAGAGCTGCATGTACAATCTATAAGAACCCATCAGCCCCGGGAACTTCCGTGGTTTCTGAGTCACTCTCAGGCCACTTGAGCTTCCAAGCAGAGGCTCCCAGGGCAGACTCACCATACAGGCCTTTTCTGCCCTCTCCCGTGCTGCATCTGGAGGCACACTCCTGCACCCCACGACAGATCCCTGCTCACTGTCAGCCTCTGTATGGAGTCCCAGCATTTCAGCAAGTCAGGGCTAAGAGAGGTTCAGCACTCGCTTCACAGAGGTAGGAATGGAGGCCCCAGGAGAGAAAGGTGCCCGGGGTAGCCCACCCAGGGGGCTCCAGAGCCGGGACTGGACCCTGGGTCTCCCACTTCCTTGTCCAGTGCTCTGTCTACAGTCCCCAGTGGAGCCTTCCCTAATTTCACCACAGACTTGCTTCCAGTCTAATGCCATGCCTCGAGTATCATCTGGGGTTCCCATCCTACATGGGCTCTCCTGGCAAGTGGAGGTTCCCCTCCGCCCCAGCTTCTCCTTCTCCCTCCAGCTAATCCCTACCTGCTTCCCCACCCGCCAGCGCCATGGAAACTGTTCCAGTCTTTTCCTGCTTCCCTTTGCCTTTATTCACAACAAAAATCCAATGTTCAACTGGCCCCAGCAGTTTCCTGCTCTTTTCATCTTGGGGGAGTTGGGCAAAGCTCCCAGTGTGAAAAACCCCGTTGTTTTCACTCAGGAGTCCTGTCTCCTCCTCCTGGATCCATTTCCTCTTTTCATGATCATGCGTGTGGGTGGGTGTGGGTGTCTGTGTGAGCAGAGCAGGGAGACACAGAATCACAGACAGGCAGCATTACTCTCTTTGTTTTCATCAAGGGTGCCATCTGAAAGAACTACCCATCTTCATTCCTATTGGTGATAACTGGTACCCCCATCAACCTGATTCCAGAGTTCCTGCTCTGTCCAGCTCTTGGGAAGCCTCCCAGGAAGGCTGCGTAGGGCACAGATTAAGAGCATCCACTGGCTGGGCATGTTGGCTCAGTCCTGTAATCCTAGCACTTTGGGGGACCGAGGCAGGCAGAGCACTTGAGCCCTGGAGTTTGAGACCAGTCTGGCCAACATGGTGAAACCCCATCTGTACTAAAAATGCAAAAAAAAATTAGCTGGGTATGGTGGCGCACGCCTGTAATCCCAGCTACTCGGGAGGCTGAGGCAGAAGAATCACTTGAACCTGGGAGGTGGAGGCTGCAGTGAACTGAGATCACACCACTGCACTCCAGCCTGGGTGACAGAGTGAGATGCTCTCTCAAAACAAAACGAAACAAAACAAAAAGCATTCGCTGCATTCAGAGCATCAGGTTTCTGTCCCAGTCCTGGCACTGCTACCTGGTGATGTTGGGGGAGCTGCTTCATCCCTCTGGGCCTCAGTTGGCCCAGATAATAGATGCTAATAACAACACCTATCGTGAGATTCAGTGACAGATTAAGCAAAAAGCGCTTCGAATCAGATACATAGTCATTGCTCAGTGCATTGCAGGTATTATTGATATTTCTTCTTTTTCTTCTCAGGGACGGGACGTGCCTGCACGTTGACACACTGTTCCCCAGCCTGGTCCTCAGAGTTGCAGGTTTAGATATTGTCAGTGCACTGAGGCATTCCTTTCTGGCAAAGTCTATTGGGAAGTCCAGTTACCAGTAAACGGTTGCTTGATGAACATGGAAGTGGAGCTGGGGCTTGGGAGGGTGAGTAGCAGGAGCCTCATACGGCCTGGTGTGATGGGGCCTGGGGCTCCTCTTTCTATTAGGCCTGGCCCAGCACTTCCAGTGTCTGGTCTGGTGGAGGAGTTCTGTTTTCTGCATGATGAAAGGGAGGCTGATCCAGGTACAACCTCTGCTGCCTCTCGCATCCACTGAAGCTGAGCTGGCTGCTCTGAGGGGCCAGAGTGGCCCCCTCCCTCCAGTGCCTCTTTGGGTGTCCTTTCAGATTCTCTCTAAACAGAAAGTCTCCCCAGAGCAAGGAGGCCTCATGTTGGCTGTGTAGTAGCTCCCCACCCTCCTGAGAACTGCTTTGAACACACTAGGAGATACCCTGAAGAGTGCAGCTCTAAGGCTCCATCCCCTTCCTGTCTACTCTGGCTCACGAGCAGACTTCCCACAGCTTACAGGACAATCCAAGCCCCTGCCTTAAGCCCAGACAGTCTTGGGGGGTTGCACTTGGGGGATAACATTTGGGTGTTATCTAGAGATCAGGTCTCTAGGGTGGGGCTTCTTAAGCAAGGTAAACTGAGCTCACCCATTACTTAGTGGATTTTTTTTCACTCCTAATTTATTTCTTTTTTGGGTTAGGAACACTTTAAAATTCTCCCTAAATGTGACTTTGTTTTCTGGTAAGTCAATCATATTTGTTAACAACAGTAGCTGCTATTTATTAATAGTGTACTAATTGGGCAGTTTTCATACATTATCTTTAATCCATACAACTCAATTCCAATTTTACAGATGAGGAGACGGAAGCTCGGAGATAATCAGTCATTGGCTTGATAGCAGTGTGCTTGTATTATTTTTGGCACTGCCTCAAGGGGATTAGAACTTTCTCTGCAGGTGAAATGATGTTTGCATTTACCTTTTGCTCTCTGACTTCCAAAACAGGCTCTAGAAATCCCTTTCAAGACCGTAGGTGAGAAAACTAAACATTTTAATTTGCAGGAGCCCACTGTGAAAGGAAAGCTGATGTTTGTTTGTTTATGTGTTTGGGGTATGGGAAATCAAAGCCCTTTATGTGAATGGCTCAGAGTTTATCTGCATATTCAAATTTAGAAAGTGATGTCAGAGGGTAGGAGAGAACATCTGGACTCGGCCCAGGGAGTGGCAGCTGCCCTCTCTGAGGTTGTTCAGAGGAAGCTTGAGGAGAGAGGTCCGTGGAGAGGTGGGGGCTGCATTGGAAGGTGGTGCTCTTGAGGACTAGAGGATACTAGCCTTTGCTTGTGCCAGGGGGATGATGGAGTGCAGCTCACTTACACTGCCCTGTTTGGCAAACCCTCTTTCCCTGACCTCAACATATCCATCTTCCCACTCTGCCCATAAAAACATCCATAGGGTGGATCCTGGGTATCCAGATCTGCTGATGATGGGAAGGAGAACCACCTCCTGCATTGGTACTTCGGTAGCAGGATACAGGAGACCCCGTTCTATGCTCCCTCTTCCCCTCAAAGCAATGTCCCATGGCTGGCGTTCCCAGACCCTGGACTGGTCCTTACCAGCCAGTTGACTGGACCTCAGAAGGGTTTTGAGCAGTTAAGTGAAGTCATCCAGTGGCAACCATGGAAATAAACTCTTGCAGCAGAATGGCGATGGCTTGGAAGCAGATGATGCCTGCGTGAGAGATGATAAGTGTCTGCATAGAGCAGTGGTCAAGGATGGATAGGAGAGATATTAAGGGGTGAAATCAATAGGACATGATTGACTGATGTGGGCTGAAATGTTAATGTCCTCACTTAGACAGTGACGCTGGCCTCAAATCTTGCCACTTTCTTCACAAACCTGTGCTCTAGCTGGTTCCCATATGTTCTTGTTTTGTTGAGGTTCCGTGCCTTTCAATGTGCTGTGCTGGCCTCTGCCTGGAAGACCATTCTCTCACTCCAGAAATCTTGCGTTTCTTTGTCTCTCCCACTAGAGAAGGAGCCCCTTGAGGGCAGGCACTGAATCTCTTCTCTATGAATCCCAGCACCTGGCACAGAGCCTGGGGTGCCACAGGTATTTGTTGAACCAATCAATCAATTAAAAAAAAAAGGATGGCCGGGCGCGGTGGCTCAAGCCTGTAATCCCAGCACTTTGGGAGGCCGAGACGGGCGGATCACGAGGTCAGGAGTTCGAGACCATCCTGGCTAACACGGTGAAACCCCGTCTCTACTAAAAAAAAATACAAAAAACTAGCCGGGCGAGGTGGCGGGCGCCTGTAGTCCCGGCTACTCGGGAGGCTGAGGCAGGAGAATGGCGTAAAAACCCGGGAGGCAGAGCTTGCAGTGAGCTGAGATCCGGCCACTGCACTCCAGCCTGGGCGACACAGCGAGACTCCGTCTCAAAAAAAAAAAAAAAAAAAAAAAAAAGGATGTGAGATGATGCAGAAGGAGGCGAAGAGAAAAGGGATGAAGACATTGGGTGTGCCGTCAGACCTTATTATAGTCACTTCTCTCTCCGATGTTACTCATTAATCCTCATCGGAGCCAGGCAGGAGAGTGATCAGAATAGCATCTGCCTTTTCTAGCTGCTGGAATTTGAACCAAAGAACATGGGAATGGTTCAGAGGATATTCTAATTTCCTGTCCCAAGAGTTCAGTAAGACGTGTGTTAGTAGAGGCCCATGTCTTCTGCAGACATTGTTGGGAGGTGTGTAGTGGAGGCTCTGAGTCAAGAGAGGTAACAAGATAAGATTCTCTCTTTGCTTTGACTTTTTTCGGTTTCTCCCTTGCTACTTCCACACTTACTGATCCCTCAAGGTCCTCAGGAGACTAAAAGACCAGAAGATAGGGCATGCATTAATTTCAGAGTCTGTCTTGCAGTAAAATAGAAAATCTTGCATCTTAAGCCCTGATTGTCCCGGGCTGCTATATTTTTGTGGATTAAAATGTATTTCTTAAAATAACTTAAAATGTTATTTTAAGAAGAGACTTGTTTTCTCTAATGTCCAAATGTTTGTTAAGATGGGGTGATGAGAGCATAGGTTTCAGAGTTGGGAAGGTACTGCGGCTTCGTAGAGTGACCATGGGCAAGTTCCTTTAAAATTCCTCCCCAAAGCTGCTTCTCTGGCTCTGTCTACATAACTGCAGACTAGAAATCCACTACCCTACAATCTGCCTACAGCACCTGCGCCATGCAGGGACCTCATACACCCATCTCATACTTCTTTTAAGACAATTCCTATAATTAAGGTCCTATTGTCCTTGTCTTACAGGTGGGGCAGCCAAAGAGCTTGCCTCAGGTTGTATAACTAGCAAGTAGCTTGGGGTACAGGACCCCAGCCACCCTTCCTCCATTCAGTCAAGTCACTAGAGTGGTCACAGACTTTATCTTTTGTGTTTTGGTGGTGAACTGGAAAATACTCAGTTGGATCTGGAAAATACTCAGTTCTGGCTGTCCCCTATCCTAACCTCTATTTCTTCCTCTTAAAAAAAAGAGGAGTGGGCTTGGAATAGCTGGAGTTCCTGGGCCCCCACGGGATCCAGGTAGCTGGGGTTGGGAGTCTGCAGACTGCATCTAATATGCAAGAAGCTCTCCCCCAAACTGAGCTTTTGACAAGGGAACAGCCACTCAGGCCAAAGAAGACATCAGCTCACGTGCTCTGGACTGGAAGGATGGTAAGGCAGCTGCTTAGACTGGCTACCTCACGCTGATCACAAGCTCCGATGGGCAATTATATATGTCTTTGATTAATAAAAAATGGGGCAATGAATGAATAGTTAATCAATGCAGTCTGCTGGGAAGGCTCTTTCAGAACCTGGGGGTGGGGGTGAGGCCGGGAGTCATCTAAGGGGTCTTCGGGAGCGAAAAGATGGGGCAGTCCTCCAGGCGGTGGTTTCTGAAAAGCCCTCAGTCCTGGTTCTTGGCTGCCTGATTCTGTGGTTGGGATGTTTTTGGCAGCTGTGGGACTGTGAAACTGGGAGAGAGGGTTGAGGTGGTGAGCAAATAGGAAAAATATGTTCCCTGCCCACGCAGCGGTCAAGGCAAAATGCACAAATAGAGAGAGTGTGTGTGTCCCTATGCCCGCATGTGCTGTCTGCGTGTCCTCTGGGTAAGTGGGTGACATTTTTCCTAGGTGGGCCTGAGCGTGTAACAGCATTCAACTAACTTGGTTAGGGGAGGCAGAAGCAAGGGGGCTGGGAGGCTGAAAGGCAATGAGGAGGGAGGGAAAGACACCGCTGGGGTTATAGGGGATCCTAGAGGGAGAAGTTTCAAAAGGGAGAGGTAAAAAAAGGCGCGGGAGGCTGTGAGCAAGGAAAAAGAAGAAGGAAGTGATGGAGAATGGGAGGCCTGCCCCAACCCCTTCCGGGAGGGCAGGCAGGGGCGGAGGCGAGCAGGGGACTGGGAGGGGCGGCGAGAGGCGCGAATGCGAACGAAAGGGCGCGGAGAGCCCCAGCGCGGAGCACGCGGGTAGGGCGAGGGGTCCCCTTTCGGGGGCCTTGGGGCTCCGAGCCCCGGCTGGCCCCTCGGGCTCCTCTGCGGGGAGGGCCGGCCGCAGGCTGGAGCGGGGTGCGGAGGCTGGCGGGGAGCGGCCCCCCGAGGCTTTCCTGGTAGAAGTTGATGCGAGGAAGGGCAGCGGGGACCATGTTTGCGAGTCCTAGGCGAGGGTCATGGGAGCTGGGGTATTTCTGGCAGTAGAATGGCCTGCCTCGTGACTAAACTAGCCCTGTGATCTTGGGCAAGTTCCTGAAATCTGCGGGAGTTTTTGTTTCATTGTCAATAAACTGAAGATAACAACATCAAGTTGGCAGCGGGAGTGTGTGTCTTCTGTGTAGGGCCTCCCTGCCCCTGCACCTGGTTAAGTTGCTGTCATTATTTTAGTGGACGGTATTCAGAATTCGAGCGCAGGAGCCTCCGCTTCTCCACCTGCTGCCGGGGAGCTATTGGGTAAGTCGTTTATCTCACCTGTGACTCCAGGTGGCAATTAAGATCTGCCTCTCTACTTACCACGTGGTTACTCAAATGCAGTGCCTAAGATAGTGTATTGGAGTATCTATTCCCCATATTTGCTGCCAGCGGCCATGATCACCCTGCCTCTTAATGCACCCCACAAATAACTCTAGTCCACCTTTGCCTTTCCCGCAGGCCTCCTCTTCCAGCAGCCTCTGTCTTTATTTTACAGGATCCAGAGAATCACCCGCTGACGGTTTTTGCCCAGGCCTGAAACAGAACCAGAGAGCTACGGGAAGGCAAGGGCTTGGCTTGCCAGAGGAATTTTCCAAGTGCTCAAACGCCAGGCTTACAGCGCCTGTGATCCGTCCAGGAGGACAAAGTGGGATTTGAAGATCCACTCCACCTCTGCTCATGGCGGGCCAGGGCCTGCCCCTGCACGTGGCCACACTGCTGACGGGGCTGCTGGAATGCCTGGGCTTTGCTGGCGTCCTCTTTGGCTGGCCTTCACTAGTGTTTGTCTTCAAGAATGAGGATTACTTTAAGGAGCTGTGTGGACAAGATGCTGGGCCGATTGGCAATGCCACAGGGCAGGCCGGTAAGGGCAGGGATGACTTTTCTAAGGAAGTTAAGTCTGGCTCCCAGGTGGTGGCAAGGAGCAGGAAGGACTCTGCCCCCTGCCCACCCCTCTTTCTATGATGAGAGGAAGGCTCAGCAGCCCTCAGCCCACTTGGTCTGGGAAGTGCCTGGAAGGGAGGCACCAGCTCCTGAGGGGTAATTAGGGGCAGCCACATTTCAACTGAGCTGAAGGGACGAGCTTCTGACTGACCAGCTGTCCGAGGTGGAGGGGGGAGCCCAGGCTGTGTGCTCATTTGGCAGGAAGGCTGGGATGCATGGGAGACCTTTTTTCTTCTCCAGACTGCAAGGCCCAGGATGAGAGGTTCTCACTCATCTTCACCCTGGGGTCCTTCATGAACAACTTCATGACATTCCCCACTGGCTACATCTTTGACCGGTTCAAGACCACCGTGGCACGCCTCATAGCCATGTAAGTCCGAAAGGCCCAGCCCAGGCAAAGGTGGGCGATAGGAATCCTTCAGGCTGCAGCCCAGCTTGGAGTGAAATCCAGGTCAGATGGCCCGGCCGCCCTGCCAGGCACCACACCTGCTGCTAGCTCCCAGCGGCTGTTAGGAACAGCCCCAGGCAGCGGGAATTTGTAGACTCCCCACTTCACCACAGCCCCGCTTCCATTTCCTTACCTCTTTCCCTGCTCCGCCTGAATGTGGCTTCCCTATCACGTGCTGAACTGAGCCGGAGGCCAGGCTGACTTCCTGTAAGGGCTGGCTTAGAGCCAGGTTACAAAATTAGCAAAAACTAAAATTGCTCTTCTCTTCCTTCACCCCAACGATCCTTGTCCTCATCCCCTGCACAGCCTCACATCCAGGTTGCTCAGGCTTCATCCTCATCCTCCTCACCGCCTCCCTCCCCCATCACTCCCCAGGGGCTTAGCTAATAGGAAGTTTCCTTGGTATTGCCACTGGTGGAATTTCAGGTCCTTTCTGACTGGAGGGGAGGCAGTGGGGGTTTCCTGTGCAGATGAGTCAGAAGGTTCGGGACGTGATCTCACACACACAGTGTGTTGCTGCATCCTAATCTCGTGCTCTGTGGGCAGCCTCAGCGATAATCAGCGCCCTGCTGGGGACTGATACAGCTCAGAGCAGGTGCTCCCAGGGAGGCACATGTGAGATCAGCTGTCAGAGAGAGGAACGGGAGGGCTAGCTGGGCCTGCCTTTCTGGACATAGCCAGAGAGTAAAGCCAGTCCCTTACATTTTAAGCCTTTGGATGCAGAATGACTGTATCTCAGTCCTTCTTGGTCCTTGGCTCCCTGCTACCTCCCCTTTCCTCCCCTTCCTTTGTCCCCTCCCTCTTCTCGAGCCTTAGGACATTGCTTTTTTTTTTTTTTTTTTTTTTTGACTCCATGCCTTACAAGACCCCTAAATGCTAAGGGAGCCTTATAACCTTGGGACTGTAATCCTGAAATCATAGCACTCTGAGCTAGTCAGTCCAATCATTTCTTTTTATAGAAAAGGCTCCTGAGGCCCAGAGAAGGACAGCGCCTTGCCCAAGGTCACAGAGTGAGGAGGAGTTAGAACTCAAGGTCTTGATTTGCAGACCAGGCACTAACCTCCTTCTCCAAGGGGATGGGCTGTTGGGGCTTCCAGGTGGGAGGATCTTGGCTTTGCCCACTCTGTCCTGGCTAAGTCCCAAGCCAACCGTCATCAGCTGAGCTCCTTGTCCAAGGCTGCCTATGCTAGCGTTGGGCCTCAGAATGAGCAAAATGCACTGTCCATGAGGTCAGGACCACATCTCAGTCTCATCGCGGCTTCTCACCTGGTTTTGAGCCTGGGGCTCAGAGGCATCAGTGCCCGTTGCATCCCAGGCTGAGGGTGCGGTCAAGTCCTACACTTGTGGGCTGGGTGAGCAGAATCACGTTTGTCTCCCAGGTTTCTCCTTTCTTGACAATATTCTCCTTTTCCTGGTCTGTGTTTCAGATTTTTCTACACCACCGCCACACTCATCATAGCCTTCACCTCTGCAGGTGAGTGCTGTCAGGTGGGTGGGAGGGATGCAAGCTCAGGGGCACCTGGTGGCTGGGGCAGGTGTGAGCAGAGAGCTATAGGCAAGACATACAGACCACGTGGTTATTCAGAGATCTGTAGCTTGAAAGAATCCTGGAAGGATCTTGAGTTATTGCTGATCTGTGAAAACAGTTTAGTCTATTGAGAAAATGTGAAAAGCAAGGACAATGGAGAGGGATTACTTTATAGAGTAGAATTTATTCAAAACTTTACATCTGGCAGGGCGCAGTGGCTCACTCCTGGAATCCCAGCACTTTGGAAGGCTGAGGTGGGTGGATCATCTGAGGTCAGGAGTTCGAGACCAGCCTGGCCAACATGGTGAAATCCCTTCTCTACTAAAAAAAAAAAATACAAAAATTAGCTGGGCGGTGGTGCACGCCTGTAATCCCAGCTACTCAGGAGGATGAGGCAGGAGAATTGCTTGAACCCAGGAGGCAGAGGTTGCAGTGAGCCGAGATCACACCACTGCACTCCAGCCTGGGTGACAAAGTGAGACTCTATCAACAAACAAACCCTAAAAAACAAAACAACGAAAAACTTTTACATCTTATATGTGTTAAAATGTTCTCTTTCTTTTTAATGAAATGATTACATGAATGACCATTTTGAAAATATCCTTACTTAGCAGGGTAAAAGTTGACAACCCTATTGTACTCAAAATCTTTTTTTCAAATTTTACCAGTCTGTAAGTCCGGAATTCCAATCTGGTTTGTTCTCCACCACCCTTCCACCGATTACACAGAGGAGAAACTGAGGTCACAAAGGGACCCTTTGCAAAGACACGTTCATGGCCACAGAGAAAGCGAGTGGGAGGTGGGCCTGGTATGCAGGCCTCCTGATCCCTGACTCTTCTTTCTCTCATTGCCTTGGTTATGGTGGCCACGAGATGCCTCCCGAGGTTCCTCCCTAGTGTCAGACCTGTGGCTCAATTTTTGGTTTAGGAAAGAAGAGTACATTACTCTTGTGTGTGTAAGCTATGCTAAAGCCCAACAGCATCATGAGATTGTCTGCACTCATGCTGGGCAAACGCAGAGACTGAGTGTCTTTGCCCACACAGATCTCATGAGATGGCCTGGCACCTCAAACCAATTGTTTCAAACCACTCTCCTTATCAAACCAGCATCATCTACTCTAAAAGCCTGTAAATGATTTTTAAGCGACTGGATGTGGAGGTGGTGGCTGGGTAATATTTGACTCGTGCTTGCAAATTGTCTGAGCAACAATCTTCCTCTTCCTCCACAGTAGAGGGATTTTCGGTTTTGAAAAAAGCATTGAGCCCACAAGGACTGTATTGTGAAAGAAGCCTCCAACCTTTAGCAATAGGAGAGATGTACATTTTATAATGACAGAAATTGAATGGTAAATTGTGTGAATACTCTAAAATTGGCTCTTGGCAGTGCTTCTTACGGTATAGCACGGTAGTTAAGAGGATGTTAGGGGCACACGCATACTACATCAACTACACTAACAAACATCAAATCACCTGACAGAACAGCTATTCCCTTTTTATGTCTCTTTCAGTCCTTCTGATTTCATGAAAGAATGTCTTGATGTGGGGCCAGTGTGATTTTAACACTGATGGAAAGAGCAGGTCTTAGGCTTTGAACATTCTAGTGAGGGCAAATGCATCCAGCTACAATTGAATAACATTGTTTTCCTTTCATTGCATTTATTTTTACAGTTACTTCCTATTCATGACAAGCAATGCCAGTGTTTTCATCTACAGTAGTGAAATAAAGTGTCCTTTAAAAATAGATTTTTTTTGGGATAAGAGTGAGTCAACTTAAAACATTTTAGCAAATAATAAGACAGGCATAGGTTATGGCCAGAATAATGGTGGGCAGAAGTCTGGTTTGGGGAGGAATAATTTGTCAAGGGTTCTCCTCCCCCAGCTCTTGAGCTTTTCTGCTGTGGTCTCACACTTACCAGACCTGTTATAACCATTTGTTTGCATGTCAGTCTCTTTAAGCGCAAGGAGTATCTTTTATTCATCCTGTATTTCCAGTGCCAAGCACACTGCCTGGCACCAAGGAAGTGCTCAGAGTTTAGTGAACAAAGAAAAGACCATTGTCCTTTTCTCACTCAGTTCTCGTAGCACCTAAGCCGGCAGAGCAGGAACTGTTGTTCCCATTAAACAGATAAGATGACTGAGGCTCAAGGCCAATGCCATGAATTAGGGGATGGGCTTGAGGGTTGAGCCTGGCACCTGAGTCCAGGGTCCTCTTTTCCTAGAGTGTCAAGGATGAAAAGGAGAGGCAGCTTGTGGTTTACTGAGGGAAAAGAGAGGTGGCTTCACTTAGAGCTCTGCCTCTGTCTGTAAACTTCCTGGCCTGCCACAGACTGAGGACCCACTTTGGCTGGGAAGAAGGTGGCTCAGGAGACTTCCACAGAGATATCTGGGGAAACCTTGGCCAGTATCCTAAAAACCCTTGAAGGACGCTGGAATGCTGGCTCGAACTGGGGCCTGGACACTAGGATTGTTGGGAATTTGGAGCAGGTGGGAGCAGAGGTTGGGGCTCCATGTTTGGGTTGCACTATGACGCCATCCTGCTTCTGACTTTGATGGTCCAGGCTCAGCTGTGCTGCTCTTCCTGGCCATGCCAATGCTCACCATTGGGGGAATCCTGTTTCTCATCACCAACCTGCAGGTGGGAGTCTTCCCTAATCCCAGGCACTTGGCAGGGTGGAGGGAAGGTGGAGGGAAGGTGGAGGGAAGGTAAGACCCTTTTCTATAATTGGCTGCCTCAGATGGGGTTGGCTCAAGCTGAGGTGGAAGCTGTAGCGGTAGAAGGTGACTTTGGGTATAAGGAGGGCCTGCCACATGCTGGATCCTCAGGAAATATCTGTTTCATGAATAAATACGTGATCCAGGCTGGTCCTATCATCCGCAGATTGGGAACCTATTTGGCCAACACCGTTCGACCATCATCACTCTCTACAATGGAGCATTTGACTCTTCCTCGGCAGTCTTCCTTATTATTAAGGTAAATATAGCAACAGCTTACATTCATTGAGCACTTGTATATGCCAGGCGCTTGTCTTGTGAACCTTGCATTATTTCTCTCCATCAACTCGGTGAGGTATGTACTATGTTGCCCCCATTTTACAGACGAAGCATTTGAGTCTCCGAGGTTAAAAAGCTTTTAACAATGAAGGTTCTGCCGCTAGTAGCCATGATACTGGAACTCAAACCCAGGCTTGTTGGTTCTAGAGCCTGAGCTTGTAACCACTAAGCCCCTTCTTCAGCCTTGCCCAAGCTTTTGTGGCAGTGGTCATGATGTGCTTGGGCCAATGTTGGGCAGAGGCTGGGGGCCCTTCAGAGTGGGGTGTTTGCTGCTGTGAGCTTCTAATTTGGACAAGAAGGTGGCAAGTGGCTAGTGGGTACAGCAGGGGCAGACACGGAGGCTTGTCCAGCTGTCCCAATGGCTGATGTTGAGGTTTCAGGGGATGAACTGTTGCCAAGGCTATTAGAGGTCAATCAACAACCATTCTGCCTTATTCATTGCGAATGGTTTTATCTGGGCAGTGACCTGCTTAGCCCAGGGGATGAATCCTGATTGATCAAAGCCAACCACGGCAATCCGTTTACCCCTTGCTAGTGATGGATGGAGGTCAGCATAGGATCCAGTCCTTTTTAATGAGATAAAGGAGGTGTGTATATTAGAAGACTCAAGGGGCTTTTCTTCCCTGACGGAGGGTGAAAGCAGAGTACAAATGAAGTCTTCCTCATTGAATGTTGCGGTGTGAGGATGTGATAGCTGGGGCTGTGGCAACCATGCTTCAATTATGAGACAACAAGCTGGAGTACTAAAGCCGGCACGCCACAGATGGCTGAGTGAAAGGAAGGGAAGAGTGTGGATCTCAAGCCACCCAACCTGGGACTTCTCTCTGGGCTTAGTGTTAGGCCAGAGGCAGTTGGCATTCCATGTCGGTTATGGGGGCAGAGAAGAGGATCTCTGGCAGTCACTACCCAGACATGAGTCTAGCTTAGTCCTATAAGCTTTGGAGGTTTGGAGAGTCATACAGAGACTGAGTCCCTGGGGCACTCAAGCCTTTCTACTCCTGGCACAAGAGCCACTTTCCAGGCTCTTCCTCCTTCCCCTGGGTATGCCTCCCCTTCTTTCCTCTTTTTTTTTTTTTTTTTTGAGATGGAGTCTCACTTTGTCTCCCAGGCTAGAGTGCATTGGTGGGATCTTGGCTCACTGCAGCCTCTGTCTAGTGGGCTCAAGCAATTCTCCTGCCTCAGCCTCCTGAGTCACTGGGACCATAGGCTTGCCACCACACTTGGCTTATTTTTGTATTTTTAGTAGAGATGGGGTTTCGCCATGTTGGCCAGGCTGGTCTTGAACTCTTGACCTCAAGTAATCCACCTTCCTTGACCTCCCAAAGTGCTGAAATTACAGGCATGAACCACCATGCCCAACCTCTCTCCTGTCTGTCTAGAGTTGGAAGGGGAAAGGCAGCAGGAGTGGGAATTCTTAGTTTAATCTGACTTTGCTGCTGCTTACTCTGACAATTCATTGAGCAATTTACTGCACCTCTCTGGACCTCAATGTCACTCTCTGTAAAATGGGAGGAGGTTGGGCTAGGTCAGTGGTTTCAAACTGAGCATCGAGGAACTTAGGGATTCTCTTTGATGTCATGCCAGTCACCAAGGAGAATAAAGAGGGAGATGACTGGCAAGCTCCCCATTGATGTGTTTTGTAAGTTGAATTTTTGTGTAAAATTTCCTTTGAACAAAAGGCCTTTGCTGTTGTTGGGGGAAGAAAGGCACTGGCTCCACCGGCTGTGGGGAAGGGTCATATGAGGACTCCTGTACTGCCGGGTGTGTCTTGGAGTGGCGCCATATGTGTACCAGGTATCCCTAATCAGCTTCCAGGATGGTAGGTGATGGCTTGTACTCGGACTCCTTAGAAAACAGGGTTCCAGCTCCTGCCTCTTCTGCTGATGTTTTTGTGTGTGATAAAACATGCATAACATAAATATTACTATCTTAACCTTTTTTTTTTTTTTTTTTTTTTGAGACAGAGTCTCGCTCTGTTGCCCAGGCTGGAGTGCGGTGGCAGGATCTTGGCTCACTGCAACCTCTGCCTCCTGGCTTCAAGCGATTCTTCTGCCTCAACCAGCCGAGTAGCTGGGATTACAGGTGCGTGCCACCATGCACTGCTAATTTTTGTATTTTCAGTAGAGATGGGGTTTCACCATGTTGGCCAGGCTGGTCTGGAACTCCTGGCCTTAAGTGATCTGCCTGCCTCAGCCTCCCAAAGTACTGGGATTACAGGCATGTAATCATGTAATCATGTAATCACACCCTCTCACCTCAGCCTCCCGAGTAGCTGGAATTACAGGCATGCACCACCACGCCCAGCTAATTTATCTATTTATTTTTAGTAGAGATGAGGTCTTGCTGTTACCCAGGCTGGTCTCAAGCTCCTGGACTCAAGCAATCCTCCTGTCTTGGTCTTCTGAAGCACTAGAATTACAGGCAGGAACCACTGAGCTCAGCCCTGCATAGTGCTCTTAAAGTTCATCCATGTTGTAGTGTATGTCAATTTCTTTCCTTTTTATTTTATTTTTTTTGGAGACAAGGTCATGCTTCATTGTCCAGGCTGGGGTGCAGTGGCCCAGTGATGGCTCACTGCAGCCTCAAACTTATGGGCTCAAGTAATCCTACCACTCAGCCTCCTGAGTAGCTGGGACTACAGCTGTGTGCCACCACACCCAGTAGAGAAGGGATGATGTTGTCCAGGCTGGTCTTGAACTGGGCTCGAGTGGTCCTCCTGCCTCCCAAAGTGCTGGGATTATAGGTGTGAGCCAGCATGGTGGCCTCCTTCCTTTTTAAAGGCTGAATAATATTCCACTGTGTGTATAGATCACATTATGTTTAGCTGTTCATCTGCTGATGGACCTTTAGGTTGCTTCCATCCTTTGGCTATTGTGAATAGTGCTGCTGTGAACATGGGCGTGACACTGACTTTTTCCTCCTCCTTCTGCAGCTTCTTTATGAAAAGGGCATCAGCCTCAAGGCCTCCTTCATCTTCCTCTCTGTCTGCAGTACCTGGCATGTAGCACGCACTTTCCTCCTGATGCCCCGGGGGCACATCCCATACCCACTGCCCCCCAACTACAGCTACGGGTAAGGACTATCTGGCGATTGTGGGCCAGAGCCCCTCATTGGCCCTAGGGTGGGATGGACAGGGCAAAGCAAACCTGTCACAGGAGAGGAGGAGGACTGGAGCAGTGCATCTGTTAGCTATTGCTGCATAACAAACGATCTCAAAACTCAGCAGCCTAAAACGTTCAGCATTTATCATTTTTCACAAGTCTGTGGGTAGCTGGCTAGTTCTACTGATCAGGGTCAGATGTAGATGATTTTGACAGGGCTCATTCATGCATCTGATCATTTGGAGGGTTACAAGGGGGCTGACTATGCTAGGATGGCCTCATTCACATAGGTTTGGAGTGACAGGGATGCCTGGGTCACGTGGCTGTCATCCTCCAGCAAGCCAGCGTGGGCTCATTCACACCGTGATTTCAGGGTTCTGAAAGAGCGCAGAAATGCACAAGTGTTCTTGAGGTTTAGGCTTGGAATTGGCACAACCACTTCTGCTGCATTCTTTTGGCTGAAGCAGTTCACAAGGCTGGCCCAGATTCAGGGCATGGGGAAATAGAGCTGCAAAGTCTCATTCAAATGGGGGTAAATACAGAGGAGGTGAAAACATGTGATCATTTTTGCAGTCAGTTGCCACAAGGAGTAGAGGAAGGGTGTTCCTTTGCTGCTCACTTACTATTTGTCAGACCCCATGTGCTCTCTGATTTCATCCTCACAATAATCCTCTCAGATATCCTTATCTCCATTTTCTAAATGAGAAAAATGAGGCTCAGAAGGGTTAAGTCTGAGCCATCTTTCTGTTGCTAGGAAGAGGCAGAGCTGGGATTTGAACCCTGGCCTGCCCTGCTCTTTTCATACTTCCAGTGGTTCCCAAACTTTGCGGCATATTAGAGTCACTAGATTCACATAGAGATCTTAGAAAAGGAAGCCTGACTTTCACCTCCAGACATACTGATTTAATTGGTCTGGTCTGCAGCCTGGGCGTCAGGGTGGCTAAAAGGTGATTCCAAAGTGCGGTGAAATGTGGGATTCACTATACTGTTCCCTCCAGTCTGAGTCTCAGGTTCAGCTCACAGTCCTTGGCCTTGCTGGTGGGGCTTTTGTTTCCATAGCCTGTGCTCTGGGAATGGCACCATGAAGGAAGAGAAGGAAACAGCTGAGCATGAAAACAGGGAGCTACAGTCAAAGGAGGTCCTTTCAGCAAAGGAAGGTGAGCCCTGCTGACTAATCTCTCTCTCCTCCAGACCTGAGTCTCTCCTTGTGCCTTTCCTGGCCCCTCACCTCCAGAGCTCCCCCAGAGGCCCAGAATCAGGAAAGGCAGGACAGAGAAAGGACCTTAGGCATCTTTCCAACCCCCTCAGTTAATGGAGGGTCCAGAGAGGGGCAGGGCTTTTGTCTCTTTTCTGTCCCTCTTTTCTCTCTTTCACATCCCATCACTTTCCCCCGCTTCCAGCCTGCCTTCCATGGGTTGCCCTCCCTTCCCCCAACTCCTCGGTTCTGCCCTCTTCTGTGATGCCATTGCACTAAGTCTGGTGCAATGTCCCCATTTCTCCAGGTCTCCTGGGTCTGTCCTCTCTTATTGTCCCAACTCTATCACTGCTTCCTTTCCTTCCTCTCTGTTCTGAGTCTTTGATTACACACATCACAAACCGCAGCTAGCTACAGTAGAAATAAGAACGGGGTGGGAGAGGAGATGGGAGATGCAGGTTGAAGGACATGAAGGAGCAGATGAGCAGGAGGAACAGGCCTAGAGATCTAATGCACAGCATGAAGACTCTAGGTCATCAAATTGCATTGTGTCTGGGACTTTGCTAAACAAGTAGATTTTAACTGCTCTTGCCACAAAACAGGTAGAAATGTGAGATGATGGATATGTTAATTTGCTTTACTATAGTAACCATCTTAGTAGCTATATGTATCCTATGACCTCATGTTGTATATCTTAAATATACACAATAAAATTGATTTTTTTTTTTTTTTTACCATCTGACAGTTGGATCCAAAACACATATTTATTTATTTGTTTTAAAGAAAGAAGAATAGGGTTCTGGGAAGCTTCCAAAATCAAGGGAGGAAATTGAACTTGCCAGGATGTAGGACCTATTTTAGATTAGGTCCGTCCTAATCTAAACTTACGGCCGGTCTGCCTTGTTAGGAGGAACCATCTCATTGGTTAACCTTGAGAGAGGAACAGAACCCTGAATTCACGGTGCCATCTGGATCATGAAGATTAAGGTAGAGGAAGATTTCCTAAGGAAACTCAGGATACTGGTACCAAAAGAAAGGGAGGCACTGAGGAGCAGGTTAGAACAGAGTGTCCACGCTCATCCTCGTCTTCCTTCTGACTTTCTCCTCTCCTTGTCATTCCTTTCACCTTTCTGGCTGAGAAAGATCAGGAAGGTATTACTGCAAGAAGTGTCATTGACCAGGCTGTGAGAGACAGATCGGATTTCAATAGAGAAGAACACAGAGGGTCATCCAAGGTGGTAGGGCCAGCATGACAAAGCAGGGAGGTGGGGATGTGTGAGTCTGAGGCAGGCGCAGAGCATGCCGGGTGAGTTATGGGAGCCAAGGGTAGAAGGTGGGCCTGGACCTGAAATGTTCCACTGAAGCCTCCACCCTCCCCATCCTACCTGTCCACTTTCCTCGCAATTCACGCCCAGATCCTCCTCTCCCCGTTAGAGACCCCAGGGAAAGGGCAGAAGCAGGAACCCCGCTCCTTCTGGAGCTACGCTTTGTCTCGGCGCTTTGCCTGGCACCTGGTGTGGCTGTCTGTGATACAGTTGTGGCACTACCTCTTCATTGGCACTCTCAACTCCTTGCTGACCAACATGGCCGGTGGGGACGTGGCACGAGGTATATGGTGGGGCTGGGAGGTAGCCCATCTGCACATCCCAGCTGGGAACACAGAGCCTCCCAGCAGGGCTGTACACACCAGAGGAGGGTCTGATGGTGTGGGGAGGAGGGACGTGCAGACAAGAGCAAGGTGGGAGAGTCCCTGCCTGGAAGGGAGTTTTGGAAACTTCTCATCAACCAACCTCTCTCTTCCCTCTGTAGTCAGCACCTACACAAATGCCTTTGCCTTCACTCAGTTCGGAGTGCTGTGTGCTCCCTGGAATGGCCTGCTCATGGACCGGCTTAAACAGAAGTACCAGAAGGAAGCAAGAAAGACAGGTGAGATGCGGGGGAGGGCAGGGCTGGTCAGAGAACCAGGAAGGGAGTCTTCATTTACCCCATGACGTCTTCTCTCTCTCTTTCTCTCTTTTTTTTTTTTTTTTTTTTTTTTTTGAGATAGGGTCTCACTCTGTTGCCCAGGTTGGAGTGCAGTGGTGTGATCTTGGATCACTGCAGGCTGCGCCTCCTGGGTTCAAGAGATTCTCCTGTCTCAGCTCCCCGAGTAGCTGGGATTACAGGCGTGTGCCACCATCCCCTACTAATTTTTGTCTTTTTAGTAGAGATGGGGTTTCACCATGTCAGGCTGGTCTTGAACTTCTGACCTCAGGTGATCTGCCCACCTCAGCCTCCCAAAGTGCTGGGATTACAGGCGTGAAGCACCATGCTCAGTCTTCTTTTGTGTTCTTAACCCTGTCTGGTTACACTCATTGATTCATTAAAACACTAGTCACTGAGTGACAGTTATGTGTCAGCCATGGTGCCAGATACCAGGAATTCAACAGCAGACAAGACAGATGTGTTCTTTTTCTCAAGGTGTTCTCAGTCTAGAGGGTGGAGAAAGGCAGATAGGCAGTTACAATCCATGAAGCAAGCCCACAGGGGGCTATGGGGGCACAAAGAAGGGCACATAATCTATTCTGGGTGAGGATGGGATTGGTGCCAGGGAAGGCTTCCTGGAGGAGGTGGCATCTAAACCAAGACCTGAAGGATGAGTAAGAAGGGAGGAGATGAAGAAGTGGGGCCTTGGAGAGTGGCCCAGGAGCACAGTGGGGTCAAAATGGTGAATGACAGAGTGAAACACTGAGGGATCTGGGCAGGTGAATCAGGCTGGCTAGGACACAGAGCACTGGGGAATCTTAGGGAAGTGGCTGGAGAGAGAGAGGTAAGAAGGGGTCAGGCTGTTTACCACATCAGGGAGTTTTGGCCTGGTCCTTGGACATGGTTGGAGGAGTAGAGATATGCTGAGGTATTTTAACTGCTGGGTCAGGGGGGACAAAAGTAGACAACATTTTATATACTTATTTCATCTATCCCTTCCCCCACCCCATGCACCTGCTTCTCCCACACCTGCTAGAGTTTTCAAAGCAAATCTTAGACATCATATCATTTCATCTGTAAATATTTCTCTATACCCATAAATGTTTCTCTAACATATAAGGCCTCTTTTACTTAAACATCCCCATAAAATCATGACCACACCTAAAAAAACCAATAATTTCTCATATCACCTACTGTGCAGTCACTGTTCAAATTCCTTCAATCATTTCAAATACATCTTTTTACATTTGGTTTGTTCAAATTAGGATCCATGCCTGGTCCATGCAGTGTATTTGGTTGCTGTGTCTTCTATAGCTTTTAAAATCTAGAAGAGTCCTCCCCGCTTTTCTTATTTATTTGTTGAAGAAACTGCGCCATTTCCCCATATTTTGGATTTGGCATTGTTTTAATGTGTTATTTAAAAGTATTCCTTTCCTTGGGTATTTCCTGTAAACAGTGGGATTAGAAGCTTGGAGGAAACACAGTTTAATTGTTTGGGTTTTTTTTTTTTTTTTTTTTTTTTTTTTTTTTTTTTTTGCATGAATAACTCAGAGGTAGAGCTGTGGGTTTCCTCTGGTCTCCCATCAGCAGGCCCTGGTGTCTGTTGTCTTGTTGCTGTGTTAAGATTGATCAACTGGTTTAGACATTGCCAGTCTGATCCATCCGCTGTAAAGTTTCCCATCAACCATATACTTAGTGATTTTAGCAGCCATTAATGATCAATGCCTAGGCCCATTATTTTATTAGGATTACAAAAGGATGATTTTCTTTTCTTTCTTCTTTTTTGAGACAGAGTCTCACTCTGTTGCCCAGGCTGGAGTGCAGTGGCACAATCTTGGCCTACTGCAACCTCCGCCTTCCAGGTTCAAGCGATTCTCCTGCCTCCGCCTCCCGAGTAGCTGGCTTTACAGGCACCCACCACCTGGCTAATTTTTGTGTTTTTTTTTTTGTCTTTTTTTTTTTTGAGACGGAGTCTCGCTCTGTCGCCCAGGCTGGAGTGCAGTGGCCGGATCTCAGCTCACTGCAAGCTCCGCCTCCTGGGTTCACGCCATTCTCCGGCCTCAGCCTCCCGAGTAGCTGGGACTACAGGCGCCCACCACCTCACCTGGCTAGATTTTTGTATTTTTTAGTAGAGACTGGGGTTTCACCATGTTAGCCAGAATGGTCTCGATCTCCTGACCTCGTGATCCACCCGTCTCGGCCTCCCAAAGTGCTGGGATTACAGGCTTGAGCCACCGCGCCCGGCCCAATTTTTGTATTTTTAATAGAGATGGGGTTTCACCATGTTGGCCACGCTGGTCTCGAACTCCTGACCTCAGGTGATCCACCCGCCTCGGCCTCCCAAAGTGCTGAGATTACAGCCACTGCTCCTGGCCAAAAGGATGATTTTCTATTTCTATCTTCTGCTTTTAATCACTAGAATTCTTTTAGAAAGAAAAACATTCTTTACTATTTTGTTACCTAGAAATAAATGCTTGGTTTACATGTTTATTTACCAGTCCGAAATAATGAATTGGTACCCTAGTGACCTCCAGACATGGCTACTCATTTTTTTAAATAAAATTTCATTTTAAAATATATTTGACATGTTTCAATCTGTTCTGTCATGATTCTTCTTGATGCTCAAATTGTCTCACCTTTGGCCGTTGAAAACTTTACCAACCCAGAATCTGTGTCTTTTAGACAAAATCATATGATTTCTAGACAGTATCCTTACTTTCTAGCACAATTAAATGTTCAGGTCCATTTCACTAGGTGTGTTTCCTGCCCCAGACCTGAAATCGTCGTTTTTTCCCAACTGACCCTGGGTTTCTTTAATTGGAAATGGTATTTAGAGGCTACAGTCTGGATGCCGAGGTTTCTTATTGCTCCTGCGTTGTCACTGCTTTTGTGCTTTGGATAGAGTTAACATGTATATAATTTTTGATAAGAAAAATATCATAAATACTTAATACTGATATTTTTATTCGAATTTTTATTTCCTTGATTTTACATTTGCAGCCCTTTCTCTTCCTCTGATAATCTTGGTTCCTAACATGTGCATATATACACGTACATACACATATATAGTATTTTAAATATAATTACTGGTTTTAGCAATATTGATGTTACTTGATAACAGTACAATTGCTAAATACTGTTGCTACTTCTTTCTTTCCTTTTTTCTGTCCTTTCTTATTCCTTTCTCATCCTTAGGATATATCCCATGAGAGATGTACAGTCAAGTTGCCATATTTTCTTTTTTATTTTTAGGGATGAGGTCTCACTCTGTTGCCCAGGCTGTAGTACTGTGGTACGATCACGACTCACTGCAGCCTCAACCTCCTCGGCTCAAGTGATCCTCTCCCTTCAGCCTCCCAAGTAGCTTGGACTACAGGCGTGCATTACCATGTCTGGCTAATTTTTTTTTTTTTTTTTTTTTTTTGTAGAGAAAGGGTCTGTGTTGCCCAGGCTAATGTTGACCTCCTGGGCTCAAGCTTGCCCTGACCTCCCAAAGTGTTGGGATTGTAGGTGTGAGCCACCACACTGGGCCAAATTACTGTATTTTAAGGATTACCAGCTTGGTATAGAGTTATGTTCATTGGTTTCATTTTATTTTATTTTGTTTCCGATTTTTTAGATTGTTTTACTTGTTTTCTTCCTATTATTATTTAATTGTATTTGTAAAACATTTACATATCAGACATTTACATTTTCCCAAAGCTAAAACTGTGAAACAAGATATATTCAAAAAAGTTTAGTTTCCCTCTCTGTTTCTTGTACCCCTTTTCCTCTTCTTTAGGTAACCATTTTTATGTTTTTTAATATAAACATTGCGTGGGTGTATATACATGTATTAGTTTTCATGCTGCTGCTAAAGACATATCTGAGACTGCGAAGAAAAGGAGGTTTAATTGGACTTACAGTTCCACATGGCTGGGGAGGCCTCGGAATCATGGCAGGAGGTGAAAGGCAGTTCTTACATGGTGGTGGCGAGATAAAATAAGGAAGAATCAAAAGCAGGAACCCCTGATAAACCCATCAGATCTCGTGAGCTTTATTCACTATCACAACAATAGCATGGGGAAGACTGGTCCCCATGATTCAATTACCTCCCCAACCCAGGTCCCACCCATAATAGGTAGGAATTCTGGGAGATGCAATTCAAGGTGAGATTTGGGTGGGGACACAGCCAAACCATGTCAATACGTCTCCCTCTCTTTTAGATAAAAGGTAGTATACTGTACACACTATTCCGCAGGGTTTGTTTTTTTTTTTTTTTTTTTTTTGGTGTAGCTCTATCCTGAGGGTGCTGTGTAGCAGGGACCTCTCCTCATGCCTTTTAACCACTGCCTGGGTCTCCATTATATGGCTGCAACCTAGTTGCTGCAGCGTTCCCGTACTGACGGCTATTTGGATTGTTTCCAGCCTTTTGCTATTACCAGTAGTGTTACAAAGAGGATCTGGCCACATGTTCAGGGCGGGGAGGGGCAGATGTGTGTAGCCTGTAAGGAGGGCATTGCAGTAATCCATGACTGAGTTAATGGTGGTTTAAAGCTAGGACAAGTCAGTGGGGTTGCAGAGGAGTGGGCACATTTGAATGGTATGTAGGAGGTGAATGATCAGCATCATTGATGAATTTGAGGTGGGGCCTGTGGGGAAGGGATTCGAGGATGACTCCCAGGTTTCTGTTGGGGCAGTGAATGGATAGTGGCTCCTCCCCCTTTTCCAGTCTTCCTTGGCCCTTCCCTGACTTCTGTTGGGTTGGCCTACAGAGACCCTCTTTTTCCTCTCTGTTCGCCCAGGTTCCTCCACCTTGGCAGTGGCTCTCTGCTCGACGGTGCCTTCGCTGGCCCTGACATCCCTGCTGTGCCTGGGCTTCGCCCTCTGTGCCTCAGTCCCCGTCCTCCCTCTCCAGTATCTCACCTTCATCCTGCAAGTGATCAGCCGCTCCTTCCTCTATGGGAGCAACGCGGCCTTCCTCACCATTGCGTAAGTGGCCTTGGGGCGGGCTCTTATGCAATGGGACACACTGGGGCAAAGAGAAGCTGGAGGTAAAGAAGTTGGGATGTGAGGCTGGGCCTGGAAGCAGTCAGGTGCGGGAGACTGGGTTTGGGGGCAGGTGTGGAGGGGGTGAGACCAGAGGCGGTGGGAAGGATAGAACATTCATGCACTTGAGCCTTTACATCTGCGGTGCCCTCTCCCTCTGTTTTCTACTTGGTGAACTTGTATTCATCCTCTGAGGCCCACTTCTGTTCCAGTTCTCCAGGGAAGAGATGGAGAAGTGTCTTCCCTTCTTTGTGTCCTTAGTACTCTAGTCTTACTTCCTTTGCTAGTACGGGCATTGTCTGGCATGCTATCCATTTACATGCCTGTCTTTTCTTCCCTGGTGTAGCCTGCATGAGGGTCCTCTCTGTTTGTCCAGGGCCCCGCATGTGCCTTCTCTGGGTTCTGTGGGTCAAATGTCTGAGCAGAGGTGAAGAGGGAAAGGCCAGACAGGTGTGGGTGGAGGGCAGGCCTAGGACAGGGGAGCTGGGAACAAGCAGCTGACAGAGGCCCCTGAAGCCAGGCTCCTGCTTGGAGGGAGGGTCCCTGAAGCTCACTGGAACTCCTCTGGTTTCTCTCCCCAGTTTCCCTTCGGAGCACTTTGGCAAGCTCTTTGGGCTGGTGATGGCCTTGTCAGCTGTGGTGTCTCTGCTCCAGTTCCCCATCTTCACGCTCATCAAAGGCCCCCTTCAGAATGACCCATTTTACGTGAGTACTGGGAGGATGGGCATCCCTGGCAGGAGGCCTTGGCCTTAGGCCTTGGCTGCCCCAAATCTGGCTGTGATGGCCTGGGTATGTAGCGTGGCGCAGCTTCCCAAAGAGTGTGTTATTCAAACATTTGGGGCAAAAGTATTTTTGTGTGTGAGGAAACAGACATTCTGGACTAGGGTGGAAATTCTCACAAAACTTCAAGCAAAATCCTGAGACCTCAAAGGTGTTGCCTGCCTGTGGTGAGTGTGGGCCCACCCTGGCCTCTCCCCTAGGCCCACGCAGGGTTTCCACAGTTGGCCCCAGGGACAGGAGCTCTGTGCTTTCACCTCTGTGTCCTTACACTTGGAGGGATGCTCTGAGGTCCTGCTCTAGGAAGTGGGCATGACTCTCCTGCTCTTTGCAGAAACTGAGGCTCAAAGAGGTTACTTATGTGTTCAGAGGCACTGGCTAAGGAGCAAAAGTCTTTCAACCTTGAATTCTGTATTTTGACCACAGCACAGCTCTTATTTGCCTCATTTTTTTAAAAAAGAGCAGCAAATTGTAGAATAGGAGTTTAAGTCCATCATTGGAGAAAAGAAAGACTAAATGTTTTTTGTTTTTGTTTTGGGGACAGGGTCTTGCTTTGTCACCCAGGCTGGAGTGCAGTGGCACAATCTCGGCTCACTGCAGCCTCGATCTCCTGGGCTCAAGTGATCCTCTTATCTCAGCCTCCTGAGTAGCTGACACTGCAGGCATGTGCCACCATGCCCAGCTTTTTATTTTATTTTATTTTTTATTTTTTTGATAGACACTGGGGTTTCGCTATGTTGCCTGGGCTGGTTTTGAATTCCCGGCCTCAAGCGATCCACCCGCCTCTGCCTTCCAAATTGCCGTGATTACAGGCGTCAACCACTGTTCATGGCCAAAAGACTAAACTTGAAATCTGAGGCGAATGACTTGATTGTGACATCAGATGACCAAGTAATCAGATATGTATTCTAGCTGGTGCCTCTACCAGCTTCACATGTGACCATGAACATGACATTGAATGCTCGCTAGGCGTCTGTTTCTTTACCTGTGAAATGGGCTTAATATTCCTCCCCTTCCCCACCCCGTAGTGCAGAATGAAAAGTAACTGAAAATCCTTCCTCCAGGGCACCATAGTGTCTGGGTGAAAAGTAGAATATAAACTCGGTAGACTTCTGGTCCCTTCATTGGTCATGGAATGGATCAGTGCTTCCTTCATTGAGCAACAGTTCTGTTGTTCAGAATTCCTGGATTTCACCTCACTTCTGCTCTCCCTGCAGGTAAATGTGATGTTCATGCTTGCCATTCTTCTGACATTCGTCCACCCCTTTCTGGTATACCGGGAATGCCACACTTGGAAAGAAACTCCCTCTGCAATTGCATAGTTCAGAAGCCCTCACTTTTCAGCCCTGAGGATGGTTTTGTTCATCTTTCTCCACCTTTGAGGACCTCGTGTCCCAAAAGACTGCCTATCCCAGCAAACACACACACACACACACACACACACACACACACACACACACACGCAAAGACATATTTAACTGTTAACAAGGACGTTTGAGCAGCAAGAAAAGAATCTCAGTTGCCAAGCAGATTGATATTGCACAGACTCAAAGCAAAGGCATGTGGAACTTCTTTATTTCAAAACAGGAGTGTCTCCTTGCACTTAGCCTTGGTGACTCCAGGGGAGATGACACGGGGGAGGAAGTGTGTCACCTACTTCTTTATGCCTGTTTGGCTCTGAAGCCCATGTGTGCCTGGATCCTCTGCCACGGGTTAAATTTTCAGGTGAAGAGTGAGGTTGTCCTGGCCTCAGCTATACTTCATACTTCCCAGCTCTCCCTCAAGAGTGCAGCCTTGGCTACAGAACTCACAGCTCTGGGAAAAAGAGGAGCAGACAGGGTTCCCTGGGCCCAGTCTCAGCCCAGCCACTGATGCTGGATGACCTTGGCCTGACCCTGGTCTGGTCTCAGAATCACTTTTCCCATCTGTAAAATTGAGATGAGTTTTGGTGTTGAAGGTTCTTCCTGGAGCAGATGTCCTAGAAGGTTTTAGGGACAGTGACAGAGTCAGGCCACTGCAAGGGCCATGGGAGCCAGCTGACCTGCTTGACCGAAGGATTTCTGACAAACTATCTTTGGGGATGTTTTCCTCTTCAAGAAGGGATATAAGTTATTTACTTTGGGCATTTAAAAGAAAATTTCTCTGGGGAATAATTTTATAGAAAAATAAAACTTCTGTGTCTAAGGCAACTACTGTTTGCATCTCTCTAGGCTTTGGGGCTGGGGTGTGTGTGTGTGTGTGTGTGTGTGTGTGTGTGTGTGTGTGTGTGTATGTGTATATATGTGTGTATGTGTGTGTTTCTGAGGAGGCCCTACCCTGGCATGAGAAGAGCGTAGGGAATCTGGCTACACATCCTAGTGTGGCAGCTGGACCCAGACGTGGGGCGAGAACCCTGTCTATGATTCACCCCGCTGGTCCTGGCACATGGGCCCAGAGACTTCTTCCTCCAGGAACCCCTCTGCTTCCTCTTCCTCTCCACATCCTTAACCTTCAGCAGAACCCTACCCCTCACTCCACATCCCCAGCTAGAGCACTGGATGGAATCAGAAAGTCCTAGTTTGAGTTTCAACTCTGCCCCTCAGCAGCTGGGCAAGCCCCTTAACCAGTCTGAGACACTAGTTCCCCACTTGCAAAGTACAGGTAATCATTTTTATCTCTGACGGTGATGGTGAGAGTGTAAAGTCATTTCGACTGCCTAGCACGTGGTGGGAGCACATGAGGGTTTGCTCCTGTGTTTACTCATGACCCTCGGGGAGGACGGAGGCAAAGAGGGAGAAGTTGAGGGTGCAGGAGGAGAGATGGCAGGTGGGTGGGATGGGAGAATCTGGGGCACACCAGCTGTCTCATTCCCACCTTGTTAGCAGAGGGATTAGGGAAGAACGGTGGGAGGCGCGGGGATGGGGGTGGAAGGCAGGGGGCTGGCAGGCAGGTGCATCCATCCATTCATTCAATAAATGTTTATCAAGGACCTGCCACGTGTCAGGCCCTGTCCTGGGTGCTGGGGGCTATAAAGATGCAGAAGGGTCTGAAGCCCAGCTCTTCCTTCTTCCTGTAGGCATCGGGGTATACTTTCCAGGGGCCCAAGAGCCTGGGTCTGAGGGTGGACACCAGAGTTCTAGTGGTGTCTGTGAGCAGCATCTAAATCTAATGGCTGAATTTGGTCTTGTTACCCTGCTCAAAAGCTTTCAGCAGCTCCCCACTGCCCACAGGACAAAAACCCAGATGCTAGCCTGACATTCAAGACTGTCACTAGTGTAATCTCAACCTCTCCCCTGCCCTCTTTACCTCCTACCAACAGAGGGGCAGAACCCATCCCCGTGGACCAGGATTCCCGGTCTCCGGGTCTGTGTGTGCACCAGTTCCTCTGTGTGGGCGGCTCACCCTGCCTCAGCTTGTGAAATCCATCTGGTCTGCTGGGATCCTGCTCGAAATGTCATCTTCTCCAAAAATCATTACTCAGGCTTTCCAGCATGTCTGAGTCCCTGGCACTTGGTTACACCCTTCCTGGTGACTGGCATCTGCCTCCACATCATGACCCTCCCACCCCTTGCTTGGGCAGCAAACTCCAGGAGGCAAGGTCTGGTCTCACCTGGCTCTAATTAATCTGTGCTTACCATCCACATGGTGTCAGCTAATTCTTGTTGAATGAATGATCACTGAATGAGTGGATTCTTGTTTTGGCCTCAGAACCAATTAGAAGGAGCCAGAAAAAACACATGGGGGTAGGGGAGGTGCAGTGTGGTGCAGTGGAAAAAAACCCTTCTGGAAATCTCAGCTCTGTCACTTACTTTATCAGCTCTGTGACTTTGGATGGACAACTTCTTTGTCAGTATGGTGGGAGAAATAGACATGCCTCTCTGGGCTGTTGTAAGGATTACAAATTCGGTCGAATGCTCGGCACCTGGTAGGTTGAACAGATCACAGCTAGCATTACAGATGATATATTAAAACCAAAAAAAGATGCCTAATGTCCATCAGTTGGTGAACGGACAAAGGAAATGTACCGTGTTTGGGATATTATTTGGCAATCAAGAAAAGTACTGACGTGCTACAACACGAATGAATCTTGAAAACATTAGACGAAGTGAAAGAAGGCCAAACACAAGAAACTGCTAATGATTCCATTTAAATATGAAATGTCGGGCCAGGGTGCAGTGGCTCATGCCTGTAATCCCAGCACTTTGGGATGCCAAGGTGGGCAGATCACTTGAGGCCAGGAGTTCCAGACCAGCCCGGCCAACATGGTGAAACCCTGTCTCTACTTAAAATTAGCCAAATGTAGTGGCATGCACCCGTAATCCCAGCTACTTGGTTGGCTGAGGCACAAGAATTGCTTGAGCCTGGGAGGTGGAGGTTGCAGTGAGCCAAGATTGTGCCACTGCACTCCAGCCTGGGTGACAGAGTGAGGCTCTGTCTCAAAAAAAAAAAAAAAAAAAAAGAAAGAAAAAAAAAAAAAAAAAAAAGAAATTTCCAGAATAGGCCAATCTGTAGAGGCAGAAAGTAGATTCATGATTGGGTAGGCCTGGGTGGAGGCCATGGGTAGTGATCGCTAATGAGGAAGGGGTTTCTTTTGGGTGATGAAAACAGGTGGACTTATGGTATGTTAATTATATCTCAATAAAACTGTTATTTAAAGGAAGAAAAGATGCCTGGATTCCCCAGGAAGTGTACAGTACACTTCTGTGAGAATCAGAGATGATTTCTGGGGAAGATGGGCAGGAGGAGAGTAAGTGGGAGAAGCGGCCACATGCGAAGCTCCCATCGTTCTGTCCTGAGAGGCTTTCTCCTGCAACTTTATTTATTGATTGATTGATTTTGAAACAGGTTCTCACTCTGTTACCCAGGGTGGAGTGCAGTGGTATGATCACAGCTCATTGCAGCCTCGACCTCCCAGGCTCAAACAATCCTCCTGCTTGAACTCCTGAGTAGCTGGGACTACAGGTTCATGCCACCACGTCTGGCTAATCTTTTATTTATTTATTTATTTATTTATTTATTTATTTATTTATTGAGATTGGGGAGTCTCACTCTGTTGCTCAAGCTGGTGTCAAACTCCTGGGCTCAAGTGATCCTCCCGTCTTGGCCTCCCAACGTGTTGGGATTATGGGTGTAAGCCACTGTACCTGGCACCTCCTGCAACTTCTTCCTCAAGTGGAACCAATGAGGAAGCAAGCAACCCAGGGGTTTCACAAGTTTTGATTTCAATCAGCAATGGGCTTCCAATGCAACCCTTCTCTCCTGCAACCAGCCTCAGTAGAGAGGAACTGGAGATGAATTGACCCCCATCACACCCCCGCAGTGCCAACCTGGGCCCTTCCATCAGGGGAGAACACCTGCTGTGTAAGGAACAGAAAACAGCATGAAATAGGAGCTTTGTGTGATGATCCCCTTTAAGCCTATTCAGCCCAGGGAAGTGCATATGATCAGCCCCATTTCACAGATGAAGAAAGTCAGGTTTACCCATTAGTGCATTGTGGGGCTGGTATTTAAACCAGGTCTGTCTGACTTGCAAGGTCACATTCATTTAGACATTACCTTTACTTTACATTTCTTCTTCCTCCTCCTCCTCCTCCTCCTCCTCCTTCTTCTTCCTCTTCTTTCTTCTTCTTCTTCTGGTGGGGTCTTGCTCTATTGCCCAGGGTGAATGCAGCATCATCATACCTAAATGCAGCCTTGAACTCCTGGCCTCAAGCAATCCTCCTGCCTTGGCCTCCAAAAGTGCTGAGATTTCAGGCATGAGCCACCATGCCCAGCCTGCATTTATTCTCTTGTAAGAAAGATATCATTGTAAAACAGATGAGAAAATAAAGAGGGGCGTGAAAAAGACACATCACTATTAAATGGACAACTCAGAGATAATCATGGTTAACATGTTGCTATGTTCCCTCCTGTCATTTGACTGGATGTATGTGATAATTAAAATTATCTCATAAGCTTTTCCTTATGTAATCAAATAGTAGCCAAAACCATGATTTTAAATGGCTGCTCACAACTCCATCTCATGGCTCTGCCATACCTTATTTATCCCCATCCACCCCCTACTCCCTTTCCCCTTCCCTGCTTTTGCAGGGGTCCTAGATGGTGGTGAGCCAGAGGGCAGCTTCGGTCAGCAGACTAGAGAGTACAAATAATAATAACACTCAGCGGACGGGCGAGCAGTTGTCAAGTGGGCTTATCACAAAAGAGCACCTTGGGATATTCCAGAGAACGACCTCACACCTGCTAATCACCATCCATAATCTGGTGCTAACTGTGCTTTAGCTGAAGGTGCTGGCAGGTCCTGCCCAGGTGCTGCCACGAACACTTCTATTCTGTGAGAATCAGAGATGATTTCTAGGGAAGATGGGCGAGAGGGAGTAAGCAGGAGAAGCGACCCACAGGCACAGATCTCATCTTTCTGCCCTAAGAGCCTTCCTCCTGCAACAATTTTTTGTTTTGTTTTGTTTTTTTTTGTTTTGAGACAGGGTCTCAGTCTGTCACCCAGGCTGGACTGTAGTGGCAAGATCATGGCTCACTGCAGCCTTGACCTCCCAGGCTCGAGCAATCCTTCCCAAATTCAAAGCTTGGAGTGATGGTCCCAGTGGTTATGTCTAGGAGCCCTTTTTCCTGCCAGCCCCTCAGGGGATAGATGATTCTCAAATGCTTCAGGTGTGACATGGGCACAGCAGTGAGTCATTCCTCTGACATTCTTTGGGAAGAACATTTTCCATCCAGGCTTCCAGGCATAATAAGCTCCAGTCCTTTGGTGATAAGGAGTTCACAGACAGGACAATGTCTGAGTGAGTCTTAAACCCAGGACCATGGCTTGTGTTCACACCAGACTCTTCAGGGATTTTGAGGTGTTTGTTGTTGTTGTTGTTGTTGTTTGTTTGCTGGAGTGCAGTGGCACAATCTTTGCTCACTGCAACCTTCGCCTCCTGGTTCAAGTGATTCTCCTGCCTCAGCCTCCTGAGTAGCTGGGACTACAGGTGGGTGCTACTACGCCCAGCTAATTTTTGTATTTTTAGTAGAGACAGGGTTTCACCATGTTGGACAGGATGGTCTCGATCTCTTGACCTCGTGATCCTCCCGCCTCGGCCTCCCAAAGGGCTGGGATTATAGGCGTGAGCCACTGCAGCCGGCCCGATTTTGAGTTTTTATGTTCTAATTCCAAACATCTGCGCACAGGCCCCTCAGCATATTCTTTCCTGGGTCCAGTGTCACCTCCCAGGCCTGCAGGTAGGCTAGAGCAGTAGGGTGTGTGGGAAAGGCTCTGTGCTTTGCAGGCACTGACCAGCTGTGTGACCTTAACCACCCTGAGCCTCAGTTTCCTCAGCTGTAATGGAAATAGGTACCACAGGGGTTTGTTGCAAGGACTAACCTTGGGAATAAAAGGTAGCAGCAGCTTGGGCTCTGGACAGTCCATCTGGAAATGGACTGTCCAAGACCAACTTCCAGTTCCTCCCAACACAAGCTCTGGCACTTAGATTCCTGGTACCTCCACTGCTTCATCTGTAAAATGGAGTAACAATAGGAATACTTTATAGAGTCGTAAGGATTGAGTGGCTGGATGAACATCAAGCACTTCAAAGAGGACTTGGCATGTAGTGAGTGATCAATATCAACCACCTGGCTTGTAGCAGATGTGCTGTGTGTGGCCGCAGGTGTTATTAGTAACATCTGTGCGCCCTTCAGAGCTTGCACCACATTTCACTCCTGGTGGAGTCTGGAATGCCACTACTATAGGTCAGGATGGAAAACCTCCCCGCAAGCACTTGCCTTAGCTTGTTTCCACCTAACAAAATAACACAAGTTCTTTACTCTTTGGAATGGGAAAACTTCAAAGGCAAAAAAAAAAAAAAAAAAAAAAAAGACTTTCGAATTACTCCAAATCTTAAGCCAAAGTCAATGAAAAATATCAATCTTTACATTCAAATTTTGCGATACTTTTGTCTCCCCAGCAGTCAACAGAGAGAATCCAAGTGCACAGGAATGTCAGTTATCAGGGGCGAGGCTATGAATTCCTTTCAGAGCCCTGGCCTGGGGAAGAGTGCAGGCAGACAGATCTGAGTCCTGTTATCACGTTCTCAGATCAGGTGTCATTTTAGGAGTCATGAAGCATCTTAGTGCCTTTGTTTGCTACCTATAGTGCCCACCTCAGAGAGTAATAAGGATACGTAAGTCTCCACGTGAAAAGTGCTCGGCCCTGGCACATAGTAGGTCCTTCATTAATGGCAGTTACTAATTTTTATTACATATGCAAAATCATATTACAGGTCAAGTACACTATATGACAGTGAAACAGTTTTTTATTTGTTTGTTTGTTTTTGAGACAGAGTCTTGCTCTGTCACCCAGGCTGGAGTGCAATGGCGTGATCTCAGCTCACTGCAACTTCCACCTCCTAGGTTCCAGCAATTCTCCTGTCTCAGCCTCCTGAGTAGCTGGAATTACAGGCATGTGCCACCACGCCGGCTAATTTTTTTGTATTTTTAGTAGAGACAGGGTTTCACCATATTGGCCAGACTGGTCTCAAACTCCTGGCCTTGTGATCCACCCACCTCAGCCTCCCAAAGTGCTGCGATTACAGGCATGAGCCACCAGGCCTGGCCGTGAAACAGTTTTATTGTGTTTCTGTGGAATGCATCCTACCTAACCTATAGCTAACTCCTATAGTTCCCTCAGTTCTCAGCTCAGATATCCCTTCCTTTCTGTACTGTTACCTAGTACTGGTTTTCATAGCACCAGGTACCTCTCTGGCATAGAGCTTGTCACAGTTGCAGTTTAATGTACCATCATAGGATTTTTTTTTTTTAAATTAATTTATTATTATTATACTTTAAGTTGTAGGGTACATGTGCATAACGTGCAGGTTTGTTACATATGTATACTTGTGCCATGTTGGTGTGCTGCACCCATCAACTCGTCATTTACATCAGGTATAACTCCCAATGCAATCCCTCCCCCCTCCCCCCTCCCCATGATAGGCCCCTGTGTGTGATGTTCCCCTTCCTGAGTCCAAGTGATCTCATTGTTCAGTTCCCACCTATGAGTGAGAACATGCGGTGTTTGGTTTTCTGTTCTTGTGATAGTTTGCTAAGAATGATGGTTTCCAGCTGCATCCATGTCCCTACAAAGGACACAAACTCATCCTTTTTGATGGCTGCATAGTATTCCATGGTGTATATGTGCCACATTTTCTTAATCCAATCTGTCACTGATGGACATTTGGGTTGATTCCAAGTCTTTGCTATTGTGAATAGTGCTGCAATAAGAGAAATGCAAATCAAAACCACAATGAGATACCATCTCACACCAGTTAGAATGGCGATCATTAAAAAGTCAGGAAACAACAGGTGCTGGAGAGGATGTGGAGAAATAGGAACACTTTTACACTGTTGGTGGGATTGTAAACTAGTTCAACCATTATGGAAAACAGTATGGCGATTCCTCAAGGATCTAGAACTAGATGTACCATATGACCCAGCCATCCCATTACTGGGTATATACCCATAGGATTATAAATTATGCTGCTATAAAGACACATGCACACGTATGTTTATTGCAGCATCATAGGATTTTAAAAATATTCAGGTGTGTCTTCCATTAGGCTTTCATTCGGGAACTCCACACAGACAGTAACTGTATATTTTTTATTGCCTACTGTATCCTAAGAACTTTGTACCCTACTTAGCACAGAATGGAGGCTTCATAAATACTGGACACATGGGGAGGGGGAGAGAGAGAGAGAGAGAGATTCAACCTACAATCCCAACTCTGAGCTTCTAGTTCCCTGATGGTGGGGACTGTGATGTGTCTCACGTGGTAATGAGCATTTATGTAGAAGAGGCTCAGAAAATTTCTCCTCACGAACAACTAGAGTTCTTTTCCAAGCTCCACCATTTACTGGCATGCAAAATTTGGACCACCACTTAAGTTTTCCAGGCCTTGCTTTTTCTATCCCTAACATAGGACAATATTCAGGATTGTTGTTTGTTTGTTGGGGGCACCATGTTTCAGGCACTTAGTAGTCACCACATTTCAGTTGGTCCTCCTCAAGCCCTGCAACATCTGCGAGGTGGTCATCCTTAACAACTCACACATGAGCAACAGGAGACTGGGGGGGATGAGGGAACTACCAAGGTGGTCCAGCAGAACCAAGAATGGAACCAGGGTCTTTTAAAATCCAAGGACCACATTCTTTGTGCTTTCCAAATCATCACCTACCCCATGCAACTTACAGGATAAGCTACATTAAAGAACATAGGCAAAGGGTAAGTTACATTAACGAACAGTACGCAAAGGGTAAGTTACATTAATGAACAGTACGCAAAGGGTAAGTTACATTAACGAACGTATGCAAAGGGTAAGTTACATTAAAGAACATACACAGAGGGTAAGTTACATTAAAGAATGTACCTACAAAGAACATAAGCAAAGGGTAAGTTACGTTAAAGAATGTACATACCCAAACGGTAAGTTACATTAAAGAATGTACACACAAAGAACGTAAGCAAAGGGTAAGTTACATTAAAGAACTGCACGCAAATGGCTTTGTGCTAGTTATTCACTACCACGGGGAAGTGAGGCATGCACAAGAACGCAGCCTCTTCATTCGGACCCTGGCTCTGACACTTGCCTGGCAAGTGACTTAACCGTTCCCAGGATCAGTCTTTTGTCTGTAATTTAGGAAGTTTAATGGCACTTGCATCCTAAAGTTGTTTAGAAGATTGAATGATATGGAGCACTTAACATACTTAGCACCTAGAAATTCCTGCCTAAGATCTCATTTCAGGGAGCCCAACTCAATCTTTGACAGGCTTAAACAAAAATTGTTTTTCTTCATGTATTCACTTACACAGCAAACATGCATTGAGCCTCTACTGTGTTTCCGGAACTGTGCAGGACCAGAGAGGCACAGGTGAAGGAGGCAAGGCTCTGGCTGTACTGAGGAAACAGCAAGAAGATTGCTACAATGAGGTGGGAAGGGGGCTGGACTAGAGAGAAGCCCTGATTGGTCTCCTTGCTACCTTTCTCCGGGAGAGCCAAGGCAGGCTTCCTGGAAGAGGTGATCCTTGGCTGAAATTTCCATGAAGAAAAGGAATGAGCGCAGTGGTTGGGGAGGAAAGGACATTCTGGGCAGGTGAAATGACATGTGACAAAATATGGGCGATCATGGCACGTTAGGAAAACAGCAGGGTGTTCAACATGATTGGAGCACTGTGTGTGTGTGGTGAGGGGGAGAACTGAGGTTGTCAAGAAGTGGTTCTCAGCTGAGCATAGTTTTGCCCCAGAGGGGACATTTGGTAATGTCTGGAGACATGTTTTAATTGTCACAGCCCAGCAGAGAAGGTACTACTAGTACCGTTTTGGTAGAGATTAGAGAGGCTGCTAAACATCTAACAACGCACAGGACAGGCCTCTGTAACAAAAAAGTATCCAGTCAAAAATGTCCACAGTGTTGAGAGGTTTAGGTAAGTAGGGGCCAAAACATAAAGAGAGTGTGCCCGAGAGCAAGAAGGAGTAATTGGAAAGTGCTGGTGTAATCAGTTCTGGGTTTTAGAAAGCTCATTTTGGCTGCTTGTAGACAGTGCATCAGAGGTGGAGGAGTTGGTAAGACTGGAGGTAGGGAAAGTAATTTGGGAGCCACTGAAATGATCCAGATGAAAAATGGTCAGCAGGTGACTAGGAAAGTGGCAGAGGAAATGGGGATGGGTGGCTGGATGAGATGGTGAAGAAAGCACTACAACTTACTAATGTGTGGATGACGGGCAGGAGGGATGAAGGATGCCCAGAGTGCTGCCTTGCAGGTCTAGTTGGAAGGTGATGATTTCTTCTGAGAAAGTGCCCACAAAAAGTGAAGCGGGTTTGTGTGTGTGTGTGTGTGGTGTGTGTGTGTTTGTGTGTTGAGCTCAGTCTGAGATGTGTTGGACTCACAATGCCCATGGGAGTGGAGAAGCATCTTGGGTGATTATATGTGTGAGTGCATCTCAGAAGCAGGCCTGGGGCTGGAGATGAAGACTTGGGAATGACCTGTGTATATATTTGGTAGCTTGAGCCACGAGAGATGACATAACCTGTGGAGGGTGTGCAGAGTTGGGAAAGACGTGCACCAAGAAGCCAGGTGATGCCCAATATTTAACCATCCAGAAGAATAAGAGGAGCCTGCCAACAGAAATTGGGAGGGAATGGCCACAAAGGCTATTGAGAAGGGAAGTAGTTCTTAAGAAGGGGGAAGTGAAGAGGTATCACTACTGCAGAGGTCAAGTTGAATAATAACTGAAGAATGTCTGTTGGGTTTGGCAATGGGGTGGTCAGTGGGCACCTTGGCAAAAGCAGTTTTGGTGGAGCAATAGGGATAACAGAAACAAGATTGCTATGGTATGAGGAGGAAGAGGGTGTTGAGGAAGTGGTCAGCGAGTCTACACTGCTTGCTGGAGGAGCTTGGCTTTGGTGCAAATCAGAGAAGCCCGCTCACTCATTGACTTAACCTCCAAGAAACACAAAATCATCCATATCCTGGCTCAAATTCCAGCACTACCAGGACATGGTTGGCCCCCAAAAATGCCATCCCACTTCTCCTCTGCTTATCCTATCCTGTCTGTCAGTCTGTTGAGCCCAGGATAAGCACTTCTCCTCAAGAAAGCCTTATTCTGCCTGCCCTTGCCCTTTATGTGATCCTGGCAGCACTGAAAATGTGTGTGTCTTCCATTCATGTTAGTTCTACACTTCTGAGTGTCTCCTCAATACATTGCCCTGTTTTACTAATATGTTCATCCTGTTTGCCTTATTTATCAGCTACCTTAAACCTCCCTGAAGCTAGAGGTTCTCTTTAAGTATTTATTGAATGAATGAATGAATGAATGAATGGATGATCCAGAGTCTGGCGGAGGCTTGTGTGCATGGTGGATGAGGCTCAGAAAATACCTGCAGAATCGAAATAAATAGACTTGTACTCTGACCTAAACACAGTTAAACTTTCTCCAGGGGGTAAAGTTCAAGTTGATTAGTCAATTGATTAATTAATTCATGATGTAATGGAAAAACTCCTTCTATGATCTGGGTAAGTTATAGGGCCGTGAATGAGACAGACAAGGTCCCTGTTGTCATGAAGTTTAATTTCTGAAAGAGACAGACAATAAACAAGAAACCAGTAAGAAAGCAAGATTGTATCATTTTGGTAAATGCTCTGGTGGAAATAAATATGATGACGTGGAACAAAAGTTCCAAATAGGAGAATGGGGTAGGTGGGCTTCTTTTAGAAAGAGTTCTCAGAGAAGGCTCGTCTGAGGAGGTAGACTTTTAACCAGTACAAATGCTTTAGCTTGGCCAGTGGAGCGGGGACCAGTATGACAAGGGTCACTTGGCATGCCAGTGAGTTTGAGCTGGTAGACAAGAGCCTGATCATGAAAGACTTTGCAGATGGTTGTAATGGGTTTGAGTTAATTGCTAGTATGTGGGAAGACTTTGAATGGGAAGCATAGGGACAATGGCTTGTGATACATGTTATCAAATATGGTCACAGGGGCTAGTGAGGTGGCAGCAGAGGTGGGGAGAAGTAGATGGACTGGGGAAGGTGGAAGGTGGGGCAGGGGAGGCAATTACTACAAAGTCATATTCCTTCTAAGCTCACTGAATGTTCATGGTCTCTGGGAGCAGAGGTCCCTGGAGGGGAAGGAGGATAATGTCACTTCCTGAGGAAGCGGGAAGAACCTATCTGAGCATGGGGACAGGGCTGGCTCGTTTCTAAGGGGCCTTCCAGATCTCACATGCCAATAGTCTTGGTCTATGTCAATCGTTGGGGCATCCAAATGGGGAACTGTTGTCCAGGCCAATTTCACAGAACAACAGCCCAGTCCGTATCTCCCGGGCCACTCGCCCCTGCGGTGGTGTTAGCACTTTCACCAGCTTTTATCTGCCCCGTGAGGATATTGGCCAAGCCCAGCTAACAAGCAGTTGATCAGCCCCAGAGGGCAGGTCCCTGGAGTCCATCACTTTTCTGAGGGCGGGGAGAGAATCCTGGAGCAGAACTTGTAACTAGAGGGGCCACCTGGCTTCCTGTGGTCTGAGGGAGAGAATGGTGAGATCTCTGGCCTGAATCAAACCTCTCTTTCTCACTGTCCATCTTACTTCTCTGCTGTCCCTGGGTTATTTTCCAGCAGCTGCTCAGCCCATTCTTGTGGGACCCTTCTCTGCCAATTCCTGCACCCACTGTAAATTTCACCATGGGAGGGAGATGGGCCTTGAGGGCTGTATTAGTCTTCTATTCTGCATAACAAATTGCCACAAATTTAGCAGCTTCAAACAACTCATGTTTGTTAGCTCACCGTGAGTCCATCAGCAGTGTGGGCCCAGCGTGGCTGGGTTTTCTGCTCAGGGTCTCACAAGGCTAAAATCAAGATGTTGTCTGGGCTGTGTGCTCATTTAGAGTTTAGGGTTCTCTTCTAGGCTCATGTGGTTGTGGCAAAATTCTGTTCCCTGGGGTTGTTGCAGGGCTGAGGTCCTGTTTTCTTGCTGACCGTCAGATGAGGGCTGCTCTCAGGTCCTTGAGGCTGCCCACATTCCTTGCCACGTGCGTGGTCTTTTCCATCCTTGAAGCCAGCAATGGAGAATTTCCCTTGTATTGAATCACACACATGGTTGGAATCTCTGACCTCAGGAAGAGAGCCCTGTGCCTTTTAAGGGATCACCTGATTAGATCGTACCCATACAGGGCAGTCCCTTTTCCTTAAAGTCAACTGTGGCATGTAACATCACACAACCACAGGAGTAAAATCCATCCTATTTACAGTCCCAGCGATTATGCAGAGCGCACCAGGGGACAACTGAATCCTGCCTATCAAAAGGGCCAAGCAGAATTATTTTGGTGAAGAACAGTGGGATGTCATTCTTGGTTCTTCTGGAAAAAAATCACCCAGTAAAGTTAGAGGTTCTCTTGCCTTTTGGGAAGTCATCACAGAATCTCATGGAGGGTTTGGACCCTCACCCTAGAAACATCACACCATATGTTGTCTATAATTGCAGGGTTCATGGTCCCTTGAAGCCTATTCGTAGTTTCCAGTTTGAAAAGTTCTGCTGCAGGGTGTGGGGAGGGATGCAGGTGGAGGTGAGGGCTAAATAGTGTGAGCTGCGTATCTAGAGCTGTGATTTTTTTTTAGTCTTTAAGCTGCCATGTGTTGGGGGTTGGGCATGCGAGGGGCATCCCGAGAGCTCCTTGGTATTGGCAGCATCTCCAAGGTGATCTGTGCTCTGCCTGGTACACACGTTTTTCTCCTGTTGCAGCAGCCTACCCTTGTAGAGGAGCAGATCCCTCAGTGCCAGGTCTGACACTAGACAGGTTGTACCAGGGGCTATAGCACACTCTCCCACAAGTCCCCAAGAATGAGATCAGAAAAGACTAAATGCAGTGGTGATCTGTCAGGTCCCCTTTGGGAGTGCTGGTATGGAGAAGATTGACTGAGTCTGTTGAGGAACCTCCAAGCCTCTGTAGTAACTTTAGGGCTAGAAAGGAGGATGCCTAAGATTCAGGATCCTGCAGTGTTGAGTCAACATTTCTTGGGGAAGGAGGCAGGGCCGAGGATTAAATGGAGATGATGGGTATCAGTTCTCTTGCTCAAAGGCACCGGACCCAAAGGCCTCCAGCTCTTTGCTCCTATTCAAAATTCAAGTCCTGAGCACACCATAGTTGTGATGCAGAGAGAGAATGTACTTATCAGAGAGCCTGGGCAAGTGGGCCCCGTGTGAGTACAGTTCAACCTCATTTATGTCATTGGCACCAGAAGTAGACATCAGTCTCTTGAGAGTTTGATTAATGTCGGTCACACCCAAAGACCCTGGGTAGCATTCATTTACTAAGCAATAACTAAATACCAGTTCCTGAGCTAAATGCTGCATCAGTCGGGGCTCTTAATGGCAGGCAACAGAAACTCTTCACGGCAGATCTGAGTAGAAAAATCCAGGACCGAAAGGAAATGGAGTAGCTCATGAAATTGCAGGAAGGGCCAGAAAACCAGACATGGAGCCAAAGTCAGGCTGCAGAACAGGTCTAGGGAGAATCCCACTGCTGCTGAGACCTAGACCTTGTGGCTGGCACCCAGGATGTTGTAGGGCTCAGACCCTGGATCAATGTATCCTGCAGTGCCTCTGTGGGTACTGCAACTCCAGGTACTCAATCTTGCCAACGCCACTGCCAGAGAGAGGCCTTCTTGGCCTCCATCTTTTTGGTCACTAGCTCCAGATTCAAAGTCTTGAACAGACGCTTCTTCTCTTTGATAGAGCCCAGTCATATGCCTTAGCTGCAAAGGAAGCTGGAAATCTATTAGGCACTTTTGTCTTAAAAAATGAGAGGCCTACCCTCCACCAAGATCCATAAGAAATGGAATCCCAGAAACCACAGAAAAGGGTGAGGTGGTTGGGCATCTCACAGCATGCATGCTACATGTGAATTATCTCATTCATTTCTCACCCTACCCCGTGGGGTAGGTATTGTCATCTCTATTTCATAAATGATGATAATGAAGTACAGAAAGTTTAACGAACTTGTCCAGGGACACGACACACAGCTATTAAGAGCTAGACCCAGTCACTTTGAGTCTGACTTGGACTGTCTGACTCCAGAACCCACCCTCTCAGACACTGCTGTATACTTCCAGTGAATGTTGATGAAATGAAATTTTCAGGGTGGCTAAGCTGTGGATTTCAGATCCTGGATTGTGTGACCTAAAAGAGAGACTTCCCTAGGGGTGAGTGTCCCTGAGCAGTCAACTGGCTTCCAAGAATGGGCTCCCTCTCATCACCTTCTGATGGTAATCCTCTGTCCAACTGCCAAAGAGGCCCTGCGGGGAGGGCTTGCAGATGGGAGTGGGCAGAACCCAGCTCGAAGCTCCTGACGAGGCTCTTGTTGAGTCTGTCCTCTTCTGCTTCTGTCTTTTAAATCAATGGAGACAGTGGACGGTTATCTCCATCCTCGGCTCAAGATGAAATGCATCCTTCCTTGTTTTTCTGATTCCTTCCCAATGTGTGTACTGTTAACTTTAGTTATGAAGGCAATAACAGTGTCCTGTGCATACGCCAAGGTTGTCCAACCTCCACGTCTTTGCTCAAGCTGTTCCTTCTACTTGAAATGCCTGTTTCCTTCCCTTTTAGTTGCACCTTTCCATCCAGGTAGGAATCAGCTCCTTGGTTCATGGAGCCTTCTCTGCTCTCTTTTACTATGGATGGACTTCCTTCTGAATTAGCAGAGGGTGTTTCCTAGGTTGGTCTTAACCCTTTTCCTTTTGTTTGACGTCGATTTACTCATCTTACAAATTAGGTTGTAAGCAAATTGAATATAGGATCTATGCTTCGCTCTGTTTTTATCTCCACCTGGACAGCATCATTTTTGACACATAAGCAGACACATGGGAGGGGAGAGAAGTTTGGTGCCAGAAAGAACTGGATTTGAATTCTAACCCTGTTATTTACCTGACCACGTTACTTAACCATTAATTACTTCAACATATGTTTATTGAGTACCTACTATGTGCCCGGCACTATACTAAGCACCAAGGATACAACGGTGAGTAAAGAGATGCAGCCTTCTCCATCATGAAGGAAGACCGATGTTAATCCATTAACCAAGTAATCTCACAAGAAAAGTAAAATGACTGTGATAAGGACAAGCCCTTGGAGCTACAAAAGGGTGTATACAGGGCATTGATCCAATAAGGGCAGTGTTGCGGGGGGGTCAGGAGCCACACAGAGCCTGAGTTTCTCACTTGGAAAATGGGGTATCAACCACCTACCTCACTAGGTTTTTAAAAAGAGGCTAAATGAGGTGATACTTGCCATGAATGGCATTTTATTGATTAATTGATGGATTGATTGAAATGGAGTCTCACTCTGTTGCCCAAGCTGGAGTGCAGTGGTGCAATCTCAGCTCACTGCGACCTCCACCTCCTGGGTTCAAGTGATTCTCCTGCCTCAGTCTCCCACGTAGCTGGGATTACAGGCAGGCACCACCATACCAGACTAATTTTTGTATTTTTAGTAGAGACGAGGCTTCGCAATGTTGCCCAGGCTGGTCTCAAACTCCTGACCTCAAATGATTCGCCCACCTCGGCCTCCCAAACTGCTGGGATCACAGGCATAAGCCACTGCATCCAGCCGCTTGCCATGCATGGCATTTAAAAATGTTCAGTAAATGTTACCACATGAAGGCTGGTAGGTTGGCCAACTCAGTGGTGTGATTCAGAAGGAAAGCAGTTAGACGTATGTGAACATTTCCTGTACTTGAATATCCTCAGGACAGTCACTCCTAGACCCATCTTCCATCACGATCAGCTGGGAAACTTTAAGCAAAAATGCAGACATCTGACCTTCACTCTAGACCTGTTAGCCAATCAGAAGTTTCTGGTCAGGGCATCTGCATATTTTAAAAAATATTTACTAAGGCAGCCTCAAAATTACAGGTTCAGCACACATTTGCCATAATCACTGAAGAAGTGCAAAGTTATAAAAAGAGGATAAACAACAATCTGCCTCCCGCTTTCTTCCCTCTCCTCCCCTGCTTCTGGAGGCAACAAGGTCAACTATTTGGTGTGATTCCTCTTAGCATTCCCTCCATCAATGGCCACATAAGGACGCCCACAGATAAGCACCTGTGTGGGTTTGTTTTCCTTGTAAAACTATTCACATACTAAATACTTTCCTCAGTATCTTGCCTTTTTTCACTTCATAATGTCACGCACACATCTCTTCAGGTTTATAGATACAGGTCCAGCTCTTCTTTTCATAGCCATATAACTTTCTGTAGAAGAGAGAGAACACATTTTATTCAGTGTCCGATTGATGGATCTCAAGATTGCTTTCAAACAGACAAGCAATAACACAACTCTGTAAAAGTTTTCTTACTTATAGGTGCTTTTATGTCTAAAGGATGGCCTCCAAAGAGTGAAACTGATCAAATGTGCATTTTTTATTCTAATAGATATGGACAGATTTGCTCTCAAAATGTTTGTGGCAATTCAAAACACCAGTAAAGCAGGGGAGATGTGTATTTTGGAAAAGCACCCAAGGCGATTCTGAAGTGTAGACCAGGATAAGAACCATTGCCCAGGGCTGTTGCAGATGGTCCCTGGGTTCCTGAAGGAGGTACCAGGAGAGAAATCTTCACTGAATGAGTGGACTTCCCAGGGAAGTGATGAAATGGTCCTTATCAGCCTTGCTATCTCCCTCTGACACAGGCAAACTCTCTCCCCCTGGGGGAAGTTCCTCTAAGGCCTCTATATAAGATGTCTTTGTGAGAGGGAGCCGAGAAGGACCTGGGCTTTGGGAAGATCTAAAGACCCAGGAAGGTCTCTAGGTGAGTGAGTGCTTTCTCTGCTGTGGTGGAGCTGGCGACAGTTTATTCTCCCAGGAGGTCCCTGGCTGTGGCTGACGGTTTCTGGAGGGCTGGCAGGGGTCTACCAGTGGCTTTCAGGTTACGAGGTGTCGGCAGGGGCAGCCTGCATCCTCTGCCTTGCACATTCCTTCTGTGGGATGTGAAAGCGCTCCTTGGCTGGGGAAGACGGTGGAGACATGAAGGAGAGCGTGGATGGCTTCCTGAGCTTTGAGGAGGGGACATACCTTCTAAGTCCTGTGTGTTCCTAGGAAAGCCAATAATCATTGCTTCTCCCTCCTCTTTTATGTCATAGACTCTGAGGGACCCATTAAGTACAAACAAACAAGTGTAATAGTTCCTTCTTTACTTCCAGGCCTGAAGGAAAGCCAGCCTCAGCCACCCCTCAGGGTTTGCTGCGTCCTGTTTGGAAAGAGGTCCTTGTGTCCCGGATCCTGGAGCATCAGGAGCTGAGCGTGGCGTGAGATTTTCTGGCCCATCCCGATTTCTATTCAGGCCTTCTTTTTCTCCACCTGACTCCCACAGTCCCCTAATGGTGTGATTGTGATGTGTGTGTGTGTGTGTGTGTCTGTGTGTGTCAATGACAAACTGTGTTCTCCATTGCAGGATAAAGCCAAGATGAAACTCCTCCTACTTCTGGCTCTTCTATTTGGGGCAGTTTCCGCTCTTCATCTGAGTAAGTGTTGTTTGCCTTCAGTCTTTCTTTCTCCATTTTTTTCCTTTCTATAGTAAATGAGATCAGAGTTACACACCCACCCCCTTCTTTGATCGTCTTCTATTTCTGAATTTCTGTGTGCTTAAAGGGATGGGGACCCTATGGCCATGAGTTGAAAGAATTTTTCAGGGCCTCTGTTATGTCTGTGGTCTTGGTTTTGCTGTGACACCCCCAATTTTGTCCTTTCTCCATGATGCTTACTTTGAGCTTACTGGGTACACAGCACTTTCCATGCCTTCTCTCCTTTAACTCTCTTAGCATCTCCATGAAGTAGGTGGTATTGTATACCCATTTCACAGATGAATAAATAAAGCTAGTGGATGATAGAACCAGTACCCAAGCCCATGACTGCCCAACTCTAAGTCCATACTCTTAACCACCCTGACCTTGTCAGGCATGTTGGGTTCCCCTCATGGAGACTGGGTTCCGGGTTCCTCTTCCCAGGCAGGATTGAGCACTCTGATGCCCAGGGCAAGGTGGGAGCTGTCCGTGGTTCTGGGGAGGAACAAGGGGAGATGTGAAGGAAGGACACTTGGCCATCCTCCCTGCCAGGGCCTGAGACTTCCACCTTTGAGAGCACTTTGGGTGCTAAGACCCTGCCTGAGGATGAGGAGATGCCAGAACAGGAGGTGGAGGAGATCCTTTCCAGGGAGCTGGAGGAAGAGGAGGAGGGGGGCTCTGGAAGTGAAGATGCCTCCAAGGAAGATGGGGCTGTTAAGTTGATCTCAGTCCCAGATATGGTAGACAAAAACCTTACATGTCCTGAGGAAGAGGACACAGTAAAAGTGGTGGGCATCCCTGGGTGCCCGACCTGCCGCTACCTCCTGGTGAGAAGTCCTCACACGTTTAACCAAGCTTGGGTGAGTGACCTGTGGCTGAGGCTGAGGCGGGAGCATGGGAGGGGTGTGGGACATGTCTCCAGCATTGCTATCACTGGCTCTTTTCCCCATTGAGGCTCAGTAGATGTCCCAGAGGCCCTGTCTCAGTAGATGTGAGGGCTCAGTAGAACCTGAGCCTCACAGAGGTGTTGGGGTAAGAGGGGAAGTCCACCTAGAAACAGAGGTGGCATTTTGGTCTCCAACCTTTAAATGGTTGTGGCAGGGAGGGAGGACATGAATTGTGGGAACTCAAGACCCACATGAATTCATGTAGGAAGGATGCTCCATTCTTTGTCTTTTATCCTGCCCTGCAGTTTACTTGCCAGAGGTGCTACAGGGGCAACCTGGCTTCCATCCACAACTTCAATACTAATTCCCGAATCCAGTGGTCAGTCAGTGCGCTCAACCAGGGTCAAGTCTGGATTGGAGGCAGGATCACAGGCTCGGTAAGAGAGGTGTGAACACTAAATGGTGTGCACCTGCTGATCTCAGCCAGTACTGAACTTGCGGCAGATTTGTCTGTTTTTCTCCTCTATAATCTCCAGACGAACCGGGGATAGATGGACACCCACAGACAACACCGAGGGGGCTGCCTGGGCATTCAGGGAAGAGCTAAGAATTTAGAATCAGGAGGTTTGGGTACAAGTTCCTTTCCATCTCTCACTATCTACGTAACTTAAATTATCAGGGCATGGTGGTGCATGCCTGTAATCCTAGGTATTCGGGAGGCTGAGGCAGGAGAATCACTGGAACCTGGGAGGCGGAGGTTGCGGTGAGCCAAGATCGAGCCATTGCACTCCAGCCTGGGCAACAAGAGCGAAACTCCGCCTCAAAAAAATATATAAATAACAATAAATAAAAACAAGACCGTGAGTTTGCTTCCTCATCTCTAGGATGAGTTGGCAACCCCTGTTGCCAACCTTTTGTTAGGGCTGGAAGGATAAGCCTGTCACTGGGATGCATAGAATCTGATGGTGATGATTGCCATGGATCAGCATTTCAGATGACCAGGACAGTTCCCATCATGGTCCAGCAGGGAAGGGCCCATTGCCCAGTGGGCAGCAGGAGGAGCTGGCAGATACAGGGCCAGATCTGCCTCTCTGCCTTCCCTCTGCCCCATCCCTTCTTCCCCTCTTGCTTTCTCCAGGGTCGCTGCAGACGCTTTCAGTGGGTTGACGGCAGCCGCTGGAACTTTGCGTACTGGGCTGCTCACCAGCCCTGGTCCCGCGGTGGTCACTGTGTGTCCCTGTGTACCCGAGGTGAGGTGGGGCTGGGGATGAACGATGGAAAGGTCTGGGAGGTGGGAAGTGCCCCAAGGAGGAGTTGCTACGAAGAGCCTGACCCTTTGAGGGAGAGGTTTCCTGGGTCTTTTGTATACTTCGACTCCACAGTGGTGTGTGGGTGGGAGAAGAGGCCCTCCTGTGGGTTGAATTGGGGTGGACAAGAGGCTGAAAGTCCCTTTCTGTTCTGCCTTTACAGGAGGCCACTGGCGTCGAGCCCACTGCCTCAGAAGACTTCCTTTCATCTGTTCCTACTGAGCTGGTCCCAGCCAGCAGTTCAGAGCTATCCTCCCCTGGGCAGCTGCCTCCCCTCCTCTGCTTGCCGTTTCTCCCTCCACCTCCCTGCAATAAAATGAGTTTTACTAAAACAGATTTATTTTCTCATCTGATTGCTGATCCACTCTACTTAGCCCTCATTGAAACTTCTTCCTTATCATCTCTCCCCACACCACACCTTTCATAGAAGGGTCAGAAGCTAACACTCCTTGAGGAGGAGGATGGAGGGTGGAGTTGGGTCTATGGAGCCTTTTGGAGATGGAGGAATGGGTTCAGCTGGCTCTTTTCATAGAACATCTCATTGCTGGGCACCTAAATAGGTGCTGCTAGGGCCTTTCAAGGTTGTAGGTAGACTCCCAATGGCCCAGTTTGCGTCTCTGTACTCAAAGGCATTCTCTCTCTCTCTCTCTCCAACCCCAGAACTGTGGTTGGTTTGATATGTAAGGAAATTAACATGTCCCTGAGAACAGTCCACAACTCTCAGGAATGAATGTATAAGTACCCCAATCCCCGACCCCTCAAGTGGAATAAACCTAACATGTATTGGGCACCGTTTCCCAGTGGCCTGCTGTGGTAGCTGGCCTTATTTCATGCATTTTATGGGTTGTCTTCCCTTCCTCAGCTGCATTCTCTGCTCCTTCCTACTCTCTGCAACTCCCAGATAAACACTTGTACGCAACTCCCTGTCTCAGGATCTCCTTCTGGGGAAACCTGATATAAGACAGCTTGCCATGTGTCAGACTCTGAATGAGGCCTGGGAATACAAGACGTAGTTCCCTGGCACTTGGGATATATGGTTGTTTGTAACATAGGCACAAAAACATCTACTAGTTGTTACCGCTTATTGAGTGCCTACAACATACCCCCTGCTGTGGCAGGCACCCTGCCTAGACGACCTCATGTGATCAATAATTATTAGCCCTATTTTACAGAACCAGGCTCAGAGAAGTTAGGACCTGTCAAAAGACTTGCCCGAGACTGAACCTCTAAATGCAACCCATACTGAAATTCAACTCTGCTCCAAAGCATGTTCCTTTAACCCTTGTGCTTTTACAGCTGGTTACTCCCCTTAGGATCACACGGGGATGAAGCACAGCGGGAGGAAAGATAGACTGTCTCACTCTTGGGTTCATCTTGGGACACAGGACTCTGGCCCAGCTGGAGGTGAGACAGCTTTAATCAGAGGGGAGGGAGGAAGGCATTCTCAACCCCTTCTCTACTGCAGAGGTCAGCAGAAGAAAATAATTCAAAGTTCTAAAGCCATTTTTTTCTCCACCATGCCTCCAATTCACAGATCTTCATATATGATTGGAGGCTCAGAGAGGGGTGAAACAAGAACTCTATTTTTTTTGGAGTGTGGCACAGAGAAGGGATGCTACTTGTCTAAGGTCACACAGTAAGTTGAGAAAGAAATCAAACTCAGGTCCATTTCAACTATTGCTCTACGAGAATCTGTTGATTTCAAAGATGGTGGACTATGGGTTCAGCCCTGTGATGAGTGCTGTGAGGATGCAACTGAGGTGGAATTTTCACTCCTCGCCCTATTGGACTTCATATTCTAGTGTGGGAAGGCATTGCTTCCCTTATTTCAATATTAACAACAAAGGGTAATAATATTTCCCATTTATTAAGCATTGACTAGGTATCAGGTTTTGTGCTAAATGGTAGGTGAGCTTTGTCTGGTTCCTCATAAATCTCTGCTGCTATGGGTGTGTGCTTTGACAGAAGTTTGACTTCCAGTCCACAGAGATCTTCTTTGGGGGAGTAATATCAAGAAGTGGCATGAAGGAGGCTGCAGGGCTCCTAGTCACATTCTGTATCTCGACCTAGGCATGTTCACATTGGTGTGTTCACCGCAAAGACTCTCCGAGCAGTCCACTCTACAGTGTGCTTTATAGGAGCACAGTGTACATTCATTAAAAAATTTTTCTTGGGCCGGGCGCGGTGGTTCAAGCCTGTAATCCCAGCACTTTGGGAGGCCGAGAGGGGCGGATCACGAGGTCAGGAGATCGAGACCATCCTGGCTAACACGGTGAAACCCCGTCTCTACTAAAAAATACAAAACAAAACAAAACAAAAACAAAAACAAAAAAAACTAGCTGGGCGAGGTGGCGGGCGTCTGTAGTCCCAGCTACTTGGGAGGCTGAGGCAGGAGAATGGCGTGAACCCGGGAGGCGGAGCTTGCAGTGAGCCGAGATTGCGCCACTGCACTCCCGCCTGGGCGACAGAGCGAGATTCCGTCTAAAAAAAAAAAAATTTTTTTCTTGGCTAGGCACGGTGGCTGATGCCTGTAATCCCAGCACTTTGGGAGGGCGAGATGAGCAGATCACCTGAGGTCAGGAGTTTGAGACCTGCCTGACCAACATGGAGAAACCGCGTCTCTACTAAAAATACAAAAAAATTAGCCAGGCGTGGTGGCGCATGCCTGTAATCCCAGCTACTCGGGAGGCTGAGGCAGGAGAATCACTTGATCGCTTGAACCTGGGAGGCGAAGGTTGCAGTGAGCCGAGATCGTGCCATTGCACTCTAGCCTGGGCAATAAGAGCGAAACTCCATCTCAAAAGAAATAAATAGATTTTTTTTTCTTAAAAAGTAAAAATCATGAAATAAAGGGACTGGGCTAATATTGCAAAATATGGGTTTGTGTGTGCATTTTCCTCTCCTGTAAGATACTAACTAAGCTCTGTGAAACAGTTTATCAATGATTCTTTATCATTGAATCCATGGAGTTCCTTACACAGTGCAGAGCACAGAGTAGGGGTTCAATCAACAGTACACTCATTGCGTTTTCATTGACAAGGGGCACCCTCACTCAACCCATGTGCCAGACGTATTTCTGAGAGCTTTGCTTAAGCTGATCTCACAGGAGGCAAATCTTGTCATTAGCCTTAGTTTACAGATGAGAAAGCTGAGGCAGAGAGGGGCTGACCCTGGAACTTGTGATTTCATTATACATCATCCTACGCTGCCTCTCAAGATGGCAAGGCCTACCCTCTGAATAATGAGGGGATGGACTGAATCTTGGAACAAGAGGCAGAGTTTGAAACCCCTATGAACATAAATGCAAACATTAAGCCAGAGGCTTGGGGTTCCACGGATGCTGAAAACAATGTTAGCATCATTGGCCAGATCATCTGGAAGTAACACATCTGGGTGTGTCAAAAAAAGCAAAGATTTGGGAGTCAGACAGGCTAGGATCTGATGCATCATTTGTTACTAGTTGTGCAAACTTGGATAAGTCATTTGACTTCTCTGAGTTTTTGTAGTACATATATAGACTAGAGATGGCAATGCCCAATTTGTAGGATGACTTTTAAGGATTAAGCGGTTGTTAAGTAACAGATGTAAAAACCTTAATGAAGCATAGTGTCTGGTCCATGGAAGACCTTCAAAAAAGTTTTTTCTTGTTTTAAATCAGACAGAAAAGGTCACTGAGGTCATTGGAATATCTTTGCCAAGGGTTTATATACAATGAAAACAGGGTTGACATGAAAGAGGGAATGGTCTGTTCAGGAGGGAGGTTGATGGGAGGAGGCTAGAGAAACACAGCTAGTGGGTGTATAAGGAGCTGGGAGCCTATGGTTCAGGCCTGTCTCTACTTACTGTGTGACCTTGGGCAACTTGTTTAAAATCTCTGAGATGCCATTTATCCATCTGTGAAATGAAACAACGAGGCCGGGTGTGGTGGCTCCCGCCTGTAATCCCAGCACTTTGGGAGGCCAAAGGCGGGTAGATCACCTAAGGTCAGGAGTTCAAGACCAGCCTGGCCAACATAGTGAAACTCCATCTCTACAAAAATAAAAAAAATTATCCAGGCATGATGGCGGGTGCCTGTGGTCCCAGCTACTCGAGAGGCTGAGGCGGGAGAATCGCTTGAACCTGGGAAGCGGATGTTGTAGTGAGCCGAGATCATGCCATTGCACTCCAGCCTAGGTAACAGAGCCAAGACTGTCTCAGAAAAAAAAAAAAAAAAAATGAAAAAAAGAAAAAAAAAAAAAAAGAAAGAAAGAAAGAAAGAAAGAAAGAAAGAAAGAAAGAAAGAAAGAAAGAAAGAAAAGAAAAGAAAAGAAAAAAGAAACAATGAGTGAGTGTGAGGCTTAAGGTGGCATTGGTTCCTGAGAGCAGCCAACCTTATTAGTCATCCCAATCACCAAGTGAAATGGTACCCCTGACCTGGGTCAATGGATGAGGAAGAATAATGGCAAATGGGGGTCTATGCTTCTACCCTCCACCACTAGGGAGGTCTCAAGCTTGGAATTCAGCAACCAGGTTTTTAGGTCCTGGACCTGGCCCATCCTCCTACAGTCAAGTAGATAAGTGGAGGGTTTGGTCCGTTGGGCTAAGGAGATAGTGATCAAGGCCGTTACTCTGCAATCAGACTCAGAAGTGGCCTCTCAGTTACTTCTCCATTTGTGGGTCACCTTGGGAGAGCAGAGGAGGGGAAGGAATTTAGGTCTTCTTACCCTCTGGGCTGCCTGTCCCTGCTCCCTGAGCCCTGGAGGGCTGGGGTGGAATATGGAGAATAAACCTGTACCTATTTTATTTTATTTTATTTTTTTTGAGACAGAGTCTCACTCTGTCACCCAGGCTGGAGTGCAGTGGCATGATCTCGGCTCACAGCAACCTCTGCCTCCTGGGTTCAAGCGATTCTTCCACGTCAGTCTCCTGAGTAACTGGGATTATTGGCACCTGCCACCATGCCTGGCTAATTTTTGTATTTTTAGTGGAGATGGGGTTTCACCATGTTGAGCAGGCTGGTCTCAAACACCTGACCTCAGGTGATCCATCCGCCCAGGCCTCCCAATGTGCTGGGATTACAGGCATGAGCCACCGTGCTCGGCCCTACAAATCTGCACTTTCTAATTGACAAGGGTCACCCTCCACTCATGTGCCAGGCATACTCATGTTCTGAGAAGCATACCACAAGGATGCCTCTGAGTTCACCCTGACAAGTCCACGAGCTCTTGGCAGAGATATCTGGCAAATTCAAGGTTTGAGACATGCTGGCCTCTCTTTAACATGCAGCAAATTTGGTTAGAGCTTGGTCAGTTAAAATTTTGATGTTTTGTTTTGCATTAATTTCAATTTATAAGAAATATTTCATTTCTATTTCACTATTTCATTTATCTCGAATAGTGAATTTCTTAGTATCCCCTTAATTTCTTAGTGTCCCTGAGTTGAGCACCTCCCCTGCCTGATTCTAGTCCAGACCTTGGGGTGACACAAGGCTGGTGGGAGATGGGAGGTGAGGAGGGGAGGGTTGGGTGGAGAGGATGATCTACAGAATGCTGGAGAGACTCCGCGTGGAGCTTTTCATGCTGCCTCTTGCCAGCCCTGAAGCTATGCCTTAAGGTTGGACAAGGTGGCATATTCTAGATCAGAGATCCTCAGCTGGGGCCATTTTTCTCCCCAGAGGACATTTGGAAACATGTGGAGACGTTTTTGATCATCTGCGGGGGTGGGGAGAGGTGCTACTGATATCTGGTGGGTAGAGACCAGAGGGGCCATTAAACTTCCTACAACGCCCAGGACAGTCCCCCACAACAAAGAGTTATTTGACCTCACACATTAATAACACAAAGGTTGAGGAACCTTGATCTAGATCCACAGCACAGAAGAAGGGATGTAGATTTTTCACACATTAAAGATGAGAAAGCTCATGCTTGTAATCCCAGCGACTCAGGAGGCTGAGGCAGGAGGATTACTTGAGCCCAGGAATTCAGGGTTACAGTGAGCTATCATCGCAGCACTTCACTCCAGCCTGGGTGACAGAGCAAGATTTTGTCTCTCAAAAAAAAAAAAAAAAAAAAAAAAAAAAAGAGGCAGACAGGCGCAGTGGCTCGTGCCTGTAATCCCAGCACTTTGGGAGACCGAAGTGGGTGGATCACGAGGTCAGGAGTTCGAGACCAGCCTGGCCAACATAGTGAAACCCCATCTCTACTAAAAATACAAAAATTAGCCAGGTGTGGTGGTGGGCGCCTGTAATCCCAGCTACTCGGGAGGCTGAGGCAGGAGAATCGCTTGAACCCGGGAGGCAGAGGTTGCAGTGAGCCAAGATCGCGCCATTGCACTCCAGCCTGGGTGACAGAGCAAGACTCCATCTCAAAAAGAAAAAAAAAAAAAAAAGATGAGAAAGAAGAGTGAGAAAGAGGAAGGGAGAGAAAAGAGAGAGAGAGAAGAAAGAAAGAGAGAGAAGGTTTTGGAGTCAAAAAGACTTAGAAATTCCAGTTCTTCTACTTCCCACGGAACCTTTGCAAGTTGCCTTCTCTCTTTCTCTGAATCTCACATTTTGCCTCTGTGAAGTAGGGGTGGTCATACATGCCTGGTGGAGACGAGGTGGAGATGAGGGTGAGGGGTGTGTTGCCCACAACACCCCTAGGATGGGTGAGAGCTTGGGAGCACTGAGCCTCCCCTTCCCCTCTTACTGCTTCCCCTCATTGTCTCCCACAAGCTCCCTGGGATCTCCACAAACAGGAAGCTACTCCTGGAGTTAAGGTGCGTTGTTCAGACTGGGGCGCTTTAGGGGGCATAAATAATAATTATGCCTGGACAATGGACATAACATCCAGGGCCTCCTGAAGCAAACCAGGGTATGGGGCACCCACACATGGCAGTAGGCCCCAGGAGGCAGGTCCCTGCAGTCCCAGCAGAGAGCAGGGCACAGGGTTGAGATAACTGAGCAAACTTCGTTATCAGCTCCTTTGTCCCCAACGCTGACCTAGAGCAATCATTCTGGCCTCTTCCCACTTCCCCAGAAACCCAGTATAAAGGCTGCTTCTGGGCCCCGAAGGCAGAGGCACTGAGAGTGGAGGTGTCAGACTCTTGGAAGGTGAGTTCTCTTCCGGCTGCCCAGGCAGGACCAACGTAGGCCCTGGGAAGAAGAAGCACCTCATAGGGCAAACATGTAGGAGGCCTGTCCTTAGGAACATCATGGCTAAGCAGACCTGTCCCCGCCGGGGCAGGAGTCTGGGCTGAAGGTGATACTGGAGAGCAGCAACGGAGACTGGAAGACGAACGAACTTTTGTACCTGAGTTATCCCTCCCACTATTCCTTTTCTAGACTCTCCAGCTCAGCGTCTGTTCATGGCAAGAAGAGAAAGCAATCGAGTTTGCTCTTTAATCAAACAATTAAACAAACATTCCCTCTATACTATGTGCCAGGGGCTACACTAGATACACAAAGACAGCCCGCAGAAGGAAGGTGGAGTAGCGTCCTCACTAAAAGACAGTAGATATGCAACGCCTCCTGTTCCTGCCCGTTCTTCTGCTGGGAACAGTTTCTGCTCTTCATCTGGGTAAGTCTCTCCCTTCCCTCTTCATCCGTCTTTCTCTTTTTTCCTTTTTCCTACACTCCCCTCCCCCAGCTTTTATTTGCACTCATGAGGTCAGGACCACAGCCTTCCCTCTTTAGCCGATACAGCTCATCTCCGGTAAGATATCACCTGGACTCAGAACTGTAACCTGGAACTTTCTTTTTTGTTTTTTTGTTTTTTGTTTTGAGAATGAGTCTCACTCTGTTGCCCAGGCTAGAGAGCAATGGCACGATCTCGGCTCACTGCAACCTCCGCCTCCCGGGTTCAAGCAATTCTTCTGCCTCAGCCTCCCGAGTAACTGGGACTACAGGCACATGCCACCACACCCGGCTAATTTTTGTATTTTTAGTAGACGGGGTTTCACCATATTTGCCAGGCTGCTCTTGAACTCCTAACCTCATGATTCGCCCACCTTGGCCTCCCAAAGTGCTAGGATTACAGGCTTGAGCCACCGTGCCTGGCCAACTGTAACCTGTACTTTCAAAAGGAAAAACCACCCACCTGTTAAGATGAAGGGCTGGTGACTGCTCTGGGCTTCTCACACGTGCTTTCTCCCACCTTCAAAACATGCACTCATGGTGTCGGCCAGGAGTCAGGTTCTTGTCCATTTGTGGGTGTGACCTGAGAGATCTCTCCTTACCTAACACCAAGGAAATCTTCCAGGCTTGGCTACAGGTGGAGTTCCTAGGAAAGCTCGAGGGAAGTTGCTGGAGCTGTCCACGGTGCTGGAACAAAGAAGCTCTTGACCTAATGGCAGGTTACCTCTTTTTCCCAGAGAATGATGTCCCCCATCTGGAGAGCCTAGAGACAGAGGCAGACCTAGGCCAAGATCTAGCTAGTTCAAGGGAGCAGGAGAGAGACTTGGCTCTGACCGAGGAGGTGACTCAGGCAGAGGGAGAGGAGGTCAAGGCTTCTGCCTGTCAAGACGCCTTTGAGGATGAGGAAGCCATGGAGTCGGACCCAGCTGCCTTAGACAAGGACTTTCAGTGTCCCAGGGAAGAAGATATAGTTGAAGTGCAGGGAAGTCCAAGGTGCAAGGCCTGCCACTACCTATTGGTGCGGACTCCTACAACGTTTGCAAATGCTCAGGTAAGTAGTAGGGAGGCTACTGCGGAGGACCTGGGGGAGAAGAGAGTACATTCAGTCTTCTGTTCCCTATTCATTTAGGCTAGTGCATCAGAGTCACCTGGAGGTATTGTTAAAACAGATTTATGGGCCTCACTCGCACAACTTCTGATTTAGGAGGGCTGGGGTGGAGCCTGAGAATTTGCATTTACAACAAATCCCCAGGTGATGATGATATTGTTGGTCTGGTGGAGAACCACTGATTTAAACAAAAGGCTTCAGTGTTAGAAACACCTGTGTTAAATTCTGGTTCTGCCTTTTATTGGCTGTGTTACCTGGGCAAGTTGCTTTGCCTTTCAGAGCACCTTCCTTTGTAAAATGAAGATATATAGCACCAACTTCTTAGCGTTGTGGTGAGTATTATATGAGATAATACATGAAAAGTGTTTGGAATAGTCACTGGGTCATAATAAACTCTCAATAAAAGGTAGTTATAATTATTATGAGTATTATTATTTCCTGCAGGATTGTCCTGACAGCTAATTAAAGAGCAAAAGATAGGATTAAGGGAGGCGAGTAGGTTTATTTTATTCTTATTATTATTTTTTTATTTTTTATTTTTTTTGAGACGGAGTCTCGCTCTGTCGCCCAGGCTGGAGTGCAGTGGCCGGATCTCAGCTCACTGCAAGCTCCGCCTCCCGGGTTTACGCCATTCTCCTGCCTCAGCCTCCTGAGTAGCTGGGACTACAGGCGCCCGCCACCGTGCCCGGCTAGTTTTTTGTATTTTTTAGTAGAGACGGGGTTTCACCGTGTTAGCCAGGATGGTCTCGATCTCCTGACCTCGTGATCCGCCCATCTCGGCCTCCCGAAGTGCTGGGTTTACAGGCTTGAGCCACCGCGCCCGGCCCAAGTAGGTTTATTTTTAACCTGAAAAGGGATGCTGGGCTCTTGCCTGGAGACTCAGAAACTTGAAATAAATAAGAGGAAATTCTCTACTTTGTTTCTGTCTGCAGAACGTCTGCAGCAAATGCTACGGAGGCAACCTTCTCTCCATCCACAACTTCAACTTCAACTATCGCATTCAGCGTTATGCTAGCACAACCAACCAGGCCCAGGTCTGGATTGGAGGCATCCTCAAGGGCTGGGTAAGTCAGGGGCGAACTCTCGGGTGCAGTAAGTTCTTTCTGATTGTGTTAAAGTAGCACCTGATGGTGCCAAGCTTCAGGCCAGCAGCTAAAGTGTCCTTAATGTGGCAGGCAATGATGTTCTGGAGCTGGCGTGTACTGGCTCAGGAGAACTGATGGTGCACATCTCTTCCCAACTCCATGCTCAGTGACTACATGCTTGCAGCTTGACATCAGCCATGGTGGGAGTATTTACACACAGGAAATTGGCAATTGCTACACATCAGGGCTCCTTTCTACTCCCCATCCTTCCACCCACCCCAAGAGCTGGTATAAACATTTACCAGCATACCACTGGAGTCACGAGACAGAGTCCAGGCCCACCCAGCTTAGTCACTTAGAAAGCTAGCTAAATAAGTTTCTCAGAGCCTTGTTTTTTTTTTTTTTTTTTTAATCCCCGAAATGGGGACCTTCTTCTCTCAGGGTGGTTCTGGAATTGTGGGTGAAGAAGTGACATTATATTTGGTACTCAAAGTATGGTCCATAGATCAGCAGTGCCACCATCACCTGGGAACTTGTTAGAACTGTAGAATCTTGGATCCCACTGCAGACCTCTCGAATCAGAACCTACATTTTAACAAGATCCCCAGGAGATAATGTACACACAGTAAAGTTTGAGAAGCCTGCTCTGTGTGATGGCTGACAGAGATGGTTGCTCTTCTTGTCACTGCCTGGAAACTCTTAGGAGTGGGTCTCTAGGGTGTCTGGCTCCTGGCCGGGTAGGCAGTGAGAGAAGTCAACAGGGGGTATTCTGTGAGGTCCTGGATCTGAACCTCTGCCCTCTGACCTAGCCTGTCGCTTCTCTAGTTCCTGTGGAAGCGGTTTTGCTGGACTGATGGGAGCCACTGGAATTTTGCATACTGGTCCTCAGGGCAACCTGGGAATGGGCGTGGGTGCTGTGTGGCCCTATGCACCAAAGGTGAGGGGGAAGGGCACCAGGGCAGGGAGAAGGGGTAGTAAAGTGGAATTCTTAATACTACCCCTTTGAGCTGCCTGAACACACCTCCCCAGACTCAGACCCTCCTGCTGACTTAAAAATCAAAGTCCTGTGTGTGAGGAGGGCTGAGACATAGGGAATCCTCAAAGCAAAACCAGGTGATAGGAGTTCCGGAGAGGGGGTGGGGGGTGGGCTGGAAGGTGTGTGTGTGGGAAAATTCTTTGCCTCCTTCGATATGAGGGCAATAGATTCCAACAACAGATGTGACCAATGAGAGTGGCAGAAGTGGATATAAGGTGTGGATGAGAGAAAAGGAAGGATGGGGAAATTAGGGATGGCTGAGAGACAAGATGCCTGCCTCCAACAGCAGATGTGGGCGGCAGCATGGGTGCCGGATGTGACGGACTTTAGTATAGTGGCTAAGACCATATGTGCTGGAGAAAGACCCTGCAGTTCACATCTCAGCGCAGCCACTTGCTGACTGAGATACAGGCACATTGTTTATCTCCACTAAGCCCCCGGTTTCCTTATCTGTGAAATGGAGATAATGGCAGCACCCACCTCTTGGAGTCGTGGTAAGGATTAAATGCAATAGTCCACCTAAGTCCGTCTAATGCATTTAGCACACAGCCTAGCTCGCAGTAAGAGTTCAGCAAATGTGAGCCAGTAGGGATGTGGGGCAAGCACACAGCTGGCAGATGACGATGGCCATTGATGGGGACATAGGGGGCCCCTGAGGAGGGAAGGAGATGAAGCCCAGGCCAGACCCCGCGGGGCGGTTGACTTCACTGTGCTCTCTGCTGCTAGGAGGTTACTGGCGACGAGCTAAATGCAACAAGCAACTGCCCTTCGTCTGCTCCGTCTAAGTCAGCGGCACTGAGATCCTGCCAGCAGCCTCCTCCCGCCCCCCAACCACTCCTGCTCATAAATCCAGACTTCTCACAGCATTTCCTGACTCTCGTTTCTTTATTGCTCACTTTGGGGGATTACCCCAGTTCAGGAAAATCCTGGAAGCATTCACTCTTTCGGGAAAGTGACCGATGGGCCTGGCGGCTGTGCTGGGAGGCGGAGCGGGACCCGGGGTGGCGCGGTCCCGAAGGCCTCCTTGGGCATGGGGTAGGGATGGGGGGATTGGGGCAGGGGTGTGGGTGGTGGGAGTAGAGGTGGTAGAGATGGGAGTAGGGGTGGGAGTGGGGAGGTGGGGCGATGGGGTAGGGGTGGAGGTAGGAGATGGGAGAATGTGCGTAGGGATGGGTGTGGTGGAGGTGAGGGGTTGGGAGTAAGTGTGGGGGTGGGAGGTGGGGGGATGGGAGTAGGGATGGGTGTGGTAGAGGTGAGGGGTTGGGAGTAGGGGTAGGGATTGGGGGTGTGGGGGTGGGAGTAGAGGTAGTAGAGATGTGGAGATGGTAGTAGGAATGGGAGTGGGGAGGTGGGGGGATGGAAGTAGGGGTGGGAGGTGGGGAATTGGGAGTAGGGGTAGAGGTGGGAGGTGGAGGGATGGGAATAGGGATGGGTGTAGTGGAGGTGAGGGGTTGGGAGTAAGTGTGGGGGTGGGAGGTGGGGGGATAGGAGTAGGGATGGGTGTGGTAGAGGTGAGGGGTTGGGAGTAGGGGTAGGGATTGGGGGTGTGGGGGTGGGAGTAGAGTAGTGGAGATGGTAGTGGAGATGGTGGGAGGGGGGGGATGGAGTGGGATGGGTGTGGGTGGGGGTATAGGGGTAGGGTGGGGGTGTGGGGGGGTGGGAGTGGAGGTGGGGGAAATTGGGTTATGGAAGTAGGGGGGGTGGGAGGTGGGGAATTGGGAGTAGGGGTGGAGGTGGGAGGTGGGGGGATGGGGGTTGGGGTGGGAGTGGAAGGTGGAGGGATGGGAGTAGGGATGGGTGTGGTGGAGGTGAGGGGTTGGGAGTAGGGGTGGGAGTGGGAGGTGGAGGGATGGGAGTAGGGATGGGTGTGGTGGAGGTGAGAGGTTGGAAGTAGGGGTGGGGGTGGGAGGTGGGGGATGGGAGTAGGGATGGGTGTGGTGGAGGTGGGGGAAATGGGAGTAGGGGTGGGGGTGGGAGGTGGGGGGATGGGAATAGGGATGGGTGTGGTGGAGGTGGGGGAAATGGGAGTAGGGGTGGGGGGGGAGGTGGGGGGATGGGAGTAGGGATGTGGGGTGGATGGGGGAAATGGGAGGGATGGGGGTGTGGGGGGTGGAGGTGAGTTGAGGGGTTGGGAGTATGGGTAAGGATTGGGGAGGTGGGGGATGGGAGCTCAGTTGGTGTGGGGTGCTTTTCTGGTCCTCTTGCTTTGTTTGGATTCAGTATGGGGTGCAGGTTGGGATGGATGGCTTTCCAAAATAAAGGCCATGGAGCTGATTCAAGAGTTGGTGTAGAACATTGAGGTCCCACCTAGGGAACACCACGAGGAGGTGGGGAGAAAGCAGTCTTGTCTTGGGGCAGACTGCTCCTCAGGCCCTGTGCCTTTCTGGCTTCTGGTAATGGCCCCCAATTCCATTCCTAGCCACCTCTGTGAGTCCCCAGCCTCCTCTGAGGCACGTTCCCCATCCATTGCCAGGAGGGTGATGGTCCTCCCCTTCCTTCCTCCTGGCCTACCTCTGCAGAGGGGCCACATCCTTAGGAGGGAGCGGCTTCTCCCCAGCAGGGCCCTGGGCGCAAAGCCAGGGTGTCTGGTAGTTCCCATTCCCAGTTCGGCAGCCCCAGGCCTCTGTGTCTCTCCATCACCCACTTTCTCAGACCCTGGGGACATTGAGAGAGATTATTGTTGTTGCTCTTAACTTTGTCACAGATGAGGTACCGGGCTCCAGGAAGGATGTAGAGTTGATGAAGCAGGAAGCTCACATCTGAGACTGGGTATCAAGAGGGTAGAGAGCCCTGGATTGTGGGGGGTGGAGGCAGAGAGGAGAGAGAGACTTCATGGGCGTGTATTTCTACATGGGGCCCAGGGAGAATACAGAAGTATTTCTGTGTGTGCACATGTACATGTGTGCGTATATGGTGTGTACATGAGTCAGTGTTTGTGTACGTGTATACCTGTATATGTGTGAATTTATATATGTAAATGTGCATAAATCTGTGAGTCAGTATGAATTTGCATGTTGACTGTGCATATATTTACATATCTCTGTGTATTTATGGATATGTCTGTCTGCGTACACCTGTGAGTGCATACGTCTGCAAAGCTTTGCAGCCTTATGTTCCTGAATCTCTCTGTGTATGTGTATGTGTCTTCCTCTGTGTCTTTGACTGGTATGTACGTGGGTGGGCATATGTCTCAGTGTGTGTCTGAGCATACCTGCATACCGGACTATGTTTGTGTGTATGTGTATATCTGTACCAGCATCTGATGGGATGTGGTTTCAGGAGCGAAAAGAAGTTTTCCTGGATGTGCTGTGTTTCTAAGGGTGCTAAAGTTGAGGGGACAGGATCAGAGAGCCCTGGGGAAACTGGGTGATGGAGAGAGCACAGAGATGAGGCCCTTAAACATGGGCAGGCCTCTGGCAACAGGAGAATGGGTACTGGCATTGCTAGGGACTTTACCCATGCTGGGCCCCAGGGACTGTCTCTACATGAAAAGGCCTGTCCTCAGTAGAGGGGTCTGTCCAACTTCCATGGATGGAAATTGGGTCAGGCAGCTCCTAATCACAGCATATCAGGTGGTCCTTCTCCCCAAGGGCATGGAAGGGGAGCTACCTGGGAGTAGGGCCCCACACAGGTCTGCGCACTACACACTACAATAGTCCATTCTTTTTTTTTTTTTTTTTTTTTAACTTTATTTGAGGTTCATGGGTACTTGTGCAGGTTTGTTACATAGGTAAACTCATGTCACGGCGGTTTGTTTGCTGTTCAGATTATTTCATCACCCAGGTACTAAGCCTACTACCCAATTTTTTTTTTTTTTTTTGAGACGGAGTCTTGTTCTGTTGCCCAGGCTGAAGTGCAGTGGCACAATCTCGGCTCACTGCAAGCTCTGCCTCCTGGGTTCACACTATTCTCCTGCCTCAGCCTCCCAAGTAGCTGGGACTACAGGCGCCCGCCACCACACCGGGCTAATTTTTTGTATGTTTAGTAGAGACGGGGTTTCATTGTATCAGCCAGGATGGTCTCTATCTCCTGACCTCGTGATCCACCTGCCTCGGCTTCCCAAAGTGCTGAGATTACAGGCGTGAGCCACCGCGCCCGGCCTACCCAATATTTTTCTGCTCTTCCCCCTCCTCCTACCCTCCACCCTCAAGGAGACCCTAGTGTTTGTTGTTCCTTTCTTTGTGTTCATGAGTTCTTATCCTTTAGTTCCTACTTATAAGTGAAAACATGAGGTATTTGGTTTTCTGTTCCTGCTTTAGTTTGTTAAGGATAATGGTCTTTAGCGCCACCCATGTTCCCAAAAAAGACATGATCTCGTTCTTTTTATGACTGCATCGATTCCATGGTGTATATGCACCACACTGTCTTTTTCCAATGTGTCATTGATGGGCATTTAGGCTGATTCCATGTCTTTGCTATTGTGAATAATGCTGCAGTAAACATTCTCATGCCTGTGTCTTCATGGTACAATTATTTATGTTCCTCCGGGGATATACCCAGTAATGGGATTGCTGGGTCCAGTGGTAGTTCTGCTCTTAGCTCTTTGAGGAATCGCCATGCTGCTTTCCACAATGGCTGAACTAATTTACACCCCCACCGAGGGAGTACGTGTTCCCCTTTCTCCACAACCTCACCAGCATCTGTTATTTTTTGACTTTTTAGTAATAGCCATTCTGACTGGTGAGATGGTATCTCATTGTAGTTTTGATTTACATTTCTCTAATGCTCAGTGATACTGAGCTTTTCTTTTTTTATATGAATAAGCCCATTCTTTTATTTTATTTTTTCCTATTGGAGAGTCATGCTTTAAAATAAGCCCATTTTTGATGCTATGCTTCTAGAACAGTGTCGTCTGTCTGTGGGAGTGGGAAGGACAGGCGATAAAGGAAGTTCTGTGCATGTGGTCTGGAGACTGGTATTTCAGCTGAATGCCAAGCCCCTTATATCAACCTCTACTTATCTCCCTGATGGAGAATGGACTTTAGCCAAATCCAGTAGCCCAACATCCTGCCAGTCAAAATCAGGGGTAGAGGTAGGGAGGGGAAAGAAAAGGGGCTTAGACCCCTCCAGACTGAAGCTTACTTGAGGCAGGCCAGGGTAGACAAGATGTCCCTCAAATCTTCAGCATGATCTAGCATTAGGCCTCAACGTCAACTCTTATATTTTCATTCCTTTGGCTGATTAAGGCCTTCCAGTCTTGAATAACCCCTGATTAAAAAGGAAATACTCTTGAGAGAAGAAATTCCCCAGAATGTTATCTATTCATACACCTGGAAGGCTGATTGGCAGCTTGCTGAGAACAAGATTTTGTGAGAAGGAACACAGAAGGAAAGGATGTGTGGAACTATCAGTGGAAATGGTGGGAGTGGGGTGGGAGGGGGAGAAGAGAAGCTATTAAAATGGAGATAACGAAGCAGAGCCAGGGCTGTGCTCACTATTTTCTCTTCCTAGAAACCCAAGAGAACTAGGACTTTCCCAGTATCCTTGCAGTAAAGCTGGGCTCTGCAGCACGCTGCTGAATCCTGCCAATAAAAAGTGGCTGGAGATGAAGTAAACCCACTCCAGGCCTGGTCTTCGGATTATCCCCTGTGATCCTCCAGTTTTCACTTTCCCTGCAACAGTGACCTGGGAGTCCATGTGTCTGAGATGGCACAGCTACCAGATGGAGGGGGCTGTCTGACCTACTTTGCTGTATTAAACCTTGCGATTTTACTTGTTACTGCAGCAAAACCTGTATTACCTGCATGAGCACACATAGAAAAAAAAGGTACTAACAAGTTTCTGGATTTTCCCCAGACAGATAGAGCATAGAAGTCAGGATCTCAGACTCTAGAGTCATACAGTTCTAGGTTCAAATCCCAGTTCTCCTATTTCAGTTTCTTTATTTTAGTATGCATCAGTTTCTTCTTCTGTAAAGTGGGGGGTGACTTAGACAATCCCTGTCACTCATTTGGTCCATTGCCTGCCAATGGTAAGTAATCAATGTTGGCTTTTATGCTGAATGATTAAAGAGGCAATTTAGTGTTAGGAATGGGCATGGGTTCCAGATCTCATTTCCATGTACTTTAAATTTCTTTTTCTATCAAACAGGATTAATAACAAACCATAGCAGACTCACCAGGGTTGGTGTGAGGATCCATGTGATTATGTTGGTGATTGTGCTGAGTAAACCATAATGCAACAGAGACAAGGTAGCTGTTTTTATCACAACTGATATTAACCCTACATCTAGCACACAGAAGTGGTAACTTAGTTCAGATATGGGGAGGACAACCTCAGGCTCACACACTTGCTGGCCGGCTCCAGAGGGGCTGAGGCACCTGCAGGAGGACCACCTCCATCTGGGTAAAGGGGAGGGGTTGGGGGAAGGGTCCCTTCAGGACACCACTGTCTCCATCTCCCCATTAGAGAGCATCCCCATGACCCCAGCCTCCCAAGAACTGGATTCCCCAGGAATGCCTGGGGACTCCCAGGTGGAGAATGTAGTCCTGGCTTCACTGATGTCTCTGCTGGAGAAGCATAGCCTGGTCAGATCTCCAGGCACTGCCCAATTCCCAAGGCTGACCCTGGGGAGATATGCCCTACCATCCTGGGCATGAGGCTATGGGTTAGGGCAGAGTGAGGGAAGTCGTGCTGAGCCTTATGTGGAGACAGTCTTCTTACCCCTTCTCCCCCTGGGGTGGGGGGTCATTGGGCAAGGCCTTTGCAAGTACCCACCGTTTGAGCCTCCTGAACTACTCCTGAAGCTGTCCCCTTCCCCACTTCCTGTGCCTTGTGTTGAGGGGCCGCCCTCCATCTACAGTTGAGCTGGTGCTGCTAAGACCTCATGATCATGCCTACTCTGACTGCCAGATGCAGATTTATCGTGAAGCTATCAAAACATTCTTTAGGCTCATTCACTAGCATGAGCCCCTTCTAACACCTAATTTTGTATTCTTTCTAAAGAGATGCCCCCAAATTGTATATGCTTAGGATTTACAAAACCTAGGTTTGCCCCAGAGCCCTGCCCTGGGACAATTTCTGGGCCTCTCACTGTAAGAGAGGCCAGAAAAGGGGATAGAGGATGTCTGGGTCAATGGACCCAGCTTCCTGTTCTTGCCTCCTTCCCTGAAGGGCAGGACATGTGGGTTCCTTTTTGGCCATGAACTGTGGCACTGAACCAGTCATTTTCCCTTTCTGGCCTCAGTTTCCTCATCTGTAAGCAAGAGGGTTAGATAAGATGGTTTCTAAGGCCCCTTTAGCTTCTAACCTTAGAAAACGGGACGCCTTATTAAGACCCTATGGGGACAGGCCTGGCCGACCCAGCTGAGTAGCTCACAAGGCACCAGGCCTCACTGGAGCCTTTTCACCGATGCTGTAAATGAGGACTGCTGAGCTCCTGGAACAGGGTCCCAGCCTACGACAGGACCCCAGGCCTGGGAATCAAATCCCCAGAGTGAGGGGCCAGATGTGTGTGGGTGCGGGGTCCCGGAGAAGAACAAGAATGACCCCTTCCCTGGTTTGGAGAGAGAGCTGTGGCGTGTGATAAGGAAAAATTCACCGACAGCCCATGCCTTCGGTTTCCTTCTAAATCTGGGACCCACCCAAGTCAGAGACGGGGTCCCTCACCACTGTCTAACCAGTCTCCCTGAAATGCAGCCTTTGTTGCTGGGAAAGGCATGGGGCTTACTCTTTACTAACCGAGTCATGGTCAGGGCAGAGGTGGCTGAAGCAGCAGGGCTGAGGCCCCCGGGAGTTCATTCTTCTCTCATGGGGTGTAGGTGATGGAGTTAGTCAGATGGAGGTTCACATCCCAGCTCTCTCCCATCCTGACTGTCTGGCCTGGGGCAAATGACTCAGTCTCTCTGAGCCCTGGTTCATCTTCAAAACAAGGGAAACTAGTATGTACCTCATAGGATTACTCTAAGGATTAAATGAGATAACGTGTGTGAAAGTGCCTGGCACCTGGTAGGCCCTTGTGGCCATCTGTTCTACATCATCATCTCTACTCTTTGGGAAAGGGACGGCTCAGGTGCTCCTGCCCCAGAGGTCCTAGGAAGCAGATGGGGTCAGGCAAGGAGTGAAGGTGAGATTGGGGTCTCAGCAGGGGGCACTGCCTGTCCGCTGGAGCAGTGGGAGGCCCAGACACCCGGGTCCCAGCTGTGCTCATGGAGTGAGCAGCAGCAATGAGAGCCCCTCTTCCCTCCCATGCCCCCTTGCTCAGGCAGGGTCCCCTGTGGGGAGGCCTGGAGCCTTTGTGAGTGTGGGTCCCTGGACAGAGGCCTAGTGGCCTATGGAGAAGGCCCCCGAGTCAGTGGACTGCTTCTCCGCCGTGGTCTGGTCGCTGGGGTACACTGGGTTGGTCAAAGCGGCGATTTTCAGCGTAGTCTCATTCACCTGCAGGCAGAAGAACTGGTGTTGCTGAGTTCTGACTACGGGCAATGTCCTCCCATGTGACCCCATTTGCCAGACTCAGCAGTGGGTGCCCATGACCCGGTCATGAGGGGAGCCAGGATGTCTGTGTGATCCCAAGGCCCCTCCTATGTACCCCAAGGGCAAACAGAGCCCCCATTCATCCCATGGCCTCCCCTAGTCCTGCCCCAGAAATGGAGAGGGGAGGTGACAGGGTGGGGACCTTGACAGAGATGACCCACAGAACCCCTAAGATTCTCTGCAGAGCCCAGTCTTGGCCAAGTCTTCCCTTGTCTGGACCCCAAATATTCATCGAGGCCTGGTGAACTCCCCTTCAGAAGGCCTCAGAAGGGGAGCCACTGAGAGTCCCTGCCCCACCTGCCCTGCCCCCTCTCCCTTTCATCCAAGGGTGTCCCTCCCCCAACTCACCTCCTCAAACTTCTTGGCCTTGTATTGATCGGCCCCCTTGAGGAAGTTGAGCAGGATGATGTCACAGAGAACAGTCCCCTGGAGGAGGAGAGGCAGGGCGGGCTCCAAGGGATGCCCTGGGGTGGCTGGGATCAGGGTGGCAGGAAGTGGTGGGCTCGGGCAGCACCCCCAAGCTGCCTAAACGGTGGGCAGGACATTTCACCCTTGCAGCACACTTTTGGGATAGTGCTATGGTTTGAACATCCTCATCCAAACTCATGCTGAAACTTAATCCCCAATGTGGCAGTATTGACAGGTGGGGCCTTTAAGAGGCGATCGGACCCTGTGGGCTCTGCCGTCATGGATGGATTAATCCGTTCATGGATTCATGGATCAATGGGCTCTCATGGGAGGGGAGCTGGTGGCTTCATAAGAAGAGGAAGAGAGATCCGAGCTAGCACATCTGCAGAATGAAGGCCAGGGTGGGGACCAGTCCTCCAGGGAGGCCTGACTGATGTTCCCTCTTAGAAAAATGCCCAGGGACTTTGCAGGATGTTTCAGGGATGCCTTCCCAGCTCCTAGGGGGTGACCCAGACCACAGCTGCACAGAGAGAGGACTGCGTGGGGTGGAAGGGTGGAAGTCCCTGAAGGCAGGCTATGTGCCCACCCTGCCACGTGGGCTCTGTTCCTCATTAAGGCATCCCAGGTCTGCAGAAACCCAGAGCCTCCTCCCCCAGCTACACGGTGAGAAACAGGAACTCTGTAACAGGTGGAGCCTCCTGAAAACGGGAAGGCTGCTTCCGGAGGTAATGAGCTCTCCATGACTGGAGACGTTCCAGCCAGTGCCGACGCAGCAGGGTGGTGGCCAAGGAGACTGAAGCACCTGGCCAGTGCGGGGGGTGGGGACTTTACATTCCAGGCAGAGGCAGAGCTGCCCCCGTCACTCCCCTGCCTGCTGGTGCCAGTCTGGGCCCCACTCTGGCTGGCCCATCAGAGCCTGGAGGGGCTGAACTCACCACTCCCACAGAAGTAAAGGCCGCCACAGAGCTGATGATGGTGGGGATGATGTTGAACTTGCCAGCCTGTGTGCACAAAGACCAAGGCGAGTGGGCAGAGGGCCCACGGGAGGGGGGTGAGGCCTGAGGCTGCACGTGGAGCCAGAAGGGTTCTTCATGGATCAGTAGGTCCCTCCCCTTCACGGCACAGGTGAATCGATGGGAGAGTGACCCGCTGAGGGTGTCAAAGCTGGCCAGCAGCGGATCCCTGCCCCCCAGAGGAGCTTCTTCAGAACCCGAGAGGTGGTCTGGGCTGCCTCCCCTGTCCACCCCATCTGCCTGGCCCATGGACTCACATTCCCGTACACCAGCACGTCGAAGCGGATGCCGAAAGCCTTCAGGAGGGTGCGGTACTCACTGCCGTTCTCCATTTTGTAGTACTTGGCAAACCTGGAGGTCAGAGGCAGAGATGGGTCCCTCTGTGGGCTCCTTTCTCTCCCGCCTGAACCTTCTGGGTCCTCCAGAGCCCTGTGTCTTCGCTCACTGAGCAACCCTTACCGACGGTTTCTGAGACACCTGCCACGCCCCTCCCTGTGTGGTTAGCTGACCCCTCGCACAAGCATCATCTTGGGGGCTTCTTATAAAAGCAGATTCCCGAGCTCCACCCTGAACCCACAGAATCAGCATCTCTGTGGGTGCAGCCCAAGAACTTGCCTTTTATTTATTTTTATATTTTTGAGACAGAGTCTCACTCTGTCGCCCAGGCTGCAGTGCGGTGGTGCGATCTCAGCTCACTGAAACCTCTGCCTTCTGGGTTTAAGCGATTCTCCTGCCTCAGCTTCCCGAGTAGCTGGGATTACAGGCACGTGCCACCATCCCTGGCTAATTATTGTATTTTTAGTAGAGATGGGGTTTCACCGTGTTGGCCAGTCTGGTCTTGAACTCCTGACCTCCAATGATCCACCTGCCTCGGCCTGTGCTGGGATTACAGGCTGAGCCACCATGCCCGGCCAGAACTTGCCTTTTAAATAATTTCCATCAGTGATTCTGATGTGTTAGAAAGTTTGAGCCACTGCTAGACTCCAAGCTTCTTCAGTTCCATTTGTCTGGGTCTCCCAGAGCCCAGCTCACTCTGCTTATTTGGGCTCAAAGCCTGGCTCTGCCGCTTACTGACTGTGCAACGTTGGGCCAGTTACTTAACATCTCTGAGACTCAATTTCCTCATTTGCAGGTGGGAATAATACACAAAAGTCCTGCTTCATAAGGCTGCCATGAGAACTGAGTGAAACCACACACGTCAGGGGTGTAGACAGTGCGCGGAACACAGTAAGCGCTCAGGAAACACTCGCTGATGTTGGCCATTGTTATTGTTAACATTTATAGAGCAGTTTTAAAAGGCGCTTTCAGACTCCTTGTCTCATTTCACCCTTGCAACAAACCTTTGGGACAGTGCTATGGTTTGAATGTTCTCATCCAAAACTCACGTTGAAACTTAATCCCCAACGTGGCAGTATTGACAGGTGGGGCCTTTAAGAGGCGATTGGACCCTGTGGGCTTTGCCCTCGTGGATGGATTAATCCATTCATGGATTAATGGATTAATGCGCTATCACGGGAGGGGAACTGGTGGGTGTGTAAGAAGAGGAAGAGAGATCTGAGCTATCACATTAGTACACTCAGCTCTGCTCCACGTGACAACCTGCGCCCGAGACTGCAGTCCCCACCAGTAGGAAGACTCACCAGATGCGGCTGGCTCCACAGCCTTGGACTTCTCAGCCTCTATACATGAAGAAATAAATTCCTTTTCTTTATAAATTACCCAGATTCAGATATTTCGTTAGAAGCAACGGAAAGCGGATGATTATAGATAGGCATGTGATTGCTCTGTTTTTCAAACGAGGCTCTGAGGGGGTGAGGTGACTTGTCTGGGGTCACCCAGAGCTGGTGCTGAGTTCACCAGCTGGTGAGCTCAGCACTAGATTTGCCCAAGTCCAAGACTTTGACCCCTGCACCTCTCTGCCTTGGCTTCCGGGTGCCATGAACTGTGCTGGGGACTTCGGAAAATGATCCCATTTCATTCTCACCACAAACAGGGGTTAGTGTTCACCACACAGAGGTGAGTGTTCAGACCCCCATTTTGCAGATGCCTATGGTAGGGAGGAGATTTGCCTGTAGTTTCGCAGTTAGTGAAGTGCTGGATTTGGGATTCAAATCGCCTCAGTCTTTGGCTTCTAAAGCCAGTGCACTTTCTGCTGTGTGGCTCTGCCCATCACGGGCCAAACTCTCACATTAGGAAAGTGTCATCTCTTTGGGCTACTGTCCCACAGCTGTAAAATGGGTTTCTGATGCCAGTAACCTTGGAAAGTGGTGAGGATTACGTGAAATCAAGGGAACGAAAGGGCCCAGAAGCTCCTTAGCCTTGTGGGGTCGACATTGTTCCCTCTCAGTGTCTCCAGTCCCCACAGATTCCCAGGCCTCTCCCACCAGGGGTCTGAGAAACTGATTCCCCGAAAGTGTTCAGTGATTGACGTGATGCTCCTGACAGGGATATTTGCATTTGAATCTGTACAACAGAGAAGGAAATGCTCAACCCAAGTGAATCAATCATGGCGGGATTACAGGCATGGGAGGAAGATAACTTGTGATGGGGAAGGTAAACGCCTGCCGCTATCTGCTCTGGCTGCCATCTGGCAGTGGGGCGCTCTGGAATCAGGCAGAAATGAATCTAAATCCTGGCTCCACCACTTGTTAATGTGCCTCTGGGGTTCCTTAGCCTTCAGGGTGTCTGTTTCCATGTCTATAAGCACAGGTGTGCTCATGCCCCACTAGAAGGTCTGTTGGTGAGACAGGGTAAATGCGGACATCATTGAGATTCTTGTGTTGGAGACTCTGTCTGCTCCTCCACACCCATTCTCTGTCCCTTCTGTGCCCAGTTCCGGGCCCTGAGAGCCTGGTCTGCAAAGACTGCTTTGGCCTCCATTTCCAGGTGGGTTCAGCCAATGGAAGGCACTGACAGGAGATCAGAGGGCAGGGAAAAAGAAAGACCAGGGCACTGAGGTGGCTGGGCAGCCTGGGCATTTTTTCAGGTTCTGGGAATTGCTCCTCTCCTCGCTCCCGCCAGCTTAGGTGGTAGCAGCTTGGCCTCATTGCCAGCACAGAGGCCCTTCACTGGCCTGGTTAGTTCCCCTCCCTTTACCTCGAATGCACCTTTGTGTACAGTCTCTTTATTCAATCACCCCTGTGAGGCCACCCACTGTTTCCCCTCAGGACACCTACCCTGACCACTCCCCTTTACAGAGGAGCAAGTTCAGTCCTAGAGAGCTTTATCTGGGTCAGGAGGGAGCACAGGAGAATGGGTGACACATTTTCTCTCTGCCTGTGCGTGGGCGTGAGCAGAGCTGGTGTGCCTGAGTGATGCACCTGTTGCTCCAGTAAGGCTGAGAACGACTCAGTGAAAAAATGGTTTCCAGGGGAGCCTGACCTGGGAAGGTGTTTCCTTTTGGGCTGTGCAGCTGAGGGAGAGGCAGGGGAGGCAAGAGGATCCCAAGAAAGAGTAAGACCCAGAGTAAGAATGAGAGTGACCCTGAGAAGGCAGCAGAAAGAAGTACAACCACTTAGCTGGAAGAGGGCTTAGAGGTCAGGGAAAGAGGGGAGGGGCTAAACCAGCTTTAAAATGATGCTAAGTTCAAGTCTAGGTGGTGGAGGAAGATAGCTTCACAACCAAGGCAAAACAGAACGAATTCAAGGTGCGGCAAAAGGAGAATAATAGGATGGACACAAGAGAGGACGTCATTTCCACAAAGACGACAGGGTCTAAGAACATAAATTCTTCAAGGAGGACTCTCAGGATATTTTAAAGAAGTTTGCAAAAGAATTATCTGGAATGGGCAGAAGGCTCCAGGAAGTCCTTACTGTGGCTTTCAGATTGTTCTGAAGGTAAGTACAGACCATCACTGTCTCCATGCCCACTGTTTTTAGAGCACCAGCAATATAGGTGGTTCCTTAATATAAGCATCTCCCCTAATCTCATGAAGACTACACTGTTGTTGACCCATCGTACAGATGAGGAAACAGGTGAGAAGGTAACTTGCCAGAGCTGGGATTCTAATCCATACTGATGCCTCCAAAGTTCATGCTCATGTCCCTTGAGCCGTCCTGCCTCTGAGCTCTTGGAGGCTGTTAAGGATAACGCAGCTCTTGTGCGAGATCTCAAAGCCTTCTAAATACTGTGTTCTGTCTCACATCACTGGAGAATTCAAGGCCCTTGTCTCAGAGATTTGGCTTCTCATGCCCATGGGAAGTGGGCAGGGGCGAGAGGGTAGGTCACAGATGTTTAGCTAGGGCAGAGGCTGGGCCTGCGATCCTGAAATCTTCACTGCTGGCCAAAAGCTGCAACCATGAAAACGGCTCTGACAGTGACATCAACTTGGAGAACAAAAAGTCGTATCCTGGGCACTGCCGTTCAAAGTGAGGGCTGGCTAAATTTATCCTGGGAAGGAATGTGAAGGGAACAGGGAGAAAAATCAAAGCCGACTTGGTTTTTCTCCAGCACCTGCCTTCCAAGAGGCAATAAGCATGGTAAGATCATTATCTCACCAACCACCCACCCTCTGAGGAGGGTTGGCAGGGACTGGTTCTCATCCCGGGTGGAGGGAGGAGGAACAGAGCTCAGGGAGTGTGGGCCCAGGCTGCAGACGGGAGGGGTAACCCAGGAGTCCCAGCTTCTGCACTCTTCTGTGGCTGATGGGGATCACAGAATCTGCCCACCCCTGGGGCAGAGACGGCTCATTGGTCACCAGGATCTGGTTATCTCCTCTCTTTGCAGATGATTAGACCACATTTCCCAGTCCCCTGCATTGAGCTGCGGCCCCATGACTAGTTTTTGCCAGTGAAATGTGAATGGCAGTGAGGTCTGTTCCCTCTGGACTGAGGTGGTTTAGAGCAGTGTACCTTCTACGTCTTCCCTTTCCTCACCGGACGGCCAGTTGCTCAGGAGTCAGGAGAGGACTCTGAGACTCTAGAGAGGCTGAGTCAAGATGGTAGGAACCTAGAGCCCTGAATGACTGCACGGAGCTCCCTACCCCCACTGGCCCACAGTGCACTGTGCCATAGGCAAGAAATCAACCTTCACATTAAGTCACTGAAATGAGGGGTTTGTTTGTTATAACAACTAGCAATACTAACCCTGACTGTTACAAACTCCCAGAATTTCATGGGCAAGAGATGTAATTTGCCAAGGGACAAAGAAAGAGCTGAAGTTGGGGAGTTACTCGGGATTAGACAGAGGGCACAGTCCCTTGATGCTACATCCCAGGAGTAAACCCTCTAAGGAGGCCCTAGGGGATCTGGGTGTGGTGCTATGGCTGTTGTGAATTAGCTTCTTGATCTTGGGAAAGTCAATCGACTTCTCTGAGTTTTTTACTTCAACTGAAAAATGGGAGGAAAAAGAGCTCTGAGGAGGATGAGTTGAGAGAGTGTCCATATATAGCCAGTGCTTAAAACGCATCCCTTTCTTATCCTAGCATTAAGATAAAATGAAACAATATCTACATTGACTTTGATCATTACACTCTCCTGGCTCCTGTAGATAATGATATTAGTAATAATGACAGCCAGCATCTACTGAGTGCTCCTCTGTGACCAGACACTGTGCTACGTGCTTTATGCTTATTAGCTCATTTAATGCTCATAACCACCCCATTGCATTTAAGTACTGTTGCTACTCCCATATCACAGCTGAGGAATCAGATCAGAGAGGTGAAGCAACTTGTCTAAGGTCACAAAACCAACAGTGAGTGAAGCTGGGATTCGAACTCAGGCAGTCCAGTTGTCGGACCCACACTCTTAGCCAGCATTCTACACTGTTCTTTTGTTGCCTGATTTCTGTGAGGTCATAACTAATTTTGTTCTCCAGCTGGGGCATCTTTTTGCATTTGCTAGGTGGGTCTCCATGCCCAGAATCCCTGGCTGGGAGCAGAACAGGAAGCCTGGGGGGCCGTGCAGTGTCAGGACAGAAGGACCCTGCAGCCTCCTCATCCAAAAAGGGGAATGGCTCAGCTACATATACCATGCCCAAGGCTTGATTTCCCCCAAGTCCTCTGGTTCTTACCAGATCACTTTTTTTTTTCTTGGTTAGGATTGTGGTTGGTGAGAATGACAGCACCATTTGATACCTTGGCCCTCCCGACCTGGCCCAGTCCACCTGCCTTATCTGCAGGCTCTTCTTCCTGCCACACACTCAAGTTCCAGCCACACCAGACTACCTGCCTTCCTGCATTTCCTGAACACATCCCACAGACACAGACGTCTGTGCTTTTCCCCATGCTGTTCCTCTTGCCTCCCTTTTCCACCGTGCAGACTCCAATTCATCCATTAGGGTCCAGCTCAGATGACCTCTCGTTCTTTTAGCATTCAACAAATATTTGGAGCACACCTACTCTGTGCCAGATACTGTTTCAGGTACTGCTGATACCTTGCCAAGCTCTGCTGTCATGAGAAGGAGAGAAATACTAATTAACCACACAAACCCATAAGTAGCTAAAATCAGATATAAGGAAGGGCTGGGAAGGAGAGGAGTGCCATTCTATGAGCATGGTTAGATGTCTGACCTAGGCTGGGGGTTAGGCAAGGCTTCATGTGAAAAGGACCCTGAAACCAGAAATACCATTTAATCCAGCAATCCCATCACTGGGTATATAATGAAAGGAATATAAATCCTTCTATTATAAAGATACATGCATGCATGTTTATTGCAGAACTGTTCACAATAGCAAAGACATGGAATCAACCCAAATGCCCATCAATGATAGACTGGATAAAGAAAATGTGGTATGTATACACCATGGAATACTATGCAGCCATGAAAAAGAATGAGATCATGACCTTTGCAGGGAGATGGATGAAGCTGGAAGCCATCATCCTCAGCAAACTAACACAAGAACAGAAAACCAAATACCGCATGTTATCATTCATAAGTGGGGGCTGAACAATGAGAACACATGGACACAGGGAGGGGAACAACACACACTGGGGCCTGTTAGGAGTGTGAGGGGAGGGAGAGCATCAGGATAAATAGCTAATGCACGCGGGACTTAATACCTAGGTGACGGGTTGACAGATGCAACAAGCCACCATGGCACACGTTTACCTATGTAACAAACCTGCACATCCTGCACATGTATCTCAGAACCTAAAATTTAAAAAAAAAAAAAAAAAAAGAAAGTGACCCTCGAGCTGGGGCTTGAAGGATGGAGAGTTAAAAGGGCAAGAAGGCCAGAGGTAGGGGCCGCTTTCCTGGCTGAGGGAACTGCAGGCCCTCTCATGGGAAAGAACGTGGTGTTTCTGAAGCAGCTGGAAGAGGGTTGGTGGGCTGGGGGGTAGAGGCAGATGGAAGTGGCAGCGGCTGGGTCCACACGCCCCAGTTGGCAGCCAGTTGTGTGCATCTCTTCCCAATTCCACGTTTAGTGACTTCACCCTGGTAGCTTGAAATTGACCATCCTGGAGTATTTACCTCACAGAAATCCAGCAAATGCTACAAACCAGGGCCATGAGCTGAGACTGGGACATCCCCTGGGGCTGCCTTTTCTGTCTCTATTAGGATTCAGGCCTCTACTACAGTATCTGCCACACCAGACTATAGCTGATAATTTGGACTATGGACTGTGGACTATTAGCCATATCTCACTGTTTCTTTCTTTCTTTTTTTTTTTTTTTTTTTTTGAGACAGAGTCTCGCTCTATCGCCAGGCTGGAGTGTGCAGTGGCACGATCTCGGCTCACTGCAACCGCCACCTGCCGGGTTCAAGTGTTTCTCCTGCCTCAGCCTCCTGAGTAACTGAGATTGCAGGTGTGCACCACCATGCCCAGCTAATTTTTTGTACTTTTTTAATTTTATTTTTTAGCAGAGACAGGGTTTCACCATGTTGGCCAGGATGATCTCCATCTCCTGACTTCATGATCCGCTCACCTTGGCCTCCCAAAGTGCTGGGATTACAGGCATGCGCCACCGCACCTGACCTCATATCTCACTGTTTCTGTCTGCCCAAAGGCATCATGCCCACAGTAGGGGGTTGAGTAAATGCTTGCCAGAAGAATAAATGAACTTCTGGGATTCTTGACATCTCAAAGATTGAGTTTAGCTAGGTTGTCCTCAGGGCTCCCTCCTGCTGTCGCTGGTTTCTCCAAATGCTCCCAATTCTGCACGTGGAGCTAGTATAAGGTGGTAACAACAGGCTATTTCTCTCCCCAGCAGAAGACGGTTAGGTTCGGCAGCGAGCTAGGTGGGAAAGTGGGTGCCACTGGTGGAAGCCAGCCTCTCGATAGGGGCAATGGGGGAAAGAGTAGGAAAATACAGGCAGGACAGTTACTCCTGCTAGGCACGAGGCTAGAGGCTTCCATACCTGTTGTTTCATTCAGGACTCACAGCAACTGAATGAGGTAGCTGGCAGCTTAGGGACTTTGAAATGAGATGGTCCTGGGCCTGAATCCTGGCTATGCCACCTAGTTTATACGACCTTGGGCGAATTACCTCTCTGAGTCTGTTTTTCCATCTGTAAAATGGAGATGAGAGCAGTAGCTGTAGGGTTGCCTAGAGGATAAAATGACTCTGGAATGTGAAGGTTGAGCACAGTACCTAGCACACAGCTTTCTATTAATATTGTGTACTGGTCATCAGGCAACATTCCTGATTTTACAGGCTGGGGAAAGGCACAGACATGCTCCATAGGCTACTCTGCCCGCAAAGGGCACAGCTAGGATCTGAAATCTGGCTGCTTGACTCCAAAACCCTCGCCTACCCCTACGGCCTCCCTAAGAGAGGAGCCAAAAGGTGTTCATTGCAGCCTCAGTGGGCAGGGAGCTTGTTAAGCTGGTGTCTGTGAGAACACTCAGCTGTGGAGAAAGCACAGCACGGCTGTGACTGTGATGATGCCATAGGCATCAGAGGAAAGAACAGAGCCCGAACAGCTGCCAGCGCCGAGCTGGAAAAGGGGAAAGCAGCCCCAGAGGCACAGGCAGGGCCGGAGTTGTCAGGGCCGGGGGCTCCTCTGACAGGCGCGGCTGGAAGGGCCGCTGGAGCCCAGACACTTGAAGGGAAGCGGGAATGGTTGCCTGGTGGGCGGAAAACTCTGCGCTTGCCCCAGGAGCCAGTCTCTGGTCTGGGGAGCCCTGCAGGTGGACCTCTGCAGCCCACATTTCCTGGCTTCCTCCCCCTGGTTTCTGGGGAATTTGGTCAATGGGCGGCACTGGCAGGGGACCCAAGGGTGGGAAGAAGGGGATGGGGTATGTATCCGCTTGCTGCTTCCCCGCTCTGCCTTGATTTTGCCTGTGGCTGTGTCACTTTGACCGTTGCTCCTGTCAGGTACCCCAGCTCAAAAACAGGCTCCCATTCCCCGCCGCAGGGGCGGCAGGTCTACAGTAGTGACGGCTTCCCTGAGTGCCTCGACTCCCATGCTGGTCCCTGTTGCGTAAATTTCTTCACAAACCCCAGCTGAATGTGCTTTCCCTCTGGGCCCTTCACTGAGACACCCCTAGCTGTGACCAAACAGGACACCTCTAACGCAGGACTCAATCGAATGATTTTGAGGCCTAATAGTGCTGGGATGTTGTGCGTGCATGTGTGTGTGCGTGTGCTCCCTTGTGGCATTACCAGCAATAGATAAAGAATGAGTAAGTACAAACGTCAATTACCATAATAAATCATTTGTCAGATGCGCTTCTGCAGGGCAGGGCTGGAGCTCCATTCCAATGTGATTGTGATAGGTCTATAAATAATAGTGCATGCTTCAGCAGCCCAAATTTCCACAGCCCTTCCTCACACACCCACACATGTTTGATTCAGACTTTTAGAGCTTGAAGGAGCCTAAAAGATCATCATCTTTAACCAGCCCATTTTACAGAGGCAGAAACTGAGGCCCACAGAGGCGATGAGATGTGCTTTACATCACATCCAGGATTTACAGCAAGGCCTGAACTGTAGCCCACAGCCTGGGCTCCTTCTGCTTTACCTCTGCTTCATCTTGACTATCCTCAGCTTGCCCCAGCACAAAATATATATATTTTTTATAAGCATTTTTGTTATTTGGATTCAAGTTTATCATCACTATATTAAAACTTGCTTGATTCTAGGAACTGGTCTGGTTCATCTCTGTGTTCACCACAAAGCCCAGCATGTGATATAATCTGGAAGTTGAAAGAGACCTTCAAAGTTCTCCCTACATTATCTACAAAGGGTTTCCCTGCCGATGCCTGAATACATTCAGTGCAAGGAAACTTACTACCTGTAGAAGCAGCCCAAATTTAGCTTTGGATAGCTCTAACTGTTAGAAGTACTTCCCCATGCTGAGCTGACATTTGCAGTAGTCAGCAGTCAATAAACGTTTGCTGAATGGAGAAGGGTTTTTTTATCACGATGTACAAATCCCTTGGAAGCTCTCAGACATCTGTTTAGAAATGATCCATCCTCTCATGGAGTGGTGGAAATTCCTTCTTAAAGCAGGGACACGTAACTGTTACAGCAGCAGGAAAAACAGCAACAAACTTGCGGGAGCCGGGTTTGACTTGCAAGGGAAAACTTGGGCCTGGAATTTGGGTTTCTAAGTGAAAGTGGTGGTGTTCTCAGCAAAGCTTTGCCTGGTGGGAAGTAATTTTGCCAGCTGAAATACACTTTTACAGTTGATTTCATACTGATAGGAAAATATCTCCTGGCAGACTCTTTGCTTCAGGGTGGGGCAACATCCTTAGAACACGCTGGAACTCTTCTCCTTAGAGAAGGGCCCAAAGCCATCCTTATTTATTCATATTCCAGGCACTAAATCAACCTCAAAGGCAGACATTAAAATGAATGCTTCTTGTTGATCTTTAAAAAATGCATTACTATTAATTTATCTTTAATTAATAAGGTAGGGAAAGATCAATGGACCTGGAGCCAGAAGATGTACCTGAGAGCCAGGTTACTCGCTGTCTGCCCCTGAGAGGGATCTTTTGGGCCTCAGTTTCCTCATCTGTAGAATGGGAGTTACCACACTGGTCCTACTTGTGGTTGCAAGCACAGGCTCTGGAGCCAGGCTGCTAGGGTTTGAATTCTGGCACCAGCAGTAGGAGCTGTGTGGCCTTGGGCAGGTAGATGAAACCCCTGAGCTCAGGTATCCAGTTCTAAAATGTTCTCTTGAGCTGTTACTTCTTTTTTGACTTTTTTATTTTTGACAGAGTCTCACTCTGTCGCCCAGGCTGGAGTGCAGTGGTGACATCTCAGCGCACTGCAACCTCTGTCTCTGGGTTCAAGAGATTCTCCTGCCTCAGCCTCCTGAGTAGCTGGGATTACAGGTGTGTGCCACCACGCCTGGCTAATTTTTTTTTTTTTTTTTTTTTAAAGTATAGACGGAGTTTCACTATGTTGGCCAGGGTGGTCTCAAACTCCTGAACTCGTGATCCGCCCACCTTGGCCTGCCAAAGTGCTGGGATTATTACAAGTGTGAGCCACCACTCCTGGCTTTAAAATGTTCCTTCTTCAGGGTCAACAAGATAATCCACACAGAGCATCTGCTAATTCTCTGGCTCACTGGTAAGTGTTCAATGAGTGTTAGCTAGTATTTTCTATGAATAATACTGGTTGCTGTGAGAATAGGGTAGGCATGAACATGATAAAGGGCTGTCTAAATCCAGGATCACTCTAATTGCATCACTTCCACTGAAACCTAAAAAAGATGAAGAAGCAAATGGATTACGGAGAATTCAAGCAAGTACACTTCCCATGGAAGAGGGCCTTCAAGTGTTTCTGTGGAAATGATGGTGCTGGCTGCTTTTAACACATATTCTATGGCTTTTGGAAAGAGAAAAATCCAGATTGTAGAGAGAATGATCAAAGCCAAGGGTGCACTTTGATTCTGTCTCTGTCAATTGGCCTAAGATCTTGCTGATCCACACATTTTTGCCTGGAAGCAGGACAGGCGCCAAATCTCCGAGCTTCATGAAAGCTGCTGTGGGTACATTTCCAACATGAAACGATCACTAGAAACACCTACCGCACCAGGAACATCTAGCAGCTGAACAAGTGTTTTTTTGTCCCAGACACCAAGAGAGGAAATCCAAAACTGCGTTGCCTTTTAGTAGCAAAGCTGTCTTAGGAACTCTCAGAGGAGAAACAAGAAATCAGGCGTTTTGAAATGCACCGTTTCGATTCTCTCCCATCAATCACACCAGCCATCGCCACCGGGTATATCTAACGGCTATTTTTTTTTTCCTTTTTTGCAAGCCATGTGATGGCGCAAGGTATGCTGGAAGCAATGGATATAGATCAAATCCCTGGATTTGAGTCCTGATGTGCCTCTTAATTAGGCTGTATAATCTCAGGCAAGTTTCAAAATCTTTCTGAGCCTACCTTGTGGGGTGGGGAAAGATGGCGAGCTGTGAATCCTGTCAAAAATAGGTGTGACAGGGCTTTGCAAACTTAACTCTAGGGCTCTTAATCTGAGGTGCAGGGATAGGCTTTCATTGATTATTTATTTTTTAGAATTTTTAATCTTATTTTTATAGAGAAGGAGTCTTGCTATTGCTGCCGAGGCTGGTCTCGAACTCCTGGCTTCAAGGGATCCTCCCGCCTCAGCCGCCCAAAGTGCTGGGATTACAGGCGGGAGCCTCCACAACTGGCTATGGGATAGGCTTTTAGAGGGCCTCAAAGTCTTGGAATTTTATGCTGTATAAATATCAATGCATAGAATAAGAACTGGAAGGAAACTCATTAAACTGTCCCAGATGTTAACTCCCTGCAAAGGGTGCAGGCCTAGGGAATGAAGGGGACTTCCCATGTCATTACTCTGTATACAACAGAATTGCTCGGATTTATTTCTCCGAGAATGTATTTATATCTTATTTGTAGAAATGAAATAACTTGGCTAGGCGTGGTAGCTCACGCCTATAATCCCAGCACTTTGGGAGGCCAAGGTGGGTGGATTACTTGAGGTCAGGAGACCAGCCTGGCCAACATGGTGAAATCCTGTCTCTACTAAAAATACAAAAATAGCTGGGCGTGGTGGCGGGTGCCTGTAATCCCAGCTACTGGGGAGGCTGAGGCAGGGGAATTGCATCAACCTGGGAGGTGGAAGTTGCAGTGAGCAGAGACTGAGCTACTGCACACGCCAGCCTGGGCAACAGAAGAAGACTCTGTCTCAAAAAAAAAAAAAAAAAAAAGAAAAAGAAAGAAAGAAAGAAAAAAGAAAGAAAATATCCTTTAAGAAGATAACTTGCCTGCGAATTTTCTCATGTCTGTGAATATGTGCATCTTCCTTGGATGCATCTTCCCCACTTCTCATCGGGGGCATAAAGCAGTTAGAGACCTCTGAAAGTTAAGGAAGGGCTGTGATTTCACAGATGAAAGTCGTCAGGACTTGTCCTGGACATCTCTGCAGTTGTCCCTCTGGTCCACGCTCCTCCCTTCCTCACCCTGCCCTCGGCTGCCTCAGTGGGCCGCTTTGCCTCAGCTCTGGCTTCCCGTGAGGCTCTCCCGAGTCACAGCCACATGTCAGGCTGTCCTCTGCTCACAGCTCTGTCCGTCTCCATGTTCCTGTCACTGCTTCCTCTCCTCGCCTCTTCAGACCTGGGTGGTAACCGGTGTCCTGTTTCTGGCCCTGGTACTGCACTATCCTGTGTGGTTTCCGTCCACCCTGCCCACACCTTTGAAACAGTCTCTTTATTAAACTCTCCTCAGATTACCCAGTTAGAATGTGCCATCTGTTTCCTGCGGGGACCCTGACGGATACAGTATTTTTAATCTGTCATTGCACCATCAATGCCTATACACTCACGCATACACACACACACACAGACACACTCACTCTCAGCCTCTCACATTCACCCACTAACAAATACACCCACTCTCACGAACTCACATGTGCGCACACACACACACACACACACCATCACCTGCTCCCAGGACTTTGGGAAACATAGTACTCTGGTTAAAGTCCTGTTCCTGTGAATCGAGGGTCTACCCGGGCCTCAGAAATCTCGCCAACAGAGAAGAGAGCCTCCTGAAGAGCTGCAGGGCTCTGCTGAGAGCGCCTTTCGCTTGTGCACCACTGAACTGGCGACTCCCAACGGTTCTTATTTTTAGAAATTGCTGCACTTTGTCTGCTAGAAATCCAGATGACCCCACCGACTGCAATCTCAATATGCTTGGAAAGAGGCTTCATAAAAATACTAAGTTAAAGCAGCCCACAGAGTCTTTTAGCCACGCAGAACAGACCAAGGAGTAAAAATAAAATCTCTCCACTAAATTTCAGGTAGGGGAAGAACAGAATCTTCAGGGGATCACAGAAATAAAGATTAATTTGCATGGACAGCACCAAGTACGCTGGGGAGGAGTTGAAGGGAGAACATTTTGGCTCAATTTGAGGTCACCTTTCCAATGACTGGAGCAGGCCCCTTTGCTTGCCACGGATATCAGAGATCCCCCAATGTCAGGGTGATTACATGGGCCCTCTATAAACTCTTTTAAATCACAGGGGTCAAATTAGGAGTTGAGATCCAATGACCTCTGAGGCTACTCTAAGATGCCCCCTTTGGAACTTCCGCTTTCTCATCTGTAAAGTGACCACCTGACTTTGGGTGACTGCAAGGGAACTTCAACAGCTATAAATTCTCAAAATCTCTGATTCTGCAGGCAAAAAGCTACAAAAAGTAGGGGCGGGGGGAGTGACATTTGGAAGGGAGCTGCGAATGTAATTAGTGATGGAAATGTGAATCTCTAGCTGCCTCTGGATGTCTTAGTTAGCAGATTCAAACAAGGCCGAATCTTGGCTGAATAATTCCACTCCTTCCAGAGCAAACGGCAACAGTAGGGGTGTTGAAAATTCTGCCTCTGTTGGAGGGAGCGGCAAATGAATTTGTTTGGGAGACAAAGGCCAGGCTATGAATTGCACCGCCAGCATCTGCTAGTCTTTACATCTCCCTGGAACTTGGATTCTTTGTTTTTAAGCAGGGATGAAAGTGTCAACCACATAGGCAGGCTTTTTTTTCTGAGGATTAACAAGTACAAATGTCCCTAGTCTTCCTGGCTGGGGTGGAGATCATCCAAAGAAATATGTTTTGAATCCAGGCTCCCCCTCTTGCTTGCTTTGTGACTTTGAGAACCTTATCTAACAGTGAGGCTCCATCTTCTCGGTAAAGTTGCAGGGGATATTGTAGCACCTACTTTGTAGGGCAGGCAAGGAACGCTGAGCTGAAGCACACAAAGCGTTTTGCATACAGGGTGACTAGTATGGTTTCTACCGGTAAGTAGCTTGGTGAGATTCTAAAAAACAGTGTAAATTTTACCATATCATAGAAAGTGCACTGTGAGCCACACTGAACCTGGCTTTGTGACCCTCTCTCCTATTCGAGGATTCAGAAAGACGGCTTTGCAGCCTCCCACACGTGGGCTCTTAGCTTAGCCTTGGGTGCCAGCAGTTTGAGGGTCACAGGAGGGTGGTGGGTGGGCACCCAGGTGAAGGGACTGGAAGGGGCTTGGGCAGAGCCCTCTGCTTGCCACGGATATCAGATATCTCCCAATGTCAGGGCAATTACTTTGGCCCTCTGGAAACTTTTAAATCACAAGGGTCAAACTAAGCAGCTTTGCCTCCTTCTCTGGCCTGGAGGGCATTGTTGGAGGAGTCAATTATTTGAGGTCCTAAGAGGGGGTGGTTTCTCTTAGGCCTCTGGGTATTATGCAGGCAGGGTCTTTGGAGATACTCTGTCCTGCCTCCCCAAATACCCTCCAAGCTTATTTAGGACCAGGTCTAGCTCACATCCTTCTGTGCTCAGGTGGGGAGGGAGGGAAGGCAGCTGCAGTGCAAGAAATTGGAGATGAAGAACTCCAGACCAATTTTTCTTTAGATGAGAGATGCTGTTCTAAAACTGTATGATATCAGTAGTTGGTGGTCTTTATAATATTCACATTCTTCATAAGCTTTCCTGCCAAATGAGTTATTTGGAGGATTAAAGAATTCCCAATGGCCAAAGGGAAGTTATGTAGATGAAAACTTGCACTTTAGATCAAGAGAATTTTATTAATATGTTACTATTTTAAGCCACCATACAAATATCCTTTGTATTGATCTCAGTGTGATATACCAACTGAATAAATATGCCAATTTCTGCCAGTGAGCCGAACAGTATTTTTAACCTACTTTAAAATATGTGTTGTTTCCTATGGTTTTTTTAAAGTTTGGAGTTGATTATGAAAGTACTTTCAATTTTTAAAGATTCTTCTTTCCAGAGAATATACATGTATATTTTAAACTATTAAATATAAAGCTTAATGGGGTGGGCGATTATTTTTTAAGTGATAAATTAACATTTTAAAAAGGTGAAATGATTATTTTTGGCTTATGTATGCCATTGTATCAGAGAATACCACCTCAACAAAGGAAATTTGAGTAACAATTATTTGAATATATTCAAATGTATATTCTTATGTTCAAATGTAACCGAAATATATTCTTATGTATTTTTCCCCCTGGTCACAGCCTATTTAGTCTATTTAAGCTGTTTAGTGTATAATGTTGTGTACTTAAACAGGGCCCCGCCAGAAACTTCAGGATCTTCAAAAATTGGGGGGAATCTACAATGTATACATGTATCAAAACATCACATTGTATCCCATATATCTACACAATTGTTATTTATCAATTAAAAAGAAAATAAAACTTTTAATAAGTAGTGTTGACCTTGTAGTCTACACTTTTGAGAACTGCTAACCTAAGATAACTGAGTACGGTCCTTAGCATGTTGTAGACAATTGGTACATGTTTAACGGATTAATCGATAAACGAATGATTCAGAAAAAAAGTAGGAGAGAAACAAAACAGAAAGCTGAAGCTTTTCACACATTGGTTAATTGAATCCTGAAGATCACAGCAGTACTATCACCATTTCAGAGATGGGGAAATTAGGATGGGAGAAGACCAATGGCTTGTTCAAGCGCTTTCAGTTGCTTCCAAACAGTTTATTCTCTGATTCCTCTCTCCCTCTCTTCAAAATGGAGAAACAAAACAAAACAAAACCTGAAAGGATCCCTGAAGTCTCAAAGCCATTGGGATGATATTTAAAGACTGGTCTGAGTTCTCGTTTGGAGAGGCATTGAAGAAGAGCCAATGACAATTATAATTTGCTATTGGTGACACATGTTTGTGGACAGACGCGCAAAAGTGCCATCTCGTAAAATGTAAAACGATACCAGTTATCACCCTTACTTTGTAGAACGAGAAACCTTAGAAAATTCAGGCCCAGGGCAGGGAATGCACCTATCTGGAAGTCACTTAAGCACGTTACAGTTTCAGGCCAGTGTTAGGAACAGGCAAAGAATCGCAAAACCCCAGTATTTCAAGAGACCTTGGCCTTCTCTTCTAACTACTGACCTGCAGCAGGAATCCCTGGTGTGGTCCCCTCCAGTGATAAGGAGACACTGTCTCCCAGGACACCCAGCTAGACCCTAATGGCTGTTCCAGAGTCCTTCCTGATTTGAAATGAAACCTGAGGTGGGACTTGGCGCCGGGGGTGAGTGGATGGTTGTGGGACCTTGTCTCCCCGATAAACAATGCTGCTTGAAATAAAGTTCTTTAGAACAGCCCGCAACTTCTTCTCCTGATGTCCCAGGAGATAGGGGATTACCTGAAGTTGTAGCCTGGGGACACGCTGCTCTTCTCAGAAACGCTGTCCAGCCGGGTGAAGGAGTACTTGGGGATGCACTGGTCCCAGGCCTTGTCCAAGTCGCACACCCAGCCAATCTTAATGCCCAGAACGCCACCCTGAAGAAAAGAGCCGGGTATGAGCTTTCCTCTCGCCCTCCGACTCCCTGCGCTGGGCCAGGGTGGGGGTGGGGTGGAGGTCGTGACAATTGATTTCCTCCCATCCTCCAGGTGGGAGACGGAGGCAGGGAGAAAGGAAAGTGATGTGTCACATGCTGCTCAGTAAAGAAGTGCTGTGGTGGCCGGGCGCGGTAGCTCAGGCCTGTAATCCCAGCACTTTGGGAGGCCGAGGAGGGCGGATCACGAGGTTAGGAGATCGAGACCATCCTGGCTAACACGGTGAAACCCCGTCTCTACTAAAAATACCAAAAACTAGCCGGGCGAGGTGGCGGGCGTCTGTAGTCCCAGCTACTCGGGAGGCTGAGGCAGGAGAATGGCGGGAACCCGGGAGGCGGAGCTTGCAGTGAGCTGAGATCCGGCCACTGCACTCCAGCCTGGGCGACAGAGCGAGACTCCGTCTCAAAAAAAAAAAAAAAAAAAAAAAAAAAAAGGCAGTGGCTCGGCTGCGGACACTGGAGCCTCTGAGTCCTATTTTTGGGATCTTCAGTCCTTTAGCTACAAAGTGGCCACAGGTCTACTTTCCCATCGTTTAGGGATTACCACAGATCTAAGGCCTTTCCCTGAGGTGAAGTGTGAAGATAGGAGTGGGAAACTGAGGCTTGAGGAAGGTGGGCTCAGCGGGAGCGGGGGCGGGCAAGACAGCTCCGCGTAGGGAGAGGAGAAAGGATTCAGGCACAAAGCCAGTGGCAGGCCCGGGATGCTTCCACCAGGTGGCGCTGTCTCGCGGCGGCTCCTGGCCAGTGCTGGCCAAAGGGCCCTGAAATCTGAGAAAGGGCTGAAGTTGGGGAGTTTGGGGTCGCGGAAGAATGGCTAGGTCCTCACCGTGCGCGCCAGTTTGGCAAAATCCTGCCCCGCAAACTTGACCACGTCCCCTACCCGCAAGATGGGGCAGAAAGGGTCCTTGTCCGGGTGGAAGCGGCAGGTCTTCATGTCCCTGGCTGTCAGGTTGGGAAGGAGGTTTCCCCTGGGGAGGAGCGGAGAGAGAGGTCGGCCCAGGGTTCATGGGAAGATCGTCTTATGCAGTCTCCCCGCCCCCGCCCCCCGCCTTCCGGAGCCTCAGGGCCCTCCACGCCTAGCGGGGATCTGAGCCCTCCACGCCTAGGGGGGATCTGAACCCTCAGCCTTCATCTGGACCTCGCCATCTCTCTCCCCTCTTTCCTTTCCCTGCATCTTTCTGGTGCCCCATCACCCCCTTCCCTGTAGCAGGGTGATGTACATCGGTGACTAATCTCCAGTTGCCAGACTGGGAGTTCGGGAGGGCAGGAATCATTCCTGGTTACTTTGCGCAATTTTTTTTTTTTTTTTTTTTTGAGATGGAGTCTGTCTGTTGCCCAGGCTGGAGTGCAGTGGCATAATCTAAGCTCACTGCAACCTCCGCCTCCCACGTTCAAGCGATTCTCTTGCCTCAGTCTCCCAAGTAGCTGGGATTACAGGTGTGCGCCACCGTGCCTGGCTAATTTTTTTTTGTATTTTCAGTAGAGACGAGGTTTCACCATGTTGGCCAGGCTGGTCTCAAACTCCTGACCTCGTGATCCACCCATCTCGGCCTCCCAAAGTGCAGGGATTATAGGCGTTTACCACTGAGCCTGGCCTAGTGCACTTCTGTAGTGCCTGGCATTGCCCTCTGCACATGGCCAATGCCCACCGAGTAGCTGTGGAATTAACGAGTCAATGAAGGGGGACTGAACTAAGAGAAAAGGGATTTCCACACATGGGCTAGATGTGGGGAAAAAGAAATGGGACGAGACCAAAGGGTTTCAACCGTTGAAGGCATCCTCGACCCAGGACTAGGCCTAAGTTGTCCCTCTCCTACCCCAAGCAAAACTCCCATTTGGATCTGAGCCCCAAGGCAGGGAGGCTGGCAGAGAAACTGACCCCAAAGTTCCCCTGATCCTCAGTGGCCAAGGCCCGCTGGGAGATTGGGAATGGAGGCCCCGGGAGATGGGTCAGTGGAAGTGGGAAGAACTGTGGCGAGGGGGCATCTCCACTTCCCTGAAAACAAGGTGGCAGGGCTGGGGGCGCCTGCATCTTGGCTTTAGAGAAGAAGTGGGCACTCACTTCTCAAAGTTGAAGAGGGGGAAACGGATGCTGTTCTTGATGAAAATAGTGAAGTTCTCAGCTTCCATCATGATGGGCCTGTGGGTGAGCACAGGAGGCCTTAGCTTTCCAGGAGGAAGAGGGGGAAATGAAGGCTTTCACCCCCGGGCGACCTTTCCTGGTGGACACCTCCAAAGGCAGAGCTCTTATAGATAAAGGGCACCTTGAGAGCAGGCTATAGGAAGGGACTGTCTGTGCCTGAGGGTCAGAGCGGGAGGAGGAGGCAGGTGAGTGGGCTGGGGAAGATGATACCCTGGACCTGAGTCCACCCCCCCACACCAGGAAGGGACAATACGGGGGAGAGTCACAGACTCTCCTCAAGTTCAGAGATGCACAGCTCCCACATGGGCAGAGGGGAGCTGAGGTGGGGGCCTGTCTCCTTCCATCTGTCTTGGAGCCTTACATTTCCACCGTGTCCACCTCCGTGGGGCACCAGCCCTGGATCTCACAGGTCCGGAACACAGAGCTGTAGTTCACGCAGCGGCCAGTGAGGATCCCTAAAGTGGAAGCCACAGCTGCTGGATGGCTGCCTGCCCTTTGCTCCTCTCCCTTCCCTTCCTCCCCCGTCCCTTCCTTCCCCCCATCAGGGACCCTGGCAATGGGGGGAAAAGAATGGGCAGGGAAAAGGGAGCTGACTTCTTTCCTGCTTCTTCTCCTGAGCCCCAGACCCAGACAAAAGGAGGTGACAGCTTTCCTTTCATGTGCTTCCAGGCTCAGCAACCCTGAGGACCTCCCTTCTTCTTGCTCTTCCTTCCTTGCCTCTGAGTCTGTGCTGCAGCTCTTCCTTCTGTCTGGAATGCACTTTTTGAAGCCCCCTCTATCCTGCCAAATCCTATTCATCGTCAGGGACCTTCCCAAATGTCACCACCTCAAGGAAGCCTTTTGATACCACCCACCCAGAAGCACTCTCTCCCCCGCCCCCAGGCTCCACAGTCCTTTGTACCTCCTGGACAACACATGCCACTTCAAGCACCCCTGTCTGTCACCACCATCCTAGACTAGCAGCTCCTCTGGGCAAGGGCCATGCCAACCTTATAGCACCTGCTGGGTGTGGCACCCAGGGAACATCATGTAAATGCCAGCAGAATGACATGGAACAGGCTGGTTCCCACTCCCTCTCCGACGACAGGCTCTCCCCCATGGGTCCTGCTAACACTTGGGATTGTGGGGTGGGGAAGGGGCTGGACTCACCCCCGCCTGGGAAGCGCTCAGGCCCGCACTGGCTATCTGATACACAGCGGTATTTCTCCTCACTCTGTGGGCAGACAGGTCACAGGTTGGTGAAGGACCCTGTCCTGGCCTGGTGAGCCCCTCAGCTCCCATGGCCTCCCCACAGCCAGCAGCCGCAGGAGGGTGGAGGTCCCAGGTCCCAGCTGCAAGGCCAGACTTAGGGCCTCTGGTTATACCCCACCCCTCCCTGCCACCAGTCCTACTCCCACCAACATTTTCAGCCTTAACCTGCTTCACCCAACCTCTCTGTCTCCTCCCCTCACCTCTGGGCAGAATCCTTGCATCTGGTTTTCAGTAACAATCATCTTGGTGATGATGACAAAGACCGAGGTGCCCTTGGGAGGAGAAGAAGGGAGAGAAAAACATGCAACAGTCCCAGTCTGTGAGACAGGGACTAGAACTGATATCCCCTCTCTGCAGACGAGGAAAGCGAGGCTTGTGTTTAGTGACTTGGCCAAGGTCACAGGGCTAGTAAGGGGCAGAGCTGGCTCTTTGCAACCACCCACATGGCCGCCTTCCCCCGTGTGTGTTGTCCTTGATTGAACTACAAGTTGTGGCAGAGCCTGGAGAGGAACCCAGCTTTCCTGGTGCCTAGCACCACAGGCCCAAGCTCCCGCACAGCTCTCAGCTGCTGGATGAGAGGTCCTCTGGATCAGTGACATCACGGATTCTGCTGTGGGAATCCCACTGGCGCTCTTTGCTCTGCTTTCTCCCCTCCAACCTGCCCAGCGCCTGGGCATCCGCATGCCTCTCTGGGTAGGGGACCATACCTGAGGTGGCGTCACATAATCAGACACATCCATGACTCTGTTGGCGTAGAGTCCGAAGCCCTTCACCTTGGTTACCACCGAGGACTCAATGGCTGTGTCCCGTACCTGGTATGCCTTCTCGTGCAAGAAAACCCACCTGGGGCAGGAGAGCAGAAATGAAGAGAAAGAGAGGAGTCCACAGACCCAGCAGACAGAAACTGGGAGAGGTCACCTTCCTGCCAACACTTGGCCATGCCTGGCAGGGTGTGCGGATGGTTCCTTCTGGAGGCGTGAGACCTAGGGTGAGCCCTTGGTTGACTTAGAATAGCGTTTCTCCACCTTTGGTCCCATTACCGCCCCTCAGGTGCCTTTCTAGACATTTCCCCCACAGTGGTCCCCCCTCCATGAAACTTTCATATCACAGATATCTGTTTATGTACTGTATGCAAATGTGTGCTTTATGCATGAAAAGAGTGAGAACCAATTTTCACCTCCTTGGGGGCCATATGGCCCCATTGAGAATGCATGGCTCAAAGTCATTCCGTGCTGCTGATGGGGGCCACTTCTCTGGCAGGTACCCAGGAGACAGGAGGACAGAGGATCCCGGGCCTCTGCTCCCGTGAGTTCCAGCCTTGGCCCAAGGCTGTACCCTAAGTGCCCAACACAAAGTAGCTCAGTAAACAAATCAATGAAGGTCCTTGGGAGCTGGGTGCTTGGAAGAATCCATCTGCCCAGATGTCAGATGAGAACGGAGAAGGAAGCAGGGGCAGCGGCTGAGCTTTCACCTGGCAGATAAAGGAGTTGGGTAGAAGGTGGGAGGCTGGGGGAGGAGGGAGGGGAGACGCTTCTGATCTTATTCCTTGGATTGTGATGCCACCCAGTGGTCATTTACCTGTACTGGCTCCTTCCTGCAGCTTTAAGTCATTATGGGACCACGTGGATGAGGCCTTCCCTTCTTCCTTCCCTACCTTCCTTCTCAGACTTTCCCCGCCTTCAGCAAGTAGGGCTTGCAGATACTTGCTGTCAACTCGTGCCTCTGCTTTCCTATAAAGTGCCTGCCTTTCCATTTGAAATCGCCAATCACAGCCCTCAAGGCTCAAGTCCCCGCTCAGCCTCACTTAATCCCACACTTCCAGCCTTTGGCAAGATTGTATTTGTTCCCGATGGCACACTGGGAGGTAGATGCTGCCACCGTCCCCATTTGACAGATGAGAAAACTCCATCAAATACGTTTAGAAAATGCTATGCAACCCTCCTCCCTCCCTGAGAAACACAATGTAGACAAACAAACACGTCTGTTACATTTTGTTAACCTCACTGTCTCCCAATCTTATTTGACCACAGAAGCCAGTCTTGGAGGAATGTTGGTGACCTCTCGTGCAACTGAGGAGCACACTTTTGGAAATGCTGGGTCAGGGCATTTTCTGCATCTAACCAGGGTGGCACGAGGTTGGAAAACCACACCAGATGAAGGTGAGTGGAAGGAAGTTGAGACTGTGTAGCCCAGAGAAGACAAAGCTGTAGGAGTTAGAGGCTGAGAAGCTGCAGGGGCAGGAGCTGGGCTGACCTGAGGATTCTATAAGGAGGTGGGTGAAGACTTCAATCCCAGAACCGGCTGCTGCGGGAAGTCACCCCATGTGTGCCACATGTCTGGGAAGACTCCAGGACAGCGTGATGCTCACCTGGCAGGTGTGCTGAGAGGAGGCCCCTTCCTCAGGTGGAGGTTGGACTGAATGATCTCTGGGGTCACTTACTGTTGGAACATGCAAAGAGCAGTAACTCCCAGAGCGTACCGGGGGTCCCAGTCACTTGTAGTTTGGACACCACAATCCTATTTACTGCAAACACCAGCGGGTATTTGCAAGTGGCTCTTTGTTCAGTTTTCAGTGAGAGGGTTTGGTATTATCTCCATCATGGGGCTTCCTTTGCTCACTTGAATCTTTTCTTTTTCTTTTTATTCTAATTTAAGTTTAAATTTTTGATAAATAAATACTATTTATTATTATTATTTGAGTCAGAGTGTCACTCTATTACCCAGGCACTGGCGCGATCTTGGCTCACTGCAACCTCTGCCTCCCGGGCTCAAGCGATTCTCATGCCTCAGCCTCCTGAGTAGCTGGGAGTACAGGCGTGCACCACCACGCCTGGCTAACTTTTTTGTGTTTAGTAGAGATGGGGTTTTTCCATGTTGGCCAGGCTGGTCTCAAACTCCTGGCCTCAAGTGATCTGCCTGCCTTAGCCTCCCAAAGTGCTGGGATTACATGCGTGATCCACCACGCCCAGCCCTATTTATTATTGATAATAATTGTATGTATTCACGGGGCACAGTGTGAGTGTTTTGATATGCCTGTACCTTGTGGAATGATTATGTCATGCTAGTGATCATATCTACTACCTCACATAGTTATCTTTTTTTGGTAGTATTACTGGCTTGAATTCTGAATGATTTCTTGAGCGGGAGAAAAAGGGTGTAGTCACAGCACCGGCAAATGGCTTCAAACGCGTTACCTGTTTTCCTATTGCTGCTTTATAGCAGGCGGGCGGCATCCTGATTAACGCACCACTTAGAGTGACTTGCGTGCTTGTAAAATGATCTCATGAACACCGCCTTCGATGGGGCTTTGTGGTGCCGCTTTATCTCCCAGCACTTTTCTTTTCGTCCTTTTTTGGAAGGGGAGGGGTTTCATTCAGATTTCACAAGGAAGTAAGCCTCACGTAGAAATCCCATCTGCCAAATTACGTACTAGCAGAAGAGAAGGGAGCCTCCCTGTCACAGGAAACCCAAATGTGCATTATTAGCTCACGGCCTGGGGCCCTGCAGAGTGAAGGGAGTGAGGTCTGGGGCCCAGGCTCTCTGCTTCCAGCTAAGATGGCTGCTGGCCGCAGCTGGATATTCGCAGAGTGCAAACTGTGATCTAAACACACCCTTCTGGAACCGAGCCTCAACGTGCCTAGCCACAGAATAGACACATTTCTCCGTGTCAACCTCAGGAAATGGTTTTCTGAGGCCCCTGCCCTGCATCCTTAAAGTCCAGGAACATTTGGAGATGCAGAGTTCAGATTACGATTATATAACCAGTGCGGCACTCGCACTGGATCTTTCACTATGTTCTTACTGAGACAGCTTTGTTATTAACTCCATGTCATGAATGAGGAAACTGAGGCTCAGAGGGGGTGCTAAGTTGACCAGGATTACACAGCTAGTATGTCGGCTCTAACCAGACAACCTGCTCCAGACCACTCACAGCCCCTTCACTCAAAGGTCTCTAGCTGTGTCCCAGCTCAAGGCCAGGCCATGCTGGCCCCCTGAACTGGACCCTGTGCTTTTCCTACCAGCTCCTGCTCCATCACCAGTGAAAGCATCTCCTGGCTTAGGAAAGTCTCAGGAGGAAAGGGCTGAGGACTCCAAGGAACAATCAACCAATCTCCTACCTCCTCCTCCTCCTCCTCCAAGGCTCCTTCTTGTGCCCGGTGGGGCGGAGAGGCCGCATTAGAATTCTCTCTTTGACTTAAATAACAAGTGGAAGAATTTCAATGGCCTCGTGGGGCCTGAGGATGTCGTCAAGGCGGCTAGAAAGAAGGGGATGCTTCATTTCCAGAACAGAGGGGCTGAGTCTGTCTCTGGAGGCCAGGGCTCAGGAGCTAGGGCAGGCCTGAGCCTTCAATTCTTGGCATTTACTCTGCTGCTCTGACTATTTTCTTCTCGCATTCATGGTTTATTATTTATAGAGTGGAAGGCGTGTGGCAGCTCCTTGGCAGGTGGGATGTGCAGGAGAGAGGCCAGAGCCGCGCCCCAGCACCCTCCCATCCGCCCCCAGGGAGTCAAGGAGGAGGCTGAGGAGTGGGTGTGAAGAGTGCACGCTTGTGTGTGTGGGAGGAGGAGAGGGGCCTCTTAGGAAGGTGTGAGCTGGGCAGAGGGAAAGGGGGAGGGGTGATGGGGGGGTCTTTGTGAAGTAGTCACAGTTGCCATCTATTACTGAGTCACCATCTCTGCAAGGCACTTGACATATGTTACCTCCCTTCCCTATAACTCCCAGGGAGGAGGTATTCCTAAATCCATTTTCCAGATATGGGGACTGAGACTTAGAGACGTAAAGTCACTCTTAGGAGGCCCTCTCCTAGTTGGTGTCAGAGCCAGGCTTCTAACCAAGTGCTCTATATTCCATATTGGGGGAGAGGGCAGGCAGGAATGAGAGTCACTCCTCTCTCTGGACCAGGATGACTGGTCCAGATGGGGCATCCGGCCAGGCATGATGGCTCATGCTGTAATCCCTGCACTTTGGGAGGCCGAGGCACGTAGATCACTTGAGGTCAGGAGTTAGAGATCAGCCTGGCCAACATGGTGAAACCCCATCTCTACTAAAAATACAAAAAAGTCGAGCATCATGGCACACGCCTGTAATCCCAGCTACTGGGGAGGCTAAGGCAGGAGAATCGCTTGAACCCAGGAGGTGGAGGTTGCAGTGAGCCGAGATCGCACCACTGCACTCCGGCCTGAGGGACAGAGCAAAGCTCTGTCTCAAAACAAAACAACAACAACAATAAAAAAAACAAGATGGGGCAGCCCAACAGCTCTTCCCACCATAACAGCTCTTCCCACCATATCTGTCACTTAATTGTGCTGACAAGGTACCTCACAGTGCTACCTTGGGTTGAGAGGATGGAGTGGAGAGCTGAGAAGGCGGGATTCCAGACCCTTCTCTTTAAACCAGAGCAGCTCCTTGCTTTATGTATTGAACTCCCACCTAAGATCTGAAGTTGAATAATGAGGCTGAATATTATGAACCACAGCATGCGGCCATACAGATGGTGAGTTTGTGAACTGGGCCTTGTATGGGGGAGGAACAGAGCAGGCAGGGCAGGGCTGTGACGAGGCCAGAGGCTCCAGCGGCCACCAATGACCCTTCAGCGCAATGGGGCATCAAAGGCCTGGGAAGTCCAAGGCCCTGGAAATCAACCTCAGGCCAAGCACAGGTTATTGCTTCCAGGGACTCAGATCCCAGGGATTTCTTTCAGCTTCTCAGGTCCCCACAAGATCCAGAATGGGGATGGGCTCTCAGGAAGTCCCACTCCACAGAGGTGAGTGGGGATTACCACCTGGGCCCAGGAAAGATGTGAGAAACCTCAGGTAAGTCCAGGCCTTTCTGTGTGCCCTGGGGTGGGTAAAGGAAAACAGTGATGAAATGGAGTCAACCACAGACAAGCAGCTGAGGCCAGAGGCGGGGGTGAGAGCGTATGTAAGATGACCAGGTGGTGTGTTTCTGAGAAGTTCTCAGAGAAATGATGGGCTCATGTGAGGCAGAGTCGAGGTTGCCGACCTGGTCGGGATGATGGGGAAGAGATTGAAGTATCAGTGATTAACACTATAGCCTTTAAAATCCCTTCAAATTCAGTTGGGTCCAAGCCACTGTCACATCTCTCCATAAACCGCCTCTTAGTAGGTTTTCCTGCACCCGCTCCAACTCCCTCCACTTCCAGGCGCATCAGCCCCGGTGCTCTTCCCAACTCAGATCTCATCGTGTCTGTCTCTCTCTCTCAAACTCACGTGCGCGCGCACACAAAAGTGCCCACAGACACATGGGTTAAAATGCTTCCGTGGCTTCTGTTTATTCATCTCCTGTAAAAACAAAAGCTCTCTAAGGGTGTCTGAGGTCCGGCCTCTGTGTGCGTTCCCATCCACCGTACACGACCCTCACCCACCTCTGCTCCCTCGGCTCCAGCCACAACGACCTTCCTTTCTTTCCCGTTTGCCAGGCTCCTTCCCTTTGCAGAGGTGGGTTTCTCTGCCCTGAACTCTCTTCCCTCTTTCACCTGGGGTGCTCCTACTCATCCTTCGGGTCTTGGCTAAAACGTTACATCTCCAGAAACCCTTCCCTTACTCCCTGACCAGGCCAAACACCTTCACAGAAGCGGCTCTCCTATAACTGTTCACCTCCAAGCCACAGTTGACATTTCACATTTGTGGACATCATCAGATGAGTGCCCATCTCTTGCCTTCCGCTGTAAGCCCCACGAGGGCAAGGACCCTGTCTGCTTTTGCCCACCATTCCGTCCTCAGTCCACAGTGCGTGGCATGCAGAGATGCTGGTACATTTTTGCTAAATTAATGATGGTGGACTCATGAAGTCACAACGTGCATGGGTTCACGTACACGGAGATGGGACTCAGGTCAAGGGACTGGGCTGCAGGGGGCGCTGATGTAACTGGAAGGCAGTGTCTCGTGGGGAGCTGTCAGGCTGGGAGATGGATGGGGTTGGAAATTAAGATGCCAAAGAGCTTCGCATGCTCGCTCCAGCAGGCTGGGCTCCAGCCCTGAGACCTGGAGGATTCGATCTGATCACGATGAGAGAGAGACAAGGGCAGTGGGGGCTGAGAGGGCTGGTCGAGGAGCCCACTATCTATCCCCCATCAATCTCTGCCTGGAGCCAATGGAGCCAGGCCAGATGGGGAATGTGCTGAGCCAGCTTTTGCACTCACCTGGGCCAACATACCATCTTGTGGCTATAAACAACCACAGCATTGAATATACACGTGAACACAGAACATTTAAGAACCAACTTTGAGCCAAGCTCTGGAGATGCAGACAGCGAACATTTGCAAACCTCGTATCTCACAAAACCTCAACATTGGAAGGGAACTTCATGGCCATTTAATGCTATTCCAAAGCTGGAATCCCTTTTCTAAAATCTCCCAAAGGAGCACTGGATGGTGCAGCCTTTTTACAATACCTGCCCACTGAAGCCTACCAGCACTTGCCCAGCACACAGAGCAAACAATCACCTAAAAAGTCACATCTAGCCACCTTTCCCTCCACACCCTCACATAAACTTCAACTTTTCAGGCAAGCAGGCTTGCATGCAGCTTCAGCCCACAGTCACACAGGATTCTCCTTTGACCCGCTTGAACTAACTCCTAACAGTCAGTGGCTTGCTGCCTCGAATGCACAGACCCATTGTCTCAAAGAACAGCATAAGATTGGAGACCCACACCCCAGGAAAGAAAACCTTCGAGGTTTCTGCCTGTATTTCCTGGTGCCCACCAGTGCGTGGAAATGACCACAAGAAGGATAGGACCTGCATTCTCCCCCAGCCATTGTCTGCTCCACAGCCCTTTGTGTGTGCGTGCGCCCGCGCCTGTGTGTGTGTGTGTGTGTGTGTGTAGGTGTGTGCTTCCAGGCGGTGGGGGCTGAGAGGGGATGCTTGCACCTTCCTGGCTCTTAAGCAACTGCTAGGATGGGTTACATGGCACCCGGTCAGGGAGAGGTGGGGAACTTAGGCTTTTTGACAAAGGGGAGCATTTCTGGATTCCTGGAGAGGAAGCTGCACTGTGTTCAGAAAAGCTCCTTTTCTCCTTGGCCACTCTTCCCTTGGGCCTGTGTTTGCTTCCTCATCAAGGGGCAGTTCCCTCCTTGTCCTCCCCTTCAAGAGCACAGCACTTCTCCCTTGCCTTTCTCTCTCTCACCATCTCACCCATCCATGCCGGAAGGAAATTCCTCACTCTGAAATGGGCCCAGTTCTCTCTTTCCCTCCCGGCCACCAACTTGACCAACCTGCCACCACCCCCTTGTCTCAGTACCTTCCCTTCCCTATTTCTGTGCTGTCTTGTCTTTTTGAGGCCCCGAAGAGTTGACTGAGGGGAATTTGAAGATGTGGGAGGGGGTCTGCCTGTTCTCTGGTTGGAGAGATGAGAGCAGGGAGGGTGGAGATGGAGCTCCTGAGCCCTCCCTCGGTGGAGGGCAGTGCCAGGGCAGGGACCCTACTCCTCCGAGTGTGTGTCTTGAAACCACTCTCAACGCTGGAGGATGAACTGGGAAAAGAATTCATCTAGGTGAATTCAGGTCCTAGGTGGGGGTGGCAGAGGCCAGTCTTTAGGACTCGGCTCCACAGAAGAAAGTGTTTCCCCGGGAGGGGAGGAGCTCAGGAAGCTGGATGCAGGTTTCTGAGGCAGGAGGGTGAAGATGGGACGCCAGGCAGCCCACCCCGCCAGGGACCTGAAGGGCCACAGACTCACCCCACAAAGTAGGAGATGATCAGAAGCTGAACTACTCGGTTGATGATCCCGATGGTCCAGCTCTTCACAACCACCGATTTGGTGGTCTCATAGGTGAAGAAGTCGGATATGCAGTTCATACTGAGAGAGTGCTCAGGGGACACTCAGAAGGGGGCCCAGTGGTGGCCTCAGGAGAGGGAGGTCCCACAGGACAGGCAGACAGGATCACGACCTGGAGGGGGCAGCTTAGAGGGGTCGGAGGAATGGGGAGCCTGTCCCTTTAAGCCAGGCAACCCTAGTCAGGTTCTCTCTTCTCTTGATACTCTGGCTTCCAAGAGACCAGGGCGGGGGACCCCCTTTTTGTTCGTCTCCACCCCACTCCCCTGTGATGTCACAGCAGGGGTGGGGTCTCCAATCCTGGGCTCCTGATTGCCTGGGATGTAGCTGGCTGGAGCCCTCTGGGACTAATGTTTTATCTGCACTCTGTCTACTGTTTCTGTTCTGTTCTCTTCTGCAGCATCCTCGTCCCAGCTCACCAGCTGCTCACGCTCTCCCTAAAGCCCTTTGCAATTTCCCGTCCCCTAGTCACCTAACAGCCTGCCTGAACTGAAGACCCCCTTCATTCCTGAGTGCCAGCCAAATTCCACCCAGTTCTGCAGCCGTCCCCTCCTTTCCTGAATTGCCCCCAGTGGCACGGGTCAGGGGGAGAGGGTCTCTTGAAAGTTTTTCTGGGTCTTCTGGGGTGTGATGAGTAAAGACTCACATATTTCTAACTCCAGTTGGTAATGAGTTTCACTCTACCTGTAGCATAGCAGTTAGCACTTTTTTTTTTTTTTTTTTTTCAGTTTATTTATCAAAATCATTTGTTAGATTATGTTTTCCCAAAAGGTTGGGGCTGGGTCTTTCTTTCTTTCTTCCTTCCTTCCTTCTCTTTCTTTTCTTCCTTCCTTCCATTTTTTTTTCTTTTTCTTTTTTTGGCAGAGACTCGCTCTGTTGCCCAGACTGGAGTGCAGTGGCACGATCTCAGCTCACTGCAACCTCTGTCTCCTGGGTTCAAGCAATTCTTGTGCCTCAGCCTCCCAAGTAGCTGGGATTATAGGCACCCGCCACCATGCCTGGCTAATTTTTGTATTTTTAATAGAGACGGGGCTTCCACGTTGGCCAGGCTGGTCTTGAACTCCTGACCTCAAGTGATCTGCCTACCTCGGCCTCCCCAAGTGCTGGGATTACAGGTGTGAGCCACTGCGCCCAGCCAGGGATGTTTTCGTCTTGTTCAAGTTCCTCAAATCCGAGAAGTGTGCTAAATTAGTCATAGGCCCTCAATATCTATCTATTAAACCCAGTTGAGTTTATATTGCTAGATAATGCTGGAATAGCCACTACTCAGAGGTTAAAGCTATGAATTCAGGGGAGAAGGGTGCATTCCTGTTGTCTCTTACCTCAGGATTGAGTTAGCAAGCTGGTGTACTGATTGTCAGGGAAATCTTGAGTTTACATATTCTGTACTAATGTCTTCATGTAGGACACATATCATCAATCATTCTGAACATACAGTCACTGTGATTATGACAGAAGATAACTGGACTGGTGGTGGTAAGGAGGTCTGTGTCCTAGCCTTGTTGCCAACGCACTGAGACCCTGGGCAACTCACTCCCCTCTGGGTCTCAGTATTCCCATCAGTAAAAAGAGGTTGGGGTAGAAAAACTAAAATATATTTTCCAGGTCTGGTCTCTGATGTTGCAAAAATGCACTCTGGGACTATATGAGGGAGAGCTGGCTTCCGCAACCCCAGGATGATGTGGTTTCAAATCAGTTCTGGCTCCAAAGTGAATCTGATACCAGGACTTGAACTGGATACGGCCATTTGTCAGCCTCTTGGGGGGACCTATACATTTCGGTTAGGGATGTGAAAATTTTGGGTGTAGACGGTGAACTTGACAGGTCAGCCAGAAAGCAGTGCACCCACGCTGACACCAACACCCGCATTCTCTCCGCAGCCAGTGCGAGAGGTCGTTTCTTCCCACAACTGTTCAAATACTTTTCTTCGTGTTCCATCGACTCCTTTCCATGACACAGAAACTATTTTGCAGAGAAACGGGCACGCATCATTTCAACACACACCCCCACCCCATTCCTGTACTAAGCTAAGTCTGATACAATAAAACTACACAATTTCTCTTCAGTATCTAGTCTCCACTGAAGAAGTGTCTGTAGTTTCTAAAGAGCCCTACACAAATTTTCTAGGCAGATTCCACCCGGCTGAGAGAGACTTCACGGCAACCACTCTTCCCTCAGGTCCTCCAGAGTCGCTGACGCTCTATGCGACTGTCTCGCAGGCGGGCCGGGCTCGCGTCTCTCTAGCTAGCTCGTCGTCTCTGTGGCCTGTGCACGGCTTCCGGTGGCGGGACGCGGGGCCGCGCACGCGGGAAAAGCTTCCCCGGTGTCCCCCCCATCCCCCGCCCCCCCGCGTCCCCCCAGCGCGCCCACCTCCTGCGCCGGGGCCCTCGCGAGGCTGCAGCCTGAGGAGGTAGGTGGTGGTCGTCCCCCGGTCCCAGGAAGGCAGGGGCGCCCCTCCCCCAAGGGACGCTCGACATGGACCATTCCGCGTTCGAAACCGCGGGGAGCGGGCGAATCCATCCTGTGGGGCGGGGGTGAACCGGAGGCCCGCGGGGTGGTGGGAGCGCTGCGAGGGAAACCCTGCACTCTGAGCTGGATTGGGGCGCGTGCGAGGTGCGGGCTCCGGGCTGACCCTGGGGTTCCGCTGCTCGTTGCCATGGCTCCCGCCAGAGCGGCTAGAGCGGGCATCGGGTTGGGTGTCAGCGGTATTCCAGGCCCGGTTCTCCACCTGGGCTTAGGCCTGGACCCTCGAGCGCTGCAGCGTCCGTCTGTAGGTTTCCAGGCAGAGGAAATCCTGAGACATCCCAGGCGCAGTTGGGAGTTGCTGCTGTGCTCCATCCGTGAGCACAGCGAGGTGCTGTCTTTCATGCTTATCTGTCTTCCTCTTGAATTTAGATTCCCAATCTGCTGAGCATCCGCCCACCCACTCAGGAGTTGGGGCCCAGCCCCCAGTTTACTCGGTTTCCCTTGTGCAGCCTGGGGCTCTGCCCAGGCCACCACAGGCAGGGGTCGACATGGCAGAGACACTGGAGTTCAACGACATCTATCAGGAGGTGAAAGGCTCCATGGTGAGAATGGCTTGGGCAGTTGATACAAGTAGAGAGAAGGAAGGAGGGTAGAGTTTTTGTCCATTAACGAGAGCTTGCTTTGGTAATGTTATTTTGGAAAAAGAAGACTCAGTATAACGTGTACCTGGTGTCTCCCCCAACACGAGGCAATACTGAGAGATAGTCTCAGAGTTATAGGGACCGCATATGCTCTTCAGTTCCCAATTCCTGTTTTACAAATGAAGAAACTGAGAATCTGTTAAGGATTCTAAATACCAGAGCCTGGTTTGGAATCTAGACTCCTTGCACCTCAGCTGTTGCTCCTGCATTGACAATCTGCCCAGCCCACTGGCAGCTGGAAAGTGTGTTGGGTAGAACTGGACCCAGGACATGCTGTGTACTGTCCCCATGCATCTGGGCCTGCTTTTCTTACAGAATGATGGTCGACTGAGGTTGAGCCGCCAGGGCATCATCTTCAAGAACAGCAAGACGGGGAAAGTGGACAACATCCAGGCTGGGGAGTTAACAGAAGGCATCTGGCGCCGTGTTGCTCTGGGCCATGGACTTAAACTGCTTACAAAGAATGGCCATGTCTACAAGTATGATGGCTTCCGAGAATCGGTGAGCTGTCCCATAGCTATAAACCCCTTTTTTACTGCATCATCTTGTTTTAATCTTCTAGAGACTCGAGGTTCCTTCCTCATGTAACCCTGTGATTGCTAGTTTGGGCTCCTTAGAGCAGGACTGTGAGGCCATGAGGCAATCAGTGTTCGGCTTTGAGTGTTGAAGTCTTGTGAATTTCTGTGTGCCTTGACTCCAGAAGATTTTCTTCTGTCTTGATTTAGATACTAGTTTCTACCTGTGACTTTTATCAAGGTTCAGGATCTTAGCTTGGTGTCTTTTTGTGGTTTTTTTTTTTTTTCTTTTTTGAGACAGGGCCTCGCTCTGTCACCCAGGCTGGAGTGCAGTGGCGCAATCTCCGCTCACTGCAGCCTCTGCCTCCTGGGTTCAAGTAATCCTTCCACCTCAGCCTCCTGAATATCTGGTACCACAGGCACATGCCACCATGCCCAGCTGATTTTTCATAATTTCTGGTAGAAACGGGGTTTCGCCACGTTACCCAGTCTGGTCTTGAGCTCTCAGACTCAAGGGATCGCCCACCTTGGCCTCCCAAAGCGTTGAGATTACAGGCATGAGCCATTGCGCCTGGCTAGCTTGATGTCTTAAAGTGTGGGTTTCCATTTTGAACTGCTTGAGTTAAAGGCTTTATTTGATTTTAATTTCCACTTTCATTAAAGTAATACCTATACAAAGTTTATAAAATCAGATGACCCATAACCAGGAATGTCAGATCCAGTGGCTAGAAGCAACCTCTCTAAACCATCTTTTTTTTTTTTTTTTTTTTTTTTGAGGCGGAGTCTTCACTCTGTCGCCCAGGCTGGAGTGCAGTGGCACCATCTCGGCTCACTGCAAGCTCCGCCTCCCAGGTTCACGCCATTCTCCTGCCTCAGCCTCCCGAGTAGCTGGGACTACAGGCGCCCGCCACCGCGCCCGGCTAATTTTTTTTTTTTTTGTATTTTAGTAGAGACGGGGTTTCACCGTGTTAGCCAGGATGGTCTCGATCTCCTGACCTCGTGATCCGCCCATCTCGGCCTCCCAAAGTGCAGGGATTACAGGCGTGAGCCACCGCGCCTGGCCTAAACCATCTTTTAAACAATGTTAGAGCTGGGTTGCTAAGTCATCATGAGTTTCTTTTTTTTTTTTTTAGAGACGGAGTCTTGCTCTGTCGCCCAGGCTCGAGTGCAGTGGCGCGATCTCGGCTCACTGCAAGCTCTGCCTCCTGGGTTCACGCCATTCTCCTGCCTCAGCCTCCCGAGTAGCTGGGACTACAGGCGCCCACCACCTCGCCCGGCTAATTTTTTGTATTTTTAATAGAGACGGGGTTTCACCGTGTTAACCAGGATGGTCTCAATCTCCTGACCTCGTGATCTACCCGCCTCGGCCTCCCAAAGTGCTGGGATTACAGGCGTGAGCCACCACGCCCGGCAGCAAGAGTTTCTTATAAAGCCTATTTGGGACAGTTTCTCAGAAATAGATAATCCCAGGACATTCAAGTCGGTGTTAAGGCCACCAGGGTTTACTGGGATTGCGTTTTCTTCCCTCCACCCACAGGAGTTTGAGAAACTCTCTGATTTCTTCAAAACTCACTATCGCCTTGAGCTAATGGAGAAGGACCTTTGTGTGAAGGGCTGGAACTGGGGGACAGTGAAATTTGGTGGTGAGTCCTGGGGAAGACTGAGGTTTGGGGAGGAAGATAGGGTGAAGGGCTTCAGCCTTTTACTTGTTTTGCTCTTTTCCTTCTGCCACTGTCTCTGGTTTCCTATCTGTTTGCATGTTCATCGTGTGTTTATTGAGTACCTACAGTTTACTGGGCACTGTGCCTGGGGTTGGGGTTACAGTGTAAAGAGACTAACCCCAGTATCCTGTCTCTGTGGAACTCAAGTTTGGTGGGAATGTTGCTTATGCAGACTTAAGGGGAGGAGCTTGTGGCTTGACAAGCCCTTTCCTCACAGGGCAGCTGCTTTCCTTTGACATTGGTGACCAGCCAGTCTTTGAGATACCCCTCAGCAATGTGTCCCAGTGCACCACTGGCAAGAATGAGGTGACACTGGAATTCCACCAAAACGATGACGCAGAGGTGTCTCTCATGGAGGTCCGCTTTTATGTCCCTCCCACCCAGGAGGATGGTGTGGACCCTGTTGAGGTGAGGCGTCCCCTGGTTGCCTTGGCAGCAGATGGTGCTGAGCAGGCATTGGCTGGCCTGGGAGCAGGGCCTGCTGCTTGGTTACCAATGTGTGCTTTTTGCAGGCCTTTGCCCAGAATGTGTTGTCGAAGGCGGATGTAATCCAGGCCACGGGAGATGCCATCTGCATCTTCCGGGAGCTGCAGTGTCTGACTCCTCGAGGGCGTTACGACATTCGGATCTACCCCACCTTTCTGCACCTGCATGGCAAGACCTTTGACTACAAGATCCCCTATACCACAGTGCTGCGTCTGTTTTTGTTACCCCACAAGGACCAGCGACAGATGTTCTTTGTGGTAAGCCGAAACCCCTATGGCCGGATAATCGTGGTTTTTGCGTGTTAAGTAGACGGACCTCACTGGTGTGCAGAATTCTATGTTAGTGAATCGCAAGTTGTTGTAGAATATCAATTGGTGCTCTTCCTTACTAGATCAGCCTGGACCCCCCAATCAAGCAAGGCCAAACTCGCTACCACTTCCTGATCCTCCTCTTCTCCAAGGACGAGGACATTTCGTTGACTCTGAACATGAACGAGTGAGTGTCTCCCTGGACTCGTTTCCTGCCACTGTCCAGGCCGGAGACAGGTGTGCCATTAGAAGGCAGTAGTGTTGTGACCTCACCTTGCTGTCTTTGTAGGGAAGAAGTGGAGAAGCGCTTCGAGGGTCGTCTCACCAAGAACATGTCAGGATCCCTCTATGAGATGGTCAGCCGGGTCATGAAAGCGCTGGTGAACCGCAAGATCACAGTGCCAGGCAACTTCCAAGGGTGAGCGTGTGGGCCTGGGATCCTGCCCTGCCTGGGTATGGGAAATGCTGTGTCTCCTTGGTAAACCCCTCCTGAGATGGGATTGCAGCCTGTTACAGGTCTGGATGGGACCTTGTGTCACAACAGGTGTCAGCGCCTCTGTCAGAACAGCTCAGTGAGGTTTACTTAGTCGAGGACATGAGCACACATGTCGCTGCTGCTAGATGTGCCCTTTGCTTCTGCTGAGGTTGGCACTAACCAGGCTCCCTGCACCCTCTGTCAGGCACTCAGGGGCCCAGTGCATTACCTGTTCCTACAAGGCGAGCTCAGGACTGCTCTACCCGCTGGAGCGGGGCTTCATCTACGTCCACAAGCCACCTGTACACATCCGCTTCGACGAGATCTCCTTTGTCAACTTTGCTCGTGGTACCACTACAACTCGTTCCTTTGACTTTGAAATTGAGACCAAGCAGGGCACTCAGTATACCTTCAGCAGCATTGAGAGGTGAGAACCTCCACCCGTCACTTTCTGGGCATCCTGGTCCTGAGCCAGCTTTGTCCGGGAAACCCGGCATGGCCTGCGGCACTCTCCAACCCTAGAGCAGAATTTTTCTTCTGCTACATCAGGATTTGGTCATTTTCCCTGGAGTGCTCAGACTTTAGAAATCTCTCCATTGCTTTCTTTCTGGTCATTTAAAAAAAACAACAAAAAACTTTTTCTGTATTCTGAAAGCTATGTCTTCACTACTGACCTTTTTTCTCCTCCACTCCCCACAATGGAAATGCTATTTCTTTCCTGGAATGAGTTTTGTGCCTGAGAACATAGCAGCTAATGCTTATTTAGTGCTCACTGTGAGCTAAATGTTTTATAAGCATTTTCACGTGTAATCCTCATATCAACCTTGTGAAGTATGAAGACAGATGACCACACCCCCTGCCCCACACTTACTCCGCCCTGAGCTTATTTGGTAAACAGATGCGCACCCCTCCCTGCCTTTTCTTTCCCAGAGCTCTTCACAGCCATGCAGGTTCCTCTTTCAGGACTAATGTCAGGCTCTGGCTCTGCCTTACTGCTGTCCTCTGGGGGTCTCTAAGCTGTTGGGTTGGGTAGCATGGTCAGGAACTCCAGGCTCCACAGTCTACCCCAGCTCATGGAATCAGAACGTTGTTTAGTCCGCCCCTGTGTCGGCACTACCTCTCTGGTAACATGGTGCATGTCCCCTCACAGGGAGGAGTATGGGAAACTGTTTGATTTTGTCAACGCGAAAAAACTCAACATCAAAAACCGAGGATTGAAAGAGGTACTTCTGTGTGGGGAGCATGAGACCCTCTCCTGGTCTTTCTGTAGGGGAGAAAGGGGTGGAGATTTTTTCCGGCTTCTTTTTCACTCTTTCTTCTCTTCTTACCCTTATAGAAAAAAGAGGTGCGTGTGACCCTTTCCCCCTCCTGGTGCAGGTTTCCTCTGCATGACCTTAGACCAGTCTATGCAGCCCCTCAGGAGCCCCCAGTGGGGCTGGGAGAGGGAGGGGCTTGGGGCTTGGACTAACCCAGTTGGCAGGAAGTACTTGGGCGTAGGCCCTGCACGTTGGCTGTGTGTGGACAATCCAGCCCCAGGTCCTCTGGGAGCTGCTGCTCTGACTTGACAGGCATGGGGGTGTGCTTTTGAGTGTGCAGGGATTCTGGCTCGAGGGTGAGTTGGCCCCACTGTGAACTCTTCCCTGGCTAGGGCATGAACCCAAGCTACGACGAATATGCCGACTCTGATGAGGACCAGCATGATGCCTACTTGGAGAGGATGAAGGAGGAAGGCAAGATCCGGGAGGAGAATGCCAATGACAGCAGCGATGACTCGGGAGAAGAAACCGGTGGGTTAGCCTCCGTGCTGAGCACGAGGATGGTCAGAAGTTCCTTGCTGTGGCCCGGGCTGGACTCACCCTTAGGCCAGAGCTGGGTGCCTGGGTGAGGGGGTGGGGATTTCCATTGGGGCAGAAGCTGATGCGTCCTGTGCCCTTTTTCAGATGAGTCATTCAACCCAGGTGAAGAGGAGGAAGATGTGGCAGAGGAGTGAGTTTTGGTGGTACCTTGTGGGGATAAGATGGTGACCCATAAGCTTAAAGGACCAGAAGATTTCTGGACATTTCTCATGTCCCAGCATTAGCTACTGACCCGGAATGGGAGAGTGACCTCCAATGAGGTGATACACAAAATGTTTTGGAAATTATCAAGGGCTTCGTAAGTGCAAGGCACATTTTGAAGTCAGAAAAGTATAGTGGGGTCTATGGCCATACCACCCTGAATATGCCAGTTGGGGCTGGTTCGTAGTTGGATGAGGAGAGAATGGGAATGAGAGCTGGTGCTTGTCACTTATTTCCTGGAGGTTGTCGATTAAGTCATTGAATCTCAATTTCCTCATCGGTAGAAATGCAGTAGTACCGACTTTTTATTAGCAGTGTCAGAAATGTGACTCACTCTCACTTTAAAAGGAAATATATAAAAGGGAATTTCATAAGTTCATGTTACTGCAGAGTCTGGGGATTTAATTGACTTCAGACACTACTGGATTCAGGCACTCAAATCTATTTCTTCTGATTTCCGTAATTCAAAATAGGTTTGCCCCATGGAGTGCCCAGTGACTCTCAGAAGCTCAGGGCAGGCTTAATCCTACTGGTTTAAAATAACACCAGAAGCACCTCTTTTGGTGAACAGCATAGTGAACACAGTGGTTACCTGCCCCTTCCTAGCCTGAGTTGTTAGGATGGGCCAGGGTCTGATGGGCCAGAAATAGGCCAAGTGCCCACCCTTAGAGCCTGTGGTTGGGGTGAGCCCTTCCTGAGTGGGGGCAAGGTGGTTCCCAACAGAAAATTGGGACTCTGCTCTCTTAATCCAGAAGGATTGTAAAAGAATGTCAGGCAGCAAAAAAACAACCAACAGGAGTCCCCTAGTTCAGCCTGCCACACGTTTATGAAGGTGTATGAAAGCTTAATGAGCAAATACTTGTGAAAGTGCCTTGAAAACTGTCCAGCAGCATACAGGTCTAAGGTAGTTCCATTTTTTGAGGAGTTTCACATATATCAGATAAGACTGTCAATTACAGGGGTGGGTACTGGGTTGGATTTAAGTTGGTTTTCTTCTTTTTGTAGTAACTGCTTATCTTTTCATCAGAAAAGACTGTAGGGGCCAATCCTTTTGTAGTTCATAAACATGATGGTTGGGTGTTACGTGCGTGTGTGCAATGTGCCGCCCTCCAGCCTTGTTATGATGTTGACACGTTACCCATCTGACATGAAAAAAAAAAAGACAAAAAAGACTATAGGGTAGATTAAGGTGATTACTCCGAAGGAAGTGGTGAAGTGGATTTGGGCCATGTTCCAGGCATGAATGAGGCAGTGTTTCTGCCCGTGGTGTCCTGGGAATGGACTAGGACCTGGTTTGGCCATGTCCGGGGAGATCAGCTGAAGCTCATTGATTGATTTTCATTCATTAATTCTGATCAAGTAACCCATTGCTGTGGCTGGGTCTGGAGAGGGCATGGGTGAAGCCACCTCAGTGAATGGGAGGAAGCAGTGTTGGGGATTGGTGGTGGATCCTGTCCTCTGGTCTTCCTCCCTTGACCCTTTTGGGTGGGTATCTTTGGATTTGTTTTCCTCCTGCCTTGAGGCCATGAGGTCCTGTCTTCCCTCCTCAAGTCTAAGCCTGGCTTGCTCTCTGGCAGGTTTGACAGCAATGCCTCTGCCAGCTCCTCCAGTAATGAGGGTGACAGTGACCGGGATGAGAAGAAGCGGAAACAGCTCAAAAAGGCCAAGATGGCCAAGGACCGCAAGAGCCGCAAGAAGCCTGTGGAGGTGCAGACTAGATGGGAGGGGCTGTGTGTGGTGCAGTGGGCGGGGGTGGGGGAGGGTGGGAGGCATTCTCTTTACCTTCTCCTGTCCACCACCAGTAGGACCTGTTCATTGGTCTTCCTTGGGGCTGTTTTTTGTAGCCAATGATTATAGCCTTGAGGGGTATCTTCTTGGAAATTGTTCTCACTAGCCCTGAGATTAATAAGCTTCTGGAAGGTCTGAATTAGGAGATGGGCTTCTGTCCTGGTAAGCTAGGCACTGAATTGCAGAGGGGAAGGAGATACTATCCTTGCCCTTAGGGAGCGCGCGTCTCGCCTGATGCTATTTAGTCCTCTACTTTTTCTCCAAGTTAAGTGATCTAAATAATTTATTTGGGAAAATGTATGGGTTCTATGGGAAATAGCTGAAGGCGTTTGGGTTCTTATGCAGGTGAAGAAGGGCAAAGACCCCAATGCCCCCAAGAGGCCCATGTCTGCGTACATGCTGTGGCTCAATGCCAGCCGAGAGAAGATCAAGTCAGACCATCCTGGCATCAGCATCACAGATCTTTCCAAGAAGGCAGGCGAGATCTGGAAGGGAATGTCCAAAGAGAAGAAAGAGGTGAGTAGCAGCAGAGGAGGGGTGATGCCTCTCATGGGCTGGCGAGAGGTGCTCTCTTGGCATGGTGAGTCCGATGACTGATAGGGGAGCAGTATGAGCCATTGGTGGGACTTTCTGTATCGATTTTGCCTGCATCAGGGGAGAGGGGGGAAACGGGAGAGGTCTTATTCTTCACTGTTTTTTTCTGTGTGTGTGAGACAGGAGTGGGATCGCAAGGCTGAGGATGCCAGGAGGGAATATGAAAAAGCCATGAAAGAATATGAAGGGGGCCGAGGCGAGTCTTCTAAGAGGTGAGTGTCGAGAACGTGGCCCAGTCACTGATTTTTGTGGCAGGTTTTTTTTGTTTGTTTTTTTGTTTTTTATACAGGCCGAAGTTGAGCATTGGAAAGTTAAAGACAGCAGATATGCTTCTGACTGCAGTAGGGTAGTGCTTCTCAAACCTGGGTAGGCCGTTGCCCAAGTATGGGTGATACGATAGGGCATTCAAGTCACTGGGGAAATATGACCCATTTTCGTGGACTATTTTATTTGAAGGTATGGGGGAACGAAAAAACTATTATGGAGTGCAGTGCACAATTCACATGAACTCTAAAAGATACAGCAAGAAATGTCAAGTAGGTTTTGCATACGGGGCTGCTTTAGCCTATGCCCTCTGATTCTTCTGGTGTACTCATGATACTCTCCTTGGTGCCCTTCAGGCTGACATGGCTATTTACGTTCAGAGTGAAATGGGCTGTGTGGCTGGGATTGAGAAAGGCCTTGTTAAAGCTGGGAGAGGTTTGGTCATGGTGATAGGGGACCTGAAGGCCTAGCTCCTCTTCCCTCTTGCCAATACAGGGACAAGTCAAAGAAGAAGAAGAAAGTAAAGGTAAAGATGGAAAAGAAATCCACGCCCTCTAGGGGCTCATCATCCAAGTCATCCTCAAGGCAGCTAAGCGAGAGCTTCAAGAGCAAAGAGTTTGTGTCTAGTGATGAGAGCTCTTCGGGAGAGAACAAGAGCAAAAAGAAGAGGAGGAGGAGCGAGGTGCGGCAGGAATGTGGGGGCTGTGGGCTGGGCAGCGTGAGGGGCATGTGTGTCTGTGTGGGGTTGGTCTGTAAGAGTAATGAGTTGGAGTGGATGGTGGAATTCTGAGGTTCTGAAGGTGGGTGCTGTAGTTGGGAGGCGGTAGGAAATTGCGGGCCCTTCACTGAAGACTGGGTGGGGCACCCAGGACTCCACCTTTTCCCTGAAGACAGCTTTGGTTTTCAGGACTCTGAAGAAGAAGAACTAGCCAGTACTCCCCCCAGCTCAGAAGACTCAGCGTCAGGATCTGATGAGTAGAAATGGAGGAAGGTTCTCTTTGCGCTTGCCTTCTCACACCCCCAGACTCCCCACATTTTGGTACCAGTTTCTCCTCATGAAATGTAGTCCCTGGATTCTGTGCCATCTGAACATGCTCTCCTGCTGGTGTGTATGTCACTAGGGCCGTGGGGAGACTTCTTAACTCTGTTGCTTCCCAAGGATGGCTGTTTATAATTTGGGGAGAGAGAGGGTGGGAGGCAGGGCAATGCAGGATCAAAATCCTCATCTTACTTTCCCGACCTTAATTAAGGATGTAGCTGCTGCTGGTCCTGTTCAAGTTGCTGGAGCAGGGGTCATGTGAGGCCAGGCCTGTAGCTCCTACCTGGGGCCTATTTCTACTTTTATTTTGTATTTCTGGTCTGTGAAAATGATTTAATAAAGGGAACTGACTTTGGAAACCATGTCTTTATGCTTTCTTTGTAGCCCTGGTTTGTTGCTCCTACTTTTACTGGTGGTGGTTACTGCCCTGGTCAGACTAGGCAGAGCCTGGCCAGCCGGGAAGCAAGTCTCGAGGCACATCCTGTTCTGTTCCCGGCTGGAGAAGCATTGGTTTTCACCCGCCTCTGCCCGGATGGGCCACCTGAGAATCTAGAAATGAGAGCTGATGTGATTAGGAAGTCTCTCCCGGTTACACTCCATTAGCCAACCAAGCTAGGGGGAGGCAGCTCTTGGCCCCATCCTTACCTATGAGTCAAGGGTCTTCCAAGGCTTTAGATAATGAAATCAGGATTGACTGTCCTTCCCGCAGCCGGGGGAGTGGAAACGTGAGCCTGGAGAGTCGGGGAGGATGAGCGTGTGTGTAGGGTGGTGGTGGTTGCAGCCTGGTGGGGGGTGCAAGAAAAGTACGGAGTATATGTGAAGCTTTTGTTCTTACGGGAAGAAGGGGGGATACAAACTTCAGTGTAGGGAGGAACCCACGTCTGAGACGGGGCCTGAAAGGAGATAAAGGTCACTACTGAGGAAAGCAGAGCTGCCAGACTTCCTCACCGTGGCTCTAAATCTGAATTGACACAGGAGGGGTGGCCACGTTGCGCGCGTTCTCAGCACTCAGGTGGCTGTACCAGGAAGCCGCTCCAGTCCGCCGGCTGCTACCTTCTTGCCGGCGTAGCTCGATGGTACTGCACTCCGTGCAGGCGGCGGGGCCCGGGAGGGGCCGCCAAGGCAGTCTCTCTAGGCAGTCGTCTCGGTGTCCATTTTACCCGAGCGCCCCCGGCTGAATTGCGTCAGTTTCGCCCCGGTCTGAGCCTGGGGCGGGCCCCTCATCTGCAAGCCTCATGAATAATTGAGTACTGGGCCGCGCCTGTTTGCCGACGGTGGGACGAATTCTGCACGGGCTTCCAACTCCCGGGTTCCACCGGCTCATGCATATTCATGAAGCGCCCTGGGGGCGTGGGCCTGGGCGGAGCTAGGGGCGGGGCCCCGCCGGGGCTCACAGTGGCTTCGTCCCGCGGTGACGGCGGCGGCGGCGGTAGCAGCGGCGGCGGCGGCGGCGGGGACTGGCGTCGGGGCGCCGAGCCGAGCGGAGCCGGATCCCGGGCGAGCGCGTGAGTGCGCGGGGGCGGGCGGGCGAAGGAGGGGGCGGGGTCCGGGATGGGGCGGGGGAGGGGCATGGAAGGAGTGGGCGCTTTCCAGCCGAGACCTCGGGTTGAGGTGGTGGTGGTGAGGGGGTCACCAGGAAAGTTTGCAGGGGCCGGGGGCGCTGGGGACGCTGGAGGCCCGGGGGAAGCTGGCGCGTGTGCGCGGGGGCGGAGGGCGCATGGTCTGGAGCTCGTGCTGGCGGAGCCAGAAGAAAGGGGGGAGGGGGCGAGGGCTTGGGGCGGGGCCGGGGGCGGGCAGAGCCGCTGGAGGGACCCCTGCCTCCCCTTCCCCTGGGCCGCGCTAGCCCCCTCCCCCGGCTCCTTCGGCACGCCCCCAGCCACCCCAGTCCGCCCCCACCTGATCGACGTCTGCAGCCCACCGTCTGTTCGCCGGCTGCTTCACAGCCCGCTCACAGGTCCTCCGCTTCTGCCGCCACCGCCGTCCCCTCCTCCTCCTCCATCCTCTTCTCCTCCTCCTCTTCGGCTGCCGCTGTCCCTTCTGTGTCCAGAGCTCCCCACTGGGCTCCTCCAGACAGCCCATTGCCCGGGGCTGTTCCATCTTCCCGTTGGCCCTCCCTCTTTCCACCAGTTTTCGTGCTGTCCCTGCCGACCTCTCTAGCCTTCGATCCGGCTGGAGATCTTGCGGTCCATAGGGGCGACCCCGCCTGCGCCGAGTCCCCTCCGGGGGTGGAGCTGCCCAGCCCTTCTGGAGGCCTTATCTGCCAGGGGTCAGTTCGTCTCTACCCCGCTACCCTCTACCTCCTGGTCTTTTGGGGGTGGGGAGTGCTCAGATCCGCTGCGATTTTGCAGCTTCTGGCCACAGCCTTGGTGGCCTTGCTCACCTGGGGCTCCTGGCTGGGGTCTCTGAGTTGCTGTGGCCACCTCCGCACCTGGGGACTCTGAGCCCGCCTTCATTGCTGCAGCCCCTCATACCGCAGAGGGGCCCATCAGAACCTCAGGTGAAAGGATTTTTTTGATTCTGAGCCAATTCATTTCCATGTCCAACCACCCACACTATGTCCCTAGTAATAATGTTCAAGGACAAGGAAACAATCTTGTGTTTTAATTTTATTTTTTCTATCATGTGCCCCTCCCCCCACCACACTTGGCCTGGCTCTGCACAGTTATTCACACACCCACAGTGGGCAGTCTTCCGTGGTGGTTGACTGACCAGTGGGTTGACAGTACTGGGTTTCTCTACTGTCTTCATACCCTTTCCCATCTTTGAAATCCCTGGGGCAGGGTTAGCGTTAGGGGAGAGGAGTTGGATTTTGCAGAGGTTGAGCACTGGAGTTTGGTGCTGTCTTCCCAGACCAGCTGGAGTGGGTGGTTTTAAGTGAGGCAATGCCCCTTGCAGGTTGGAGAGGGTTGAGTTGTCCTCAGGGCTCTGCACACCGGGTGAGGGAAACTTCCCCCTTGCATGAGAGGTGCAGGGCCCTATTCCCCAGGGTCTCCATGTTTTTGTGGGTGGGAGAGTGCTTCAGGAGCCAGGATGGGAACTGAGGAGGTGGTGGAGTATCTGAAGAACAGGTGACAGGACTAGGGCCTGGGAGAGTGAAGGAATGGTCTGGGAATGCTGGTAGCCTGGGGTCACGGAAGAGGAGGAGGTGCTTATCAGGATATTAGCTCATTGGTGACACTGAATGGAATCACAGTAATCATAGGCAACATTTATTGAATCCTTATTATGTACTAGTCATTGTGCTAAGCAGTTCTCATGTACTATATCACGTAAGCCCCCTCAGGGTCTCAATAATCCCATTTTTCAGTTGGAGACACTGAGGCTTAGAGAAGTCACACGGCTAGAAAGTGGTAGACCCATCCAGCCTTGAATCTTGGTATATCAGACCCTGAAGCTCCTGTGGCAGGCTTCTACCACAGGGCTGTGCCACTTGGTTTAATTTCTTCTGTTCCCCTCAGAACTCCTTAAAGGCAACCCAAGGCTGGTGAGTGAAGCCCACATAGCCCCTTTTCATAGGCTGTGGCTGTTCCGCCCTGACTCTCTTGGAAGGTGGAGCCCCAGGGAATTTTCCCCCAAGTCACTCCACCCCCCGGATATTCTCAAGCCCTGTCCCGTTCTCCCAGCCCAGGCCTGGGCCGGCTCCTCCTTCCTCTTGGCTAGGCTCTGGAAATCCAGTGGGAGGCCATTGCTATGGCAACAGGACTAGGCCCTGGCTTTACCTCATCAAATTCCAAGCTGAAGCCAAGCGATTGAGAAATTAAAGAAAAAAATATATTCCAGATGTTTACTTTTTATTCCTTATTTTTCCGTGTTTGGATGAGACAGCTCTGAGGGAGGGGAGAGTGGGGCAGGGATGTGGAGGGAGAACAGGGAGAGGGGGGAGAAGGAACCACTCCCAGCTTTGGGAGGGAGGGAGAGAGGGAAGGAGGGTGAGCGGGAAGGGGGAGGCAGGCAATGGGGCGGAGCCCAGGTTGGGGAGGAGCGGGTTTTTCCCGTCTCCCGTGAGGTGATTCACAGAGACTTCATACTTTGCAACTCTCTAGCTCTGCTTTGAGTAGACACCTCCAGCGGGGCCGTCCTACCCAGGGGGCACTCTGGGGACTGTAAGTGGGGTGTCTTGGAGAGTTTGTCAGAGGAGGGAGCAGTGAGTGACTCCCTGAAGCGCTAGGACTTTGGGGTTAGAAGATAAGAATGGGGAGGATCTGGGAAGAGTTGAGGATATGGCTGCTGGGAACCTCCCTTGACCTCCTCCACCCTCCCCACCCCCCCACCCCCTGCCCCAAGTTCTCTCTTCCTGTCCCACACTCTGCCTCTGCTAGAAATAGGAGACTTCTCTCTGCTAAACCTACTGGCAACGCCCAACTCTTTTTTTCCTTCTCTTCTCTCTCTTTTCCTAGGTCTGCAGCCACCCCGGCTCATACCTCTCTGCCTCCCAACTCTCAAGGAGGGTCTGCCGCATGTAATGAAAGTGTCTACTCTCAGGGAAAGCTCAGCCATGGCTTCCCCACTGCCCCGGGAGATGGAGGAGGAGCTGGTGCCTGCTGGCTCTGAGCCAGGTACCAATGGGTGCAGGGTGGAGCTGGGTGGCTGGGAGGGGGTGGGAAGGGCAGAGGCTGCCCCCTCTTTCTGTCTTGGGGGGTGGTTGAGTGATGATTCTGTTGAGATAGAGAAGGAGTACCAAGGCAGTGCAGGATGAGTGTGAAAGGTTCTCAGCTTCTCTTGAGACTCTTCAGAACTGTTTGGGATCATAACTTTCTAACAGGTGTAAGAGTAGACAGGGACCTTTGAGATGATACAGATCAAGCTGCATGCTTTGCAGAGGGGGAAACTGAGGCCCACAGGGACAAATGGAGTGTACAAGTGGGAGTTTGAACCCAGACCTCCTGGCTCCTTGCATAGACTCTTTTCTTATATTTAGCCAAATGTGTAGGAGGTAAAGGATTCCATCAGGAGGGTAGTGGATGAGGTTACTTCCAAGGTCATTTAGCTTTATATAGAAGGTAGGTTTCTGGTCCTGTTTTTTTTTTCTCCCTGTAGCAGATTTACTTTTGTTTGACTTAGGTCAATAGTAAGTTTGCATTCCCAGTCACACACCAGATGACAGTGGGGAGGTGGCCTGGGAGTGTGCTATGACTGGGGGAGGAGGCAGCCTGGAGGCAGGATAGAGAAGCTCGGCTGAGATTGAGAGTTTACTATGGTTGATAGAGAAGAGTGTCACATAAGGTGAACAAACTAGATTGGGAATATGGGGACTGACTGCTTGATAGGGGCAGGCAGGCGTTTGTCTGTTGTCTCTTTTGTTCATTCATTCTTTTGTTTGATTATAACTTATAATTAAACTTATGTTAGCTGCAGAATACAGTACAGGAAGAAATAAGGTGCCAGGTGGGTCCTTACATAGCTTCAGCTTAAAAGGGGAATTGGCTAAAACATTTTGGGAGTTTGAAGAAGGAAGAAGATGCTTCTGGGATGTGTGTAGAAAATCAAGGAAGGCTTCACGGAAGAGGTGGCATATGACTTGTGTCTAGAAAGATGTGAATATTCTTAAATTGGAGGGTGGGAGATGAGGTGGAACAGGAAACAAAGGAGTTCTGCTTCCTGGTTCTTCTGACAGCTCCCCTGCCAACCCTTTCCTTTTGGTAGGTGACACTCGGGCCAAACCCCCTGTCAAGCCCAAACCCCGGGCCCTGCCTGCCAAGCCAGCCCTGCCTGCCAAACCCAGCCTGCTGGTGCCTGTTGGGCCTCGGCCTCCCCGGGGTCCCCTGGCTGAGTTGCCTTCTGCCAGGAAGATGAACATGCTGGCAGGACCCCAACCCTATGGTGGCAGCAAGCGCCCGCTTCCCTTTGCACCAAGGCCTGTGGTTGAGGCCTCCACTGGAGGAGAAGCCATCCAAGAGACTGGGAAAGAGGAGGCTGGGAAAGAGGAGCCACCCCCGTTGACACCCCCAGCTCGATGTGCCGCCCCAGGGGGCGTACGGAAGGCCCCTGCCCCTTTCCGCCCAGCCTCAGAGCGCTTCGCGGCCACCACGGTGGAAGAGATCCTGGCCAAGATGGAGCAGCCTCGGAAGGAGGTCCCTGCCAGCCCTGACCGCCTGTGGGGTTCCCGCCTCACCTTTAACCACGATGGCAGCTCGCGGTATGGCCCCAGGACCTATGGCACGACCACTGCTCCCAGGGATGAGGATGGCAGCACCCTCTCCAAGGGACGGTCCCAGGAGGAGCCAGTAAAGCCTGCAGCCGAGTGCCAGGAAGAGCACAGCAGGACCCCTGAGGAGAGGTGAAGGGTGGGAGGTTGTATGTTTTGTGGCAGCCTGGAGGTCAGGTGGGGTGGGATTGGGTGGGGGCTGGGGACCAAGTGCATGGCCCCGTATAGGGTTGTGACTTTTACCTGTAGATTGCTCGTGTGCCGTGAATACAGGCAGATCCCGATCTAAGTCACAAGTCATTCCCCAGCAGATGGTGTTATCATTACTGTATGCTTTTAAAGTTGTAGTTTTCGTTACAGAATTGATGTAGGTTTATGTTAGAGTTCAAGTGTATAGTACAGAAATTTAATAGACAATAGATTTTTTTTTTTTTTTTGAGATGGTGTTTTGCTTTTGTCGCCCAGGCAGGAATACAGTGGTGCAATCTTGGCTCACTGCAACCACTGCCTCCCAGGTTCAAGTGATTCTCCTTCCTCAGCCTCCCAAGTAGCTGGGATTACAGGCGTGTGCCACCACACCTAGCTAATAGTTTTTTTGTATGTTTAGGAGAGATGGGGTTTCATCCTGTCGGCCAGGCTGGTCTTGAACTCCTGACCTCAGGTGATCCGCCTGCCTCGGCCTCCCAAAGTGCTGGGATTACAGGCGTGAGCCACCACGCCCGGCCAAGAAGTTTATTTTTAGTTTCCATATACTGAGAGCTGGCCACCAAACTTTGCCTCATTGGCATCCTGTTTGTTCAAGGGAGTATTAGATCCATTGTAGAGATGAGGAAACTGAGGCTCAAAAATGACTTCCATAGTCTCGGCAAGTTAAGAGGCAGAGACGGACATCTTGTTTGATTCCAAAGCCTCTGCTCTTAACTGCTAGCTCTTACAGTGGGCAGAGCAGTGTGCCTGTCCTGGGGTGGGCTGCGTGTGTCAGGAGGAGCAGGGCACAGTCTCTCCCTGTGAGGCGGAATCTGATGGGAGAGATAAGACAAGAACACATCTTGATTCCAGGCCAGCTAGTGTCTGCATAGAGATTTTGGCTGGTTGGAGACATTTGCATATGATAACGCTTCTCCAGAGTTGCCACTAGTGGAAAGCAAGGCTGGCCAGGAGGTGCTTCTTGGGGTTGTGGGCACGGGACATTGGAGGAAGAGGCTGAGGCATCTCAGGAGCTGCACAGAGGCTGTCCTCAGTGCTGGGAGAGCCAGCTTGAGGCATGGCTGGCTCCTTGGGCCTTTGACCGCTCTGCTGGGCTCAGAGGCTCCCTTTCTCTTCCTACTGCTATGAGAAGCAAAGGCTGGTGTGGTCTGGGCCGAGCGGGAAACTGAGAGTCCGTGCCCTGCCCTGCCCTCTGGCCTTGCCCTTCTCTACCTTCAAGTGTCTGGAGCCTTGGCCCCAGAGCCAGTCCTTTGCCTGTCCCAGACCAGGGTGCTGTGAGGTCACACTCTTGCCCAGGCCGGGTTCCACCCGCCATCTTCCTTGCCTCCCTCACTCCAAGGAGGGCTTAAGAACAACTTCAACCCTGGAAAATCACTCTTTCCTCTTCCCCTCCCCCACTGCAGTTCTTCAAGAAGTATTGGCAAGGCAGCGGGACCAGCTGCACTCTTCCTGGCTAGAGGAGAACTTTAACTCCTTATGGGTTAAGGGAAAGAAGAGTTATGTTTTTAGGAACCATTGAGAGGTCTGGGCATCCAGGATGCTTTTCCTAAAGGAGCTGGGGAATTTAACCCTTCACGCTCAGGTAGGGAATAAGCACTGTCTCCCGGGGCACTTGCCAAATGGAAAATGGACAGATTCTGTGTCCCTGATGGTTCCAGGCAGGGCTCAAGAGTAAATGGCTAGGAGGGTTTAACCTTTGGGTGCTGTTAAAGTTGCATTGGGAGACTCTCTCACATTCTCATTCTGTGACAGACTCTAACATTCCGTGCTTCCATTTCCTGTCTTCGTCCCTCACAGGAGCCTTCCTTCCAACCTGGCCTTCAATGGGGACCTGGCTAAGGCAGCCAGCTCGGAGCTACCTGCTGATGTGAGTTATCCTCCGGTTATGAATCAGAATCACGTATTTTAGAGCTGGGAGGGTCATCTGAGATCATCTTTTCTACTGTCCTTGTAGTTCAGATGGGGAAACTGAGGCCCATGGAGAGAGTGACTCACTGGAGGACTGACTGGGATTTTTCGACTCCCAGGCCAGTGCTCTTGATCACCAAAGTGGCTAAGTGTGGTTCTGGCCATAAGGCCATTCATCATAAACAGTAATGAGAGTATCCACAGCAACTGCCATTGATTAAGTCCCTACTATGTGCTGGGCCTGTCCCAGGAACGTTAACTGGCTCAATCCTTGTGATAGCTTTGGCTAGTAGACCCGGTTAGTCCCATGTGAGAGATGAGGGCGCCTGTGCTCACAAAGGGTAAGTAACTTAGGCTGAGGCAGGAGCTGCCGTGTCTGCCTCCCGTGCTCTCCCTGGCTGGGCTGCCTTTTCTGGGGTCAGAAGAGGGCTGAGTCTCTTTGCTGAGATTTTCTCATTATACTCCTGTTCTTGAAGATGGTCAGCCTGCTTTCTTGAGTAAACAAGGTACAGGATGGCCCTTTTTGCTCATACAGCCCTTGCTAGCTGGAGACCTGACTTGATTATTTATCCATCCAGCAAGCAGTGACTGTTAGGAACTGCCTGTTAGGAACTGGGTGCTGGGGATAGCTGTGAAGGTAGAGAGCGCAGGGCCGAGTGTGGTCAGGGAAGGTGTCACTGTGAAGGGCAGAGGCTGAGCTGTGTGCATGTCTGGGGAGCAGCATTCTTGGTAGAGGGCACAGCAAGTACAAAGGCATTGATGCCTTGCTGGCAAGGAGGCCAGGATGTCTGCCTCGCAGTGAGAGAGGAATTGGGTGGTAGTGAGGACCGACGGAGGGTGGGTTTGGATTGTGTCAAGTCTTGAAGGCCTCTGGAAAGACTTTGGCTTGAGTGAGGGCAGCAGGCCATTTGAAGGGTTTGCAGGAGAGGCTTGGGATGCTGCTGTCTTAGTTGTAGAGAGTCACCTGGCCCACTGGGTTAAGAATCAGTTGCAGGGAGGTAAGATCAGCAGCATGGACCAGTCAGGGGGCTGTTGGAATCGTCCAGGTGAGAGATGATGATGGCTTGGACCCTGGAGATAGCTTACAGTGAAGATGGGGAGAAGTGGTTGGTTCTGGATAGAATTTGAAGGCATGGTGGAAAGGACTTTCAGAGAGATTGAGAGCACAGAATCAAGGGTGACTGCAAGGCTTTTGGCGTGAGCAACCGGAAGGATGAGTTTATGGTTGCCGAGATGGGGACTTCTAAGGGTGAAGGAAGATCGGGGGAGATGGGAGGAGTTTGCTTGTGGATTTGCTGAATTTAAGATGGCTTTCAGACATCCATGTGGAAACGTCAAGTGGATGGTTGGGTAGTTGAGTCTGGCCTTCGTGGGAAGCGAGCAAATTTGAAAGGAACACTTGGGAATTGTCAGAGTAGGGATGCTTGTGACGACTGGTTGAGATTACCGAGAGAGGGGATGGTGCAGGAGGGGAGGGCCCAGAGACACAGCCAAGGAGACTGGGAGGATAGTGAGAGAGTCCACCAAATAGAGACAGCCTCCAGGACTAGGGGAGGGCGCCATCAGCTGTCTGATGCCGCTGACAGGTCAAGCAAGGTGAGTGCAGAGAATTGGATTGAGCTTCAGGGAGGTCATCCGTGACCTTGACGAGAGTAGTTAGGTGGTTTGGAGTGGGTTCAAGAGAGAAGGGGACAAGAAGAACTGTGGATATTAATAGTGAATGTAGACAGGGCTTTCAAGAAAATGGTGGTAGCTAGTGAGTGATGTGGGGTCAAGAGTGGTTTTTTGGTTTGCTTTTTTGGTTTTTCAAGACAGAAGAAATTAGAGCAGTTTGTGTACTGATGGAAATGATCCAGTAGAGAGGGAAAAAAAATCAATGATGCAGGAGAGAGGAAGGATTGGCCTCAGCCCCAAGCGAGGACAGTGCCTGATAGCAGAAGGGGAGGCAGAGTGCTTGGGCTCCCATGCAGGAAGTGGGTGGTGTGCCAGTGGGGGGTTGTCAGGGTGGGAAGGGGTTCTCTGCTGGTGGCCTCTGTGTTCTCAGGGAACAGGAAGCAAGGCCATCAGCTGAGAGAGGATTGGGGGAGGTGCGGAGGTCTGACGGGAGAAGATGCTAAAACATTGCCTGGGAGAGTCATGGAGTGAATGGGAGGGGGAGTGCCGTGGGATTCTGGGCAGCTCTGGGGCCGGCTCGAGGTCAGTGGTGAATCTGGAGTGAGACCAGCTGTCACAATTGTGTGTTTTTCTCCAGCCACATGCAGCTACTCAGGTGCTGGGCTAGGATTGGCCCAGCTGTATTGGAGAGCTGTATTTAAACAGGTTAAACAGTGTGATGAAGCAGATGAAGGAGTTGAGCGTTGGGTAAAAAGTGACGTTAATGGTGATAAGAAGAGAGGTAAGGGTATGAGGGGAATGGGGGACAGTGAGAAAGAATGAGGGTTAAGGGGCTGTGCTACCAGAGGAGCTGAAAATGAGGGTGTTGGGGTAATAGAGTGAGCCGTCAGATAAACGGTGGGGGTGGGCGAGCGGGATACTTGGGACTGAGGTGATGCAGAGGGTGCAGCCACTGGTAAGGCTGAGGTCTAGGGTGTGACCTTGAGAGGATGGGTCGCACCGTCACTGGGGCAGAGGAGGCCAGCGAACCAGAGGCCGGAAGGGTCGCATCTGGCTATGGAGATCACTGTAAGCTATCACAGCAGTGCTGGAGAGGGTTGCAGTGATCCAGCGGTTATGGTTTTCAAGAAATGATGGGTGTGTAAGGGTTGATAACAAGAAGGAATTGTGGGTGCTGTAGTTTAAGGGCACGAGCTTTGAAATTAGAACGTTGTAGAGGGAAGTAAGCATGGAGGGAACAGAAGGGACCTTGAGAAGCAAGCAGGACCCTTTATTTTGCCCGGTCCTAGTAGGTGATGATGTGGGAGAAATAACTGCATGGGAGAAGGCGGCCAGGGAAGCGTGACCTATGTAGAGGGCAAAGGTCAGATGGAGCCAGACTTGCTTCATTGTCTGGGGACAGGTGGAGTGCCAGGTGCTTGGTGCCTCGTTTGTCCCCCTGTTCTCTCCACGTCCTCCCCACTCTGCCCCCATCATTCCATGAGTCCTATGCCGAGGGGCCAGTGTACACATTTCCCTTCACCCTCACCTAACTGGGAGTTGGGCATTGTGGCCACCGGCCCTAATGTACAGATGAGGAAGCTGAGACTCAGAGAGACCAAGTGTCTGCCATACGTGAGGGAGGGCACATACTGGTAAGAGGCAGTGCTGGGACGGCTCAAGCTAGGCACTGTCACGTCCCCCAGTGCCTTTTGCCTGGGTCCCATGGCCTTCCTGCTTCCTTGGCACCTCTGGAGTGGCAGGAGGAGCACCCCGTGCGTGCTGTAGCCACTCCTGCGACTGCTCTGTAGCTGCACTGCACCTCAAGTCCTGCTTTGAGGCGAAACCCTCTCTCCCCTCCCGACTCCCACATGCCGAGATGCCTCAATAGCCAGATTCTCAATGTTCCTTTTCCCTTTATAAAGCAGGTGTTCTGGACCCCGAACTGTGGCCTCTGAGGAGATCCTCAGATGAGCTTCAGGTTGAGTGGGTGAGGGGTTCCAACCACCTGAAATGGTAGGAATAAGGCTAGGTACATTCTGGGGGAGGTCTAAAGGGGGCTCTGTGAGAAGTCCTGTCTTGAGTCGTCTATGGGGCCTCTCCCGTCTGTCCTGAGAGGACCCCCTTAGGTTCCAGTTTCCTCCTCCCAGCCTGGGAGAAGTTGACCTGGGGTCTGTGTGGGGTTGGAGGGGAGCCTGCCCGCCCCACTGAGAGGTGAGTGACGGCTCTTGACCTTTCTCTTGCAGATTTCCAAGCCCTGGATTCCCTCAAGTCCAGCCCCTTCCTCAGAGAATGGAGGCCCTGCCAGCCCAGGCCTCCCCGCAGAAGCCTCAGGCTCAGGCCCTGGCTCTCCCCATCTTCACTCACCCGATAAGAGTTCTCCCTGCCACTTGCAGCTTCTGGAAGCCCAGAGTCCTGATGCTTCCCAGGCTTCTCCTTGCCCCGCTGTGACTCCATCAGCTCCAAGTGCAGCCCTGCCTGAGGAGGGCTCCCGCCACACCCCCAGCCCCGGGCTCCCTGCTGAGGGGGCTCCAGAGGCCCCCAGACCCAGCAGCCCTCCCCCTGAGGTCTCGGAGCCCCACAGCCTGGATCAGCCCCCTGCCACCTCGCCCCGGCCCCTGATCGAGGTGGGTGAGTTGCTTGATCTCACTCGGACGTTTCCATCTGGCGGGGAGGAGGAGGCCAAGGGTGACGCACACCTCCGCCCCACCAGCCTGGTTCAGCGCCGATTCTCTGAAGGTGTGCTCCAGTCACCCAGCCAGGACCAGGAGAAGCTGGGGGGCTCGCTGGCTGCCCTGCCCCAAGGCCAGGGGAGCCAGTTGGCCCTGGATCGTCCCTTTGGAGCAGAGTCCAACTGGAGCTTATCACAGTCCTTCGAATGGACCTTCCCCACGCGGCCCTCGGGTCTGGGCGTGTGGCGGCTGGACTCCCCGCCTCCCTCCCCCATCACTGAAGCCAGTGAGGCTGCCGAGGCTGCTGAGGCTGGCAACTTGGCTGTTTCCAGCAGGGAAGAAGGAGTGTCTCAGCAGGGGCAAGGGGCCGGGTCAGCTCCAAGTGGGTCAGGAAGGCCTAGTTCCTGGGTGCAAGGGGATGATCCAAGCATGTCCCTCCCCGAGAAGGGCGATGGGGAGAGTCAACCTCAATTCCCGGCTGTTCCCCTTGAGCCCCTACCTACAACTGAGGGCTCACCTGGGTTACCTTTGCAGCAGGCAGAGGAGAGATACGAGTCGCAGGAGCCCTTGGCTGGACAGGAGTCCCCTCTCCCCCTGGCTACCAGGGAGGCAGCCCTGCCCATCCTGGAGCCGGTCCTGGGGCAGGAGCAGCCAGCACCCCCTGACCAGCCCTGTGTTCTCTTTGCTGATACCCCTGAGCCTGGGCAGGCACTGCCTATCGAGGAGGAGGCCGTGACCCTAGCCCGGGCCGAGACCACCCAACCCAGGACAGAGGCTCAAGACTTGTGTAGGGCGTCCCCCGAGCCTCCGGGCCCTGAAAGCAGCTCCCGCTGGCTGGACGACCTCCTGGCTTCACCACCACCTAGTGGTGGCGGTGCAAGACGGGGAGCTGGATCTGAGCTGAAGGACGCACAGTCCCCAAGTACCTGCTCTGAGGTGAGAAGGGGCATAGGGAGAGTGGGACTTCTGGGGACAGAGGCCAGGGCTTGGGTGGGCTTCATTCTTTGAACATGGATTTTACGTGTTGAGAGCTTGGGCTGTGGTAGCGAGCAAGGCAGCTGTGGACCTGCACATCGTAGCGCTGCAGAACCGCACAGGACGGTGTGTGGGGTTTCGTGTGAGGCTGTATCCCAGCTTCAGCATTCGCCAGCTGATTGGTCTTGGGAAGAATGTGCCTTAACTGCTAAGCTTCAGAGTGCTTTCATGATAGTAGCGCCGGCCTCTTAGAGTTATATTGTGGGTAAACAAGAGGGGGAAAGCTCTCAGTACAGTGTGTGGCAGGTGCTGAGTATTCAGTCTCTCATTATGGGAATATTGTTCAAGGCAAAATAGTGTAGCCATTTAGAGCGTGGGCTCCTGGGTTGGTCTCCTGGCTCTGCTTTCCTTTGCCCAGGTGTGACCTTGAAAGAGTGACGTTTCTGCCCTCTGCCTCAGTTTCCACATCTGTAAAATGCGGATAAGATGAGCTCTACCTCCAAGGGTGTTGGCAAGGGTTCAATGAGCTGTAATGTCTAAAGTGCTAAGAATAGTGCCTGGTTCATCTTAAGTGCTTAATACGTGTTGGCTTTTACAAACGTTATTAACATTGAGCTCCAGACCTGCTTTGTAGACAGGCAGCTGGGCCTCAGAGGAGGCGAGCCTTGTGCAGTTACCCAGCAAGTTGGTGGCTGGGCCCAGGCCAGCGCCGTTTCCCGGCCCAGTGCCCTTTCTCCTACCAGGCTGCCTCTGAATTTAAGGGCCGGGGGCCAGGTGGCTTTTGAAATTTATTTCTCAAGCCGGGCCTGGGCTGTAAGGGGCGGGGCTGCAGGAAAGGAGGAGCCAGGGGGCCTCTGGAGGCTAGGGGGCGGGGAGGAGGAGGAGCAGGAAGGGGTTAAGCTGACTCCTGCAGTAGGTGTGTCTGTCCCGGGATGTGGGTGACTCAACTGGCTCCTGGGCGGGGCTGCCCAAGCTGCAGCTGCTCCGAAGGGAGCAGGGCCAGGGTAAGGGAGAGCCAGCGCTGCCAGAGCCGTCGGACAGGTCCCAGCGTGGGGAGCAGCCCAGCCCTATCCCTGCGCCCGGCTGGCCGCACCCAGCAGCCCCGAGGCGGGCGGGGGGCGGAGGGCCATGGCCCAGCCTGGGGACGGGGAGGCCAGCATGTCTGTCCTGGAGCGGCTGCTGGCCAACGCTGCGCTGAGGGATGAGGCTGGCCGGCTCCGAAGCCCTGAGCCCAGGGCTCTCCCGCCCACGAGGGTGAGTCAGGGAGCGTGAGGTGGGGGTTGGGGTGCAAGAAGCCCTGGCTGGGATTTTCCCCTGTGCTAGAAGCTGCCCCTCCTGTCTTTCCTGGTCTTCCTGGGGAGGATTGAGCAGATGGCACTTTGGTTGGGGACGAAGGGGCTGGGTACTTACAGGAGGATGGGGGTCAGGTGGGGCGTGGGGGAGGACGGGCTGGAAAAGCTCTCACTGGTGTTGGAACCTTGCCTTGCAAGGGAGGTTGCAGAGAGGCTTTGAATCTTGACCTCTCCTAATCAAAAGGAAAGTACGTTGCCCGCCATTCCTGTGTGAAGACCACTCCTCTCCTGGCTGTTAGCCGAGTATTGCCCAAGGGTTGTAAACATGGCCATGGGACCATCGATTGAGTGCCCACTGCATGCCAGGCATTATGCCGAGTGCTTGGTCTGAATGATTTCGTTTAATCCTCTCACACCGGCCCCACGCAGTAGGAATTATCTTCATTTAAGGATGAGGACGCTGAGGCCCCGAGTGGTTAAGTTATTTGCTCAAGGTCACACAGCTTTCTGTGGCCAAAGTGGGGCTTTCAGGCACTAGGCAGTGCTGACTCTGCTGGATTGACTCCCACCCCGATTGAATCTAATCGTTGTTTCTTTGTCTGTTTTTTTTCTTATTCCCAGGGACTCCTTGGCTGGTCCCAGAAAGATCTGCAGAGTGAATTTGGGATCACAGGAGACCCACAGCCCAGCAGTTTCAGTCCTTCCAACTGGTGTCAAGGTGCTTCTCAGGACTATGGCCTTGGGGGTGCAAGCCCTAGAGGAGACCCAGGTCTCGGAGAGAGGGACTGGACCAGCAAGTATGGGCAAGGAGCTGGGGAAGGGAGCACCAGGGAGTGGGCCAGCAGGTGTGGCATCGGCCAGGAGGAGATGGAGGCCAGCAGCAGCCAAGACCAGAGTGAAGTGTCTGCCCCAGGGGTGCTCACAGCCCAGGACCGGGTAGTTGGAAAGCCAGCCCAGCTTGGCACTCAGCGGAGCCAGGAGGCAGATGTTCAGGACTGGGAGTTCAGAAAGAGGGATTCCCAGGGCACTTACTCCAGCCGGGATGCGGAACTCCAGGACCAGGAATTTGGGAAGAGAGATTCACTGGGTACTTACAGTAGTCGAGATGTAAGCCTTGGGGACTGGGAATTTGGGAAAAGAGATTCTCTGGGTGCTTATGCCAGCCAAGATGCCAACGAGCAGGGCCAAAATTTGGGGAAGAGGGACCACCATGGCAGGTACAGCAGCCAGGATGCTGATGAGCAGGACTGGGAGTTTCAGAAGAGAGATGTGTCACTTGGCACCTATGGCAGCCGGGATGCAGAGCCGCAGGAACAGGAGTTTGGGAAGAGCGCTTGGATAAGGGACTACAGCAGTGGTGGCAGCTCCAGGACCCTTGACGCCCAGGAAAGAGGCTTTGGAACAAGACCCTTGAGCTCTGGGTTCAGCCCCGAGGAAGCCCAGCAACAGGATGAGGAATTTGAGAAGAAGATTCCAAGTGTGGAAGACAACCTTGGAGAGGGCAGCAGGGATGCTGGCCGGCCAGGACAGAGAGAATCAGGGGGCTTGTTCAGTCCTAGCACTGCCCACGTGCCGGATGGGGCACTCGGGCAGAGAGACCAGAGCAGCTGGCAAAACAGTGATGCTAGCCGGGAGGTGGGAGGGCATCAGGAGAGACAGCAGGCAGGGGCTCAGGGCCCTGGCAGTGCTGGCCTGGAAGATGGGGAGATGGGGAAGCGAGGCTGGGTCGGTGAGTTTAGCCTCAGTGTTGGCCCCCGGAGAGAGGCAGCATTTAGCCCAGGGCAGCAGGACTGGAGCCCGGACTTCTGCCTCGAGGCCAGTGAGAGGAGCTATCAGTTTGGCATCATTGGCAACGACAGAGTGAGTGGTGCTGGCTTTAGCCCTTCTAGCAAGATGGGAGGTGGTCACTTTGTGCCTCCTGGGAAGACCACAGCTGGCTCGGTGGACTGGACTGACCAGCTGGGTCTCAGGAACTTGGAAGTGTCCAGCTGTGTGGGTTCCGGGGGCTCGAGTGAGGCCAGGGAGGATGCCGTGGGACAGATGGGCTGGTCAGGCGGCCTGAGCTTGAGAGACATGAACCTGGCCGGCTGTTTGGAAAGTGGAGGGTCTGAAGAGCCCGGGGGAATTGGAGCTGGGGAGAAGGACTGGACTTCTGATGTGAATGTGAAGAGCAAAGATTTGACTGAGGTCGGGAAAGGAGGAGGCCACAGCCAGGCCAGAGAGAGTGGCGTGGGGCAGACCGACTGGTCAGGTGTGGAGGCCGGAGAGTTCCTTAAATCAAGGGAGCGTGGAGTTGGACAGGCAGACTGGACACCTGACCTCGGGCTGAGAAACATGGCCCCAGGGGCAGTCTGCAGTCCTGGAGAGCACAAAGAGCTTGGGGTGGGCCAGATGGACTGGGGTAACAATCTGGGCCTGAGGGATTTGGAGGTGTCCTGTGACCCAGAGTCTGGAGGTTCTCAGGGGCTACGGGGATGTGGGGTGGGGCAGATGGACTGGACCCGGGACTTGGCCCCCCGGAATGTGGAGCTCTTTGGGACTCCGAGTGAAGCCAGGGAGCATGGGGTGGGCGGGGTCAGCCAGTGCCCAGAGCCCAGCCTGAGGCACAATGGCAGCTTGTCCCCTGGCCTGGAGGCCAGAGACCCCTTGGAGGCCAGGGAGCTGGGGGTTGGTGAGACAAGTGGGCCAGAGACGCAGGGTGAAGATGACTCCTCGTGTTCCTTGGAGCCACACCCTGCAGACCGTGGAATGGAGACAGGAGAAGCCCTCAGCTTCGGAGCCAGGTAACGAACGGAGCCCCCTCCCAAGTGTGGGAGGGAACATGTGAGGGTTATCCAAGAAATTGGAACCTTTCTGAGGAGGGAAGAAACAGTTTTTCCTGAGGACTTTTAGTGTTTGGAAGATTGAGACATTTTAGACTAAGAATTTTTAATTCTACTTAAAAAATTGAAATACGATACACATACAGGTGAGTTCTTTTTGGGAAGGATGACTAATGTGTTACTTTTGCAACCCATGTTTGAGCTTTCTTGGTGATTTAGAATTGTGACTGTGATGGGGAAATGGTGCGTGTCATAGCTTGGATGGTTTCTGGTGGGTTCTACTCTTGTACACAGTAGCCGTTCCGCAGGCCTCTCAGCCCTGAAGCCACAGGTGGTTTCATAGGTGTAGGGCAGAGAATTCTGTCTCTTCTTGGCTGGGGCCACCACAGCCAGGAGTGGAGTGGACAGTGGCACCCACGGGTTCTCAAAGAGGTTAGGGACTTTGTGCTTCTTGCCTGTCATGAAGCCTGGAATAGCACGTTCAAGAACCTGAAGGGTATGGGGACCTGGCCCCATGACTTTGGCCTCTATGTGCAAAGTTGCTGAAAGAACTTTCCAAAGGCTTTGCAAGCCAACCACAATCTGTTTCATGGATGTTTTAAAACCAGCTGAGATGATTTTGCAGCTGAGAAAGGTGCTAAAAAGGCATTGCATCCGTTTTGTTAACATTTGCATCCATTGAGATTCGCTTTTATTCCCTTTAGTGAGTAGCACATGTTTCCTTTTCCAGCCCACAGTGGGAGCGTCTCACTGGGTATGTGGGGAAGGCAAGGGAAGTGTGGGGGTGGGGGCTTTTATAAGTGGAAGGGGTTGGTGATGGGAGGAGAGGAGCAGGAAGGGGCTAGAGAGCATCATGGTGGTCTTGGGGAGTCAGAGAGGCATTTGGGATGGAGGAGAAGGAGGGAGAGAGGAAGGTGGGCCCAGGGAGATACCCAGGGGGGTTTGAGGAAGGGGAGCTTCCTGACGACTCAGGCTGTTGAGGGGGTGGTGATGGAGCACAGGGAACCACTGAGGCTGCATTGAGGACTGCAAGGAAGAGGGGAGGGTGCAGGACTAGGAGTCGGGAGGCCCTTGTGGTCCTGGGCAGGTTGCTGGGCTCTGAGCCTCAGTTTCTCAGGGTTTGACTCAGAAAGTGCAGAGTTCCAACTTTAATGTTCCTGGTGCAGGGGAGAGTCCAGGCTTGGCGTGGTTATTCCTGATTTCTCTTCCTGGGACTCATAGACCTTTGCACGCCCCATGCTTAACCACACATCTTACCTCATTGATCTTCCCAGCTGCTCTGTGAGGCAGGAAAGGGATTTTTATCCTCTCCGCTGGCAGGTGGAAAGGTGGTATGACACCTTAAGGGCAAAGAGTCGGGAGTACCTCTTTCTCACTTGCTTATGTTAACTGCTTTCAGGTGTGGCCGCTGTGGGACCCACAGCTCTCTGCCTTTCCCTTCTGTGTGGGGTGGCTCTTGAGAAGTGGAAAGTGATCATCTTGTTCCCTTAGTTTAGGATAGAGGGAGGTGGGGCCGGGATTGTGGTGGAACTAGGTTAGGGGAAGAGGAGGGTAGCGTTGGAGAAGCAGGGAAGCACTCAGCTCTCCGAGCTTTGGTCTCATTGTGCCTTTAAAGCACCCAGGCTTTTGTGGTTGTGTTACCATAATCTGGTCAGTGTTGACTTTAACCCGAGTTCAGGGGTTAGCCGTGGTGCCATACAGGTGAGCCTCATTGTATGCAACAGAAAGCGCGGCTCCTCAAAAGCCGAATGGAAACAGTTGCTTTAGAGAGGAGTTCCAGGGGCTTGTTTGAATTTTATGCTTTCGGGCAGCCTTTTCTGAAATGTGTCCTAAAGAATACCAGTCTGTGAATATGTTTGGAAAATGCTGGGTACTCTATGGCCATACAGAAGACTTAGTCTGTATATTAGCATATATTAGTACCTTAAAGACAAGTAATGCACTATTTTCCAAACTAATTTGGCTAATATCCAAGAGCCTAGTGTTCTGAGCAGGGAAATTCTGATGTAGGGAAATTCTACACTATGGGCACTTTCTCTTTTTTTTTTTGATGGAGTCTCGGTCTGTTGTCGCCCAGGCTCCCAGCCTGAAGTGCAGTGGTGCGATCTTGGCTCACTGCAACCTCTGCCATCTGGGTTTAAGTGATTCTCCTGCCTCAGCCTCCTGAGTAGCTGGGATTACAGGCATACATCACCACGCCTGGCTAATTTTTGTATTTTTAGCAGAGACAGGGTTTCACCATGTTGGCCAGGCTGGTCTTGAACTCTAGACCTCATGTGATCTGCCCACCTCGGCCTCCCAAAGTGCTGGGATTACAGGAATGAGCCACCATGCCTGGCCCACTATGGGCACTTTGTCTTTAAAGAAAATTTTGGAGGTTCCCTTTGTAACGAGAAGTCCTTGAGAATAGCTCAGAGGGGTCTGGCTTTAGGTCCATCTGCCAGGCTTGCGCTCTGATTCTGTCACCACCTCTGTGACCTTGGGCAAGTTTGTTCTCTTCTGCAGGCCTCCGATTCCTCATATGTAAGTTGGGAGTAACTTACACCCAGTACTCACGGGGCTTTGTTGATTAGTCCTCACAAAAACTAGGGAAACTGAGACACAGAGAGGCAGTGTGGCTGGCACCAGTTCCCGCGGCTGGTGGCTGTGGGTTTTTCTTGTCCCCCTGGGCCCAAGCCTTGCAGTCCTCTGTGGCCACCCTCCCTGTCTCTTTGGGGTCAAGGTCAGCTGCTGTTTCTCTAGACACATCTTTCCAGCTTCACTCCTCCCTCATTTCAGGTTTCAAAACACTGGGATATTCACGTTTTGTAGTTCCAGCACCATGTTTGCCTCTGGAACGGTGGTGGAGGGTGGGGTGGGATACGGTCTTGGTCCTCAGGGTACTCTGAAGTTTAGATCAGGTGAAGGGTGTAGATGCGACAAGATGAGGCACATCCTCTCTGGCCAGGGACCTGTGTTGATGATAATGACTATCCTAATTGTTGTATTTGTCAAGTGCTAACTATGAGTTAGGCACGTATTTCTGCCAACAAACTGGAACAGTTCATGTACTTTTATTACCTCCATTTTACAGATAAAGAAACTGAGGTTCAGAGTGGGACAAGTAACTTGTGGTCAAAGCCACAGGCATAGGAGGAGACAGAGCCTAGCTGTGTCCTGGAGGGGCAGGACTCAGCCCCTGTGTTCCTAGCTACCCCTCTTTCCTGCTCCCATGCCGGGAGGGGCTCAGCTTGTACGTGATCCGGGCGCTTAGGGGTAGAAAAGCTGCTTCTAAGATGAGGTGAAGGGCGAGTGGGGTTTAGTCCGGCTGGGTGGACGTAGCTGTACTTCCTTGGGCTCTCCCCACTCGCCACTCTCCACTCCTCAGGGCTACCTCCAGAGCCCACTGACCTCTGCCTGAATGGCTTGGGCCAGCTCTCGGTTTAGAAGTGGATTTTTTTTGTTGTTTTTGAGATGGAGTTTTGCTCTTATTGCCCAGGCTGGAGTGCAATGGCATGGTCTTGGCTCACTGCAACCTCCACCTCCTGGGTTCAAGCGATTCTCCTGCCTCGGCCTCCTAAGTAGCTGGGATTACAGGTGCCTGCCACCACGCCGGCTAATTTTTGTATTTTTAGTAGAAATGGGGTTTTACCGTGTTGGCCAGGCTGGTCTGGAACTCCTGACCTTAGGTGATCCGCCTGTCTTGGCCTCTCAAAGTGCTGGGATTACAGGCGTGAGCCACTGCGCCTGGCTGGAATAGATCTTTTTAGCTACCTGGACATTTTACCTCTCTTTAGCTCCTGGGGCCTGCCCTCAGCCTTCTTTTGCCCCACCCCAGGGAGAGGCTTTGGGCCTGGCCTCTGTAGGCTGGGTGGGGTGCTGTTGCCGCCCCCTCCCTCCAAATCCTCCCTGATTTTAAGCTGGCTGTCAGGGTGAGCTGGCTTTGGTCCCCAGCCAGGACTGCTCCCAATTCTGCTGCCTTGCTGTACTTCTGCTGCCGCCACTGCCTCTTCCCCCAGTCTCTCCCCAGACCGCTTTAATTTCCATCTGTCAGCAGCTTGTGGAAGGACAGACTGCCACTCGGCCTGTCTCTCCCTGCCCCCTCTTCCTGCTTGGTATTGACTCACCTGCCCCACTCTCCTGCTTTCATCCCAGTGGGAACCTGGGGACTGGCTTCCAGGCTCTGCCGTGCCAGCCATTCCCATACCTCTGTGCATGGTATGAGCGTGTGTGGGGGCGGGGGCGGGGGCACGGGGATGCGCATGTTTGTGTCAGGTGTGGCTCTGTGCCGTGCCTGTAGACGTGGTGGGTGCGAGGTGCATCTTGAGTGACAAACAGTGTACAAGCTATCTGCCTGAGTGTGTGTGATGAGTGTGAATATGTCTGTCATTTTGGGGAGTGGCCGCTGGACAGGGTGGGTAATATGAGTTAGAGAGTGTGTGGTGTGCTTGTGCCATATTTGTTTTTTGTTTTTAGATGGGGTCTTGCTATGTTGCCCAGGCTGGTCTTGAACTCCTGGGCTCCCAAGATCCTCCTGCCCTGGCCCCCCAAGTAGCTGGGATTACAGGTGTGAGCCGTGCATCCCGTGCCCGGCTGTATTGTGTTTTGAGGAAGCAGCAGACAGAAGATGCATATGCTGCATGGAGGTCCAAGGTGACCCAGCCCCTCATTTGCTTGGCAAACATTTGCTTAGTGCGGTGCATAGCCAGGCTCTGGGTCAGGTGCCGGGTGCATAAAGGCAGAAAGGGCCCCGTTTTTGCCCTTAAGGAGCTCACAGTCTCTGGGGACAAAGAACCATAAGACAGAAGCAGGAACTACACGGGTTGGAGCCCAGGGCTGGTAGGGCTGAGGCAGCCATGGTGGCTGGGAGGGCGCAGGGCAGCTTCGGAAGCGGAATTGAACCAAGGGGACAATACCACAAGGGACAGTGTGGTGTGGGGAGCTTTCCAGAATAGGGAGCAGCTCATTCAAAGCCACCAGCATGTGAGGGCCGGTGTGTTCTGATGGTCCCCAGTTGCTCTGTGAGCTTGGGGAATGAAGAGGCATGACATGGGGACTGAAGACAACAGGAGTCCAGAGAGGCAGGTAGGCCAGTACCCGGCTCACCCCAAGGAGTGTGACTGCCCGAGCAGATGGCCCTGGGAGGGAACACATTGCCAGCATCCAACAGCAACAGCAGCAGGAATAATGGCTGCTCCTTCTGGGGTGCGTACTGACCAGGACTGCGCCAAGTGCTTTAGATTCTTCTTCCATCCCTGCGGTGACTCCGTGCAGTTAGAGGAGCCTGAGCTGTTTCCAGGGGAGGGGGCTCACCCAAGGTCTCAGGGATTTGAACCCGCCAGACTGGCTCAGCTCTACCCCTCTGTGCTGTGTTGCTCAAGGCCCTGACCACGTCCTTCTTGAAGGAGTCTGGAAAAAGCATGGGAAGGAGGGCAAGGGAGAGTTTGGGGGCTGGGGGAAAGAGCTTGTGAAGGGGGGCTTCAGGGCAGGGAGATGGGGCCTCACGGTGATCTTGTTCTCTCTGTGTCCCCTTTACAGCCCTGGCAGGTGCCCAGCCCGCCCCCGGCCCTCCGGCTCCCAGGGCCTGCTGGAGGAGATGCTGGTAGCCAGCAGCTCCAAGGCGGTGGCTCGGAGGGAGTCAGCGGCCTTGGGCCTTGGGGGCCTGTTGGAGGAGGAAGGAGCCGGGGCAGGTGCTGCCCAGGAGGAGGTGCTGGAGCCTGGCAGGGACTCTCCACCCTCCTGGAGGCCCCAGCCTGATGGTGAGGCCAGCCAGACAGAAGACGTGGATGGCACGTGGGGCTCTTCAGCAGCCAGGCGGAGCGATCAGGGGCCAGCACAGACTTCTCGGCGGCCCTCCCAAGGCCCTCCCATCAGATCCCCCAGTCAGGACTTCTCCTTCATTGAGGTCAGTGGAGGGTGAGCCCAAGACAGTGGTTAGGTGAGGGCGATGCAGCCAGAGCCCCGTTCCTGGAGCTTCCCTGAGCAGTCCCAGTCCAGGAGGCAGAAAGCGGGTGTAGGTGCGTCACGTGAACGTGACGCTCCGGCTGCAGGAGGGGTCCAGCTCCTCCTGGTCAGTTGCTGTTGAGGGGCTTCCGTGGGATGAGGCAGCAATGGCAGTGGTGTCGCCGTTGTCCCAAGCAGGACACCGAGATCCTCGACAGTGCCATGTATCGGAGCCGTGCCAACTTGGGGCGCAAGCGTGGGCACCGGGCCCCAGCCATTCGGCCTGGGGGTACCTTGGGCCTGTCGGAGGCAGCAGACTCGGATGCACGCCTGTTCCAGGACTCTACGGGTAGGGCTGATGTATTATTTGGTGGTGTCTCTTGATCTCTGGGGCATTAGGCCAGGCTTGTGCAGGGACTGCGGGTTGGGGAAGTCTGGATGTGCTGCCTTTTCTGAGCCCGTTCCCTGGGCCTTTGCAGAGCCACGGGCATCTCGGGTGCCATCTTCAGATGAAGAGGTAGTGGAGGAACCTCAGAGCCGCCGGACGCGGATGTCCTTGGGCACCAAGGGGCTGAAAGTCAACCTTTTTCCTGGCCTGAGCCCTTCGGCCCTGAAGGTACCATCTGATCATAGCAAACATGTCCAGCCATCTGGCCAGGTGGCCACCTTGCATGCTGTCTTTCTTCTTTCCATCCATCAATTAATTCCCCTGTCCCCCTCTCCCATTCCTCCTCTCATTCTCGTCTCCATTGAGGGCTCCAGAAGATCCCTTTGTGCCCCTCTGGGCCCTGTGCTGTGTGCCTAATGGGATGGAAAGAAGAACAAGACGTGTTCTTGTCCTGGAAGCTCAGGGGCAGTGGGAGACATGACGCCCGTGATTAGCCTGGATGAGGGAAGTTCAGGTGTCCCTGAGGAGAGGCACAGATAAGGGCTGGGCCTGTTCAGAGAGAGGAGTTATTTCCTAACAACAGAGTGGAGGGGAAGGGGAAGGGAGGGTGGATTGGAGAAGGCCTCCTGTAAGTATTTGATCTTAGCCAGAGGCAGGCACAGGAGTTGGCTCCTGGAGCCAGGGTGGTGGGGTGGCATTGCAGGCAGAGGGAACAGGGGTGGGAAGTCACCACTGGCTTTGTCCCACCCAGTTTGTCTGAATTCAATCCTGCCGTATCTTTCCGAGGACAGAAAGGTGTGCAAGGCGTAGCTCAGTTCTGCGGGAAGTGCATCTCTCAGTGACTTCCCATCCTTTGGGGTGAAAGGACTGCAGAGGGGTCTCTGCTTGATTCTGGGGACTGCACACTCTTGAGATAAGGTCTCCCCACCTGAGAATCCTACTGCCTGTCCCACTACTGTGTGTCTGCATCTGGACTTGTTTCTCAGGCCAAGCTGCGCCCCCGGAATCGCTCAGCTGAGGAGGGGGAGCCGGCCGAGAGCAAGTCGAGCCAGAAGGAGTCTGCGGTCCAGCGTTCGAAGTCCTGCAAGGTCCCAGGGCTGGGGAAGCCCCTCACGTTACCTCCGAAGCCAGAGAAGTCCTCAGGGTAGGTGACCTAAGTTCTGGGCATCCACTGACCTCACTGTATTACCCCGATGAAAAGGGAAACTCCCACTTCACAGAAGAGGCAAACGAGACTCAAAGAGGCACCTCAGTTGGACGTGCCCCAGATGAACGGTATGGAGATGGTGTCAGAATTTGGGTCCCTGCAGCCAGGCCCCAGACTGCCTCTTCTGGTTGGAGGGTGGTTTCTGTCCCTATCGCGTCTCCTTGTTTTGTTCAGTTTCCTCAAAGTTTGCATTCTGAACCTTTCCCCTCTGCCTGCTAGGTCAGAAGGATCGTCGCCCAACTGGCTTCAAGCCCTGAAACTGAAGAAGAAGAAGGTCTGAGAAGTCACTGAGGTGAGGACGGGTTTCTGGGCTTGGATCCAGTCTGAGGAGGGCCTGCCCTGGAGGCTTGGGAGGCCTTGTGCCCCTTCTGTCCCTTAGTTCCCACCCCTTTCTGTGGGAGGTTAGAAACAGCAGGTGCAGCCAAGTTCCAGAGACTCGGTGGGCCCTTGGATCCTCTAGATTTTGTCCACAGGGAGGTCAGGGTGTTGTCTGGCCTGGTATGGAAGAGGAGGAGGGCCACCATCCTAGCCTGCCTCTCTTTGCTCAGGGACAGTCCCCCCATGCTCCCTGGCTGGACGGAGAGTGGTCAGCCAGCCCTTCTGGTCTGGGGCCCTGCAGGCACTTACCAGGCTCTATGACCAGGCTTAGCAGGGGGAACCAAGATGGGTGTGGGGGAGAGGAAACTGAAGCCTCCACAGTGTCCTTCCCTGACGTCTTTTCCTCCCTTCCCATTGCAGGTTCTTCCCACCTGGCAGTCTCAGGCAGTGCCCATTCCTGTGGGGTCCCTGGGTGAGGAGATGGCTGGAGCCCCACCATGCCCCAGGCTGCAGCCTCTGTCCCCCTCCACCTCTGAGGAGCATCTGGGGAGGCACATTTATGCACTTTGTATCACCTTCCCAACACCCCCCACACCTTCCCTTCCCTGGATTTCGTCACTAGTGGTTGAAGGTTTTATCCCTTCCTCTCCTTCCCTCTCCCTCTCTGCTTCCTTCTCCAGCCTCCCTTGGGTTTTCTTTTGATACCAATTTATAGCATTTTTTATAAAAGCCTTTGATTTTTATAATGGGTGGGACTGTACCCCTGCCTCACCCCAGGTCTCCCTCTGCCCCGCCAGGTACCCCACAGAGACCAATGACATTTTGCCACTTGAAACAATAAATAAAGTTTTTTGGGAATTGGTGCTGTCCAGGTGGTGGTGCGTGGTCATGGCTACCCATCTCCTCTTCCAAGGCTGCAGTTCGAAAGTGCTGATTCCCACTGTGCCCCACCAGGGGCTTACTCTGACATTGAATGTGTCACTTCCCTTTTACTTACCTCACTGAGAAGGGTATATTGTTTACGATAGGCTGGTCAAGAATTCAGACACCCCCTAAATCTTAGTAGTTTAACACAAAAAGGTTTATATTTCATCCATGACACAGTCCAGGGTGGGCTGGTGATAGGGGCACTCTGCACCTTGAAGTCATTCAGAGCCCAGGCTCTTTCTCTGTTGTGGCTCGGCCATCTTCAGGGCTTGGAGTCTTCTGCCACATCTAATGGAGAAAGGGTGAATCTTTTGTGGGAGACACTCTGAGTCCATTCAGGCTGCTGTAACAAAACACTGTATACTTGGATGGCTTATAAACAACAGACACTTGTTTCTCACAGTTTTGGAGGCCAGGAAGCTGAAGAACAAAGCACTGACAGATTCAGTGTCTGGTGAGTACCTGTTTTCTGGTGCATAGAGAGTGCCTTCTTGCTGCATCTTCACATGGTAGAAGGGACAAGGGAGCTCTCTGGGGCCTCTCTTATAAGGGCACTAATCCTATTTGTGAGACCTCCAACCTCATGAACGAAAAATCTCCCTTTGTTGTTGTTGTTGTTGTTGTTTTTTGAGAGAGTCTTGCTCTGTCACCAAGGCTGAAGTGCGGTGGTGCGATCTCGGCTCAGTGCAACCTCCACTTCCCAGGTTCAAGTGATTTTCCTGCCTCAGCCTCCCCAGTAGCTGGGATGACAGCCACCCACCACCACACCTGGCTAATTTTTTTTTTTGAGATGGAGTCTTGCTGTGTTGCCCAGGCTGGAGTGCAGTAGCGCAATCTCTGCTCACTGCAACCTCCGCCTCCCGGGTTCATGCCATTCTCCTGCCTCAGCCTCCTGAGCAGCTGGGACTATAGGCACCTGCCACCATGCCCAGCTAATTTTTTTTGTATTTTTAGTAGAGACGAGGTTTCACTGTGTTAGCCAGGATGGTCTCAATCTCCTGACCTTGTGATCTGCCTGCCTCAGCCTCCCAAAGTGCTGGGATTACAGGCGTGAGCCACTGTGCCCGGCCACACCTAGTTTTTGTATTTTTAGTAGAGACGGGGTTTCACTATCTTGGCCAGGTTCATCTTGAACTCCTGACCTCAAGTCATCTGCCCACCTTGGCCTCCCAAACTGCTGGGATTATAGGCCTGAGCCACTGTGCTGGGAAAAGGCCTCTCTTCCTAATAGCACCGTAGAGGTTAGGAATTCAACAACATTTAACAAATGTTGGGCACATTCAGACCTTGGCTTTCTACCCATCTGAAGTCTCATCTTAATATTATTTAATGCCGGGCGTGGTGGCTCACACCTGTAATCCTAGCACTTTTGGGAAGGTGGGTGCATCACTTGAGGTCAGTAGTTCAAGGCCAGCCTGGCCAACATGGTAAGACCCCATGTCTACTAAAAATACAAAAAAAAAAAAAAAAAAAGGTATGGTGGTGTGTGCCTGTAGTCCCAGCTACTCAGAAGGCTGAGGCACAAGAATCACTTGAACCTTGGAGGTGGAGGTTGTAGTGAGCTGAGATTGTGCCACTGCACTATAGCCTGGGTGACAGACTCTGTCTCAAAAAAAAAAAAGGCAGATATGGATGAGACTCAAAGTGCAATTCATCCTGAGACAAAATGTTCTCCAGCTGTGAACATGTGAAATATGTGCTTCCAAAATACACTGGTGGGGTAGGTAGGCAGAGGATAGACATTCTCATTCCAAAAGGGAGAAATGGGCAAGAAGGAAGGGGTAACAGATCCCTAGCAAGTACAAAACTTTAAGGCTGGAGAATAGTCATCTTTGACTTGAGGTTCTGCCCTCAAAGTCCACAGGGGTAGAGAGGTCCTGTCTTCTGGTCCCACTGGGGTGGTGGTCCTGCCTCCATGGCAGTTCTGTCTTGTGGTCCCATTTTCTGTGGAGGCTCTGTGCCTGGGTTGTGCAGCTGTAGCTATCTTGGGCTGGGATCATGCACTGGTGGCCCCACTGGTCTGGGTTGTAAGGTAGCCCTACCTCTGTGGCTCCGATGGGCATTGCCCTCATCGAAGCTTTCTGCAGTGGCCCTGCCCCTGCGGTGGTTCTTTGCCTGGCCCCTTAGTCTCTCTGGGGCATTCTTTGAAATCTAGGTGAAGGTAACCATGTCCCCACAGCACGTATACTCTGTATACTGGCTGAGATGGCACCATGCGGATGCCACCAAAATTTACCACCTATGTCCTTCACAGGTGGGAGGAGGGTGGCCACTGGAGCTGAACTTGGGATGGTGAGGAGGGCTACACTGGAATGCAGGGAGCAGAGCCTTGAGGTGATGCTGGACAGTGAGCACTGAGGGCCTATGGAGGCCTGTGGCTCCTCCTTTGAAATCATTCTCCCTTAGGCCCTGGCACTCTAGGCCTGTGATGAAAGGGGCAGCCCCTCTAATCTCTGAAATGCCTTTGGGTCCATTTTTCTATTGTCTTGGTGAATAGCACATGTCTGATTCATCCTAGTATCTGTAGCAAATGCCTGAACACACTTTCTCATTTTTTACAATATGAATAGGCTGAGACATTTCCTAATCTTTAAGTTCTGCTTCTCTTTTGACGAAAAATTCCATCTTTAGAGTTTGTTTTCTTGTGTTTTACTACAAGCATTTAAGAAGAGCCAAGTTGCACCTTCAACACTTTGCTTAGAAATTTTTTCAGCCAAATATCCTATTTCATTGCTCACAAGTTCTACCTTCCACAAAACGGTAGGACATGAACAAAAGCCAAATGTCTTTGCCGCTTTTTAACAAGGGTCATCTCTCCTCCAGTTTTCAATAAGATGTTCCTCATTTTCATCTAAGACCTCATCAGAACAGCCTTTGCCATCTGTATTTCTAGCAACATTCTGATCATAACCACTTGAGTGATCTCTAAGAAGATTGAGGCTCTCTCTGTAGCACCCCTTTTCTGAGCCCTTACCAGAATCACCTTTAATAGTCTGTTTATGGCAATGTAGATTTTGTTTTCCTAGCATTCATCTCAGAATTCTTCTAGCTTCTACTCATTACCCAATTCCAAAGCCTCTTCCACATTTTAGGTATTTGTTATAGCAGCACCCTACTTCTTGGTACACATTTTCTGTTGTTAGTCCATTTGGGCTGCTGTAACAAAATACCTTAAGCTGGTTGGCTTACAGACAACAAACATTTATTTCCCATAGTTCTAGAGGCTTGGAGGTCCAAAATCAAGGCACTGGCAGATCTGATGTCTGGTGAGGGCCTTTTCATATGAACCCATTGTGTTAGTCCGTTTTCACACTGCTGATAAAGACATACCTGAGACTGGGCAATTTACAAAAGAAAGGTTTATTGGACTTACAGTTCCGTGTGGCTGGGGAGACTTCACAATCATGGCAGAAGGTGAAAGGCACATCTCACATGGTGGCAGACAAGAGAAGAGAATGAGAATCAAGCAAAACGGGTTTCTCCTTATCAAACCATCAGATCTCGTGAGACGTATTCACTACCATGAGAACAGTATGGGAGAAACTGCCCCCGTGATGCAGTTACTGCCCACTGAGTCCCGTTCACAACACGTGGGAATTATGGGAGTACAATTCAAGATGAGATTTGGGTGGGGACACAGAGCCAAACCATATGACCCATCCTGGTTCATAGATAGTGCCTTCTCACTGTCCTCATATGGTGGAAAGGGCAAAGGAGCTCTCTGGGGTCTCTTGGAAGGACACTAATCCCATTCATGAGGGTTCTACCTTCATGAGCTAATTACCTCCCAAAAGGCTCCATTTCCTACATCTGTCACCTTAGGGGCTAGGACTTCAATATATGAATTTTGGGGAGATACAAACATCCAGACCATAGCAGAGATCCACATTCCATTGGGCAGAATTCAACTCATTACCTCTGCCAACTGCAGGGGAGTGAGAAATGTAGTTTAGCTCTGTGGCCAGAGAGTGAGGACCTGATACTGGTACTGTGGCCAGAGAGCGAGAACCTGATATTGGTAAAAGTTTACCCCTCTTGCCAGGGGTTTGCCTTCATTGATACCTAAGGGTCCTTTCAGCCCAGGTATTCTAGAATTTCCCCTAAGCTGTGTCATTTCTTACCCAAGCCCATGGCCATTGCCATCCTGTTATCCCTCAGCCTAGTTCTATGTCATCCTGGTCTCCCCAGACTTGCCAGCCTTTTTCAAGGCCAGCCTCGTCTTTCCCTGAGGTTTGGTAAAAGGAGAGTGTCCTGGGGGCTTGCCCTGATGGGGGTCTGAACAGGGTCACCAAGTTGTAGCAGGTCATAGCTACAACTGAACTTAGGAATCATCTCATTTACTAGTGCTTCTTAGCCTTTTGTTTTAATTTTTAATTTTTTTTAGAGATGGCATCTTGCTCTGTCACCCAGGCTGGAGTACTGTGGCATGATCATGGCTCACTGCAGCCTCAAGCTCCTAGGTTCAAGTGATCCTTGAGCCTCAGCCTCTTGAGTAGCTGGGACTACAGGTGTGTGTTACCATGCCTAGCTAAGTTATTGTTATTTTTTAAAATTATCTGTATAGGGGGGTCTTGCTATGTTGCCCAAGCTGGTCTTGAACTTCTGACTTCAAGCTATCCTTCTGCTTCTACCTCCCAAAGTGCTGGGATTATAGGCTGTGAGCTACCACATCGGGCTTGTTTTTAAAAAACTTTTAAAGGGTTATGGGGACTATTGACCTGATTTGAGAATTTGACAACTGTGGACTGTAGAAAAATGTGCATATACACAATTTTACAAACCAGGCCGAATCCCTGTCATTGACTTTCTGGAACAATGGTTTTTAATCTTCATTATGCATCACAATCTCCTGAGGTGCTTATTAAAAATGCACATTCCTGAGCCCCACCCCAGGATTCCAACCCAGGAAGTATGCCCAGGATTCTGCATTGTGGGAAGCCTCTGAAGTGGAAGGTAAAGAAAGGCTGTGGGCCTCAAATGGGTGCCTGGCTGCACCCCTGGGTGGGTTTGGGCTGGGCAACCCCTGTGCCAGTCCGCCCAGGGCCCAGCAGAACTGAGCTGGCACGAGCTTTGTCCCATTCTTCCCACTCCCTCCTCTCTGTAGGAGTAGGACTGGCAGGAGCCCAAGCCAAACACTTAAGACTCATTAGAGGAACAAATGGAGCCTGGGCTGATCCCAGCACAGGGGCTCTGTGCTGGGAGGGAGAAGAGGCAGGGGGCCATGCTTCTGGGGAAGTCAGAGGAGGATGTCCCACACTCTGCCACCATCTGGGGAATGGTTCAGAGCCTTTGTTGGGAGTCAGGGAGAGAGGAAGCCAACACACACAAGCTTTGGCCCTAAAGGCAGGTGTCCGACAAATAACACAACTAAGAAAGTAGTGATATGTCTGCCATGCAGCCCTTTCTCAGACTCTGCCCAGAGTTCTCGGGAGCGGCCTCAGAGGGGCAGGTCTTGATCTTTTGAACCTGGATTTGGATTTTGGAAATAGCTGAAAGTTCTTTGGCTACCCGTATTGGGGAATACTTTGGACAGTCAAGCAGGCTGACCAATTTTGGTCAAAGGTCACCCTGAAGGCAATTTCTGAAGAGTTGAATGAGCTCTGGAGAAGTCACTAGAATAAGGTCCGCCTTTCAGGGGACCACTTTGAAGCCAACATCTCAGTGTTTGTATTAAAAAAAAAAAGCCTTTTAGAGAGGCTACCTGTGGCCGGGCACAGTGACTCACGCCTGTAATCCCAGCACTTTGGGAGGCCAAGGTGGGTGGATCACTTGAGGTCAGGAGTTCAAGACCAGCCTGCCCAACGTGATGAAACCCCATGTCTACCAAAAATACAAAAATTAGCTGGGCATGGTAATGTGCGCCTGTAATCCCAGCTACTCCAGAGGCGGAGGTGAGAGAATCGCTTGAGGCAGAGGTTGCAGTGAGCCAAGATCACACCATTGAGCTCCAGGTTGGGTGACAGAGCGAGACTCCATCTCAAAAAAAAAAAAAAAAAAAAAAAAAAAAAAAAGAAGGCTACCTGTTAGAAAGCTGAGTTGTTGTTCCTCCCGGGGTTCTTATTGCTTACTCTCAGAGAGAGAAAGAGTCTGGTCCCAATGCAATTACGGTGAGAAATGTCTCAGCACCATCTTTCTCCTGGCCCCTGCTTCGGAGGTCCTCAGCAAGGGGAGGGGCTGTCCGCCTAGGAATTGGATACCAGGACAATGGAGGATGCCCTTGGGAATGGAACAGCAGTGGAGCCCAGGGAGCAGTCGCTGGTCCTTTCCCACTTTTCCCAGGATCCAGGAGCTGCAACTGGTGTTTGGGCCCAAGAACGAGCTGGCCTTTGTCCATGGAGCCCTCAGTATTGGGGTGGTAGCGGTTGGTGTCAGGGGAGGTCTGAAGGGTGCTGCCCACTGCTTGACACTTCCTTTCTCCAGCATCCTGTCTCCTAAACGTAGTCTAGCCATCTGCTGTGGTCATGGCACATTCCCGAGATGGGCAGAGACAGGTGTCCTTCTCGTGGGCAGCTCTGGAGTGACTAGATCAGAGTTTATATCCTGCTTCTGACTCTTGTGAGATGGGGACTCTCTGAGCCTGAGCTTTAAAAGAAGTGCAAAAATAATCAGCTTTATGGGACTGCTTGAGGTCTGGATGCAGGACAAAGTGCCTGGGACAAACCACACATTCCCGGCAAGTCTCGTCTTGTCTTCTGTTCGTATGGTGAGCACTGAGGACCCTTTGCAGTCCTCCTGCCTCCCAGACTGATGACCCAGAGCAGGCTGAGGCTTGGCCTAGAAGCTGATGGACGAGATTTTCCTGGGGCTGATTTGCCTTGGGCCTCTCGAGCCAGCAGTGTAGGCTCACCCAGGATAGCCCTTTGACCTCTGCCAGCAAGTGCATCATAGACAGAAAAAATGCTGGCAGGTTCAGAAGCACACCACCCTCCCCCGGGGAGAGTGCCAGGCCCTGGTGGCCAGAACCGCCTGGGCACAGAGTGATAAAGTGGTTTTGTTTGTTTGTTTGTTTTTGAGACGGAGTCTCCCTCTGTCACCCAGTGCAGTGGTGGAGTGCAGTGGTGCGATCTCTGCTCACTGCAAGCTCCGCCTCTCGGGTTCGCACCATTCTCCTGCCTCAGCCTCCCGAGTAGCTGGGACTACAGGCGCCCGCCATCACGCCCGGCTATTTTTTTTGTATTTCTAGTAGAGATGGGGTTTCACTGCATTAGCCAATATGGTCTCGATCTCCTGACCTCGTGATCCTCCCACCTCGCCCTCCCAAAGTGCTGGGATTACAGGCATGAACCACCGTGCCCAGCCTTTTTTTTTTTTTTTTTTTTTGAGACATGGTTTCACTCCTTTTGCCCAGGCTGGAGTGCCATGGCACGATCTCGGCTCACTGTAACCTCCGCCTCCTGGGGTTCAAGAGATTCTCCTGCCTCAGCCTCCTGAGTAGCTGGGATTACAGGCGCCTGCCACCATGCCCAGCTAATTTTTGTATTTTTAGTAGAGATGGGGTTTCACCATGTTGGCCAGGCTGGTCTTGAACTTCTGACCTCAAGTGATCCACCTGCCTCAGCCTCCCAAAGTGCTGGGAATACAGGTGTGAGCCACTTCGCCCGGCCAATAAAATGGGTTTTAGTCGCTGTCGAAGGATGACTCTAGTTATACTTTTATGTATATAGTACTGTCTCCAAAGAGCCCAACATCCATTCACTTTTTTAAAAAAGTAATGATTGATTTTTTTTTTCTGATGTCAAAAGCAGTACGTATTCCTCATAGACCATTTGAAAAATACAGACCCAGCTACAGACTCAGTTTACTTGCTTGAGCCCAGGGGTTGGAGGCTGTAGTATGCTATGATCGAGCCTGTGCATAGCCACTGCACTCCAGCCTTGGCAACACAGACAGACTCTGTCTCAAAAAGAAGAAAAATTAAAAATATACAGACAAATAAAACTAAGAAAAGAAATTGCCTGTAATCTCACCACCAGATCGACCGCTAGCATTTTGAAAGCGAATATGCTTTTTTAGAATAGATTTAGATGTACAGAAAAGAAATGATGGTACAGAGAGTTCTCCTGTACTTCACCCCCAGTTTCCCCTAATGTTAACAGCTAACATTAGTATGATACATTTGTCACAACGAATGAAGCAATGTCGATACAGTATTGTTGACCACAGTCCATGCTTTATCCACATTTCCTTACTTTCTACTTAATGTCCTATTTCTGCTCCAGGATCCTCTTCAGGATACTGCAATACATTTACTCATCATATCTCCTTAGGTCCCTTTAGATTGGGACAGTTTCTCAGGCTTGTTTTTTGAAGACCTTGATAGTTTTTGAGACATTTTGGTCAGGTATTTTGTAGCATGTCCTTCCATTTGAGTCCGTCTGATACTTTTCTCATGATTAGACTGGGTATATGAGTTTTTGGAAGTTAGAGGTAAAGTACCATCTATCTATGATACATCTATCATATCAAAGGTACATGCTATCAACGTGATTTATCACTGGTAACTTTAACCTTGGCCAGCTGGCTGGGGTAGCGCTTGTTGAATTTCTCCACTGCAAAGTTATTCTTTCCCTCCCTTTCCATACCATACTCTTCGGAAGGAATCACTAATTACTAGAATTTTCATATATTTACTTCAATCTAAATCCATCCCTTTGTCTGAGTCTGATCCTGGAGAGTGCTGGGGGTGAGGAGAGGGACCCTGTGCTCTGAGGATATTGACCCCAGGACAGGCCTACCTAAGGGCCTTTCAAGCCTCAACCTTGCTTTCCTGGATGGCTCTATTCTAGAGTTTCAGAGAAACTGGCTGGCCACTCCCCGCGGAAGCCTTTGCCCTCACTGATCAATGGCTGCCGCGGCAGATTTATTGACCCAGCCCTTTGTTTTCGGGAACCAGCTGCCTTTCTCTTGTTAACCCCAGCCAGCCCGGCCGGAAGAGGATGCCTTCTGTGCTTTGGGCTCAGCACTAGGGGAAGATGGACATCAGGAGAAGAGTAGCATCCTATGGATAAAGGACGTGCTCCAAAGGCCAGGAGCTAGGCTGGGCCCTTTCATCTGGCTCCTTTATCAGCTGACAGCAAAGGAGTGTGGCTTCTAACCAGGACTATCTGAAAGTCAAAGGCTGTGCCCTCCCTAGGGTTCTAGAAACCTCCAGCCCTGCTTCACCACACAAGTGAGTTTAGGGATTTTTCCACCTCAGGATGCACATATACATCCCTCCCCCGGGTCCTCTCCAACACACACACACACACACTTCCTCTGATTCACAGACAGCTCAGAGCTGATTTCACCTAGTGTGGGAAGGAGCTATTAATTCAAACTTTGGGGTGCTGGATAGGTGAGAAGGGACCTCCCCTCCCCTCAAGTTTGCTATGTTCAGCCCCTGGCATCCTACATTGTTGTCATGAGCAATCCATGTCTCCAGGTTAAACATTGCCCTCCCCCAGTCTTTGTTTTATAATACAGTTGCTCCTTGACTTACGATGTGGGGTTAGTGCCCAATAAACCAACCCATTGTAAGTTGAAAATATCATAAGTTGAAAATGCATTTAATACACCTAACCTACTTAACATCATAACTTAGCCTAGCCTACTTTCAACGTGCTCAGACACTGGCATTAGCCTACAGTTGGGCAAACTCGTCTGGCAACACACTATACTGTACAGTACCAGTTGTTTGCTCTTGTGATAGCGTGGCTCAGTGGCAGCTGCAGCTCATTCCTGCTGCCCAGCATCACAGGAGAGCATATTTCCACTTATTGCTAGCCTGGGCAAAGATCAAAATTCAAAATTTGAAGAATGGTTTCTAATGAATGTGTATTGCTTTTACACCATCTTAAAGTCAGAAAATTGTACGCTGAACCATTGTAAGTTGGGGACCATCTGGACCACCTCTATACAATTTCTAAGACAGTGCTAATTCTTTTGACCTTAAAGCCTTTTTTGGCATTTGTGCAGGGTACAGGGTGGATGCAGTGAAGGGGAAATGTGGGATCTGAGGGCCAGAGACCCTGCGAGGGGATGCTGAAACACAGCAAATTCTCCAGTCAGTTCAATCCAGCAGACATTTTATCAAACCATTTGTTATTCAGGTTGGGGATGCGGAGATGAGTAAGGAATAGCCCCTGTCTCCAGGGTCAAGATCTGGCAAGAAGATAAAGTATGGTGTCATAGAGATGATAATGGTTACATGTGTACAATGCGAGACCATGTAGCACAATTCACTGACTCAGGACTTGAAGAGACATGTCATGGAGCAATTGGCAGGGAAGGACTGGAAGCTGGTGTTTTTCAGAGGGTCAGGGGAGGAGGGAGAGAAAGGCACCCCAGGCAGGTGTAAAAATGTGTAACATTTAGGAAATGGGAGTTGCATAGTTTGCTAGGGCTGCTGTAACAAAATGCCACAGATATAAACAACAGAAATTAATTTTCTTATGGTTCTGGAAGCTGGACGTCCAAGAGCAAGGTATCGGCAGGTCTGGTTTCTTCTGAGGTCTCTTTCCTTGGCTTACAGATGGCTGACTTCTTGACCTGCCCTCCTCTGCACATTCCTGGTGTGTATGTGTGTCCAAATTTCCTCTTCTTATAAGGACACCAATCATACTGGATTAGGGATCGTCATAAGGGCTTAATATATATATATATTTTTTTCTTTTTTTGAGACGGAGTCTCGCTCTGTCACCCAGGCTGGAGTGCAGTGGTGCGATCTTGGTTCACTGCAAGCTCTGCCTCCTGGGTTCACGCCATTCTCCTGCCTCAGCCTCCCGAGTAGCTGGGACTACAGGTGCCTGCCACCACGCCCGGCTAATTTTTTGTAATTTTAGTAGAGACGGGGTTTTACCGTCTCTATCATCCTATAGCCAGGATGGTCTCGATCTCCTGACCTTGTGATCTGCCCACCTCGGCCTCCCAAAGTGTTGGGATTACAGGTGTGAGCCACTGCGCCTGGCCTATAAGGGCCTCACTTTAACTTAACTTCTTTAATGACCCTATCTCCAAATATAGTTCACATTCTGAGGCACTGGGGGTCAGGACTTCAACATATGAATTTTGGGGGAACACCATTCAGTCCATAATAGAAGCTGACTGCAAAAGACGGGGTGGTAGGGGGATGGACAAAGCCAGATCAGGATAAGCCTTGATTGTTAGGGCTTCACATTTTAGGATTTAAAATGCTGGCTTCTGGTTCGAGCCTTGGGAGGTTCATTGGAAAGCAAAAGCATCTCAGCTTCCCATCCCCAGTTTCTGGTAATTCTGGGAGGGGTGAAATCTTTCAGGCCCACAGCCACGCCCCAAGGAGTGGCTAGCATTATCCCTCTGCCTGGGCCCTGTGGAAAATCCCCACCCAGCTGGGTGGGTCCAGGAAGCTTATCAAGTGAGAAACCTTCCTGCCTTCCAGAAACTCCCGTTTGGATAGACATGGATGCACAGAGCCCACGCTAAGCAGTCTTATGGGCAGTGGAAGGCTCTGCCTCACTGAGAGGAAGAGAAAGACCCTAAGACTGTAGTTCTGCCTTGGCTGTCAGAGGAGTCTGGGCCTCACCTGCCTCTCTGGCTGCACATTCAGTTCCCTCCACCACTCCCCTTCCTGCTTTCCTCCTCCATAAAATGAGGGTATGAAATGAAACCGCGATAGTTCTGGCACCTTCCAGCACTTTTGGATTCTAAAACAGAGAAGGAAGTTGGAGCAGAAGGGCAGAGGAGGGACTGAAAACACTTCCCCAAAGAGCTGCATCCACACTCCATCGACTAGCCAGAGCTGGGAGGCCTGGGAATCTGCTTTTCTAGGGCATGTAAATCTGGCTAGGGGAAGGGATGGAGAGTGAGGTGCTCTGACTGGACAGGATAATTCTTTTGTTCTCCCTCTCCTCTCCTCCTGAGGATAATTCCTTTACAAAATTTTTATTGAAGTAGAGAATGCGTAGTGTGGTCAATGCATGACTTTTAAGTGTATAAGTTGATTAATTTTTTACATATGAATAAATTTGTTACACAAATGTATTAATATAAAGAACATGCCAGAAGCCTAGAAGGCTCCCTCCCTTGTGCCCCTTTGCACCCCCCCTGCAGGTAACTGCTATTCTGAACTTCGTTTTTTCTTTCCTTGAATGCTGCATAAATGGAACCACATAGTTAGCACTCTTTTGCACCTGTCTTCTTTTACTTATCATTATGCCTGGGAGATTCTGCCATTGGATTCTGCAGGAAATTCCCTGATAGGGGAAGATCCTCTGCAGTCTCTTTTGCATATGCCCTTGAGCTTAGCTCCTTCCTGGAAGACAGGGTGTGAAGGCTTTAAAACATGGCCTCCAAATTCCTTGACGTTCCTCTGCCTTAGTAGCTGGAATACTGGTGCTTGGAGCACTGGGCCACTATGTAGGAAGTCTCAGTACTCCAAGGCCACCATGCGTTGAGGAAGCCAAGCTGCAGGGAGAGACCACATGTAGGTGCTCTGTTGTTAATCCCAGCCTTTGAGTCTCCCATCATATGAGAAAAATGGTCCCAGATAACTACAGCCCTAGCCACCAAATCATTCCTTGCCTTCAGGTCTTTCTGGTTGAGGTCCCAGATTATGGAACAGAGACAAGTCATCCCTCTGGTCATACTGTTCACCCCATACCCTGCCCAAGTTCCTGACTCACAGAATAAAGGTGTTTAATAAAAATGGTTATTTTAAGATGCTAAATTGTGAGGTAATTTGTTATGTAGCAATAGTAACTGGAACACAGGGTAAGAGGTGGCTGGACTTGGGGAGGGTAAATTTAGCCTTCTCACTGGGTGACTTTTCCACAGTAAGTCCACTGGCTGATGTACAGCCCTGCCTTGGCCTCATCCTCTGGTCCTGTCTTCAGAGCTTCTCTTACTCACTTTAGGCCAGTTGTAAATTGTCTGCCCCATTTCCCTCTAAAGCAAAAGGCATCTTCTGGTAAGGGCATGATTTTTCCTGTAGACTTTTGCCTTCCTATCAGAGTCTCCTGAAGAGGGGGGCACATGGAATATTTGGGCAGGACAGATAGTTTCTGGCATGTGCAAGTAAATTGCTTAACACAGTCGCAAGCACATAGTGCTCAAGAGATGTGCCTACCAAAGGCATTATCCTTCCCTTCCATATAGTCTGTTCTTTCATCACTAAAAAGAAATATTTGAGGCTAGGTAATTTAGAAGAAAAGAGGTTTAGTTGGCTCATGGTTCTGTAGGCTGCAGAGGAAGCACAGCACTGGCATCTGCTCCTGGTGGGGGCCTCAGGAAGCTTACAGTCATGGAGGAAAGCAAAGGGGGAGCAGGTGCGTCACTGAGCAAAAGCAAGAGCAAGAGTGAGAGTAGAGGGAGGTCTCAGACTCTTTTAAACAATAAACAATCAGATCTGGCAGGGCATGGTGGCTCACGCCTGTAATCCCAGCACTTTGGGAGGCTGAGATGGGTGGATCATGAGGTCAGGAGCTCAAGACCAGCCTGGCCAAGATGGTGAAATTCTGTCTCTACTAAAAATACAAAAATTAGCTGAGTGTGGTGGTGGGCACCTGTAATCCCAGCTACTCGGGAGGCTGAGGCGGAGAATTGCTTGAACCCAGGAGGCGGAGGTTGCGGTGAGCTGAGATTGTGCCATTGTACTCCAGTCTGGGCAACAGAGCAAGACTCTGTCTCAAAAAAAAAAAAAATCAGATCTCACAAGAACTAATGGAGAGAGAACTCACTTATTGCCAAGGGGATAATGCTAAATCATTCATGAGGAATTCGCCCCCATAATCCAACTGCCTCCCACCAGGCACCATCTCCAACACTGGAGGTCACATTTCAACATGAGATTTGGAAGGGACAAACATCCAAACCATATCATTCCGCCCCGGCCCTCTAAATCTCATGTTCTTCTCACATTGCAGGATACAATCATTCCTTCGCAACAGTCTTCCAAAGTGTTAACTCGTTACAGCATCAAGTCCAAAGGTTTAAGTTTTATCTGAGACTCACTCCTTCTACCTATCAGCCTGTAAAATCAAAACAAGTTATTTACTTTCAAGATACAATGGTGCTACCAGCATTGGGTAAATATTCTCATTCCAAAAGGGAGAAATCAGCCAGAAGAAAGGGGCAGTAGGCCCCACACAAGTCTGAAACCCAGCAGGTTAGTTATGAAATCTTAAAGCTCCAAAATCGTCTCCTTTGATACCATGTCCCACATCCAGAGCACACTTATGGAAGAGTGGGACTCTAAGGCCTTTGGAAGTTCTGCCCTTGTGCCTTTGCAAACTCTGCCCTTGTGACTTTGCAGGATGCAGCCCCCATGGCCGCTCTCTTGGATTGGAGTTGAGTGCCTGAGGCTTTTCCAGGCTCAGGATACAAGCTGCTGTTGGCTGTACCATTGTGGGGGTCTGAAGAGTGGTGGCCCCCTTCTTACAGCTCCACTAGGTAGTACTCTAGTGGGGACTTTGTGTGGACGCTCCAACCCCACACGTTCCTTTCACACTGTCCTAGTAAAACATCTCTGTCGGTGGGGGACGGGGTCCACCCCTGCAGGAGGCTTCTGCCTGGGCTCCTAAGCCTTTCCATGCGTTCTCTGAAATATAGGTGGAAGCTACCAAGCCTCCTTCATTTTTGCATTCTGCACACCTACAGGCTTAACATTATGTGGAAGTCACTAAGGCTTACAGCTTGAACCCTCTAGAGTGGCAGGTTGAGCTGTACCTGCGCCCCTTTGAGCCAAGGCTGTAGCCAGAGTAGGCCTGAATCAGGAAACAGTGTCCTCAGGCTGTGCAGGGCAGCGGGTGCCCTAGGAGTGGCTCCTGAAACTGTTCTTTCCTCCTAGGCTTCTGGGCCTGTGATGGGAGGGGCTACCTAGAAGATTTCTAAAATGCCTTCAAGGCCCTTTTTCCCATTGTCTTGGTTATTAGCACTTGGCTCCTTTGTTAGTCACACTAATCTCTTTAGCAAGTGAAGTGGTTGCTTTGCAGCCTGCTGGTATTCCTCTCCTGAAAATGCTTTTTCTTTCTTTACCACATGGCTAGTCTGCAAATTTTCCAATTTTTTATGCTCTGCTTCCCTTTTAATTACAAGTTCCAATCTTAAGTCATTTCTTTGTCTCCGTATTTGATTGTAGGTTGTTAGAAGCAGCCATACCACATCTTGAATGCTTTGCTGCTTAGAAATTTCTTCTGCCAGATACCCTAAGTCATCACTCTGAAGTTCAAACTCCCACAGATCCCTAGGGCCTGAACATAAAGCAGCCAAACTCTTTGCTATGGTGTAACATGGGTGACCTTTGTTGACCTCCACTCTCCAATAAGTTCCTCATTTTTATCTGAGACCTCATCAGCCTGGACTTCATTGTCCATATTTCTATTAGCATTTTGGTCACAACCCTTTAACCAGTTTCTAAGAAATTTCAAACTTTCCCTCATCTTCCTGTCTTCTTCTGAACTCTCCAAACTCTTCTAACCTCTGTTACCCAGTTCAAAATCCACTTCCACATCTTTAGGTAACTTTATAGCAATGCCCCACTCCTTGGTACCAATTTTTTTGTATTAGTCTGTTTTTGCATTGCTATCAAAGAGTAAATATTCCTTAGGCTGGGTAATTTATAAAGACAAGAGATTTAGTTGGCTCACAGTTCTGCAGACTGTACAGGAAGTGTGGCACTGGCATCTGCAGCTGGTGAGGGCCTCAGGAAGCTTACAATCATGGAGGAAGGCAAAGGGGGTGCAGATGTGTCACATGGTGAGAGTGGGAGAGAGAAGAGGGAGGTCTCAGACTCTTAATCATATCTCACACGAACTAACAGAGAGAATTCACTCATCACCAAGGGATGGCACTAAGCCATTCATGAGGGATTCATCCCCATGTTCCAATGCCTCCCATTAGGCTCTACCTCCAACATGGAGGTCACATTTCTTTTTTGTTTGTTTCAGTTTGTTTTATTCTTATTACTTGTATAATTGCAGAATGGAGGTCACATTTCAACATGAGATTTGGAGGGAATAAACATCCAAACTATGTCACCTTCTCATGCCAGGTGTCCTGTCTGTGGCCTCTGGATAGGGACATCACTCAGGGGGAATGATTTTGGTACCCTGGTGATATGGTTTGGCTGTGCCTCCACCAAAATCTCATCTTGAATTGTAATCCGCATGTGTCTAGGGAGAGAGCTGGTGGGAGGTGATTGCATCATGGGGGTGGTTTCACCCATACTATTCTTGTGATAGTGAGTTCTCACGAGATCTGATAGTTTTATAAGGGGTTCTTCCCCCTTTGCTCACACTGTCTCCTGCCTGCATGTGAAGAAGTTCCTTGCTTTCCCTTCACCTTCTGCTTTCCCTTCTGATTGTAAGTTTCCTGAGGTCTCCCCAGTCATGCAGAATTGTGAGTGAATTAAACCTCTTTCCTTTATAAATTACCCAGTCTCGGGTATTTCTTTATAGCAGTGTGGGGACAGACTGATACACCTGGCTCTCAGGACTCTTTTCTGAGGGCCCAACTCTGTGTCAAGCTCTTTATTGACTTATGAAATGTCACTCTTGCTATATGGATAGAGTATAGTATGACACTTAAAATGATGACTTGGGCATAGTGGCTTTGCCACTTGCTAGCTTTGTGACAATGGAGAAGTTGTCTGACTTCTCTGAACCTCAGTTCCTTCATATCTAAAAATGGCATAATAAGAAATCATTCTGGATTTGTCCAGGGCTGCAGTGAAGACTAACAGAGATATTAATGCCTGTACAGCATTTGCTTATAACCTAGTAAGCCTTCAATAAATGTTAGCCCAACAAAAGAAAACAAACTGGGGAGGGGGAGAGTGAGGGCAGTTTACTTGATAGGCATTATTATTGAATTTTCTAAAAGATGAGTATAGGCCTGAGGTCATAGAACTGATAGACAGAAGGGACATGGTACCAATTTGGATCTGTCTGTTGCCACAGCTCATGTTGTTTCTGTTCTGTCTCTGTCTTTAGAGCAGGTGTCTGTGGGTCTGGAGCCCATGTGTGACCTGGCAGAGTTTATGCCACACCCGGCCTTACAGCCATACCTGGTGCTAGTAGAGCTGTGTTACTCTCCTTGGTACATGGTGTCAGCCTGTTACAGTGTATCCTCCAGCTTCAATGGGCCTGGCCATGCTGGCCACTGGCAATGAGCTGCTGCCAGGACTGAAGAGCCCTCTGGGCACTGAGGGTCACAGTACAACACAACTCTCCTGCCTCCAGCCTCCAGAGGTCCTGATTTTGTTTTCCTTCTGTGATTCATACTGTTGGGAACACAGGGGCTTGGAAACTGCCCTTGCCTCAAGCAGGTGTACAAAGAAGAGCTTGATTTATTTTGTTTTTTAGCAGATTTATTGATAAATAATTTACCTGCCATATAAGTCACCCATTTAAAGTGTACAATTCAATGGCATTTAGTATATTCAGAGTTGTGTAACCATCATCACAAGCAATTTAAGAACAGTTTCATCACCCCATAGAGACACCTTGTACCCCTTAGCCATAATCATCTACCCCCACCCTCAGCCTCATACCTGCACCAGCCCTAGGCAACTGCAAATCTACTTTCTGTCTCTATAGATTTGCCTATTCTGAACATTTCATTTCATATAAGAAAATTATGCAGTATGCGCTTCTTTGTGACTGTTTCTTTCATTTAGCATAATGTTTTCAAGGTTCCTCCATGTTATAGCATGTGTTGGTTCTTCATTCCTTTTTATTGCCAAATAACATTCCATTGTATGACTATAGACATTCTTCTTTTTTTTGTTGAAACAGGCCAGGCTGGAGTGCAATGGCGCAATGTCAGCTCACGGCAACCTCCGCATCATGGGTTCAATTGATTCTCCTGCCTCAGCCTCCTGAGTAGCTGGGATTACAGGCTTGTGCCACCACGCCTGGTTAATTTTTTGTATTTTTAGTGGAGACCAGTTTCACCGTGTTGGCCAGGCTGGTCTTGAAATCCTGACCTCAAGTGACTTGCCCGCCTCCGCTTCCCAAAGTGCTGGGATTACAGGCATGAGCCACTGCACCCTGCTGACTATACACATCTTATTTGGTGCATATTTGGGTTGTTTTCACCTCTTGGCTGTTATGAATAATGCTTTTGTGGGAACTTGTGTGCATGTTTTTGTGTGGATATATGTTTTCATCTCTTGGATATATATAACTAGGAGTGGAATTGTTGAGTCATACTGTAACTCTATAACCTTTTGGGAAGCCTCCAGGCTATTTTTCAAGAAGTTGCATCCATTTTCCATTCTCCCAACCACCCCCCGGAAGTGTGTGAGGGTTCTGGTTTCTTCACATTCTCACCAACACCTGTCTTTTTGATTTTAGCTCACCTTGTGGGTGTGAGGTCATGTCTTTGTCATTTTGCTTCGCATGTCCCTGATGGCTGATCATGCTGAACACCTTTCCATGTGCTTATTGGCTTTTAAAAAAAATATCTACTTGGACCTGCTATGGTTTGGATCTGTGCTCCCACCAAATCTCATATCGAATTGTAATCCCCAGTGTTGGAGATGGGGCCTGGTGGGAGGTACTTGAATCATGGGTCCAAATTCTCATGAATGGGTTAGCACCATTCCCTCAGTGCTGTTCTCCTGATAGTGAGTGAGTTATCGTGAGATCTTGTTTAAATGTGTGTAGCATCTCCTTGCTGTCTCTCTTCCTCCTGCTCTGGCCATATGAGTTCTTTGCTCCTCCTTTGCCTTCTGCCATCATTGAAAGCTCCCTGAGGCTTCCCCAGAAGCTGCTATGCTTCCTGTGTAGCCTGGAGAACTATGAGCCAATTAAACCTCTTTTCTTTAGAAATTATCCAGTCTCAGATATTTCTTTATAGCAATGTGAGAACAGACTAATACAAAATCCTTTGCTGATTTTTTTTTTTTTTTTTTTTTTGTGGAGACGAGGTCTCACTATGTTGCCCAGGTGGGTCTTGAATTCCTGGGCTCAAGTGATCCTCCCACCTTGGCCTCCCAAAGTACTGAGGTTACAGGCATGAGCCACCATGCTCTGCCAGGTTGCAAGGGTTCTTTACATATTCTCCATACAAGTCCCTTAGGCTGGTGTATTTTTAAGGATCTTTAGAAAGGTCATGCCATAACTTCCTTGTTCCTGTGTTTACTGGCTGAAGAATTGCATCAGAAACAAATCACTGGCTCTCATTCCACGAGGTGGAGCTGACACCCCTTGGAAGCACCAGCTGACATACATTCCTGGTGCTGGTGAAGACAGACAGGATCCTTTTGGCTCCCTTTCCCCTTTTCTCTCTTTTCAGCTTCACCGAAATCAGACAACCTCAAGTGCACAGAGTGGAGGGCACGCCAGGGTCCCCTGCAAGATTCTTTCAACCCCCACAGTCTCATCTGCCTCCAAGAGCTGGATATGTTTTCCTTTTCCTCCCCCACCCCCACGTCCTACTTTCTTTTGAAAACCACTATCCCAAGGAATACTTTGGAGAGTTATCCTGGCATGGCATGAAATGTCCTCTGGGTGGCAGCAAATCTGAGACAAAGGCCTGGGATTGGCAGCAGTGACCAGTGCCGAATCTCAGACAAAGAAAAGAACATTCTCTTCTCGCGGGCAGTTGCACGTGAAGCCGGGTTAGGTGGTCAGTTTGTTCTCCAGCTGAAGCCAAGAGTATCACGTAGTGAGACACGATCATGCTCTGGGGGAGGAAGGAAGGAATAGTGGCATCTTTTTGTCTCCAAGAAAGATTTTGGCAGCATCATTCAGTGTTTATTAAGTTCTAATGTTGAGCTAGGCATTGTGCTAAGCATTTTATATTCCTTGTCTCATTAATCCTCACCATAATCTTATGGGTTAGGTACAGTGGATCCTTATTTTCCAAATGAGGAAAGCGAGCCCAAGTAGATTAACTTGCCAGCTATCACCCAGCTAGCAGGTGGCAGAACTGGGATTAAAACCCAGGCCATCTGACTTCAACACCTGCACGCTTAAATAACTCCTTGGTGCACAGAGAACCCAAGCTTTTGAATTCAAATCCTATGGATGTTCATTTTCACATTGCCGATTTCCATAGAAATTTGCATGAGATACAGCTGAACTGTAGAAGAAAGAGCCCCTAGCACGTGTTAGAAAACTGGCACTGAGATGTATTCCAGCACGCACAGGTTTTGAGCGACTTCGGTCAATTACATCATCCTTCTCTAAATTTCCTTATCGCACAATAGAGGTACAGATAGCATACCCACGTCATAGGGTTATTGTGAGGGTCAAATGAGATGATTGCTGTATGATTTGGAAACTCTAAAGTCTGAAAAGTCAGGGATTGTTATTCTTATTGCATTGTTCACTTAATTCAGGTCAAATCCTGTAATTAACAGCCATAAACTTAGAAAACAAGAGTTCTGAGTCTTAGCCAAGAAGCTTAGGGTTGGCTCACTGGTGAGCAATATTCAAGACAATAGACATGGGGTACCACCCAAGTGTTGGGTGCTTTGTACCTGGGTAATTCCAGAATCCTAGCCATCTCTCCCCACTCCCCAGCCACCAGCTTGAATCTTGGCTCTTTTGTCCTCTCCTACCCTCCCAATTTGTACTGACTGGGCTGGCTGAGCCTTTATCTTCTGCGTGACCCTTGGCGGGAGTGTATGGCTCTTTGTGGCAGAGATGGGATGTGTTCGCCAAATGTCCACATAGTAATTGGTTGGGTCAGTGAAATGTGAGCAAGAGTGACATGTGTTCCCTTTAGGCTGAGGCAGCAAAGAGCCAGTGCTCCTCTTCCACCTCTCCCTTCCTCTGTTGGAGGCCCCCTATCAGACGCAGGAGGGCCACTTGCCCCAAATTAGTCCATGACATGAGCAGGACATAAATCTTTGTTGTGATAAGCTACTGAAATTTGAGGGTTTATTTGTTCAGAGTGTAGCTTAGTGTTACTTTGATGAATGTATTCCTTGATATGAGTCTACAAAGAGGTGAGGAGGAAGACCTTATTCAAGGCAGTGCACCATGAATAAAGATATGACATGTTCAAGGGAGAAGGATAAAATTGGTGTAGACAGGACTGAGGTTTGTGTTCATAGGGACCTAGAAGATAGTGGCTAAGGTCACACACTTTGAGTTGTGGCTCTGCCATTGACTGGCTGTGTGCCTTGGACAAGTTCCTGTCTCTGAGCCTTGGTTTCCTTCACTGTAAACTGTAGACAATAACAGCACCCAGACCATGGAATTATGAAGATTGAATGAGTACTTAGCTCAGGGTAAGTGCTGGATAATAATTAACCATGTTAAATATCAGTCATTGTTATAATAAGAGAGGGCTAGTAAACTGATTTCAGGACAAGAAAAAGGGCTTTCTATATTTATAGTAATCTGGAGCCTAGGGTGGTAAATATGAGAAGATGAGGAGATAGAGTGTTCTGAGGGCACTCAGAACCAATTCATCCACCTTTCATTGCATTCCTCTATCTGTCCATCCATGCATCCATCCATCCATCCGCCCATCTCTCCATCCATCCATCCATCCATCCATCCATCCATCCATCCATCCATCAAACTAAACAATCAATAAATTGTTAATTTATTAATCTGTCAGGGAGTCTAACCAACAGGGAGACAGAGCCTGAAACACTAGGTTATGAGATAAATCTTTTATAGTCCTGTTGCCTCTTTAACAGGAGCTGGAAAAAAATAGAAAAGTCAGGAAGGGAGCCAACGCCAATGACGTCTCAATAGGAAGGGCAGCGACAGGAAACCAGCATCAAGGCTAAGTGCTTTTTCTTGGTGTGGGTTCTCTCTGTAGGAGGAGCTTGGTCAGGAGGGATGAGGGGATTCTCCATCCCAGGGCACCTTAGTCATGGAGTCTCTGGCTTTCACACTACCAGGCTTCTGGGCTGGTGGGAGGAGAGCAGGATGATGGAAAGTCAGGCTCTGCTCCGCTCAAGTGAAATCTTAGAGCCACAGTGAGTGGGAAATGTCACTATGTGCAGCCTCTCATGGCCTCTGCAGCAACACCCCTTGCAGACCCTTCGGTGTGTTTGGAGCTCCAGTGAACAGAGCTGTAAAGTCTGGGCAGAGTGAATGTGGTGGACTTTATGTGCTCAGTGTCCATTGCCCTGTCTCCTGATTGCTGAGCCCACTTTAAACCCATAGGTTCGGTGGGACTGATTCTATCTCTAGCTCCAGGAATGGGCAAGTGATGTATGTTTGATAAATTACAGTGTTGATTCTTCTAGGCCACAGTGATTGGCCCAGGGGTGGGCATGTGACCAAATTGGTCCCATGAGATTCTATTGGTAAGCCTTTTTTTCTTTTTTTCTCTGTAATAATTTTGGCATCTATTGGTGAACTTTTGTTTGAACTATTGGGGAACAGAATCTCTCTTTTTAAATAATAGACTTATAGTTAGAAGGATATAACCTAGAGCTTTTGGAAGTTAGTAAGTATAGATAAAGCCTGCTTGAGAGTGAGGCTAACACAGCAAAACATAGTGTTGAGAGAAAGACAGAGGCCACATCCTAAAGCCATTGCATGTGAGACCCTGGGTCCCACCATACCTGAAGGCTGCTGACTTTTTCAGTTATTTGAGAGTCCTGACTGGTACACTGGCATGGTTTTCTAAAGAACATCTTTGGTTTTCTGAACACGATGAGATGGGGAATCTCGCCACTAGCATGCATATCCACCTTCCATCTTTCCTAGCTTCTACATTTTACAATGGACAAATTAGTCTGCACCAGTTTCAGAGCTGTGCTCCTGGGATAGATAAACAAACAGGACCTGGGCCTTATCATAGTCACAGTTTAGAAGGGGTGACAAACATAACTGGAACAGTTCAGCATAAGATGTACAGAGATAAAAACTAAGTGTCCTGGGAACTAAGAAGAGAAAGAAAGCCTGAATCTCAGAGGGAGAGGAGTGTCAATTAAAGCTATTTAAAGGAGATAATATTTATTTTTTCATTCAATAAGTATTTACTGAGTGCCATAAACTGTTCTAGGCACTGGAGATATAGGGGAGGCCACAGACAGATATGGTCCCTGACCTAAAGGAGCTGATAATCTATGGGAACAGGAGCGTCATATTTCTCAGAATAACCCTGGGGGCAAGGCAGGAACATGGTGCTATGAGAATAAATAACAAGGGAGCCAGACTTGACTTTGGGATCTATGGGAGGCTTCTCTGAAGATGAAATGCTTCAGTTGATAGTTGAAGGAGGAGCAGGAATTAACTAGGCCAAGTGGAATGGAATGAGTGTGGAGGTGGGGAAGCATCCTTAGCAGAGGAAACAGCACCTCCAAAGATTCTGTAGAGGGAAGGAGAAAAAAGTGCAAGGGAAGGAGCAAAAGGTGCAAAGAACTATTATAATAAGACCCATGTGTTTGGAGCACAGAGAGAGGAGAGGGTAAGAGATGAAGATGGAGAAACAGACAGGAGTCAGACTCTAAGGGCCTTAAAACCCATTGCCTTCCTATGGGTTTTTGTTCTGTCTTTGAACTGGATCTGGAAGGATAAGTGGGCAAATGGCACACCAAGAGGAAGAAATGGCATGTGCAAAGGCAAAGCTGTATGAGACTTAGAGATCATCCCATAGTTACGTGTGCCTGAAGTGCCAGGGAGCATCATGGGGCCAGACTGTAGAAGACCTTGTCTGCCCAGCTAAGGCTCATGACATTCTCTTGCTGGTTCTTGTCTTGACCTGCCCACCCCACTCCCTGCCTGTTGATGACATATCTTTTTTCTAACACACCTCCATAACTCCTCCCCCTCTGAGTAGTATTTCAACTAACTCTTGATGCAAAATAAGCTATCCCTAAACTTAATGGCTTAAAACAACAATGATATATGCTTTCTCATTATTCTATGGGTCAGGAATTTGGGCAGGGTTCAGCTGGGTGGTTCTTCTGCTCTAGTCACTCACTCAGTTGCAAGCTGGGGCTGGGATGGAAAGCCTAAGAAAGCTTCATGCATGTATCTGTCACCTTGGTACTCTTCCACTTGGCTGTCCTATCTCTCTATGTGTCCCTGTCCATAGCTACCTTGGGCTTCCTTGCAGCATGGTGGACCCAAGGTAACTAGACTTTTACTTGGTGGCTAGCTTTCAAGAAAGAGGTAGCAGAGCTGCTAGTCCTCTTTGGTCTGGGTTCAGAATGGGCACAGTGTCATTTCTGTCATATTGCAGTCACTAGGGAAAATCACAAGGCCAATGCAAGTTGAAGGGGAGAAAAAAAAGACCTAACTTCTTGATGTGAGGAGTTGTGAGCAAGAGCAGGGACGGAAGGAATCTATGGCACCATTTTTATATACTACTGACCACACCCAGAACCTTTCAAACTCCATCTCTACACCCACCAAGCAGGGTGACTACTGAGCCTACTCATTCCAGAACTCTGCTCTGAGATCTCTAGGTTAGTGAGATCTTTTTCCAGTTACCCCTCCTGCATGCTAATGTTGAGAAAACATGGATGAATCAGCGCCAGCTTTGCCATATGCTAGGTGGTGACTTTTGATGAGTTACTTAATTTAACTTTGCATAGGTTCAGCATGAATGAAATACCCTTTTGTGTGTGTGGGTGTATGTGTCAGAGACTTTTTTGGGTATAGCAATCGTTTTTGTGTATTTTCATACTCAGAGTAAAGCTTTGTTATTAATTTTACATAATCATCAAACAAGTAGAATGAATTATCTGGCTTTTTTTTTTTTTTTTTTTTTTTGAGATGTGGCCTTGCTCTGTCACCCAGGCTGGAGTGCAGTGGCACTATCTGGGCTCACTGCAACCTCTGCCTCTTGGGTTCAAGCAATTATCCTGCCTCAGCCTCCCTAGAAGCTGGGACTACAGTTGTGCACCACCACACCCAGCTAACTTTTTGTATTTTTAGTAGAGACAGGGTTTCATCATGTTGGCCAGGCTGGTCTCAAACTCCTCACATCAAATGATCTATCCACCTTGGCCTCCCAAAGTGCTGGAATTACAGGCGTAAGCCACTGTGCCCGGCCTGATCTGGCTCTTAACCTGAGAAGTTAGGACTCATGATCCTTAGCTCCATGGCTTCCTCAACCCATATGTTTTAAAAATCACTCTGAGTATCATTTTTCTTAACTATAAATGGGATAATAACACCAACTTGGTATCACAGGCCTGTTGTGGGGATGAAATGAGAAGGTAGTCAGTACATTTCAGTGAATTTAAAAAAATCTTTAGAGACAGGGTCTAGTTCTGTTGCCCAGGCTGGAGTGCAGTGGCACAATCATAGATCACTGTAAACTCAAATTCCTGGGCTCAAGGTATCCTCCTGCCTCAGCCTTCTGACTAGCTAGGACTGCAGGCACATGCCACCACACCCTGCAATTTTTATTTTTATTTTTATAGAGACAAGATCTTGCTATGTTGCCCAGGCTAATTGCAATGATTAATAATGCTTTCCTTCCCCACAGGCCCATCCCCATCATCTCAGTGGACAGTGGTTTAGGTTGTCATTTGGTCTCCAGAATTTCCATTTCCATCAACACTCCTTTCCACTCATCAGCTCCTCACAGTTCTGCCCCCAGAACCTCGCTCGCACTAACATCTCCAGGTGGCCAAGAAATGACTTGAGCAAGAGGGATGGAGGCAGACAGAGGGTGTTATGGGATGAACTGTTCCCTATGCTCCCCAATTCACATATTGAGGTTCTAACTCCCAGTACCTCACACTGAGACTATATTTAGAGATAGAGTCTTTAAAGAGGTCATTGAATTAAAATGATATTATTAGGGTGGGCCCTGATCCAGTACTATTGGGGTCTTCCTAAGACGAGATTTGGGTATAGACCTGTACAGAGGGAAGAGGATGTGAAGACATGGAAAGACTGAGGCCTTCTACAAGCCAGAAAAAGGGGTCTGGGACAGATCTTTCCCTTATGGCCCTCAGAAAGAACCAATTTTGCTGACACCTTGATCTGGGACTTCTGGCCTCCAGAACTGTGAGAAAATAAATTTTTGTTGTTTAAGCCCTCTGTTCTGTGTTGCTTTGTTACGGCAGCACTAGCGAAGGAATACAGGGTGATAGCAAGAGGCACAGAAAGGCACCTGTGTCCCCCAGCAGTTCCCTGAGGCTGGGAGAGGGGCCTGTACTCTCCTGTCCTTGGACACAGGTGAGAGAGGGAGAGAAATAGGCCCTGGGAACAAAGAGCTCAGTCCTCCTGCTTCCTGCACCTGTCCTGGGATGTGGGCAGGTGAATGGTGACATCTCTCAAGCCAGGCTGGAGTCAAGACTTCCTGGGCTCTGATGTCCTGACCCTACCACCTCCTGGCTGTGTGAGTCTGGGAAAGTTACTTACCCTCTGTGTGTTTTACCTTTGTCATCACTACAATGGGAATCGTACGTGTACCTACCCTACTGAGTTGTGGAGATTACAGGACAGTGCCTGGCATACAGGTAAGACCAAAGAGGACTAGCAGCTTCACCACCTCTTTCTTGGAAGCCAGCCACCATGTAAAAGTCTACTTACGCTGGGCCCACCATGCTGTAAGGAAGCCCAAGGTAGCAATGGACAAGGAACATGGAGAGGGAGGGAGGCCAACTGGAAGAGCATCAAGGGCCGTGCTGTGTAAGGGCTAGTGAGTGTTGGGATTAATCCCATCCCAGAACCTCACTCTTAACATGGGAGGCACATTCCTGGCCTCCTGAGATTATGCTAAAGCTGGAATAGGACATGAGGTGTAAAGGAGTCTATAAATGTTAGTTCTTAAATTATTCACTTAGTTCAAGTCCTAGTTCTGCCACCCTTTTGAGCAGTCAGGTAACCTCTGGATTTTAGTTTGCCTTCTTGTATTTATTAAGGGCTCAGCCGACTCCTTGTGCCCCTGCCAGCCTCATGGAGTCCTTGTGAAATGCAAATGAGATAGTGATTTTGAAATTGCTTCATAGAACTGTAAAGCCCTGTAATAGAATGAATTTATACATACTCCCCAAAATACATTACTAAGAGCTAATATTTATAGTGTGCTTACCATTATTTGGCATTCTTCTAAGTGTCTTACACACATTTCTCATTTAGTGTTTACAACAACTCTGGGCTGGATCCTATTATTTCCCATTTTATAGATGAGAAAACTGAGGATGAGGAGGTTCAGTAACTTGCCCAGGGTTACCAGTAAGCAGGGGAGCTGGGATTGCATCCTTGAGTCGAATCAGGGTTCACGCCCTCAATCACACGGCCAGTGCTGTCCCGTGGAACGTACTGTGATGATGGAGATCCTCTGTAGCTGCCCTGTCCAATACAGTAGCCTTGCTGAGCACTTGAAATTGCCTAGTGTGACAGAGAAATGGAATTTTAAATCTAATTTTTAATTGATTGAAATTGAAATTTAAACTGCTCCGTGTGGCTTGTAGCTACTGTATCGGATAAGCACAGCTTTAGGTACCCTGCCTCCATATTTATGTGCAAAAGCTAAATTTCAGAGAGCATGCAGGTGAGAAAACAGAAAATTGTCCAGGTCCTCACAGCTACCAGCCACAAAGCTGGGCCCCCAACTTTGCTCTTGGCATTGATTCCAGGCTTCAAGCCAGACCTGACTCTTCCTTGATGAACCAGTAAAGAATAGGCTATAACTCCCCATACCCGAGAAGCCACAAAAGTCAGGGGATTTTTCCCATGGCAAGGATCAGAATCTCTGGGTTCCCGAGGGGAAGTGGCCACAGTGGTTGAGGGTCCCTCCCTTGTTCTGCTGCTCTCCTCGCTCCCTCCATTGCCAGGCCCTGAGCTCTGCTTCCCCTGCAAGGCAGAGAGAGGATGGAAGGGAAGCTGAGGCCACGCATGCCTGCATTTCCTCTCTGAGCTGGAAGCTGAGCTGGCAGGCATTCAAGGTTTAATTAGCTGAAATAACTGCACATAATAATCTTTAAAATGATAGTGGTTAGAGCTCAGGCCTCACTGCTTCTGATTATTCAGCTGCCCTGCGTGAGTGTCCTGTTGCCAGCTCAGCCGTGCCAATGAAGCTGCCAGGCTGAGTGGGATGATTCTGGCGTGCCCTGTTGAAGCAGTCCTGCCATTCATTTGTTGTGTGATGGGAGAGGTGAGGCTCAGTGTCTTCGGGGCTCAGCTCTGCATCTGTGTGGTGGAGATTGTACCCATCAAGCAGAAGGGTACAAGAGGAGTCAGCTAGAGACTTCACAAGCCATCAAATACTCCCAAATAACAACCAGCTGTGTGAATGTCACAGATAAGGGGACACTGGCTTTTGCTGCTTAGTGACCATGAGCATGACACGTCGTGTCTGTAAGCCTGTTTCCTTCTCTGGAAAATGGGAAGCGCTCATTTTTCAAGGTTGTCCTGGAGGATATATATATATATATATATATATATATATATATATATATATATATATATACACACACACACACATACATACACAACACTTAGTCTAAGGGCCTGGCATATAGTAAATGCTCAACAATTAGTACCTTCTTCTCTTTTGGTTTTCTCTGCTCTTTCTGCTGTATCTTTGTAAACTTTCCTACTGCAGAATGAGAGGGAAGGACTTTGTCAGCAGGTTGAAAGGGGCTGATGCCCCAGAAACAGTTCTTTCCCCAATGCCTGCCAACACTTTCTCTAAGGGACACAGATTTTAGCAAGTGTTGGGGCCTGTGGGGTAGAGGCAGTGGGTGGGACCCCTGTGAGGACAAGTTGTGTGTGTTCTTCCCTCCTAGAAACCCCTAGCAAGGGAGAGGCCTCCAAAGCTAACAGATTACTTTTTGTAGTAAAATTATTAGGTTGAACCATAGGAAATTACCTTTTTTTTCCACCATTTTATTTATTTATTTTTTAACATTTATTTTACGTTCAGGGGAACGTGTGTAGGATGTGCAGGTTTGTGACATAGGCAAATTTGTGTCATGGGGGTTGTTGTACAGATTATTTCATCACCCAGGTATTAAGCCTAGTGTCCATTAGTTATTTTTCCTAGTCCTCTCCCTCCTCTTACCCTCCATCCTCTGAAAGGTCACAGTGTGCATTGTTCCCCTCTATGTGTCTACGTGTTCTCATCATCTAGTTCCCACTTACAAGTGAGAGCATGCGATATTTGGTTTTCTGTTCCTGCATTAGTTTGCTAAGGATAATGGCTGCCAGCTCCATCCATGTTCCTGCAAAGAACATGATCTCATTCTTTTTTATGGCTGCATAGTATTCCATGATGTATATGTGCCACATTTTCTTTATCCAGTCTATCATTGATGGGCAGGTAGGTTGATTCCATGTCTTTGCTATTGTGAATAGTGCTACAATGAACATACACATGCATGTCTCTTTATAATAGAACCATTTATATTTCTTTGAGTATATACCCAGTAATTGGATTGCTGGGTCGAATTGTTGGTGGTGGAATTTGGGAGCAGGCCCAAGCAAGTGGCTCAAGGGCCCCGGTTACAGAATTTTCTGGGGTTTCAATACCCTCTAGAGGTTTCCCATTGGTTACTGGGTGCAAGCCCTATGTAAATGAAGAGGATGAAGTTAAATTACAAAGTCATTTACTGGGTGTATGCCCTATATAAATGAAGACAATAGTTCTTGTCATAGCTCAGGTGTTTCCATTTGATTTAGTGCTAGGAAGTCCTTAGGTTCCCTGCCTCCAGGCCCTATTCTATTACCTCATTTCCCCTCTGAAAGATGTGATCCCCATAAATCTTTATGGGAGGTGGAGGGATTGATGGTCTTTCTTCTGTAACTGCTTCGTGTTGGCTTGGGGTATAGTCCCTACCTATTGGGAATCACAGAACTCTCGCCCTACTCTGTCTAGTGGAAACAGGGTACATTCTTGATGGCGGGGGGTAACGTCTTCACTTGGAACTTGCTGGAAACCTTGTCGCATGACTGTCTGTAGCTTGATGGTCTCTAGGGAAGAGGATGTGAATTTGGTTAAAAGATTGAATGGGAATATTGGGGGTGGATACTGATGCAGTCAAGAATATTTGTTACAGAGATGAAACATTCTGCTTAATTACTACAAAGGAAGTAATTCCATCTGTTTGGAAGGGGGCAATATAAAAATGGCCACTATTATCCAGAGCAGGTGATCTCTCCTTCCATGTTTTAACAAGTGCCTTATCTCCTGGCCTGATTTTGGGTTGCTGGGATTGGGCAAGACTCAGCTGTTGTTTCATGTGCATATTCCTAAGTTAGGTTACAGTTTGTTCACAAGTTCTCAAATATAGAAGTACAGAGTCCTTCTCAGGCCATGGAATGCAGAGCTTTTAATCACAAAAGCTTTTAGGACTCAGGAAGGACAAGGCAGCCATTCTGGTTCTCCATGAGTCCATGCTTAACACTGAATTTACGTCCTCTTGAATACCAATTGTTTCTCCAGTTTAGGTGCATAGCATTGATAACTAATGGGTTATTATAGGTAATTTGACTTAGCCCATGGAGTTCATTCAAATTGTGTATCTAAACAATTTCAGTATCAGCTGATTTTGCATGCAAATCTGGCAATGTATTTTCTCGGTATTCATTTAATTTTGGGTTAGTAGTTTTATCCAAGGAAATTTGATTATGTCTGTGGTCTACAGTAACTTAACATAATAAGCATTATAACTGATAGTATATACTCAGACATAATTAGAATTTTAGAAATCCCATACAATTTTGTAACGTATATTAATATTCACTAAAATATAACTTGAAAAAGATTAAACTTTTTTTTAAAATTTTGACAATGCTTCCCATGTAACTAAACATGTCAAATAATCCTGTTTACCTCTCTTTCAGATGCTTCAGGGGCCCTCTGTAGCATCCCAAAGTTAGATTTCAGAAATGACAATTTTAAAGCTGAAGTTTGATTTTGGAAAGTCTATTAAATATGTTAAAGGTTTACAAAATTTACATTCCTATTTCTTCTTATAATCTTTTACCATTCATTCAACCAGTTTGCAGAGAGATGGGGCAGAAGTCTGACTGGTAAGAAATTCTTACCTTATTGGTGGCATGTCAGGTTCTGGGTTCTCTTTCCCTGAGTGGCCCTAGCAACCCTGCTCAACTGTATGCAAACAAATGCATTGCCATGAATTTAGAATATTCACAAATAATTTACAAATTTTGGAGAAATCAGGCAGAGAGAGAAATATGACTCAAATGCTCTTTACAAATGTATGCTCAACACACTTAAAGTATCAGGAAGCCTAATATCCAAAAAGTTAGTTTAAGGTTTAAGAAAAAGCTACTATGCTCCATCAGTTCTTGGAGGCCAGACAAAGATAGCTTAGGAATTCCAGATAAATGAAACAAATGATTACTTGCTAGAAATGCATGGGAAACAAAGTCACTATTCACATAACCAAATAAAATCCTTCCGCTAGAAACTAAAAAAGCATCATGGCTAGCTGGGCACAGTAGCTCATGCCTGTAATCCCAGCACTTTGGGAGGCTGAGGTGGGCGGGTCACCTGAGGTCAGGAGTTCGAGATCAGCCTGGGCAACATAGTGAAACGCCGTCTCTACTAAAAGTACAAAAAATTAGCTGGGCGTGATGGCAGATGCCTGTAATCCCAGCTACTAGGGAGGCTGAGGCAGGAGAATCACTTGAACCTGGGAGGCAGAGGTTGTAGTGAGCCAAGATTGTGCTATTGCACTCCAGCCTGGGCAATAAGAGCAAAACTCTGTCTTAAAAAAAAAAAAAAAAAAAAAAAAAAAAAAAAAAAAAAAAAAAAGGGCATCATGGCTTTATATATCTCCATACATAAGCAAAGCCCAGAGAAGGATAAATAGCAAACAAAAGAAAATTAGCAGCAAAAACAAATAAACAGAAAACCAACCATAAATTTTTCCTACTCAATCTACCCTGGAAGTTACATTGTTACCCAGATCCCCTAAAAACCCACATAATGCATATTTTATTCCTGATACACAATTTAATATCCTTAAGTCCACTAATATCAACATACATCCTGTGCAATCAAGAAATTCGCTCTAGGCACATGACCAGTAAGTACTCCAGTGCCAGCACTATCCATGAAAAACAGTAAATATAGTGTGAAGCAAGCAGGTATGTGAAATTTGACTCCATGCTAAATCCAGCTCCATGCTTAATTATATCAAAAAAAGAATTGCCAAACAGCCGATTTATTTCTTTACAATATTTCTTATTTTTCTTTAATCAAGACTAAGAGTTTAAACTATGAAAATGTTGATTAGTCAAATATCTCCAATTCTTTATGAGGTTTTAAGGAATATTTTATTATCTAAACTTTTCCCCCAAGTTTAGAAACATATTGCCTCATATCACAATCCCTTCTTAACTGGAAATAACCCAGATATTCCATGAGCATCAAAAATAATTTTAAGATTTTAATTTACACAAAAATTTACCTAAAATATCTTATTTACTGTACTCAATTCTTTCATTTTTAACAGTTCATCTAGATTACTTCTGTAAGCTGAGCTATTAGACAGTATTACTGTTTTGAATAGCCAGGGAACATCAGGTGCTCCCCTAAACCTAAATAAGAGCCTCAAAGTTAAATACATAGGTATTTTTGCCAATAACTCAGAAGATTTAGCTACCAACATTAAATTACTCTCATTTGTCAGAAAAAGGCATGCAAACCAAGAACATTTTGTCTTGGCTGGGTTATAGCTTTATAACCTTCTATGCCAAATCCTGACACCTCAATATATCTAGCAGAGACAAATATAAAATCCAGACAGAAATGTATGCTGACAATTCTTTTTTTTTTTTTTTAAAGATGAAATTTCACTCTTGTTGCCTAGGCTAGAGTGCAATGGCGCGATTTGGCTCACTGCAACCTCCACCTCCTGAGTTCAAGTGATTCTCCTGCCTCAGCCTCCCATGTAGTTGGGATTACAGGCATGTGCCACCACAGCTGGCTAATTTTGTATTTTTAGTAGAGATGGGGTTTCTCCATTTTGGTCAGGCTAGTCTTGAACTCCTGACCTCAGGTGATCTGCCTGCCTTGGCCTCCCAAAGTGCTGGGATTACAGGTATGAGCCACTGCACATGGCCATGTGCTGACAATTCTGAAGGCATTTCTATTTTTATTTTACCAATAATTTTAAAACCATCTTGTTTAGTAAAGTTATACTTAAGTCATGTGCACTCAAAAATTGCTTAGACTTAATTTATAAGCGCTTTTTTACTTGTAAGCCAATTTAGTAGACACAATATACAACAATAAGTGTACATACAAATAAACACATCTAGACATATGTACACACACATAAATGAAGATCCAATAGCTTTTATTTTGGAACCCTAGCCATGAGATAGCAATACAAACTCATCAGTTATACTTTATTTGCCCCAGTAGGTAATCCAATGAAGGCTGTGAAGCAAAATTTTGGGTACAGCAGTTTCCATGGCCATTTGATTTTTAAAGGCCAAAGTCCCCAGACTCCAAAGAATACTGGGGTCAAATAGCACCACAGGAGAGCATCACGTACTAACCAGGCCTGACCCTGCTTAGAACAGCAGCACAAGAGCCTAGCTATTGCAACGCCAACCTACTTTCCCCATTCAACAGCAAACTACAGATTCCAAACAATATTGGGGGCAATACTGCGAGAGAAAATTCTAGGGGGGGCTCAGTACTAGGCCTCAGAACCTCTGCTAGGGGCATCCCCTTTGTAGAGTTTGAGGTCCAGGGGATCCCCTGGGGTGTCCCCTGTTTGGTGTCCAATCTTAGAGTTTCAGACATCTCTGACCTTAGGTGGGCACTGGTGCCGCTTTGCATATTTTCCCTCCAGAGGCGATGACCTACTGTGAACTTTCCTTTTGTCCCTGGATGAAGACCTTGACTTCCAGCATCCTTATAATTTGATACGGCCACATTTTCCCGTGCTTCCTGTTCCATGAACTTTCATGTCCGTGAAACCCACCCACTGGACGCTGGGTAGGTTTCTTTTGTCCTTAGTGAGATGAGTAGAGGAAGGGAAGAATTTAGCATAAGAAAAGGTTTAAGTCGCCTGAAACATATGTGAATTTGCCTGAATGAGCGGAGCCACGCGTAGGGATCAGGGACCACAACCAAAAAAGATAGAAAATAGTCCTTCCCTCTCCAATCAGGGCAACTATCCCCATTTACTCCTTGGTCTTCAGGCAACACCGGAGAGTGGCCCTGGCCAGTCACCCTCAATTGCCGAGGAGCTGCTAGGAAGTGACCACTGAAAGACTGAAAGAGAAAGAGAAAAAAAAGGGAAAAAGACGCAGGCCTCTTACCTGAACCAAGTGGTGGCAGTTAGGCGCCTCCACACGGAAACTCCTCGGTTTCACCGGAGAGTGGCCACGGCCAGAAACCTGCAGTTGCCTCTGTGTTTAGGAACTGTCCACCAAGGGTCCCAAGTTGGAAAGAAAAAGAGAGAGAGAGAGAAAAAAAAAAAAAAAAAAAAAAAAAGAGAGATTCCCCTGTATGGAGTAGAAGGGAAAAGGGAAAGGAGAAAAATAAATCCCAGACTTTGGGCTTACTTCCTGGCTGGCTGGCCAAAATATGTTACCGGTGGATGGTGTCCAGATTCTTGGCATTTTGAACAAAGAATTGGACAAAACCCACAAACAAAGCAAGGAAAGAATGAAGTAACAAAGGCTGAGATTTATTACAAATGAAAGCACACTCCACAGGGTGGGAGCGGGCCTGAGCAAGCGGCTCAAGGGTCCCAGTTACAAAATTTTCTGGGGTTTCAATACCCTGTAGAGGTTTCCCATTGGTTACTTGGTGTATACCTGATGTAAATAAAAAGGATGAAGTAGGCTGGGCACGGCAGTTCACGCCTGTAATCCCAGCACTTTGGGAGGCTGAGGCGGGTGGATCACAACGTCAAGAGATCGAGACCATCCTGGCCAATATGGTGAAACCCTGTCTCTACTAAAAATACAAAAATTAGCTGGGCATGGTGGCATGTACCTGTAGTAGTCCCAGCTACTCGGGAGGCTGAGGCAGGAGAATTGCTTGAACCTGGGAGGCAGAGGTTTCAATGAGCAGAGATCATGCCACTGCACTCTAGCCTGACGAAAGAGCAAGACTTCATCTCAAAAACAAAACAAAACAAAACCAAAAGAGGATGAAGTGAAGTTACAAAGTCATGTGTACACCTTATGTAAATGAAAAGCATAAAGTTACAAAGTCATTTACTGGGTGTATGCCCTACGCAAATGAAGAGAATGTTTTCTGTCATAGCCGAATGGGTCTCTGATTTAGTTCTACGAAGCTCTTAGGTTTCCTGGCTCCAGGTCCTATGCTCCTGCCTCAGAGTGGCATGTGTCTCTTTAGGTCTTTGAGGAATCACCTCACTGTCTTCCACAATGGCCGAACTAATTGACACTCCCACCAACAGCATGAAAGAGTTCCTTTTCTCCGCAACCTTGCCAGCATCTGTTATTTTTGACTTTTTAATCACCACCATTCTGACTGGTGTGACATGGCATTTCGTTGTGGTTTTGATTTGCATTTCTCTATTGAGGAGTGATGTTGAGCTTTTATTCATATGATTGTTGGGAAAGTGCCATTTTTCTAGGTCAAAGTTGGATGAATGTAGACAAGTCTTCTAATGTAAATATGTGTACTACACTTGGTTTTAATTAATTAGTTCAGTCTGCATTAGGGGATGTGCTGCTTCTATGGACCTATTTAACAACATGAGAAAAAGGTATACATATTTTAATAATGAGATTTCAATAGCCATTCAAAACACAATAGGAGAGAGACTATCAGGCAGGATGTAACTAATTGCCATGTAATCAATAAGAAAATGATTGGTGTAGGAGTTGAGAGGAAGGAGAGGGTGTGCCAGAGTAAGTGGGGTGATGGGTTAGTGGATGGAGGCGAGGTTTGAGTTGTGTGTAGAAGGAAGGTTAGCAGCTTAGACAGGCAGAGAGGGGTCAGAACAATGCTCTTGGCAGAGAGAAACAGCAAGACCAAGGTCTGGGGACTAAATCACCAGGTCAGGGAGACCACGTCTGTGTAAACATTTCTGCATCACACACACTTCCTGTCACAGAGCAGGCACCAGTACATATTGGATAAAAGAGTACATGAATGAATGAATGAACACATGAAAAGGGTGTGGAGGTGAGTGAGCAAATTGGTCATTTGTGGGGTAATGGGAGGCAAGGCTGAAATGACTGGCCATGGAGGGTTGTGAGTGCAGATGAAGGAGTTTGGATTTGACTCAGAGGGAATAGGAGTTCCCCTCTATGAATTCAAGAAATACATATTCTGTGTAAAGCCAGATTCTAGAGGTTAGAGAAGGGCCATCTAGAATTTCATAATTTGCTGATTTTAAGTTGATGTGATCCTGGAAAATGAGGCCATTCTGTATAAGTTGGGATAAGTTAGATTATGTTGCAATCACAAATAACTCTTGAATTCCAGTGGCTTAAAGCAACCAAATGTATCTCTTGCTCCCTCTACATCTCCACCCAGGTCAGCTGTAGCACTACCCCATGACATCTTGGCTGATCGGTAGCCTGTATGTGGGGCATTACTGGGTTTTGTTTTGTTTTGAGACAATATCTTGCTCTGTTGTCCAAGCTGGAGAGCAGTGGCACCATCATGGCACTGCAACCTTATCCTCCAGGCTCAAGTGATCCTCCCACCTCAGCCTCCCAACTAGCTGGGGCTACAGGTGCACACCACCATGCCTAGATAATTTTGTATTTTTTATAAAAACAGGGTCTCACTATATTGCCTAGGCTGGTCTTGAATTCCTGGGCTCAAGCAATCCTAGCTTTGGCCTCCCAAAGTGCTGGGATTACAGGCATGAGCCACCGCACCCGGCCTATTTTTTAACTTTTATTTTAGGCTCAGGGATACAGGTGCAGGTTTGTTATACAGATAAACTGCATGTCATGAGGGTTTGGTGTAAAGATAATTTCATCACCTGGGTAATAAGCATAGTACCTGACAGGTGTTTTTTTCTGATCCTCTCCCTCCTCCCACCCAGTGTCTGTCATTCTCCCCCTAGTGTCCATGTGTTCTCTCTGTTTAGCTCCCACTTACAAGTGAGAACATGTGGTATTTGGTTTTCTGTTCCTGTGGTAGTTTGCTTAGGAATAGTGACCTTCAGCTCCATCCATCTTGCTGCAAAGGACATGATCTCGTTCTTATTTATGGTTGCATAGTATTCCATGGTATAGATGTACCACATTTTCTTTTTCCAGCCTACTGTTGAGGGGCATTTGGGTTTATTCCATGTCTTTGCTATTGTGAGTAGCTCCAATGAATATACGCATCTATGTGTTTTTATAGTAGAATGATTTATATTCCTTTGGGTACATACCCAATAATTCTGTTTTAAATTTTTTGAGAAGTCATCACACTGCTTTTCACAATGGCTGAAAAAATGCTCAGCATCACTAGTCATTAAAGAAATGCAAATCAAAACCACATTGAGATATCATCTCATACCAGTCAGAATTAAAAAGTAAAAAACTGGCAGATGCTGGGAAGATTGCTGAGAAAAGGGAATGCTTATACACTGTTGGTGGGAGTGTAAAGTGTACAATTCAATTTTTTTTTAAAGAATACTCAGAGGTGGCCGGACGTGGTAGCTCACACCTGTAATCCTAGCATTTCAGGAGGCCAAGGTGGGTGGATCACAAGGTCAGGAAATCGGGACCATCCTGGCTAACATGGTGAAACCCCGTCTCTATTAAAAACACAAAAAATTAGCTGGACGCAGTGGTGGGCGTCTGTAGTCCCAGCTACTCGGGAGACTGAGGCAGGAGAATGGCGTGAACCTGGGAGGTGGAGCTTGCAGTGAGCCGAGATTGCACCATTGCAGTCTGCCCTGGGCAAAAGAGTGAGACTCCATCAAAAAAAAAAAGAAAAAAAAGAAAAAAGAAAAAAAGGACTACTCAGAGGTATGTACTCATCACTATAATAAATTTTAGAGCATTTTTATCACCCTGCAAAAATAACCCCATGCCCATTAGCAGTAACTGCCCTTTTCACCTCCCCTTCTTCCTGCCCAGCCCTAGGCAACCACTAATATGCTTTTTAAAAATAGATTTGTCAATTTTGGACATTTCCTATAAATTGAATCATACAGCATGTGGTTCTTTGTGACTGGCTTATTTCACCTAGCACAATGTTTTCAAGGATCATCCATGTTGTAGCAGGTATTAGTACTTCATTCCTTGTTATTGTCAAATAATATTTCATTGTGTGGATATGTCACATTTTTGTTGATAGGCCTTTGAGTTGTTTCCCCCTTTTGGCTACTATGAATAATGCTTCTATGAACATATATGTATACATTTTTGTCTGAACACATGTTTTCATTTTTCTTGGTGTTATAGTCTGTTGGGCTGCTATAACAAAAATACTATAGGCTAGGTGGCTTATAAGCAGAAAATATTTATTTACCACAGTTCTGGTGGCTTGAAAGTCGAGGATCAAGGGCACTGACAGATTTGGTGTCTGCTGAGGGCTTGTTCCTCATAGATGGTGTCACTTGCTGTGTCCTTTCACAGTGGAAGGGGCAAGACAGCTCTCTGGGGCTTATTTTGTAACAGTACTAATCCCATTAACAGGAGCTCCTACCTCATGATCTAATCACCTCCCAAAGGCCCCACCTCCTAATACTATCATCTCGGGGGTTAGGATTTCAACATATGAATTTTGAGGGAACATAAACATCCAGATAATAGAAGCTGGGTATACACCTAGGAGTGGAATTGCTGGGTCATACGGTAACTCATTTTGGGGAACTGCCAGATAGTTTTCCATAGCAGCTGTACCATTTTACATTTCCACTAGCAGTGTTATGAGGGTTCCTTTTTCTCCATCTTCACCAACACTTCTTATTGTCTGTAGTTCTGATTATAGTCATCCTACCGGGTATGAAATAGTATCTCACTGTGGTTTTGCTTTGCATTTTCCTGATAGCTAATGATGTTGAGCCTCTTTTCACATGCTTATTGGCCATTTGTATATCTTCTTTGGATAAAAGTCTTTTCAGATTCTTTGCCCATTTAAAAGTTGGCTTGTTAGTCTTTTTTTACTGTTTTTGCTGGATATAGGATTCTTAGTTGACCATTTTTTTTTTCCTTTTAGCACTTTGTATGTAATCCTACTGCATTCTGGTACCTATTGTGTCTGATAGTTGACTGTTAATGTTATCAGGGTTGTCTTCTAGCTGACTGTTTCATGTGTCTATGTGAAGAGATCACCAACAGGCTTTGTGTGATCAACATGGCTGTTTATTTCAGCTGGGTGCCGGCGGGCTGAGTCTGAAAAAGGAGTCAGCAAAGGTGGTGGATTATCATGAGTTCTTACAGGTTTTGGGATAGGCGGTGGAGTTAAGAGCAATGTTTTGGGGGCAGGGGGTGGATCTCACAAAGTACATTCTCAAGGGTGGGGAGAATTACAAATAAACTTCTTAAGGGTGGGGGAGATTATAAAGCACATTGATCAGTTAGGGTGGAGCAGGAACAGATCACAACGGTGGAATGTCATCAGTTAAGCTATTTTCACTTCTGTGGATCTTCAGTTGCTTCAGGCCATCCGGATGTATACGTGCAGGTCACTGGGGATATGATGGCTTAGCTTGGGCTCAGAGGCCTGACGCTGACAAGTCATTTTTCTTTTGCTGCTTTCAAATTTTATCTTTATCTCTGGCTTTCAGCATTTTTACCATGATGTGTTTGGATGTGGATTGTTGTATATTTATCTTACTTGGAGTTAATTAAGCTTCTTGGATGGTATTTTTTCATTAAATTTAAAAACATTTTGCTGGGAGTGGTGGCTCATGTCTGTAATTCCAGTGACCCAGGAGGCTGAAACAGGAGGATAGCCTGAGGCCACACATTCAAGACCAGTCTGGGCAGGATAGTGAGACCTCATCTTGAAAAAAATTAAAAAAATTAGTTGGGCATGGTGGTGCACGTCTACTCGGGAGGCTGAGGGGGGAAAATCACTTGAACCCAGAAGTTCAAGGCTTTCTCAAAAATAAATAAATAAATAAATAAGAACTTGCCTACCATTTTTTGAGTATTTTTTCTGCTCATTTCTTTTTGTCATTTCTTTCTAGTAATCTCATTATGCATATTTTCGTGTGTTTAATGGTATCCCCCGTTTCTGTGCTCTATTTTGTTCATTTTATCAATTTTTTTTCCATATCTTTGTCCTCTGTATTGCATAACCATTACTGACCCATCTTCAAGCTCATTGATTTTTTTGTTCTGTCAGGTAAAATCTATTTTTGAGTTCCTTCAGTGAGTTTTTCATATCAGCTGTATATTCTTAACTTCAGGATTTCCATTCGGTTCTTTTTAAAATAATCACCATCTCTTTATTTTTATTCTCATTTTGATAAGACATGGTCATCATACCTTCTTTTACTTCTTTAAATATGATTCTCTTTAGTTTCTTGAAAGCATGTATCATGGCTGCTTTGACAGCTTTAAAGTCTACATCTGTGCCATCTCACAGGCATTTTCTGTTGTCTACTACCCCTCCATGTATGGGGCACATTTTCCCATTTCTTTGCATGTCTTTGCATTTTTTTGTTGTTGAAACCCAGACATTTTAGGTGATATATTTTAGGAATGCTGGAGACTGAGTCTCTCTTCCCTCCATGGTTTGTTCTTGCTGTTCTTTGTGTGTTTATTTGTCTAGGGACTTGGCTGAACTATTTTAGTGAAGCCTATTTCCCCTTTAATATGAAGCCTCTAATGTCACGCCTCAGAGCGTGTAGCCATGGGCATGCATGTGGTCATCCTGGATGACTAGTCTCAGCAGGACTGTCTCGGTCTGTCTCTTTCTTGGATCTCTTTGTTAAACTGTCTGACTCTGCGAGTATAACATTGAGATTTTACCCTTCACTAATTTTCATCTGATTTCTCTATTGTTTTTAACAATGCACTGTAACATAAATTGCTTTGCAGTCTGATCAAATTAAATGTGGGACTTTTGCTGAGGCAGTTTTAAAGGCAAGACTTTGAGGTTTGTTCTGACTCTAGGAAGGCTCTTCTTAGTTGACTCTTACCATGATTATCTCCGGTAAATGATCTGGACTTTTGTTTATCTTGCTGCCCTAATGGAGCTACCAGCTTTCACTTATTGCTTACTACCAGAATCTCCACTGTTGTTGAGAGCACCCTTAGGCTTGAACTTCCCTGCACTCTGTTTCAAATAAAGTCAGTTCATCTTGGGAGAGCTTTGGAGCTCTTTGTTCTTATTAACTACGTCTCCTACTGGCCAAAATCTTTGAACCTCTTCTCTGGATCTGGGAACAGGGATAGTGACCCACTTCTCTTAGAGTGATACGTAGATACCAGAGCAGAGCACTGAGTGATAATGGTTAACTCGTTCTCTTCTCAGCTTGCCTCCTCCAGCATGGAACCTCTGCCCTAAAACTAAAGGTAATCAAGACCCCCATATTCTCAGTCTGCTGTGCCTGGGGTGAGTCTCTGCTCCATGAGTGAGGACTAGCTGGAGAAAGTGAGCTCCTGATATTTTGCCCACAATTCCCAGGAATTTATCCTCTGCATTTTGGAGTTTGGGGAAATGAGAAATGCTAGTGGTCTGTCTTTCCCGGTGAAATATTACATCCCTTGTCTGGGAACTTAAGGAAGAAGGAGTCACATTTTTTTGACCACACCCATTCAGATTGAGGCCACTGTTGTCTGTCTGGAGCAAGAATGTGGGATTGGGGGAAAAGAAAGAGAGAAAGAGAGAGAGTAAGCGAGAGAGTGAGCATACATGTCATCGCTTAAGTTCCACAGACTCTTGCTGTTGTATTGAACTTTAGTTTTCGAATAAATATTTCACGGGCTATATACCCTTAGGATATTTTCTAGAGACTTTAAAAGGTGGGGTCTTCCAGGGCTATCAGTTCTGAGATATTGACTTATGTCCTAAGGTCACCAGAGATTTCTGCATCTCAATGTCCATCAAGTATTCTTCTCTTATCTTATTTGATCTGTCAGCAGCATCTCAGCAGTGTTGGCTATTCCCTCCTTATCGACCAGTCCTCTTCTCTTGGATTCTGTGACTTGGTGCTATGACTTGGATGCTTGTCCCCTCCAACACTCATGTTGAAGTTTGATCTCCAGTGTTGGAGGTGGGGCCTAATGGATGTGTTTTTGTCATGAGGGAAGATTTCTCATGAATACATTAATGCCCTTTCTCAGAGGTGAGTGACTTCTCTGTCAATTAATTACCATAAGAGCTGGTTGCTAAAAAGAGCCTGGTATCCTACCCCTTTCTCTTTTGCTTCCTCTCTCGCTCTGTCGCCCAGGCTGGAGTGCAGTGGCCAGATCTCAGCTCACTGCAAGCTTCGCCTCCCAGGTTTACGCCATTCTCCTGCCTCAGCCTCCCGAGTAGCTGGGACTACAGGTGCCCATCACCTCGCCCGGCTAGTTTTTTTGTTTTTTTTTTTTTTTTAGTAGAGACGGGGTTTCACCGTCTTAGCCAGGGTGGTCTCGATCTCCTGACCTCGCCCGTCTCGGCCTCCCAAAGTGCTGGGATTACAGGCTTGAGCCACCGCGCCTGGCCTGCTTCGTCTCTTGCCAAGTGAACTCTGCACAGGCTGGCTCCCCTTCACCTTCTGCCATGAGTGGAAGCAGCCTGAGGCCCTCACCAGATGCAGATGCCAAATCTTAAACTTACCAGCCTTTAAATCATGAGTCAAATAACACCTTTTTTTTAAATAAAGTATCCAGCCTCAGGCATTCCTTTATAGCAGCGCAAAATGGATAAAGACATTTGGCACTCACGTGGATTGCCCTGATGTAGAAGGTTCTAGGCTCATTCTCCTCTACCAGCTACTAAAGGATGGGGTCCTCCAGGCTCTTGCATGGGCTCTGTCTTAGTTATTAACTGCTGAGAAGCACATCCTCCTCAAACTTAGTAGCTTGGAACAATAGGCACTTTTTATCTTGCAGTTTCTCTGGGTCAGGAGCCTGACTGTGGATTAGCTAGATATTTCTGACTTAGAGTCTCATATGGCTGCAGTCAAGGTGTTGCAAGGTATTGGCTGGGGCTCAGTCATCTGAAGAGTTGAGAGGGATTGTAGAATCTGATTCCAAGCTCTTTCACAAGTAGTTGGCAGAATTCCTTTCTTCACAAGATGTTGGACTAAGGGCCTCAATCCCTCACTGACTGTTGGGTGGAAGCCTCCCTCAGGCCCTTGCCATACAGATCTGTCCACAGGGCAGCTAATGCCATGAAAGCTGACTTCTCTCAAAACAAGTGACTGACAGACGGGGCACTCAAGATGGAAGCCAGTGTTTTTGTTATCTAGTCTTGGATATGATATCCCACTACTTTTGCCATATTATATATTTTTGAAGTGAGTCACAAGGTTCAGCCCACATTCAAGTGGAGAGGATTGCAAATGGACAAAAATACCAGGAGGTGCAGATAATTGGAGTTACCTTAGAAGCTGCCTACCACAGGCATCCTCTTCTCACTCTCTTCCTTCTCCTTAGACCATCTCACACACACAGAGGTTTTAATTAGCAGCCACAGGTGAAAGGGAGACTATTCACAAACTTGTATTTTCAGTACAGACCTTCCCTCTGACATCTGGGCTCATAGCTAACCGATCAATTGCTATTTCACTTAGATTTCTCAAAATCTTCTCAAATGCAACATGCCCCAAACTGCACTCAAGCCTGTCTTGTTCCACTGTTCCCTAAGCGTGAGTTATGGTACAGGTTAAGATATGAGACAGAGAGACAGGGCTTGAAAGAGAGTCATTTTTTAAGGTCAGGAGGGGTGGCTCACGCCTGTAATCCCAGCACTTTGGGAGGCTGAGGCGGGTGAAACACGAGGTCAGGAGTTTGAGAGCAGCCTGACCAACATGGAGAAACCCTGTCTCTGCTAAAAATACAAAAAATTAGCTGGGCATGGTGACGCATGCCTGTAATCCCAGTTACTTGGGAGGCTGAGGCAGGAGAATCACTTGAACCTGGAAGGTGGAGGTTGCAGTGAGCCAAGATCACACCATTGCACTCCAGCCTGGGCAACAAGAGCGAAACTCCGTCTCAAAAAAAAAAGTCATTTTTCTTTCTATTAATAAGCCAGAGGTAGACAGGTGGCTCAGCTCTCCTGCACGCAGTGTCTTGTTCCTCTGTTGCTCTGCTTCCCTTTGGATGTTGTCTTCATCTGCACGGTCAAAGCTGGCTTGCCAGCCCACATCCATGTTCCACCATATGAGAAAGAAGAAAGAAAGGATATAAAGAGTAAGCAATTTCCTTTTTTAAAGAATGTGACCCAGAAGAAGCACACATCACTTTGTTCATATCACATTGATAAGGCTGCAGAAGTTGTAAGGGGAGCTGGAACGTGTAGTCTATAGCTGGGTAGTGTGTTTCCAACTAAAAATTGGATATTATGTTACTACCTTAGCCTAGTGTCCTAGTTTGTTTTGTGTTGCTATAACAGAATGGCATGGACTGCGTATTTTATATGAATGGAAATGTATTGGCTCATGGCTGTGGAGACTGGGAAGTCCAGTGTCAAAGTGGTAGCATCTGGCCAGGAACATCTTGCTGTGTCATCCCATGGCAGAAGGTGGAAGGGCAAGAGAACACAAGAGAGCAAGAGAAAGGAAGGGGGCTGAACTTACTCTTTTACTGGAAACCCACTCCCATGATGACTAACCCACTTTGAGGTCATGGAATTAATCCATTTATGAGCATTGATCTATCCAACGGCATTAATCCATCCATTAATCCATTCATGAGCCCTAACGATCTAATCACTTCCTGAAGTTCCCACTTCTCAACACTGTGGCATTGGGGATTAAGTTTCCAACACATAAATTTTACGGGACACATTTAAACCATCCCACTGGGTTCCCTGGAAAGCGAGTCTGGAGCTGCAGGTTTACAAATAGGAGTAACTAACAAGGAGAGTGAAGTTGCAGGTTTACAGATAGGAGTAACTAACAAGGAGAGTGAAGAAAAAAAGAGAGACAACTAATATGAGGGTCCATATTAATTGACCAATCTATAGAAACAAGACACCAAGCACTTGTATCAACTGTTCCTGAGGACCAAACCTGTGGGAGAGAATGCAGGAAGACTATCTCCAGTAACTTCTCTCATTGGTTAAAACATTTTTCCATGGGCTGCCAACTCTCTTGCTTTTCTAAGTTTCCATGCAAAACATGGGCACCATGCCAGGTCCAGTGATATCAGCAGAAGCCCACGTGGGAGGTGAGAAGGGCACAGCAGGGGCCAGAGGGGAGGGAGCCACCAGACTGTGCCTGCTTTGGGTCCATCAGAGCCCTCCCAGAGCTGAAAAAAAAGGTAAGTGAGCTCGAGAAGATCGAAAGTTGGCATGTAAGAGGACTCTGGTGCAATCACTAAAGGAAAAAGGAGAAAGTAGATACTGGGGCTTGCTCACCAGTTCCGTCACACCATTTTCATTTAGTTCCAGCAAGCAAGTGAGGAAACCTGAGACGTCCTGGCAGCTCCCTTTTCCTTACACCCATACCCAATCCAACATATTGCTCAAATCTTCTTACTTCTCTCCATTTTGTCTACCACACTCATAATCCAGGCTCCTATTATGTCTCCTGGGGATTCACGTCTCCTTATTGGACTCCTGTCCTCTTGCTCTCTTTTTCTTGTTCTCTTGTGTCCTCTTGCCCTCGTTTAATTAGACAAATCTCTTAAAATATGTGTGTATATTTTCCTTTCCTTCTTTCTCTTTCTGGAAATACATTTGCCTGTGTCTCAGGCAGCAGCCACTCTGGTAAGACACGGGAACTTCAGCACAGACAGGTTGTGGGGGACACAGTTAATGACCGAGCCAGAGCTGGGGCTTCAGGACTCTGTGACTCACTCAGAAAATGTTCACTGAGTCCTTCCTCTGTAGGGGGCCCTATGCTAAGCTCAATGGTAAATAAAAACCCCACCCAGGACTCTGCCCTTGAAAGACAGAGCCTTGTCAGGGAGAGAGGCGTTATAGCAACACAAAACAAACTAGGACACTAGGCTAAGGTGCTTGTCCTCTTGCCTATCCACTTTCGGCATACAGTCAGTGTGGCTTTTCTGTAACACCAACTGGATCATGTCACCATGCCCTGCCAATTAAAACCCTTCAACAGCTTTCCATTGCTTGGAGGATAAAGGCAAAACTCCTCAAGGTGTCCCACAAAGCCCAATGTGGTTTGGCTCCTTGTCTTCTCTTACAACACAGTTCTCATTGTCCTCTGTTCCAGCCTCTCCCCACTTCTTTCAGCCTCTGTTCTCTCAAGCTCCCAGCTTCCGCAGGACCATTGTATACACTCTGCCCAGTGCTTGCTATAATTATTTGTCATGGTTTTCACCTTTCTGCCTTCTTATCCTGTAGCTCTCAGCACTGTTACCATTTTCTTAGGCAAGTTTTTCCAAATTTTCCTGACTAGGTCAAACTCCTATTATATATGTATCCATTCCTGGATTCCCCAACAGGCTGGCTAAACATCTATTTCCGGCACTAGAGAAACAGGGTCACTCCCGATTTTTCATAACATGCTATTTGATTCCTTTTAACATAAAACACTTTCAAAGACGTCATTATGGGAAAAATAAGGCTTTTGGGGAATTTCTTTACACCTATCTTTAAATTGTTTGTTTTCATTTAAAATAGATTATGGAGGGGGCCATGATATTTTCAGTCCTTTAACGTCTCTAAAAGTCAGACTCTAAAAATCCTGTCTGTGGACATAGCTCTCCTTGTAATACTTTGCACCGTTACAGCTTTACTTTTTTACATCATTCTTTAGTAGATGCCTCTCCCTGACAAGGCTCTATCTTTCGAGGGCAGAGTCCTGGGTGGGGTTTTGACTTACCATAGGGCCCCCTACAGAGGAAGGACTTAGTGGACATTTTTTGAGTGAGTCACAGAGCCCTGAAGCCCCAGCTCTGGCTCGGTCGTTAATTAGCTGTGTCCCCCACAACCTGTCTGTGCTGAAGTTCCCCCGTCTTACCAGAGTGACTGCTGCCTGAGAAACAGGAAAATGTATTTCCAGAAAGAGAAAGAAGGAAAGGAAAATATACACACATATTTTAAGAGGTTTGTCTAATTGAATCTGTGTGTGACCTTCAGGGCCCCAAGGCTGACACTGGAATAACTGGAAGGGCTCATGGATAAAGAATATCTCCATAGACACCTTCTTACTTGGGCCAACTCAACTGTGTGGCCACGCTTTTTCCCATGCTAAAATTAGTGAGTGTATCGAAAGAGATTTCAGTGCAAAGTCCATTGAGATAAAAGATTCAGATAAGGGGCTCCGCAAAGAAACAGATGAAAGGGCACCTAAGAAATGCTCAATGAATGTGGTGGGTAGAGAAATGAGTGGAAGCTGGGATCGCTGTCCTGCGAGCAACCACAAGGTGGCGCTGGGTGCTCAGCAATGAGATTCCTGCCTCCAGGGACTTGACTCAACTTTTTTCTTATCAATGTTAGCTTATTAAAAAAACAAAACAAAACAAAAAAACAGTCTCTTTCTAGTCCATAATTTTCCTTAATAAAACAGGGTAACATTTTCCCTTTCGTATGTTGTCTTTACAGGGTGACATGCTTGAGGAAGAGTGATGAATAATACTGAGGATGATTCAACGTCTCTTGGTTTTACTTCTGCACCACCCAAAGAGAAAATAGTAAGACCAGAACATTTCTTTTTCTATATCAGTGTCATAATATGTATTATTACAGTGCGGTGTAACCACATGTCAGAAGATAATGCGTAGCTGAAAACACTGAACTAGGTGGAGGGGCTGAGGCCTTAATTCTCCGAGACTGGGACCTATGCTGGGTTCTAGGGCCTGTTCAACATCAGAGTCATCAGCTGGGCAAGTTCCTTTTGCTAAGGGTTCTTCTAGCTCCTGAGCCATAAGGTTCTGGGGTAGACAATTCCAGATGCCACAGGGCCCTGGAAGAAGGAGAGAGGTTGGGCTTAGGTGGGCTCTCTGGGATCTCAGGCTGCTGGGTCTGCATCCCGGTGGCAGGGCTGGCAGCCAGCGCTGGGACTCCTGGTGCTCAGGGGGAGGTGAAAGCTGAGTAGCAGCTCATCTCCACCAGAGGTCAGCATCACCGAGCCGTCAGAGGCACAGCAGCCAAACAGCCAGGCTCAGGAGGCAGCTCCGTGCTTGAGCTGGCCCACCCATGTCCAGTTCTTCTTTCCACCTTGCCAACCATTCTTAGGCCCCGAGCAGTCCTAAGAGTGGGAGATGCTGTAGCACTAGTGTTGTGCCTTTTTGGCAAGGGTAGATTGCCGCTGGACCCTGGGACTGGTGGGTCATTCATCAGCAGAGCCCCGCATCAGCAGAGCATCTGGGGCAGCCACCTCTCTGTGCTCACGCAAAGTTGTTGACTAACCCACTGGCTTCTGTCAAAACCTCGGGCAGGCAGGGCAGCGCGTTCCACACTTCAAGGAACTAAGATGGAAAATATCATTAAAGAAGAGGCATAAGAAAAAAATATGACTTTACAAACTATTTAAGATTTGGAACTGTCTACCGTGGTAGTGAAGACTGCAGATGCTCTCTCTAATCAGCTCTCCTAGGTCTGAATCCCATCTCCAATACTGAGAAATGGAGAGACTTAGACTAGTTTCTTATTGTTTCGCCTCTCAGTTTCTACATCTGTAAACTGTGAATATTATCATTCCCATTTGTCACTATTGATCCTCTCTACCTATTGGGTTATTGTGGGGATTAAATGAGATGACTGTAATAGGCAATGTTAACTGAGCATTCGCCCTGTGCCAGGCACGGACCTAAGTCTGGTATCTAAGCCTAGTATCTCATAATTCTGACAATGTTGTGTACGGTTACCCCTATTTTATAGTTGATGAAACTGAGGCTTCATATACTAGCAGAACTAGTGTTTGAAACTAGTCATTTTTGCTTCCAGGTTTACTTTTTAAATCGTGGCCCTTCACTAGAATGGTGCCTGCTGGTGTGGAGTAAGCACTTAATAAATAAGAGCCATTATTATTATTGTTATTATTATTATTAATTTTGTTTTAAGTTCTGGGATACATGTATAGAACATGCAGGTTTGTTACATAAGCATACATGTGACACGGTGGTTTGCTGCACCTATCAACCCGTCGTCAAGGTTTTAAGCTCTGCATGCATTAGGTATTTGACCTAATGCTCTCCCACTCCTTGTCCCCCAACCCCCACCAGGCCCCAGTGTGTGATGTTCCCCTCCCTGTGTCCATGTGTCCTCATTGTTCAACTCCCACTTATGAGTGAGAACATGCTGTGTTTGGTTTTCTGTTCCTGAGTTAGTTTGCTGAGAATGATGGTTTCCAGCTTCATTCGTGTCCCTGCAAAGGACATGAACTCATTCTTTTTTATGGCTGCATAGTATTCCATGGTGCATATGTGCCACATTTTCTTTATCCAGTCTATCATTGAGGGGCATTTGGGTTGGTTACAAGTCTTTGCTATCGTAAATAGTTACTAGTGTTATTCATTACTATTGTTATTGCCGTTATTATGGAGTCATTCATGGCTTGATCTTTATGTCTACAGGTTGATGAGTAATTAGAAACATGCTGGTTTTACAAATTATCTTTTTATCATCATAGCTGTGAACCCCTGTGAATTTTTCTCCACTCAGTCTCACTGTCCTTCAGACAGGTGGAGAGAGCAGGATCCATCTACGAGATTTCTGTGCCGTCCCCCTTCACCGAAGCAACAGCAGGTCATATCTGAATGCAGAAGCAAGACCTTGTGCTGGGAAAACACAACCTGGCTGTAGAGCTCTCAGGCTTCTAGAGTCAAAGCCGAGGGTTCAAATCCTCTCTCTGTTACTCAGAAGCCAGATGGTCCTGAGCCAGTGAAGTAACTCTCCGAACCTCAGTTTACAAATCTATAAGATGGCGATCATAATGTAAAAGATGGCATTAAAACTTCCATTGGGAAAAAGCATTTGAGTGTGCTTACACAGTGCCTGGTAGTAAACTTTACCTATTAGGATGCAATACACTACCTATTACTATGGGAGTAATAGTAAGAGACTACTACCTGCGTTGGGTATCTAAGCCTAGTATCTCATAGTTCTGACAATGCTATATTCAGTTACCCCTGTTTTATAGCTGATGAAACTGAAGCTTCATATACTAGCAGAACCAGGATTTCAAACCAGGCCTTTTTGCTTCCAGAGTTTACTTTTTAAAATCATGGTCCTTCGCTAGAACAGTGCCTGCTGACACGGAGTAAACACTTAATAAATAAGAGTCATTCCTATTATTATTTTTTTTTTTTTTGTTTGTTTGTTGGTGACAAACTACCTGTGATTGGAAAATTGGAATTGGAGTCCTCTCCTTAATATGGGCCTTTGGTCTGAAAAACTGCACCTGTTTCCTAATGAACCTACCCATTCTAACCCGTCTTCAAAGATGCCTCCAGAGTGAGCATCCTAAGGCTTAGATATGATCCTTCAGCTCAGCACTATCCAATAGGGATATAACAGAAGTTATATATGTGATTTTAATTTTCCTAGTAGACACATTAAAAAAGTAAACGAGGCTGGGCACGGAGGCTCACTCCTGTAATCCCAGCACTTTGGGAGGCTGATGTGGGCAGATCACTTGAGGTCAGGATTTTTAGCCCAGCCTGGTCAATATGGCAAATATGTCTATGTCTCTACCAAAAATACAAAAATTTTCCAGGTATGATGGCACATATCTGTAATCCTAGCTACTCGGGAGGCTGAGGCAGGAGAATCTCTTGAACCCGGGGGGTGGAGGTTGCAATGAGCTGAAATCACACCACTGCACTCCAGCCTGGGTGACAGAGCAAGACTCTGTCTCAAAAAAAATTAAAAAATAAGTAAAGGAAACAAAAAAAGTAGACTTCATTTTAACAATGTACTTACTTTAATATATCCAAAATGTTATCATTTTGACATACAATCAATAGAAAAGATTACTCTTTTTTTTTTTTTTTTTTTGAGACGGAGTCTCACTCTGTGGCCCAGGCTGGAGTGCAGTGGCCGGATCTCAGCTCACTGCAAGCTCCGCCTCCCAGGTTCACGCCATTCTCCTGCCTCAGCCTCTCAAGTAGCTGGGACCACAGGCGCCCACCACCTCGCCCGGCTAGTTTTTTGTATTTTTTAGTAGAGACAGGGTTTCACTGTGTTAGCCAGGATGGTATCGATCTCCTGACCTCGTGATCCACCCGTTTCGGCCTCCCAAAGTGCTGGGATTACAGGCTTGAGCCATTGCGCCCGGCCCCGAAAAAATTACTAATGAGATATATTACATTCTGTTTTCATACTAAGTCTTTGACACCCAGTGTGTGTTCTACACCTGCAGTGCCCCTCCATCTGCCTCGCCACGTTTCTGGCCCTCCATAGCCACACGTGGTGAGTGGCTCGCCCACTGCACAGTGCGGGGTTAGCTCTTCAGCAGCCCCTTATCAGCAGCAAAACGGCATGTGCTGATTTTCCTAGCCTTATGTCACTTTAGTCCTAGGACATTTTAAATTTTTTCTTTCTTTTCTTTTTTTTTTTTTTTTTTGAGATGGAGTCTTGCACAGGTTGCACAGGTTGGCTTGAAGTGGCACAATCTCGGCTCACTGCAACCTCCGCCTCCCAGGTTTAAGCAATTCTCTGCCTCAGCCTCCCAAGTAGCTGGGATTACAGGCGCCCACCACCACACCGAGCTAATTTTTGTATTTTTAGTAGAGATGGGGTTTCACCATCTTGGCCAGGCTAGTCTTGAACTCCTGACCTTGTGATCTACCCGCCTTGGCCTCCCAAATGCTGGGATTACAGACGTGAGCCACCACACCCGGCCTTAAATTCTTCCTTTTGCATCTTTGCATCTTGGCCTGCATCTTTCTGTCCACACGGCATTCTTTGCATGCTCTCTCCTTTACCTTGCTGAATCCTTATACCAGTCCTGGGGCAGTAGACATTCTAGTGACTCCCATTTTACAGATGAGAAAACCGAGACTTGAAATGATCACACTCCTTGGTGCTCCATGGCAAAGTGACTTGTAAGTGGCTACCTGACTCCAGCATCTTTGTTCTGAACCGCTCTTCTCTGCTGAAGGTTGAATGGGCAGGGATGCCAAGACTGGAATGGGAATGCGCTGCTGGGGGCAGAATTAAGTGTCTGGTCAACAGAGGTATTCAAGAGACACCTGGATGGTCATCAGAGTGGGTGTGGCAGAGGAGATTTCTGCACTCAATTGGGGTCAGGGATACAGGTTGAAGATGCTCGTTGCAGGTCCAGGAATCTAGGATGTTTTCCGTTCCTGGGGGAGGTTTCTGGGGCATTGTGGTCTCCAGTGCCTGTTTAGGCCCCAGGGTGGAAAGCTTGATTTTTTCTTTAGCTGTGCAAGGCTGGCCTTCCCCAAGCTCCCTTTGCCTTCGTGCAGCCTCTGGGCTAATTGCGTTGGTCTTCTCCCCTGGAGGGCCTGGCCCAGCATCCTCCCATTGTCAGTGCTGATATATATCTCATTAATGTAGACTCACTGTCAATATTTTTAGAAACACCGTGTTGCTCTCCTGAAGGCTGGCAGGGCTGGGTGTGAGCCAGCCTGGTCCTGTCAGCCTCTTCCTTACCTCCTTCCTGCCTCTGCTGTACTTCCTGTCCTCACAGCCTCCTGCCCAAGTCCCTCCTCTCAGCCAAACAAAGACTTCCTCTGCACCCAACCTTTGGGGGTGGGAGGAGAAGAGAGGGTGGCATAGGGACACCTGGACAAAACCCTTTTGCTCTCCCTCCCTCGCTTTCCCCATCGGTAAGGTCAAGGGCGTGGAGTAGATCGCAGCCACAACCTTTCAGCATCAAAGGCTGTCTCGCTTGCTTTCCTGTTCTCCCCACAGTGAATCCTTTTTAAGGAAGGAGTCTGTTGATCTAACCCACCTTGTTTATAAAATCGTAATGAATTCATCTGCTCAGTTTTTATTCATCAAAGGCACACTGAGCAGCATGGCGTAGCCAGAGTCCCCACACTGACTTGTTTAAAGTCCAAGCTCGCGGTGGTGGAGGGTCGTCTTATGATAGGGTAAGAAGAATGTGCCGTTTCCATAAGATTTCATGAAATGCTGATGCTGGCCCAAGCTACTGCCTCTTTCCCCACTTCTATCATTGAGGGCCTCTGATGTCAGCGTGGGAATCAATGGGCTAATAAAATTTTAGGCATCTTTTCTGTTCTAAGTCATGGGAATCCAGTACCCTATCCAGATTGTCCTAAGAAAGTTCTTTCTTTCTTTTTTTTTTTTTTTTTTTTTTTTTTGAGACACAGTTTCACTCTTGTTGCCTGGGCTAGAGTGCAATGGTGTGATCTTGGCTCACAGCAAACTCCTGGGTTCAAGCAATTCTCCCTCCTCAGCCTCCTGAGTAGCTGGGATTACAGGTGCCCACCATCACGCCCAGCTAATTTTTTGTATTTTTAGTAGAGACGGGGTTTCACCATGTTGGCCAGACTGGTCTCAAACTCCTGACCTCAGGTGATCCACCTGCCTCGGTCTCCCAAAGTGCTGGGTTACAGGGGTGAGCCACTGAGACCGGCCCCTAAGGAAGTTCTGATTACTCCTGAGGTTATAGAAATGGGGGTCCTACAATCCCAGTGCATTTATTAGAGTTCACTATGTATGGGGTGCTGTGCCAAGTAATGGGGGGATGGGTGGGTAATGATCGGTAAAAGGGTGACAGGAGGTGGGTGGGAGATAAGGAAAGGCTTCTAGACTCCTGATTCTCACAGTCTAACAAATAGTCCACCACACGGGGCTTGGTGCTGTAGTGGGGACAATGGATTCTCATGTGATCCTGCCATTCATCAGCAAGAGGGTCAGTTTGTCTCCCACTTTTGATCTTTTTGGCAAGAAACCCACTTTTCCAACCACATCTGGAAGCCATAGCCCTAATTCCCAGAATCACAGGGAGCTAGACCTGGCTGACCCAATGTCCTCATGTACAGATAGGGAAACTGAGGCTCAGAGAAGGGCAAAAGCCTTCCCCAGAGTACGAAACAAGCTAGTTATTGGGGTTCAGGTAAGATATCAGTGACTCCTAAGAGACCTCCCCGATTTACACTATCTGAAAATGCCAATTTCCATTTATTCACTGCATCGTTCTCCAGTTCATCTTTCTTTGTAGTGCTTATCATTACCTGAGTTCACTGCATTTATTTAATGTTTGTTGTTTTGTTTCTGTTCCACCTCTAGAATGAAAGGGCAGGAAACCGAGGGCATAGCTTGAATCGTTCACACTGTATGGCAAGTGCCTCAAATAGAGCCTGGCACATAGTAGTTGCTCAATATTTTCTGAGCGAATGAATTAGGATGGGATTAGAACAAGAGGGTCAGTTTGTCTCCCACTTTTGGCCTTTTTGGCAAGAAACCCACTTCTTCACCCGCATTTGGATGCCATAGCCATAATTCCCAGAATCACAGAAAGCTAGAACCAGGCCAGTGAGTGAGTTTTCTTGCTGTCCCCAGAGACCAGGGAGATCTGGGAGTTTGCAGTATGGCCTTAGGGTTTGAAATAGCACCAAATGGTGGGGTTGGGGGTGGAGAGAGTTGCTTGAGGGGGTTTCTGTTTTAATTATCAGAAAGCAGCTGACCATTTGTTTTTGGTCAGATAAGCTGCTAAAGGAGGGGGTGTGTGTGTGTGCGTGTGTGTGTGTGTGTTTGTGTGTGTGTGTGTGTAAATTCCTAAGTGTGGGCTGGGCAGCCAAGTTCTATCCCGCCTGTGTCCCTGCCTTCCCTTCCCCTTTCCCTCAGATAACACCACCAGCTGTTAGGGACACAGCTGTGGCTGCCTCTCGGGAGGGAGAGAAAAAGGCGCTGTTGCCCTGGGTGAGTTCCCCAGCTGTGGAGTTCAAAGCAGACCTGTGAAGTGAGGGGGCTGGAGCAGAGAGCTAGGAGGGAGGAGGTGAGAAGTCCGGAAGGGCACAGAAAGGTACTACTTCCACTCTGGTGTCCCCAGCCCACAGCTTTGGGTAGCGTCTGGGTGAGGTCCCAGCAGAGGGGTTCAGCTTTTCCCCCCTCATCTCAAACTCTTAGAGAGATCCAATGAAGCACCCCTTCCTGTACGCCAAGCAGGATGTTTATTCAGATCTCCGATCCCACTACATACAAGCAAGCACGCTCTTCTACACACCCAATGTGCATTCCTTGGGTGAATGTGTGCATTCATGGCACACTCGTGCCTACAATACACAAACATGTACACTCTTCTATACACGTGAATGCATGAACCCAGTGCACATGATAGCCCATTATGCACAAGCAAGCACACTGTTCTACATGCATGAATGCATGCACCCAATGCACATCATACCTCATTATTCACAAGCAAGCACACGTTCTACCTGCATGAATGCGTGCACCCAATGCATATCATACCCCGCTATGCACAAGCAAGCACACGTTCTACCTGCATGAATGCGTGCACCCAATGCATATCATACCCCGCTATGCACAAGCAAGCACACGTTCTACCTGCATGAATGTGTGCACCCAATGCACACTCATATCCCCACGCACACACAAGTTCAGCCTGCTCACAAGCACCTACAGAATTCACATCCAAGTGGCCTCGTGGCACACAGAAAACTTGCATTCACAAAGCACACACAGCCAGCATGTCCCTGGGCACAGGCCAAGTCAGGCTCTGCTTTTTAGACCAGGCACGAACCTGGGGGTGGGGTGGGTGAGGGATATTGAACCACTGACTCCAGAGGTCTCCCAGAAGTCTGGGCTGTCCTCAAAGGGCACTAGCAGGTCTGGAGTGCTCTTCTGCCAGGTGTCATTCATCTCGGTCTCATCACAATGCTCTGAAGAAATCACCCAGGAGAGAGAGGGCAGTTCCCCAGGAAACCTGTTCAGGCCTCTCCGGGGCAGGCCAGCTCTGGGCACCCTGGCCAACAGACTTGCCTTAGCTATTGGTTTGCCCGATAGCTCAGAGTAGATTTTCCTGGATCACTTTAGCAAAAGTCACCTTGTTAATGCAGTAGAGCGGCTCTGGGGTGAAGACCCAAGTCTTTACACCCTTCTCCTAAGTGTGTTTCTATTGCTTTAATTCAACAGACTTTTACCAGGTGCCAAGTAGGGTGGGGGGCAGAAATGAAAAGAAGGTATCTGTCCTAGGCCTTGTATATGTCTAGTCTGTGAGGCCCAGGAACCACACACTTTTGAGCCCCAGGACACACACGGTTCATCTTCAGCTACTGGTCTCATTTTCCAGTCTTTCTTCTGTGTGGAATGATGCAATGTGGAACAGGGACAGATTAGATCAGGCGGGATGAGGAGTGAGCTGGCTAATTCTGCTCACTTCAGGCTGTCATTGCAGGGGGCACTCAGGTCATCTGGCTACAGCTGGTTCCTGGTTGGAGGCCGGATCTTATCAGCACTCTACCCTCTCTGGTCCCAAACGGTGGCCTCTTCCCAGCCCTGGCCCCCAATTCCCTCCCCTCTCAATGAGTCTGGTAACTAGTGAGATTAACCGCTCTTTACCCCCTCCAGGGCACAGATCCTGGAGGTCCCAGATGAAAGCGATGGATCCATATCCTTTCCCACGGGGGTCTCCAGGCTCCTGTCTGGCTCAGCATTCTAGTGGGAACAGCTGAGGGGAGGGAGACGGGGACCTGATTTCAGGGACACGCCAAGCTCATTAGCTCCTCTCTCTCTGTATTTCTGGCTGCAAAGGGCACAGACATCTGCGTCTTTCTGGGAGAATCGTGGCAGAACTGGGATCACTAGGTGTCTCAAACTTGGTCTTTATCCTGGAATGTCCCAAGCAGTAATGTTTACTCTTAAAAGGGACATCTGTTATGACCTGACCTGAGCCAAACTGGTCCCTGCACAACTCCTAGGTCCCCTTTGATAGGTAAAGATAGCTTACCGCTGAAGAAGTCTGATGTGGCCAACGGTTAACTATTTCTACCCAGGATATAATGTCAGGATATAATGAAACTATTATATCAGGATATGATGAATGAATCATGATACGATGAATGAATGTTGGGATATAATGAAAACCATTCTGCCATCTGCGCAGAACTTCATTAGCCAAAAATGCAGGAGCAAGAGGCCCCAAGCAATTCCTACCCTGTGTACTGTGAGGTGGAGGGAGCCCCAGTTCTGGATCCTATTGGGTGTCCCAGCCCCCACTCTGCAGAATGCCAAGATTCCAGAGGCAGAGTCCTGTTAGCTTTCTAGCTGGCACCAGGCAACCAGGAATTCTCTTTGGCAATGGCTAGAGCCAGGGTGGCTTCTGAATCAAGTCTATGGTGCTAACCCTAAGTGTACAGATTATTATCTGCAGGATTCTTATGCCCTGTCTAATCAATGTGAGATGTGGCTCTAAATAGTCAATCTATTTAAAATCTCACCCGGGAGAACTTATTTTAAGGTAAATTACAGGTATCCTAGCATCACCCTACATTTCTGTAATGCTTAACAGATGACACACCCCTCAGTTTCAAAAGGATTGGGCGTTTTTCTTTGGGAGCATGGTGGTTTAGTCCATGGGCTCAAGACAGCTTTGGTTCAAATTCTGGCTCATTACTGCTGGGTGATCTTGGCTAAGTTGCTTCACCTCTGCGTGCCTCAGTTTCCTCATCTGTAAATTGAGGCTAATGAGAGCACCTGCCTCCTAATGTTGTTTTGATGATAAAAAGAGATTCTAATACATATATGTAGAATGTATAAAATGTTTAGAAGAATGACTGGGACACAGTGAGTGGGCAACATGTAGTCCTCATGAGAAACACCAAGATATTCATCACTTCACATTGCATTTAGGTGAAGGTCACGGGATCTTTCTAATCTCTCTCTGCAGCCTTCTCTCCTCCATCTCCCCACTGCACTCTAAGGCTTTTTCAATCTTTGCATTTTATGTCTCCTCCTCCTGGCCCATCCTCTCAGTTCTTCTGCTGCCTTCTATTCTTGGCAAGCTCCTGTATAAAGAACACAAACTCGGGGGCCAAAAACATGTTTTACTTACCATGGTCTGTGCTTTTTTTTGAAATGATAATTGATTTCCAAAATTTACAAGTATGAAAATTTCTTACAAAAATCCATCATTTGAAATTGTCTTGGAAAAATCCTAAGACACAGTCATGCTGGGGTCCAGCTTTCTGCATGGCAACCAGAGACTAGAGCTGAAGAGGCCTCCCTATGATGGAATGGGCACCCTCCAGTTTGCCACAGTCTTTACCATTCTCTGTTGTCTCAAACTGCACTCTTGGCTTGTTTTTTTTTTTTTTTTGCAGGTATTTGAGTTTGAGTTCCCTGATCTCTGCAGATGATTTTCTGATCCACTTTCCCTCCAGACAATGGATTCCAGCTTTCGTAGTAACTTAAGAAAAATATATATCGTGAGACAGGGTCTTGGCTATGTTGTTCAGGCTAGTCTTGAACTCCTGGGCTCAAGCGATCTTCCTGCCTTGGCCTCCCAAAGTGCTGGGATTATAGGCATGAGCCACCTTGCCTGGCCAATTCCAGCTTTTGTAAGTCTTTTGCCTTGGATGTGGTTAAGGCTCAGCTCCTGCTTTTGTTCCATCTCACTATTACCCAACTTTAGGTGGTAGAAATGGTGCGTATTTTAAAAAAAATCTTACGTCGTGCATCCATCTTCCTTCCTTCCTTCCTTCCTTCCTTCCTTCCTTCCCTCCCTCCCTCCCTCCCTCCCTCCCTCCCTCCCCTCCCTCCCTCCCTCCTTCCTCCTCCCTCCTTCCTTCCTTCCTTCCTTCCTTCCTTCCTTTCCTTCCTTCCTTCCTTCCTTCCTTCCTTCCTTCCTTCCTTCCTTCCTTCCTTCCTTCCTTCCTTCCTTCCTTCCTTCCTTCCTAGAGGTCCTGGAGAGGTGATGAGATGGGGCAAAGTGAGCTTCTACAGAACTTTCCCCACAGCATCCTCCAGTGACTGCGTCTCTTTCTAGAGACCCCCCTCCTCTAGCTCAACTTCCTGACCCCCTGTGGTCTTATACAAACCTCTTGGTCCACGGAGGATAGTAAAAACCTGAGAACTGAAATGTATCCAAGTTCTCGCCACGTAGTAATTCATACACTCCTTCTTCCACCTATGGATTCCCCTTTTCCCTCACACGTTACGTCATCCATCCACTTACTCACTCATCAGCCATTCACCGGGCCGGCAGGGCAAGGTGGCTCATGCCTATAATTCCAGCACTTTGGGTCATCTGAGGTCAGGAGTTTGAGACTAGCCTGGCCAATATGGTGAAACCCTGTCTCTACTAAAAAAACAAAAAAAAATTAGCCTGTAATCCCAGCTACTGGGGAGGCTGAGGCGGGAGAATCGCTTGAACCCGGGAGGCGGAGGTTGCAGTGAGCCGAGATTGCAGCATTGCACTCCAGCCTGGGCAACAAGAGTGAAACTCTGTCTCAACAAACAAACAAACAAACAAACAAACAAGCAAACAAACAGCCTTTCACCTACGACATGCCAGGTACTGTGTTATGTTTCGTGCTTGGAGAAGAAGAAAAGCAAACAATCAACTGTAGCAGAATTCACTTTATTTCCTTGGGCAAAACATTGACCTTGTTGGGCCTTTGTTTCCTACAGATTTAATGACTTGTTTAGAGATAATTTTGTCCTGGATTTCTTCCATCCTGTGACTACCTTCAACCTTCAAAAGCATCCTGTGCCATCTGCAAACTGCAAACTGCAGTCTACACTAGTGTAGGGGGATTTCTCTAGAAACCACAGAAGTTCTCAAGGGAGGGTCAAAGCCAAGGGGTAGCGAAAGATGAAGCCAGAGGCAAAGTAGGAGAAGACCCTCCTGTGACACCTGGTCTGGGTGAGGGCTGGGGGTGCAGGAAGGGAGCCAGGGGGCCAGACCTGCCTGCCAGGAGGGCCTGCCAGATGCCTGACGATCCTGCGAAATCTTACACCCTCTTTGCTCCCTACCAGCCCTGGCTCCAGCTCAGGCTGGATTGCAATCTGCATAATGTGTCCCATTTAGATTGGATGGGAGGGGGTGAGAACAGGAGGGCGGAGAGCACTGAGGAGGGAGTGCCCTGAAGGGCAGGCAGGAAGTGGTGGCCAGAGGAAAGTGGAGGGATGGAGGCTGGGGTGAAGGTGGGTGGCAACCAGAAGGGGGAGGTGGGGCCAGGAGAGCAGACTTGCAAAACCACAGATAATGTTCAGCCCAGCACAGTAGGGGTCAATTTGGTCCACTTGCTCAGTGACAAAAAAAAAAAAAAAAAAAAAAAAGTGGGCTGTCACTTAAAGATTTTGACTCACAAGAGAGGGGCTGGTCTGGAGGTGGGAGGAGGGAATGACGAGTCAAGGAGGAGACAGGGACGCAGGAGGGTGCAAGGAAGTGTCTTAACTGAGACGGGGGCAAGGCAGGAGAGGGTGGAGGAAATTCTGCAGGAGACAGGCTTCCTCCAGGGTCTGCAGAACCCAGAGGCAGCTCCTCCTGAGTGCTGGGAAGGACTCTGGCCATCTTCAGCCCTTCTTACCCTCTGAGGCTCAAGCCAGAAATTCAGGCTGCTTGCAGAGTGGGTGACAGAGCCACAGAACTGGTGTCCCTGGGACCCCCTGCCCGTCTTCTCTCCACTCCCCAGCATGGAGGAAGGTGGTGATTTTGACAACTACTATGGGGCAGACAACCAGTCTGAGTGTGAGTACACAGACTGGAAATCCTCGGGGGCCCTCATCCCTGCCATCTACATGTTGGTCTTCCTCCTGGGCACCACGGGCAACGGTCTGGTGCTCTGGACCGTGTTTCGGAGCAGCCGGGAGAAGAGGCGCTCGGCTGATATCTTCATCGCCAGCCTGGCAGTGGCTGACCTGACCTTCGTGGTGACGCTGCCCCTGTGGGCTACCTACACGTACCGGGACTATGACTGGCCCTTTGGGACCTTCTCCTGCAAGCTCAGCAGCTACCTCATCTTTGTCAACATGTACGCCAGCGTCTTCTGCCTCACCGGCCTCAGCTTCGACCGCTACCTGGCCATCGTGAGGCCAGTAGCCAACGCTCGGCTGAGGCTGCGGGTCAGCGGGGCCGTGGCCACGGCGGTCCTGTGGGTGCTGGCCGCCCTCCTGGCCATGCCTGTCATGGTGTTCCGCACCACTGGGGACCTGGAGAACACCACCAAGGTGCAGTGCTACATGGACTACTCCATGGTGGCCACTGTGAGCTCGGATTGGGCCTGGGAGGTGGGCCTGGGGGTCTCGTCCACCACCGTGGGCTTCGTGGTGCCCTTCACCATCATGCTGACCTGTTACTTCTTCATCGCCCAAACCATCGCTGGCCACTTCCGCAAGGAGCGCATCGAGGGCCTGCGGAAGCGGCGCCGGCTGCTCAGCATCATCGTGGTGCTGGTGGTGACCTTTGCCCTGTGCTGGATGCCCTACCACCTGGTGAAGACGCTGTACATGCTGGGCAGCCTGCTGCACTGGCCCTGTGACTTTGACCTCTTCCTCATGAACGTCTTCCCCTACTGCACCTGCATCAGCTACGTCAACAGCTGCCTCAACCCTTTCCTCTATGCCTTCTTCGATCCCCGCTTCCGCCAGGCCTGCACCTCCATGCTCTGCTGTGGCCAGAGCAGATGTGCGGGCACCTCCCACAGCAGCAGTGGGGAGAAGTCAGCCAGCTACTCTTCGGGGCACAGCCAGGGGCCTGGCCCCAACATGGGCAAGGGTGGAGAACAGATGCACGAGAAATCCATCCCCTACAGCCAGGAGACCCTTGTGGTTGACTAGGGCCGGGAGCGGAGAGAAGCCTGGTGCCCTCAGCCCTCCCCAGCCTTTGCCCTTGCTTTCTGAAAATCAGGTAGTGTGGCTACTCCTTCTCCTGTGCACATCCTTTAACTGCCCCCTGACTCCTGCCCCGCCCTGTCCTCCTCTACTGCTTTATTCCTTCTCAGAGGTTTGTGGTTTAGGGGAAAGAGACTGGGCACTACGGACCTGACCTTGCACAAGCCATTTAATCTCACTCAGCCTCAGTTTCTCCATTGGTATGAAATGGGGGAAAGTCATATTGATCTTAAAATGTTGAAGCCTCAGTCTGGACTCAATAAAAGCTTGTTTCCCTCCGCTGCTTTCTTAGATCTGCAACCGTCTTTTCTCCCTCCTTTCCTTGTAGTTTTTCCCCCCAACACTGTCTGCAGCTGTCGCTCCTCATCCCTGCCTTCTGGCACCAATCCCCTCCTATAGCTCATCCCCCCTCCGTCTATCCCTCCTTCTCCCCTGTCTACGTTCTTGTTCTGAAGGGCTACTAAGGGTTAAGGATCCCAAAGCTTGCAGAGACTGACCCTGTGTAAGCTCTCTATCCTGTTTTCTGAGTGTGAGGCAGGGAATGGGCTGGGGTGGGGGTGGGCTGTGTGTCAGCAGGTAATTAGCACTCCAGCCCTTAGATATGGGAGCTCCAGAGCTTGCCCTAAAATTGGATCACTTCCTTGTCATTTTGGGCACTGGGGCTAGGGTGATTCCTGCAGTTCCCCCATGGCACCACATCACTGACTAGATATGCTTTCTCCAAATTGTCCGCAGACCCTTTCATCCTTCCTCTATTTTCTATGGGAATTGGAAGGCAGCAGGGCTGATGAATGGATGTACTCCTTGGTTTCATTATGTGAGTGGGGAGTTGGGAAGGGAAACTAGAGAGAGAGGATGGAGGGGTGTCTGCATTTAGTCCAGACACTGCTTGGCTCGCTCCCCAAGTCCTTCTGTCTCTGACTTCCTGCAGAACTGTGAGCTGAAGGTTTTCCTCGTCTCCCCATCTTACCCCATCACACTGATTTCTTTCTTGGGCACTAGTACTACTTGGTGCCAAGAGTCATGTTGTTTGGGATGGAGATGCCTGCCTCGCCTCTGTGTGTTGTACTTACATGTCTATATGGACAAGCCTGGCATGAACAGCAGTGTGCCTGGATCATTTGGACGAACCTCCTCCCCCCCCTCCCACTCCACTGCATCTCTGCTGTTCATACATTACCCTTGGCAGGGGGTGGTGGGGGGCAGGGACACACTGAGGCAATGAAGAATGTAGAATAAAAATGAATCCATCCCCCCACTGGATTTGGGGGCTCCAACGGCTGGTCCGTGCTTTAGGAGAGAAGTTAATGTTTGCACCAGGCTTCCTGTAGGGAGGTTCCTCCCCAAAGCAGCTGGCGCCAAGGCTTAGGGGCGTCCTACTGAGCTGGGTTCCCGCTCCTTCTTGGGCTCCATGAAGGAAGTAAGAGGCTGGTTGAGAGCTTCCCTTGGCCCCTTTCTGGTGCCTCCCCATCTGGCTTCAAATTTATGAGCATTGCCCTCATCATCCTTTCTTGTTCCAGAGTCAGTGGTCCTCTTCCTAAGGAGGTCTGCTTGCCATGGGCCAAAAGGCACTGGGTGGGTTTTTTTCTCTTCCTACCCTCAGGATTGGACCTCTTGGCTTCTACTGGATTGGGGATCTGGGAATAGAGACTGTGATGGGGCAGATGGCATGATGTCTACACTGCCAGAGAGACTGTGAGGATGAGATTAATAGTGGGGCCTTTGTGAGCTAGAGGCGGGGAGTGTCTATTCCGGGTTTTGTTCTTGGAGGACTGTAAAAGTGAAGGACAAGACATGGACGATGGAGATAAGAAAAGTCCAGCTTGATATGAATGGACATCTTGACCCTCCCTGGAATGGCGCCGGCTCTGGGGGCAGAGTGAGGAGGAGAGGGGAAGGGCTCCTTACAGCCTAGTCTCCCCATCTTAAGACAGCATCTTCCACAGAGTCACCTCCTCTGCCCAGAGCTGCCCTCAGAGCATCCAGTGAATGCTGGTAGAGGCTTCTAGAAGGGAAGAAGTTGTCCCTCTGAGGCCCCCGTGGGTGACCTGCAGAGACTTCCTGCCTGGGACTCATCTGTGATCTGGGACAGAAGCAGAGGAGGCTGGCTGCTGTGATACCCCCTGACCTCCCCCAGTGCCTTCTTCAGAATGTCTGCGCTGTCTTCTGACCCTGTTAGTCACTGTGGTTCATCAAATAAAACTGTTTGTGCAACTGCTGTGTCCAAAGCCTCTTCTCATGAAAGTGTCTTGGGATAACCTCCAGCTTGCAAATGTTTCAGCATGGTGAGGGGGAAGCCGTCAAGAGAAGTGGGAGCTAAAAGGAGGGGGCGAAGTGAGGAGGGAGAGAGGATGGAGGAAATAGGCACCAGGAAAGGGAAAGGATGGGATTTAGGTGCAGAGAAGAAAAGGAAGAAAAGGAACAGGGTAGCAGCTAAGTGTTGTGCTCTGAAAAGCCACAGAACAAAAGGACGCACATTTTGGAGGCCAGAGCATAGGTCTGGGGAAAAATACTAGCATTTCTTGCCATGGAGGCAGACCTATTATTCATCTATCTATCTATCCATCCATCCATCCATCCATCCACCCATCCATCCATCCATGCACCCATCCATCTACTCATTTATGCCTTTATTCATTTACAATCTCCTATTGATTGACTCACTTAGTATCACTTGAGTAGCCGCTGAGTTTAGACCAGAAGCTTGAATCCCTGTTCTCCAATCAGAATTGCTCTGGATGCTTTTGAAAATACCCAATTCCTGGGTGTCACCCCAGACCTATGGAGTGAGACTCTCCTTGACTCACCCCAGATATTTACAATTACTAAAAACTCTTCAGATAATTTTTTGGGACAGCCAGGCTTAGGGAATCTCTATCCAGATAGATTCTGCCCAAATTAAAGTGGGCATAGAAGACCAGAGGGTCAGAACCAGAGCCAACTGGGCTTTGGTGGTCATCTATTTGGGGGAGGAAGGAAGGGGCTGCAATGATCCTGGGATTGGCGTGGTGGTGGGGCTATTCAGTCCGGAGGTGTTTGTCATCTTCAACAATGATCTCCTGGGTATTAATAATGTTTGCAGACAATGCAAGAAAAAAATCACCATAGTAGAACTGATAGTAACAAGAGAGCTCGCATTTATGGAGTTTTGCCACTGTGCTAAGCATTTCCCAAGCATCATCTCATTTAATCCTTGCAGCCGTCCTTTGAGAGGGGGCATTTTCACCTCATTTTGCTCATAACGAAGCTGAGGCTCGGAGAGGTTAGTTAGACCTCTTGACCAAGGTCACAGACTAGTAGGTGGAAGAACGGGGCTTGGAACCAGCTGAATCTGTCTGGCTCCCAAGCCCAAAGTCCACATTCTCGACCATGGTAAGGGGATGTTTCTCCCAAAGTACAAATGAGGCAGCACCGGGTGTCTGGGAAAGTGAAATCTTCTCTGTGAGATGCATGGCACACAGTGGAGAGGGAATGGGGATGGGGAGGGAAATGATGGAGAGTACCCAAAAGATGGACGGGCGGGGGAGGAGAAGGGAGAGGGAGAAAGAAGAGAGAGAGGCGAGATAATGAAGAGAAAGATAGAGAGGGGGGAGAGAGAGAGAGAGAAACAAAGTGTGGGGAGAGAGAAACAGAGGCAGAGATAGTGAAAGAGATAGAGTAGAGGCGGAGGGAGGGAGAGAGGAGAGACAAACAGAAGCAAAGATAGTGTAAGAGACAGAGACGGAGGGAGAGAAGGAGAAGGGAGAGGGAGAAAGAGAGAGGAAGGAGAAAGAGGCAGAAACAGTGAAAGAAAAAGAGACAGAAAGAGGAAGGGGGAGAGAAGAGAAAAGAGAGAGGGAGATTGAGAGAGAGGGAAGAGACAGAAACAGGTGGAGAGAGTGAAAGAGAGAGAGAGAGGAGAGAGGAACAATGGGGAGAGAAAGAAACCCAGGCAAAGACAGAGACAGAGACTGTGAAAGAGAGGAAGAATGAGGAGAGTGAAATAGAGACAGAGAGAGACAGAGAGGTGAGGACATAGGTGGGAAGAAGAAACGGGGAGGCAGGGAGGGAGACTGAGGGCAGGGAATCGGTGCCTGCTCTTCCTCTTCTGAAACACACCTGGGAAAACCTTTTGGGAATTTACAACGGTAACAACAGGCTATTGGAGCTACTATTACTATTATTTTTACAGATGCTGTAAAAAAACCTCAGCAAGTCTCCTGGGAAATCTGAGGTAAGCTATCCAAAACATGATAGGGTTTTAGCTTTCCCTTGGCTGTGACAGCACTTAGTAATTCACTGGTTCACACATGCCTTCATTTATTCACCCATTCATTCATCTGTTTGTTCCGCAAGTCCTTATTTATCACGTACGTGCCAAGCACTATGCTGGATGCAGGACCAAACGGTGAGCGGCCTCCAGCGGGCTCGCAGTCGGCTGGTGGAGGCAGACAGTGAAAGATAACAGCCCAGGATGTTGAGTTCTAAGGGAATGTGTGAAGCGTTCCAGGGCCTGTCATGGGGACAATGGAATGAATCAGGCAGGGTGTCAGGGGAGACTTTACAGCCACGGTGCCTGCCTGGAGCCTGCTCTGAAGCGTGGAGTGTGAGCGGTTAGTGGAGAAAATGTTCTGGGCAGAGGAATTGCCCATGGAGAACACAGCCCCTGTGAGGAACCGGAAAGAACACTCATCCTTGTTTTTACTCACCCCCACCCCAACTCTGGGAGGTTGGCCAGTTAGAGGCACAGAGAAAATCTTGCCCAGTTCTCATGGCGTGGATGCGGAGAATACTGGGGGCTGGGACTAAAATCCAGGAATGCAGGTCTCTAGACAATTGATTGGGGAGTGTGCAGGGCTTTCTGTTCTTTTTTTTTTTTTTTTTTTTGTCACTTCCAGTTTCTTCCCTTCCTGGGTTTGAGCTATCTTCCTCTAAGTTATCTGCCAGGATCTCCTAACCAGGGGCTGGGAGGCCCAGGCCCTTTCACTCTGAGTTTGTTAAAAAGGGGCAGATGGATTCTGTGGGAAGATCCTCCCCAACTTCAGAAGCCGGGATGACCCCCAGCGCAATAAGCTTTAGACGTGACACACCTTCCTACCATCTCAACAGACACCCTGTCTGCATTCCAAGGAGTTCAACACTTGCAGGGCCTGATCTGGCAGGTCCAGCTCCTCTCAATCATTGCGCAAACGCTTATAAAGTCTCCATACACAGCATTGGAGACAGACACAAAGATGTGACCCAGGGAGCTTGAAATCAAGTGCATAAGAAAGGAGGTTCTCAGATGCTGAGCTCACTCTAGAAGTTTCCATTTCTAGGTAGAGTGTTGGAGTATCAGTGCAGTGCTCATTCATTTATTCACTGAATCTTGGCTTTTTGTTTTTTTTTTTTTTCAGTGTCTGCTTCGTGCCTGGGACTGTCTTAGGAGCTGGAGATGCTGCCGTGAACGAGACACACCATCCATGCCTTCATGGACCAACTAGAAGCACCTTCTAGTCTTACTTTCTCATTGAACAGAGGGGTAAACTGAGGCCCATGGTTGGGAGGGGGAAATGATTGACACATGGTCATACAGTGGGATGGTGGCAGAAGTGGGACTAGATCTCAGGTTTCTCACTGCCAGGCAAAAGCGTGTTCTGTGACTCTAGGCTTAGAAAGGAGAGGGAGTCTCTTATTGAGAATACACAGGGCAAGTGGAGAGTAAGATCCATCCTGAGCCACCAACTGGGAAGCAGGAAGGCACAAAGGTGCTTGAGGATCATTCGAGGTTTTGTTAATAAACCTTTTACTGCAGAAGACTTTTAGACTTACAGAAAAATTGCTGATAGAATACAGAGTCCTCATATATTCCACACCCAGTTTCCTTTACTATTAGCATCTTAGATTAGCAGGACGTGCTTGCCACAATTAATGAACCCTATTGATACCTCACTATGAACCAAAGTCCATCCTTTGTTCAGACTTCCTTACTTTTTTAGCTCATGTTCTTTCTCTGTCCCAGGATCTCATGCAGAATACCACTTCACATTTAGTCATCATGTCTCAGACTTCTCTTGGCTGTGGCAGTTTCACAGGTTTTGTTTTTGATGACCTTGAAGGTTTGGAGGAGCATTGGTCAGGTATTTTGTCCCGTGTAGAAATATCTTTCTATGTCCATATATCAGGCACATGCTTGATAATGAGAAGAGGCAATACATGATATGCAAGTGATTCCTGCTCTTTTGGAGTTTAACAATCAATAATAAAGTGCAGTAAGCATATTGCAGAGGAAGTACAGGATGCAGAGGGGACAAACACCCATATTCTGGTCTGCACCACAAAGGGGTCCCAAGACAGGGCTAGTGCACTGGCACAACGCACAGGCCCACGTTCAGTTCCACAGGGGTGTAAATGTCTGGCATTCTCCTACTTCCAAAGCCACCTTAGGGTGCATTTTCTTGCCTAAATAACTGGAAACCTGAGGACATGAGACAAAGGACTATTTGTGCTCAGTGAGCATCTCCCCCGATATTGTTCTGTACTTTATTACTTAGTTGTATGGCACATCTCTTGCTACTTGAGGCTGCTTCTTACATGGACAGTGGATAGTCAGAAATGGATTCCTCAAACCTACTAGAAGTACCCCACTTAGCCAGCACCCTAGTACTCCCAGCCCCTTGTCCCCTGAGCACAGGGAACAGGTCTCTAGAAAAGCCCTGATTTGGCCACTCTGTCTGGGCTCTGTATTCCTTCTCATCTCTTCTGCTCTCTGGGCAGCTCCTCTGGACTAGGGCTACATTTATGCATAGTCAGGTGCTCAAAGGATGTTTTCTTAAATAATTGAACAACTGAATAGAGAAAGTGCAAGAGAAAAGGTGAGAAAAGCTGGTTTTGCTTACAGCAAACAAGTTGATTGCTTTTAAAACAGCCCAGAAAGATGAAGTTAAGACTGGTGCTACAAGAGACACACTGGGATTGATGAGTACTAAGATTATTAACCCCTGACCCAATTAACCCAAATGTTCTGGTTCCTAAGAGCTGCCCTCTGGGGACTCAGTGACAGAACAAAGGATGGGCTGGACCATGGTCCAGGGGCTCTTCTGATCTTCTCAGTAGAATTTCTCAAATTATGGCATTGTGGCGACCTGTTCAGGGTTCATGCTGGAAACTATGTCTTCAGGTCTCTTTGGCTGGATGATGGTTTGCAAAGCTGGTTGGCTTCCTGGGGAAGTTATTGGTGAGCCAACTGGAGCTGACACTGAGTCAAACAGTTTCTGGGAATCCATGTCTGGACATCCACTGTTCATGGAGGAAAGACTCTTGTGGTGGGGGTGGGGGATGTACCGATTGAATAGAAAATAAGATCTTGGATTTCCCCCTGTATAAAAATACTCAAGGAAAACTTCTCTTCCGTTCCCTGAGAAAATCTGGGCCACATTTAAGGGCATCCAGGAGGATTTGGCAGTCTTTCTTCTGGGTCTGGAATATGTTCCTAAGGTCACTAGGTCTTCCTGTATGATAGGGATGAAACTGCCTCTGATGATAAGAGAGGGACCCAGGGAGGTGGAGGTTGCAGTGAACCAAGATTGTGCGATTGCAGTCCAGCCTGTGTGACGCAGTGAGACTCAGTCTCAAAAAAAAAAAAAAAAAAAAAAGAAAGAAAGAAAGAGAAAGACCCAGACTTTTACTCTACGTGGACTGGGTCTGGTCTCTGGCAGAAAAAAGACTCTGGTAGCAGGGCTGGCTAGTGACCCAGAGTCTGAGGACTGTCACTGCAACGTGCCAGGAATGAAGATAATGGATGCAACCCTTGCCCTTAGGAAAACAGATACACTAATATGGTGGTTAGCTGGCTTCCAGGATGAGACCTGGAAGCCCTTGAGGATTCTTAGGATTCAGCTGGTTGCAAGCTCTGTACTGGGGCACTGTCAGGGTCCCTGCAAGGTGGTGGTTACTTGCTGTGCAGATAATAAGCTATTTTTCTGCTTGGAAAAAGCAACACACCAATTACCAAAGGAATTGACTAAAGATAGACAATTGCAGGCTGGAGAAGGAAGTCATTCCTACTCTCATGGTTTCAGGAGCAGCTCAGTGGGCTGACGTGAGGAATGCCACATAACTGAGCTGCACAGAATTGTCCCTCCAGTCCCACTTCACTGGTAAAGAAAGTGGGGCCCCGGGACACTGGTCCATTGCTAAGTAGTGGTTGATTTGGCTGGCACGGTTCTCTTGATTTTCAGGCCTGTTTACTTTCCACGTCACCAAGTTTCCTCCTTTCTATATTGTAGATGGCTTTGGAATTTGAAATGAAAAATGCAATTTTGAACCATCGTCTATAAGGGCTGACATTCTATAATTCTAAGAATGGCTAATGGTGGAATCTCAGGCATTAGAGCTGAAGACGGGCCTGAAAGGATAACTAGGATTTCGGTGACTTGAATGTGGAATGGGGGTGGTAGGAGGCATCCAGCCTGAGGAGACAGTGTGAAAGAGGGCAAGGAAGAGCATAGGAGGTCTGAGGAGCAGGTTGACTAGCTCATGTGTAGGGTATCCATACAAGGGAATGTGGAATAAAGGAGGAAGGATTAGACTGGGGACAAATCATGATGACTCATTCATTCGTTCATTCATTCATCAAATACTTGTTGAACATTTACCGTATGCCGCTCACTCAGCTAGCCACCGAGATTATAGTGATGAGATAGACTTGCGTAGCTTAGCATTTTTGTAGGGAAAGATAGAAAATACACAGATACATAAACTAGCCATTTTATTAAATGGCCAGTTATGGAACACACTATGAAGGAAACAACATCTGAAGTAGAAAATAATATTAAGTACAACTTCAGAAATGGTGCTTAGGGTAGGCCATCTTGGAAGCTGACCTTTCTGTTGACATCTGAAGAATGAGAATGAGCCTGCTCTGTGCAAGGGAGGCTCAGAGAGTCCCAGATGCAGAAAACAGCAAATGCAGAGACTGTGAAGCAAGAAATATCATAGTAGGTTCTGGGAAGGTTGTCAGGGCAACTGGAAGGCTAGTCCCAGGAAGCCAGGCAGGGGATGGCCTGAGACAAAGACAGACAAGAAGGGGCCAGGTCATGTAGGACCTTGAAGGTTGTGGTAAGAAGTGTGACTTTATTAAATGCAATGAGAAATCATCAGAAAAAATGACACAATCTAATTTGCATTTAAAATTGTTCCTTAAGCTGTTGCATAGAGAATGAGTTGAAGGGGAGTATGAGGGAAAGCAAAGAGACCAGTTAGGAAGCTACTTCAGAGGCCAAGATGAGGGATGTTGGTGGGTCACATTAGGGTGTTTTCCACAGCGACTGGGAAGAGAGGCAGGTTTGAGCCATATTTTTGATGCAGAATGAATAGGGCTTCTGACTGCCTAGGTTTGAGTGAGTGGGTGGATGAGGGGGTGAGAAAGAAGGAATTATCCAAAGTTTCGGACTTGAGCAACTGGGAAGAGGGTGATACCACTTAGTGAGATAGGGAAGGCTGGAGAAAGAATAGCTTAGGTTTTAGCTACATCACCATATCATCCCTGAGATGTTAATAAGACATTCAAGTGGAGATGTTGAGAAGGCAGTTTGATATGTAATAGAAGAGAGGTCTGGACTGATGATAAAAATCTGAGCATTATAGAGATGAAACTGTGAAGAGTCCTACTGAGAGGTCAGATAAGAGGAAACCAGAAAATGATCCACTGGATTTGGTGACATGGGCCAGGGGTTACAATGAACTGTGTTCATAGAAGACAGACTATGGGTTGTGTTCATAGAAGACAGACAGTAGAAGACAGACTGCAGAGAGCTGAAGAGTGGATAGGAGGATTGGAGAATGCTTGTGGAAACAACTCTTTTCAACAGTTTTACCACTTTGGGAGGCCAAGGCAGACAGATCACTTGAGGTCAGGAGTTTGAAACCAGCCTGGCCAACATGGTGAAACCCCATCTCTACTAAAAATACAAAAATTAGGCAGGTGTGGAGCTAGTCAGGAGACCGAGGCATGAGAATCGCTTGAACCTGGGAGGCGGAAATTGCACTGAGCCGAGATTGTGCCACTACACTCTTGCCTGGGTGACAGAGCAAGGTTCTGTTTCAAACAAACAAACAAACAAACATTCCAAAACAAAGCAGTTTTGCTGGGAAGATAAGGAGAGAAATGGGCAATAGCTAGAGAAGGGCTTTAAAAAATTAAAGATACAAGGGCATGTTTGTGTGCTAGTAACAATCTAAGAAAGATCAAAACTATGAGTGAGGGTGAGGGCAAGAATGAGCCATGAAGAGAATGATGCTTTTGTGGAGAAGAGACGACTGGAAGAGAAAAACCTTCAAGAAAGACAGATGGGACGCAGGCAGGAGCACATGTGGGAGGGTCAGCCTTTGCTAGGAAGAGAGGACATTTCCTTCAGTGCACTAGAAAGGATGTAGGAGAGGATGGGTTAAGAAGCAGATAGGTTGGTAGAGTTTGGTGGTAGGAAGATTAGGAAGTCCTGGCTTTGTGACCTCCCATTTCTAAGTGAATTGTAAAATGGGATCATCAGCTGAACGTGGGGTAGGGAACAGGGTCTAGAAAATTTTAGGGGGATAAAGTACTATCTTGGGCAATGAAAAAACAAGAATTCCTAGCGAAGCTTCCAGCTCCAATTTTCCACCTGAGATTTGTGTCCATGAATTTAAAGTGAAATCACTTAGCCAGGTTGTGTGAAGTTCTCTGGCAACATTTAGATGCTGCAACATAGGCACAGAGACGGTGATAATCACATGTTGGAGTTTTGCAAGGGGACTGTGACAGAGGAAAGAGGTTCGAGGGCATTGGGGTTGTTTGTGAGAGTAATTGTGAAGAAGGACAATGGAATCTAATTTATGTAAGGAAGGTAAACAAAGGCAGGAAGTGGCTGCTAGAGGGTGGGTGTGTGGTGAGATCAATGGGTTAGTGGTCAAGATAAGAGGCCAGAAGTAGGGGGATGAAGGGTACCAGAGCAAATGAGCTGGAAGGACTGGAAGTGAAGGTCAAATAGAAGGATTTGGAAATAGAGATTTCTGACTATGTCATGGTCTATGGTGTGGCTGTTGAGTGGGTGGCTGCAGTGGAGTGAGGACAAAGGTTGGTGGGGTAGAAGACATCAAAGAACAAGACCAAGTGGCTGGTTGAGTTGCACGTACAGATATTGAAGTTTTAAGAATTATTGTAGGAAGAGGGCAGTGAACATGATTGTAACCAGGACCTAAAGTCTTCAGTGAAGGAGGAAGGATGACTAAGAGGTGGGTAGAATGACCCCAGTGAGGAGGAGGGCAAGGGTATAAAATAGCTGAAATTGGGGCCATGGCTAGTTCGTATGATGCCTTTATACAAATTAGGAAAAACTAGTCTTCCTCCAGTGGAAGCAGCCCCACCCAAGGGTGACACCTGTGGGGATGTGGGCTGGATTTTACTTACCTCTCAGGTGGGCATCCTTGGCCAGGACGCAACCTACTTGTATAACCTGTACAGCTGTGCCTGGACACCCTGGTTGAATGGCATAGGTGTCAAAGGAATCAGCTTTTTGAAGGAGAAAGAGCCTGAAAGAGGCAATGGGGAGCAAAGATCAACCTTCTGATTTTACAGACAGGGAAACTGAGGCCCAAAGAAGGGGGAAATAATTCAAACACATTGGAGGTTGGGGGCAGAATTGGAACTAACTTCTGCTCTCCTGAGACTCAGTGCTTTCTGTGACACCCTACGATGGAAGGGATGTTTTAGCAAACATTCCAAAATTGCAAATTCAAAAATATGTTGTCCCTCAAAGTCGCTTCTGTGGGAGGTGAGAGACTTCTATCTAGTGATGCTGCCATTGTTCCAACCATTTCTGGAAACTCCTTCCGAAAGAAGATTTTCAGAACCAGCTTCTGAGTCACAAAGACAGCCCACTGCACTGCAGAGACTTATTTAGCATATGGGGTGGGAGCCGTCCTTTCCCTTCTTCAGTGCAGGGTCTCAGAGTCCAAGATTCAACCTGTGAACAAGGAGTCTTGTGGCTTTTCTTCATCGTATTTCAGCACATACTTATTTTCTGCTCAGCATGTTCCAGGCACTTGAGATCCCAGTTTAGGTGGAGATATTGCTGTGAGGTCTATTCAGTCCGATGAGGTTTGATTTTGTTAGGCTGGCAGGCATGCCGTTTGCATCCTTCGGGAATCTTAGATGTAAACAATACCCCTCTTTACAATACAAGATGTAAACAGTACCCCTCTCAGCTATTTATGCAGAAAATGAATTTGATAAAGGAACTCAGGGAACTCACAGAATCTCTGGAGCATTGGGCTGCAGGAAGGAGTCATCTGTGAATTATGTGTCTCTAGTAGGGACTTCTCTGCTTGCACAGTGAAGTTCTGCCTGGGACTGGATCTCCAGAACTTTCACCGCAGCTGTCTCTGAGACCTTGAAGGTTCTCTGCTACTTTCCCTCCTTAGACAGAAAATCGGCTTCATGCAGCTCCTGGATCCTCAGGTGGTTTCTTTCAAAGTGAATTTTCACACTTGGTGAATGGTGGAGCCGAGGTCAATGCTAGCACTAGTGGCAAAGGGATCTGGGAAAGTGAATTCTAGCTTCTAACTTGGAAGGTGGTGCTCAGATTGTGGGCAGATCCTCAAACATAGTGAGTCTGCTTAAAAAAAAGCTTGCGTGCCACAGATGTGGCAAAGGTTGGCCACAAGGTTGTTGGTTTCCTTGGACGTTGGTTTCTAGAACTTGGGAAAGCTTCCCCAAGGTGCGCAGTCCTGGCTGAGCCGCAGTCCTTCCTGGTCCCATGGCCTATCTTTACAAAGTGTGATGGCCAGTTCAGAGATCACCGTACACTTGGGCTTTTTGTATTAAAAATTTAGAGTTTCCTTTAAAATGAATGCAATTAAAAGATATACAGGAAGTCTTTCTTCAAGCCCCCAAAAGTGGATGGTTGTCAAGGTTAAAGCCTCCCACCAGCGAACTGGTGTCCATGAAGAAAGCTGAGACATTCAGCCTGGAAATGCTCTTCCTCAGTGATCCAGATTCTTTCCATCCAGTCACTATAATAAATAGACAGATGACCCAGCAGCTCCCTATGCATGCTGAATGTTAGTAGGGCTTGCTAGGTGTCAGGGACTGGGCTTGAGGCTGAGCCGAGGGGGATGGGAGGTTTCAGAGATGATGAAATTATGAACTCTGTTTACAGAAAACTCAGTCTAGTGTGGGAGACAGACAGGACCATGTCGATGTGTCCATGGAGTATGGTAAGTAGGGGAAAGGGGCCTTGGAGCCTTTTGACCTCAGGATCATATGCTGGGCTCTGTGAACTAGTTTTCCCATCTGCAAAGTGGGGATAAGGCTTAACTCATGTGGTGGTTAGAGTCTGTGGAGTAGCTAGTGGTGCACAGTGGGAGCTTAGCAAGTTGTGCGCCTTGCCCCCACCCCTCCTCTTCTCCATTCATTGTAAAGTGTGATGGGACCACAGAGAAGGTAGTGGTTAATTCCGCTTGATGGATTTAGGCTGGGCTCCTAAGGATGACAAGAGAGTTCTTTCGATGGAGGGCTAGGAGGACACTTCAGGAAATGGGAACGGTGATCAAAGCCACGGAATACTGTGTCTGGTGAATGGTGCACTGAGCATCTGGCTGGAGGTGTGTGAGTGGGAGAGGGGAATGGCAGGAGGTGAGGCTGGAGGGGGATTTAAGAGCTCCATCAACCACAAGGGGAGGCTGAATGTTCTCTTGTAAACATTCAACGGTGGAAACATGGGTGGTCAACGAAGGGCTCTGAGGCAGAGGCCTATTCCAGGAAGGCCAGAGCAGCTGCTTTGGTTGGTGAAAATCTCTGCCTTTTATTTGGAACTGCCCTGGACTTTGAGAGATAAGGATGGAATGGGTGAAGTGCTTCTTGGCCCCCATTCAGCCTGGGGATGTGTCTGGTTGGTGAACATCTGCCACTCTCAGCACACTGTTAGGTGTTTTACATAAACAATCCCAAATCCTTTGAATAACTTTGTAAAAGGAGGCATTATCATCTCATTTTTGCAGAAGAGGTAACTGAAGCTCAGTAAATGATAGGCAATTTGCTCAAGGTCATGTGATCAGTACACGGCCATGCCAGGATTCAAAGCTGGGTTTGCCTAATTGTAAAATTCGTGCCAGTTTCACCATGCCATGCTCCTGAGTCCCACTGGATTATTTTTAATTGACATGAAACTTGTGGCATGAAAACTCTCAATCTGTATTCATACTCTCTCTCTCTCTACCTATCCACCTATCTATCTAATGGAATGTCAGAAATTTACCTAGTATGTCGAAATCTCTTGCCTTCCTTTCCTAAAATCGCTGAGAAGTCCAGTGCATTCTCTTTTTTGGATGCTGAAACGTGGCTAACTATTACCATCAGAAATGTCCTAGAGTGAGGCTGTCCTGCCTGACACCTCAGTCATGCACAGACCCAGATCGATCTGGTTCCAGGAGAAGGAAGCGTTGGAAGCTGACTTACAGGGTGTGATAGAGATTCCTGAAACTTCTTTTTTATTTTAATAGGTTTTTGGGGGAACAGGTGGTGTTTGGTTACATGAATAAGTTCTTTAGTGGTGATTTCTGAGATTTTGGTGAACCTATCACCTGACCAGTGTACACCGTACCCAATGTGTAGTCTTTTATCCCTCACCCCCTTCCCATTCTTTCCCCTGAGTCCCCAAAGTCCATTGTATCATTCTTATGTCTTTGCGTCCTCATAGCTTAGCTCCCACTTACGAGTGAGAACATATGATGTTGTTTTCCATTCCTGAGTTACTTCACTTAGAATAATAGTCTCCAATTCCATCAAGGTTGCTGTGAATGTCATTATTTTTTTCCTTTTTATGACTGAGTAGTATTCCATGGTGTATATATATATACACACACATATATGCCACAATTATATATATGGTGTGTATATATATACATATATATATAGTATGCATGTGTATATGCCACAGTTTCTTTATTTTCTTTATTCACTTGTCGGTTGATAGGCATTTGGGCTGGGTCCATATTTTTGCAATTGTGGGTTGTGCTGCTATAAACATGCGTGTGCAAGTATCTTTTTTGTGTAATGGCTTCTTTTCCTTTGGGTAGATATCCATTAGTGGGATTGCTGGATCAAATGGTAGATCTACTTTTAGTTCCTTGAGGGAGATTTCTCAGACTTCTGTCTCTCCCTGCAGATTCCTTTAGACACCTAGCGATGCCAGAAATTCCTCTGTCTTTTGGTCTATTTTGGTATCCTGAGATGCATATGGCTTTGGACTCACAGAGACCTCAGCTGAATTGTCAGCTCTTCCCTTACCAGCAATTGAGTCTATGGATGAGTTAGAGAACACCTCTGAGCCTTAGTTGTCAGCCAAGTAGAGGTGGCAGTTGTACCTACTTATAGGTTGTTGTGAGAGTAAAATTCTGAACACACAAATGCTTATTAGGTATCTTCTTTAAACTTTTCTTTTCTAGGGTGGAAATGTATTAAGCTATATTAGATAGTCATTTGGAATAATTACTTGGAGCCCTGTCTTTGAAAAGACAGGATGGAGTTAGATTGTAAGGGTGCTTGGCCATGGTGTAGAAGACTTGGGTGGGATTGGAGGTAGAAAAGGGAAGAAAGAACAAAAAGGGGCTCATCAGAAACAAAGTTCAGTGACTTCATAATTTATTCAGGACCCAGGCACAGGTCTGCCTATGAAAGTGGTAGTAAATGGGCCTGGGCAGGCCCCTTTGATGCTGACCCTGTCCGTAAAAGGTTGGATTAAATTTTCATGAAGCCATAAATATATTCTGGGCTCCAAATACAATCTTTCCTTAAAGGGCAAAATACTCTCGGGTGGAGAGGTGACTTTATTTGGGTTTCCCCGGGATAGGCAGCCCCTTACTGAAGACTGCTGGCAGGAAGCTGTCCTGGTGGCTCTTGGCCAGGCCGGTGGAGATCTCTGACCTCCTCTCTGGCCCTCAGGAACTTCTGCTTCCCCAGGAGGAGGAAGGTGGCGGGGAGGAGGGGAAGGCACAGGGAGGAGCAACTGGAGCTTTCCGGAAAAATATTTGGCAGTCAGGGAACCAAGGTGAGTGGGAGGACTCCAGATGAACTGTAAGCTTTATGAGTTCCTTGGTAGTTTTGTTTTTGTTGTTTGTTTGTGACCCTTACTTCTTGAGTACTCCTTGAAGCCACTGTGTGATGAAGGATCATTGGGTCTCACTGCTCCATTTAACTTTATGTAACAAAGACCTGGAAAGGGCAAGTGAGGTTCCCAGGGTCCCCTGGACTCTTCACTATTCTCCCTATCCTTCTATTCTCTACTGTATTATTTTGTGATCGAATTGTTCTAGACTTAAGTGGTATCACTAGTAATAATAATAACAACAGCAGCAGCACCAGCAGCAAAATCAATTGAGCACTTTCCAAGCTGGACACTTCCTCAGCTAGAGTATTTCATGGGCTTTAATTTCATTTAATTCCGGGAGGCACAGGGTCTATTGTGATCAGCCCCATTATACCTCCATTATACAGATGAGGAAACTGATGTTCAGAGGATGACGTAACCTGCCAAACACGAAATCATAGCCAGCAAGGGATAGTTGGGATTTGAATGAGGGTGGATGGGATCCAGGGTCTGAGGATTTCTCAACTACAATATTGTACTGTTGGTTGAAAGTGATTGCATTTTACTCACCCTCTGGTCGTCTGCAACACTTGTATGTGGGGTCAAATTGCTCAGTAAATTGTTTGTACATAAGTAACAATGAGATTTTTCTTTTTTGTACTTCACAGTTTTGCTTGGATCTTTGTGCTGAGAACACACATTAGGCACTCAAAATTAATTGGTTCAAAATTAATTTTCATGAGTAATGAGGGACTGATGTAGAGAGACTAGGCATTAATGTGCACGTATAAGATCTATTGCCTCCTTGAGATAAACAACATGGCGAGAGAGAACATCATTAATGTTCTTTCACATCTATCCAGCACACTGAAGAGAAGCAGTGTGCTTTGAACACACTTGTGCTGGGCATTTTAGTGTTATCTTACAATCCCTGTAACTGTCTTGAGGAGAGGGTCCTATGTTATTCTGTGTATTTTGCAGATAAAATGTAGAGTCAAAGACGCTGGCAAGGATGTGGAGAAAAGGGGACTCTTATACACTGTTGGTGCGGGTGTGAATTAGTACAGACACTATGGAAAACAGTATGGTGATTTCTCAAACAATGAAAAATAGAATTACCATTTGATCCAAGCAATCCCACTGCTGGGAATTTATCAAAAAAAAAAAAAAAAAAAAAAAAAAAAGAGAAAAGGGAAATCAGTTTATCAGATGATATCTGTACTCTCATGTTTATTGTGGCACATTTCACCATAGCAAAGATAGGAAATCAACCTGAGTGTCCATTAATGGATGAATAAAGAAAATATGGTGTATATACACAATGGAACACTATTTGGCCGTAAAAAATGAAATCTTCATTTTTTATTGTATTTTATTTTTTATTTCCAACTTTTATTTTAAGTTCAGGGGCACATGTGCAGGTTTGTTACATAGGACTACGTGTGCCTGATGGTTTGCTGTGCAGATCATCCCATCACCCAGGTATTAAGACCAGCATCCACTAGTTATTCTTTCTGGTGCTCTCCCTCCTCTCACCCCCCACCCTCTGACAGGCACCAGTGTGTGTTGTTCCCCTCCGTGTGTCCATGTGTTCTCATAAAAAAAAAATGAATTCTTGTCATTTACAGCAACATAGGCTGGGTGCGGTGGCCCACATCAGCAATTCCAGCACTTTGGGAGGCAGATCATGAGGTCAGGAGATCGAGACCAGCCTGGCCAACATGGTGAAACCCCGTTTCTACTGAAAATACAAAAATTAGCTGAGTGTGGTGGTGAGCGCCTGTGATTCCAGCTACTTGGGAGGCTGATGCAGGAAAATCACTTGAATCGGAAGCGGAGGTTACAGTAAGCCAAGGTCATGCCATTGCACTCCAGCCTGGCGACAGAGTGAGACTCCATCTAAAAAAAAAAAAAAAATTAGAGTTAAATGAACTTTGCTAAGGCAATATTGTAATTGAAAGAGTCAGGTTAGGGACCCAGAAGAGTTGGAACCCAAATCTACTACACCAAGTTGCCTCTCAGGTGGTGGATAAATGATTTAAGCAGAGACAAGACCAGATTTAAATTCCACTCCACATGCAGGGGTGAGATCTAGGCAGAGGAAGAGGAGGGATCTCTTATTTTCACTTTGAGGACTAAAGAATTAATGCAAAGTAGAGGTAAGGAGTAAACTAAGCAAGGAGTTCGGGTGGGACCTACATAAAGCACTGACTCAAGGGGCTTGGCCTCTGTGTTTCCCCACCACCGAGACCCCCTGATGCTCAGAAATATCTGGTCTCTCAAGCAGACTGTGCTGGATGAGAATTAATCCCTAGATTATTTTATTTACTAAAAAATTAAGCTGGAACAGCAGAACCGCCCACCAGATTCCAGACTGCCTTGTAATGGCCGATGAGTACAATCTGGAATGATGTTACTTGTTACAAAGATAGAGGCTGCACACTTTCATTCCCTGCACTGCTTTGGCTTGTCCAGCATCTGCAGAACCCTGAAAATATTACTGGTACTTGGAGGGTGCCTTTCCAACCTGAATACACTCTTAGGGGTCTGGATCTTCAGGCTGGAACCCGTCAAAGCAGGAAATGAAATGTTTCTCTCCTGTCTTCATTTATCACTTGCCCACCATCCTTTGTCCTGTTGAGCAGGATCGATGGCTTCTGCTGGGATCACATGGGAAAGCCGACAGGGGTGGGGGGCTTCCAGTCTGAAGCATCTGTGACTCTCCTGTCACCAGGCGCTTAAAGAGGCAAGAAGCAAGTTTTCAACTGTCAGTTTTAAGACCGGGGGCTGAGGCACAAGGGGTTGGGGGCTGGGGGCTCCTGAGGGTGTGGTCATTGGAGGGGCTTTTGCATCCTGGGAATGTATGGAGGGTGTTCTAAGTGCAGGGCTGTCTGATGAGAGGTTTGTTTTCTTAGTGGACTGAGCCCAGCTGTACTGGGAAAGGCGGGGCTGGTGAGTGTGGATTTGTGTGTATGTGTGAAAGTGTGTGTGTGTGTATATGTTTGTGTTTGAGTGTGGCTGTGTGGGTATGTATATGAGTGTGTGTGTTTGTGTTTGTATTAGTGTGGCTGTGTGGGTATGTATATGAGAGTGTGTGTGTGTGTGTGTGTCTTTGTGTGTGTGTGTGTGTGTGTGTGCCTGTGCATATGTGTGTTCCTTTAGGGCTGCCAGGCCAACCCAGCACAGCCCCTTTGAAGTGGAAATGAGCTCAGTTCCTCTTTCCCCTCCAGACCAGATCGAGAGCATGATGGGCAGGCATTTGTAAGCTGTTTTTGCACTTTCACACCACCCCAAATGGTGGCACAAACAGTGTTTTCGCGAAAGACCCCCTGACTGCTGGGCCTCTCTGGTTTCTGTGGAAACCATAAAGCCCATTTGCAGGGGTGCTTGAGAGGGAGGAGGGGCTGGGAAGGGAGGGAGCCTGGAAGCTCCGGCCGGTGGGCGGGTGGGAGGTTTCATCTCCAGACAAAGAGAGGAACAAAGGCTTGGGGGAGGGGAAGGAGGAGTGTCACCAAGGACCAGATTTATCGGCCTTGTCTTCTGGTTCTCCGAACTGCTTCCAGAATAATGAGCTTTGGGGGGGACTGTGAGGCCATGTCATGTGTGGGCCCTTTGTCCAACACAAGGACAAAGGGGTTGGAGGAAAAGTCCTCTTCACAACCCATTGCCTGTGGGATAAACTCCGAACTCCCTGGACTGCCATTCAAGGCCCTTTCAGTATCTGAGCACGAGTTGCCTACGTTCCTGGATATCCTCCCTGACAGTTCCATAGAAAAGCATCAGCTTTGGATTGTAATTTCCTCCAGGGCAGCAACCTTGCCTTATTTATTTCTGCATCTTCAATGCTTGGCCTTGTAGCTGAGTTGTATAAATTGTTAAAATGTGCACGCTAACTTCAGTACCCCCTGTCTGGAAGGCCCTGATTCTTCTCTCTCCCCATACAAATCCTATCCTTTTTAAAACTATCAAGTATCCAAAAGTTTTCCCAACCCACATTCATTACCAAAGTCCTTAAAAGATGAATATAGTTCCTTGGCTTGTAAGTGTATATTAATATCTGGTTTCTTTAAACATCTGTGTTTGTAATTAATCACAGTCTGTTTGTTTTTAAAATGCGCACTCTTTCCCTTCTGTTGGAAAGGGCATGGAATTTGGATAAACAATAATGAATAATGCTCATCAATAATTCAGTTTATATTATGAGTGCTTTGCATGCAAATTATCATTTGGAGTTAAAAAATCTGACTTTGAGACTTGGTTGTACATCTACTACTTGTGAACATAAGTGAAACATTTCAACTCTCTGAACTTCAATGTCTTCATCTGGAATATGGGAATTATCATACTAATCTCCACATTCTCTTCATTGGGTTGTTTTAAGAGCTAGTAGTCAGAACAGTGCTTTGAAACCTGGTGTTGTAAGTTATTGTCACTGGTAGGAGTTCTTTGAATGCAGGGCACCTGTCTTACCGACTTTATAGCCTTCTTTCTGTCCCACCCCATGCATGAGGTTCAGCCACCAAACCAGTAACACACATCAGATGCTTCTTGAGTGGAACTGAAGGTTTGCAGATAAAATGGTGCTGGAGGGTTGGCTGAGTTTAGGTGGGGAATCCATTCCCATTGTGTATGGTCCATTCAGGCCTGGGGATTGTTAGGGTGTTTGGGGGATTTTCTTAGGGTAACAAATTCACAGGGATCAAAGGTCACAGCTTAGGGTTGAGAAATATTAAGAGAAAAATTTAGGAAAAAGGGCAAAGTGAAGGCTAAGAAATCCTAGGGAACAGAGTTAGGGAAGGTCAGACTTTAAACTACAGTTGACCCTTAAACAATGCACAGTCAAAAATCCGTGTATAACTTTGTACTCCCCAAAAACTACTAATAGTCTACCAGTGATGGTAAGCCTTATTGATAACATACATATTAACACATAGTTTGTATGTTAAATGTATTATATATCATATTCTTACAATAAAGGAAGCTAGAGAAAAGAAAATGTTACTAAGAAAACCATAAGGAAATAAAATATATTTACTCTTCATTAAGTGTAAGTAGATCATCATAAAAGTCTTTATCCCGGTTGTCTTCACACTGAGTAGAGCAAGCTTGTCCAACCTACGGCCCACGGCTGCATGTGGCCCAGGACAGCCTCGAATGTGGTCCAACACAAATTCATCAACTTTCTTAAAACATTTTGAGACTTTCTTGTGATTTTTTTCTGTTAACTACTGCTAAAAGAAATTGTTAGTGTTAGTGTATTTCAGCTATTGTTAGTGTTAGTGTATTTCAGCTATTGTTAGTGTTAGTGTATTTCAGCTATTGTTAGTGTATTTCAGCTATTGTTAGTGTATTTCAGCTATTGTTAGTGTTAGTGTATTTCAGCTATTGTTAGTGTTAGTATATTTCAGCTATTGTTAGTGTTAGTGTATTTCAGCTATTGTTAGTGTATTTCAGCTATTGTTAGTGTATTTCAGCTATTGTTAGTGTTAGTGTATTTCAGCTATTGTTAGTGTTAGTGTATTTCAGCTATTGTTAGTGTTGGTGTATTTCAGCTATTGTTAGTGTTAGTGTATTTCAGCTATTGTTAGTGTATTTCAGCTATTGTTAGTGTATTTCAGCTATTGTTAGTGTTAGTGTATTTCAGCTATTGTTAGTGTTAGTGTATTTCAGCTATTGTTAGTGTTAGTGTATTTCAGCTATTGTTAGTGTTGGTGTATTTCAGCTATTGTTAGTGTTGGTGTATTTCAGCTATTGTTAGTGTTAGTGTATTTCAGCTATTGTTAGTGTATTTCAGCTATTGTTAGTGTATTTCAGCTATTGTTAGTGTTAGTGTATTTCAGCTATTGTTAGTGTTAGTGTATTTCAGCTATTGTTAGTGTTAGTGTATTTCAGCTATTGTTAGTATATTTCAGCTATTGTTAGTGTTAGTGTATTTCAGCTATTGTTAGTGTTAGTGTATTTCATGTGTGGCCCAAGACAATTCTTCTTCTTCCAACGTGGCTCAGGGAAGCCAAATGAGTGGACATTCCTAGAAGAAAAAAGGAGGTAAGGAGGGGTTGGTTTTGCTGTCTCAGGGATGGCAGAGGCAGAAGAGGTGGAGGAGATGGAAGGGGAGGCAGGAGAGGCAGGCTGTTAAGGATGAACTGTACTTGAGTACCCCTGCTGCTTGACAGCCACATTCATCTATTAATCATCATCTGGTTTTATTTTCACAACCACCTTGTTAAGTGGGTGTTGCTATCCCATATTAAGGGTGAAGCCACTGAACTCAGAAGCTTGCCCTGCCCCAACCCAGGCCTTCTGCAGTTCTGTATTACCTCCATGACCCTGTACCCCGGTCTCGAAGTCTCATTGCCCTAATGGAGCTAAAGTAAGATGACCCCTGTGAAGCCTCACTGAAGATATTCCCAGGGGAGAGAAAACCAATAGGTGTGGTGACTGTAAGAAAACATTTGGTTGGAAATCACAGCTTGTCATCGAGGAACGAGCTCACACCAGGGAGAAGAAACCCAACAGAGCTTTCTGTGTTGTTGCCCGGGTGGTCTGCTCCCTGCAGTCACACTCCCTGCCTGCCTGTCCATCCATTTAACTCAGAAACATCCATCATCACAGGGCATTGCAGGGTGAGGTGACACAGAGGGGCAGGGCATGTGGAGGGGGAAGGGAAAAGCAACTGGTGATCACCAACAGCTGGCCTCCCTCTTCTCCCCCCAACCCCAGGGCCTCAAGGTTCCCAGGGGCAGGGGTGAGCCCGATTAAGAGCCGTCCATCAGGACATGCCCACCAGCTGCCGGGTGACCTCGGAGGCTGTTTAATGTCCAGCAACACAATGTCAGTCACAACCTTTGCCCTGTCTGCACTGTTGGAGGATGGAGCTCATTCCAAAGAGGAAAACGTTTTTAAAATAGAATCTAGTCTCCTCAGCCTGCCCCCCCTGGCTTTTCCTGCAACTTCAAGGCTCCTGTTGGAAGCGTGGAGATGGGTGTTTTCCTTCTTCAGTTGAGCCAAGAAAGGGACCAGGTGGGAATTTACCAAATGGAACAGACCACCAGGACCAATTGTTATCTCGGAGCCCATGAAAACATTTTGATTTCCAAGGAAATGTCTTAGCATGCCTCCCACCCCTTTTATGAAGGGAGGAGAGCCCCTCATTTTCATTCTTCAGTCCCTGCCTGTTATCTAGAGGGACAGTGTACCCTCCTAGGTCTAGAGCTGCATGGTCCAATATGGTAGCCAATAGCCACATGTGGCTATGCAAATTCAAATTTATATTATTTAAAATTAAATAAAATTAAAATTTTAGTTCTTCAGCAGCACTGGCTACTTTTCAAGGGCTCTACAGCCACATGTGGTTGGTACTTACCACATGGGACAGTACAGATATGGAACACTTCCATCATTGCACAAAAGTCTTGTGAACAGCATTGGCATAACGCGGTGGTTCTGCCCTGTGGCTGCACATTGCTATCGTCTGGAAACTTTGGAAAAGTCCTGACGTCTGGCTGGGCTCACCTCCAAGACTCTAAGTCAGTGGGTCTTCGGCAAGGTCTGTCATTGGGATTTTTCAAAAGCTCCCCCAAGTGATTCTAATGTGTAGCCAGCACTGGTCCACTGAGTCTCAAGCTTATCTCATTATAAGAATTATGAATGGCCGGGTGTGGTGGCTCACGACTGTAATCCCAGCACTTTAGGAGGCTGAGGCAGGTGGATCACAAGGTCAAGAGATCAAGTCCGTCCTGGCTAACACCCCGTCTCTACTAAAAACACAAAAATTAGCTAAGCATGGTGGCACGTGCTTGTAGTCCTAGCTACTAGGGAGGCTGAGGCAGGAGAATCACTTGAACCTGGGATGCGGACGTGGAGGTTGCAGTGAGCTGAGATCGCGCCACTGCACTCCAGCCTGGTGGCAGAGCAAGACTCCGTATTCAAAAAAAAAAAAAAAAAAAAAAAAAAAAAAAAAAAAAAAAAAAAAAAAAATTCGGAACATGAGAGACTTCTAAAAAGAAATACAGACTCTTGGAAACCGTTTTCTAAGGATTTGAATTCAGCAGGTGTGGGGCAGGTCTCAGGAATCTGGTTTTATTCAGCATGCCAGGTAATTCTTATGGTCAAGCAGGTTTGGGAAAATTTGATGTAGCCTAAAGATGAGAAGAACCAGGCACCAGTTTGGTCAGACATTGTGTTGGGGCTGTGGCCACAAGACCCTAACGGCCACAGCAGTCCTACAAGGTGAGTTTTATGTGTACTTATGTCATAGGCAAGGAAAATGGAAATTCAAGAAAAGCTCATCCCAAGCCACAGCCAGTAAGTAATGCACTGGTCTTTGGACCTGGCTTGAATATTTAAGAAAGTAGGCTTTGGATTCATTTTGAGGTTCAGATCACACCACTAAGTGATCATGGGCAAGTCACTAAACTTCTCAAAGTTGATCTCCTTCTTTGGAAAGTGAGAATCATGACAATCCCTACCTCCTAGGGATGTGATAGTGATTGAGATTATGTAGGTAAAGGGCTTTTGGTTCTTTAGGCATCAGATAAGGGTCCAGCAGTAAACTTAGTTCCGGTGGTAACAAAGAGAATGCCACTGCAGGCAGCTCTGTTCTTCCCATCACATCTTTATTCTAAGAGAATCTTTTGTTTGTCTGTCTATATCTCTTTCTCTTCTTTTTCTTTTTGAGACAGGGTCTCACTCTGTCTTTCAGGCTGGTGTGCAGTAATGTGATCATAGCTCAGCCTAGACCTTCTGAGCTCAAGTGACTCTCCTACCTTAGCCTCTTGAGTAGCTGGGACTATAAGCATGTGCCACCATGCCTGGCTATTTTTTTACTTTTTGTAGAGACAGGGTCTCACTGTGTTGCCCAGGCTGGTCTTGAACTCCTGGGCTCAGGTGATCCTCCTGCCTCAGCGTCCTAAAGTGTTGGGATTACAGACATGAGCGACTGTGGCTGGCCTGTCTGTTTTATTAGGTGGTAGGGAGGTGCTGGTTTTGCTCTTTCATGGTGCGTGGCTCTAGCTGTTGGGTGTGGAAGTCAGGAGGGTTCTTGCTGTTGACCTCATAGGCCCAGTCTGTCTCCTCACCCAGAGTCTGCTGTGCTGCAGGACTGCAAAACAACTTCAGCAGAACAATAAATGCACTAATAGAAATGATTACTTTGTGACAAAGTAGCAGCTGCCATTGATTTATGGAGCACTTGAATTCCAGGCACTGTGCTAAGTGCTTTATGTATCAATGTGTTTCATCTTTTCAGCAAATCTATGAGGCACGGATTGTATGCCTCATGTTACAAGGCACTTTCATAGACATGGAGTCATTGGATTCATATAACAAATGCTATATGGTGGAGGTAGTTATCCCTGATTCCCAGATTAGGAAAACGAGGTCCCTAGTAGGTGTGATATATCAGGATTACCCGGCTAGTAGTAACCAAGCCGTGGTCTCTTAGTCACTACATTTCTGCTCCATCAACACAAAATCACTTAAGAGAAATTCAACTTATTATTTCCAGTTTTTAATTATCTTCATTCTTCTTGTGCCTTGTCCAATGAATGATGAAGAGCCAATGGCTTCTCTCCTTCAGGGGTGGAAGTGCTTTGATTTGGCTTAAGGCCTGAGCAAACACAAGATGGGTGCTATCTCACTGTTACATCTTAGTTGTAGCTCTTTCCCAAGGATAAGGAAGATCCTGTGACCTCTAGACTCCCTATAGGGAAATTCTGGCCCCTGGGAAGGCCTTTTTCCCCTCGTTCACTGCAATTCTCCACTTACACAGAACAAAAACTAGCTCGTGGCAGCAAGTGGGTGGTGCAAGAGAAAGGGTGTTGGAGTCGGGAAGAACTGTATTGGAATTACTTTTCCTTTTCCTTCTTGCCGTGTGAGTTAGGGCACATCATTTAACCTCTCTGAGCCCCAGCCTGCTCTACTGTATAAATGAGATTAATAATAACATTTATCTTACGTAAGTGTTGTGAGGGCTGAATTAGTCAAATGCCATTAATGCCTAGGCACACAAAGGCATTCAAATAGGAACGATGACCATCTGTGATCATAGAGATCAGCCAGCCGAGCAAAGAAGCAGCGGGAGGAAGGGGAGCTGTGATGCTCCACCTGGAGTTGCCCCAGGGCCCCTTTCTCTCAGTGTTGATTGGGGACAGAGGAAAAGGGGGGTTGATCCTGGAGAAAGGACAGAGGCCCTTTAATGAGCTCAGGAAAGCCCATCTCCTGACAATAACAGCCCTGGGCTCTGCAATAACATCCTGCCAGAAGAGGTAGCGACAGGATATGTGCTAGGAGTGGGAGCGTGTGGCAGCCCCACTGCCCGCCCGCCCGCCTGCCGGTCCCTTAGCCCTAAGGAGGTTCAGGAAGTAGCAGCCGGGGATCAGAGGGAGATGAAGACGTCCCCCTCTGCGTGCATCCTGGACTGATACGGAGACTGGAACCTCAGCTCTCTTGGACAGACACGCCTGTGGGGCAGGTGGCTTCTCCATGAGCTGCTCCTGTTCCATCACTGTCCCTGCCTTAGCAGGAGCTACCTTCTGCATCCATGCTCAGTGGTCTCTGTGGTTCCACTGAGTCAAGGAACAAGACACATAAAGGGGATTGGTCATCACTTGTCAATCAAACAACCTTACAATATTTGTCGAACATCCTCTGAGTGCTGATGACAGAGCCTGACTGCAAGTACATTGATGATGGGGAGAGAGAGACTGTTTCAGGCCAGGGGAGTCTGTGGTTGGGTAGAGGAGAGAGAGAGAGGATAAGCAAGCACAGTGAGCTGAATGGAAATGCAAAAGTCCAGGGTGCTTTGGAGGTTGTGTGTGGGGTGGGAGAGCACCAGGGAAGGCTTCACAGAGGAGGAGGCTGGGCATTCAGCTGAAGGAAGAGCAGGAGTTGGCCAGGTGAAGAGGTGGGAAGCAGCCGTGAGTGAGCTGGTAAGGTAAGGGAGGAGTTGGGAAGTGTCGAGTGAGGGACTGTGGCTCAGAGTGACAGGGCCATGGATGGAGAGAACATCAGGAGTCACAGTCTTGGAGGACACATCCGGAAGGAAGAACTTCATATGAGGGTGGGGTGAAGCCACTGCAGTCCTTCAACAGGAAAGTGAGGTGATCAGATTTGCAGTCTGAATATTTACATGCTCTCTCCCTTCAACAGACAGACACACCTTCACAGGGACCTGCTCTGCTCTCAGGCCTAGAAGGATCCAAGGAGGCTTCTTGTCAGGGCCAGAGTCCAGAGACATAGAGCAGAGAGATCCGTGTGGGACACCGGGGAGGAGGGCCCAGACCCTGGCTCTGCAGTCATCCACATGGCAAGTCTCTTCCACCCTCTGGACCCCATTTCCCAGGTGTAAACAGAGAAGCTGGAACCAGGTGAATCCTAAAGGTCCTTTAGAACAATATATTCTGTGATCCAAACTTAAGATACTTCCCTGACTTCAAGAAACTTATGGTCTGGGGTTGAATGACCAAATGAGACGGCACATTTAGTCAATGCTGGTTGACTCTCAGAAAGCATCAGCTGGGGGTAGGGAGCGGGGTGGAACCGTAACTCTCCATTTCCTGGAAGATGAACTTTCTGTGTGCAGAGAAGGGAGGAACTGCCATCGTGTGCTCACCTCCTGCTGGAACTGAGGTTGGATTCTTCATTAATCTCGGTACTAAGTAGGGTCAGCCTCTCCAGCTGGTGGGCAGGTGACACAACAGGCTACAAGTGCTCTCCCCATGGGAGAGTCTGGGATCTTGCTCCTGGAGCCTTCCTTATAAAGGGGTGATTAGGCATCCCCGGAGAGTCATTGGAGGCTCTTGTCCACAGGATAAACGAATCCCATCGCAAACTCATTCCCATCCCTTCAGGAAGGCGGGGATGCAACAGGGAAAGGTGTCAGCTTGAAGTAGTAGAAGTGGGTTAGATTCCTGGCCCTGCCAGTGAGTGACTTGTGTGACCCTGGGGGGGACACATCATTCTTTCTCCTGGATCTTGGTCTCCTCATCTATAAAATGACAGTTTTCCCAAGTGATAGCTGTGTTCTAGGCACTGGGTGCTGATGATAGAAGATGAAAAAGACTAGGTCACTTCCCTCAGGCAGCCTTCAGTCTGGATGGGGAAACAGGTGTGGAAATACATTCTCTCAGTGTAGTGTACAATGCTAGTGGGATGCCCAGGGGGCATAGAAACACAGATTTAGGAACCTTAGTCCAGCAGGGGTGCTGCAGGAAGGCTTCCTGAAGGAGGAGGCCCATTCACACTTGAATGATCCATGCAAGTCAGCGCGTGGAGAAGTGGGGGAAAACGCACTTTAAGACATTTCCAAAGACGAATCTATCTAGTCATCTTGCCTTTCTACAGTACAGACTTCAGCTGTCCTCCCAGTCTAATGCAATGGAGCCATTCCCCCTGGGCTGCCTGCTGACTGGGAGGGCAGCCAGCTCAGAGGGCTCTAGGGTGGACTTCTGAGCACCCTCTGCTGGAATGAACTCTGAGCATAGCCATAGCAATTGGCTAAGTCTCAAGCTTGCCTTGGGCAGAGATTTCCAGCAGTCAGCAGGATGTCTCCTCGGGAGCCTGAAAGTCTTAGATCAGACCTGTTTTAGTCTTGGTCTCTGCCAGGGGTTGTTGGAAAAGATGCCTTCCTCTACTTAGGAGCTTCCTAAGGGCAGAACATCCAGCTCTCTCTGCTCATCTTGAAAAGGTTTATTGAGTATAGACTATAGGATGAGAGGAATGAGAGAAAACAATGTCATCTCTGAACACACTCAGAAATGGACAGGAATGCTCTGTAGGGAAGGTGACGGTCTTATGGGAAAGTCTACCCAGGGAATCAGAGCTAGCCTGGCGAGTTCCCAGGAGGATTTCTAAGCAGAGATGCCTGAGGTGAAATCTAAAGGAAGGGAAGAAATTGACAAGTTGATGAAGGGAGTGGGATAGAGAGGGAGCAGTTCAGCAATCTAGGCAAAGAAATAGCATGAACAAAGATTAAGGCTTAGGAGGCTTGTCTATTAAGGCAGCGAAAGGCCAAGGGGCTTGTGTACATTGAGGAAGGGAGGGTGGTGAGACATGGTGCTGAGGGGCGGGCTGAGTTAGCCGTGAGGGTCTCACAAGCTGCGCTGTTGTTTACCCTAATTGCAATGGAAATCCATACCAGCAGCAGACTAACATGATCTTAGTCTTTTTTTTTTTTTCTTTTTGAGACAGGGTCTCACTCTGTTGCTTAGGCTGGAGTGCAGTGGCATGAGCATGGCTCACTGCAGCCCTGACCTCCCGGGCTCAAGTCATCTTCCTGCCTCAGCCTCTTGAGTAGCTGGGACTACATGCAAGCGCTCCCATGCCTGGCTAATTTAATTTTTTTTTTTTTGGTGGGGCTGGGATCTTGCTGTGTTGTCCCAGCTGGTCTCAAACTCCTAGGCTCAAGTAATCCTCCTGCTTCAGCCTCTCAAAGTGCTGGGATTGATTACAGGAGTGAGCCATTGTGCCTAGCTGATTTGTGTTTTGAAAAGAAACTTCACCTTGGTAGTTTCCAGGACGGGGATGAGGGAGGGGCGGCGGATGTTGCTTGACCAGTTAGGAGGCTACTGCATTGGTCCAGGTGAGAGCAGGCAGCCTGATTGAGTAGGTGGCAATGGAGCTGTCGAGATGGGGTCTGCTGGGTTACAGTGCATGCAGGTGATCAGGGAGACGGCATGTCAAGATGTGTTCCAGTTTCTGAGATAACAGAGCTATGGACCGAGAGATCATCTAATCTGCCCCTCATTTAACCTCCCAAGGAAACTGAGGCTTAGAAATGGGAAGGGACTTTCCCATGCTGGCAGAGCAGGGACAGTATTAGAGCCAAATCCTGTCCATGCTTATCCTGTTCTTTTATGGTAGAAAGCTGAAATCGTAGGGCAGGAAGTAACCTTAGACATCAACTTGCCTAATTCTAATATTTCATAGATAAGGAAACTGAGGCCCCAAGGGATGAAGCTTTAGTGGCCAAAGGCCACCTAGGGAGCTAATTAATTAATCAGTCAAATGGCCTAAGCATATATAAACATGGCTCTGCTGACCCCTAGATAGTGGGACATGTGTTTGTTTAGGAGGGAGATGACTTGGCAGACGTCCCTCCAAAGGCTTTCCCAAGCATCCTTGCGTTGCTGCCTCCTCGCTCAGCTGGCTGCCTGGGGTTAGGGAATCCAGATGTCTGGGGCCACAGAAGCCAGCTGGATTTTCCCATGTCGTGGGTTCCCAGAGTTTGGGCTCAATAGTTCAGCAGCCATGAGAAGCGGGGTGAGAGGCAGGAAAGGAATGCCAAACAGTTATTTCGGCAAGATCTCTAGCTGCTGAGGTTAGAAAAAGGGCTGATGTCCTCTGGTCTCTGGATAGCCTCCTTCTGGCAGGCAGAGCCCTACACCTAAGGCCAGAGCTTGCACATTGCTACCTTGCATCAAAATACAGGGACCGTGCTCTTTAGAACTAAATGTTGTGACAGGGTCTGAGAGATGTTGTCAAATATTTTGCTGTTTCCAGATGTAACATCTCATTTGAGAGACGTATTAGTTTGGTGGCAATATGTTGGAATTTTCATTCTTCAGAAAAACAAGCAGAATATTTGAAATTGGGATTGCATTGGAAAATACCAGAACATAATTTTGGCAGCTGTCTGAGTAGCTCATCATCTGGGTGACCTGGCCTTGTCCCTGAGGAATCACTTAGAGACCTGGCTCTCTGCAGCTGCCCCCCTTGGCCCCTCAGGAATATTCAGGCAAGGGGGGAAAGTGGCATCAACTTTCCTGGAGGCTCAGGTGGCTGGGAAGACTGTGGTTTGTGGAAAAGCACAGGGTCTTTGGAATGATACATCCCTGGGGCTGGAGCTGGGGGGCACAGTTGTGTCCTGGCCTTACCACTTACGTGGGTGACGTTGGTATTTTCCTCTCTGATCCCCAGTTTCTCATTTTGTTAAGTGGGAATGAGGATCCCTATTTCACGTTACCATTGTGAGTATGAAATGAGAGAATTGGAAAAACACACTTAATATGCTGTCTGGCATCGAAAAAAGCATTCAGTAGATTTAAATTGTTTTTTGTTCTCACTCCGGTATCCTGAAATCAACCAAGGCTGAGTCAGATGGATTTCGATCAATGGAACCTTCCTCTCCAGCTCTGGCCACTCCTGGGTGCCCCTTGGGGTTCACTGTCACGGCAACGGGTCTGTGGAGTGGTGTGGAAGCCAATCGGGGAAGCTAGGCTGCCAGAATGCTGCCTGGGCTGCTGGCGCCACAGCCAAGGAGGGCGGCCACCTGATTAATGCCTGCCTGATCCGTTGGCCTCATCTCAGGCCACCCTCGTGGAAGCTTCTTGTTCAGGGAGGGATGGAGCCTCACTCCTTGGAATGTGCCAGGACCCTGGTCAGTGGGCACAGTTACAGGTGCCACAGAGTCTTCGAACTGCCCAAGCAAAGTATCGGAGCTGAAAGGGACCCTGGAGATTTGGTATTCCAGGCGCCTCTCTTTATGGCTGAATAAAGAATACATGGGTAATGAATGCTTACAGCGTGCCCAACACAGTATGAAGCTCTTTCCCCACAGGTTAATTTCTACAATAACCCCGTGGAATAAGTGTAATTATGCCCATCAGGGAGGTGGAAACCAGGGCTCAGAGATAGGAAATCTTTTGTTTATGACACACAGCATATGTTTGCACCCAAGACTTTCTCGTTCCTACTCACTTTACTGATTATTTGTCCAGCTCTCTGGAACTTGCCTGTCTCATCCCTGGCTGTGTTTCCTATGCTTGCACAGTGCCTCACATGTCTTAGGGTTTTGGTAAAAGATTGTGGAATAAATGAATTTCTGTGGTTAATCTTGAACTGTTTTGCAAGTATGACCCTAAAGATGGGTCAGGGAAGCATATGCATGTTGAAGGGAAGGCCAACTATCAGACTCTAAAGATGGGAAAGGGAGGACTAAGACCCTAAAGATGAAAATCCCCCCTGCACCTTCCAGACCCTCCATTGCAGGCTATTCTTTCAAAATACCCTTTGTTCCAGTCACACTGGATTCTGTCGTGAGCATCCACTCTTCCTTCCCTTCTGTGCTGTCTCTCCTTTTCTTCCACCTGGAATGGCTTATTTCCATCTTTATTGAAGAGCCTATACCTATCTTTAAATTTCAGATGTCCCCTTCTCTGTAAAGTTTGGTATCTCATTTCTCTCAATTCACATTGTACTTGCAGATCTCTTTCTCATGTCCTTGATTGCATTCTTCATTGTAACACGTCTTCTTGTGACTGTGGAACTCCGCCCCATTAGACCACGGGCAACTGGAGGGCCCTGGCCCTGTCACATCCTGGCATCATCTGGGGCATCTAGCACATTGGCACACACATCAGTAGTAATGAATGTCTAATTGAATGGAATTGACTTGGGGCAGAGTACTGATACACTGGGATTGGGCTGAATTGGTTAAGGAGTAGCGCTAGAGCTAGGCAGAGATGAGGGTGGGCAGAAGGGTTGGGCCTCTATCTGCTCCACTTCCCTGAAAGCGGCCCTCTCCAGGGACCTCTCTGACCTCTGCTGACCTTCACTAGGGCTGTTTTCTCATTCTCTTGGATCAGGCTGAGAAAAACAGGAAGAATCATTAAGAGACAGAGCCTTCTGAGCCAGCGAAATTATGCTGATTCTTTTTGCAGGCACCAAAAAGAATTTGTTTGTGCGTTGTGATGAAGAGTGGGCCTTTCCTGCTGGCCCCCAGGAGAAGCCTCTACCAACCTCCTGGATCCACCCCGGGCACCATGGCCAGCCCCCTTCACTTCCCTTCTCCCTTCCACAGTTAGAGTATCTACTATTTTTTCATAATTAAAAAACATAGAATTGGAGGATCCCTCGTTGTATCCAAAATTTCTCCCCGAGAGATCATTTGCCCCATTGCTGCTCAAAGGGTGGTCCATGGGCCAGCAATGCTGGAGGTTTGTTAGAAATGCAACTTCCAGGTCTTCTTTCCCAGCCTACTGGTTTGGAATATGCACCTTAACAGGATTCCCAGGAAATTGTTACGCACATTTGATTTTGAGAGGTGATACTGTAACCCACTGACATTTTTTAAATTTTAAAATAGGAGGTGGAATACCAACCCCAGAGAGGGAAATTGATTTGTTAACTAGTGTCATGATTAATTAGGTTAAACAAACATTTATTGAAAACCTGTTACACATTCAGCCCTATGCTGGACATGGTGGATAAAATATGAATCGATAATCTCTGGTCTCTTTGGTTTTTAGTAATTCTTCATGTACCTAAACATTGCCTTGCCTCATGCCAGGGCCTCGGCAAGTGTTTGTTGAGGGACTACGTCTCTTGAATTAAAGCCTAGGGCTTCTTCTACATTACTACAGCTGCCTTCTATAATTACCAGCCTCCTGGAGTAAATCGTAGCACTTTCAGACAGAAATAAATAAGTTCTTCAAGGAGGAAATCAGAGAGTGGGCTGCATCGTTGGTTTTGCCAACTCTTGACAAATCCCAAGACTCTAATAATGAGATAGGGCTCATGCAGTCCAGAAATCCATATATCACAAATGGTAGAAGAGAAGGATCTCTATGGAAACAAGGAATGATTTCCAATGGACTAAACCAGCAGTCCCCAACCTTTTTGTCACCATGGAATGGTTTCATGGAAGACAATTTTTCCACACACCTGGGATGGGGAATGGTTTTGGGATGATTTATGATTATTATATGCACTTTATTATTATTTTTGCACTTTATTATTATTATATTGTAAACAACAATAATGAAATAATTATACAACTCACCAAAATGTAGAATCAGTGGGAGCCCTGAGCTTCTTTTCCTGCAACTAGAGTGTCCCATCTGGGGGTGATGGGAGACAGTGACTGATCATCAAGCATTAGATTAGCTTGAGGAGCGCAAAACATCGCGAGATCCCTCGCATGCGCAGTTCACAATAGGGTTGGCGCTGCCGTGAGAATCTAATGCCACCGCTGATCTGACAGGAGACAGAGCTCAGGCAGTAATGCGAATGATGGGGAGAAGCTTTAAATACAGAGGAATCTTTGCTCACTCGCTCACCTGCTGCTCACCTCCTGCTGCGCGGCCTGGTTTCCTTTTTTTTTTTTTTGAGGTGGAATCTCGCTCTGTCCCGCAGGCTGGAGTGCAGTGGCCGGATCTCAGCTCACTGCAAGCTCCGCCTCCTGGGATCATGCCATTCTCCTGCCTCAGCCTCCCGAGTAGCTGGGACTACAGGCGCCCGCCACCTCGCCCGGCTAGTTTTTTTGTACTTTTTAGTAGAGACAGGGTTTCACCGTGTTCGCCAGGATGGTCTCGATCTCCTGACCTCGTGATCCGCCCGTCTTGGCCTCCCAAAGTGCTGGGATTACAGGCTTGAGCCACCGCGCCCGGCACGGCCTGGTTTCTAACAGGCCACAGACCAGTACCCATCCGTGGCCGGGGGGTCAGGGACCTCTGGACTACACCGTTGCTTCGATAAAGCAATACAAGATGTATAGCAGGTCCAAAGATCAGTGCTCAGCTCCACCTCCACCAAAGGTCTGGTGATTGTTCTCAATTCTACCGCTGATGATTCTACTCTGTTTAATCTAGACTGTCTTTTGGGTATTCCATGTTGCTCTTGTCCCCTGAGGTCTCTGTTGGAATGTCTGTTTTTTTCACTGAAGGACTTTATTATACGTTTAAAGTAATCCACAGAAATAACGTTTATTTCTAAGGAAGGCCTTGCTTTTCCCTTATCTATTTATTCATCAAAATGATGAATGCAGTACAGCTGCACTCCTCTGTGTAACTCATGGGCTCAGCCTCTGTATCTGTGCCACCTTTGACTGCTGCTTTATTTCTGGGAACTCAATATTCTTCCACGATTGTGGAGTGAGACAGGGTTTTAAACTTCTTTACATAGACAAAGTCTTGTACTACTTTGTGTCTGAATTGGAAATGTTTTTTTTTTTTTGGCGAAAAATGCCTGTCATGATACATTGGTCTGTAACAACGCTATTTTGCAGTAGTAACTTGGGAAGTTACTACTCTTTTTTTTTTTTTTTTTTGAAATGGAGTTTCACTTTTGCTGTCCAGGCTGGAGTGCAATGGCGCCACCTCAGTGCACTGCAACCTCTGCCTCCCTGGTTCAAGCGATTCTCTTGCCTCAGCCTCCCAAGTAGCTGGGATTACAGGTGCCCACCACCATGCCCAACTAATTATTGTGTTTTTAGTAGAGACAGAGTTTTGCCATGTTGGCCAGGCTGGTCTCGAACTCCTGACTTCAGGTGATCCACCTGCCTCAGCCTCCCAAAGGGCTGGGATTAGAGGTATGAGCCACCGTGCCCGGCCAGGAAGTCACTACTCTTAACGAGCAATAGGAGACCAGTTGTGATCATCTTCTCTTTATTAACTTTTGTTGTCCTTGTCAAATATTTTAATAATCGTGTCTTTACAATACTGTGCACTAAAATTTCCTAAAGCAAAGGAAAGTGATACAAATTTCCTGCGGCATTATTCCTGGAGAAGTTAGAAGCAAAAACTAAGGATTTTAAGCTATTCCTTGCATTGCAATTACATTGCATCTAGAATAAGTGTCTTCTTGTTAATAATAAAAAAAGCAGCTAATTTTTTGTTGATTTCTTACTGTGTTGTTGGCACTATTATACGCTCATTAACAGGACTCCAGAGCACGGGTGATTACTTTCTCTACAGCTTGCTTCTGGGACGCAACAGTTACTCTCGGTTTCAGCCTTATGTTGCTGACACGTTTTTGTCCCCAATAAGTCTTTTTCTTACAGATTAGTGTTTCAGTTGCGTATTGTTGCATAACAAATAGCCTCAAACATAGAGGCTTAAAACAATACATTGTCACCACTGTCGCTAAGTTGGAGAGTTGTTTTGCTGGTCTTGCTTGGGTCTCCCATGGGGATGCAGTCAGAGGGTCGTTGGGGCTGAAATGTTCAATATGTATCCACTAATATGTCCGGTGCCTTGGGGAAATGGCTAGAAAGGTGGGCTCAGCTGGCATGCTGGAAAGGTTGAGCCTCTTTTCTCTCCACGTGGTCTCTCCATATGGACTCTCCATCTCTCTCCATGGATCAGACTTAATCCATGGTGGCTCAGGGCTTCCAAAAGCAGAAGCTGCCAGGCACAGCCTTACTTCTGCCACCTTTTGTTGGTTAAATCAAGTCACAGGGCCAGCACAGATTCATTGTGGGAGTGGACCATTCAAGGATGTGAATATTGAGGGCATGGTTCACATGGTTCACTCCCAGGTTTGGAGACTCGCCTTCACAGCTTGCCAGTGTGACCTATCTGGTATCTGATAGATACTGGGTCTGGAGGACAGAGGCGATTAAAACCCTGGCTTTGCCACATTTCAGCCCTGTGACGTTAGACAGGTTACTTAAGCATCTCTCAGCTTCTAAGTCTTTCCCTGTAAAAAAGGAATGACAGTAATCGTCGCTATTGCTTATTGAATATCACTCTGTCCCAGGCACTGTTCTAAGCGCTTTGTTTACATGAACTCGTTTAATCTTCTCAGAGGTCCTGTGAAGCAGCTACCGTTATCCTCTGAAATGTACAGGCAGAGACACTCAGAGTCAAAGAGGTGATGTCGCCTGCCCAAGGTGGCGGTATTGGGATTTGAAACCAGGCAGTGTGGTTTCCTAGTCCATGCTTTTAATCAAGCTCTGTGTTTTCTTCCAGGAAAATTGTGAGACATCCGTGAGATATTCCAAGTACATTGGTGCAGTGTGTAATGCGTTGTAAATGCGTAATAATCATAACAGTTTTGGATGTTCTCAGTGTTAACACCATCCTGAGACACCTAGTTTGTCACAATTGCCTTCCATTCCTTGGTTAAGATGAGTTAGTACAAGCTGTTCATTCCCATTTTTCTTTATGTGATTCTACGCAATATTCCCATTTCATATTTGAGCCCGTCTCAAATATAATTTGTTCCCTGGGTTTGCTTCCTGGTATACAGCCAAGGGAGTCTAAGACTCTCCTTCTAGGAAACAACATTAGATCGATGCTCTGCCTCTAGCACATCACTGTGGATACAAATCTATCTCCACTGAAAATGCTGCTGATTATTAGACTTGAACTCCAGTTCCCGAGGCCCCATTGCTCTATTTAAGATCCACAGAGATGCTCCGAATGATATTTCAGACTGTTGAAACCAATTCTGTATGTTCATATTTTTCTACCCCCGTCTCCGGGCCCTCAGGTTTTGGCCGTTTCCTGACATTATGAATCTGTTTTTCTATCTGCTTCCTCCCTCTCCCTTCCAACTTACTCATCAGGGTTTTCTGACTTACTGATTGTTGACTATCTGTTGTGTGTGTATGTTTTTTAATAGAATTAAGACAGTCTTTCCGCTACTTAGGCCTGGCTGAGCATTGCTGCAGCTGATGTGAAAAAAAAAAAGATTAGGAGTTATTTTTGATTTTTCTTTTGTCCTCTCTCCCTACATCGAATGCATCAGCAAGTCCTATTGGCTCTGCCTTCAAAATTTCTACTCTGATTGTTCCTTTATCCACCACGAGCCCTGGTGTTCCTTTGGAACACTTTTCCCCTGGACTCATGGAGAAGGCCCCTCCCTGATGTCACAGCTTATATATTCTTTCCCACCTTTTGAACATTCAGCATCTAGAATGGTCTTGGAAAATAGCGTCAGATCATGTTATTCCCTGGCTGAAACCCCTCCAGTGGTTTTCCATTGCATTTACACAAAATTTGAGGTCTGACCAGAGCCCACAGAGACCTACTTATCGGGTGAGATCTAGGCCTACCTCTGTAATCTCACCCGCCAACCCTCTTCCTGCTGTATTTTCTTTGCAGCACTTATCACTATCTGGGACTGCTTATTTTTCTTTATTGTCTGATCTACCACCATTCCTGACCCTCTCACCCCCACCCCTACATAGAAAGACAACAAGGGGCAGGGGCAGAATGTGAGTTTTTTGAGCATCATACACTCAGCACTTGAAGTATATGTCTAGCATGCAGAGGTGTGGGATTCATATTTTTAAATGAATGGAGGCATAAACTGCTGTTTTATATGGGAATCTAACTCTTGGCCAGGTAGTCTTCTTATATCAACCATTTTCATAGCTTTGGCTTATTTATTTATTTATTTAAGACTGAGTTTTGCTCTTTTCACCTAGGCTGGAGTGCAATGGCATGATCTCAGCTCACTGAAACCTCCACTTCTTGGGTTCAGGTGATTCTCTTGCCTCTCCCTCCTGAGTAGCTGGGACTACAGGCATGCACCACTATGCTTGGCTAATTTTTTTGTATTTTTAGTGGAAACTGGGTTTCACCATTTTGGCCAGGCTGGTCTTGAACCCCTGACCTTAGGTGATCCACCTGCCTCTGCCTCCCGAGCTGCCGGGATTACAGGCGTGAGCCATTGTGCCCAGCCCAGCTTTGGCTTTTAATTTGCAGATCCAGGGATCTCTTTTGAATACTGGCTCAGCTACAGGAATAAAACCCTTAGCTTTGTAAAATCAGCCACATTATTTTGTGTTTTCTAGACTGTCATGCAGTATACTCCTGAATGATTCCATGAGATAGGTGTAAAGCTGGGTGGAGGAGGGGGGCACATAACAATATTACTTTTCTTGTAACCATGTCACAGTGGGGTTTGTATTTCCTTGTGATCTCTGCCTTCCATGTTGAGGGGGTTGGAAATAATGACCAGCAATACAATACAGCCAACATTTTCTCTTTAGACAGCCTCTTTACCAGCATCCATGAGCAGTAATTTTTCCCTAGCAACCTGGCAGACCTATCCCTGCTGTGGTGATTTCTGGTAGACTTTCTGAAATCTGAATGTCATCAGTGAACTCTCTAGCTTGGTAGCATTTTTTTCTTCTCCGTTTCCTTCCTTCTCATCCCCATGACCATTTCTCATGAGGAGTTTCATTCCCTTCATGAAGTTCAGGTTGCCTAACTGTTGACGCGTTTCAAATATTTTTGGTCTCAGCCCAGATTGATCCAAACCAGGTTTCTAAATGCCTTACTTAGTTTTAAAGGAGTTTGAAATTAGAAATGAAAAGAAAGAGAAAGAAAGTAAAAAATGAGGGGCACTAAAAAAATGGAAAAATCTGACTGCTTCGAGACCTAAATGATAAGAGATAAAATTGAAAAAGGCTTTGAGTAACAAGGTCTCTAAAAACATCCAGTTAATGAGACTTAGCCAAGAAGAAATGAACAAGAATGAGAATGTGTCCTTCTCATCTGTTGTTTCAGATAATTGCAAGATTGCATTAAGGGAAGAGAAAGAGGCATGGAGGAAGAGAAAGCAAAGCGTCGAGATAGGCTTGAAAGCACTTTTTGGGACAGAACTTTGTGTACGTACTGAAATGTGGAACTTAGTGGAAGCAAACAGAAATCTACTACTTTTTAAGGGAGGTAAATTGCTGTGAAACCATGAACCTGGAACCAAAAAGCTTTCAACTATTGAGTCCTAAAAGCAGTTTCAGGCCAGCATACTTGCATCAGCAGAAGGCTGGCTGTTGAAGCTGGGTAACCCCCAAAGGCTGCATTCTCCCCAGTATCCACTATACATATAGCCATGGTGGATAATGGAAAAGGGAGGCCCTTCAAAAGGGAAGAGTCAGAGGTCACAGAGGACACAGTGACAAAGGAATTCTTCTCAGAAAACAGAATCAGAGTTGAATATAAGAACTTAATCTAGGCCTTCCTAATGCTCTCCAAGCAGGATTTCAGAATTGCTATGAACCATAATGGGCGTGTGTGTTTTCTTCCTTTTCAAACAAGGTCTTTAATTTGCTGTTACTCTGTCCCTGTGCCACCATTGTATATTGGGTGTGTGTAGAGTAGGGGGTGGGTCGGGGGGCAGATAATTTTTCTTTTTAGTTCATAGGTCACTGGACCACCAAGAGACCTGATGGAGAGTAGTGGGACATTGGCAATCTTGAGCTTTGACCTTGATGTGGTGACTGGGAAAGATAAGTGTGGAGGAATAGTGAAACAGGTATTTGGTAACAAGAAGAGCAGACCATCTTAGAGACCGATGGAGTTGATCAAAGTCTGTTTCATTTGCCTTCTACGTGCACAGCTAGTCTACTTCCTTGATGTTAAATGAAATCATGGGACTCAGTTCTGGCCAATGGAATATGCAGGAATTGAAGTACAATACTTCTATTTTTGACTCCTGCAAATGTCCTTGAGATCCTCCATGCTGTAGAGAATTCACTGGAGGGTTCCGTGGCCTCAGGGATGGCAGCGCCACTAGATGGAAAAATCCTGGGTCCCTGAATAACCATGTGAGGCAGAGCCTCTGATGTGCTTTGGAACGTGACATGAGCAGGAAATAAGAATTAATTGTGTCAAATAATCTAGCAAACAAATCTTTACTTTGTTGAGATTTTGGAATAATCTATTATCACAATTAGTCTACCTTGCCCAATGCAGCCATTAAAGCTACTTGCAATGAAACAATTAGGATATGTGTTGGTTTTACCTATTACCCTCCAATTTTTTTTCACCAAATAATCATAGAAGACTGATCTAGTTTGGCTGTGCCCTCATTCAAACCTCAGCTTCAATTTTATCTCCCAGAATTCCCATGTGTTATGGGAGGGACCCTGGGGGAGGTAATTGAATCATGGGGACTGGTCTTTCCCATGCAATTCTCATGATAGTGAATAACAAGATCTGATGGGTTTATCAGGGGTTTCCACTTTTGCTTCTTCCTCATTCTCTCTTGCTGCTGCCATGTAAGAAGTGCCTTTTACCCTCCGCCATGATGATGAGACCTCCCCAGCCATGTGGAACTGTAAGTCAAATTAAACCTCCTTTTCTTCCCAGTCTCAGGTATGTGTTTATTAGCAGCGTGAAAATAAACTAATAAACTAATAAACCTCTGGGGCTAAAACCCTACTTTTGACTGAGACTGAATTTTCTCTTATGGCCCACATTGTTCTTGTCTTCTGAAGTTAGCCAGTCACCAAGTATTACTGAGTGTCTAAACTCAGATGAACTACTTACTAGCTATGTGACCTTAAGCACATGTTAGCTTGTTTGTGCCTCAGTTGCCTCATCTGCAAAATAGAAATAATAATAGTACTTACCTTGGGTTTTTGTGAAAATTAAGTAAATTAATCCATATATAGTGCTTAGCAGAGCAGCTGGCACATAGTAAGTGATCAGTAAATGTTATATGATGATGATGATGATCATCATCATCATCAGTTGCTTGGCACTATGAACAGCATTGAATGAGATATGCAAGATCTGGTCTTCCGTGAGATGTCTGCTATTTCAGGAGCCTTATTTTTGATCTTGCACTTGTTCAGCATAGTCTCCATTAAATACTTAATTTGAAGAGAAGGGTTTTGCCTCCCTCTAATCTACTCTAGAATACACTGATTACAGTTGAAGATGTTCTCTGTTTAGCTGAGTGTTCTGAGTCAGTATCCGTGTTCCATTTAGAGGCTGTGAGTGCAGTATTTGTTTGTACCCTGCGGCAATTGGAGTGGGAGGAATAGAGGGAGGTTAACATCCCTATTGCTGGAAGGAACTACTTTCTGCTCAGAGCCACTTCCTGCTTGGATTGACTTCCTTACAGCCACTTCCTACTTAGAATACTAAGATAAAAACAGCTGCCATTGTACCTACAGAAGTACACTTTCCTTCTTTTCCTGTCCCTGTTCTCAAGGTACACTGCCAAGGCATCTCACTTCTGATGGTGTATAGGCAACACTTGCAAAACCCAGGAGGTTTAGAATCCTTTCCCTTCTTTATTAAGCTATGAGAAAAGAGGCTGAACTTATACCAGCGATGGCCTCATCCAGCCCCCACACCATGCATTTAGATGCCTGATTTACCTGCATGCCTGAGTTAATGTCTTTTTGTCCATGCCATCTCCCTATCACACACCCTTCAGTGATGCTAACTAGGCAGGCACACCCACTTGCCTTGGCATGTTTTATGGACGACCCAAGCTGCAAACATCAACATGTATAAGACATATGCTCTCTTCTTTGTGTAATTTCAGGCACCAAAATATGCCTACACAGAGGGGTATGTGCATACAGACACACGCGTATTCTTTTTTTGCCTGGTAGAAATATACTTCTGTGATGTTCCTTCAGCTCCCACACATGCCCCTCCATGGCTGGCACATCTCCTAATTATTCCCATCCACTCCCTCCCATAGACCTTTTGTGTGTATATTTTGGCACACATTCTCTTCGTTCCGCCTAGTTCCTTTCTCTCTTTCTTTCTCTACCTCCCTCCCTCTCCCTCTTCACAGCTCTTAGGAGAATTTGTTAAACTATACACTCTTTATTATTAATGTACATTTATGAAAAATTCTTCACAGTTACAAAAGTGCATGGTTATAAAATCATCTCCATACAAAGATTGACATCTTCCCTCTAACCCCACCCCTCCCCAGCCCTCCCACCCCCAGACATTAGCACATTACAGGACAGTGCTTAGAAAAACTGAGAGCTCTGTGGATCCAGCTCTCCGCCCAGTGCTGTGACAAACACAATAGTGATTTACAAAGGACCTTGTGACGCCCTCACTTCCCTTTTGCCTCTTCCTGGGGTGGGGAAGAGCAGACAATTTTCTCTGGCTTTAGGAAGATGTCCTTTTGAGGAATGGATCAAGATATATCTTTTTACTCTTCTACTGCTGGAAAGGATGTCAGCACAGACACCTGTAGGGGAAAATGGAAGCTGCAGGTCTTCCCCCATGATTGAAGACAAACACCTCTCTTAATCTGTTCAAATTTCATACATGTCCCTCCTTGAAAGGAGCCATGAACCTCTATAGCAACTCTGGAGACCTATTTCTGCAAAGTTCCCTGGGAATTCCTCTAGGAATGGAGAAAGAGAGATGAGGGTTTGTCTAAGAGTGACCAGAGATAACTGGCCCAAAGTGGTATGATTGAGATACGAGGGCTCTTCTAAAAAGGAATTTTCTTGGCCCAAATCTTGACCAAGCTGAACGTTGATATCCTCTGGCCCAGCATGGAGGAAGCTTCTGCAATAAGGGCAAGTCTCTGAGGGGCAGGAGAGAGCAGAGGGAAGCAGGGAGAAGTCAGGTTCTCATTGGGATGCCTCTGCCACAGATTTTTCTCCTTCTTTATTTTTTGAGTATCCAGTCCTGCCCTAAACCTGGTGGGATTCCATCTTAATCTATCAAACAATGTAATATTAGTTTGGTGCAAAAGTAATTGCGGTTTTTGCTATCACTTTTAATGGCAAAAACCGCGATTACTTTTGCACCAACCTAAATATGCCTATTTAGGCATGTTTACTTACGCATATTTAGCAGTATGTCAGAGAACTGAACCCAAATTCCAGAGAGATCTGTCCCACGTCAGCAGACAGCCAACATACAAGGAACCTCACAGACAGACATGCAGATGCAGAGATACCCCATTACATACACGTTAACCAGTTTGGACAATCTGAACGAAGCCTGTGGTCACCAGGGATGTGGGAGCAATTCCAATCAGGATTGCTAGATTATCTCTGGAAGCTTGCTTCTGATAGCTTGGACAAGATGATGGCAGTCGGGGAGAAGCAGGGAATTCCTTGGCAGTAGGGAGGTTGAATGCTTTCCTCATTGTGCTCTAATAAACTGAGGAACCTCTAGCAGCAGGAGAAACATCTCTCCTTTAAAAGCCATGTGTCCTGCTCAGAAGGGTTTGGCTTTGATGGAGACCAAATTGTCCCACTAGAAAGGACATTGATGTCAAGGGGGCATTTGGTGTCTTTTCTGGTTCTAGTCCTATGCAAAAAAGCATGTGTCTTAAAATATATTAACTATATTTTGGCAAACAATAGTTCCTAGGAGGTTATTATAGTTTTATGGTATCCCTCTATGGGAAACTTTTCTGTTTTGTCAGGATTAAAGTTTCTAAAAGTTCCTCTCCAAGTATTTAGGTTGCCGGCCTGGCTTGTAGAGAACAGCTCGAGTTCACCATCCTTGGTCATCACAGAAGGAGAGAGCAGGGCACAGTTCTGCTTCGGATGTCACAGGGCCAGGGATTTGTCCCAGATGTTGTAAGCAAGATTCAGGGGACACGGGTTCAAGTACTTCAGGTCTAGCAGTTTCTGAAGACTCTTTCGCTTGACTAGCTCAGGGAAGCACGAGTGAGGGATACCCTCCTGGAAGATGATATATTAGCCTCCTTCATTCGTTTCAGGCTTTCCAGGAGGATAGGATGGTGGAATACTGCTGGGGCTTGGGACAAGGTAGGTGGAAAGCCCCTGTTTTAATTCTCCTCCTGGCCAGACTTCTCAGCATGTTGGACTGTGCCTTCATGTTCTTCTCCTAAACTGCAGGGGTTCTCACCTGTAGCTTTCTTGCTCTCTTATTATCTCTTGCAACACACACAGCAGGGCTTGAGTAGGAGTGGTTAACACAACTTCCTCTCTTGATTCCCGAAGATCTTACTTTTCACATGACTGCCACCATGGTCACCCCTGCTGATGTTTTATCTACACATTGTGAAGCAGGAGTCTCCTATTCAGATGTTACCTGTGTAGTTTCTGTTTCAGAGCCTGCAATTTGCCCTACCGTGAGCATAGTTCAATCCGTACAGCAGATGGGTTTGACTACCTTCTATTTAGCTGATCCACTAGCACATTCATGGATGCTGAATTCCAGGGCCCCACTACCCAGCCCTCTGAGGCATTCTCTTCCCCAAGCACTTGGGAAAGCACTGGAAAGAGAACCGTGTTCGGGTTGAGTCCCAACCTTGTCACATAGACAAGTCATGCCCAACCTTGAGACTTTTTTTCTCCATCTGTAAAACAGGATTACCGATGTTTGATTTACCCCCTGCACAGGGTTGTGAAAAGTCAAGGAGAATGATGCAAAAATACTCATGAACTATCCAGTGCTGAACAAATAGAGGGCAGATAATGATGACACTGACGAAACTGACGAGGAAGACAACGATGATAATTGTGCTTTGCTCGTAAAGTTACTTGATTTTTGACTGACTGATTAGATGCAGTTTCCCTGAATGGAGCTGCCTACCACTTTCCTCCTAGGGCTTATCCAGACAACCTTGGGTAAGTCACTCAACTCTCTAAGATTAATTCATCGGTCAAATGGGGATAATAAAAAACCACCAGGCAGTGTTGCTGTGACAATTGAAAGAAGTGAGTCAATAGATATAAAAGTGCCCGGAGGAGTGCCTGGACCTTATGAGGAACTTTGTCAGCTCTAGTTGAATTTGAATTTATATAACTCTAGAGGAAGTGGTGATGTTCCAAAACTTAGATGGGGCAGTAGAAAGAGCACGGACTTTATCGTGCTCATAGTGGCATATGACTTCAGCCTCTCTGAGCCTTAATTGCCTCATCCGTAAAATGGGAACAACAGCGTTCACCTCAAAAGATTTGTGTGTGTGTTAAAGGGAATGGTTTGTGGAGAGAGCTTTTCACAGTGCCTGACACTGCCAAGGGCTTAGTATTTAACAGCTCTCTCACCCTTATGCTTAACGTGGGTAAGTTGCTTAGAAGAAAACGCAAAGCCTCATATGGTCGTAACTGTGCTGCCTTTGTCCCCTTTTAGCTCTGGGTGCTGCCAGGTTACGGGTCTGTGGCCCACCGTGCACTTCCCTGGTGAGACCCTGTGGCATGAGCACTGTGGCAAGAACAGTCACACGATTAGGGTCCCAAGGTGCCAGGACTGTTGCTCCCCCAGTTGCTGGGCCTCCTGCCTCTCTCCTCTGAAGCCAAGCTTGAGTGAGAGGCAGGTGAAAGGGCAGTGTCCATCCTCAGCCTGCTGCCTGGGACCTCACCAACTGGTGACAATTGGTCATATGGGGGCAGTCACTGGGAGGTGGTCTCACCTGGTAGCTGCTGGTGGAAGGAGGCCAGGGGCTGGTATGGAGGTGTTCTTACTCCCTGGAGGCAGCGGCTGGCATTGCTGAGAGCTGACAGTTTTAGTGTCAGGAGGTGGGGGGTAGGTTTGAGTTCTGTGCCACACCCCCTCTATACAAGTAAGTGACCAGGAACTGTTCACTCTTCTCAACACAGCGCACTATGCATATGCTGGCCTCTGCCATTTGCAGACACCCTTCTTTGCCTACCTGACGAAGTAGATATTTCCTGATGACCCAGTTCACAAATCACACTAATCTTATAATTCTCATGGACATTGCTAGACACAGATGACGGCTCCTCCTCTGGGCCTCCATAATGGCGTGCTCAGGGTCCTGACATATAGTCTTAAAGGGAATAGTTTTGGATCTCTCTCCTTGACCAGAGGGAAGTGCCTTGAGGGCAAGGACTGAGTCAATTCATCGGACGTTCCCAGTTCCTAGGGCACCGCCTGGCCCAAAGCAGATGCTCGTACAAAGTGAGTGTCTCCTCCTTGCTTGAACCATGACTGAGGCAGCCAGGTCACCATGGAACCAGAGTGGGCAGTCAGGGAGGGCGTCTGGTGGCCAGTGGTTGTGGCGGTCAGCAGCATGGAGGGATGAGAGGCAGGCATGTCAGATCTCTTCCTCTTCACTGGCCTTACTCCAGCGGTGGCAGCAGTTGGCGGTGATGCCCAGGAGGAAGTTGGTGGCCACAGAGGCGATGGAGACCACGAAGCCCACGAATGCAATGAATAGGTAATCGTCCAGAGTCAGGGTCAGGTGGCAGGCCTTGAAGCTCTCCTCAGTGAGTGAGAAGAGCGGGGCGCCCTCGACTTCAGGGGGGCCCCGGCACTCAGCCAGCTGAGAATCTGTAACACAGAAGTCAGGGAGGGTGAGGTACCCGGGGAGGGAGAGGGATTGGAGAGCCCCCCAACAACCGCTCACTGGAAAAAGTAAGAAAGACATTCATTGCATTCATTGAGGTTCTTCCATGTGCCAAGAATTCTACTTATCTCCTTTTGTTCCCTCAACAACACTCAAGGCAAGGATTTTTATGCCTGTTTCTATAGATGTGGAAAGTACTGTTTAAAAGTTTAGCAATTTGCTAAAGTCATCTGGCTGTGACCAGTGGTAGATCTGGGGACACCATCATCTCTCACAACAACCTCCCAACTGGTTTCTGGGTGTCAGAAAGTGTCTGTCCTCAGCCTGCAGCCTGGGACCTCACCAGAAGCTGACAAACCATTTTAATACAGTCAGCTGGGTGGTTATTTCGAACCTGATATCCTGCCATGCCTTCTCTACTTAAACCCTTCCCTGGATTCCTGTCTTTGAATGGAGCAAAAACCAAGGTGCTCCCTGTGGGCTCCAGTGACTCTTTCCTATCTCTTCCACTCTGTTCCTTATTTACTCGGCTCCAGCTACACACACCTCCTGGTCATCCTTCCATAACCCCAGAGTATCCCCTCTTGAGGCAGGGAAGGGATGCTTTTGCATTTGTCCCTTTGGGAGGGAGCTTCTCCCCTCTATCTCTGCACAGCTCAGCTCCCCACTTCCTTTGGGACTTGACTCAATGCCACATTATTAGTGAGGCCTTTCCTTAAGACTCTGAATAAAATAGCACCCCACTTCACCTCCCCCTGGGCTCCCTATCTTACCTGCTCTTCTCTGTTTTTCTATGTAGTGTTGATCACTGCCTGAAAGTTTATTGGTTTATTTTCTGTCTTCTCCCATTTCAATATAAGCCACTCCCATGGTATCTTTAGCATCAGAACAGTGTCCTGTCAATAGTAAGTGCTTGATGAATCTTTACAACATGAATATAAGACTCTGTCCAACTCCAAATCATTGGGCCTTTCCACTACTTATGTGGCTTTTCTGGATACACAGAGTATAGGTTAAGAGTATGGGTTCCGGAGCTATTGGCCTAGTTTCAAATCCCCTCTTCACCCCTTGCTAGTTGCATGATTACGGGTAAGTTATTTAATCTCTCTGTGTCTTGACTTCTTCATCTGTCAAATGAGGATAATAACAGTATCTACTTTTTAGGGTTGTAGTGAGGATTCAGTGATTTAACATATATGAATTATACGTTACATATTATTGTAATATATATAATATATATAAAATACATTTCAATTATATGAATTATTGTATTGGTTGTTTTCCCTAGACAGGTCATTGGGGGTCATATTCTGCACTCAGCCTTCTGTAGGAGGGGCTGCTTTTTCTGGTGGGGTTATTGTTATCTTCAGCATTGATGGTCTCATCTCATCCTTCTGGGGTTGCTTTTATGAGTGCATGATGGCTGTCAATGGTCTTATCTCACTCTGCCTGGGAAGTAAAGGTAGTGTGCAGGTGACACTCTTGCCATGCAGCATTAGGCACCAGCTTTTGAGCAGCCAATCATTCCTTTGTTTAGTGGATAAATATTAATCAAGCTCTTACCTTGGGTAAGTCTTCTTCTTTTTTTGTTTTTTGTTTTTGTTTTTTGGTCTTTCTGGCTCTCATGCTCTGCCTCTATAATAAGAGGCCTCTATAAAAAGGGGATAATCCAGCCAGGCACAGTGGCTCACGCCTGTAATCCTAGCATTTTGGGAGACCAAGGCGGGTGGATCACGAGGTCAAGAGATTCAGACCATTCTGGCCAACGTGGTGAAACCCCATTTCTACTAAAAATACAAAAATTAGCTGGGTGTGGTGGTGCACACCTGTAGTCCCAGCTACTTGGGAGGCTGAGGCAGGAGAATTGCTTGAACCTGGGAGGTGGAGGTTGCAGTGAGCTGAGATCGCACCACTGCACTTCAGCCTGGGTGACAGAGTGAGACTCGGTCTCAAAAAAAAAAAAAAAAAAAAAAAAAAAAGAGGATAAGCCAATCTAAATTTTCTGAGAGTCAATATGAAGACATTTTCTAAATTATGTGTTGTATAAATGCTACGTATTCATTCTGCAGTTTTTGAGGGCAGGAATCAAATGATGGATTTGGATTGATCCTTTTAAGAATTGAATCAGCAGCAATATTCTTGGAAATGGGGAGTCAGGTTTGGAAGGAGAACACGAACCTTCCCCAAATCCCAGGTTGAGTAATCCCTGTAGGCTGTGAACACAGGATCCATGTCCTGCCCAGGCCAGGATCCTGTCTGGGGTTGACTCGCATGAGCTCTCCTCTGGAAACCCGAAGATGCTGAACTCTAAAGTCTGTTATGTAGGTGAAGTGGGTAGTGGTGAGACAGTGAGATGGCGAATGTGGCAACACTCATATGGACCAGCCAGAGGAGCCCCTGACAGCCGTTGGTGGGACCACACAGGATGCAGGATGGGAACATAGAGGCTGACAAAACCCCCTGGTATGTCAAGGCACCAGTCTTAAAGTCATGCTGTATCCCGGGGGCTTGCTTATTATGACCTTCTTTGTTCAGTTTTTCCAAAATCCATGGGTAACAGTGGAGTTCCATGAAGAAAAAGGGAGTAAAGAGAAGAGCATCCCTAGTTCTGCCTCCACTGGCAAGGTTTTGTCCTTAAGGAGAAGCACCCTGGTGCATGTGACCTGGTGTAAAGTGTGTTCTGTGGAGGAACAGGGAACCTGGCTTTCCAGCTGGGCCTGCTTGCTTCCTCATCATGGGCCTGTGGACAGCCCCTGTCCCCCTCTGGAGCTCAGGTTCCTCACCTGTACTGACGTATGTGTGAGCCTACACTGATGAAATCTTGGACCCCTCTCCTGCTTGCTGGGAGTCTGAGCTTCTGCAGAGCAGCAGGGATCTCAGAGATCACAGAAAAGGAGTCCCTGGGTGTGATGGAAGCTTAGTGCTTCGGGTGCCCTTTCTGTTATTACTGCACAGGAGAGAGAGGGGAGGCGCGGCCTCTGCCGAGGTTGAGCAAGCGAGGAGATTGCTCCAGACAGCCTCCCCCTCCTGCCCTCCACCATCGCCCCATCCCAGTCCCCAGCTATTTTGGTGCCAGAGAATTTCCTCCTACAGTTCTGTGGAAACACTGGAATCGTGACCCACAGCCCTCCCCAAACTATTTTGGTCTTGGGCTCCCCACTCAGTCCTCCTCTCCCTTTTACCGCATTCAGCATTGCTTCTTCTCAACATGTGCTGAGCTCACGTTCTGGGAAAGCCCCTGAGGTAGGGCCTTCAGCTACTACTTCTGAGTGCTTGTGCCAAGCCTTGGTATTGTCACACAGGAGAGCTGGTGGCTAGGGCCGCGGCTGAACATTACCTGCCTCTGGGTCAGGCTCAGATGCCTCTGGGTTGGGACGCCCATCAAACCTGTGTGATTCGGGCTCCTTCAGGCCCCAGTCTACCCTCCAGTTGGGATTCGCTGGTTGAGTTGCTGCATCTCACTCTTCCTCTCAGCTCCCTACCTTGTGCCCAAAGTTTACACTGCTCAGGGCCTTGAGTTTGAGGAAGGCCAGGTTCTTGTAGCTGAGGTCCAGGTCATGGAGTTGCATGAGGTCCTGGAACTCTACTGCAGCCCTTTGGCCAGTCCAGGACTCAGGTTCTGACTCTCCTGGCAGGTCAGAACCTGACTTGTCAGGATCTAGTCAGGGAGATTGCCAGGACTCAAACCCTGGCTTCAACGCTTAGCAGCTGTGTAACTTCCAACAAGCTACTGAACCTCTCTGTGCCTCCTCCTACAGAGGAGGAACCTTAGCTTCCTCCTCTGTAGAGCGGCAACCTCATTAGTGTTCTTCTGGGGATAGGAAGAGATAGGTAAAGCTGCTTAAGAAAGGGCCTGGTAAATAGCAAGTACTAAGGTTCAAGTTCCTCCTGGAACATGTTGGCTGTCACACAGCTTAAGCTGTGGTGGCTCTGTTGAGATTGTGTTAGCCATTACTATTTATACGAGAGTTTTCAACACTTGGAATGCTAAGAAAGCAGTGTGGTAGACTAGAACAGGGCTTAGAAGTCAAATAAATCTAGGTTTTATTCATGGTCCTGCGACTTTCTAGTTTTTTAAATTTTTTTTTTTTCATGGCCGTGCCACTTTCTAAGTGCGTGATTCCTGTCAAGCCTTTTTATTGTTCTAAATCTCAGCTTCTTCACCTGGAAAATGGGTATAATCAAAATGGGGGTCTCATGAGATAATGGAGGCCAAGATCTTAGGTCATGGTGAAAGCTCAAGAAGAACCACCAACGATGTGCTATTCTCACTTGTCTACTATCCGTCTGCCTCATTAGGTCATGAGCCCCACAGTGGTGAGGGACATCTGTTTCATGAATCAATGGGCATTGCATGCATTGGAAGGATTCTATAAACAACCTGTTGGCAGAGCTGGTGTACAAAGAGGCAAGCCCACACTAGAAAACGCAGTAGGTGCTTTCCGGCTCGAAGTCCCTCCCTTTTCTTTGGAGCCTTTGCTTCCATTGAGGCAAGCCCTCCCCCTGTTGGCTGCCCCGTCCTACCCCTCCATTACCTGCTGTACAGCGCTGGATCCGGTTTCGCAGCCACTTCAGAAGGGGCTCCATGGTGCAGCCACACACCCAGGGATTGCCGCCGATCTGCAAGGTCACCAGCCCCGGTAGGCCCTCAAGAGCCTCCAGGCTGAGGGAGGCCAGGCCCCCATAGCTGAGGTCCAGGTCTCGGAGCTGCACGAGGCCCTGGAAGGCCTGGGGGTGCACCCTCCGCAGCCAGGGGTTGTGGCTCAGGTCGATGTGGACCAGCCCATGGGCCTCCTGGAACATGTCGGCTGGCACGTGGCTGAAGTTGTTGTAGCTCAGATCCAAGTGTGCCAAGCGCTTGGCATGGAGGAAGAGGCCCCGGGGCAGTTCCATTAAGGAGTTGTTGCGCAAATCCAGCACCCGGAGCTCCATGTAGCATGTGAGGTAGCCAGGCGGCACCGCTGTGATGCGGTTGTGGGCCAGGCTGAGGTTCTGGGTGTCCATTGGCAGGTCTGGGGGCACGGAGAATAGCCGCTGGCTGCTGCAATCCACCACCTGGTTATGGCATGTGCAAAGGACTGGGCAGCTGGTGCCAGCGTCCGAGTGCATCAACCCGGCTGCCAAGAGGAGGGAGACCAACAGCATTGCCGCTTGGGGTGGCCCGGGCCAGGGAAGCTGGGCCCAAGTGTCACCCATCTTAGGCAGCTGGCAACAGCAGTGCTGGAGGGAGCCCATGAGGACTGTGTCCATGGAATGGAGAGTCTGTGACACAGGAAGGCAGCTACATCTGGGGCCAGAGTCTGTGAAGGTGGAGCTTCTGAGCATGTGGTATCATGGCTAGAGACTTTCCCAGGAGCCTCTGAGCACCAGAGGGCTTCCTGAGATCCACGGGAGGTCCCCTTCCGGAGCCTAGGGGGCGAGACACCCAGTTGAGGTCTCCCAGGGTCTGGAATGATGATCAAAACCTGAGAAAGGGAGGGGACAAGGATGGGGCTGGGTCAGCTGCCAGCAGGTCCTGGAAGAGTTCCTGCAGATCTTTTGTGTCTCTCTCACCCATGCCTGCTGGATGTTTCCTCTTGGTGCTGTGTCTGGGAGGGAGGGGCTGAAGGAGATCAAAGGTGCCCTTTAAAGATCCTTGGCACTTCTTCTGAGAAAACTTAAGTCCTGTCCCACGTCTGGGACTGATTAGGAAGCCAGGGTTGCACCTGGGTCTCCAGTGTTGAAGGTCTCAGTGGCCATTTGTCCTGGTGGCCTGGTGGGCTCGAGTCCAAGGGGGTCCCAGCGTGGGTGTTTTGGGAAGAGGACCCGGGAGGAAGTGAGTCTCCATGGGTCTCCTAAAAGTCTGAGAGTCCTCAGCCTCAGTGGCTGCTGGAATCCCCAGGGAACCTCTTTTTTTTCCAAAGAGAGGAGGACCCCAGGTGATGCCCACTGTCTGGGCCTCCGGGGCCAGAAGAAGCCATGAGTCCCGAAGGTGCAGGCTGAGGGTCAGCTGGCAGAGCTCTGGCAACTTCTCCAAGCCAGCGCCTTCCTCAGCACAGCTCTGTATTCAGCAGGTGGAGGCCGAATTCCCTGTCAACAAGAAAAACACTCAGGCAGAGAAATCCTGTGCCCTCGACACCCCCTTGTCCCTTCACCTAGGACCCTTGTCTTATCTCTGTCTCTTCCTTTCCTCCCTTCTTTGCTTCCCCCAACCACAAAGTTCTCTGCTTACCGTCTCTCAGGTGTGGACCATGGTACCTTCAGACCCCAGGCTCACGTTGCTGTAACCCACGAGCCCTCCCTGACCCAACCTGCAGCCGTCCTCCTCTCGGTTCCCGTCTTGGGTAAGATGCATTTTCTTCTTCTTCTCATCACCCCATCCCCGTCAGTACCAAACACTCCACCCTTGAACAACTCCCTAAGAAAAACAGGCATCCACACTCTGGGGGTTTGCACACTCCTTTCAAACACTCTAAGCGCTTCTCTCTCTCTCTCACACACACACACACACTCACTCACACACCATTCTGTGACTCCCCCATGTTTTGCCCTGCCCCATGCTCACGCCTCACGGTTTTCGCTCCAGCTTCCTTCTGCACAGGCGATCCTGCAGACCCCTCCCCATTCGACCTCCAGCATCTTTCGCCTGCCAGCCCACACCCCTCATCCCAGCATCCCTTTTCACACACTGCACTCTCCTGCTCGCCGCCCGCAGCAGAGGGACCAAGAGTGATGCCACGCCCAGAGCCTCAGCCCTCGCGCCCCGCGCCCTCTCGCTTCTCCCTTGCCCACCTGCTGTCCTCGGTCCTCCCCTCACCCTAGGCCTGGCGGTGCCTATTTTCCTACCGCTTCAAGCCTCAATCCCGCCCACCGGGAAATCACCCCAGCTACCCTTCATGCAGACTCATTTTTTCTGAGCCCCAGGTCTCCCTCTGCACTCCCACAGGCCCCAGGAGCCTACTCACTCCGTTCCAAGGACACAGCCATCAATCTGCAGCAGACGCGGGTCTCCCTCCCTCCTCCTGGAATCCCCGCTCGCTCCTTGCTTGCTTCGGAACAGATTGCCTCCCCGGCTCTTCCCCTCCCCCGGCCTTTCCTCCTCCTTGTCTCCTGGATCCCAGGCCAGCATCTTCTGTGATTTCCCGTCCTGCGGTCCCCCTGCCCCTTCTTTCACCCAAAAGGAAAATCACAGAGAAAGGATGCTCAGAAGAAAGTTCACAGAATCTGAATGCTTCTTTCTGAAACTCAGCTGGTGCCCAGGCTGCTGGGGTATAAGGCTTCCGGCAGAGCCAGGTCTTCCCCCTCCCTTCCCCCTTCCCGCCCTCTCTCTCTCCCTCCCTCCATCCCTCCCCCTCTTCTCTCCCTTTTTCACTCCCCTTTTTTCCTCGAGGGCCAGGTACTGACGTTTCACTGTCTCTTAGCAACTGCCTCCACATTTCTGAGCAACAGGAGAACTGGCTGTGGACCCCACCACGAAGAGAGAGGAGGGAAGGAAGCACCGGGCAGAATTCACAGCTGCCCACAGAATCCTGGGGCTAGAGCGAGGGGAAGAAGGGGAGACAAGGGTGGGCAACTGGACAGGGGCAGAGAAAGAGGAGCAGGCAGGGCCCAGTGGGAGATGTCATAGTAGGGGCAAGGTGTGGACCTGGAATCTGAGACAGAGGAGGGACAGCTTAAGGGCATCAGATCCAGAAGAAAAAACTAAGAGGGCTTGCAATGAATGGAGAAAGGGACTTGATGGGGGATGGGAGAAGTGAAGAATGGGGGCATTGAAAACATGAATAGGAATGGAAACAAAAAGGAGATGTGAATATGACAAGTTTGCTCACTTGATGGGATATATCTTTGTAGTCACCATATAATATCTACTTACCTGGGTTGGAATGTATTTTGGGCTCCAGGTACCAGGTGATTGGCTCAGGGCTTGTTAGGGACCATTATTGCAGGAGAGACCTTTTATATGTTCCCTGATTTTCCCTAAGTCCTGACCCCATGGGCTTTCTGGGGCTAGGAGGCTTGGCTGGAGTGGACCGATTTCCCCTTGGCTTGGGATATGAGAACTTTTGGGATCCAAAAGGCCAACTTCTTAGCCAGGTGGGGGCACCCGGGGCTCTATAGACACTTGGATCTGTCAAGGGGAAAGGAAGCTTGTGATCCTTTCTTCTTTCTCCAGGCCCAGGGGATTCTGTCTGTTGTCTTGTTCTCATCCTTCCAAGCTTCCTTGGAGTGACTTCAGATGAGGATGAAATTTGTGCAATATCTGTTTTCTTGCTGACCCATTGAACAAGTCTCTAGCTGTCCTGCATTTTAAAAATTGTCTTGACCAGTGGGTTTGCTCAAAGAGCTGGCTTATTTCTTTGCTTAATAAATATTTATTGAGCATTCACTGTATGCTGGGTACTTGGCCAGACGGTGGGTAACAAGATGAACATAGACTCCTCCCTCATGGAGCTGCTTCATTTGGTTGACCTGGGGCCTCTCGCGTTTAAGTAACAGCTTAGGTCTTTGGAGGAACCAAAATGGAGTAATAGGAAACAACGAGTGTGAAGTTATACAGATTCTGATCATTTATAAAGTTCTTAAAATCATGGCCGTTGTCTTCTCTAACATGATTCTTTTTCCTATACGCTTGTAGAAAATCAGCTCCCTTCTGTGTTCTCTCAGATGTTCATTTTGAATCTTTCATGTTCTACAGTCTCTGGCACAGAGTAACATGGCAGCCACTCCTTAAATATTTATATATTGAGTTGACTAAGGTAAATGAGATTTCTCTCCCTGCTTAAAAAAGGAAATGTTTGTTTCATCTCATTTATGAGTTTAGAAGTAAAATATTAATCTTAACCCAGAAAACACAACACAATGAAACAAGTAATCCATTCTTTTTTTTTTTTTTTTTTTTTTTTTTTGAGACGGAGTCTCGCTCTGTCGCCCAGGCTGGAGTACAGTGGCCAGATCTCGGCTCACTGCAAGCTCTGCCTCCTGGGTTCACGCCATTCTCCTGCCTCAGCCTCCCGAGTAGCTGGGACTACAGGCGCCGCCACCTCGCCCGGCTAGTTTTTTTTTGTATTTTTTAGTAGAGACGGGGTTTCACCGTGTTAGCCAGGATGGTCTCGATCTCCTGACCTCGTGATCCGCCCGTCTCGGCCTCCCAAAGTGCTGGGATTACAGGCTTGAGCCACCGCACCCGGCCACAAGTAATCCATTCTAACTGAGGACTGTTGGCCTCCGGAAAGCAAAGCTAGCGTCCTATGTTATTAACATTAACTGAAAAATGGTAGAAAACATAATTATCTGAATGGAGGCTAAAAAAGCTATCCAGCATAATTCAAAATTTAGTGTTGACTAAAGGTAACTTCTGAAGATTTTCTTCCTTTACGTGATACGAAGTTTATATTTAAAATTAGAATTAATAATATAACTAAAGGAAAATATTAGTGACTGTGTTCCTTAGAAAATAGGATCTAGATAAGAATGCCTCATCACTGTTTGAAACTTCAGTTTCTGACCTATGAAGTAGGGATAATGACGCCTAAGTCACAGGGTTGTTAGATATATGAGCCATTATAAATAAAGCACTTAGAACACTATACAGTGAACAGTACAAATGGCTCTGTCAAATGAACAGATAAAACAAAGTAAAACAAACAAATAGCAGAGTATAAAATCTCTGAAACAGTTATGGAGAAAGAAAAACAAATTGCTCAGAAAGTAAAAAGTTAAGAAAGGAGAATATTACATTTGCAGATGGTTTGAATGTATTCTTGTGCAAATGAGTTGCAAAACCTTCAGAAACCCGTAATTCAAGAACATTATCATTGCATATATCTTCTGTAGAAGTGAGGTTCAATGAGACAGAAATATTTTATATGACTTTATACTTTTAATCATTTGATGAATCATTATGGGATTCTGTGAATCCCAAATTGGTGTCCCAAGGTACACTGTGTGCCATGAGGTTCTTAAATAAGTTTGAGAAACACTGAGTTAAATAAAATGAAACTAGTTTATTTATTGTAAGATTTCTCAGAGGCTATAATGTGTAAATGGTTAGGGCCAGTCTGCAAGTGACAGCATTGGGGAATGAGGAATATATAATATCCAGCATTCCTAAACTTACTTGGGATCTGTAATTTTCTTTTATCGTCTGCTCTCCCTCCCCTACTGCCTTTCCCTCTCCCCTTCCTCTCCTATTCTCACCTCTTTTACCTCCTCTTCCTTCTTTTTGTCAGAACTGTTAATATTGGGAATAGTTTTTGATGAGCATGGTTTGGGAAATATGAAGCTAAAATTTATTATAGACTATTCCTTGCTTAAGTATCTTTAGTAATAGCAGTTAGCTTCCATAGAAGTCATTTTATTTTTTTTTTACACAAAGAAATGTGTATCACTTTATGAGAGTTACTAGATATGTAGATAATAAATTCAATGAATTCATTCAATGAATTCATGTTGAGACACCCATACTGGGTGGCTGGCTGTTTCCCTTTGCAAAATGACTTTTACCTGCACAGCATTCTTGCAGTAGGAGTGATTCTATTTTGAACCCCAGCAAAATGATAAATGATTATGTGTCATGGCCTTTTGGGGTCTCTTGCAAGTTATTGAAACTGTGATTGTTCAATTCATGATTGTCAAGGATTTACTCTACTGGGAAAATACACAGACATCAATCAAAAAGTTGTACAAATGAAATGAGCTGAAAAATAATTTTCATTACTATGATTTCCCAAATACACGCTAAATTAGTTGTAACAATGGCAGGAAATCTTTAAATACATGAGAATTAATTTAATCTACCACATAAGAAATTCATTCAAGGAAAATTATGAAACCTTAATAGAATGAAGATAGAGGAAGAAATGGAAAAAGGTAATCTCTCTAGTTGCTGGGAATGTGTAAAAATAACAAAGATGATTCTGCTTTCTTCATTATCGTAGCTTAAAGTATCTGAATCAGAATCTGGTGAACTGGTAATGAAAACCATTTGGGAGAAAAACTGGCAAGAATGCACAGATCATGTTAGTGAGATGATGGTGCTGATGATGACCATGGAAAATGCTTCCAAGTAATGATAATGGACTCATCTAACTAAAAGATTTTAAAAAGTTTTGCAAACTAAAAATCACTTGATGACCTCACAAAAATATTTGTGCTTTCTATTCACAATAGCAAAGACATAAAATCAACCTAAATGCCCATCAGTGATAGACTGGATAAAGAAAATGTGGTACCTATTTACTGTGGAATACTATGAAGTCACAAAAAAAGAGTAAGATCATGTCCTTTGCAGGGACGTGGATGGAGCTGGAGGCCATTATGCTTAGCAAACCAGTGCAGGAACAGAAAACCAAATACTGCATGTTCCCACTTATAAGTGGGAGCTAAGTGATGAGAACACATGGACACATAGAGGGAAACAACATGCACTGGAGTCTATAGGAGGGTGGAGGTGGGGAGGAGGGAGAGGATCAGGAAAAATAACTAATGGGTACTAGGTTTAATACCTGGGTGATAAAATAATCTGTACAACAAACCCCCATGACACAAGTTTACCTATGTAACAAACTTGCACTGTACCCCTGAACTTAAAATAAAAGTTAAAAACCATTTGTTCTTTGAAAAATGACCGTAGAAGAGACTATAGTTTCTGGAAGTGGTTCTCACTATCAGAATATAGAATATGAAAAATGGGAAACTACAACAATGTTGGAATCAACCTCAAAGCAAGAAATGGTCTTGAGACATTAGCTCCATACTTCATTTTTCTGCTCTGAAAAAAATCCAAATGGTCCAAAGAAAGAAACAAGCCATAAAAAAAAATACGAATCAGGAAGAGAGCAGAAAAGCACATTTATCTTAGCTGTGGAGAGAAGATATCTTTCTGTGTGTGGAGGAAATGTACCATGTCATTTTTCAAACATATGACATTAAAAGACAATGGGGTCTTGCTGAGCAAAAAAGGGTAAAACAAAATCAGAGAGAAAGGAAAGACAGTCAATGGAAAAATAAACAACATGAAAATCATTTGACATAATACATGGAAAATACATTAAGAATTGCTACAAATACAGTTCTTACAAATTGCTGTAATACACGAATTACTCCGATACAGATACAGAAAATATAACATTGTGGTAGGTAAGATTCTAAGATGGCCCTTGTGCTTAGATAGAATAATGGGCCCCCAAAATGTCCACTTTCTAATCCTCAAAACCCAGGAACATGTCATCTTAAGGGACTTGAGATGGGAAGATTATCCTGGATTATGCAGGTGGGTCCGATGTAATCACAGGGATCCTTAGAAAGGAAAGAGGGAGGTAGGAGAGTCCGAGAAGGAGAGGTAAGGAGGGAAGAAGAGGTTGAAGGTGTTACACTGCCAGCTTTGGAGATGGAGGAAGGAACCTTTGATCAAGGAAGGCAGGCAGCCTCTAGAAGCTAGATAAAACAAAAAAAACAGATTCTATCCTAGAACCTCCAGAAGGAATTCAGCTCTGGTGACCCCTTTTAGGCTTCTGGCCTCCAGAACAATGAGTTAATCAGTGGGTGTGGCTGTAAGCCGCTACATTTGTGATGATTTGCTACAGCCGCAATGGGAAACCAGTATAGCCCTCAAGCTGACCACTTCCTGGTTGAGTTCAGGTAGAATCTGTGAATACAACGGGATAAAACTCCTATGATTAGGTTAGTTCATGTTAATCGAAAGGCAGGCTATCCAGGTGGGCCTTACCTAATCAGCTGAGGCCTTAAAAGTTCCCAGCCCTTCCTGAAAGGGTGTTTGACTCCAGGGATATTCTCCATTGCTAGCTCTGAGAATAAAGGGGAACATGTGGAAAGAACTTGAGAGCGGACTCCAGTTGCTATGATTGATCGCTGCCAACAGCCAGCAAGAAAACGGGAACCTCAATTCTACACTCACAAGGAGCTGAATTCTGCCAACAACTTGAACACGTTCAGATGACGATTAAGCCCAAGCTCCAGGTAAGAATGCAGCAGGCCAGCCAGTACCTTGATTACAGCCTTGTGATTCCCTGAGTATCAAACCCAGCTATGCTGTACCAGGACTTCTGACCCCCAGAGCTATGAGCTAATCAATGGGGATTGTTTTAAGCCACTAAATTTGTGGTCCTTTGTGAGGCAGCAGTAGAAAAGTAACATAAATGTCATGTGGGAAGATGCATGGTCTGGCTAAAAATTAAAGACGTAAAGATAAAAACCATTTAGTGATAATACGTTAAACTAGTAACAATAAATCTACCCGTAAAATTCTATGTGCTGGGTTTGGGGGAACGGGATACATGTACCTTTCTGGGGGGCACTGGGAATTGGCTCAGGCCCACTTAGGAAATTACTTATTCCTTTGACTCTGCAATTAGTAAGAAATTAGTTCATTTAAAAATATTCATAGAAGGAACATTTATGATAAAGAAAAAGATGGAAGTAATGTGAATGTCTAGCCTTCAACAGAGGGTGCTAAGCAAGCATCTTATAATGAAAAGAAACACCAAATAGAACAGTGTTAATCGTGGCATCCTGATGGGTAATATTGTTGCCTGGAAAGCATGCACAATCATGTTAATGGGATAAAGCAGAGCAACAATTAACTAATACTTTACCACTCACTGGCTGTGTGCCCTTAGGCTAATGACTTAACCTCACTGTGCTCAATTTCCTCATATCTAAAATGGGCATGATTTTAGGATGCACCTCACAGGGCCATGGAAAGAATTCAAAGAGGCAATCCATGTAGAACCTGGAATAGTCCTTGTTCCTTTATAGAATCTCAAGGAATTGGCCATTACTGTAACAGTTATGAGTAGTATCATTATATGAAAATGAAGTGGGGCTGGGTGCAGTGCCTCACACCTGTAATCCTAGCACTTTGGGAGACCAATGTGGGAGGATTGCTTGAAGCCAGGAGTTTGAAACCAGCCTGGACAACATAATGAGACTCTATCTCTATAAAAAATAATAATAAAAAAAAACAGTCTGGCATGGCGGCATGTGCCTGTGGGCTCCTCTGCTCAGGAGGCTGAGGCAGGAGGATGACTTGAACCCAGGAGACTGAGGCTTCAGTGAGCTATGACTTAGCCACTGCCCTTCAGCCTGGGCAACAGAGTGAGTTCCTGGCTCTAAAAAGAAAAAGAAAGAAAAAAGAAAATGACTTGGATGACTTCCATTCCTGACACTAAAATCTCTTAATTCAACCTGGAGGCAATATTATATGGTAGGAGGCTATGTAACATAGTATTAGGAGTAAAGGCTTTGGTATAATTAATAATAATACCTGACTCATGGTTATTAATGAAATGACTCATGTAAAATGTGTAGCATAGTATCTGTCAACTCTCAACAAACCATAACTACGATTATTATTTTGTTATTATTTTGGGAGGGAGTTGGAGGTGAATATGGAACTACAACTCAAATAATAGCACTTAGTTTTTAGATAACAACTGCAGCCTATCCTTTTACTTGTTACCAGTTCACATGTTCTTTCTGCTCCTCGGTTTCTGCATCCCTGGTCCAGTTTTTGAATTTTTATGATGTGTTCTTCATGTTCCTGCCTTAAAGATCCTCCACGTCATCCCTTTGTAATTAATTGTTGACATGATTCAACATCTGCATGATTCCTGACCACCACGGAGGTGTGAGTGTGTGCATGCATGCATGTGTGTGCACGAGTGTGTGCATACAAGGGTATGTGCATGCGTGCACAGTATGTGTGCGTGTGTGTGTTTGTAGAACGGGGGATGTGGTTACCTTGGAAGCATAAACATTAAAATCTAATGATTATCTGTTGCCAGACAACATGCATTCATATATAATGTGAAATGGAAGGTGGCTCCAGTCCTGTGGCCACCTCACTGGCAGGGAGAACAACCTAGAGTGGAGGCAAGGCCAGAAGGGAAAAGAAGGGGAGTGGAGGGTAGCTCCTCCTCGTCACCCAGTACTCTCTTGGCCAAATCTTTCCTGGAGTCACTGCCACTGTCCTGCAAGCCTAAGGCAGCTATAAGGCTTAGAATTGTCCCCACCAATATACAACCTGAGTTGCCAAGTGCTTATTAAGTGTGTTTTCCGGAAAAGTTAATGGGAGAACAAAATAAAATTCGTTAGGAACTGGAACTCCCTGCCCCTCTTCTCTTGCTTCTGTCAGGAATTCTCAAGGTAATTGTCTGTTTACCTGTCTGTTTCCATGGCTAGGCTATCAGCATCTTGTGGGCAGGTACAGGTATTTTGGTTGAATCTTTTTCTCTAGTGTCTAGCACATAATAACCACAGAAACTTCACAAATATTTGCTGCATGAATGAGTCCATTCTTGAGCATCAGGTCAGCAGTACCTACTGATGGGTTCTCTTGGCTGAAAGCCCATAAAATCTCTCTGGCTGAGGCAGGCTGGTTAAATGTCTATCTAGGGACACTACTGTTGATCACTCTTGATAATGGAAAGAGAGGCTTCTGGGGGTTGCTAGATAAAATAGAAGTAGATATAAAGGGATGAACTGAAAGATCAAAATTAACACTCAGTGATAAGAGGTAGAGGTAGCAGATGCTGTTGCTTTGAGGTCCTATTGAGAGAGATCAATTTTACTATAGTAGGAGAGAGAATGGGGCCACAGGGGGACTCTTCCTCAGCTGACCAGAAGAAAACCACCATGGGAGTGCGAGTGCACACGAACCAATATATGCTGAGTAGCTATAATGTAAAGAGGGTACAGAGAGGGTGACTGACTGAAATTCATCCACCTATTTAACACATATTTATTCAACGCCTACTATATATCAGGCCCAGGTTGGATCTATCTGTACAGCATACATCCCTGCACAGCTTATGAGGCAGACATCCACTCTGAATGGTCAGTGTCCATGATGCTTGGTTGTTAAATATTTAACTATGCCTTCTGTTAGCAGTGAACAAAAAGTCCCTACTCTCTTGGTGCTCAGTTTTTGGTCAGAGGGAATAGATGATAAGTACAACAAAAACAAATATATGACAAGTGATGATAAATGCTGTGGAGAAAGCCAAATCAGGGTACAGGGACGGAGGTTAAATAATTTACCTGAGACTTCACAGCAAATAAGAGGTGGAACCAGGACTTGATGAATTTGAAAGCTGACTCTAGTCACATCTGAAGATGTGGCTGTGGGGGCAGCTGGTCACGAACCTCACTGTAGTCCTACCTGAGCAAATGTCAGAAAGAGAGATCTTTTCGTAAGTGATCATCAAATATTTATTGAGCCCTTCCTATGTATCAGGCACCTTGCTAAGCCCTGGAGATACAGCAGCTGACAAAACAGAAAAGATCCGTGCTCAGGGAGGGGTGAAGCAGAGGAGACGAATCTTAAATCATTGAAAAATAGAAAGAGATAAAAAGTATTTCAAAAGAAGAAGACAGAATGGTCCAGGGAGGTAAAAAGCAGACCTACCCTAAAGAAAATGAGAGCCAACTTGTAAAAGACTTACCTGCATTCCCATGTTTATTGCAGCATTATTCATAGCAGCCAATATATGAAATTAACCTAAATGTCAATTGATGGACAAGCAGATGTAAGAAGTGCCTTTTGCGTTCCACCGTGATTCTGAGGCCTCCCCAGCCGTGTGGATGTGTAAGTCCAATTAAACCTCTTTTTGTTCCCAGTTTCAGGTATGTCTTTATCAGCAACAAGAAAACAGACTAATACAGTAAACTGGTACCAGTAGAGTAGAGTGTAGCTGATAAAATACCTGAAAATGTGGAAGCAACTTTGAGACTGGGTAACAGCAGAGGTTGGAGCAGTTTGGAGGTCTCAGAAGAAGACAGGAAAATGTGGGAAAGTTTGTAATCTCCTAGAAACTTGTTGAATGGCTTTGACAAAAATGCTGATAGTGTTATGAACAATAAGGTCTGGGTTGAGGTGGTCTCAGATGGAAATGAGGAACTAGTTGGGAACTGGAGCAAAGGTGACTCTTGTTATGTTTTAGCAAGAGATTGGTGACATTTTGCCCCTGCCCTAGAGATTTGTGGAACTTTGAACTTGAGAGAGATGATTTAGGGTATCTGGCAGAAGAAATTTCTTTTCCTTTTTTTTTTTTTGAGATGGAGTCTTCCTCCATTGCCTGAGCTGGAATGCAGTGGTGCAATCTTGGCTCACTGCAACCTCTGCCTCCTGGGCTCAAGTGATTCTTCAGCCTCCCAAGTAGCTGGTATTACCACCGTGTGTGCACCACCATGCCTAGCTAATTTTTGTATTTTTAGTGGAGATAGGGTTTCACCATGTTGGTGAGGCTGGTCTCGAACTCCTGACCTCAAGTGATCCACCTGTGGAAGAAATTTCTAAGCAGCAAAACATTCAAAAGGTGACTTGGGTGCTGTTAAAAGTATTCCATTTGAAAAGGGAAACAGAGAGTAAATGTTCAGAAAATTTGTAACCTGATGATGCAATAGAAAAGAAAAACCCATTTTTTGAGAAATTCAAGCCAGATGCAGAAATTTGCATGAGTAGCAAGGAGCCTAATTTTTTTTTTTTTTATTATACTTTAAGTTCTAGGGTACATGTGCACAACGTGCAGATTTGTTACATATGTATACATGTGCCATGTTGGTGTGCTGCACCCATCAACTTGTCAGCACCCATCAACTCGTCATTTACATCAGGTATAACTCCCAATGCAAGGGAGCTTAATATTGATCCCAAAGACCATGGGGAAAATGTCTCCAGGCCATGTCAGAGACCTTCATGGCATCCCCCTCTCATCACAGGCCTGGAGGCCCAGGAGGAAAAAGTGGCTTCATGGGCTGGGCCCAGGGTCCCTGTGCTGTGCAGCCTAGGACTTGGTGCCCTGTGTCCCAACCACTCCAGCCATGGCTGAAAGGGGCCAATGTAGAGCTTGGGCTGTGGTTTCAGAGGGTGGCAAGCCTTGGCACCTTCATGTAGTGTTGAGCCTGTGGGTGCACAGAAGTCAAAAATTGAGGTTTGGGAACCTCTGCCTAGATTTCAGAAGATGTATGGAAATGTCTAGATACCCAGGCAAAAGTTTGCTGCAGGGGTGGGGCCCTCATGGAGAACCTCTGCTTGGCAGTGCAGAAGGGAAATGTGGGGTTGGAGCCCCTCCACAAAGTCCCTACTGGGGTACTGTGTAGTGGAGTTGTGGGAAGAGGGCCACTGTCCTCCAGACCCCAGAATGGTAGATCCACCAGCAGCTTGCACCATGCTCCTAGAAAAGCCACAGACACTCAATGTCAGCCTGTGAAAGCAGCAAGGAGGAAGGCTGTATCCTGCAAAGCCACAAGGGTGGAGCTGCCCAAGACCATGGGAACCCACCTCTTGCATCAGTGTGACCTGAATGTGATACCTGGAGTCAAAGAAGATCATTTTGAGCTTTAAAATTTGACTGCCCTGCTAGATTTCTGACTTGCATGGGTCCTTTAACCCCTTTGCTTTGGCCAATTTCTCCCATTTGGAACAGCAGCATTTACTTAATACCTCTACCCCCATTGTATCTAGAAAGTAACTAGCTTACTTTTGATTTTGCAGGCTCATAGGTGGAAGGGACTTGCCTTATCTCAGATGAGACTTTGGACTGTGGACTTTTGGGTTAGTGCTGAAATAAGTTAAGACTTTGCGGGACTGTTGGGAAGGAATGATTGGTTTTGAAATGTGAGGACATGAGATTCAGAGGGGCCAGGGGCGGAATGATATGGTTTGGCTGTGTCACCACCAAAATCTCAACTTGAATTGTATCATCCAGAATTCCCACGTGTTGTGGGAGGGATCTGGCGGGGCAGGGTGGGGGGTGTAATTGAATTGTGGGGGCCGGTCTTTCCCGTGCTATTCTCATGATAGTGAAAAGTCTCACGAGATCTGATGGGTTTATCAGGGGTTTCCACTTTTGCTTCTTCCTCATTTTTTCTTGCTGCCGCTATGTAAGAAGTGCCTTTCACCTCCTGCGATGATTCCGAGGCCTCTCTAGCCATGTGGAACTGTAAGTCCAATTAAACCTCTTTTTGTTCCCAGTTTTGGATATGTCTTTATCAGCAGTGTGAAAACAGACTAATACAGCAGATAAAGAAAATGTGGCACATGTACACAATAGAATACTATTCAGTCTTTAAAAAGGAGGTGATCTTGTCATTTGTGACAACCTGGATGAACCTGGAGGACATTTTGCTAAGTGAAATAAGCCAGGCATAGAAAGAAATATATTGCATGATCTTACTTATATGTGGAATCTGAACAAATCGAACTCATAGAAGCAAAGAGGAGAATAATGGTTACCAGGGCCTGGGAAGTATGTAGGAGAGGTATGGAGATGTTGGTCAAAGGATACAATGTTTCAGCTAGACAGGATGAATAAATTCTGGATGTCTATTGTTTAGCATGGCGACAATAGCATGTACTTCAAAATTGCTAAGAGATTGATCTTAAATGTTCTCACCATAAAAATCTAAGGATGTGGCATGATGGATATGTTAATTAGCTTGATTTAATCATTTCACAATGTATACATATGTCAAAACTTCACAGTATACACCATAAATATATACAATTTTTTTCCTTAAATATTTTTTCTTTTGTAGTGGTGGGATCTCACTATGTTGTCCGGGCTGGTCTTGAACTCCTAGCCTCAAGTGATCCTCCTGCATTGGCCTCCCATAGTGCTGGGATTATAGGCAGGAACCACTGTACCTGGCCAGTATATGTAATTTTTATTTGTTGATTAAAAAATTAATAAAAATTAAAAAATGAAAAAGCAGGGCTATTCTCATTTGGTGGAGGACGACCTCCCTGAGAAAGCTGTGTGTTAGCTGAGTGTGCCTGTTCTGTGCTCCCTCTTTCACCTGTGAGATGGTGTTCGTTGTAAATCCGTTGACTTTGAAGAGCATCACTCCTTTCTGTCTGGCTCCCTACATTTTCCTTCCTTTGTGAATGTCAGCTGGGGTTGAGTCCTTCCCAGCTCTCTTCAATTTGTGATTCTGATGCTGTCCAGATGTGCTTAGCAGGCTCTCATCTCCCCAGCCAGACCACTGAGCTCTTCCAATTACCAGCCAGTCACTTGGAATCATGCCTCTGACCCATTCATTCAGGGCAGATGCCTTCTCCCAGGCATCCTTAGAATTCTGGACAGAGGAGAGTGGGAAGGAGCCCAGATTTTCCAGAGACGGAGATATGCAGTATCTGAGGAGGAAGAGATAAGAGGCAGGAATTGGAAAGAGCTGCAAGCTCTCTTCCCAGGCGCTTGGGAAGTAAGAACTATTTATCCTATTTATTGGATGATTGTCAATAAGTCTTGCCAATTGCCTGGAAATATCCTGGCACTGCAATGAGGTCATACCCACCTCTGTGACCTATGCCCTTTACTCTTTCTTATCTGTCCACATGGATAAAGGTACAACACCTATCTCTTTGGTCAGGCACAGAAAGGCTGCCACATGGGAGTGATTTATTCCTGCCTGTGTTTGTGAGGCTACTATTGCTTATTTCTTTTCCTTACCATTCTCATCCTTGCTCAGGTGCTGCTGGGTTGGAACCAGAAGACCCTGGTTGGAACTGTAGCCCTCCTTTTCTGGCTGTCTGACCTGGGAATGTCAATGTAGAGCTAACAGGTGTTGAGCACCTTCCCTGTGACAGGCAAGAGGTTAAGTGCTTTATGTCAATTATTTTATGTTGTTCTTATAGCAGACCTAGGAAGGGAGGTGCTTTTTTTTTCCGCTTTAAAAGAATCACAAAACAACTGAGGCCGAGATAAATTAGGTAGTTTGCTAAAAGTAACACAGTTAGATGGTAGAAAAGCTTAATGACTGTCACTCATGAAACACTGTGTTCAGTGTTGTACCTGTGCCATCTTTTAAAATCTGCAAAAGTCTTTTCTTTTTTTGAGATGGAGTCTTGCTCTGTTGCCCAGGCTGGAGTGCAGTGGTGCCATCTCAGTTCAACGCAACCTCTGCCTCCCAGGTTCAAGCAAATCTCCTTCCTCAGCTTCCCGAGTAGCTGGGATTACAGGCATGCACCACCACGCCTGGTTAATTTGTGTATTTTTAGTAGAGATGGTGTTTCCCCATGTTGGCCAGGCTGGTCTCAAACTCCTGACCTCAAGTGATCTGCCCGCCTCTGCCTCCCAAAGTGCTAGAATTACAGGCATGTGCAATAGTCCTAAACCTAAGTATGACAACTCCATCTTTTATACATGAGGAAATTCAAAAGCAAAAACATTAAAAAACTTTCCCAAAGTCACACAGCTTGTAAATGGCAGAGGAAGAACTTCAGCTTAGTCATTCTCCTTCCCAAGTCCAAGCCTACACCATCTTTCTGAACCTCAGCCTTCCCTTCTATGGTGAAGGGAGCCCTATTGTGATAAACGGCTGTGAGGGAGGACATCTTGGAGTCACACCTTTCTTCTCTTGGGTCTGCACCAGCTCTGATGTTTGAGGGAGATGCCTATAGGGACTGGGAGAGGTTGGGTCACACTAGAGTCCCTGAGGTCTGATACATGCATGATCTTTTTAGCCAGCTTGGGTTTCACTAAATATTCCAGAGTAGGAGACATTAGAGAAACAGACATTGAAAAAGCAGCTACTGGGGCTCCTGCTTGATTAAGGGAAAGGGTTTTTCAAGTCCATGGCCAAGAAGGAGAGTGATATGGTTTGGCTTTGTGTCCCCACCCAAATCTCACCATGAATTGTAATAATAATCCCCACTGTCATGGAAGGGACCCAGTGGCAGGTAATTGAATCATGGGGGCGTGTTTTTCCCATGCTGTTCTCATGATGGTGAATAAGTCTTATGAAATGTCATTTTTTTTTTCTTTTTCGAGATGGAATTTCACTCTTATCGCCCAGGCAGGAATGCAGTGGCATGATCTCGGCTCACTGTAACCTCTGCCTCTCCGGCTCAAGTGATTCTCCTGCCTCAGCCTCTTGAGTGACTGGGATTCCAGGCACTTGCTACCACGCCTGGCTAATTTTTTTTTTGTAATTTTAGTAGTGATGGGGTTTCACCATTTTGGCCAGGCTGGTCTTGAATTCCTGACCGCAGGTGATCTACCCGTCTCAGCCGCCCAAAGTTCTGGGATTACAGGCGTGAGCTGCCACACCCAGCTGAGATCTGATGGTTTTATAAAGGGGAGTTCCCCTGCACATGCCCTCTTGCCTACCACCGTGTAAGATGTGACCTTGCTCCTCCTTTGCATTCCACCATGATGCCAGCCATGTGGAACTGTGATTCAATTAAACCTCTTTCCTTTATAAATTACCCAGTCTTGGGTATGTCTTTATTAGCAGCGTGACGTGAGAACAGATTAATACAGAAAGATACTAACGTGGATTCCCTGCATGGCAGGCAGTGCAGAGGGCAAAGCACCAGATTGAGGGCTAGCAGCACTGGGCCAAAATGTATGGGCTGTTCCTTATCAGCTGTGTGAGCCTGGATTAGCCTCCTAGTCCCTGGAGGCTTGGTATCCCTCTGTGGAAGTGGGAAAAGGCACTTCCTCACGCAGTGAATTGCTAAGAGCATTTTATAGACTACTGAGTGCTTTATACATGTGATGTTAATTTCCTTCCTTTGGGTAATAAACGAGACATGCTGGGGCTCCCTTTTTTTAATAGGTTTCTAGGTCTGGCTGCAGGATCTCATGATGTGCCCTGGGATGTGGATGTGTCAAAGTATCAAAGAATGGAAAGAGCAAGAGATGAAGTAGATACAGAAAATTCTAAGATAGCTTCACTCCAATCCCATGAAAGTGACAAATTGGCTGTACAATCACTCAACTGCTAACTTTTCCAGAACCTCCCACGTGCCTGGTCCTGGACTTTGCACTGCTGGTGGGAGAAGAAAACCCATTGGTCTTGTCTGATGGGAGTTTATGGTTTTAGGTGGGGACAAGGACAACACCAAGTCAGAACTATTAGACATGGAATTTAATTCGGAACTAAGCTGGATAGGAAATGGAGGTGTACAGGTTCTGGAAAGAAAGGCTGATGGAGAGATGAGAGTAATCAGGGAAGGCTTTGGCAGAACCAGAGCTTGAGAGGGACTGAAAGGAGCAGGAAAGGTAGTGGTGGCTGCAGTGACATCCCCTTCACCCCACAACATGTGGCAATTACCAGCTTCCTACTGCTAAAGAACATCAAGCACTGACTTTATCCTGGGCACAGAGCCAAATCCTTTATGTCATTCAAGTCCCCCAACCTTTTGAGGTGACACCATTTTACAGATGAGAAAACAGGCAGGGGAAAGAAGCCGTTTCCAGGTCACATACCTAGTCAATGGCAGAGGTGGATTCTAACTCTGGACTGTCTGGTATATCCAGAGTTCGTACCCCTAACCACGAAGCTGTACATCGAAGGCACGACAGACCCGTGTGAAACACTTGTTGTTGTCCAGTCAGGCTGAGAAGGTAAAGGGCAATGGAAAGAAGGTTAGTACTTGTCAGGAGCAGAAAAAGAGACATTTCTTTCTTATCCATCCTTTTGTTTTTCTCTTACTCCAGGAGGGACTTTGGGGCCAAGATGTTTTTGCCCAAGAAATGCTTTTGGCATGGAGAGCTGAGAGGAACTACACCGTGATGGAGAAGCGAAGTCTGGGTGCTTTGGGTTGGTTCAGGCTCTGAATCCAGAATAGAGAGTGGGGCCTGAGGGTGCACTGTGTAGTCCTCAGTGGAGCACCTGAGGGCAGAGAGGAGGGGTTGCAGCAGGAATCCACACCTGCAGCTACAACATGGCCTTTACTGGAAGAATGTGAGGCATAAAGGTCAAGAGTTGATCTAGCCATGGAAGGCCAAGTTCCACCAGCCCCATGAAATAGAAGGATCATGGCCCCAAATGAGACTCAGCCTGCTCTCAATCCCCAGGGGAAGGAGTCCTGAACTGAGAAATCTGGCAATGCCCAGCTCTCCTTCAAGTTTGCTGTGGGGCCATGGAGCAAATCATATCCCCTCCCTTGGCCTCAGTTTCTGCATCTAATAACATGGGGGCGTTTGGACCAGATGAATTCTGAATAGATTGGGTGACTGTAGAGTTGTATTCAGGACAGTGACTAAGCATTTTCCATGTTTTGAGATGATAGTTCACCATTTTCTCTAAGGGGCTGAATCCCTTTGGCCTGACTGCCTGGCTCTAAAGTCTCAGCTTTCGGACCCTACATCAATAAGAAGCTGGAGAGAGGACGGAGGTCTCCCCACTACCCCAGGGAAATGGGGACTGGGAGGGCTGGGGTGATGGAGCAGTCATTGCCTGCATCCTAGAATAGCTGCAGCCTTCCTGGCATCTGCCATCCTGGCTGCAAACTCCCATCTCATTGGCTGCTCCTTGTCCCTGCCGTCTGGCAGGCACTGCTTTCCAGGTTTTTGTGGCACCGACTAAGCAGCCTCCTTGCAAGCTACAGCATGCTGGCTTCTTTCTCCACATGGTGGGGATCATAATAGCAACTCTTCTCTGGTTCCCTCCATCCTGCCTTACTTCACCTCCCTGATGGGTGTGGACAGAGGGGTAGTTTAGGACAGTGGAAAGGGGCCTATACTTGGCATCAGGGGTCTCAAGTTCTTCCTGCCCACTTGCTATGTACATGGGCACAAGTCTTCAGCATCTTCACCTGTGAAATGGGTGTGATCAGGCTGTTGACCAGGGTGGTCATCCCTGTGGTTCAGAGCTGGAGTCCCTTTTGCTTGGCCAGTGCCCAAACTATATGGGTTGTTTAATAATTGAAATATCTTCCTGAGGGTAATAACGTCTGGGCATTCACATAGAACTGCTGTGAGAATTCAATGGAGATAAATGAAGGATGGGAGCAAGTGCTTTGGGAGCTGTGAAGTCATTATCAGGTAACGAATACACCTGTCCGTCCAGTACCCATTTGTCTCCTCTGTCTTGAAGGTATATTTCACCTTGATTTTCCATTCCCTCATTCTTAACCGTATAGTTCAGTTGGGACTTGCTCCACTCCCAGCTCCAAGTCTGCATGTGAGCAGGCCTGGGCAGGTGAGCATGTCTTCCTGTGGCTGCAGTGATAGGTTGAGAGATGAATTAAACCAAAAAAGCCTTACCCAAGTCAATCCTGGGGTAGGATCCAGATCTAATCAATAAGACCGCACATGTTCTCACTGTGGTAATGGCTCAGGAATAGGCTTATGACCTGAGTTAGACCAATCTGATGATTTTTCTGAGATTATTCTCACTGGAATGGGTGGGAAAACTCCTTTCTCTTTTTGGTGATGAGTTTGGAGGCTGTGACTCATGGCTTTTTTTTTTTTTTTTTTCACACGGAGAAAGCCTGCCTGGGTAGAAGAGAATGGAGCCAAGCAAAACCAAAAAACGGATATGAGATGAAAAGGAAAGAGAGTAGAGTCCTGGCGACACCAAGTCCTGGCCCTCTTTGGTCCCTAATGCCCTCATTCTTTAGCTCCTCCGACAAGCAGAGTAAAGAACAGAGGGTAGCAAGCTGTGGGATACATTTCTACAGTTTTACATTGGTGATCAGGGAAGGCTTTTCTACTAAGGTTAAATATGATCTGAGGTCTGAATAAAGTAAGGGAGTGAGTCCTGCAGATACACAGAGGAAGAGAATTCCAGGCAGAGGGAATAGAAGGTGCAAAGGCTCTGAGATGGGAGGGAGCTTGGTATCTTCAGGGAATTGCAAGTGCACCAATTGTGTCTGAAGCTGAGTGAGAAAATAATAACTTATCCTAGAACTTCTCTCTGGGGGTGTCTCAGCTATGGAGTTTCTCTCTGCCTGGACTAGAGTTGATGCTGGGACCTGAACTGCAGCTTCATGGGCTTTGGTGCCTGTAGCTGCCAGGGGCTAGAAAGCTCAGAGACTAGCACTGAGGTCTCTCTCTCTCTCTCTCTCTCTTTTTTTGTGCTCTGTAATCCTACATCTGTCAATACCCAAAGGATATGACCTCCTTCTAATTAGCTTCCTCTAATAACTCAGGAGCTGTCATAAACTACTGTTTCTACAGGAATCCAGAGAAGGGAACAATTCTGTGTGGCTAGAGTAGACAGAAAAGCTTCAGTGGGAATGATTTCTTTCATTACAATTGCTGAGGTGTGACATTCCATGAACACATGCCAATTTGTTCCCTGTGTGTTTGTTCCTTTCTTCATTCATTTAACAAGAATTTATTGAGTATCTGATATCTGCCAAGGTATACAGAAAGGCACTGAATATACAAAGATGAATCAGTCACGGTTTTTGCTTTCAAGGATCTCAGTCTGGGGTAGGTGTGGAGGAGGCAGTCATGTAAACAGATAATTAGAGAGAAACATGGCAGGTGCTGGAACCAAGGTAGGAATGCGGTGCTGGATGGGAGCCCTGAGGAGGGAGGGACAGTTTACCCAGAAGAGTCAGGGTGGTCTACACTGACCTCTGAATTGGACATTGAAGACCCAGGGAAGTTTGACCAGTGGAGGGGATAGCACATGTTAACAGTATGTAGTCATGGGAAAGGATGGGATTAGGAAGTGGCAAACATTTAGTATAGAGGGTTTTGGGGCTTCGGGGTTGGTAGGTAAAATAAAGGGTAAGTGGTTGAGGTCAACCCAGTCTGCATTAGACTTTGTTCTGCTAATTTGGAGAATCACTGGGGATTCAAAGCAAGGGAGTAATAGCAACAGATTAGATTATTACGTAATATGATATAACATAATATATAAAATATAATATACTATTATAATATAATATGATGATAATGGGAGTTAGTCTGAAACATAAATGGTTAGTTGTCTGGGATGAGACAGAGTTACCAACTCAATGCCAACAGGGCCAGGCAGATGACAGAACAGTGATACAGAACAAGGAGCAAAGTCAGCAGGTCGTACAGCCCTGCAGAGGGTAGGTGCTACTCAACTTAGTCAATTGTTGCCCCAATAGAAGCTTAGGTCCAGGGCTGTCAGAGCTTCTGAGTTTTCAAGAGCAGCTGGAAATCCAGATCCTTATGTAAAAAAATCTCACCATTTTTAAATGTTGGCAACTACTTTAAATTCCACAAAATGTTGTGTGGGCCAAGTATATAACACATCTGCCAGCCTGATCTGTCTGCAGGCCACTGGTTTGCAACTTCTGGGTTGAGAAAAGAATTTTCTTTCTTCAAAAGAGAGATGAGATGAAAATAGTTTTGGATCCAATGATTCAGGCCTGAAATGACCTTCTTTCATTCTTGTTCTAGAAAATTCCTAATCATTACTTAAAGCTCAGTTGCATTCCCCTTTGTGAAGCTTTCCTCATCACCTCCCCTCTCCCCGACACCCTCCATGACCTCCCACATCTCCCAAGCATGTGTTCGCCGCATCTTTTACATGCTCTGATACCTGAAAACAAAGGCAAAAACAAAAACAAAAGTTGTGGAGCAATAGAGAAGCCAGGGCCAGAAAAGACATAATTGTTGATTAATGGATGGAACCAAGACTTGCAGAGGTAGAAGAAACTCACAATACAGGCCCCCTCCTCCTGGTAGGACTGTCTGACATGGGAAGAAGCAACTGAATCTGAAAGGAAAGATGAGTTGCTCAAGAAGAGGTTGGACTTCAAGAACTCAGTAGTGAGGCTCAACTTCGAGGCTCAATATTGAGTTTGTGTAGGATGTAATTCTTAAGCAGGTTACGTACCATTTTTGAGTCTGTAATCACATCTGTCTTTAGTTACTGCTCATCCTGAGACAATCAAGACTGATCTGGGAGTTTTCCATGAAGGGATTTAAGCTATGGGGGTGGAGTGGACATCTGTTGTTTTGCTGTCCAATTGCCTTTCATTTTTCTTTTGATTTCTCTAGGGATCCATTCCTACCCAGTTTTCAGTCCATGTTTTTTTCTTTTGCTTTTTTGAGATGGAGTCTTGCTCTGTCGCCCAGGCTGGAGTGCAGTGGTGTGATCTCGGTTCACTGCAACCTCCACCTCCCAGGTTCAAGTGATTCTCTTCCCTCAGCCTCCCGAGTAGCTGGGACTATGCCTGGCTAATTTTTTGTATTTTTAGTAGAGATAGGGTTTCATCATATTGGCCAGGCTGGTCTCGAACTCCTAACCTTGTGATCTGCCTGCCTCGGCCTCCCAAAGTGCTGGGATTACAGGTGTGAGCCACCGCGCCTGGCCTCCATGTGCTTCTTACTTGAGAGTTGGGCATGGGACATATTCATGGCTCATTGAGGCTTCTGATTGCCTGGACACAGTGGTCAGTGTGGTCACACAACTCTACTAGGGTCTGTGAAAATCAGGCTCAGGAATTTCCTTGAATTGTTCAGAAAGAGGCACTTTCTCTTGTGTTTCTAGATTTGAACCTCGGAGGGTGTAGTTTTTAGAGCAACCTAAGAAGGAAACAATCTGGAGAAGAGGAGAGTGAGAGATGGTGAGAGACCTGTATGCAGATGGTGTCATTTGAACCATTGAATCAAACTGTACCTAGGGCTAGTTAACTAGATTTTCTAGTTATTGTAGCTAGTAATTTTTTCTCCCTTAAACCATTTTGAGTTATGAATATGTTTTTGTCAGTTGTAACCCAAAGTGGTCCTTCAACCTCCATTAAAGGCGTGAATAATAGTCCCTCCCATGTGCAGTTTGCGAAACATTTTTACACTTACTGCCTTGATTCTCCCAACTCTCCTGTGAAGTTAGTAAAGCAAGTATTATCATCCTCGTATCACAGAGAAGGCAGTCGAGGCTTCATGAGGTTAGGATCCACAGTCAGATGGCTTAGGAATGGAAGAACAAAAATCCTCTTCTTTTGAGTCTGGTTCCAGAGTTTCTCTGCACCGATAATGTCATGCTAAATTAAACTCTGATAATGCTGAACTAAATTACTCTAAAGTACTCCTGGAAATAGCCTCTCAGAATCATAATTCATGCTGGATAATTACAAAATAACTTTCTTCTCATTATTTTCCTACTTGCCTACCTCCAAGGGAAGGGTTGGTGATAAATGTCAGGGTTGGGACAATTTAAGTAATTATTTAGATGTCTGGCTGATAGATATCTTTTACCATGGTGCTACTATCTGCTTTTAACTTCTGCTTGATAACAAAGTGGAAACCCCTACATTTCATATCCCCAACACAAATAAAGTTATTTTGTAAAGAGATTGTTGAGAGCCTTCCTCATGCAATTCCATCTTTCTGGAATGATGCTCCTACCACACCTAGGTCCTGCCCACCCTTCGGGTTTGGCTTCAATAGCATGGATGCAGAGCGGCCCTACTTTATAAGAAATAGGTTTTTTTCCCCCCTCTCCCAGCCTCAATTTTGTCCATTTTAAGCTGTGTTATATTCTTCCTACTTTTTTTTTTTCACAATTAAGAAATTTGTTTTTAATTTTCTTCCTTTCCAATTGAATTTCCGGTAACATGTTTCACTTCTTTATCCCTAGCACCTAGCTCAGTGCCTGGCATGTGGTATCTAGTCACTAAATATTTGTTGACGGAGTAAACTGGTGAATGAATGGCTTGTCCCAGAGTATTGAAGAGAAGGGGGCATGTGAGTCATTAGAAACTTGGGACAGGGAGGGCTCTGGGTTGGAGGCTTTAGATTGGTGGTTATCAGCAGTGAGGCTGGGCTGGGTGGGGGAGACAAATCCTGAGAAGGATGAATCCTCTAGGGAATGCAGTATGAGCACAGAGAAGTATAGTGCCAAGGACCAAGACCTATGGCATGGAAAAAGAATAAGAAGCCAGGGAAGGGGGTAGGGATGGGTAGAAACCATGTCCTAGAGGCCAGGACAGGAGGGGGCTCAGGAAGAAGAGGGAGTAGACAGCAGTGTTTCATACCTCCACAAGTTGCCAGAGCACCTGATTCACACCTGCCTGACTCTTCCAATTATTTTTACCCTGATTGTAGCAGTTGGCAGATTTCCAAGTGGCAGTGCAATTTTGTTTGCTGCCTGCAATTCCCACCTCTCCAGGTTAGCAGACACGAGTCCTCTGACCTTGCCAGCGAAGGTGGCACCTCTCAATTTAGCTCTGTCTGCAAAAGTCAGCTGAGATGCTACGTGCTCTCTCCACTGGGTCTTAAAGTATATTCGTGGGGCCCAGCCACACCCACACCACACACCTTACATCCTCTACTCCCTCAGGGAGCGAGGGCATCTGCCGGACCACCACTTTGCAGCCCACCTTTGTGGAGATCCTTAACAGCTTTCCATATTGTTGTGATAAAGGGAATACGAAAGTGATTTGAGTGAGGAGTCTCAAGTCTAAGGAATCAATAACACAAAGAGAGGCAAAGCGGAGCCTCTGTTATTCTTCTAGGAAGTAGTCTCTAGAATTCTAGGAGCTGAGTTCATCACACTCCAGGGAGTGACACACACCTGGGCCCCTTGTTTCCCTTTGAAGGACCAAGCCTTCCACAGCCAGTGACATGTTTATGATAGCTAGAGATTTTAATAGATGCTAGTTGGGAGTACTTACAATGGGCTTAGCACTATGTTGGTCTTTTTATAGGTGTTCATCTTACTTAATCTTCTCCTGGAATCCTATTCGGTCATTATTATTGGCTCCATTTTGCAGATGAGAAAACTGAGGCTCCGCGAGGTGGTATGACTTGCTGAAAGTCACACAGAATGTATAGCATGGAACTGGGAATCAAACTCAGATCACGGCTTTTCCTATGACCCCTACTTTGTGGAGGCACTGAGTCATGCTGGTTACCTGATGGGGACAGTCAGCATATGTCACTGGAATTAGCTAACTGGGGCCTGGCCTTGTGCCTGAATGTTGAGAGAGCCAGCCACCTGGAAAGCCGTGCCAGTTCACGTGGCCCAATGGGTAGAATTTCTCCATCACACCCACTCCTCTGTTTCCCTCCTAACCCACTCAGGGTTCCTGCTTCTGATGAAGACAGGGACCTCCAGTTGACAATTCAGCTCCTTAAAGCAAAAGAGTCTTTCCCTCCTCATCATTAAAAACCCAAACAGGAAACAAACAAACAACAAACAAACAAACAACCTATTTAAAACAGGGTTAACAGGATTCTTTGCTGTTTCCCAGGGAGAGCCTGTGCTTTATGTTTTATTGGCAATTAAGTGGGGGTGGAAGATATCCTTTGTGACTCAGGTAAGGAACTGCCACCACCCGCCCCAGGTTGCCTGCCCTCCTTGGTTACATCCCAGCTACAGCCAGGACATGTGAAGGAAAATCAATGAACCAGCAGGCAAGCAGCATGAATAGCGAGGGAAAGAAACCTTCCTCCTGGGCTCTTCTCACAAAGAAAATGACCGTCTAAAACAACAGGAGTAACAAACCAGCCTCTGGAGGCGTGTTGGGTGGGACTGGGCCAATCACCTACCCCTATATGTGCTTCATTTGGGGGTCTGGCCTCATAGTGGGGTTGGGTAGTGATGAGGAGGTGGAGGCGAGGGTGGCAGGGGGTCTTCACTGGTTCCCTCTGTTCTCCACCCATGACCCTCCCTATTCTGTCTCCTCTGTTGACGTGAAGCTTTGGTTCAAAAGCTGGAATTTAGTTTGCAAACAGCACCCAGGGGCCTGGAATTTATCTTTCCTGTTGTCCTGCATCCCTGGGCTTTGCCAGCTGCCTTGTTAGGCAGCTCTAAGGTGATGTAAGGCTTTTCTGCCTCGTCTATTTTCTGTCCATTGCAGTCCTCCTGCCCAATTCCTTTAAGCTGCCAGGACTGCTCCATGACACATGAAAGCAGGTTCTGGGCCCCATCACATCCTGTTCCCGGGTCCCCCTGTGCACTGCAGCCTGAGTGGCCCTCATTCTCTTTGTTCTGATGCCACCAACCTTGTTCTGATGCCATCCCCAGGAACAGCCAATTGCCTTGCTACTGTGGCTTTCTCAGCTTGGTTTTCCAGGCCTTTCTGAGGGCCCCCTGATAACCAACTTCATGTCCCCACATTGGGAAAGAGGTCTCTTCATATGGAACCATTAAACCCAATTCAAATTCATTCAGTGTTTCTGTAGCACTCTATACTTCCTCTTTTGCAGTACTTATCAGACTTGGAAATACTGACTCGACTTCTATTTTTTCCAATACACTGAAACCACAACAAAGGTAACAGTGAAGACTAATATTTCCTGGACACTCACTGTGTGCCAGGATCTGTGATATGTGCCCTGTGTATGCTGCCTCATTTAATCTGACAACAACTCTGGGAATTAGGTGCTAGTATTACAGTTATTTTATAGATGAGGCCTTGGAAGCTCAGAGAGGGTAGGTAACTTGCCTGAGGTCACAGTAAGCAATAAGCCAGGCACGAGGTAGGGGTTCAATGCCTGTTTGCTGAATGGATTAGATGAAGGGACTCATGTGTTTGTGGCCAGTGAGTGGACCGAGGATGGATGTGCTGGGCAGGTGTACTGGCCCCTGTGGGGGCTGGAAATAGATCCAGGCAAGTATAAGGAAGAACTTTCCCAGAGCAAGAGCTCCCGAGTAGGCTCAAGATAAGGTGTTCAGATGAGGGTAAAGGAAAGGGTAGAAGGGAGTTAAGCCTCAGGTAGGGGATAGGCAAGATGACCTTTAAGATCCTTTCTAGTTCCAAGAATCTGCGATTGTTATATAATTCTTAAAGAAATGAATAAAACCCTTTGCAAATACGATGGACTTTCAGCCCCAGCTCTATGCTGTTATGAACAGGAGCTCATGTTCATTTTGGTGCAATAAAAGTCAACAACGGTAAGGTCTTAAGCCCTTTGGGGATCAGTGTCTATATCCAGTCATCCAAGAATGGTATTAACAACAGCTGGCATTTATGGAGTGCTTGCTACATATTGGGCAAGATTATATGGAGCAATAGTAGGCAATATTTATGGAGTGCTCACATATTAGGCAAGTGAGCACATATTAGGCGAGGTTTATATCTTTCGCATGTATTAACTCAATTCTCACAGCAAACCTATGTTACAGCGGTGGATTAGTCAGGCAAAGATGCAGTAACAAATTAACCCTGACTCATCAGTGGCTTTATACAATAAAAGTTTATTGCTCCTTTTTTTCCTTTCTTTTTCTTTTTCTTTTTTTTTTTGTTTGGAAACGGAGTCATGCTCTGTCGCCCAGGCTGGGGTGTAGTGGTGTGATCTCGGCTCACTGCAACCTCTGCCTTCCAGGTTCAAGCAATTCTCCTGCCTCAGCCTCCTGAGCAGCTGGGACTATAGGCATGTGCCACCATACCTGGCTAATTTTTTGTATTTTGAGTAGAGACAGGGTTTCGCCATGTTGGCCAGGCTGGTCTCGAACTCCTGACCTCCGGTGATTCGCTCGCCTTGGTCTCCCAAATTGCTGGGATTACAGGCATGAGCCACCGTGCCTGGCCTATTTCTCACTTTCTTAAAGTCCAAAGAGGTTGGGACATTTTTTACCTTTTCTGTCTGAAACGTGGCTTCTATGGAGGCTGTGGTAAGGAAAGAGATAGTGAAGGAAGGTGATGTGTTTGCTATTTGCAACCCAAGACCCTAAAAAGACATTTGACTGCATATGCCTATTGTGATAGTTTAATGAGGAATCAGAGGTGAGGCATTTCAAACCATGCCTGCTAGAAAATAAAGGCTCAATAAATGCTAATGTTGACAGTAGTGATGATCTCTATGATAGGAGAGGTGATTGGAATCCCCACACTGCTGCACACGGAAGTGCGAAGGGGTAGGAAGGTGAAATCTCACATTAGCTAAAGCTTGTTGGCTGGAGTCATCCATGCACCTGTCAGGAGGTTTGGCCCAGTCCAAGTTTAGAGGCCATCCTGACCAGGTAAGCGAGTGTATCAGCTGCCTCAGTCCACTCTCTGCCAGGTGTCTGGTGCCTGGTAATACTTAATATTGTACCATCCCATGTCATCTATGTGCCTAGATTGTTCTGTCTCTGTGGCTAAGCATCTGATAGATCATTCTCGTCCAATATCATTTATATCTATCTATCTATCTATCTATCTATCTATCTATCTATCTATCTATCTATCTATCTATCTCTATCACTTATCTGATTTCTCTTCTATTATGTACTATCTTCTATCTATCTATCATCTATCAATTATCTATCTACTCTTATCAATCACATATCTTATTCATCTTCCATCTATCTCTGTATCTATCACCTATCTAAACTCTCTCATCTATTATCTATGTTCCATCTAACTAATCTATTTATCCATCAATCATCTGTCTATGTCTTTGTCACCTATGCATGTATGCATGTATGTATGTATGGATGGCTCTATCTATCTATGACCTACCTACCTATCTACTTATGCTGGGATTGCAACCATTCCTGAATTTCTGACATCTTGCCATTCTGTCTGACCCTTGTTAGTGCCCAGAGCCATGATGCTGGGACTGTGTCATTTGGGGGACTCTCTGCTGCCTCATAGGCTCTCTCTGAATACCAGTGGCTTCCCAGATCTTTTCATGTGCTTCATGTTATCTGATTGCCCTCAAGATGACCAGACTGTGTTTCCCATCCCCTTGTCCTCTCAAGAAGTATCTTTCTTCCCTTTTCCACCAATCGATTTGCTTCATGCCTAAGGCCATCTGAACCAAGGATCTGAGAGATGGGGAAGGCACAGCTATTTGATCAGAGGCAGTTTTGCAGAGAGATTGCAAACTTGGTTCTGGAGTCAGACCTACTCTGCTTTTTCTTGCTGAATTATATTGGCCAAGTCACTTATGTCTCAGTTTTCTTATCTATAAAATGGGGATAATAATGTTGCTTAATTCAGGGGTTATTGAGAAGATTAAATGAGGTAATCTACAAGACGTGAATAGAACAGTGGCCAGCACGTTGATAATAATACATGTTAGGTATAATGAAAAATTTGTCATTATTTTAATCTAAATCTGTCTGTCTGTCTCTAAGACTTCTACTTTCCTACTCGATTGTACATCATAAAAGTATCCCTTGATGAAAAGCCAATCTGAGCAGACTAACTTTGATTTTTTTCTTCATTCTGTTAAATTCACAGGGGATCCTGGAGAAGAGTATTTTTAGGAGGCATTACTGTGAAGCATAGCAGGTGGCCAGATGGTAATGGAAGGAAACATGGTCCCTTCTATCGGCTACAAGAAGAACTGAGTGGCATACAGGTATGTAATGAGATAAACTATACTTCTAGAGACATTGTCTTGGATTCAGATGGAAGAAGGGGGAACCATGGAATCTTGCCAGAGAGCATAAAGTCTGGGAAAATAGCAAAAAACCAGACTATTGCACCCAGTCCTGTTCCTAGGTAGTCCTTTCCTTGCCTTAGCTGTGACACCTGGGAATTTACTACCATCCCCCTTTTGAAAGCTTTCCTCCAGAGGATGTTGATGAGGTCATGTCCGGATAATATTCTCCTGCAGTTTGTGTTCCTAACAGTGTTGACTCCTTCTCCTTTTCTGAATCACAGGCATTGCTAGAAAATCTAATTATGCCACTGGTTATGATATCTCAGTGGGAAAGGAAATTCCCTTGGTTCCAGAGTTTCTCTCTGGAGCCCCACTCTTCTCTTGTTTGATTTGATTTTACTTTTATTTCTTGAGAGGGTATGGTAGATCTAGTGGTCACTTTTCCGTTTCTTGTCTGTTTGGCATTCATTGCTTTCCCCAAATCTCAGTGGAATATTAATGCGCTACCTTTATATCTGTGAGATTTGGTGGGAAAATGATTCCCAGTGCTCACCTCCTAATCCTAGGGAAGCCAAGGAGGACCAGTTACTTCTTTCCCAGTCTTAGGAAAAGCCAAGAGAGGGCGTATGTCTAACCCTCGGGCAAGTGGATGCTTCTTCCCTGGGTTTTAAAATATTTACTCTACGACTGGGGGCATAGAGATGGTTGGAGGACCTGTCTTTGAAGACTGAACTGAATAACTCATAGGAAAGTCTGTGCTGGGATTCCTAGACTCTCCCTTGCCGCCACTTTCTACTTTGATTCATTTACAAAAAAGGCTGTAACTTAATACCTTCTTGGTCCAGATAAGTGCTCTAAATATGTGAGGTAGTGGAGTGAAGGAGACAAGAGAAAGGTTAGGCCAGTGGGGAGTGCAGGCTTCTCCCAAACAAAGCATTGGACAGCCTGGGCTTTTGAGTGCAGCCCAGCATCTAAGGTAGCTAGTGTTCTTGTACTTGTTTGAAATGTCCCAGAAATACCAATGTTTTAGCATCCAAGCTATATCCCTTAGAATGCTCCTTGTTCCATGGTGTATATGCGCCACATTTTCTTTATCCAGTCTATCATTGATGGGCATTTGGGTTGGTTCCAAGTCTTTGCTATTGTAAAGAGTGCTGCAGTAAATATATGTGTGCATGTGTCTTTACAGTAGAATGATTTATAATCCTTTGGGTATATACCCAGTAATGGGATGGCTGGGTCAAATGGTATTTCTGGTTCTAGATCCTTGAGGAATTGCCACACTGCATTCCACAATGGTTGAACTAATTTACACTCCCACCAACAGTATAAAAGAGTTCCAAGAAAAAAAAAAAAAAAAAAAGGAATATTCCTTGTTCTCAAAAGATGCCTCCAAACCCTTTCTCAGACTATGTAGACTGATTCCAGGACCACAAAATAAAGCCTCCACAGCAGAAGTAGCAGAGGGCTTCGAGGGGCGTGGCTCTGAGCTGGGATCAGAGCTGAAATCTGGCTACTTGGCCTGAGTGCTCCGCTCCCTCTCTGTGAAGGGCACCAAGCTGTGCTTATCAAATGGCATGGCAGTGGGCACCAGGGATGCCGTTACCTGAGGTGGGGAAAGACATTGATTGCTATATCAAGAGTTAAATAATCCTGGCTTATAATAAGGAAGTTTATGCCTCACCCATTTAACAGTATGAGCACAGGCAGCCCAGGGCTGACATACTGGCTCCATGGCCCTGGGCAGCTGACTCTATCCTGTTGCTTTGCCATCCTCCAAATGTACATTCCATCTAGTGGCTGAGATGCTGATTCAGCTCCCACTACCATGGGGCTCTGTCCAGCAAGCAGGAGGTAAGGGGAGGTGAAAGCATGCTTCTTCCCTTTTAAGGGCTGACCCATGGCTTCTGCTCATAACTCATTGGCCTCAATCCAAGCATTTGGCCATAGCTAGCTGCAAGGAAGATTAGGAAAGATAGTGGTTAGCTGGGTGGCTGTGCATCCAGATAAGCAGTCTGTTTATAGAAGAAAAGAAGAATAGATATCAGGGAGATAACCATCAGTTTCTGCTCTGACCTTCATGTGTATGCCCCCGATCACCCAATAACCTTTATATTCTCTCATCAGAGCAAAATGTCTAGGGCTGACCTTCATGCATTTCACACAGAGGAAGCTTATAGGACCTGAATGAGGTTCTGCAGGAATATCTCATGGTAGATTTTCAGGCACTAGGCAGGTGGGCAGAGGAGATATTTTTCTGACAAGGACCCTGAGTGCTCTTCCTGTCTTCCCATGTAGGCAGTCACTTACTCTTTTTGTTGAACTTCTTCTGTCTCCACTGTGTATTCTCTTCTTCAGCCGTGCTTAGACCCAGACACTGTTACCTCCATTCTAGCAAAGGCAGCCCTGAGCAGAGGCCTTTAAGAGTGACCCCCATGGGTAGGCCACCCAGTGCTTCCTGCCACAGTCTCTTCTATCCCTCCTGGTATGCCCATGGCCTCTAATTCTCCTGTTTGTACATCTTGTCCTTGTGCTTCCAGGCTACACGTAGGCAAACCAGGGGTGGACATCTGAAAGGTCATCCAAGGAGAACCAGTCCACAGGCCGGGCTGGGCAAATTGCATCCTGTCTCTGGAGAACTGGAACTCAGCGACACAGAACTAAGTCAGTTAGTCGATGGCAGGGTTTGAACTGAGAGGTCACATAGAATTGGAGTCAGAGTTCCTGCCGTGATAAATCAGAACTGTGTGTAAACCAAAGGTTTTGGAGAGTACAAAGGAGCCTCAAGTAACCCCCAAAACTGATCTGCTCCAGGCTAATGGGGTAGATATGCAGGGAGTGGGGAGAGACCATGTGGCTAATGAGTGATTTCTCTCATTCGTGTTCCCGTTCCAGGTGCCCAAGCTCTCCTTCATTGCCCACCTTTGTGTGCTTGTCTGGTTGGTATAAGGTAATAGCTGGGAGTGTGAACTATAGTCTCAGATTGCACTGGGTTCAAATCACGGCTCTGTGCCTAATACCATGAGTATGGGCAAGCAACCTAACCAAGTAAGCCTCAGTTTTCTCATCTGTAAATGGGGATTTTATGAGTACCTACTTCATAGGACAACTTGAGGATAATGCAAGTGACAAGTGTACAAGTTAGCCTGGGAAGGCTTCCTGGCTTCCCACCCTTCCCCTTTTCCTCCGTCCCTCCCTTCCTCACTTCCTTCCTTCCCTCCTTCTTTCCTTCCTTTCCTCCCTTCCTCCTTTTCTCCCTTCCTCCCTTTTTGTCACCAAAGGTTCAGGACAAAGGGCAAGGCATTTGAAATGCCTGGCTAGTCACTTTCCTCTCCAACTCTCTTTGAGATATGAGCTTGTCCTATGAATTAATTCATGGAGTGATTTGCTTGACTTGATTCAGCTCCTTCCAGGCCTCTAGCCCACTTTCCTTCCTTTTGTGGATGAGGTAACTGAGGCCTCAGAGGCTCAGTGACCTGCTCAGGGAGATGTAGTGAGGAGGTGGTGGCACTGATGTCCTGCTGACATTAACTCTGAGTCCAGTGCTGCCTCCTCTGGCACACACTTGTGTTCCAGAGATACCCTTGTAAGATACCCTTGCTGCATGGTAGCTGGCTCTCCTCCTCCCCTTCCCTTTCCTCCATATGGGAAGAACCGGACACGGTGTGCTTGAAGAGCCTTCCAGAAGGCGACATTAATGAATTTTTATTCCTTCTCACATGAGGAGTTGAGACCTTCTGACCTCAATATGCAAGGAGACGCTAAAGATGTAAATCAGCCGCTCTCAGGTTCATAAAAATAGCTCAGCAAGGCAGTTCGCTCCTCCTCCTCTCATCCCAGCATCTGAGCTCCTGCTCCTAGTCCCTGCTACCTTTCTGTTAACTTCTTTTTCCTTCATTCCAGGTCATCAATGCCTGTCTCCTTCCCTGCCCCTTTCCCTCACTTGTTCTCTTTCCTCTTCTCTTCCACAGGCCCCCTCTTCCCTCCTCCATTTTCTACATTTCCTTCCTACCTTCTTGCTTTTCCTACCTTCCTGACCAGGGCGTGTGTGGACAGACAGGCAAGGCTCTTCACTGCTCATTGGAGCCTGGAAGGGCAACACACTAACATTATTCTGAGAAATTTCAAGGTCCTCTGGATCCTCGGGTGCCTGTGCTGGGGTGTGGGGAAGCCAGGGAGGCCTGTGGTATGGTGGCCATGGTGTGGACACTGGATCCGTTCTGCTAGGATTCAACACCCAGCTCTGTCTGGAGCAAGTAACTGCATCTGTGTGGGTCTCATGATCCATTGTCTGCAGAAAGTCAGCAACAACAGCATCCATCTTACAGGGTTGCTGGGAGGAAAACATGAGGTAATGCGGGTGCCTAGCTCAGAAAAATAAGCCAGCGATGATTAGCCATTACTGTCTTCTCAAAGCCCTGTAGACCACGGGTGGTCCCAAGGCAAGGCCTGGGTACACGTGAACAAGTGGGTGGGGATCTGGGAAAGGCTCCGTGACTGAGGAGTACAGCAACCAGCCACGCTGAGATGACAGGCACGGTGGCCTAGCGGGCAAGCACAAGCTCTTTGGGTTCAGACAGACCTGCCTTGGGTTCTGTCTTTTCATAGCTGTGGTACTCAGGTCCTGTGAAAGGATATTTCTCATCCTTAGGGCCTTCACCTGTAAACAGCAGATGCAGAAGTACCGACTTTGTGAGCACAGGGCTTAGCACGGAGGTTGGTAGATATTATTATTATGAGTCATTTAGCAATCTGTGGTTTGATTCAGCTTATGAGTTTCTACAAAGGATGACTTGCATAGAACAGTGTTTCTCAGCCTTATTTCATTGTCATTCCATGATCATTCCTTCAGGAACATTTTTTACACATTTCTCTCCCTTAATTATCCCTGCTCCTGGATTTTTATTACCACAAATATACTGTATACTTGTTTGTGTACTACACGTATATCTATGCTTTATACATAGAGAAGATAATATTTTTTTTGTTTGCCCTCCAAGAACCAATTTTTGTCCCCACTGAGAATGTATGGCTTAGACCAGTGGTTCTCAAATTGGGGCGATTTTGCCTCCATGGGGCATTTGGCAATATCTGGAGGCTTTTTTTATTGTGTGTATGCATGCAGAGGGCGGTGCCAATGGCATTTCGTGGGTAGAGATAAAGATGTTGCCAAGAATCCTACAATGCACAGGAAAGTGCCCACAACATAGAATTATCCAGCCCCAAAAGTGATGTGGTTGAGAGATCTTGCTGTAGGGTTATCTTTTTTTTTTTTTTTTTTTTTTAAACCTAAGGATGCTCAAAAGGGTGCTTGTGTCCTAGTGATCAGACAAGGTGGGAGAGGCATCAGGAGGTTTTTTTCTTTTTCCTCTTTGTCAGTGTGGGTCAAGGTAGCTTCTTAAAGGCCCTGAGGGAGGCTGGACATGAAGGAGGTCCTGTGTCATGAGTGTGACCATGATCTAGCTGGATTAAGTATCATTGCTGTTGCCATTTCTCATCTGCCTTTATTAAAAAGAAACCGCGTAGTTTGCAGGGTCATGTTTTAGGTAAAATGACAATGATGTGGGACTCTAGAGTCCTTTGTTGAAGGAGGCCATGCTCTAGTTCGGGCAAGACTAATTCTTAGATCATTACGATGATTGCTAACATTTATTGCACACCAACCCATGTGTCAGAGATTGCATTAAGCTATACATTTTACATGGATTAATTAATGATATTTTCCTAACAATCCTATGAGACTGGCGCTATTATCATCCTCACTCCCATTTTACAGACAAGGAATATGACGCCTAGAGTGGTTAAGTAACTTGTTCGGAGTCACACAAGTAGGAGGTAGGGTAGCTGGGATTTGAACTCAGGGCATCAGACTCCAGAGCCCACACACTTAATATAGACTTACACTGCCTCTTAACTCTAATACAAGGTGAACTCTTCTAAGCATCAGAAGAGGTATTGCTGAAGTGCTTCTAGAGTTCAGAGATTCAGAGATGACTCCCAGCAGGAGAAACCAGGGCTGCCTTCCTGGAGGCAGTGACACGAAACAAGGCGGGAAGGATGAGTGGGAGTGGCATAAGTAGGGCCAGGGAGAGTGTCCCATTCAGAGGGGGACTGCTTGAGCAAAGGCACAGAAATAGGGAATTGGCAGGAATTATGTTCCTTAGGAATCAATGGGTCACATAGGAGCCCATGGGAGCCAGTGTACCAATACGTTTCGTCCTGATTTCAGTTATGAAGGGCATGTGATGTGCTTGATAGTGGCGGTGCTACTAAATCAGGGTTTCTCAGTCATGGCACTATGAACATCTTGGGTTGGATAAGTCTTTGCTATAGAGGACTGCCGTGTGCATTGTAAGATATTCAGCGGCATCCTTCCCTTCTAACGACCCATCCTCCCAAGTTGAGACAACCAAAAATGTCTCCTAACATCGTCAAATATTTCCCTGAGAGGGGCAAAGTAACCCCTGGTTAGGAACTACTATCCTAAATGGGAAAGGATATGGACAACATAGGCTAGGGAGGCAGAAAATCTGGGTTTTCATACCAGGAAGTTAGTGCTGTGTGACTTTTGGAAAGACGTTTTCTCTCTCTGAGCCTTAGTGTTCTCACCCAAAAGATAAGGCAGCTGATTGCAGTTTATGTCCCTTAGAACATTTTTCCCCAGCGGCCTGAGACTGGCCTCAGATGTGCGACCAGCAACTCCAGATGCCAGTAGCTGCTCCATTATGCAGTGTGGTGATACCCACCCCTCCCGCCTAGCAAGCTGGCGGCTGCTGGTTGTGTGCTGAGCCCAGGGTGGGGCCCGCTGCTGCTGCCGAGAGCAGGTGTGTGAAGGGCTTTTGGTGTCACTTTCCACAGCAACACCCAAGTGACACCCCTAATTATAGTCGGGGGGAGCAGGACTCAGGAGGTGGCAACGAGTTGTTCTTGGTGTGAGAAAATGATTAACACCAGAAAACTGGCCAAGTGGGGCTGCTGAAGTCATTTCCTGAGGTCCTAATGGAAGAAGTTTCCCTCCCATTTCTTTAGAGGGAACTTGGTTGTCACCTTTACTCTGTCCTGGGAACCAGGCAGATGTTCCAGGAGAGGGGAAGCCATCGCAGATTTCACCTGGCTGTGGAATTTAGAATCAGGGCAGACAGTTGTGCAGTGAGAGGGCTGAGAGGTTCCCTCCCATGTCGAGAGCTGCTTCGCTGTGTAGAAATGGTCGGCAATCCCCTCAGGGCCAACTGGGGTTGACTTTGTGACCTTAAGAAAGTCAGTCAACCTCTATGGGTCTCAGCTCCATCATCTGCAAAAAGTCAACAATAACGGGCTCTCCCGTCTAGGGCTGCAAGGAGGAGAACATGAGTTCACACAGGTGCGTGGCTGCAGCAGTGAGGAATAAGCCCAGGGCCTCTGCACCGCGTTCCACTTTTGGCCTGCACTGTCCTTGGCCTCCAGTGACCCTCGGAGGGAGGTGTTCTCAAGCCCTGTTTTATAAATGAGGCTCAGATAGATTAAAACCATTTTCCTAACATCTCTTAGTTAGTGTGTGGTGGAAAAATGGTTGAAGCTCTGACGGCAGGATTCCACCAGGGGCTGATTCCAAAGCCTACGTCCTCAGTCGTGTGTGAAGTCCCAGCTCTGAGGGCCTGCCACTCACTCCCCCAGCCTGTCCATCAGAGCCTGGAATGCAAACTCTCAGCTCTTGCTGTTTATTGTGGGTCTCTTTCCAGAAGGCAAAAAAAAATAACAGTGGGTGTGGGCAAGGGGATGAGCAGATAAGGGAAGCATGATGGAGAGAGGGACATCTGATAAGGGGCTGGAGAGCAAAAGGAAGCAGATACATGGGGACCTGGGACAAGGGTAAGATAAGAGAATGGGGAAGATGAAAAGGTGCCTTCTGGGAGTCAGGTGACAGAGGAGAGGAGCAGATAAGGGACAGCATGAGCCATGGCCCATGGGGAATGGGGAATGTAGGCATTAAAGGGGAAAGGAGAAGTAGATAAGAGGGCAGAGAGGGGTGGAGGGAGGCAGACAGAGACAGGCGGGCAGTCCTGGTGCCTCTGCTCCCAGAATTCCAGGCCTGTTTGTGGTATCCGGCATGATGTCATTCCCTCTATCCTGAAAGTCAGTCCGTGGCTTTCCCCAGGCCATGACTCTCAGCCATGAGATACAGATATCACGGCAGGAGAGGCGGGAGCTCCAAGGAGGCCTGGTCAGGCTGTTGTTCTCTGGGGAATAAAAGCACTGGCATTGGACAAACTCCCTCTTACCTCCTCTGTCCAAAGGAAAGTTTGCTCCCTCCCTTCTACCTTCCTTCCTTCTTTCTTTCCTTACTTCCTCTACTCAGCAGTTCCACTGCTAAATTCTGTTCCAGGGTCAGGGAATACAGGAAAGACTGCTGTACATTCTGATAGGATAATTTTTTTTTTTTTTTTTTTTGAGACAGAGCCTTGCTCTGTCGCCAGGCTGGAGTGCAGTGGTGTGATCTCGGCTCACTGCAACCTCCACCTCCCAGGTTCAAGCGATTCCCCTGCCTCAGCCTCCCAAGTAGCTGGGACTGCAGGCATGTGCCACCATGCCTGGCTAATTTTTTGTATTTTAGTAGAGACAGGGTTTTGTCATGTTGGCCAGGACGGTCTCGATCTCCTGACCTTGTGATCCACCCGCCTCGGCCTCCCAAGTTGCTGGGATTACAGGTGTGAGCCACTGCACCCGGCCAGGAGAATGAATATTAACAACCAAATAGATACATAAGGTACTTGAGATAGCCACAGCTGCCATGAAGAACATAGAATCATATACAAGGACAGTGAGTGATAGGGTTGGTTACCTTGGGTTGGCTGGTCAGAGTGGGCTTTTGTGAGGAGGTGGGCATTTGACTGGGACCTAATGATAAGAAGGAAGCAGTCAGGAGAATATCTGAGAGCAGAGGAAACAGCAAACACGAAGGCCCTTGGAGGGCATGTGCTTGGCTTGTGGGGCTGCATCCTCATGACAAAGAGGGAGAGTGATATCATCTGGTCAAAGAGGTGGAGGGGCCAGAGCATGCAGAACTTGGACTGCAGAATTTATACCAATGGTAAGGAGAAAGGCTGAAGGAGCCTCACCTGGATGAGGCTCAGGGTGCATTTGGTCAAGTAGAGGCTATGCAGTGTAGTGGAAAGAGCACTGGACAGGCCAGGAGATCCAGATTCCAATTCCGACTTTCCCCCTAACATACATTGTGACCTTGGGCAACTCAGTGCCCTTCTCTGGGCTTAATCACTGCTAATTGTGACCTGAGAGAATGACTCAGTGATCCCTAAGGTCCACTCAGTCCTGATATTCCATGGACATTTGAGCAGAGTCAATGAGCGCATCCTGTGGGCCCCAGTCTGAAAGCCTTCAAAGTCTTTCAAATGTGAATATAACTTGCTTTTCCAGGGCCTTCCATCATTCCCTCCTTCCCCCGTAGTTTTACCATGTAGAGCATCACCAAGTGCACAAGTTCAAATCTTGACTCCGCCACTACATTTGTATGTAACTTTGAGCAAGGGGCTTAACTTTCTTGAACTTCAGCTTTCTCATTCGCAAAATGCCAGTAATAATCACACCTACCTCATGGGGCTGTCATCGGGGAGGAAATGAGATAATTATGTAAAGGATTAAATCCACTCCTGATGCACAGTAAATTATTATTACCGGTGCCAAGGACTCCCAAATCTTTACTTTGAGGTCAGGTGTGTCTCCCAAGCGTGGGCCAAAATGTTCACCTATTGACGGATCATTTCTACTTGAAAACTGATGTTCCATTGGCACCTCCAGCTGAACATGACCAAAATCAGACTCATTATCTCCCTTGCTCCCCATTTTCTTCCCCTTCTGTTTCCTGCTCCTGGGTCTCTTATCTTGGATCATGGTACCATGATTCTCCCAGACACTCATGCTGAATCTCAGAGTTATCTAGGACTTGTTTTTCCACATCCAATCAATCACCAAACCCTATCACTTAACCCCCATCATGTCTCCTTCTCCTCCTCATTTTCATTCCTAATGCTTTGCTTACCCCTCGCCTAGACCGTAGGATAATCTCTGAACTGGCTTCCTGCTTTGTTTCTTGTTCTTTGTTCCTCATTTCTGCCATCCATCACCTACTTTTCAAAGACTGTTGTCAGAGTGACCTTAACACATATGTCTAAGAAGATCACTTTTCTGCTAAAAAGTCTTCTATATCTCCCCATCCACTCTAGGCCACAAGATAAAACCCTTCATCCCAGCCTGCCTTCGAAGTCTTTCACATGTGAATATAGCTTGCTTTTCCAGGGCCTTCCATCATCCACCTCTAACACATCTCAAACCTTCCTTGAGCGTGGCTCACTTCTGGAGAACCTCAGTTTAATTTCTCCCCTCTGCCTAGAATTTATCCACAGTCTAGGCTGTCTGAATCCATTTGGGCTTATTGTCTTTTTGCTGGCCTAATCTATGAAATTGTGGTAAACTGCAGTAGTGATTCCTATATCCCTGTTAGCCACTATGCTGCTGCTTTGGGACTGTTTGACAGTATGTTGGGGTGCTTGATAATATCCCTACTGGGTTAGTGTCCCTCAGAAGTTCATGTCTACCCAGAACCTCAGAATGTGAACTTATTTGGAAATAGGGTCTTCGCAAATGTAAGTCAAGTCAGGATGAGGTTATAATGGATTAGGTTGGGCCCTATTCCAAGGACTGCTCTCTTTATAAGAAGAAAGAAATTTGGACACAGAGACATGCACAGAGGGAAGATGATGTAAAGACACATAGGGAGAGGAACATGTGATTGGAGTGACGAGTCTACAAGCCAAGGAATGTCAAGATTGCCAGCAACCAACAGAAGCTAGAAGCAAGAAAGGATTCTCCCCTAGAGTCTTTAGAGAGTATAGGCCTACTGACACCTTGATTTTGGATTCTAGTCTCTAGAGCTGTGAGATAATAAATGTCTGTTATTTTAAGCCATCCAGTTTGTGGTACTTTGTTAGAGCAGCCCTAGGAAATGAGTACAATGTTACACATGAACATGAACATGTGTGACACATGAGACATGAACGGGTCTCTGAGGCTCTTTTCATCTTTATTCAATATTTGTTTCTTTCTGTCTATCATATTGGATCATTTCCATTAATCTGTCTTCAAGTTCACTGATTCTTTCTTCTTCTGTCATCTAAAGTCTGTTGGTTGTCCTATTGACTATAGGCACCCTATTGTGCTATCAAACAGTAGGTCTTGTTCATACTTTTTATTTTTTTTGTATCTCCTTCCTCTTCTCCTTCCACTTCCCCTTCCCCTTCCCCTTCCCCTTCTCCTTCCCCTTCTCCTTCCCCTTCTCCTTCTCCTTCTCCTTCTCCTCTTCCTCCTCCTCCTTCCCCTTCTTCTTCTTTTCTTCTTCTTCTTCATAGAGTCTTGCTCCGTCACCCAAGCTGGAGTGCAGTGGCACAATCTTGGCTCACTGCAACCTCTGCCTCCCGGGTTCAAGTGATTCTCATGCCTCAGCCTCCAAGTAGCTGGGATTACAGGCACCCTCCACCATGCCTGGCTAATTTTTGTATTTTTAGTAAAGATGGGGTTTCACCATGTTGGCTGGGCTGGTCTCGAACGCCTGACCTCAAGTGATCCACCTGCCTCAGCCTCCCAAAGTGCTGGGATTACAAGTGTGTCACTGTGCCCAGCTAAGGCTGCATTCCATTCTGAAGGCTCTGGGGAAGAATCAGTTTCCTTGCCTTTTCCAATTTCTAGAGGGCATTAACCTTGCTTGTCTATGGCTTATGTTCTCCATCTTCAAAGCCTACTTTTAAAGGGTCCTGTGACTAGATTGGGCCCACCAGGATAATCCAAGATAAACTATCTCAGGGTCCGTAACCTTCATCCCATCTGCAAAGTCCTATATGCCCTTAACATAGTCACAGGTTATGGGATCAGACCTGAACATCTTTGTGGGGTGGGTGGTGAAGAGAGGACTTTATTCTGCCTACCACACACCTCAAGCTAGTGTGGCTTCCATACACTTCTATCAGATCTGTGTGGGTTATCAAAGTTCAGGAAATTTTCAGGTCTGCCCTGGTCAACTCTGCATCCTGGTGTGCCAGGGATCTATGGAGCCCCTTTAGGACTATCTGGTTTCTTGGATCTCCTTGTTAACTTTTTGGTTAGTCTTCCACCAGGACTGCAATCTCAGGTTAGCAGAACTGTTGGCTTTCCCAGTTTACTGGTCACCAAGATTGCTAGCTTGACTGACAGGGATGGTGGATGTGGATTTTTTTCCTTTCCATTCCAAACCAAGTGAGTCCTCTCTGCAGCAAAGTAGCTGGTTCTCACAGCCAGTCTCACTGGGCTAGAGCTACTCTGCTGACCAAGCTGGATGGGGGTGGGGAGGATGAAAGCAGCCTCAGTCTGAAGCTTGAATACTACCAACTCCTGCAGTTCTTACCCCAAATTTAGCCATTTTTCATGAATACAAACTTTATTTGCTGTATGACTGTTTGATTTTCAGAGCTCTGAATCATTGTTTTTGACAGTTTTGATTTTAGGGTATATAGTTGCTTTTTGAGGAGAAGATTTGCTGACCTCCTCATTTTGCCATACCTGAAGTCTCTCCTGCCTAACTGGAGGGTTTAGTCTCAATATTATTACATTTAGAATAATTAATAATATTGCTGGCTTCTCAATATACTGTATTGGTATTTGACTGCTTTCTGTATCTGTTTATTTGTACCTCTTTCCCTCCTTTCCTGCCTTCTTTGGGATAATCAAATATTTTTTAGCCATTTTAATTTCTCTATTGACTTTTTAATTATGATTTTTTGGGTATTTTTTTAGTGCTGCTCCAGGCAATATACATATCCTTAATTTATCAAGTCTACCTTTAAGTAATATTGCATCCCTTCCTGTGAAATGCAAGAACCTTGCAACAGCAAGACAGCACTTATCTAAACCCATCTTCTATACTATTACTGACATACAAGTATAACTTCTTTCATTGTGCTTCACTTTATTACGAAACACTCTCAGATACTGTGTTTCATTACAAATAGAAGGTTTGTGGCAACCCTGCGTCAAGTGAGTCTATTGGTGAGCCTTTTCTCAACAGCGTGTTTACTTTGTGTCTCTGTCACATTTTGGTAATTCTCTCAATATTTCAAACTTTTTCATTATTGTTTATCTGTTATGGTGATCTGTGATCTGTGATCTTTGATGTTATTACTGTAATTGTTTTGGAGTACCACGAACCATGCCCGTATACAACACTAAACTTAATCCATAAAAGTTGTGAGTGTTTTGATTGCTCCATCGACTGGCCTTTCAACATCTCTCTTCCTCTCCTTGGACCTCCCTAGTCCCTGAGACACAACAAAATTGAGATGAGGCCAATTAGTAACCCTGCAAGGGCCTCTAAGTGTTCAAGTGAAAGGAAGAATTGTACATCTCTTACTCTATATCAAAGGTAGAAATGATAAAGCTTAGTGAGCAAGGCTCACTAATGTCTTTCGCGAATGTCAAAAGCTTTCACTAATGTCAAAAGCTGAGAAATGCTGAAAGCTAGGCCTCTCATACCAAATGGTTAGCCAAGTTGTGAATGCAAAAAAAAAAAAAAAAAAAAAAAAGTCCTTGAAGGAAGTTAAAAGTGCTATTCCAGTGAACACACGAATCATAAGGAAGCAAAACAGCCTGATTACTGATACGGAGGAAGTTTTTGTGGTCTGGATAGAAGATCAAACTAGCCACAATATTACCGAAAGCCAAAGCCTATTCCAGAGCAAGTCTCTTCCGTTCTGTGAAGGCTGAGAGAGGTGAGGAAACTGCAGAAGAAAAGTTTGAAGTTAGCAGAGATTGGTTCATAGGTTTGAGGAAAGAAGCTATCTCCATATCATAAAAATACACAGTGAAGCAGCAAATGCTGATATAGAAGCTGCAGCAAGTTATTAAAAAATCTAGATAAGATAATTGATGAAGGTGGCTACACTAAATGACAAATTTTCCATGTAGATCGAACAGCCTTTTAATGGAAGAGATGCTGTGTAGGACTTTTATAGTTAGTGAGGAGAAGTCAATGGCTGGCTACACAGCTTCAAAGAACAGGTGGACTCTGTTGTTATTGGCTACTGCAGCTGGTGATTTTAGGCTGAAGCCAGTGCTCATTTACCATATTCTAAAAATCCTAAGGCCCTTAAGAAATATGCTAAACCTACTGTGCTTGTGCTCTATATAAATGAAACAGCAAAGCCTAGATGACAGCACATCTGTTTACAGCATGGTTTATTAGATGTCTTAGTCATACTGTTGAGACCTATTGCTCAGAATAAAGACTCCTTTCAAAATATTACTGCTCACTGACAATACGGCTAGACACTCAGGAGCTCTGATGGAAATGTACAAGGGAATTAATCTTGTTTTCAAGCCCAGTAACACAATATTCACTGTGCAGCGCATGAATCAAGGAGCAATTCTGACTTTCAAGGCTTATTATTTAAGATATACATTATGTATGGCTATAGCAGCCATTCATAGTGATTCCCCTGATGGGTCTGGGCAAAGTAAATTGAAAACCTTCTAAAAAGATTCATCCTTCCAGATGCCATTAAAATATTCATATTCATGAGAGGAGATCAAAATATCAACATTAACAGTAATTTGGAAGAAGCTGATTCCAACTGTCATAGTTTTCTTCGAGGGATTCAAGATGTTAGTGGAGGAAGCAACCACAGATTTGGTGGAAATAGTAAGAGAAGTAGAACTGAAAGCAGAGCCTGAAGATGTGACTGAATTTCTGCAATCTTATGATAATATTTGAATGGGCGAGGAGTTGCTTTTTTAGAAGAATAAAAAAGGGTTGTTTTTTTTTTTTTTTTTTTTTTGAGACAGAGTCTTGCTCTGTCTCCCAGGCTGGAGTGTAGTGGCGTGATCTCAGCTCATCGCAGCCTCCCTGGGTTCAAGCAATTCTCCTGCCTTAGCCTCCTGAGTAGCTGAGACCACAGGCGTGCACCACCACGCCTGGCTAATTTTTGTATTTTCAGTAGAGATGGGGTTTCACTTGTTGGCCAGGCTGGTCTCAAACTCCTTACCTCAGGTGATCTGCCCACCTTGGCCTCCCAGGGTATTAGGATTACAAGCATGAGCCATCTCGCCTGGCCAAAAAGGTTTTTGAATTGGAATATACTCTTGGTGAAGATGCTGTGAACATTGTTGAAATGACTGCAAGGATTTAAATATTACATAAGCTTAGTTATTAAAGCTATGGCAGAGTTTTAGGGGATTGACTCCAATTTTGAAAGAAGTTCGACTGTGGGTAAAATGCTATCAAACAGCATCCCATCTACCAAGAAATCATTTGTGAAAAGAAAAGTCAATTGATATAATTGACACGGGAAGCTTCATTGTTGTCTTTTTTTTTTTTTTTTTTTTTTTTTTTTTTTGAGATGGAGTATTGCTCTGTTGCCTAGGCTGTAGTGCAGTGGTGCAATTTGGCTCACTGCAACCTCTGCCTCCCAGATTCAAGTGATTCTCCTGTGTCAGCCTCCTGAGTAGCTGGGATTACAGGCGTGTGCCACCACGCCAGGCTAATTTTTGTATTTTCAGTAAAGACAGGGTTTCACCATGTTGGTCAGGCTGGTCTCGAACTCCTGACCTTGTGATCCACCCGCCTCAGCCTCCCAAAGTGCTGGGATTACAGGCTTGAGCCACTGTGCCCGGCCATTGTTGTCTTATTTTAAGAAATTGCCACAGCCACCCCAGCCTTTAGCAACCACTATCCTGATCAGGAAGCAACTTTTAATTTCTTTCAAGAACTTTTTTTTTCCTTTTCTTTTTGAGACATGGGGTCTAATTCTGTTGCCCAGGCTGGAGTGCAGTGGTGTGGTTATAACTCATTGCAGCCTCAAACTCCTGGGCTCAAGAGATCCTCTTGCTTCAGCCTCCCAAGTTTCTAGGACTACAGAAATGGACCACCGTGTCCGGCTAAGAACTGTTCTTTTGCATTCACAACTTGACTAACTGTCACAAATCTTTAATTCTTAAAAATGTGATATCTATGCGGTGCAATAAAGCAAAGCAAAATAAAATCAGGTATGCCTGTATACTATGATTTAGTTAACCAGTACCAGTACAATTCCTTTTTCTTAAACTTCTCTAGATTGGAAAACTGAAGCTCCCCTGAGAGTCAGGGACACCCCTGGCCGGTCCTCAGATAGAATTTAACCTCTTATTTTGTACATGCATTGAGCAGTTATCGTGAGCAGGGCTCACATCCTGAATACCCTATGGCAACATTGAGGTAGAGTTTCTGCCCACGTATACAAATGACTGCCACATAAGGTAGATGGTAGCAAGTGGCAGAGAGAGACAGAGAGCAAGTGAGCTTAATTCTGTCTTTGTGGAAAGTACGTCAGGAAAGGCTTCATGGTGTTGGCAACATTTGAGTTAGATCAGAAATAGGGGAGAGGTCTTTTGGAAGAGGCTGTTCCAGGTGGAGGGAACAGTATGGACAGAGGCACAGACAAGAGCCTGGATGGGGAAGAGAGACTGGCATGAGTACCAGCATGTGGAGGAAAGCAGGCTGGGGCTAGGCCACAGTGCATATTAAGCACCAGTCCAAGGAAATGAGCAAGGACTGAGAACTTCTATGGAGTTTTGCTTGTCATGGCCCTGTTATAAGATTGAAGGGACTGGATTCATGGATTAAGGGTATTTCCTAGAGGGAGACCTCTTATATTAAAGCACGTTTTGATAAATTGATTGTAGAAAGTGTCCCTCCCTTTTCTCCCACTTGTGTTATCTGGGTCCATTCCCTCTTTTGTCTGCCCTCAATCCCCTGCTCCAAGGTGTCCAGGCTGAGGCTGACCATGAGCCCACACTGCCTCCCTGTGCCAGGTTCATGCATTGCACTTGGCATAACTGCTGCCCTAAGGCTGGAGGGGATGGGATCAGTCTTTATTCTGTGATGCTCACTGATGCTCACCATCCACGTTCACTCATTGTTTTAGATGGGGAGACTGACTGCACTTGCAGTGATGTCTGGATGAGCACTCACATTCATTTCCATACAGAAAGTCACAGGGAGGGTAGCAGGGAGGGTTTCTCTTGAGGACCTGCCACTACCAGCCTCCTGGGCTCCAGGCAAGGGGTGGAGACCTCTGCCTACTCCTGGTGGCACCCTTCTCCATGGGATGATGCATCTGTTCCTTACTTTTTTGACCAAGGGAGGTGATACATTTTCTCTCTTCTTTTATCTTCACTTTCCTATTTAATTTCCATGAGAATTTCTGAATTAGTTTCTGAATCCTTGGGAGGACTTGATATGAGAGGATCAGGACAGCAAAGATGGGTTCAAAACCATCCCCAGGACAGAGCGGGAGCTGCCTTTAGCATTCAGAGTTCCCTCACTGCCTGAGAGAGAAAGTCCAATGGCTTCAGCTAGGCTTCAAGGCCCATCAGGATCTGGCTGTTACTTGCTTTCTAGCTTCAGCTCTTGACCCTTCCCCTCTGTGCATCCTGTGCTTCAATCAAAAATATTCCAAATCCCTGCCCATGTAATTCCCTCTGCCTGGAACACTCTTTTTTCACACCTTAATTCTGGCCCAAATCACTTTATAGTACCAAAGAGGTACAACTTCCTAAATAACTAGTCCTAAGCCTGGGCACAGGGGGCAAGCAAAGGGAAATACATGTCACATTCAAAACAGCCTGTACCCTTACCTATAGTTCCAAGACCAGACTGGCGTCAACTGCCAGTCTTTAATTTTGAGCTGAGACCTCCTGCATACCAGTCCAGACTCAGATCAAATATACCACCTCTGCAGGTCTTTCCTGAGCCTGACTCCATCACATCTTCCCTGGATTCAACGATTTGTGTATATTTCATCTCAGTGTCTGTTGTGCCTGATTCGGTGGCCTGGCACCATTGTAGGCAGTCAGTGAATGCATAAACCGTTCCAGGTCCATGATTTATGAGGTGGCTAAGATGGTGGATTGATAAGTGACTTAAAGAGGCAGAGGCTTAGCAAGAAGGAAGCAACAAAACAGCAGGTGCAAGTAAAGCACCTTAACCCCCTAATGCATCCTCCCACTTCCTCACCCCTCTTGCTGTGGTTGTCAAGCTAGGTTTCTCTTCCTGGCTCCAGGTTCTCCATTTCCCCCTGAGTTTACACCTATATCTTCACAAACTCTGCCACTCCCTACCCCCAACCTGGGACCAACTTTGAGAGCCAAATGCCCTGGATCAGGTTGCACCCTTGAGTATTTTCTAGCTGAGATCCAAAGACAAGGTTCAAATACAAGATCCACAATTTATTTATTGGTGTGGAGTCTTAGGCAAACTTCTTCACTTTTTAGAGCTTGTTTCCTTGATTGTAAAATTGACATGGTAATTTTTTTCTCTGTGCTCCTCATGTAGCTTGGGTGAAAATCATGTCCAATGATAGATGAGAAAGAACTTCCTAGAAATGCTGTAGATGACTATTGTTATGATGATAATTGATAAAAATAAATGCAAGGAATGCTGCTATTTCCTGCATTCTTTCATGAAAGCTGAGGGTAAAAGAAAGGTGCAATTGAGAAATATCACATTGGCCAACATATTAAACCAACTTGAAGAAATTAACTAAATTTTTAGGGCTTCTTATTATCTCTTAGCAATAAAACAGAGTGGACTAGACTGAATTCACAGGGTTCCTGTACTTCATGTGTAAAGGCAGTGTAGCCTAATGGTTTGGAGTCAAATTACCTGGATTCAAATCCCTTCTCTGGCAACTAGGTAGAGCTACTTAAGCAATAACTTTGTGTCTCTGTGCCTCAATGTCTTAGTAAAATGGAAACGATTTTAATAATGATACTTATCCAATGGTCTTGTTTCAACTAGGTACAGCAATCCCTATTAAGCACTCAGAAGTGTGGCTGGCACACAGTAAATGTCATCTTTGATCATTTCCTCTATTAGCTTCCTGCTCATTGGGGGTTGACAGTTTTGCCTTCGCTCCCTTCTTGAATAAAATAATGAAGTTCAATAATAACTAGGCAGAGGGCAAGGAAAAAAAAAACCACATAATGAAAGATTGGCTGGTAACTGAGGATAGAAATGGTCTTAGCAACTCTCTAGTCCAATTCTCTCATTATAGAAATGGGAAAACTGAAGCCCATGGAGGAAATATTTTTCCTGAGGTTATATAACAAATTCAGTTCAATTTATTGACTCTTTTCTCATGCCTGTTACACACCAAGCATTATCCACATTTCTGTGGATAAGTGGATGAATAAGAAACTGTTCTTTGCCTTTGCAGAATATTTCCCAAAATGTATTACTTGCAAAATGAAGTTATCAAGGTTGAAATTTAACTCAGAAAATGCTGGATTAAAGAAAACAAACAGGGTTTTTGCCTTGTGCACTGCTCATCTTGGAGGCAGTCTGCCATGCACAGCGTAGGACATGAGTCTTCTGTTCCCTTAGGGTGCATCTGGTGGGATTTGTGCTTTGTGGCTCATGCAGTGGAAATGTGACTCTGGCTAGAAGTTCATGGAGTAGTTCGGGGTGGGGGATATATGGAAAGAGATTTAGCAATTCCTTTACGGGGTGTATACCCAGAGGAATATAAATCATTCTACCATAAAGACACATGCATGCAAATGTTCATAGCAGCACTATTCACAATAGCAAAGACATGGACTGAACCTAAATGCCCATTGACAGATTGAATAAAGAAGTTGTGGTACATATACACCATGGAATACCATGCAGCCATAAAAAAGAATGAGATCATGTCTTTTATGGGAACATAGATGGAACTGGAGGCTATTATCCTTAGCAAACTAATGCAGGAACAGAAAACCAAATACCAGGTGTTCTCACTTAGAAATGGAAGCTAAATGTTGAGAACCTGTGGGCACAAAGAGGGACACAACAGACACTGGGGTCTACTTGAGGGTGGAGAGTAAGAGGAGGGAGAGGAGCAGATAAGATAATCATTAGGTAATGGGCTTAATTCCTGGTTGATGAAATAATGTGTAAAACAAACCCATGAGTTTACCTGTGTACATACCTTCACGCGTACCTCCGAACCTAAAAGTTAAAAAGAGACATTTATTAGAAATTTATTGGTGATGAGGAAGAGATGGGGTACACATTAGTGTTCAGGTAGACCACCCCTTAGGGAACAAAGCCCTCCTCCCTCTGCCTAGTGTTTTTTGAGGATGAAATCTCCTTCCATGGACCACTTAAGAACAGTGTTAGTCAATGCCAAGCACACACACTTTAGGAATTGTAGTAAGCAACTGAGATGTTGAAGGAAGAAGAAACAAGACGACAACCATATCAAGACAATAATGAGGGCAGGATGAGGGTGCTAGCCACCAGTTACGTGATGTCTACTGTGTGCCCAGCCTGTCTGTACTTGTCACATTACCTGTATTAACCCATTCAATTCTCACATCAACCCTTTGAGGTAGGCACCATTTTATTACCCCCATTTTGCATATGAGGAAACAGGCACAGGTAGTTCAAGGACTTGTCCAAGGTCATCTACCAAGTAAGTGGAGGAACTGAAGTTTGAATCGAAGCAATGAGCTTTAGTCTGGTCTTGGACCCATAGGTAGGGGTGGGGACTGCTTTAGATGTGATGTGTATTTCTCTTTGCTTGCATCACATGCCCAGGCTTAGGACTATTTATTCAGTAAGTTGTACCTGTTTGGTACTTTGATCACAAATATTTGGGTGGAGGGATTTAGCTTGGGATGGGCAGTGCGGCTACCTGTGTGTGGGAGGGGAGAGGAGAGGTCCTTCCTGCTCATGTCTACCTGTCTCCTGTTCTAAGGATTTGCCCAGATGCCAAAGTCTCCATGTTTACTGCCTTTTCTATGCTCAGTACTTCATTTACATTTGCCTGAGGCACCTCCTGTGTACCTTGTTTACAAATTATTGGCACAGATCTGTGGATGCTCCCTAGATAAGTCATAGCTGCTTGAAGGTAGAGGCCAGTTCCTATTCCTGTCCCTAGATTTCTCACCTCAGGGCTTTGCTCAGTCATTACTGTTAAATGAATACATGAATGACTTCAGAACCAATGGGTAGGACTAACTAAGAAACCTCCCCCTAAAGTGGAAATACCATACGTGATTATCAATTAGTGCTACCAAGTACTTCCATCCTCCAGCCTTCCAGGCACCTGATAAAATGACATTTCTTCATCTCCTTTGAAATGGGATATGGCTGTGTGACCTGCTCTTGGAATGAAATGTGAGTGGAAGAGATATGAGTGTTGCTTCTGGGAAAAAGGTTTGAGAGCCAGTGTGTGATTTGTCATACTCTGACATGATGGTGGCAACACTTCAGATGGTGGCTACCTCACCAACCTGAGTCCGAGTGGCTTGGAGCAAAGCCCCTCGGTGGACTTGTAGCATGGGTAAGCAGTGAATTTTTGTGATTTAAACCTCTGGGATTTTTATGCTATTTGTTTCCAGAGTATAACCTAGCTCATCCTGACTGATGTATCATAGAAGATCTTTTGGGAGACCATTCTGAAAATGAACGACACTCTTGCCAAGCATAAAGACAAAACAGAAAGTCCCCAGAGAGCTTGAGTTAGAGGCAAAGTCCTGCTGTTATTAGTTTAGAATCCAGTTTTAATTAATTAATTTATTTATTTTTTGTTTTATTTATTTATTTTTTTTGAGATGGAGTCTCGCTCTGTTGCCCAGGCTGGAGTGCAGTGGCATGATCTCGGCTCACTACAAAGGCCCCTCCTGGGTTCAAGCGATTCTCCTACCTCAGCCTCCTGAGTAGCTGGGACTACAGGTGCATGCCACCACACCCGGCTAATTTTTGTATTTTTATTAAAGACGGGGTTTCAGCATGTTGGCCAGGCTGGTCTCAATCTCCTGACCTCAGGTTGTCCACCCGCCTTGGCCTCCCAAAGTGTTGGGATTACAGACATGAGCCACCGCTCCTGGCCCGGAATCCAGTTTTAAGAATAGCAGAGGAGTGGAAATGAAGCGGTAAGATTGAGTGCAATAGAAATGCTAAATGAACCTGGAAGGGCCATGTGGTCTATAAGCCATGGCTAGGGAGGTGGCGGGGAGCAAGGATGACTGCCATCTAAAGAGGAGGATGGATGAGGGTGTGCAGGGGTCACAACTTGTGGTCTGTGTTCTGTTCTGATCATATAATCTTTTTGAAAATTTTACATTAATTACCATTATTTAAAAGTCCACATTTCTGATGTGTCTGGAACAAATCAGAAGGTCTGAATGACGAGGTATCCTACTGCATTTACTGTGTACGTGCTGCAGATGCCTAATATCTGTGGTCAGGCCTGCATCATTTATTTATTTACCTGCCTAAGCCTGAGCCATTAGGATCAGAGACCCCTGTATGATTTGGAGGTAGGCCATCTCATCTCGATCTACTTTATAGCTATTAAATGTTATTACAGGCAAAACAGTGCACTTCCCTCCTCTGGATTTTGATAGCAATTGCTCCTTCTAGTGCTAAGATGAGAACGGTCTTATGGTCAGTTTTAAAAGAACAAAGATGCCCAAGACTTTGACATGTCTTGGCACACATAAGACAAAATGATTCTGAGATGTGCGACTCAAGATAGACATATCAAAACCAGGAGCCTTTAAAAGTAAAAATGGCTTTGGTCAGATGAGATTGAAAAGTCTTTTGTTCTGGCTGTTTGCAAATTGGCCATGCCAGTTTTCCCTTTTTGCAAATGGGCTAGATTGAGAGAAGATAAAGGTGAAACTTGCTGCAAGAGAAAGTGAAGAGTGGGCAGAGAGAGGATTGTTGGAGAGGTCTGAGCGTGGAGGAGAAAGTTATATAAGGCTTCAGAGAAACTCTTTGGTGAGATCGTTGGGCTCAGCAGATAAGATGTGGAACAAACACAGGGAGAACAAAGGCGGTAGAGGAAATCCAGGCGGGATCAGCAGATAAGTCAGGGGAAGAAGACAAAGGCAGCTAAATTTAAACAGGAGAGAAAAGATGCCTCAGCGGGGCCAGGAGCAGTCTATAAATACCTTGAAGGCAACAAGCTCCAGAAAGAAAGGAAGGATTATTCACTATCGCCCCAGATGTAGGACAGAGACAGGGGCCAGAAGGAAGCTGAGCTGGCGTCAGGCTGTTGGACCCAGGGAAATAATATAATGTTTGTACTGTGGTAGGAACTGGGCAGTGAGTGGGGACCTCAGCTCCTGGGTGGCTGTTCAAAGTGGGATTGCCTGCAGGCTGAGCCAGCCTGGGACACTTCAGAGACCACCAGCCCCTTGCACAGTTGATCTGTGCTGACCAGGAAGGTGTCCTCTTGTCGGGAAGGAATCCCCTCGGCTCTGGATGCTGAGACCCGCTGGTGCTCTTTCAAGTCACTTCACTTCTCTAGCTTTTGTCTTTCCTCTTTGTAAAATGGGGGCAATTGCTCTTCGCCTAACGGGGATGTATGAGGATCAAATGAGCTTTTGTGTATGAACGGGATCTGGAAGTTGTAAAGCCTAGGACAGATGGAAGAGGTATGCTCTGTCCGAGAACCACCTGCTTTTGTTTTCACAGCTGGTTGGGGACATTGTTAAGGGGAAGGAAGATTTCTTCCTTCCCTGTTTCTTTCCTGTACTTCTCATTTGCATTCTCTCTTATGTTCTTCCTTCAAGCATTTTGTGATGCACCGACACTCCCCTCAACCCTGGATATATGGCCCTGAGCAGAGCAGAGTCCTCGCTTTTAAGGAGTTAAAAGCTCAATACAGAGAGCAGACATGAACCCAGATAACTTCCTCCCGGTGCTATAGTGCCACCGCAGAGGCAGGGGCACAGCCACGAGTGGCTGAGGAGGAGAGGTGCAGTTCTAGTGGAAGGAGGAACATGTAGCAATGTGCAGAGACGGGAACATCATACTGCGTGTCAAGGAACTGCATACGATTCGGTGAAGGCTGAAACATGGGCTATGTCTACTGTAGAGGAGCCTGAGACAAGTCTAGCGGGGTACACAGGGCTGTGTCTGCAGGACCTTGTAGCCCAGGTCAAGGACCCATGTCCTGTTGATAGAGGGGATGCAGAGAAGTGTTTGGAGCAGGGGAGTACCACAGTAACCTTTTTTTCCATTTTATTTAATAGAAAGTTCTCTCTGTAGGCAATGTGGATGATGGACCATCCGCTTAAGCCAATGGCCTAAACAGAGCTCTGCTCTGTTCCCGCTACACATTTGTGTGTGTGTGTTTGAGGTGGGCAGGGAATTTGAGAAATCTGAGGCACGAGGATTGATGGAGGCGGGTAAAGGGTTAACTCTGGGGCTGAGCTGAGGCTGATGGGTGAAAGTGCTAATTAGCTGAGGGCAAGCGTCCAGGAAACTGCCAAGGTTGTGCTTTGTCCTTAGGCTGAAGATAATACCACTTCCGTCCCATACCTCTTCTGGGAGGAAGCACCACCCTAAGGCCCAGCTTCCGTAACTGAGGAGCATAGCCAGGCGCTGCCTCGAGTTCCTTTCTCCTGCCTGTTTGCATTTGTGTTTGAGAAATGGAGGGGCTGGGCAGGGTGAAGCCAAGTCATCGTTAAAACTTCTTGAATAGAGAATTTCACGGTGGAAGAAAGCCCTAAAGATCACGTGCAGCAGATAGCCTTTGGGGAGCTCACCCAGCTCCCTCCATCTAATCTGAGAACAGTTGTTCGGCCTTGCTCTCCCCATTGCACGTATGCAGAAATGGACTCTAGTATCCATGTTCTTAGGACATATTTTTTAATCTCGAGTCATAGCTGATTGGGCAAGCAGTGGATACCTGGCTCAGGAAAACCAACCCAGAACCTGGCCTGGCCCAATCATACACTCCCCAGAAAATTTGGAATTGGGTTGCAGAGATCATTGTTTAGCTTGCTGTGTGTCTTGACCTTCTCGAATGATCTAGAATTGAGGTCTGAAGGGGCCGCCTTCGGTAATGGGATGTATGTAGTACAACAGAAAGAGCTCATTTGCAGAGAGAATGACTTGAAAACAAATTGAATGACAATGTCATGAAAGAGAGTGAAAAGGAGAGAGAGAAAGAGAAGCAAATAAAGAAAAAAGGAAGCAAGAGGAAGACAGGGAGGGATGGCCTTGTCTCCTGAATGACTTTTGTTTCTGGTGTTCCTGCATTTGGCTTCTATAAGATAATCCTATATCATTCCAGTAAACTCTTTTTAAGTTAGTTTGAATTTTTTTTTTTTTTTTTGGTAACCAAATGGTTACAAAGTGACTAGTCTTGCTCCTTCACAATCAAGACAGTTTCCACCTAGAATTTCCACACCCATTTTTTTTGGGTGAAACGCTATGAGGTATTTCATCGTGTGCTTTCTGGTTAACACTTTCAATATCCTTTTTTTTTTTTTTTTTTTTTTTTTTTTTTTTTTGAGATGGGGTCTTCCTCTGTCACCCAGGCTGGAGTGCAGTGGCCCAATCTCGGCTCACTGCAAGCTCTGTCTCCCGGGTTTGCGCCATTCTCCTGCCTCAGCCTCCCGGGTAGCTGGGACTACAGGCAGCCACCACCACGCCCGGCTAATTTTTTGTATTTTGTTTAGTGGAGATGGGGTTTCACTGTGTTAGCCAGGATGGTCTCGATCTCCCAACCTCGTGATCTGCCCATCTCAGCCTTCCATAGGGCTGGGATTACAGGCGTGAGCCACCGCACCCGGCTGACACTTTCAATATCTTTTACTCTTCTAGTTAGAAAGTCCTACTTGAGAACCTGTGTAAACGTCTTTTGTTACATTTCAAGATCAATAACTTTTGTTCTGTGATAGATCATTTCTTTTTTATATTCTGTCCTCTTTTCTTTACAGTAATTTTTCACATAATAAGTATTTATGTATTTTTTCTATTGACTAGATAAAAAAACCTTTAGCAATCTCCAGCAGTTAGCTGAAAAAAGAGAGAGGGAGAACAATGTGACTTTGGGCTAATAATAAAAATCAATGCATAATTGCCCATTGTTTGGAAAATAGTGCAATCTCTTAAAGAAAGACGGTAGAAATTAGCTGGGGATTCATCATCATGATTGAAGAATCCAAAGTATAGCACAAGAATTCAAAGGGCTTATCAGCCCTTCCTAACATTCTGGCAGCAATTTAGAGTTTCAAGGAGTTTAAGAGATTCTGAAAAGATAGATTTCTCAAATCGAGGCTTTCTGAATGATTAAGGATTTCTATCCCTGACCCTCAGCAACTTTCTGGCTGATTGGAAACATTTCTGGTTTTTTTTTTTTTCTCAGAGTTTCTGGTAGAGAGTGGATAAGAGCAAGGATCTCAGGTCAGACAGGTTTCACATTCTGGGCTAAGCCACTCTGTTGTCTCAGATTACTTAATCTTTTAACCCCTGTTCTTTCCTTAAATGGGCCTAAAGATAGTCCCTACTCATATAGGAAAAACAAATGGTTTTTCCTTCTGTACTCACAAAACTCAATACTTCTAGAACACTTCACTTTCCACACTAGATGTGTGGTTTTCTTTTTATCCCAGCACCAACCAGCTCTCTTATTCTCCCAACACCAACTGGATGTCCTAGAACTCAATAATGACACAACGTACCCGGAGTTGGAACCAGATCCCACAAGTTAAGGGCTCAGTCCCACAAGACTGCCCCCACCTCAGATGCCAGTCTCACCTCCAGGCCTCTTTTATTCCCAGCTGCCCATTATAAATGGAGGATTCCCATAACCTTCTCCTCAGGGTGGATAACTTGCTATGGCAGTGCCACAGAACTCAGAGAAACACTTGCTTATAAAAAGGATATAGGATGAAAAGGCCCATGGGGGTTGGAAAAGCCCCAAGGGCAGGAGCTTCTGTTCTCATGGAGTTGGGGTATACCACCCTCCTGGTGTGCGATGTGTTCTTGTTTGTTGACCCTTCTGCTCTCTGAACCTCATATTTTAGGAGAGTTTCATCACACAGGCATAATGTGGCTTTATTATACAAGGTAATTTATGGAAACTTCACCATGTAGAAATGATCAATTATTAACTCAATCTCTAGCTCCTCTCTCTTCACCCAAGGATAGGAGCAGGGGGTTGGCTAAAAGTTCTGAGCTTCTAATCATGGCTTGCTTGGTTTTTCTGGTGACCAGCCCCCGTTCAGGAGATACCAAGAATCATCTCACTGACTGGCTGTGGTGGCTCATGCCTATAATCCCAGCACTTTGGGAGGCCGAGGTGGGCAGATCATGAGGTCAGGAGATCAAGACCATCCTGGCTAACATGGTGAAACCCTGTCTCTACTAAAAATACAAAAAATTAGCTGGGCGTGGTGGCCCATGCCTGTAGTCCTAGTTACTCAGGAGGCTGAGGCAGGAGAATCGCTTGAACCAGGGAGGCGGAGGTTGTAGTGAGCTGAGACTGCGCCACTGCACTCCAGCCTGGGCGACAGAGCGAGACTCCATGTCAAAAAAAAAAAAAAAAAATTTATCTCATTAGAACAAAAGATATTCCCATTACCTAGGTAATTCCAAGGGATTGAGGAGCTCTGTGTCAGGAACAAGAAATGATGACCAAATATATATTTCTTAATATATCACAATATCATACTACCTCTTAGAATTGTGGGGAGCTCATGTTTGTAAAGTTCTCCTTAACATGTTTACTGTTGTGAGTAGCCTTAGAAATATAGCTTCTAGGAGGTAATGGGGCTGGAAAGGATGATGGAATGCCTCTGATTGGATGCTTTTAGCTGTGATCACAGAAAACTCTGGTTTAAATAAAAAGGAATTTTTAAAATCAGCTATCCCTGGAAGTCCTGAGGTGGGAGGTGCTGTAGGTTAGCTTAAGATAGTAATCAGAGATGTCATTGCTCATCTATCCCCTTTGCCATCGTTAGGAAATTGTCTTTGCCTTCAGCCAGGCTCCTTGCTAGGTTACAAATTAGCTGCAGCAGTTTCAGGTGTTTCACTGAGACACAAACATTTTTAGAGTAACAAGAGGCCATACCTACTTTGCCTTTCCGAAAGGGGTGATAAACTTCTTCCTAGAAGAACCCAAGAGTTTTCTTTTCATGCCTTCTGGTTTGATTTTGGTCACATGCCTGTTTCTCAGCCAATCACTGGCAACAGGGATAAACTGAAACACAGTTGCGTAGATTATTCATGCTGTGAATTTTGAATAAAGGTGGGTTACATTAGTAAGGAGGCAGGAGGGAAGGGGCATTTGATAGGCAACTAAGTGCTCACTCTGGAGACTTCGTTCATCTTTATTTGTTTACCAGGCTGCCATAATAAAATGCAGTAGGCCGGGTGACTTAAACAACAGAAACTTATTTCTCACAATTACGGAGGCTGGAAGTCCAGGATGAAGGTGTCAGCAAGTTTGATTTCTTCTGAAGCCTCTCTCCTTTCAAACGACTGCCTTCTAGCTGCTTCCTCACATGGTCGTCCCTTTGTGTTGTGTCTGTGTTCTAATCTTGTCTTCTTACAAGGATACCAGTCATATTGAATAAGGGCTCACCCTAGTGACCTCATTTAATTTTAATTACCCCTTTAAAAGTCCTAGCTCCAAGTATACTCACATTCTCAGGTACTGAAGGTTAGGACTTTACAGTATACATTTTGGGAGACACAATTCATCCTATAACATAACCCAATCCACTCCTTTTATACATTGGAAAAATTGAGGTCTGTTGAAGGAGCTGCGATCTGTCTCAAATCATGCATACTCTTCGGACTCACACAACTTTTTCCCAATTTTAATAGTGAATTTTTAGCCCCTTGAGCTATGGCTCTAAACCTTAAGAATTAAATCCGTGTTTGGCCAACCCCTAGCATGCAACTTGCAACAAGCTCGTTTTTGGCTGCTGAACTATTGGTTGGAGGCATATGCTGGTTTGTGAAGCAGGAGACTAGGCCAGTAAGGACACATCGGTTGACTTCTTTAGAACCTATCACTTGGCCTGGAAGATGGCCATCTAATCCTAGAGACTGCCTGTGCTTCAGCAAGCATCACCTGGTAGGAGAATTAGCACTTCCTGAAAAGAAAGAACATGCATTTGGGCTGGGAGCTATGGTGTTTTCCACCCTTGGCTTTATTGGATTTAAGGATGTAAGTTTAGGCTTTAAGTTTAAGGATTTAAGTGTAGGCTTCTCAGAGCCTTCATTCTCAGAGCCTGTTGCATTTTGTGAGTATATTCACAAAGGGGTATACAATACATAGCATTTCCTAAAGTGACTGTGGAGCCCTCTTTTCACCCATTTGGGACGTCATGGTCTGGAGCAGTGCTCCAGTGCTTTTGCATGACCTCTCTATTCCATGAATAGAATTAACATTTGTTTGGCATCCTGGGTAGATGCTTCAGGACTTTGGCTGTTCAGGTCCAACCTGGCTACTTTAAGGTAGGCAGAGTGGTTGGGAAACTCTGGTCTAGACTCTTTATAAGTTAGATATCCTCAGGCCCACAGACAAGAAAATCAGCCTTGCTATAGAGCCTCTTGGATTCCTCAGTTGCCAGGCACCTGATGACAATACAGGGATAAGGGTCTCTGCATGGGGTCCAACCCCACAGAACTTCATTACCTGGATGCCCTCTGCTCTCCCTCCTTCCCCTTGCAATTCTCATTTCGTTCTCTTTCCCCTTCTTTTTCTTTAGCATCATTTACCTCTCTCTCTCCCTCTCGTTCTTTCTGGTTATGTCTCCCAGATGGATAGACACATATACACACATGCACCCAAGTTATAGAGGACGATGCTGATGTATGTATAGAGAATAAGTAGAGCTCATTGATGATGGGAATAGGCACACCAGTTTATTTATTATTTATTTATTAACTTTTAAGTTCAGGGGTAACAAGTGCAGGTTTGTTACATAGGTAAACTTGTGTCATGGGGCTTTGTTGTACAGATTATTTCATCACCTAGGTATTAAGCCTAGTAACCATTAGTTGATTGTCTTGATCCTCTTTCTTCTTCCACCCTCTACCCTCCAAAAGGCCCCAGTGTTTGTTGTTCCCTTCTATGTGTTCATGTGTTCTCACCATTTAGCTTCCATTTGTAAGTGAGAACATGTGGTGTTTGGTTTTCTGTTCCTGTGTTAGTTTGCTAAGGATAATGGTCCCCAGCTCCATCCATGTCGCTGGAAAGGACATGACCTCATTCTTTTTTATGGCTTCGTAGTATTCCATGGTGTATATGTACCACATTTTCTGTATCCAGTCTATTATTGATGGGCATTTAGGTTGAGAGTATGTTTGCTATTGTGAATAGTGCTACAGTGGACATATGTGTGCATTCATCTTTATAATAGAATGATTTATATTCCTTTGTGTATAAATCCAGTAATGGGATTGCTGAGTTGAATGGGATTTCTGACTTTAGGTCTTTGAGGAGTTGCCACACTGTCTACCGCAACGGTTGAACTAATTTGCATTCCTACCAACATTGTATAAGCATTCCTTTTTCTCCACAATCTCACCAGCATCTGTTATTTTTTGACTTTTTAAATAATTGCCATTCTGACTGGTGTGAGATGGTATCTCATGGTGGTTTCATTTGCATTTCTCTAGTGATCAGTGATGTCGAGCTGTTTTTTCATATGATTGTTGGCCATATGTATGTCTGTATGTCTTCTTTTGAAAACTGTCCGTGTCCTTGCTCACTTTTTTATGGGGTTGATTTTTTCTTTTTCGTAAGTTGTAAACCAGTTTCAGAGAGAAGTCATGGCCTGGCTGCTCCTACAGCAGTGAAATGACTTTCCTCGTTCCCTGCCCAGTAGCTGTGGTGCCCACACCCCTGCCTTTTACTGCAGGACTGCAGGGTAAGGTACTGAGGGCATAACTCCCAGCCTCAGCACACTGAAGGGACTCTTGATCATACAGTAGGTGACTCAGGGCAAGCCTGACATTCACTCTCATCTCACACCTCTACTCCACCATCTCCACTTTCCCACTGGCCAGAACTGTTACTCTAGTTATAATAAGGCTGTAGCTTAGCTTTCATTTTCTCAATCATTTCATTCCTCTTCCCAAAAGAACTGGAGTTCTGTCACCTGGTGTTATGGACTGAATTGTGTCCCCCTAAAATTCATATGATGAAGCCTTAACCTCCAAGGTGACTTTATTTGGAGACAATGCCTTAAAAGGATAATTAAAGTTACAGGAGGTCATAAGTATGGAGCCCTACTCCATTATGACTGGTGCTGGCCAGGTGCAGTGGCTCATGCACTTTGGGAGGCAGAGGTGGGCAGATCACTTGAGGTCAAGAGATCAAGACCAGCCTGGCCAACATGGTGAAACCTGTCTCTACTAAAAATACAAAAAATAGCGAAGTATGGTGGTGCGTGATTGTCATCCCAGTTACTTGGGAGGGTGAGGCAGGATAATTGCTTGAACCCGGGAGGAGGTAGAGGTTACAGTGAGCAGAAACTGCGCCACTGCACTCCAGGCTGGGCAGCAGAGCAAGACTCAGTCTGAAAAAAAAGAACAACAACAACAAAAAAGAACAATATGACTAGTGCTGTTATGCTGTTATAAGAGGAGAGAATGACAGCAGGGGGGCACATGTGCTGAGAAAAGGCGGTGTGATGACCCTGTGAGAAGGCAGCTGTCTACAAGCCAAGGGGAGAGGCCTCGAAGAAACCAAACCCGCAGACACCTTCATTTTGGACATCCAAAACAGTGAGAAATACATTTCTGTGGTTTAAGTCACCCATTCTGTGGTTTGTTATGGCAGCCCCGGCTGACTAATACATCTGCTGCCACCTGCTGCCATGTTCTTGACACTGCTTTCCAGCTGGGATCCTTGTTTGCTGACCTCTGTACAGCAGGTTATTTAGTTTAGAAGCAAGACGTTTGGGTTTGAAATCCTGTTGTGTTTGAATTCTGTTCCTGCCATTTGCTGGCTGGGTAACCTTGAGCAAACTCAGTAAAATCCCTTATTTTCATTTCATTATTGGTGAGAAAGGATAACAATACCTTCCTCAGAGGCTCAAATAAGATACATGCAAAGTGCTAAGAACTTGGCCTGGTACGTGTTAGTATTAATAACAAAGTTATTAAAAATTCTAGTTTGTTAAATTGATATAATGATACCATAGGTGAATAAGATAGAAGGCAAATGAGACAACTTATGTTGTACATGTTGTGTTTGGCACAAAGTCAGGGCTTAATATTGGTTGGGTCTCTTTCCTACAAGTCTGCCACGTTCCCTTGGTCTGCATGCACACTGTGCCTGGTGCTGAGCCCCTTACTGTTATAACTGCCTGTAGATCCCACATTCCAACTGTTGGACTAGTCTCCTGCCCATGCTGTTATATCTCTCTTACCTGTTTAATTTTTTTATTGTTAGCATTGATTACTAGTTTGCCTACTATATATATATATGTGTGTGTGTGTATATATATGTGTGTGTATATATATATATGTGTGTGTGTATATATATATTTAAACTTATTTAATTTATTCTTTTTTTCTTTTCTTTGGAATATAAGCTTCATGAGGGTCTGGCACATTGTAGACACAGTCTAGAATTGTCTAATGAGTGAATGAATGAATGAATGGTAGATGCAAAAGCAGATTCCAGTGCATGGAGGGGGAAATAATGTATTATTGTGGCTAAACGCTCAGGATGTGAAGCCAGAGGAACATAATTCAAATCCCGACTTTATCACTCTCCAGCAGTGGGATTTTGATCAGTTGTTTAGAAGTAAGAATCAAATGAAAAAATACAAGTGAGTGCAGAGAATTGTACCTATAAGAGCCTAGTAGACATCAGGTGGTGCTCTCGAGAAGTTATAGAGAAATTGATGGGAAGCAGTAATGGGGAAAACCTATGACTCTTTCTTGATATTTGAATAAGAAAGTGTATTAGTCTGTTCTCATGCTGCTATAAAGAACTTCCCAAGACTGAGTAATTTATAAAGAAAAGAGATTTAATTGACTTACAGTTCTGCAGGGTTGGGGAGGCCTCAGGAAACTTACAATCATGGTGGAAGAGGAAGCAAACACGTCTTTCTTCATGTGGCAGCAGGAAGGAGAATAATGAGCAAAAGGGGGAAAAGACCCTTATAAAACCATCAGATCTCATGAAAACTCACTCAATATCATGAGAACAGCAACATGGGGGTAATGGCCTCCATGATTCAATTACCTGCCATCAAGTTCCTCCCATGACACGTGGGGATTATGTGAACTACAATTCAAGCTGAGATTTGGGTGGGGACACAGCCAAACCATATCAGAAGAGAGTGATGGGATAAAAATTAGATAAATGGGCTCAAGAGTACAAAAATAGGATTTCTCTTCTCTATGATGATAAATTGATTCTCATCCTGATTTTGCAATTCCACTGGACCACATTCAGGTCCGGAGGAGGAATTTTGGGACCAGGCATTCCTACCTAGAATAGGTTCACAGGAATAACGAAGTTCAGTTAGCCCCACTTATTGTCAACTCTTAACATTGGTGTGGTATATGACAGGTGGCAAGACCCTTCTACCGTCCTCTTTCCTGGTTCCTTCCTCACTGCATCCTTGGGAGGAGGTAGACTTCCTTCTCATTTATCCATGAGGACACTGAGGCTCTCAACAGGTTCTATTTACTTGATATCATGGAGCTTCAAGAGCAAGGGCCAGGCTGCAAACCAAACTCTCCTGAGTCTAATGCTAGGAGAGTCTCTCTCTTGTCATACACTGATTAGTTGTAATACAGTGGGGAGGAAAGTAGAAACTTTGGTGCCCTTTTTCTCCAGAAATAAAATCCAGCCTTCTTTCTTTGTATAAGTGGTACTTTGTTACCTCCTGGAAAAAAAAAATTGTTCTTCCACTTTTGTAGAATTTTGTTTTCTGTCATGTGAGATCATAAGAGTTACCATAGCCTGTGTGGGAGCTGAACTTAATGCAGTGGGGGGGTCGATCAATTCTAAAGCAATTGGAGAGCTGAGTGTCTCTCTTAAAAGGCAATTGTGTTTTATTGAATTTTTCAATTCTCAACTATGGTAGGGGATTGCCTGAGTGCTGGTTGTTGGAACAAGGGAAGATCTCTCCGTAGGTCTGGGTTGTGTAGAAAGGAGCAGCTCAGTGTAGTGCGGAGATGGCACACTGGGGTCTTAGAGTCCATGCCTAGTCCATGAGTATTTTGTTTAGGATGCACAGAATATTACATCAAATACATTTTATTTTGCTAGTATTAAAACCCAGAATGTTTTACGTAAACTTACGGATTTATTTTTCTTTTGAAAAAAAGAAGATCTGGCAACACTAGATCCTGTTCTATGGCAACAATTGGCTGGGTACGAATACTGGATGCTCCCGTCAAATGAGGGATGGGTCCTTCAGTTTGTCACAGCCCCCTCCATCACCTATGGTCTTATATCCCTTCCTTTTCACTGATGACCCTAGAGAACATTTTGGTTTGTAACCATAAATAATATAATAATACAAATAGCACTGTACTGGGAGTGGGAGGCTTGAGTAACAGTTCTGATGCCAAAATGCTATCGCGGTGTTGGACAAATCTCTTAAGCTAATTAGAACTTGGTCAATTCATATAGGAAAGGAAATATTGTCTTAACACGTGAAGGTGATTGAAACAGCTGATGCATTCATCAATACATGTATTCAGCTAATGTTTATTGAGCACATGTCATGCATATTCCTGGTGGCTGAGATAGATATTGTAAATCTTATTGTCCAGTGGAAAAAACAGATAACTCCCTAAGTGGAGTGCTATGAGGATACATTGCAGTGACATCTTAACCTGCCTAGGGTTTAGAGAAGACCTTCAGGAAGAAGTGAGGTTTAAATCTAAACTGGAGCAATGAGCATTAATGGGAAGACAACTATCCCAGGCAATGAATACAGCCTATATGAAGGCTGGAAATGAGAAAGTAAGGCATGTTTGAGCAACTCAGAGGAATATCATATCACTAGAAAGGGATGGGAAGTGAAGCTGGAGAGATGAAGAGGGATCAGATTATGAAGGGATTGGAAGACTCACGAGGCCAAGAAGTACTGTGGTTGGTTTTAGTTTAGGACTTTATATTTTAAGACTTCAATATACAAACTTAGTTTGAGTTTACTTCTTCAGCTATTCAAGGAGAAGCAGCAAGTGGAATGTGAACAGATCCAAAGTATCAACATATGAGAGAGAAAGCCTTTCCCTAAGAGTAAATAAGAAAACAAATAATTAATTTATTAATCATGGATCCCAGTTGAGTCTACTGAGATGTGAAGCCACTTGACATTTAGGTATTTGCATTAAGCAAAATACAGTTGACTCCTGTTTTTTAACATGAATTTTTTTTTTTTTTTTGAGACAGAGATTTGCTCTGTCACCCCGGCTGGATGGAGTACAGTGGCACAACCTTGGCTCACTGCAACCTCTGCCTCACAGGTTCAAGTGATTCAGCCTTCCAAGTAGCTGAGACTACAGGTATGCACCACCACGCCTGGCTGACTTTTGTATTTGTAATAGAGACGGGGTTTCACCATGTTAGCCAGGATGGTCTTGAACTCCTGACCTCAAGTGATCCACCCACATTGGCCTCTCAAAGTGCTGGGATTACAGGCGTGAACCACAGAACCCGGCCACAAAATACAGTTGACTCTTGAATAGTGTGAGGGTTAGGAATGCTGACCCCTGTTTAGGCAAAAATATGCATATGAATATAAATCCCTAAAATTGTAACTACTAATAGCCAATTGTTGACTGGAAGCCTTACTGGTAACAAACAATTGATTAACACATATTTTGGATGTTATATGTATTATATACTGTATTCTTACAATAAAGTAAGCCAGAGAAAAGAAAATATTATTAGGAAAATCATAAGGCAGAGAAAATATATTTACTATTCATTATGTGGAAGTGGATTATCACAGAGTTCTTCATCCTCATTGTCTTCATGTTGAGTAGGCTGAGGAGGAAGAAGAGGAAGGGTTGATCTTGCTGTTTCAGAGGAGGCAGAAGAGGTGGAAAGGGGGAAGGGGAGGCAGGAGGGGCAGGCACATTAAGTATAAATTTTATTGGAAAAGGTCTGCTTACAAGTGGACGGGTGCAATTCAAACTTGTACTGTTCAAGGGTCAACTATAATCCTTTATGCTTTGCAAATAAAAAGCACAGCTAAATAATACCTGTTATAAATTACATTTTAATAGAAAACCAAAACTGCCTGCATGAGGTCTTTTTGTCCAGGGTAGCTTGACAACTGCACTACGTGTTGTCAATCAACTGAAGTGCTGAGATTGGACATCTGAAAAATTAATCAGCTTCCAAATGGGTTTTCCCCAAAATCCATTCTTAATAAACTTGTAGTGGTTACTGCAGAAAATATTGCTTAGGTGACATTTAGACATAAAGACAGTAACAGAAAGAAATGATCCCTCAGCATTCTTTTAACTATAACATTTGACCTTTTTAAGTTTCTGTAATTCCAGGTCAAAATCAAACAAAAGTTATTTAAATAACATCAAATTTCAGTTGGCAGTTCCAGGTAATTGAGTGAAAAAACTTGCAATCCAAATATATACTTCAGTTCTATTGCAAAACTATAGGGGTGAAGGACAGAATCTCGCCATGGTAATTGCTAGTGGGCATGGGGATAGGGACATCTCTGGCTGTTTTTGTGATTGAATGCACTCTCCTTTCTCAATTCTCCTTTTGGGTTGTTATCAATGTAAAGAACATCGACTTCTCCCTCTGTCTATTTCTATGGGGAAATGAGCCTTCTCATTTCTTCCTCCATTAATGTCAGAGTCCTTGGCTCCACTCCAATCCCAGTGCTTGTTTTAAATTGGAGCAAAGTATGAGGCATGTCTTTCCACACAGTCTAAAAATTCCTGTTTAAAGGGATTATCTATATTCTGGAACATAAGCTTGCCTAAAAGAGCAACTATCTCTATTTTTCTGACTGTTTCCCTTCATCTGGGATCTGGGTCATCCAGATTAATTATAAATTGTCAAGAGGCACAGGCTGAGCTTGGCTGGAATAATTGTCCACATGATGCTACTGAAGAGACTTCAGGAAAACACTCTGCTCCAATATCTCACTCAACGACTTTCTCTGAGGTTAGGTATGCCTCCAATGGTCTTTTTTCAGATGAGTAGTGTATATTAGAATCAAATGAATGTATTCATCAAACATTTATTACCCATCCACTATTTTTATGTAATATGATAAATGTAAGGAATGAACAATAACTATGGCAATAATTACTATTTATTGAGCGTTTACTAAGGGATAGGTACTCTGCTAGGTGCTGTATAGGCAGTATTTCATTTAATTCTTTCAAACTCCTCGAGAGGTAAGTATTATTGCCTTTACGTTGTAAAAGAAAATACTGAGCTTTAGCAAGGTTAGTTATCTTGCCCAAAGTCAAGATCACCCAACTAGAGTGTTGCAGAGGTGAATTTGAACCCAGCTGCTTATATCAAAGCCAAAGCTTTCAGCCAACATACTATCCTTGAGGAGACTATAGACTGGTGTGAGAGGAGGGCAGGCAAACTAGCAATTACGTTGAGCAGGGCTTTAAAAAAACCCAGTGGGAAGTCAATAGAAGGGGACAAGAAAACTCCAGATTGAGGAAGTCCAGATGTGCAAAGAGTGAGAACATGGTGTGCACAAGAGAAGGTGGAAACTCCAGGTGGCTGGAGAAGGGAAGGTGGGAGAAGGTTGGAATGGAGATTGGAAAAATGCTCTAGAACAAAATCATGAAAGATTTCAAGTGGGGAATCTGGATTTTATTTTATAGATTTTATTTTATAGAATGACAGCTTTGTCATACCAACCGACTCCCTCCATAACAATTTATAATTAACAACCATCCTGAAATAAAATTTACAGATAACACAACATACCTACAAATGTACTTTTAAGAGATAATCAATATATCATTCTAACTCTAAAGAAAAGTAAAGGTAAAAGGAAAACAACTTAAAGAATAAGTATTTAACATTTAAATGCTAAGTGCAGCTGTTGTAGAAGACATGATAAAATAGTTAGATGTTTGCATCTGCATGTTATCATGAATGTATCAGCTACAAATGCAGACTGACATGATGATTTCCAGGTATTAAAGACTCAACTACCATGAGAGTGTTGCTTTTGGTTATGTGATTTCTCCAAATGGTAAAAGTTTCTGGTTAAATTTCCCAGCAAAACAGTCTGACCTTGCCTCTATTTATGTGGTAGTTGCAATTCAGGTAATCCATTGTATGTTAAAATTGTGCAAAAATACTTTGTTTTTTTGTAACACAGAGTTAGGTTCTATGTTCAGTTAATGATAAACAAGGTTTTCACTTACATAGTATCTGAAGGGATATTTGAAAATCATGGTTGATGTTGACTATTCTTACCTGTGAGATACCATGCCATGGCTTTCGTAATTCCTGCTCCCTAAATACTGGTAGTCTCCCCCCAACTATTGGGACAACTAACAGTGTTCCTGCAAGTTAAAAAAAGTCTCTAGAGATCTTTACCATTCAGTTAGGTGCAAAGTAAAGGAAGTAAATTAAGAATAATTTAAAAAGCCCTCACCTAAAGGAGGTCCAAATATCATGAGGAAGATTGACAAGACGACAGTTATTAGGAAACTCCCCTTAGTGCTAACACAGTGATGGGAGATAGAAGAGGGAGATCTAATTCTGCCTAGTGCCAGGAAAGGTCCCACAAAGAGAGAGATGCCAAAGCTGGTGAATGTTGACTTGGACTGTGCCGAACATGGTAGAAGGAGAACCTTCCAGAATGAGGTCACAGCACGTGTAAAGATATCAGGGGAGGCCAGGAGAACCTGGCAAAGCCAGGGTACTGTGTGAATAGCCCAGCACAGGGAGTTCAGGAAGGAGGGGAAAGGATGCTGGAAAGACGGGCCAGGGTCAGCCCAATCCTGAAGATTACAGATCTCTGGATCTATCCAAGATTATTAGCAGAGAAGTAACTCTGATTTTTGTTTTATATTTTAAAAAACCATTATTCACATCGTGGGGCAAAGCTGCAGTATGCCGGTGTTCTCAAAGTATGGTCCCTGACCAGCATTACCTGGGAACTTGTCAGAAATACAAAGTTTTAGGCCTTGCGCCAGAGCTACTGAACCAGAAATTCTGGAGTTAGGGCCTAGTTAGAGTTGTTTTAGTAGGCCCCCTACCTCCACTTTCATGTCTAATAGACATTTCACACTCAACATGTTAAAAACTGAACTTTGGAGTAACAGCAACTGGATTGACCGTCCCGCTTTGGACAACTGAAGCAAATAACTCAACATAAGAAGCACTGGTTTTCAGATATTGGACACTAGGCAGCATAGGACAATGATCCCTAAGAGAAGAGAAATGGGTGAGGTGACCTTTCTGATTGTCTCAAATTAATGCCTGCAGAGAGTTTCCAGGGCATGGCACCAGGAATGGAGAATTCAAACAGAACTGTGATCTTCCTGAGTTGAGGACACAGTTAAGAATTTAGGGATCCCAGGGTGGCTAGAGTGAACAAAACAGAGTACTGGAGAAGAGAGAGCCGCACAGAGAGAAGTTGCATGGGTGTGCACACACATGTACACACGCACACAGAGGGAGAGACCTTTGGAAATCGGTAGATTCTCCTGTGTTTTCAACTGAGTATTGATGAACACATGCATGTGAAGAAACTACCTGAGGTCTTGGAAAGAACCTTTAGAAAGGAGTGGGCAGAACAATCTTAGAAGCCCAGTTAAGACCAGGAATAGTTCATGTTTCCACCAGCCAGAGTGGGAAAACTTTGTAATAGATGGGGTAATGGGAAAAACATTCAGAAGGGTATTGCCTCAGTAATAAGTTAATATTAGCTCCAGTGTAAAGGCTACATTAGTCCCACTGAACAAAACTTAAAAGCAAGCCCCAACAGGATTAAACACATTCTGAGTAATTTAACTGCCTCCTCAAACAAAACTCAAAAATATTTAAAAGAGTGTAGAAATATCCATCACTCAAAAAGCTAAAATTCACAAAGCCTGGCATCCAATCAAAATTACCAGGCATGCCAATAAACAAATAAATAGCATAACATAAATACATATAAAAAGCAGGAAATATGACCCATAACAGGAAAAATATCAACAGAAATAGGCCCAGAAATGAATAGATGACATAATTATTAGACAAGGACTATATAACAGTTATTAGAACTAAACACCATAAATTCAAGAAAATAGAGGAAGCAGTATATGCCAAGGAAAGACACAGTCTTTTTCATTCAACCCAAATCTAACCTTTACAGGTGAAAAATACAATGTCTGAGGTGAAAAATATGTTAGATGTGATTAAGAGATGATTAGGCACTAAAGAAGAAATTTTTATTTTTAAAATTTTATGGCCGGGCGCGGTGGCTCGAACCTGTAATCCCAGCACTTGGGAGGCCGAGATGGGTGGATCACGAGGTCAGGAGATGGAGACCATCCTGGCTAATATGGTGAAACCCCGTCTCTACTAAAAAATACAAAAAACAACAACAACAACAAAAAACTAGCTGGGCGAGGTGGCGGGCGCCTGTAGTCCCAGCTACTCAGAAGGCTGAGGCAGGAGAATGACGTAAACCCGGGAGGCGGAGCTTGCAGTGAGCTGAGATCCCGCCACTGCCCTCCAGCCTGGGCGACAGAGCGAGACTCTGTCTCCAAAAAAAAAAAAAAAAAAAAAAAAAAAAAAAATTATTGATTGATTGATTGAGTCTCACTCTGTTGCCCAGGATGGAGTGCAGTGGTGCAATCTCAGCTTACTGCAACCTCTACCTCCCTGGTTTAAGCAATTCTTGTGCTTCAGTTACTCACATAGCTGGGATTACAGGTATGCACCACCATGCCCAGCTAATTTTTTTATTTTCAGTAAAGACAGTGTTTTTCCATGTTGGCCAGGCTGTTCTTGAACTCCTGGCCTCAAATGATCCACCTGCCTCAGCCTCCCAAAATGCTGGGATTACAGGTGTGAGCCACTGCACCTGTCCAGTAAAGAAGAAATTTTTAAATTTTTCTATTGCTATGAAGACATAGCAATAGAAACTGCCCAACATGAAACACACAGAGAAAAATGATTGAAAACAAATGACAGCGCATCAGTGAACTTTGGGACAATTTGAACCAGGTTAATATATGTGTAGTTTGAGTCCTCAAAAGAAAGGAGAGAGAAAGGGAACCAAAACATAATTGGAAGAAATAATGGTGGGAAAATGTTTTAATTTGATGCAAACTATAAGCCTACACACTTAAGAAGCTATACAAACTCTAAGGAATAGAAAGACTAAGAAAATGACCGTCAGGTCACATCATCAAGTAGCTCAAAGCCAGTGATAAAGACCAATTCTTAAAAGCAACCATAGATTTTTTTTTTAAGAGACATTGTATGCTGAGAATTACAGCTGACTTCTCATTGGAAACAATGGAAGCCAGAAGACACAGAATGATACCTTTAAAATACTGAAAGAAAAAAACTGCTGAATTAGAATCCTATGCCCAGGGAACATATCTTTCAAAAAGTAAAGCAAAATATAACAAATTTGAAAGACAAGCTGAAAGAGTTCATTACTAGCAGTCCTGTGTGACAAGAAATGTCATACAGGAAAATTAAAAGGAATTCCTTTAATGCCTGAATTCCTTCAGGCAGAAAAAATATAATACAAGTAAAAAGTATGGCTCTACACAAAGAAGTTCAGAACACTAGAAATGGTAAATATGTATACAAATAAAAAATTAAACCCTGATCTTAATCCCCAAACCTGCTCTATTTATAGTCTTTCCCAGCTCAGGTATTGCCACTCTATTCTTCCAATTGTTAAGCTAAAAACTTTGAGTCATCCTTGACTCCCCCCTCTCTCTCACACTTTATATTTAGTCTGTTAGGAATTTCCATGGCTCTACCCTTAGCGTATATCCAGAGTCCAGCTACTTCTCACATCTACTGCTATGGATGTAGTCCTAGTTACCATAATCTCTAACCTGGATTATTGCAATAGTTTCCTAAAAGGTATCCCTGTATCCCCCATATTCTATTTATTTTTCCAAGATGGAGTCTCGCTCTGTTGCCCAGGCTGCAGTGCGGTGGCATGATCTCGGCTCACTGAAACCTCTGCCTCCCGGGTTCAAGCAATTCTCCTGCCTCAGCCTCCCGAGTAGCTGGGATTACAGGTGCCTGCCACAACGCCTGGCTAATTTTTGTAGTTTTAGTACAGATGGTGTTTCACCATGTTGGCCAGGCTGCTCTTGAGTTCCTGACCTCATGGTCTGCCCATCTTGGCCTCCCAAAGTGCTGGGATTACAGGTGTGAGTCACTGCACCCAGCCTCATATTCTATTTTTAACGGGCAGTCAGAGTCATCCTTTAAAGTATAAGTGAGTTCATGTCACCTATATGCTGAAAATCCTGCAATGGCTTTCCATTTCACTTAGGGTAAAAGCTGGTTATTAAACAATGGCCTACAAGGCCCTGTGTGATTTGCACCTCCTACCTCCACCTCTCTGAACCCACTTCCTGCTACTTTCCCCCTTGCCCAATCTATTCCAATCATACTGGTCTCCTTGCAGTTTCCTGCCCAATCTGTTCCAATCATACTGGTCTCCTTGCAGTTTCCTGAGCGCATCAGGTACATGCTGGCCTTAGGAAACCCTAAGTAAGTCGCTCTTGCTGGAGTCTCCTTTCCCCAGGCACCCTTTTGGCTCATCCCCTTGCCTTTTTAAAGTCTGTGTCAAATGTCACCTCCGGTTTATGTCTCTTTCTGAGTCCATTTAAGTTGCTACATAAATTACCATAGACTGGGTAACTTATAAACCAAAGAAATGTTCTGGAGGCTGGGAAGTTCAAGATCAACGTGCTGATAGACTCGGTGTCTGGTGAGGTCTGTCTTCTCGTTCATAAAAGGTATTTTCTTACTGCATCTTCACATGGTGTAAAGGCTAGCTAGCTTTCTGCAGTCTCTTTTATAAGGGCACCATTCCCACTCATGAAGGTGGAGCCCTAATGACCTAATTATTTCTCAAAAGTTCCCACCTTCTAATACTATTACAATGAGGATTAGGTTTCAATGTATGAATTTTGAGAGACACAATATTCAGACCATAGTAGTCTCTTTCATTAGAAGGTAAACTCCCTGAGGTCAAGTACCTTTGCTATTCTGTGTACGGATTTATCCCAAGTACCTAGATCTGTGCCTCTCACATGTTAGGTGTTCAGTGTCTGTTGACTATTGAACAAGTAGCCTGTTCTGGGTTCCACATGAACAACTGACCTAAATTCCAAGCCTAGGTCTTACTTGAGTAGACCCATGAGAGCTCTCCTTTACTAATGCTATAACACAAATATCATATACATGCTCAGTCTTTTTAAAGATAGAACTCTATGTTATTTCCCATTAGCTTTAATATTACATGTCAACACATTCAATTGTGAAATTAAAAGAGATAATGTGAAAAAGTATTTCGTAAATGATAAAAGTGCCTATAATTTTTAGTTGTTAGTATTATTTATCTCACTGAGTTAATTAGTCTATTGATGTGGTTGACCAATGCCATTTTTAGAGTATTAATTTCATCACTGTAAAGTAAATATCATAATGTCTCCTCAGTCTATCTTGCAATTATTGTTGAGTTTTCAAGTTTCAGTCATTTGCGTATCACCTTACAACTTTTCTCATTTCGTCTATTACTCATGTTTTTCTCTAAACAGTCTTACTTTTTATTTTCATAAATTTATTTTAAGAAAAAATATACTACCTCATTGAGAGGTAGAGTCATTTGCCACAAATAGAAGGCACATTAAATATACATTAAAATGCCATTTAGCTATTTAATTAAAAAAAGTTGTATCCTGCCAAAAACATCTCATCTTCCATTCCTGATACCACACTTTTGGAAGCATAAGGTGCTAGAACACTCTAAATTGTGACAGAACATGTAGAAATGATTGTGATTCATAGGAATATTACTATTGTACTTTTTGTGATTAATAAAGAAGGCGAGCATTCAACCCTTGATTCATCAAAAGTGCAAACTAAATTTTATCTGTGGAAAACACACATGTACATACTTAGAGAAAACTCAAGATTAAAGGTTGAGAGCACACTTTTAGTATGAAGAGAGTCTCCGAAAGTATTGGTTTCTCAAATAAAGTAAGTGATTATATGTGATGAAGTTGGTCACCAATCCAGCCCTTCTGAGCTGGCATGGGTCCCTAGCCAGCTTGGAATTATCCAGTTGGAATCATGTGGAGGGTAGGGAAGTTAAACTGCTATGACAAGGAGACCCCAAAATGCAATGGCTCATTTTCTCTTCAGGGTGGGTTGTTGAACTCTGCTCCCTGTGGTTGTTCAGGCCAGCTGGAGAACACCTTCGAGGCTGTCTGGCATCTTAGAGGCTGGGTGGCTGTGGTGCTCAGGAGGGATGGATGTCTGTTGTCTTAAGGGCACAGAGGGCATGCATAACTTCCACTCACATTCCACCGTCAAGAACTCAGCCACATGGCCACCCAATCTCCAGGCAGTCCTATGCTCGGTTAGCTCTCCTACCGTGGAAGGTGTGTTCAAGTCCCATTAGTCATTTGTTCTATTAGCTTTTTATTCTTAGCTCCCGGTCAAGATCTTTGAATTGACAATCACTGTTAATGGAAACTGGCAGCTTTCTTTCAAGATCAGAATTTTGAATTCATCCCAAATGAACAGTGCCAGCAAACAACTAGTGATTATTAGGTGCCTGATGTGACAAGACTATGATGTCTTAATTTAGTTCCCAGTGGGAGGATACATGTCACACAAACTGCCTCGCACCACGAAGGGAAAAGAGAGCTGTATACAGAGACAGTAGGTGAGAGTCTGGAGTAGGGGAACAGCCCTGGAGACAGAGAGGGGCCCTGTATAATATGGAGGAAAAGGAAATGATCTAAATAAAAAGGAAAATTAAAGGAAAAAAGTTAAATAAAAAGGAAAATACTTATCAACTTAAGGAGGATAAGTCCCTATCACAGAGTATAAGCTCAAACTCTCTGGTTCAGAGGAATAATGTTCATAAAGGATTGTGTGAACTTATGTCATCTACTTAATTAAAAAAATATATTTTAGGTATTAATTTTTAGGTCTACCTAGATTATAAAGGATTCAAATGTCATTTTTTCCACCTTGAGAGAAGTGTTTTAACCACAGTGTGCTCCAGGGTCACAGCCTGAGGTTTCTTCCAGAGGCACCATCAAGAAACAGCTTTAAGGCCCACACTATTGTATATGCTCCAGGGATTTAGGTTAAGGACGCTGTCTTTGACAGTGGTCAGTGTCTCCACAAGAGCAATTCCTTTCAGGGCTAAGTGCCAGGAGTTTTGTTTCTCTGAAGAACTGAAATGTTGTATTCCCTTGACCTTTGAGAATCTTGTGACTGATTGCAGTTTGTCTTTTCACTTTGGCAACCAGGAAGCTCAGTGCCAAATTTGTCATTCACTTAAGAACTGCACAGAACCATGGTGATCTGCCTTTGAATATAGTTCCTTAATCTTTGCTCTCAGAAATGACTTTTTCTGATTTACATTTTATTTGGTCTAGATTATTATTAACACAGACATACGTGGTGTGAGGTATGAGGGAGTATGAATAAATGAAGAAGGAACCTAATGCGCATTTACCTGTCAACTGTTCGTATCTTTCCATATTTGCTCCCATTTTTAGTCTTACACACACGTATTTTCACATACTTGAATTGAAAGTGGCATAGACACTAGAATAGGATACAGAAAGAGACTAAAAGGGATCTCAAGGGGCATCTGCTTTCCCATCACTGTGTGCTTATGAACTTCCTACTACTTTCTGTCAGGCGATTCTATGGTTTATGCTGGAACACCTCCATTGAAGGTGAACTTATTATCTACCAAATGTGATTAATCTCTAGGAAGTTCTGATGATTAGAAATTCTCTATGTATTGTCATCTTACGTCACCTTCTACCCTTTGAATCTACCTGATGGCTTACACAATAAATGTTACTTCTTTGTCCATTGTTAGAAGCATTTGAAATAGGTGATCATATACCCCAGTGACTTTTTTTGACCAGATCCCTCAAAAATTCTGTAGATGACTAGGTTGAGAGTCCTCTCAGTAATCATCCTGGCCACTCTCTTCCAAACACATACCCTATTCCCCTAAGTCCTTAAAAGAACTAAAGCTTAAAAAAACTAAACTCAAACTCTTAATATGTCCTTGCCCCTAATTTTAAATACCTGGGTCTTATTAGCATTTTGTGTATTCAAATTATAATATAGACTCACGGTAGACTTTCTGCTAAACAAATTCCCTGAATCCCTTCCATACGTGCTAGAGTAAGTTATCTATTCTCCAACTTGTTTTTGGGAGATCAGTCTTTGGGATCTAAGTGGAAGGTTTTACATTTCCCTATAATACCTTTTTCTCCTTCTCCTCCTTCTCCTTCTCCTTCTCCTTCTCCTTCTCCTTCTCCTTCTCCTTCTCCTCCTCCTCCTCCTCCTCCTCCTCCTCCTCCTCCTCCTCCTCCTGCTCCTGCTCCTGCTCCTTCTTTTTTTTTCTTTTTAAGAGATCAGGTCTAATTATATCGCCAAGGCTGGCCATGAACTCTGGGGCTCAAGGGATCCTCTTGCTTCAGCCTCCTGAATACCTGGGACAAGTGTGCGCCACCACACCCAGCTCCTTGCATTCACTTTCATCCTGGTATGTTTAAACCATAACTCAGGACTTGACCAAATTATCCTAGATGTTTATTTTATGTTCTAAAATATTTGCTCCCCTTCTTGGCTTTTTGCCACTCACAAATTTGATGGTCTAACTCTCTTGAGGCAGGGCTAAAAATCCTATGGCAAGCAAAGCCAGGATCCTTGCTGCTTGTTAGCAGAAGTCTCCTGCTAGGTAAACACTGTTCAACTTGTAAAGCAGTATTCTGTGTGCGCCATTATTTGTTGATATTAATCTACATGCTAGCATCCAAAATAGAATTTAGTAAACCTCAATTGAGAACAAATTATGTTTCAGGCATTGTGTTCAGAGCTTTTGCATACATTTAACTTTATTATTTACTGGATCTGTGACACAGAAATGTTCTGCGGAACAAGGCCAGGACTGCTGTTGCAAAAGCTCTGAACACAATGCCCGACTCGGGGTTTACTGGATTTGTGTAGGAGCTGAAAAAAACGTAAGCTCTAACATTGGTGATAATGGACTTAATATTTTAATAATACTCAATGCAAACTGAGACTTAAATAAAACTTACTGGAAATGCCAAAAGTGGTGAATTCTCTTTGGACTTAAAGCTTTTATACTTTGGTTTCAACTGGAAAGAAAAGAGTCAAATTAAAAATTAAATACATTGCTAGAAGCAAATCCAAAAAGATTGTCTCAAAAAGGCAAGATGTATTAGAGGTCTCACACTTTTTTTTTTTTTTTTTTTGTCTTTGAAAAATCCTGTGACATGTAATTTCCTAACTCAGGCTTTCTAAAAAAATTTTGAAGTCAGAAATGCATTATGTATATAAAAAGGGAATTGCCCCTAACCTCTCTAATGCTATTTAGCTAGTTTCTGGAAGAGCCAGAATTTGATGTCAGCTCTTTTCTCTAATAAACAATGCAGTTCTTATTTCTCCATCTTGTCTAAGAAGCTAATGTGATAGACCTTTTAAAATGCCTTGTTGAAGTCCCCAGGGCACTATTTTGTGTTTCTTTTTTTTCTTAGTTAACATGAGGTCATATAGACATTTCCAGTATCAGCTCAGTCTGCAAGCTCACCATTGTCTCTCTTTATGAAGTATTCCATCTGAGTTAATCGACCACTGTTTGTTTAGCCGTTCCCTTATTGTTGCCCATTTGGGTTCTTTCCAATTGCTAATTATTATAAATGGGCTTGGAAAAGTGGTAAGTGCTAGACAGATGTAAGGCTTGATCATCATTCTTTTGTTATCACACTCCCAGGATGCAGGCGTTTTTCTGTCTTCCTGACCTTCTTCCTAATGGCATTTTTATAAAAGCACCAACGATTTGAAAACATACGCTTTATTACGTCATCCAAGGCTGTATTCTTCATTTTTTTTTTCTCTTCAAGGGTGATAGAGTAGTTCAGAAATTCTAGGTCTGTCTCTGTAATTCTTCACAGAGTGGCTAATCAAGCACATTTTTCCTTCCTATCTTTACTTTGGTTCACTTTCAAGTAAATTTATTTAATTTCCCCTACTTATCTCCTTTCTTAAGAGTAAGGAGCCAGGAAAAATAGAAATTAAGTGGGTTAATGTTCTAAAGACAATGTCCATGAAACTAAAATATAAAAATAAATATTAAGCATAAGATTTACCTTCAAAGATGTCTTACATAGAATATATATTTATTGTATGAAAATCAGAAAATATAAAAAAGCATATAAAAGTGAAAAGATAGTTATAATTCTGTTTTCCCAGAGACTCTATTACTAATATCCTGACATGTTCTCTTCTAGTTTTCTCTATGTGGAATTTCTTTCTTTATGGAGCAATTTTGAAAAGTTTTAAAAATTTAATTTATTTGAAAATATTTTTAGGTTGTGCACAAAGTGGAAAGAGAACTCACTCACTGGAGTTTGGACTCTGCAGGCAGAGCCATTTCTTAAGGCCAATCCTGTCTTGGTCTCCTTTACCTGGGTAACTTTGAGCAAGTTCCATTAAGCTGTGATTTTCAGAGTGTAGTGGCTCCTTGCATCAGAATCTCTCAGAAAGCCTTATTAAAAATTTATATCCCTGCATCCTACACCAGGTTTAATGAATCAGAAGCAGAAGCGAGAACTACTGTCCCGACCTTTCGGGAGTTTTCTTTCTAAATGAGTACAGTGTGGGAGTGGGATTTGGGCAGGGTTCTCCAGGGTAGAATTTCTTACCAGAGGACTCCTTGGATGGGGTGGGCAATGCTCAGGGATCCAAAAACCTTAGACATTTTTTTTGTAAGTTTATATCATTTCACATGTGTGCATTTTTTTGTGGTGAGGATGTCTTCACTTTAACCGTCTCCAGATTTATCAAAGAGGTCCTTACCCAGTAAGACGTCTAAGTCTTCAGTGATCTAAGATCTCTTTAGACCTCCCTCTGTAATGGGCCTCTGGTGGCTGTGGAAAGTGTGGCTGCTGACCTTGGTAAACGTCCGCCTTCTTCTGCCTTGGCCAACAAAGGTGTGAACCTCTCCTCCACCTTTTCCTTTAGTCATGTGACTTTGGGCAAGTTGCATAGCTTAATTCCTCTCTTGAAAAAACTTAATAGTACCAGTAGTATTTTATTTAATACCTATGATTTCCAGGCACTGCTCTAAGCACCCATACCTGATTACCTCATTTCAGTCCTCTTGACAACCCTATGAGAGAGGCACTATGATTATCCCTCCTTAATAAATAAGCAAACAGATAGAGAGAGATCAAGTAACCTGCCCATGATGACACAGCTAGTGGATGGTACAGTTGGCATTCAAAAGCACATTTGCTGCCTCTAAAATCTATCCTACTAGTACTAACAGTATTATTATTATATTATTTCTAATAACAATACTATCAATTATTAATGATACTAGTAAACACCAACAAGAGTAATAATGTTGTAACTCATAGTACTAATTGAAGGCATGTACTAGATGGGTGATTCTAACCAAGTGAATTACTTAACCTCTGGAGCTTCCATTTCTTCATTTGTCACCTGGAGATAGCAATGACATCTGCTTCACAAGGCTGTTGAGAGGATTTAAATGAGCTAATGCATTTAGAGCATTCACATGCCACATAGTACCACCTGATGGATTTCTTTTTATTGTAGTATAATATATATAACATAACATTTAGCATTTTAGCCATTTTTTAAAGGTATAGTTCATTAGCATTAAATATATTCATATTGGGCATTTACCTAATAGAGTTTGTTTGTTTTTATATTTCTAGGATCTGTAGAGTGCTTCGCACAAAATTTGGCACATTGTGATTATTAATAAACTCCTTCTCTGTCCCTCCACCAGCATTCACAAACTCTAAAATACTACAGAGGTTTCAGTGACTATTCTTTTGTGCAGTATGAGAGGGAGAATTATGAGACACCCTAAATGACCTTGGGCATATTATGACTTAACTTCTCTCTGGCTCAATTTCTTCATCTGTGAAATGGGGATTAGAGCACCACTCACTTGATGGGGTGGTTGGAAATGACATGACCTGTGTGACGCTTTGGATAGTTCTAGCCATGTTAAACAACCAATGCAGGATAGTGAAAATGATCTTATTTTATCATAGTCCTTGCCCCTGGGAAGAGCACACTTACATGGGTGCAGAGGAATTGCAGGCTGGCTGTGGTTCAAGATGGCTGCTTTCCCTCAGTTCCCTCCCTGCCATCCTGACAGTGGGGGCTCAGGAGAGACTGAACAATTGTGTGAAGAGGAGGAGTGAGCCTTTCAGGAGCCCACAGAACTTTTCGTTTTATAAAAAGCTTCAAATGAGGCTGCCATAGTGGTCTTGGTATTTTTGTATCTTTTCAGCTTCTATTTAGAGTGCAGAGTTGGCGTGGGAATGTTTTCCTTTATTTCAAGCTTTAAGTAGTTGTTGGGTAACAGCTGTTTTTGAAGATAATCTTTGAGGCACTGAGATGCTGCTGTAAAAACAATTTTCTTGAATTCAAAAAAGTCTTCCTTCTTTTATGTGCTGGATTTTATTTTTCTGCATGCTTTTGCTCATGCTGTCACTTCTAGAATTCTCTTTCTATCCTAACTCTTGCTCCTCTGCTATTGTCAAAATCATCCCCATTCTCTTGCTGACACTTGTCTCATGCAGCATTCCCCATTTCTTCATTGATGACCTTCTATGGGCCTTGTATGAGCGCTCTGCCTTGAGTGTTCGTTAGTTCTAAAGAAGTCATTCCCTACCTCGATTGCAGGTTGTGGAAGACAATAAGGCCTTGTTCTATTCATAACTATTTTCTCCTTGTCATTAAGTAGAAAATTATTGTATATCTTTCTCTTTGTCAAACCAATATCCAAATACCCTACTTGTTTTGGGGGGGGGGGTCCCCAAATAAGTAGATAGAATAGCGTCTCCTCTTGCCACCAATGCAAGATGAGACACAAAGGGGTCCATCTTCTCTGTCTTCTGGCTGGTGGAACACAGTAAAAATCATGGCCAGAGTTAGCATTGCTCATTCCTGCTTAAGCCTGATTTCCAGCCTTCCTTTCAGCATTGCAAGCTACCAGAAACTCCCTAAAATAATTTTTCTGTTTAAGTTAATTAATCCTGGTTTCTGTCGTTTGCATTTGCAACCAATAAGTTTTACTAGTATAGTATTGTGAACACAGTGGAAACCTCAGGATCTACAGATCCTGTTTATAAACTTCAGTTCACTAAAATCCCATGTAGTAATCTGTTGTTTATGCCTCTTCAGCCTTCTGATGTCTGATGTTCCATCTGATATTAGCAGCCTAATTTTCTTTTTCCAAACCGCTTATCTCTATTCTTAGTCCTTGTGGTTCAGGTGGAGTTGACTCCAGTCATGCCTGCAGGGTAGGCATGTCTGGTCAAGGCGCTGAAGCCCTCTGGCTACCGTGATTGGCTCAGGGAAGGGCATGTGACTTCATCCAGGCCAATGAGAGTCAGTCCCAGGACTTTTGCTGGATCTATAGGGAAAGAAATGTGTCCTTTCGCTGCAGTTGCCAAGTTGGTTGGCTGGAGTTCCCAGGCAGTTGCCAAGTTGGTTGCCTAAAATGCCTTTCACATGAGGGAGAGTTGACCTGAGAATTCAGCCATGTCAGAGGAAAACAAGCTGAGAGAGAAAGAGAAATAAATTTCTAATGACATTGCTTGAGGAACAGGATTGAATTGTCCCTGAGTTGTAATAGTAGCAGCTAACATATATTAAATACGTACTATGTACCAGGCACTGATCTAAGCATTTCTTGTATTGGTTTCCTGGGGCTGCCATAGCAAAGGTACCACAAGCTGGGTGGCTTAAACAACAGAAATTTATTTTTTCATGATTCTGGATTCTAGAAGTACAAATTCAAGCTATTGGCAGGTTCATGCTTCCCGTTATGAACCGAATTGTGTCCCCCCATCCCCTTGCATTTATATGTTGAAGTGCTAACTCTCAATGTGACTGAATTTGGACATAGGACCCATAAGGAAGTAATTAAGGTTAAATGAAGCCATAAAGATGGAGTCTGGGCCGGGCACCGTGGCTCACGCCTGTAATCCCAGCACTTTGGGAGGCTGAGGCGGGCAGATCATGAGGTCAGGAGACCAAGACCATCCTGGCCGGCATGTGAAACCCCATCTCTACTAAAAAATACAAGAATTAGCTGGGCATAGTGGTACGTGCCTGTAGTCCCAGCTACTCTGGAGGCTGAGGCAGGAGAATCGCTTGAACCCAGGAGACGGAAGTTGCAGTGAGCCTAGATAGCGCCACTGCACTCCGGTCTGGTGACAGAGTGAGACTTGTCTTAAAAAAAAGAAAAAAAAAAAAAAAGAAGGGGTCTGGATCTGACAGGATTAATGTTTTTAGAGAAGAGACACCAGAAACCCATCTCTCCTCCACCACACCACCATATAAGGACACAGCGAGAAAGTGACCATTCCATTTGCAAGCCAGACAGAGTGCTCTAAACAGAAACTGAGTCTGCCAAACCATCTGAGACTTCTAGCCTCCGGAAGTGTGAGAAAATAAATTTCTGTTGATTAAGCTCTCCAGTTTATGGTTTTTTTTTTTTTTTTTTTAAGGGTAGCCCAAACAGACTAATAGCTCCCTCTGAAATCTGTAGGTCAGAATCCTTCCTGGTCTCTTTTAGCTTCTGGTAGACCCAGGCATTCCTTGTCATGCAGCGATAGCACTTCAATCTCTTGCCTTATTATCACATGGCATTTTCCCCTTGAGTCTACCTCTGTGACTCTTCTCTTCTTAAAAGGGTATCAGTCTACGTTGGATTAAAGGCTCATTCTACTCTAGTATGACCCCATCTTAAGTAATTATATTTACGAAGAGCCTATTTCCCAATAAGGTCACATTCTGAGGTACTAGGAGTTAGGACTTCAATACATATTTTTGGGGTACTCAATTCAACCCATAGCACATGCATTACCTCACTAAATTCCCACAATAAAACTATAAAGTGTTATTATTATTGTACCTTCACCCAGATGAGGGAAGTAAGGCTCAGAGAAGTTCAGTAACTTGCTCAAGGTCCCACAATGAGTAAGAATTTGAAGATGGATCTGAACTCAGGCAATTTGATGACCAATCTTGCAAGTTTAGCCACTGTACAAACATGCCTGAGTTTAGCTCAGAGACATCATCCAATCACTTCCTTAATTTGTTTAAGTCAGTTTGAGTGTGGTTTCATCCCTTGTAATTGTTTCCTTCTTTTACCTTTTGCCTCATTCTTTCCTGTGTCTGAGCACTCAGGACTCCACTCAGACCTGCCCCTTAGGGTCTACCCCAGGTTCTAGAATTACTTCTTCCTCTTTCTTCCCCCCTCCTCCCTCCACATCAATACTCTTGTGCATCAGATGCTTGCTTTCAGCTGGGTTAGGAAGAAGCCAAGTGAATAGATCAATACAAAGTGAGTTGTGATTTATAGGTTGTAATTTTCCTTTTAGCTTTTAAAAGCAGGTTGTTAACTCATTGATTATCAGCCAGGCAGAAGTTCTGTATGAAGACAAGAAGATTGGAGGACATCAGGACAAGTGGAGACTTAGGGTTGGGCACTTTGCCTAAAATGCCTTTCACAATTCCAAGCAGATAATGCATGTGAGAGTTTAGTAGTTGAGTTTCCCTTTTGGGGTACAGTTATTGATCTCTTCTGGAGAGTGAGGATGTTACTGTAGTTTCAGAATCTTATACTTACGAAGGTTGCTGCTTTAGTTCATTCAAGATTTTGTCTTTTGTCAAGTAAACTCTCTTCCACCTGGAATTCCTTTTGGTCCATATCAACCTCTTAAACCTTACCTATAATTCAAACATGATTCAAATACCTCATACATAGAAGATTATTAGCTAACTCCTTTCAGAATGGATTTTTTCCTGATTAGCATCTATGATTCCAGTATTTTTTTAAAGCCAGAATTAGGTGTTATTCCATTTTTTTCTGGTGAGAATCTGAATTCCTGGAGGCAAGAGATAAGTCTGAATCATCATCTTAAATGAAGGCAGTCTGACACATTGGTTGAGATTTGAAGTCAGAGGGATTTGGATTGAAATTTTCACTGTGAGATTTGTTAGTTCTAGGGCTTTGAGAAGATAACTAACCTAGCATTCTTAGTCATAATGTGGAAATTATACCATTTTGCAGAGCTACTGTAAGAATGAAATGATGTGTTGTCTCTAAGATCCTTAATTCAAACCCAACAATACTATATGCACAAAAAATGGTGTTATTTTTAGCTTCACATCCATCTCTCAACAGAAGAGAGTAACTTGCACACAGTTTAGTGCTGAGCAAATGTGTAAGTTCTATTCATAAGAATACATAACTTGCAGGCCAGTCAGAACACTGAACTTCTAGGTAATTGTGCCTTGAAGAGGAGGGTTATGTTAAGTTCAGTGTTCATGAATGAGCCTTTATTTCCCAATGGCCCTGTGAGCTTAAATAAGGCATGGTCTTCTTAGTGGCCTTAATACTTGCAGCAGAGCCCAAAAATGAGCTATCTTAATTTATCTAAAATCCCTTTGCTCTATGGAATTGCTAATTGCAACTTGAAATTTAGGGAGCTGTTTATTTGCTTCTCTATTAATAGATCAGCAGCACATTTTTTTGTCCTGTTTGTTTAGATTGGCTAAATTAAAGATGAGGGGGAAGTCACAGCAGTGGCACTGGGAAATCTTATTTCGTGTAGAATTATGAATATTTTACAAGAAGTCCGGAAGAATGGGAACCTTGAGAAGCCTCTCCAAACAAGGATGAAGAGTTTTCCAAGTTGCCATCTTGGAAGCATGGGGGCACTAAAAAGAGGGTTGAGTTCCGGCTCTGACACTTACTAGCTACCAAATTTGCAACTGGGGGAAATTACTAAATCTCCTGGAGACTCAGTTTCCTCATTCATCCATTCACTTAATGCATGTATTAAGCTCTTATTGTGTACTAGACACTGTTCTATGCTCCAGAGAGATGGTGATAAAGGAAACAGAAAAAATTCCTGTCTTCATGAAGCTCCATGTTTAATACAACTAAAATATACAGCAAATGATAACAATTTTCATCTGAGGAAAGGGAATAGGAAAGTATGTGCAGGAGGGTGGATTTTAGATAGAACGTCTGGGAAAAGCCTCCTTGAGAAGTCGACATTTGAATAAAGTCAACATTGCTGGTGTTGGAACCGAACTGTCGATTCCCTCCTGGGCAGGGGTCGCCGCGAAGGATCACCGACACGAGATTCACAGCAGAGAGTTATTTATTACTAGCGCGCTAGGGTCCCAAGCTCTAAGTTGGCCCTGGGACCCCGGGTGCTTGTTACAGGTTGTTTATATAGGCAAACACAAGTTCAAACACAGCTTAAGGCGCGAAATTCAAACAAAGCTTTAGGCGCGTGGTAATTGGGTCTAGCTATGGCCTGAGCAAGGTGTCTTGTTCTAATTGGTTAGAGCAGGACCTTATGAGGTTTTTTCTTGGAGTTGCTGATTCCGGGAACTTCGAGGCAGGGTGGGACCCCCGGAATTGGCAGGGTGGGACCCCATGAGATTGTTTCCCGGAATTGGCAGGGTGGGACCCTATCAGGGTGGGACCCTATCGAGGCAGGGTGGGACCCTATCCAGAGCCACCTTGTGTTAATTTTTTCTATATGAGGCCTAGTTTCACTGGAAGAGTGAGGGAGAGGGAAAATGCTGGGTCAGAGAAGTGATGGTCTTACTGTGCAGCATCCTGGAGCACAAGGTGAGGACCTTGGCCCTAGGACTCATTGGAGCGTTTAAAGTAGTGGGAGACAAGACCTTGCTTTTGTTTTAACATGATCCTTTGACTTTTGTGTGGGGAATAGCTTGTAGGAGGACAAATACAGAAGCAGGGAGACCAGTTAGGAGGCTGTTTCAATAATACAGTGGGTAGCTTGGCTCAGATAAGGGACGTAACAATGGAAATGGTGAAAAGCAATAGAATTGTATTTATATCTTGAAGATACAGGCAAAAGAAGAGAATATATCTGAAATAATTTGCTGACAGATTAGATATAGAGAAAACCAGGATGTAAGGATGACTCTAGTGTGTTTGACCTGAACAACTGGAAGGATGAATTCACCATTAAATGAGATGGAAAATGCTGTGGGAGGAGCATGTTTTAGGGGGGATATTAGGAGATTTTTAGTAGATGTGTTGTTTGAGATGTCTGTTAGATATTCAAGTAGAGATGTAGAGTAGGCTGTTGGGTATTAAGATCTAGACTAGCTGGGCATGGCGGCTCACGCCTGTAATCCCAGCACTTTGGGAGGCTGAGACGGGCAGATCACCTGAGGTCGGGAGTTTGAGACCAGCCTGACCAACATGGAGAAACTCCATTTCTATTTAAAATATAAAATTAGCCAGGCATGGTGGCACATACCTGTAATCACTGCTACTCGGGAGGCTAAGAAAGGAGAAACATCACTTGAACCCGGGGGACAGAGGTTGCGTTGAGCCGAGATGGCGCCATTGCACTCAAGCCTGGGCAACGAGCGAAACTCTGTCTCAATTAGAAAAAAAAATCTAGACTAAAGGGAAGAAAAGGGAAGAGGCCAAGGCTAGGTATATAAATTATATACATTTGGAAGTCATGGACATCTAAATGGTATTAAAGCCGGCAATGTAGATGGATAAAATAGAGGTCGAAGGGCTAACTCTCAGGACTCTCCTTCATTTAGAGGTCAGGGTCATATGGAGGAACCAGCAAAGCAAGATTAGAAAGAGCAGCCAGAGAGGTCAGAGGAAAACAAAGTGAATATGGAGTCCCGGAGGCCAAACAATGCCAGTATTTAGAGGAAAAGAGTCACCATCTGTGTTACATGATAATGAAAACTGAAGTAAGATCAGGACTGAGCACTGACCATTGGAATTATCTATGTAGAGGTCATTGCTGTGCCAGATCGTGACCAAACTGCTTTCTTAAGCGGGACCCCAATCCATTCTTCCTCACTGGGTGGGGCCTCCCTGTGGGAATTTCAGCAACACCAGCCAGGGTTACAAGGACAAAACTCTGATCTCTCCCTGGGATGGAGACCCAGGGGGCGGGGCAACTGATATCTCTGTGGTTCTGTTGACTCAGCCTTCCCAGACTGCTGGCTCCGGAAAGTCCAGGCAGTCTGGACAAAGAACGCTGCCCCCAGCACAGCACACCTGCTCTACCAAAAAGCAGCCAGATGGCCTCTTTAAGCAGGTCCCTGATCCTGTCCTTCCTGATGGAGTGAGAACTCCCAACAGGGGTCTCCAAACACCTTCTGCGGGAGCATCCAGGCTGACAACAGGTCGGTACTCACCCTGGGATGGACCTATGAGGCCTATGACAGGACAGGAGTTGTGTGGCAAAAAAATGATGGCACTAATCTAGGAGCATCTTTGAGAACTGGGGGCAGGAACTTGACTTTGGAGGCGTGGGTAAGGGAACGAAACAAACAGGGGTAGTAGGAGACAGAGTTTCATGATGTGATATTCAAAGCTTTGATTTTTTTTGTTGGTGAGGAAGGAGGAAGGATGGTCTTACAGCGTTATTAAAGTAGTAAGGGAGGTCTCTACCCCATGTCCAGGTCCAATGGAAGGAGGAGTGAAAGAAAACATAGAACATAGCCCTTGAGAGGGCTAGAGTGTCCTCGAGGAAGAGCCAGGGTTTTCAGCTAGTGCAAGAAGGTGAAGGAAATATTACTGGAAGAGCTTTAGGACACAGGGAAATGTACTGAGAGACCTTAAGCTCCAGAGTTGTAGTGAAATGATTTCAGGAGAGGCAGAAAGGTAGAAGAAGAGTTTATAAAATGGGATGGAGCCACACAGACACCAGAGCTAGTGAATTTGTGAATGGAGATGAGCCGGGAGTCCTGGGCTTCATGGGGTGACGGACATAAACAGAGGTAATAAGATGTTCTTACTGTTTCTAAGGCAGGAATTGAGAGAGAAGCTGTGTGTGTGAAAAGGAGGAAAAAAATGATAAAATGTTTTTTTCAAACTTGCTATCCAGTCTTGTCTCTTCTTGTCACCTAGAAGGTTGGGGTGGGAATGGATTTGAGTAATAACTACTATGCTAAACTTAGAAATGTGACTTCATCCTAATGGATAAGACTTTTTTCTTAGTTGAATTCTTTGGAACAGGCTCCTTCTTACTTTTTTTTTTTTTTTTTTGAGACGGAGTCTTGCTCTGTAGCCCGGGCTGGAGTGCAGTGGCCGGATCTCAGCTCACTGCAAGCTCCGCCTCCCGGGTTTGCGCCATTCTCCTGCCTCAGCCTCCTGAGTAGCTGGGACTACAGGCGCCCGCCACCTCGCCCGGCTAGTTTTTTGTATTTTTAGTAGAGACGGGGTTTCACCGTGTTAGCCAGGATGGTCTCGATCTCCTGACCTCGTGATCCGCCCGTCTCGGCCTCCCAAAGTGCTGGGATTACAGGCTTGAGCCACCGCGCCCGGCCCTCCTTCTTACTTTTTAAACATCTCTCTCTAGCATTCTCTGCAGCCCCTTCTGCAAAGGGACTGCAATAAGATGTTCTACCAACTTCACAGGTGCACCTTCTGCCAGTCTAGGCTCAAGATGAAATTACGGGTACAACTGAGTTAAGTCCTGGCATATGCCACAACACCCTTGTCCCTTTTATCATGTCTCTTTTGGCATTCCCTCCACCAATTACTGATCTAAAGACAAATGGTTTTATTCTGTTGAGGTGTGCGGCTACTGAGAAGAGAGAAGAAAGATACTGCTGCCAAATTTTCAGTGTCAGGGTCCTCCAGTTTGTAGGTCACAGTGCCATTGTGAGGAAGTGCTTTCTAACCACTAAAAAAGATAGTAGAGAGGCCCAAGGAGCCTCCATAGAAAAGGCTTTGGTACTAGGTTTGGGTTTGAAACCCCACCCACCACTTCCTGGCTGCATAAACTTAGGCAAATGATTTAAAATTTTAAGCCTTAAAATTTTTCCATCTTGATGAAAGGTGTGCAATTGTGAGCTGTTGAATAGCAAATAGACCTGTGATTTATAACACTCAATTTACATAATTCTCAGCAGCATTTAATAATGTTGACTCCAAACTTTCTATTCCCTTGGCTTTTGTTACTCTACTTTTTTTGTGTGTTTTATTCCTATCTTAGAACATTCCTTTTCTCCCTTTCTTTGCTGGTGTATCCTTCACTGCTTAATCATTAGGTTGAAATTCCTTAAGCCTTTGTCCTAGGTCCCTAAACCTTTCTTTTTAAAAAAGTTTATTCTATATTCTCACCCTATTTGATCTAACTCATGCTATTTCTATGCCAAAGACTCTTAAATACATATCCATAACTTAGCTCTCTCTCTGAGCTCTAGACACATGTCTGCATGAACGTTCTACTTGGACATCTCAAAAGGCATCTTAGCCTCAACTTAGCCACAAATGAATTCATGTATTATCTTTCCCCTAAATTGAGACATCTTCACGTGACTGGTATTTCCAGAAACCTGTGAGACAGTCTTGATTCTCCCCTCTTTCTTAACTTTCATACTCAATCCATCCTAAAATCCTGTCAACTCTACTTACTAAACAGATCTCAGATTCCTTTACTTTGTGCCATTTCTTCTATTGCCGTATCAAGCCATCATTGTCTCTAGCCTGGACCACTGGAACACTGGCAAAACAATTCTCTCAGTATCTATTCTATCTTTTACTTCTCATCCATTCTCCACACAAGTAGCAGGAACCATATTTTAAACTTCATGTGAACATGCTATCTCTCTCTTCCTCACATTCCTGATTAGTCAATTCCAATAGACTGAGAATCATTTGGCAGCTTCTCATCGATTCCCATTATGGCCCACAAGGGGCTGCCCCTGCCTATTCACTCCTCTTTATCCTGTCTTCATCTTGAGCTACTTGTCCTTGCTATCTTGATACTTCAGCCACACTCATTGTCCAGCTCCTAGACTGTGTCGTGCCCCTTCCAATCACAGTGCATTTAAATATGGCAGTCCTTCTCCTTAGAGTGCTTTTTATTTCTTAGCCTCTATTCATCTTTCAGATCACAACTCAAATTTTGCTTTCACAGGTTATTGTTTCTTGATCCTTCCTGCACTAAATCTCTCTAAACTAGGTCAGTTTTTCAATCATTTGGCACTGTGTAATTTTGTAGTTCTTAGAAATGAATTCACAAATCATATTTACTTTAGCAATTATATCATTATTACCACTGTACCCCATTAAAGTATATGCTTCATGAGAACAAATACGATGTCTGTTTTTTGCTGAACATTGTATTCCTGAGCTTGGACCAGTGACTGGCTCAAAATAAGCACTCAGTAATATTTACTGAATACATGAATGAATAATAGCTTCTATTTCTTGAGCACTTACTATAAAACAGGCATTTTAGTAAGCATGTTATAAACATTTACCTTTCACAGTAACACTATGATGAGGCTATTATTATTCCATTCTGCAGATGAGGAAGCAAGCTTAGAATAATTAATGGACTTGTCTAAGTTCCTGCCAGTTGTTTAGACTTCAGTTCCAATTGTCTCTAGATTCTATGACCCTAATATCCATCTTATATTGCCTGTTGGGTATCTGTAGAGTTAAAAATACTTTCTCTTTGGGTGAAGCTGGCCGTGGCCTCCCTACCTTGAGACTTGAATCTTCCCACCCCTTGCCCTGTGATGCCCCTTCCCTTCCTCCTCCTCTGGCACATTTTATGATTTTAATACCGATTTTACAGGATTGTTATGAAGATCCCATGATTTCGTGGTTGTAAAAGCACCAGCCTTGTATGTTGTAACATGATTGTCAGATGTAAAGTTTCTTTTTAAGAAGTTTTAATTCTTCCTTTCATGTCCGTAAGCCATTTCGATTAAGATTTGTTCTTTAGCATTTCAAGTTGCTTGTTGTTGTTAATCTCTTCATATTCCTTTCTTCATCACCCTCTTCTTCCTTTGCTGCATGCTAATGTCCAGTCATTCCTCAACATGGAGAACACATGGTATAACATCTCTATGAAGATCTTATAACAAGAGAGGCAGTGTTTGGGTCAAGTTGCCTTGGCCAGAGGGAAAAGAATTTGAGTTTAAAGAGTCGTGTGCTGACCTGGACATTCCCAGAGTAGCACTGTAGACATTTAATTTAAAGATGATGGGATGTTATGTTCTTTTGCAAGTGATAATCTTTCCCAAGCCCAGGGGATGCTCTGATGTGGGAAGCTGAGCTTGACAACATTTCTGCTTTGAGGCTAAGGGCTCTTGGTTTTGCCCATAAAAGATGCTCTCACCATCTGCACCTCCCGTGCCTTTGCTTCCTGATCTTGCGTGTTGTTTAAACCTGTTCAGTTTTTCTCTGGAGGCTATGAAAGAGAATAACCACTGCAGGGCCATCTCTTAGGGTTGTGCCATTGTGTTCTGCACAAAGGTCCCTTGCTGAGCGTGTGAGTGGTGCTAAAATCCAGCTTGCAGTCTGCTGGCTGAGCTGTGTGCCCTGTCACAAGCTGTGTCTGTTCGGGAGAAGAGATGCCTATTTCTAATTCATAACAGGGTCTGGTAGGCAAGTTACCCCTTCCTGACTCACTCCTTGCTGGTAGCTCAAGTAGGTTTTTGCCCCATTCATATGTAATATGTGTATTTGTGTGTATGTATGTGTGCATGCATATATACACTGCCTCTGACATTATTTTTGAGAATTTAGATGAAATAACATGATGCTTCTTTCTATCAGCAGGGATCTGACCCTTTCAGAATTTCAGATGCAATGCATTACTGGCAAATTCTCACATATTCTGTGTTTGGTCTCTGTGTTCCCTCCCTCCCTCCTGCTTTCTGCTCTCCCTTTCTTTCAGATCATGGTACATTATCACGGTTGGGAGTGATGGTCTTTCTCTCGCTTTACATTTTAATTATGCTCTTCATGATGTAAATGACGAGTTGATGGGTGCTGACGAGTTGATGGGTGCAGCACACCAACATGGCACAAGTATACATATGTAACAAACCTGCACGTTATGCACATGTACCCTAGAACTTAAAGTAAATAATAATAAATAAATTAAAAAAAAAACAAAAAAACAAAACAAAACAAAAAAAAACCATGATTCTCCGCTGTGATTCCATGTGTTTTTATAGGTGTTTTGTAAAATGTAGCTTGTCATTTTGTGTGCAAGGCTGTATGTTACAGAAATTGTGTAGTGTTATAAATCTATTACTTTTATTTTTCACTCAGCAGAATGCTTCTAATATATAGCTGTTTTTAATTTTTCTATGGCTTTACTCGCAGGCCCAATTCCCTTTGCCCTTCTTGTTTAAATGGCTTATCAGCATAAGGTGCAGTTTAAATGTTCCCCTCTGTGAAGTCGTCCCTCATTCTTCCAATGTTAGGCTCCCTCTTCTGGGCTCCCATAGCATTTGTTCATTCTTCTGTTGTAATTGTGATCTCATTTTGCAACAACAAAAAAATCTATTTATGTGTTTGTGTTGAGCTCTTCCATGGAAGACACTGACATATATACATTTATGCAATTCTAGCATCTAACATAGATCTTGGAACATATATTTTCAATAAATGTGTATTGAATACATGCATAATAATGATAATAGCAAATCTTTGTTGAGTGCAAAAAATGCATTACACACTATTCTAAGTGTTTCACATTTATTAAACTTATTTAATCTTTACAACAACCCTATGAATTAGGGACGATTATTATCACTGTCATCTTACAGAGAGAGAAACCAAGACATGGAATATTCAAGTAACTTTAAATTTCATGTAACTTGTAAAATTCCAGCCACTTAATACAGAAAATGATGAAGTTGGGATTCTAACCAAGGCAGTCTGGCTCCAGAGTCCAAGGTCTTAACTGCTCTGTACAGAACATCTTGAATAACCGATGGACTTGCATACTAGGACTCTTGACTTCCAGTCCAGTCCACAATGCAGGCTCATTCTGCATTAATTCTCTTCATTCGTAGGTGCCTGTTAGGTATTGCCATCTGTGCTGTTATCTCACTCAGTCATACATGGACTAGTAGGTGGGTATCATTATTCCAGTTTTTATAGATGAGGAGACTGGAGCTTTGAGGAATATGGTAAACTTCCTGTGATCTTACACAGGATTAGATAGTAGCAGAGCCAAAATTAGATAGTGGCAGAGATGAATTAGAGAGTGGCTAAAATTTGCACCTGTGTCTGACTGATTTTATGTTCCACGCTCTTTCCATCATACTATGTAATCACCAGAGAAGGCACCTTGGGGCTGAGATCCTTGCCACCCTGATTCCTTAAATATTGAGGAAACAGATGGGCATTTGTTGGAAAGGTAGGGGTCTCTTTGGCTTTGGTGTAGTAGTCCAGGAATGTTCTCTCACTATCTGTGACTTCCTCCATGATCTTGCCACTGGGGTATTGGAGTCTTTTCTCCAGAGCCTGAATGTCTATCCTTCTCTTCCTTCCAGAAGTCTATGTGTACCCCAAATATGTGCCAAATAAAGTTGGCACGTAGAATTATAGCCACAGGAAGGACAGGCATGTTTTCAGGATGGTTTTTATGATGTTGGGTGTAGGGTAGTTAGAGGTTCTTGGGGAACATTGCCTTCTGATTTTTAGAGTGTTGCATCATTTGATTTTTCTTCTATTACATTGAACATATATTGCATTTAACATTACAAATCAATAAAATTTATTAAAAGTACAAGAATATGTAGTATTCAATTTTAGAATTTTAAAGGACTTTAGGGATCATCTTGTACCTAAAGACCAAACATGTGGTGAATTTGTAGCCACTCTTCACTCCTTTTCTGTGGTGGATGTTGATTATTTTTTGTTTTTCTGGTGGCAGGACTCTGACAGCTTACTCAAGAATCATCTCTTCTGCAGCCGCAAACCAGGTGCATTAGGTGGAGCACGCTTCATTTCTGTCTTTGGGGCTGAAGAATTGAGCCAGCTTAACTGATAAGGTCATTCCTTTTTCCAGGACATAGTCACTGGTTTAGGGGTGGGTGTGTGACCCAAGTCTATCCAATCAAGATCAGTAAAGAGGGAGTTTTCTTTATTGCTTGAGGAAGCAGATATAAAAAATAACGTTTTTCCATGGGATGTGGAGCAGAAAGGGTGCAATCTTGAAGCCTAAAGGGGCTTTAACACAGAAATAGTATATTGAACCCTTGGATTCAACCATTGCCTGAAATCAACTCTATCCCTGGAATTTTCATTTCTATAAGCCATGGACGTGGGAAATCTGAAGGCAGGGACTTCATTGTTGTTGCAACTTCAGTGCTTAGAATGATGTTCAGCACACAGTGGAGGTTCAGTAAGTATTTGCTGAGTAAATGCCAGATCTAATGATCCTTCCCCATTGTAGGTTCCCCCAGTTCTCCCTGCTTTCTTTCTGTGTCCTTCCTTAAAAATCACAGAGTGCTTGACCATTCTGAGACCCATCCAGCTGCAGGTTTTTCTCAGCAGGCTCAAACCCAAATTGGGGCCTTGAAAATTTTCAGGTGCTGACATAGGTATCTAGGTTGTTGCCGAAACACTGAAAGAAACTAAATAGTATGGTTTGGCTGTGGGCCCCACCCAAATCTCATCTTGAATTGCAGCTCCCATAATTCCCATGTGCTAAGGGAGGGATCTGGTGGGAGATAATTGAATCATGGGGGTGGTTTCCCCCATACTGTTCTCATGGGAGTGAATAAGTCTCACGAGATGTGATGGTTTTATAAGGGGTTTCCCATTTTGGTTGGCTCTCATTCTCTTGCCTGCTGCCATGTAAGATGTGCCTTTTGCCTTCCACCATGATTGTGAGGCCTCCTCAGCCATGTGGAACTGGGAGTACATTAAACCTCTTTTTCTTTACAAATTACTCAGTCTTGGGTATGTCTTTATCAGCAGCATGAAAAAGACTAACACACTGGCCCTGGTCCTGAGCCAAATTTCTTAAACACTTGTATAAACTCCATACCCTGACATCCTCATTGCAGACATACCTAGGTAGTGCGCCTCTTTTTTCTTTCTGTCCATCTCAAAGGTTGCTGCAGCATTCTGCAAGTTCCCTTAATAATTGCTTTGTACTGATCATCCTGACGTTTAGTATTTTTTTCTTTGGAATCCCAACCAGCCCCATCTCAGGACAATTTGGGGAACTCCCTTGTGGAAATTTCCCTGCTACTGCTTTTGGGGTAATTCCAGCCTCTGGCTTGGCAGGACAAAACACTCCTCCCTGCTTAAGTCAATTTGTGCCATGTTTTCTGTGGCTTGCATTCAGAGGAGTCCTCACTGAAAAATATTCATGGTAGATATTATTAATCAATTATGACACTTTTTGTAACTGACCTTAGATGCAGACTTAGAATTCTTTTCAATATATTGCTCCAAGCAGGTATGATCAATCATTAGAGTTAGTGGGCAAGATGGAATGTGTCTAGAATCTATATCAGTTTTCTATTTCTATATAACAAATTAGCACAAATTTTGTGGTCTATAAAAACATATGTTCGTTATCTCACTGTTTCCATGGGTCAGGCATCTGGGCATGACTTAACTAGGTCCTCTGCTCAAGGTCCCACAAGACTGCAGTGAAGGTGTTGGCTGGGCCATGTTTCTTTCTGGAACTTGAATCCTCTTTCAAGCTTATGTAGTTGTTGGAAGAATTAATTTCTTTGCAGTTTTAGGATGAGGGTTCTTGTTTTTTTTGCAGGTTGTCAGTTGGGGGTCATTCTGAGCTCCAGAGGCCACTGCTCACAGATCCTCATCACACGACTGTCTCACAGGCCCTCTCATAACATGGCAGCTTAGTCCTTCCAGGCCTAAGGAGTATCTCTCTCCTCAGGAGGGGCCCAGTTCCTCTTTTAAGAGCTTTTAACTGATGAAGTCACATAATCTCCCTTTTATCTCAAAATCAACTAATTTGGGACTTCACATTTGCAAAAATCTCTTCACTCTTGCCACATAATAGAACTCTGTAATGAGAGCAAAATCTCATCGTATACATAGGTCCAACCCACACTCACAAAGAGGGGGTTACACAAGGTGTGTACATCGGGGGCAGGAATCTCATGAGGTCATTCTAGGATTCTGCCTGCTGCAGCATCCTGTTCTAAATTTAAAATTCTCTATTGCACAGATGAGAGAACTTAGGCTAAGAGAAGAAAAGTAAGTTGCCCAGGCATACGCAGTGTTGAATGACAGAGTTGGAATCAGCATGCTAGGTCTTCAGTTTCTTGCTCTAGTGATAGTTGAGGTCTTTGAGCATAGAACTATTTCTAAACGTTTATTCAAAGCTATTCAGACTCTGAATTTGTAGAAATCATCTCAGGTTTTAATCATCTTTGTGTCTTTTCCTCCAACTCCCACTGTACCTAGCAGATGTATACACAATAAGTGCTTTTAGTGTTGATTTGACTTAAAAAATCCATAAATTAATTTTCAGGAAATTGAAGGCCAAAATGAATTGACCTAATGTCAAAACCAAAACAATGAGGAATTCAGACACAGGAGAAAGCCTTGCAGGACTTGGATGAAATATTAATAGAGTCAGTGTCAATGACAATAGCATCTCTTCTTCCAGAAGCAGCCATGACCTTTAAGAGATAAACATCACCATAGGGGCCATTCCTAAAGGGCTAAGCCCCCTGCTTTTCAGCAACTGAAGTCACTTCCCGGTGATGCTCATGCTGGGGCTTGTGGAAGAACATGATGAATAGGTGAAAAGGATGTTACAAATGCCAGCTAATACCCCCACCAAGTGATTCTCCTGAAAGATCTTTGACTTTATGACAAGATTTACTTCCCATCCAAATTAGGACATTTGAGCAGAGACTTGAATAGACTTTGTTCCTCTTCCCATAGTTCAATCCAATTAATATGAAATATACATTTATCAGAATTAATGGACCAGCAAATAGAATAATTAGGGTACTAAATATATAAAAATATAAAAAATATATCTTGTTGCAACTTCACTGGGACTATATTTTAATGGGAGAGTTTTCTGAAGTTTGGATATCTATACAATTTCTTGGAAAAGAGCTGAGTTCATTGGAATAATGAAATTCTGAGCTTCTTGGAAAACAGTTGTGTTCACTGGAATAATCAAATTCTGAGCTTAATTCTCTAGCATATTGCTTAAAAAAATAGTAGGTTGTTGAAGAATAATGAAGGCTAATAAGTGGTCTATGGCATAATGGACAGATACTGGGAAGGAATGGATAAGGTCCTTCTAAAAATGTGGGAATCTGAAAGGCGTTTTTGATTGGTTACTATATTAGTTTTCTATTGCTGTGTAATAAATTACCACAAAACTTAGTTGCTTAAAATAGGAAATATTTATTGCCTTTCCATGGGTTAAGAATCCAGATGTGACTTCACTGAGAACTTCTGGCTCAGGGTCTCTCACAGGCTGCTGTCTAGGTGTTAGCCAACATAGTGTTGGAAGTTCTGACCAGGGCAATCAGGCAAGAGAAAGAACTAAAGGGTATTCAGTTAGGAAAAGAGGAAGTCAAATTTCCCTGTTTGCAGATGTTTCTAAATATACATAATTGTATATTTAGAAAACCCCATCATCTCAGCCCAAAATCTCCTTAAGCTGATAAGCAACTTCAGCAAAGTCTCAGGATACAAAATCAATGTGCAAAAGTCACTAGCATTCTTATACACCAATAACAGACAAACAGAGAGCCAAATCATGAATGAACTCTCATTCAAAATTGCTTCAAAGAGAATAAAATACCTAGGAATCCAACTTACAAGGGGTGTGAAGGACCTCTTCAAGGAGAACTACAAACCACTGCTCAACAAAATAAAAGAGGACACAAACAAATGGAAGGACATTCCATGCTCATGGATAGGAAGAATCAATATTGTGAAAATGGCCATACTACCCAGGGTAATTTATAGATTCAATGCCATCCCCATTAAGCTACCAATGACTTTCATCACAGAATTGGAAAAAATGACTTTAAAGTTCATATGGAACCAAAAAAGAGCCCGCATTGCCAAGACAGTCCTAAGCCAAAAGAACAAAGCTGGAAGGATCATGCTACCTGACTTCAAACTATACTACAAGGCTACAGTAACCAAAATAGCATGGTACTGGTACCAAAACAGAAATATAGATCAATGGAACAGAACAGAGCCCTCAGAAATAATACCACACATCTACAATAGTCTGATCTTTGACAAACCTGACAAAAACAAGAAATGGGAAAAGGAGTCCCTATTTAATAAATGGTGCTGGGAAAACTGGCTAGCCATAAGTAGAAAGCTGAAACTGGATCCCTTCCTTACACCTTACACAAAAATTAATTCAAGATGGATTAGAGACTTAAATGTTAGACTTAAAACCATAAAAACCCTAGAAGAAAACCTAAGTAATACCATTCAGGACATAGGCATGGGCAAGGACTTCATGTCTAAAATACCAAAAGCAATGGCAACAAAAGCCAAAATTGACAAATGGGATCCAATTAAACTAAAGAGCTTCTGCACAGCAAAAGAAACTACCATCAGAGTGAACAGGCAACCTACAGAATGGGAGAAAATTTTTGCAATCTACTCATCTGACAAAGGGCTAATATCCACAACCTACAAAGAACTCAAACAAATTTACAAGAAAAAAACAAACAACCCCATCAAAAAGTGGGAAAAGGATATGAACAGACACTTCTCAAAAGAAGATATTCACATAGCCAACAGACACATGAAAAAATGATCATCATCACTGGTCATCAGAGAAATGCAAATCAAAACCACAATGAGGTACCATCTCACACCAGTTAGAATGGCGATCATTAAAAAGGAAACAACAGGTGCTAGAGAGGATGTGGAGAAATAGGAACACCTTTACACTGTTGATGGGACTGTAAACTAGTTCAACCATTGTGGAAGACAGTGTGGCAATTCCTCAAGGATCTAGAACTAGAAATACCATTTGACCCAGCCATCCCATTACTGGGGATATACCCAAAGGATTATAAATCATGCTGCTATAAAGATATATGCACACGTATGTTTATTGCGGCACTATTCACAATAGCAAAGACTTAGAACCAACCCAAATGTCCATCAATGACAGACTGGATTAAGAAGATGTGGCACATATACACCATGGAATACTATGCAGCCATAAAAAGGATGAGTTCATGTCATTTGTAGGGACATGGATGCAGCTGGAAACCATAATTCTCAGCAAACTATCTCAAGAACAGAAAACCAAACACTGCATGTTCTCACTCATAGGTGGGAACTGAACAATGAGAACACTTGGACACAGGAAGGGGAACATCACACACTGGGGCCTGTTGTGGGGTGGGGGCAGCAGGGAGGGATAGCATTTGGAGATATACCTAATGTAAATGATGAGTTAATGGGTACAGCACACCAACATGGCACATGTATACATATGTAACAAACCTGCAAGTTGTGCACATGTACCCTAGAACTTAAAGTATAATAAAAAAGAAAAAGAAAGGAAGGTTGGTGAGGGAGAGAGACAGGGAGAGAAAAAGGGAGACAGGTTATAAAAAGTGTGTGTGTGTGTGTGTGAGAGAGAGAGAGAGAGAGAGAGAGAGAGAGAGAAAGAGAGATTGATTATTTATTCAGCGTGGAAGCCAGAGTCTTTTTGTATCTTAATCTTACTAATCTCTTGGAAGTGGCATCCCATTACGTTTTCACTATTCTATTTACTGTAAGGGAGTCTTTAAGTCCTGCTCACACTCAGGGCATCAAGTGAAGTGGATAACACAGAACATGCACACCAGGAGGCAGGTATCACTGGAGACTATCTCAGAGGTTGCTAACGTAGATATAGAAAGAAATAGAATATTCCCTGTTGAGTTTGGACATTACCGTAGTGTTTTATCATTTGGGCAGGCATTAATCAGGCCCGGTTCTTAGCAAGGTCCAGAATGAGGCAGTACCCAAGCCTTTATGAGAATGTGCAGGGTTTGAACAGAGGTTTTTTTTTTTTTTTTTTTTTTTTTCAAAGGAAGATAATTTCTTGTTGTCGTAGTGGAGATAGAGGTAGCATGCTGTGGGAGCTAAGAGGCGGCTCATATTATTTCCAGCAGAGAGGTCAGAAAAGACTCCTTAGAGGCAACAACATTTGAAATAGATTTGAAAAAAAGAGAGAATGGTAGAGACAGCAGAGCGGGGATGGAAGGAAACGACACTTAAATAGGTGGGGCAGTGTGAAAGGAGGCCCAGAGGTGGAGAAGGCCAGAGCATGCTGTGAGGAGGCCATGCTGAAGGTCAATGCTGAAGGTCAAAGAGATATTGTAACAGTGACTTGGGATGAGTGTTCCTACCACATCCCTTCTACCATTTCTTCATGAGCTTTCAAAGCCACACCAGACAATGTGCCACTGTGAAAGCACAACCTGGTAATTACATGCAGTTCAGTGTCTGCACATTTGCTTTAGGGAAATGGCTTTAGAGCTAACTCGGAGCTCCTGTGTCAAAGAGAAATTTCAAATACTTGTACAAAAATTTTTCAATAATTTTGTTGCTTTATGTTTTATAGGACTATTTAAGTCAGAAAAGTTGACTTCTTCAAGCTTGCTTTTCCTTAATTATTGTAGCGCTGACTATATGTGGAAGTAGCCAAGTCCGTGAAATGTTTTTGGAGAGGCTCTACTGCCTACTTGATTTCCATCATTCTAATAAATCTGAGGTGTTAAGGGAAGAAATAGAATATTCCCTACTGAGATTGGACATTACTGTAGTGTTTTATCATTTGGCCAGGCATGAATCAGGCCCAGTCCTTAGCAAGGTCCAGAATGAGGCTTAGAGTCATGCAGCACCCAGGCCTTTATGTGAGTATGCAGGGTTTGAGCATAAGTTCTAGAAGGCTTCTGTCAAAATGCAGATAACCACCCCATGGTAAAAGTACTTTTATCACTTAGCTGGGAGATGATGGGCAGCCAGTCAGGGGCTGAACCAGAATCCAGAGAAGGTAGGGCCAGCTGAGGCACCACAGTGTGAGGGGTGCATGGTTGTCAGGGGACCCAAAGACAGAAGGAGGAGGATGCTAGAGGCCGGAGCAAGAATCTTACAAGGTTGGAGTTGGAAGAGCTTGAGAGTTTAAGACCACCACCTTGTATTTTAGTGAAGAATCTCAGTGGAGAACTGAAATGGTAATATATGGCATGATAGCTCAAGAAGATGTCTTAATGCTCTAGCCCAATCAAAGCTCAATTAAATGGTAATCTGTGGCATCAGTATTTTGAATACAGGCCTCAGTATTTTAAAAGCTTTCCTGGTTACTATAGGAACAATAAAATAATTTTAATGTTTATTTACTTTTTAAACTTTTAGGTTTTAAACCTGCATTTGCAGGTTTCTTATATTGGTAAAATGTGTATCATGGTGGTTTGGTGTACAAATTATTTCATCACTTGGGTAATAAGCATAGTACCTGATTGGTAGTTTTTTGGTTCTCATCCTCCTCTAACCCTCCACACTGAAGTGAGCTCTAGTGTCTGTTGTTTCCTTCTTTGTGTCCATATTTACTCAAAATTTACCTCCCACTAAAAAGTGGGAACATGAGGTATTTGGTTTTCTGTTCCTGTGTTAGTTTTCTTAGGATAATGACTGATAACTCCATCCATGTTGCTGCAAAGGGCATGATCTCATTCTTTTTTATGGCTGCACGGTATTACATTGCATATATGTACCACATTTTACAAATCCAGTCTACTGTTGATGAGCATTTAGGTTGATTCCATATATTTGCTACTGTGAATAGTATCATGATGAACATATGTGTGAATGTGTCTTTATGGTAGAACAATTTGTATACTTTTGGGTATATACCCAATAGTGGGATTGCTGAGTCAAATGGTAATTCTGTTTTAAGTTCTTGAAGAAATCACTAAACTGCTTTCTAGAGTGTGATGTGGAGCATTTTTCATATGCTTTCTGGTCACATTTATGTCCTCTTTTGAAAAGTGTTTATGTCCTTTGCCCACTTGTTAAAGTTTTTTTTTTCTTGTAGATTTAAGTTCCTTATAAATTCTGGGTATTAGACCTTTGTCAGATACATAGTTTGAAAATATTTTCTCCCATTCTATAGGTTGTCTATTTATTGATAGTTTCTTTTGCTGTGCAGAAGCTCTTTCATTTAATCATGTCCCATCTGTCAATTTTTGTTTTTATTGCAATTGCTTTTAGTATCTTCATCATGAAGTCTTTGCTATGTCCTATGCCTAGACTGCTATTTCTTAGATTATCTTCCAGGATTTTTATAGTTTTCAGTTTTACATTTAAATCTTTAATGCATCTTGAGTTTATTTTTGTATATTGTGTAAGGAAAGTGTCTAGTTTCAATCTTCTGCATATGGCTAGCTAGTTATCCCAACACCATTTATTAAATAAGGAGTCCTTTCCCCATTGCTTTGTTTTTGTCAGCTTTGTCAAAGATCAGATGGTTAGAGGTGTGTGGCATTATTTCTGTGCCCTGTATTCTGTTCCATTGGTCTATGTGTCTTTTTTTTGTACCAGTACCATGCTGCTTTGATTGCTGCAGCCTTGTAGTATAGTTTGAAGTCAGGTAATGTGATGCCTCCAGCTTTGTTCTTTTTGCTTAGGATTGCTTTGGCTATTTGGGCTCTTTATTGGACCCGTATAAATTTTGAAATAGTTTTTCTTATTCTGTGAAGAATGTCATTGGTAGTTTGATGGGAATATCGTTGAATCTGTAAATTGCTTTGGACAGTATGGTCATTTTAACAGCATTAATTCTATCCATGAGCATGAAATGTTTTTTCATTTTTTTGTGTCATCTCTGATTTCTTTCAGCAGTGTTTCATAATTCTCATTGTAGAAGTCTTTCATCTCCTTGGTTAGCTGTATTCATAGGTATCTTATTCTTTTTGTGGCATTTTGAATGGGATTGCATTCTCGATTTGGCTCTCAGCTTGGACCTTGTTGGTGTATAGAAATGCTACTAATTTTTGTACATTAATTTTGCATTGTGAAACTTTGCTGAAGTTGTTTATCAGATCAAGGAACTTTTGGGCAGAGACTATGCAGTTTTCTAGATATACAATCATATAGTCTAAAAACAGAGATAGTTTGACTTTCTGTTTTCTTGTTTGGTTGCCTTTTATTTGTTTCTCTTGTCTGATTGCTCTGGCTAGGACTTCTAGTACCATGTTGAATAGGAGTGGTGAAAGAGTGCCTCTTTGCCTTGCTGCAGTTTTCAAGGGAAATGCTTGCAGCTTTTGCCTATTCACTGTTGGCCAAGGAGTTTTCATAGATGGCTCTTATTATTTTGAGATATGTTCTTTGATGACTAGTTTGTTGAGGGTTTTTAACATGAAGGGATGTTGAATTTTATTGGAAGCCTGTTCTGCATCTATTGAAATGATCATATGATTTGTTTTTAGTTCTCTTTTTGTTATGTGGTGAATAACATTTATTGATTTGCCTATGTTGAACTAAATTTGCATCCCAGGAATAAAGCCTACTTGATCATGGTGGATTAGCTTTTTGATGTGCTGCTGGATTTGGTTTTCTAGTAATTTGTTGAGGATTTTTGTGTTTATGTTCATCAAAGACATTGGCCTGAAATTTTCTTTTTTGTCCAACAGCATTTATGGAAGAGAATATCCTTTCACCAATGTGTGTTCTTGGCACCTCTGTCAAAACACTGTTGGCTGTAAACTCATTGATTTATTTCTGGGCCCTCTATTCTTTTCTGCTTATTCTAGATATCTATTTTTATGATAGAAACATACTGTTTTAGTTACTATAGTTTTGTAATATATTTTGAAGTCAGGTAACGTGATGCCTCTAACTGTGTTTTTTTCTCTTGAGGTTATTTTGGCTCTTTAGGATCTTTTGTCATTCCATACAAATTTTGCATTTTTTTTCCTATTTCTGTGAAGAGTGTCACTTGTATTTTGGTAGGGATTATATTGAAACTAGATCTCTTTAGGTAGCATGGACATTTTAACAATATTAAATTCTTCCAGTCTATAGACACAGGATATCTTTCCATTTATTTGTGTTTTTTAAAAATATATTTCATCAGTGTTTTATTGTTTTCAGTGTACAGATCTTTTACCTCCTTGGTTAAGTTGATTCATAGTATATATATTTTGGTAGCTATTGTAAGTGGGATTGTTTTCTTGATTTCTTTTTCAGGTAATTCACTGTTGGTATGAGAAAAAATTCTAGTTTGATATCATTGTGATCACAAAAGATACTTGATATGATTTTAATCTTTTAAAATTTGTTTTTGGGGCCTAACATATGATCTATTGTGGAGAATGTTCCATGTGCAGTTGAGAAAAAGGGTGTTCTGAAGCTGTTGGATGGAATATTCTGTATGTCTGTTAATTCCGTTTGATCCAGAGTGTAGTTAAGTCTAATATTTTCTTATGGATTTTCTGTCTGGATGATCTGTCCATTTCTTAAAGTGGGTATTGACACGTGTGTTTATTGTGGCACTATTCACAATAGCAAAGACTTGGAACCAACCCAAATGTTCATCAATGATAGACTGGATTAAGAAAATGTGGCACATATACATCATAGAATACTATGCAGCCATAAAAAAGGATGAGTTCATGTCCTTTGTAGGGACATGGATGAAGCTGGAAACCATCATTCTGAGCAAACTATCACAAGGACAGAAAACTGAACACTGCATGTTCTCACTCATAGGTGGGAATTGAACAATGAGAACACTTGCACACAGGGTGGGGCACATCACACACTGGGGCCTGTCGTGGGGTGGGGGAAGTGTGGAGGGATAGCATTAGGAGATATACCTAATGTAAATGACGAATTAATGGGTGCAGCACACCAACGTGGCACATGTGTACATATGTAACAAACCTGCATGTTGTGCACATGTACCCTAGAGCTTAAAGTATAAAAAAAAAAGTGTGTGTTGAAGTCCCCTACTATTATTGTATTGCAATCTCTCTCTCCCTTCATATCTATTAATATTTGCCTTATATATTTAGCTTCTTTAATGTTGGGTGCATATAGACTTAATAACTATTGAAGCTTCTTGCTGAATTGACCTCTTTATCATTATATAATGACCTTCTTTGTCTCTTTTAGAGGGTTTGGCTTAAAGTCTATTTTATCTGATATAAGTATAGCTCCTCTCGCTCTCTTTTGGCTTCTATTTGTGCGGAATATCTTTTTCCATCCTTCACTTTAAGTCTCTGTGTTATAGGTGAATTGAGTCTCTTGAAGGCAGTGTGTAGTTGAGTTTTGTTTCTGTATTCAGTCACTCTGTGTCTTTTGATTGAAAAATTGAATCCATTTATATTTAAGGTTATTTTTGATTAAGGTTATTTTTTACAGCTTTTTCATAATCTGAAATAGAAATGATTTTTGTCGAAGTTCAATGCAATAACACATATTAGGTAGAAGGAATAAATTCAAGAGCTCTATTGCACAACATGGTGGCTGTTGTTAAATGTCTTCTTGAAAATCGCTAAGAGTAGATGTTATGTTTTCACCACACACAAAAAATGATAAATATGTTGTTGCTGTGTATGTTAATTAGGTCAACTTAGCCATTCTACAATATGTACATATTTAAAAATATTATTATAAATATGTCTGTTTCATAAATATAGACTTTTTTTATGTGTCAGTTTAAAAATAGTCTTGACGTGGTGGCTAATGCTTGTAATCCCAGCACTTTGGGAGGCTGAGGTGGGGGGGATTGCTTGAAGCCAGGAGTTCAAGACCAGCCTGGGCAACATAGTGAGATCCTGTCTCTGGAAAAAAAAATTATCTGAGAGCTACTCGGGAGGCTGAGGGAGGAGGATTACTTAAGGCCAGAGGTTTGAGGCTGCCGTGAGCTATGATAGTGATACAGCACTCTAGCCTGGGCAATAGAGAGGGACACCGTCTCAAAATAAAGAATTTAAAAATTAAGAAAAAAATCAGGCTGTAAGTACACATAAAAGAGGGCTGTATGAAAAATGGTGCTAGTTTTTCAGGTGGGAGACACAAGTACAGAATTCTTTTCTCTCCGCTGAGGACATCTTCTTGATAGCGACCAGGATATGTGTCCAGGAGAACATGACGACCAAATATGGCAACCAATGCAGCACTCAGACTGCACAAAGGCAAGGACTGCTGTGCTGATATAAATGTTGTAGCATGAAACACCAAGCCCTAGCGGTTTATTCCAGAAAAAGTGATTGATGGCATTGGACCTTCAGGAGGACAGTGAAAAAGTAGGACACACATACAATCCTTCTGCTAAGTATCCCACCGACTGTGCCAGCTGCTAACAGGATGCAGACTTTTGAAGACAGAACTGAGGAATATACCTAAGAATGGCTTGTTTTACTATGTAAATTAAATTATACCTAGAAATTATTATTTATTATTTATAGAAATTTGTTATTTACAGAAAGTGTGGAGAAAAAGTGATATGCTATTGAGAGAAAAATATTCTAGTTGTTTTTTTACCTTAACTAAAAATAGTGTATATTGTTTGGCCAAGAGTGCAAACTATGGAATTAAATTAAAATCCTGGTTTTACCACTTGATTATGTGGCTTGAAGAGGTTGTTTAACTGCTCCGAGTTTTATAATCTGCAAATAGGGATCACAGCTTTTTCATAATCTGAAATAGAGATAATTTGTCAAAGTTCAATGAAATAACGTATATTGTATGTGTTGGCACTTAGAACGCCTATCCTAATGTTAGCTAATAATACCCTGATTATTTCTCCAGGCCTATAATAAACTTCCTTACATGAAAAAAGAACACCTATGGTCTTTGCCCATGGAATGTTGCTGTGACGAGTCAGGGATTCTTCTATCAAATCATTTCGTGGGAGATTTTCGCCAGTGTTTGATTCTCTCCAGCTTCCCCTTGACAATTCTTAGGGCAAAGTCCCCATTTTTTTCCCTTTGAATTTCTCTGCTTTCTTGTGTGTTTACTATATACTAGAGAATCTGAAAACTTACTAGGATCAGAGAGGCACATTCTCAACCATTCATTTATGTTTTTAAATGAAATCACTGGATTATGGTGCTAGTCTAGACTGAAGCTACCTCAATTTCTGATAATTGATGATGCAGTTTTGCAGAATAATTTGCCTCCAATAGAAAGCATATGCTCATTTATTAAATGAGTAATTCTACATTAAAATAATTTCTACAGAATGGCATCTCATGAAAATTGTTTTGTATTATAGTGGGTTAAAGTTTCTCAAAATTGAAAAAATCTATTTAGAGAGCTGATAATATGCTTTAGGTTTTTTGTGGAAACAAGTCAGGGAATAGATCAATGAAGTAATACATTCCAAAATATATTTTTAAAAAAGTTTGTTTTATTTTTAATTGACACATAATAATTGTAGATATTTATGGGGTACAGTGTGATTTTTGATACATGTGTATATTGTGGGATGATCAAATCAGGGTAACTAGAATATTCATTGCTCCAAATATTTATCATTTCTTTGTGGTGAGAACATTTAAAATCCTCTCAAAGTAGCTAAAAGAGAGGATTTTAAATGTTCTCATAATATGCTTTTAAAGTTATTTGATTCTTGTGCCACCTACTAGAAAGGAGAAATATTGAAAAACCCTGCCACTGTAGATTCCTGCAGTTGTTGGTACAGATGTTACTCATTTTTAACCGAAGAAAAAAAGAGTCTATACCGAGAAAGAAAGTTAAAACTGTGATAGGTGAGAAATGAGAAGAAATAATGAGAAAATTCCAAGGGAAAATGATATCACACAAGCAGCAGTTTTGATAGTTCTAGGAGCTGGTGAAGTCCAAAGCTGGGCTGTTAAGAAATCTTTATTATTTTCATGATGGTTTAAATTCTCATGTGCTAGTATAGAAACTGCTAAGCTTCTGAAAGTGATCACACTCATAGCCTCTTACCTGTCTGGCTCTGACCAATAGCTTTAGGGTGTCCATGGGCAGTTTAAAAAGTCACCTGCAAACCGGGTATTGTATGTCAAGCCTGTAATCCCACTAACTCAGGTGGCTGAGGTGGAAAGATAGCTTGAGGCCAGGAGTTCAAGGTTGCAGTGGGCCATGATTGCACCACTGTACTCCAGCCTGGGCAACAGAGGGGATCCTGACTCTTAAAAAAAGAAGTCACCTGTAGATAAGAAAACAATATGTCCACTTGAGGAATCATTAGATGTCTCATCTTTGTTAACATCAATAACTTCAGATAGAGCTGATTTTCTCTAATGAAGCCAAAATCAGGATATGACTTTGGTATTCGAGGCATAATGCAAACTAGGCTGTCAGTTATAATATATTGACATCTCTGGTTCTTTCCTTGATATGTAGATACCCACAATCAAGTAGCCCTTTAGACAGAATAAATGACAATTTCACTTCAAGCCAAATTTTATGCAAGGTGTTTCCTTGAGGAAAGTTTGTAATTTAAATGAATAAGATTTGATCTTTTCCTTCAAGTAATTTTACATCTAGTGGGGAGCAGAGCAAGAAGGTATATAGGGGCCAAGTGCGGTGGCTCATGCCTGTAATGCCAGCACTTTGGGAGGCTGAGGCGGGTGGATCACCTGAGGTCAGGAGTTCGAGACCAGCCTGGCCAACATGGTGAAACCCTGTCTCTAATAAAAAAAAAGAAGAAAGAAAGAAAAAAAAAAGAAAGTATGTAAGAATACCTCAACCTGCTTTAATCATGGTGAGATAATGGCATGACCATTGCAAATCATCTTAATTAGTCTTTAAGAATTCTGAAATCAAGTCACCCAGGGAACAGATTAAATAAAAGGTGAAAAGTGATTTGACACTACAAATGGGTACTTTTCATGTGCATTGTGGTCAGAAGTGTGTGTGCATGGTGTGTGTGTGTGTGTGCATTAAGAAAAATAGATATAAAATTATTTAGTCTATGATAAAATAATTTTTTCTTTATTTTAAGACATTTTTCCACTGTCTTTTCACTTGCATTGTTTCTGACAAGAAATTTACTTTTATTCATACTTTTGTTCTGCTATTCATAATGGTCTTCTTTTCTTTGGATGCACTTAAGATTTGCCCTCTATTCTTGGTTTTTAGCAATTTTATTATGATATATCTTGGTGTGGGTTTTCCATGTTGCTTGTGCTTGGCGTTTCTTGAGATTCCTGAATTGGTGGGTTTATATAATAGTTTTCATAAAATAAGCAAAAATTTTAATCATTATTTAAAAAGTATACTTCAATATCAGCTCTGTTTCTCTTCTCCTTCGGTGACTTCAATTACACATATATACAGCTGCAAGAAGGTGTGCCTGCTTTTTGCATGCTTGGAGAATTTTTGATTGAATGCCAGACATTATGAGTATTACCATGCTTGGTGCTAGATATTTTGTCATTTTATACATATTCTTGAGCTTTGTTCTGTAGCACAGTTAAGATACTTGGAAACTGGCTGAGCATGGTGGCTCATGCCTGTAATCCCAGCACTTTGGGAGGCTGAGGCAGGCGGATCATGAGGTCAGGAGTTCGAGATCAGCCTGACCAATATGGTGAAACCCTGGCTCTACAAAAAATATAAAAGTTAGCTGGGCATGGGGGTGTGCACCTGTAATCCTAGTTACTTGGGAAGCTGAGGCAGGAGAATCACTTGAATCTGGGAGGCAGAAGTTGTAGTAAGCTGAGATCGCGCCACCGCACTCCAGCCTGGGTGCCAGAGCAAGACTCCGTCAAAACAAACAAACAAACAAACAAAACAAAACAAAAAAAACTTGGAAACTATAATCTTTTTTTTAAATTTTTAAATTTTTTTTAGACAGAGTCTGGTTCTGTCACTCAGGGCTAGAGTGCATTGTTGTGATCCTGGCTCACTGCAACTTCTGCCTCCTGGGCTCAAGACAACCTCACACTTCAGCCTCCTGAGTAGTTGGGACAACCAGCACATGCCACCATGCCTGGCTGATTTTTGTACTTTTTGTGGAGATGGGGGTCTCACTTTGTTGCCCAGGCTGGTATCAAACTCCTGAGTTCAAGCCATCCACCCATCTTGGCCTCCCAAAGTACTAGGGTTACAGGTGTGAAATACTGTGCCTGGCCATATCATCTTTTGAGTCTTGCTTTGTAGATTTGTTAGTTTGAACTGAAGCACGGCTCAGTCTAGAGCTAATTATTTCTGACCAAGTCCTTTCTGTCTGCTCCGCCCAGAACGTCATGAATCTTGAGATTTTTCAGTCTGGCTGGCGAGAACAGGTACAATTTCCAGCCCTGTATGAGCATTGAGCACTGTTACCTTTAATCCTTTTGGTGTTTTCTTCCCTTGCCTCTAGGTGTTTCTTCACATGTTTGTACTGACCAGCACTCAGCTAAATAATTAAGGAGTATTTTCTGCAGCTCTAGGGATTCTCTCTCTGTTCAGCTCATTTTCTCCGGTATTTTGTTCTGTAAACTCTAGTTGCCTTGGTCTCTTCAGACTTTCAGTTCCATCTCCTTTAGGAAGTCCACTAAACTCTTCATGTACATTCTGTCTCTGCACTGTGGCCTGGAAACTTTCTTAAGGAAATAAGCTGGGGAAATTTTAGAGCTCGTTGGTTTCTTGACTCTCAGGGATCATTGTCCTTTATTGCTTGATGAAAGTGTCTTACGAATTATGAAACTATTTATTTCATATATTTTGTCCAACTTTGTATATTTTAGATTGGAAGGTAAATTGAGTTTCTATTACTTTATCTTGGCCAGAAGTAGAAGATCTGGAAGTGATTTTTAGTTGGATGAATATAAGTGTTTTGAAATTGCCCAAACTATAATGTATCCAAGCCCCTTTGAAGCTTTATTTTATACTACCTGAAATGAAAAGTAAATGGGCTTTGAAGTTAGAAAGATCTAGGTTTAAATCTTGGAACTACCACTTAATAGATGTGTGATCTTGGGCAAAAAAATGTAATGTCCCTTAACCTCTGTCTAATCTTCAATAAAATGAAATTGAAAGAATTTAAACACAGGAGTTTCTATGTAGTATTTCTACTTATAGCAAAATATTGAAAATAGATGAGGAAGTGATAGGATAAATCAGAATTAAGTATAATTTGCATTTCCATGAAATACCTAAAAATAATGAGATAGATCTATATGTATTCTTATAAAAAAGTTAATAATACAGTGTTAGGTGAATAAAAAACTTTACAGAAAAATGTGGGGTGTGAACTTATTTTAACTTTAAAAATCCTGTGTGTGTGTTTGTGTGTGTGTGCGTGTAAGGAAAACACCATCTGAAAGTATATATGCAATTTTAAGTAAGTGGGGAAATAACTTGAATAGTACCTTTCAACTTTAAAAACAGATATATTTAAACAATAATGGATACATACAAATTAATTTCTCAAGAAAAATGAATAATAAAAAAGAAGCAAGTTTCAAGAGAGATAATAGATATGCCTGGCACAATTTATACTGTCAATGCCTGAGAGCCAATAAGCATCACGAACTCACATGTAGAAGAAAGGTAGGCTTATTTCGTGTGCTGCAGCAAGAGGGAGCGTGCACCAGAGAGAGCAGAGTGTTGGATAAGAGGGACCTGAGAAGCCCTATTATAGGATTTAGATTTGTGCTGGGTGATTCTAAGAAGGATTTAGGGAGTGGATGCCTCCTAAATTCTGAGATGAGTGTTAGCAAAAGAATTGGTGATTAGCTATGCTGGTAATTTATATCTAAGAGGAAGGAAGATTAAAGTAAGTAAAGAAGGAGTATTTACTCAGATTAGTTAAAAGAGTAGAGTAGCCATTTTTGCAGGTGCCAAGAGTTCTTGTCTTGTGATTATGTTTCAGACATAATCACAGAAACACAATCACAGAGTGGCCTTTTCTCTCTCTTGCTCCATTTCAGTCATAGAGTGGCCTTGTTTAATTTTTGCTCATATCCTGTAAAGATTGTTTATATTCAATTGGGAACTTTATGGCTAATATATCAGATACTATCTTCAGGGCCATTTTCTAATTTCTCAATACTGTTGATAGCCTCCCCTCTTCACTTATATTTTTACTTTGCCAAAGATAAGATGATTCTACCCAACTTTGGAGTTAATCGTACTGACTGACATACTGGCTTTAATTCTATAGAGTTTTACTCTGGTCCCCGTATGTTGATACAGTTTGGCTCTGTGTCCCCACCCAAATCTCACCTGGAATTGCATTCCCCACATGTCAGGGGAGGGGCCTGGCAGGAGATGACTGAAACGTGAGGGCTGACTTCCCTCTGCTGTTCTTGTGATAGTGAGTGAGTTCTCATGAGATTTGGTTGTTTGAAAGTGTGTGGCACCTCCCCCTTTACTCTCTCCCTCTCCGGCTTTGTCATGGTAAGACGTGCTTGCTTCCCCTTTGCCTTCCGCCATGATTGTAAGTTTCCCGAGGCCTCCTAGTCATGCTTTCTATACAGCCTGTGGAACTGTGAGTCCATTAAACATCTTTTCTTCATAAATTACCCAGTCTCAGGTAGTTCTTTATAGCAGTGTGAGAACAAACTAATACATATCCTAAAATAATGCCCAGTTCAATAGGAAAAATTTAGTTTTTTTGCAGGAGATTTGCCTTTAGATTTTTTTTTTCCGTGCTGTTTCAGACAGATTGTGCACTAAAAGATTTCTCCACAGATTCTCACAGAAAATTTATAGTGGAGGCCTTTGGGATCAGGACCTGCTCTCTTCAGCATCTGTGGCTCTAGGTAAAAACAAGCAAGCAAACAAACAAACAAACAACAACAAAACAAGATGAATTTAAAAAACTCATTTTTCATTAGTTAGTTTTCTACTGAAGGAGAGAGGAGCTTCCCAGAGGGGAAAAGTGTTCATGTTGCAAACTTTTGTCAACTCTTATTGACTCTTGACTCTGTGTGTGTGTGTGTGTGTGCGTGCATGCATTAGGGTGCTGTAATGACTGTCACACCCATGTTAAAATCTTTTCTAATACTCGTTACTATTAACATTTATTGAGAGTTTATAATTTCTGTGCATTATTTTATATATTACATTATGAGACTGTATGATTTCTATACATTATCTTATCTATTCCTAACAAACAAGCAAATGAACAAATTAAAGTACCCGTGAAACATGTATTAAGAAAAACGAGGTCACAGAAGCTCATTTAACTTGTAAAGAGACACTGCTGGTGAGTGGCAGAGTTGGGATGTGAACCAGAGTCTAAGAGCTTCTAAATCCTGTTCACTATACTACCATACAGTGGTACATGTGTTTAAAACAACATTCTGTATATATAGATATGTATAGATATTGGGTTCCATCCAATATTACTGAATCAACATATGCAAGGTTGGGCTGTACTTATATACACTTTAAAAAACTGCTAGGTCATTTGAATGCTGTTGTCTACAGATTGGTATTTAAAGACCACTAATGTATGTTACATACTCACTTAACTTCTAGTTAGGAAGCTGTCCATATTATTACTTTTTGTCATCATTCATGCATTCAATATTTATGGAATATCAACTGTGTCTAAGCCTCTATACCAGATGTTAAAAGGTTATAGAAAGAAAATGTATGTCAACTTCCTTAGAGATGGTAGGGAAGCTCTGGTATGTAAATAATAATTTAGATAGTGATAAGTAATATTTATTTATATAGTTGAAGGGCTATGGATATTCAGTTGAAGAAATTACTTCCAGGAGTAGAGGGTTGGCAGGAAACAAACACTGGTTTGGGAACACCTCAGGGAGAGATTAGCTCTTGAAGGAGTAATGAGATTTGGGTGTGTTGAGGCGTGTTGTTTCACATGGTGTATGTACTGATTAACAGTATATGACTTCCTGATTTTGAAGAGTAACCTGCCATGTTCTGAGAATGCCAATGGAGGGGGCCATGTGGCAAAGAACTGTGGACATCCTCTAAGATCAGAGAGCAGCTTTCAGCTGACAGCCAGCAAGAAGGCAGATATTTCAGTTCTGCACCTGCAAGGACATGAATTCTGCCAAAAATATGAGGGAACTTGGAAGCAGATCCACCCTCAGCTGTGCCTTCAGATAAGGACACAGTCTTGGTTGACAGCTGGATTATAGCATTTCAAAGGATGTTGTTGCGCAGCAATAGGTAGAATGGATACAGATTTTGGGATTACAACAATACAGATTTATTTCCCTGTTGAGGGACGTTTACTTTCTAGGTCCTCACTTTCCAAAAGATGCTACAATAAAGATCCTTAAACATATGACCTTAGGGACTGGGACTTTTATTTCCATCAAGTTTTAGGATTGAAATTCAGAATTGAAGGCTTGTTTTTTCTTTTTTTTTTTAACATTAAAAAAAAATTATACTTAAAGTTCTGGGATACAGGTGCAGAACATACAGGTTTGTTATGTAGGTATACGTGTGCCATGGTGGTTTGCTGCACCCATCAACCCATCATCTACATTAGGTTGTTCTCCTAATGTTATCCCTCCCCTAACCCCCAACCCACCAACAGCCCCTGGTGTGTGATGTTCCCCTTCCTATATCTATGTGTTTTCATTGTGCAACTCACACTTATGAATGCGGTTTTTGGTTTTCTGTTCTTGTGTTAGTTTGCTGAGAAGGATGGTTTCCAGCTTCATCCATGTCCCTGCAAAGGACATAAACTCAACCTTTTTTATGGATGCATAGTATTCTATGATGGATATGTGCCACATTTTCTTTATCGAGTCTGTCATTGATGGGCATTTGGGTTGGTTCCAAGTCTTGGCTTTTGTGAACAGTGCCACAATAACCATATGTGTGCATGTGTCTTTATAGTAGACTGATTTATAATCCTTTGGGTATATACCCAGTAATGAGATTGCTGGGTCAAATGGTATTTCTGGTTCTAGATCCTTGAGGAATTGCCACACTGTCTTCCAACGTGGTTGAATTTGAGCTAATTTACACTCCCACCAACGGTGGGAAATTCCTATTTCTCCACATCCTGTCCAGCATCTGTTGTTTCCTGACTTTTTAATGATCACCATTCTAACTGGCATGAGATGGTATCCATTGTGATTTTGATTTGTGTTTCTCTAATGACCAGTGATGATGAGCTTTTTATCATATGTTTGTTGGCTGCATAAATGTCTTCTTTTGAGAAGTGTCTGTTCATATCCTTCCCCCACTTTTTGATCGGGTTGTTTTTTTTTCTTGTAAATTTAAGTTACTTGTAGATTCTGGATCTTAGCCCTTTGTCAGATGGATAGATTGCAAAAATTTTCTTCCATTCTGTAGGTTGCCTTTCACTCTGATGATAGAAGCTCTTTAGTTTAATTAGATCCCATTGGTCAATTTTGGCTTTTGTTACCATTGCTTTTGGTGTTTTAGTCATGAAGTCTTTGCCCATGCCTATGTCCTGAATTGTATTGCCTAGGTTTTCTTCTAAGGTTTTTATGGTTTTAGGTCTTACATTTAAGTCTGTAATCCATCTCGAGTAAATTTTTGTGTAAGGTGTAAGGAAGGGGTCCAATTTCAGTTTCCTGCATATGGCTAGCCAGTTTTCCCAACACCATTTTTTAAATAGGGAATCCTTTCCCCTTTGCTTTTTTTTGTCAGATTTGTCAAAGATCAGATGGTTGTAGATGTATGGCGGTATTTCTGAGGCCTCTGTTCTGTTCCATTGGTCTATATATCTGTTTTGGTACCAGTACCATGCTGTTTTGGTTACTGTAGTATAGTTTGGTATACTTGTAGTATAGTTCGAAGTCAGGTAGTGTGATGCCTTCAGCATTGCTCTTTTTGCTTAGGATTGTCTTGCAATCTAGTCTGGATAAAGAAAATGTGGCACATATACACCATGGAATACTATGCAGCCATAAAAAAGAATGAGTTCATGTCCTTTGCAGGGACATGGATGAAGCTAGAAACTATCATTCTCAGCAAAGTAACACAGGAACAGAAAACCAAACATCACATGTTTTCACTCATAAATGGGAGTTGAACAATGAGAACACATGGACACAGGGAGGGGAACATCACACACTGAGGCCTGTTGTGGGGTGGAGGGGAGGGAGAAATACATAATGTGGATGATGGGTTGATGGGTGCAGCCAACCACTATGGCCTGTGCGTACCTATGTAACAAACCTGCACGTTCTGCACATGTATCCCAGGACTTAAAGTATACTAAAAAAAAATTGGCACTATCAGTCTGGTTGTCTACAAGTGCAGAGAATTGGAAACTGAGGCCCAATCTAGAACTGCTTCTTTCCTTTTTCTTTTAGAGCAGGCTGTAGATCAATCACAATGCCATGGAACACAGATGACACTTTCCCCTGCTTTTGAGACCCATTGGTCCCATGGTGTATATACATGTAAGAGGGAGTGCCATAGAAAATGACGACTGCGGCCGGGCGCGGTGGCTCACACCTGTAATCCCAGCACTTTGGGAGGCCGAGGCGGGCGGATCACAAGGTCAGGAGATCGAGACCACGGTGAAACCCCATCTCTACTAAAAATACAAAAAAAAAAAAAAAAAAAAAAAAAAAATTAGCCGGGCGCGGTTGTGGGCGCCTGTAGTCCCAGCTACTCGGGAGGCTGAGGCAGGAGAATGGCGTGAACCCGGGAGGCGGAGCTTGCAGTGAGCCGAGATCGCGCCACTGCACTCCAGCCTGGGCGACAGAGCGAGACTCCGTCTCAAAAAAAAAAAAAAAAAAAAAAAAAAAAAAAAGAAAATGACGACTGCTCTCAGGTGGAAGGCTCACATGAAGAAGCCTTGTGTCCTTCCTGCAGTGGAAGACATCTTCAGGATGGCAGCCAGGGTATATACTTGGGAAAAGATGACCACCATCACAGTGGTGTTCAGGAGCTTTCAGCCCTCATGCCCCCACAGAAACAATGATTGACAACCACTTGCAGATGGGAGTGCCTTTGTGGAGCCCGGGAGGCCAGCAGAGAGGTCTAAGCATCCTGCTGAAGAAAGAAATCTGAACACAGACGCTTTAAAGAGGATAAGAAAAGCAGTTTCATTTTACCAGCATCAGCCTCCCTCAAGGCAGCACAGCTTAATATCAAAGAGACCTGCACCTCCAGTGATTTCTCCCACCGGAGAAAGTGAGAGCTTCCCCAACCTAACGGGTTCTTTTCTTTCTCGCCCCACCCGGAATACTGACTAATGACTCAATAGTCCTGGGACAATTTGGAGCAGGGAAAGGGGCAGGGGGCTCACAGCAACGGGGGTGCAGTACATAAAGCGTTATCGTTTCTACTGGCTGCCCTGCAGAATCCACCAAAAGGCTGCTCGCAAACCTCCCAGGACATACTACCTGCGGAGGCCACAACAAGACCATGGTTGCGCCCAGCATTTTGCCTGCCATCTCCCCGGAGATGTGCCTGCGAGAGCTTCTGCAGCTCATCCACCGCAAACAGACACAGCCAGCCAACTAGACTCCTCTGGAATGGGAGAATATACTTTAAACACTTCATGTCACTGCCCTGGGAAAAATAAATGGGAGATTCTCAGTACCCGGCATGGCTTTAAGGCTTGAGAAAAAGTATACAGTCCTAACATTTCCTCGTGGAGAGGGAACAAAAGGAGGGGAGTTGGTGTGTCCATAGGAAAAGTCTGAGATTCCACAAGAGAGTGAGATCGTGCAGTATTTGTCTTTCTTCATCTGGCTGATTTCACTTAGCACAGTGTTCTCCAGGTTCCTCCATGCTGTTGCAAATGGCAGGATTTCCTTATGTTTAATGGCGCAATAATATTCCAGCGTGTATGTATATCAACGTTTTCCTTATCCATTCATCTGCTGACCAACATTTGTTTACATATCTTGACTATTGAGAATAGTGCTGCAATGAACATTACAGGTGAGAGTGCAGATATGTATTCGACACACTGATTTCATTTCCTTTGGATATACACCAAGAAGTGGGAATGCTGAGTCATATGGTAGTTCTATTTTTAACTTTTTGAGGAAGCTCTGCACCATTTTTACAGTGACTGTACCAGTTTATAGTCTCATCAGCTGTGTGCAAGGATTTTTGTCACACAAAACTTCAACACATCTTTTTATTTTTGTTAGTAGCCATTTTAACAGGAGTGAGGTGATATCTCACTGTGATTTTGATTTCATTTATTTGGCAATTAGTGAGGTTGAGCACCTCTTTATATACCCATTGGCCATTTGTATGTCTTCTTTTGAGAAATGCCTATTCAAGTAACTTGACCATTTTAAAATCAGGTTATAACGTATTTATTTTGCTATTGAGTTGTATGAGTACCTTACGTACTTTGGATATAAACTCCTTATCAGGTATACAGTTTGCAAATATTTTCTTCCATTCTGTATATTGCCTTTCATTTTGTTGATTGTTTCATTTGCTGTGCTTCAAAGAAGTAATCCCACTTGTTTCTTTTTGTCAGGGAAACTAGGGAAACGATGGATATTTGTCCCTAATACCCCAATATCCATGAAGATTTACTCCACTGTCTTTCCTTTCCTCCTCTTCTTTTCTGTGTATATTATCCAAAGAAATAATCTTTCAAATTTTACTTTACAATTACAAATAGATTGGCTACAGAGAAAAGTACCTCTTGGGAGAAGACAAGAAAAGATTCCCTCTATCCCCTGCTGAGTCTTTATACTCTATTTAATGGAAGTCCTTACATAACATCGATTATGCACTTCTCATTGATTTACTTCATTTTTTTTGATGGCAGATATCTCAACAAAGGCTCATCAAAATATATAGATGCAATTTCAAAGATACTGTTTTAGATGCCTTTGCTTTAAGGAACACATGGATTAGAAGTTTGTTTATTTAATCATTTGAAATGTTTTTCTTTATCTTTCAAATGCTGTTGATATAATTAAGTAATGCATTTGTGTCTTATAGGCGTTTGTCATATTTTCTGAGATTGAGAAATAAGAGAGCACTGTTGGCTGGCTTGTTGAGCCATGTTGAGATAGAAATCAAGGTTCAAATTAGAAATACTTTTTTTTCTGTTAGTTTTATGGCTTCAATCACATCTTGGTTTCTCAGACTGTAAATCAAGGGTTTAACATGGGAATAATAGTAAATGGGAATAATAACATCTACGGTTTGTACAAATTGCAATGGAGCACTTGCTATATTGTACAAATTGCAATGGAGCACTTGCTATATTCCCACAGTACAAAGTAAAACACAGAGGCCACTTTTTCTTGTTCTTGAGACTCATTAGTACCATGGCATAGATACATGTAAGAGAGAACCCTATAGAAAATGGTGACTGCTGTCAGGTGGGAGGCACATGTGGAGAAGGCTTTTTTCTTCCCTGCAGCAGAAGATATCCTCAGGAAGGCAATCAGGGTATATATGTAGGAAAAGATGACCACCATCACAGTGCACATCAAATTCAATCCCACAAACACTGTTAATAGTTGAGGTCAATATTGGAGCATGATAGGGCTCCAATCATGGAATGAAATGTATTTTGCATGTTGGAAAGGAATGAATGTATTTTGCATGTCAGCAGGACATTAATTTTGGGGGTTGGGGTAGAATTGTTCTGGTCTCCAGAACTGTGAGAAATAAATTTCTTCTTCTTCCTCTTCTTCTTCTTCTTCTTCTTCTTCCTTCTTCCTTCTTCCTTCTTCCTTCTTCCTTCTTCCTTCTTCCTTCTTACTTCTTCTTCTTATTTGAGACAGAGTCTTGCTCTGTCGCCTGGGCTGGAGTGCAGTGGCACAGTCTCTGCTCACTGCAAGCTCCGCCTCCCAGGTTCACGCCATTCTCCTGCCTCAGCCTCCCGAGTAGCTGGGACTACAGGCATGTGCCACCACGCCCGGCTGATTTTTTTGTATCTTTAGTAGAGATGGGATTTCACCATATTAGCCAGGATAGTCTCGATCTCCTGACCTCGTGATCCACCCATCTCGGCATCCCAAAGTGCTGGGATTACAGGTGTGAGCCACTGTGCCTGGCCTTTGTTACTTATAGTCACTCAGTATATGGTTATTTAGTATAGAATGTGAATTAAGACATTAGGAAATTGTTTAAGACTATACATACAATTACAGATTTATTATAGCCAAAGAATACAAATTAAGCCAACAAACAAAGAGAAACATAAGGCCAGGTCTGAGAGGGGTGCAAACATAAAGTTTCCATCATACTTTCGCTATATCAATGTATGGCAGTTGATGCATGGAGTTGTCATGCATATTGGGTTCGGGTCAACCCAGGAAGTTCACCTGAGCCTGTGATGCTCAGGGTTTTTTTTTTTTTTTTTTTTATCAGGGCTCGATTGTATACTGAGCATGTAATTGATGTTTAGTTCCCAGCCTTTCTGGAGGATCAGCATAAAACCTTTTGTCTCCTGTTCTCTGGAAATCAAAACTGATATGGCATGTCCTGAAGCCTCCATCATAAACCACATTGTTAGACTTTCCAGTGACCAAAGCCTCTTGGCAAACAAAGAGGCTTGAATTTGTTCATTAATTCATTGGTTGAATTCTTTGTTCATTAATTCAACAACTACTTAGTGAGCACTTTATATATTCCTGACAATTAATAGATAATGAGCAAATGTAAATTATTGTGCCTTTACAAAGATTCAGTTTGTTTCTCATATCTACATCTATGGCAGGATGATTCATATTCTGATTAGGGTGTCAGCTAAAAAACAATTTAGTAAGAACATGTTGTGGTAGGTTATAAAAATGGTCCCCAAGTTTCTCCTTTGTTACATTCATATCATTGTGATGCAGTGTTGCAGATCTTTCCATCAGGCAGTAGAGCCTGTTACTCCAACACCTTGAATCCAGATCCGGGTTGGCCTTGCAACTTGCTTTGACGAATATGCTATCAGCAAATATGTCAGGGCGCTCACCACAGGATACTTCTGACACTCAGTGTTAGTAATTTGCCCTCACTCTACGTGTATTAATACTTTTTCCTTGTTGACTGTAGAGCTTCTTTTACTTCCTAATTTCATAGGCAGTGGATAAGGAAGTTTAACATGAGAGTCATAATGCTGCAAAATATGGATGCTGGCTTTTCTTGCTCTTGAAACACGGTGGATTCAGGCTGTAAGTCCATGTAAGAGAGTGCTCCAAAGACAACGGTGACAGTTGTCAGATGGAAGACACCTGTGGAAAAAGACCCATAGCAGAGGGCAAGCTCAGGATGATGGAAGACACGTGTGTCCTTGAAGATGACGATCGGCATAGTGACATTCAAGTAAACTCCAGCATAGATTAGCAACTATTTTTACTACATCTTCCCACTCCATCCACCTTTCAGCTCCCCATGCATCCCACTAAGAACCAACTCCACCATTCAATACAATCCTGCATTCATCCTTCAAGCCTATGTGTGACTCAATTTTTCTGGGATGCTGGACAGGAGCTCGGGATACAGAAGGCGGTCACACTGGCCCTTTGCCCTTGCAAAACGACAGAGGGTCCATTGAGCTGGTTAACATTTAAGCTGTCTGCGAATGGCAAGGCTAAAAGAGCATTGTAATACTGGGGCCACAGGCACCCACCCCTAGACACTACCATGTTGCCAGAGCCCAAAGCACTTGTCCCAGCTCCAGCACCTGACTGTGTGCTTCCCCTTCCATCAGGGGTTTGAGCAGCAGTGGTGACAGAAAAGGTGAGCCACACCCCTGTTGCCCGGGGGGATTAGAGAACTCTTCCGTTTCAATAGCACCCAACAGTTAGTCTTTTTAACCCTTGCCCCACTTGTTCCCTTCTGCCCTAGTATTTCCCAGTGTCTGTTTTTCCCATCTTTGTGTCTGTGTGTCCTCAATATTTAGCTTGCACTTATACATGAGAACATGTGGTATTTGCTTTTCTGTTCCGGTGTTAATTCGCTTAGGATAATGGCCTCTAGCTTTAGCCATGTGGCTGCAAAGCACCTGAGTTTTGCATTTTTATGGCTGTGTGGTATTCCATGATGTATATGTACCGTATTTTCTTTATCCAGTTCACCGCTGATGCGCACTTAGGCTGATTCCATGTTGTTGCTGTTGTGAATGTTGCTGTGATGAACACACAAGCACATGTGTCTTTTTTGTAGAAAAATTTATTTATTTTCCTTTAGATATTATCCAGTAATGGGATTACTCAGTCAAATGATAGTTTGTTTTAGTTCTTTCAGAAATCTCCAGACTGCTTTCCACAGTGGCTGAACTAATTTACATTCCAGCAGTGTATAAGCATTCCCCTTTCTCCCTGTTCTGGCCAGCATGTATTGCTTTTTGACTTGCTAATAGTAGACATTCTGACTGATACGAGATGGTTATCTCATTGTGATTTTGATTTGCATTTTTCTGATGATTAGTCTTGTTGAGCATTTTTTCATATGTTTGTTGTCTTCTTGTATATTCTCTTTTGAGAAGTATCTGGTCATATTGTTTGCCCACTTTTTAATGGGATTACTTGTTTTTTGCTTGCTGAGTGATTTAAGTTCTTTATACATTATGGAAATTAGATTTATTGGATGCATAGTTTCTGATAACTTTCTTCCATTCTGTAGGTTGCCTGTATACTCTGTTGATAGTCTCTTTTGCTATGCAGAAGGTCTTTAATTTAATTAGGTTCCAGTTGTCAAATTTTTTGTTGCTATAGCTTTTGAGGACTTAGTCATAAATTATTTCCCAAGACTGATGTTCAGAATGATGTTTCCCAAGTTTTCTTCTAGGATTCTTATAGTTTGAGGTCTCACATTTATCTCTTTAATATATCTTGAGTTAATTTTTGTATATGGTAAAATGTAGGTGTTCAGTTTTATTTTCTTGGTATATTGCTAGCCTATTATCCTGGCACCATTTATTGAATAAGTCCTTTCTCCATTGCTTACTTTTGTTGACTTTGGTAAAGATCAGATAGCCGTGTGTGTGTGTGTGTGTGTGTGTGTGTGTGTGTGTGTGTGTCTTTCTTTCTAGGTTCTCTTTTCTGGTCTATGTTACTGTTTTTATACTAGTGTCATGCTGTTTTGGCTACTGTAGCCCTATAGTATGTCTTGAAATCAGATAATGTGGTGCCTCCAGCTTAGTTTTTTTGCTAAGGATTGCTATGGCTATTTGGGTTCTTTTCCAGTTTCATATGAATTTTAGAATAGTTTTTCTAATTCTGTGAAAAATGGCATTGTGATTTGATAGGAATAGCACTGAATCTGTGGTTTACTGGGGGTAGTATGGCCATTTTTAATGATACTGATTATGCTAATCCATGAGCATGGACTGTTTTTCCATTTGTTTATGTCCTCTCTGATTTCTTTGAGTAGTGTTTTGTAATTCTCTCCTTGTAGAGATATTTCGTTTACTTGGTTAGATATATTCCTAGATATTTTATTTTTTTGGTAGCTATTATTAATCGAATTGTATTCTTGATTTGGTTCTCAGTTTAACATTACTGATGTTTAGAAGTGCTAGTGATTTTTGTACATTGATTTAGTAACCTAAAAATTTAGTGAATTCATTTATCAGCTCCAGGAGCCTTTTGACAGAGTCTTTAGAGTTATCTAGATATGGAATCATATAGTCCACAAAGAGAGATAGTTTGACTTCTTCTTTTCCTATTTGAGTGCCTTTTGTTTCTTTCTCTTGACTGATTGCTCTGCTTAGGACTTCTAGAACTATGTTGAACTATGGTGAGAGTGGGCACCCTTGTCTTGTTTCAGTTTTCAAGGGGGAATGCCTTCAGATTTTGCCCCTTCATTATGACATTGGCTGTGAATTTGTCATAGATTGCACTTATTTTGAGGTATGTTGCTTTGATGCTTAGTTTGTAGAGAATTTTTATAATGAAGGGATGTTGCATTTTATTGAAGGCTTTTCCTGCATCTATTGAGATCTTGTAGTTTTTGTTTTAAATGCTGTTTATGTGGTGAATGACATTTCATGATTTGCATGTATTGAACCAACTTTGCATCCAAAGAATGAAGCCTACTTGATCATGGTGAATTAACTTTTGAGGTGCTGTTGAATTTGGTTCACTGATGGTTTTGAATCTATGTTAATCAGGAATATTGGCCTGTAGTTTTCTTTTTTCGTTGTGTCTTTGCCAGGTTTTGGTATCAGATACCTGATGCTGGTTTCATAGAATGAATTGCAAAGGAGTCCTTCCTGCTCAATTTTTTGAAATAATTTCAGTAGAATTGGCACCAGCTCTTGCTTTTACATCTGGTAGAATTTGACTGCAGATACATTTGGTCTGCGCTTTGTTTTTGGTTGGTAGATTTTTAGTACTGTTTTCACTTCAGAACTTGATACCAGTCTGCTCAGGGTTTCAATTTCTTCCTTATTAAATTGGGAGTTTGTGGGTTGCTGGGATTTTATCCATTTTTTCTATATTTTCTAGTCTATTTGCATAAAAGTGTTCATAATATTCTCTGAGTATCTTTTGTATTTCTGTGGGATTGGTTGTAATGTCACCTTTGTCCTTTCTGGTTGTGCTTATTTGGATTTTTCCTGTTTTTTTTTTTTTTTACCTTAGTGAATCTAGCTAGCAGCCTACCAATCTTATTTATCCTTTCAATAAAACAAATTTTGGTTTCATTAATTTTTTATATAAATTTTTGGGTCTCAATTTTGTTCAGTTCTATTCTGATTTTAGTTATTTCTTGTCGTCTGCTAGCTTTGTGGTTGATTTGCTCTTGTTTTTCTAATTCCTCTACATGTGATGTTAGATTATTAATTTGACATCTTTCTACATGTTTCCTATTGTAGAAACATTAAATTTTGGTAGAACAGCTATGTGGGATGATTTGTTGTGCTGAATGTTAACAACTGGGGCTAATTTAAAAGAACTTTTTCCCTATCAATTTTAAAGCTTCTTTTACTTCCTTATTTCTGAAGCTGTAGATTAAAGGATTCAACATGGGAATAACAGTGCCATAAAATATAGAGGCCACTTTCATATTCTTCTGGGCATTATTAGAATGAGACTGTAAGTACATGTAAGAGAGTGTCCCATAGAAAATGGTGACTGTAGTCAGGTGGGAGGCACATGTGGAGAAGGATTTTTTCCTCCCTGCACTAGAAGACATTTTCAGGATGGTGGCCATGATGTAGATGTAGGAAAAGATGATGACCAACCCAGTGAACATCAAGTTAAATCCCACAAAGACAACAAGTAGCATGAGGTTGATGTCCAATACTGGAGCATGAAAGGGCAAGAATTGGGGGACCATCACAGAAAAAGTGATTGATGTTATTGGACTTGCAGAAAGACAGAGAAAATGTAAAACCTGTATGTACAGAGGCATTTATTGAGCCCATGATGTATGAACCAGCTACCAAATGGATGCAGACTCTTTGGGACATGATTATGGTATAGTGAAGGGGCTTACAGATTGCAACATAACGGTCCACTGCCATCATAGCCAGCAGATAACAGTCACTGGTTGCAAATGTTGCATAAACCAATAATTGTATCACACAGCCCCAAAATGATATAAAATTCTTTTCTTCCGTGAAGCTTTGGAGCAGCTTGGGAGTGATAGCAGAAGTGTAACAGATATCAACAAAAGCCAAATGTTGTAGAAAAAAGTACATGGGTGTTTGAAATCTGGAATCTGTGTTGATGAGTAAGATTATTCCAGTATTACCCGTTATGGAGGTCACATAGATGAGAAGGAATACAATGAAGAGGATATGCCAAAACTCTTGTTGGGCACCAAATCCCAGAAGACAGAATTCAGTCACTTCAGTGCTATTTCTTCGTGCCATGGCTACCAAAAGTCTAGAAAGGACCAAAAGAAGGACCCAGAAAAGAAGGGAATCTTTGAGACTTCTCGCAATGAAATGGCTCTATATTTCATGTCACTTTTTTCTATTTGGATTTTCATGACAAATACTCACAATAGTGTTATTTACATCTCAAATATAAAAATTTACTTACAGTCATCAAGTAAAGAGTGATTTACTTGATGAAAGAGGAAATGAATTTGTCTTCAAAATGAAAAAGTTTGTCTCAGAAGAAGACTGACTTCTAATGTGTGTAGTTCTTAGAAATATAGATGAACAATTTTTCAATATATTAAACAGGCATACATACCTAAAGTAATATTAAAACATAATTTTGTACCCCTTTAGAAGCCTATAATTATTCACAGCCACCTACTATTTTAATTTTGGATAAAGCTCTTGAAATTAGTTGAATAAATTACAGTTAAATTTCCCTAAATATGTTCACGCTTTACATATGTTTGAAGTCTTCAAAGTATCTTTGTATTAGTATCCTTAGAATGCAACTCCCATCTAGGTGATATTCTTTACAAGCAAAATAAACCTGTTATATAATGGATGTCTGAGAGCCTTACATTTTCTATTGCTTTTTTTTTTTTTTTTTTTTTTTCTGTTCTGTAGTGGAGGAACAAGAAAGCAGAAACAATTCTTTTCAATTTAACATTTAGTGAATATTGAGGTATATTAAGTTAGTATAAGTTTCTTCCTAGGGTAAATTTACTGTAAAATGAAAGAAATGCAGTCCTTTCAAAAAGTGTTTCTTTCATTTGGATAAACACTTACTAGAGGAAGCTTGAATAGGCCAGAAGTCTACTTCAGTTAGAATTGTGACAGAATAATGACATTTATCATATCAACTTGACTTTAATTATCTGGATTTAAATAAAATAATATGAAAATATGAGGATGCTTTTCAAGAGCTAAGGAAACTAGTGTAACCCCCTTCCAATCACGCACAGAATCTGTACATTTCTATGTTTATATTGAGCTAATTGTTGGCTGGTTCAATATGAAGTAGTTTGTTTCATCTATGTTGAAGGTGTTTTCTAATCAAATGGATGCTACAAAGAAAATGGCCAACGATCTAAGCTTTTTTTAAGCATTCATATTTGGTGGTACATGTGAAGGTTTGTTACATAGGTAAACTCATGCCATGGGGGGTTTACCCTAGCATTTTAAACATGCTTAACATATGGGTAGTGCTGGGTCTCTCAGGCTTCATTAATAGTCAACCTTGTGCAGTGGAAAGGAAATAGGTAACCCTGGTTTTGAATTTTTGTCTCACCAGTTAATGGAAAAAAGCATATAATTTCCTTTGGCCCTAGTTACTTCCCCTGCACAATGAGGATCACAGAACTCATCTAGAAGTTAATTATGTTCATTCACTTGTTTATAGTATCAATAACATGCATATTATATATAATAGAATATTATGTAACTTGCATTGAAAACAAATTAACAAAAATCTTCTAATAGCAAAATCAGGAAATAGAATTGTATACATTTCAGTAGATTTATATTATTTATTAATACCTAGTCTAAGGCAGAGAGATAAATATGTACTCTTATGGAGTCAAAAGAGAAAAGCATGTTGTAGAAAAATATGTAGATTTGGACCATTTGAAAAACTAAACTCTCCATCACTCTTAATGTCTCTTGCTTTCATTCTCTTTATTTATTTGTGGCTAAATGCCAGAAAATGTGCACACCAAATTTGAGTATAGTTATTCATGGGTGTGGCATTAGGTAAAAAAGAACATTATTTTGTAAACTTACGAACTTCTGAACTTTCACTTTTATAATGGGAATTCATGACCTTTATTGTTTTAAAAATGAAGAAAACTATATTTTATGTGGTCATTGATGCTCTAAAGTTGCCTCTGCCATTTCGTTATTTTAACGATTCTTTTTGTTTTTTGTTTCTCTCTTCTTTTTCCTGAGTTTCTGTGGGCCACTTGAACTTTTTCTTATAATCCCATTTTGGTGCAGTTATAGTGATTTTTTTTGTATAGTGTTTTTATTAGATATCTGTATAGCCCTTTTTAGTGGCTGCTCTAGCTGTTACATTATATGGGCATGGCTTGTTTTATTGTGCTTCACAGATATTGCATTTTTAAAAAATAAAATTAAAGGTTTGTGGCAATCCTGCATTAAGCAAGTCTATTAGCAGCATTTTCCAGCAGTGCGTGCTCATTTAATACCCTTGTGTCAGCATTTTTAGCAAAAAGTATTTTTATATAAAGGCATATACTTTTTTAGACATAATGCTATTGCACTTTTAATAGACTGCAGTGCAGTATAAACATAACTTTTGTATGCACTGGAAAACCAAAATATTTGTGTGACTTACTTTATTGTGAGAGTCACTTAATTGAGGTGGTCTGGAACGAAACCCACAATGTCTCTGAGGTATGTTTGTATAATCATAACTTGTGTCCATTTTACCAGTTTTAGTGACGTGTGGAAAGTTTACTTCCTTTTTCATTTCTTTACTGTCTCCCACTTATAAATATAATTGTCTTAACCATTTCCTCCACATACACTGAGAACTGCCTTAGACAGTGTTACAATTTTTGCTTCAACCCTCAATCATCATTTTAAAAACTCAAGATAGAATAAAAGACTGTCGTATTTTGCTCTTTCTACTTGCTTTTCTTTCTTTTTATTTTTTTGAGTCTCACTGTCGCCCAGGCTGGATGCAGTGGTGTGATCTCGGCTCACTGCAACCTCTGCCTTCCAGGTTCAAGTGATTCTCCTGCTCAGCCTCCCGAGTAGCTGGTATTACAGGTGCCCATCACCACACCCGGCTACTTTTTCTATTTTTAGTAGAGATGGCATTTCACTATGTAAGCCAGGCTGATCTCAAACTCCTGACCTCAAGTGATCTGCCGGCCTCAGCCTCCCAAAGTGCAGAGATTACAGGTATGAGCCACTGTGCCCGGCCTCTTTCCACTTTCTTAACCTTCTGATGTTTCATGGTTCTTTCATTTAATAACAACTAAAAGAAAGGATATGGAAGAGTGGATAGAAAAATGACATAATCATATTCTGTGTACAAGAAACTCACTTCAGATATAATGATACATGTAGGTTTGAAATAAAAGGAAGAAAACGTATCTCATGCAAACATTAATCAAAAGAATGAAAGTATGGCTATGTAAATATTAGATAAAGTATATTTTACAGCAAAGAATATTACCAAGGACAAAGAAGAACATTACATAATAACAAAAGTGCTAATCAAGAAGAAATAGCAATCCTAAATGTGTAGGCACCAAACAAGTAAACTACAACATATATAAAGGAAAAACTGAAAAAAATTGAATTGAGGTAAAGGCCAATCTATAATTGGGGATTTTAATATTCCTTTCTCAACAATTTGTAGGACTATATGGAAAATCAGCAAGGATATAGAAGAACTCGACACCTTCAGCCAACAGGATATCAGTGACAGTTATAGAACAGTCCATCTCACATGACTAGAATACATATTTTTTCCAGCACTTGTAGAATATATATCAAGATAGATTATACATAATCCATATAATTTTAGAAGAATGGAATTCACACAGTATGTGTTCCTGACCACAATGAGATTGAACAAGATATAAACAACAGACATGTAACAGGAAACTCTCCAGATGGTTGGAAACAAAACAATGCATTTATAAACAATCCTTGGGCCAAAGAGGTAGTCACAAGGGAAATACAAAATATTGAACTGGATGAAAATACAATACTTAAAATTTATGGGGTGCAGTGAAAGCAGTGTTTAGTGGGCATCCCATAGCACTAAATGCTTACACTAAAAAAGAGAAAAAGCCTCAAATCATCGATATAATCTTCTACTTGAAAAATATTGAAAAAGAAGAAAAAAATTTAAAATATGTAGAATAATAAATCTAAGAACAGAACTCAATGAACTGGAAAAAGAAAAACAATTTAAAACACTATGAAACAAGAAGTGGGTTTTGAAGAAAATCAATAAAACTGACAAACCTCTAGAAGGTCTGGCAAAGATAAAAGAGAGAAGATACAAATTACTAAGTCAGGAAAAAACGGAGGTATTACTACAGACTCTGCAGACAGAAAAAAATGATAGTAAGAGAATACTACAAACATTAGAAGCATAAACTAACCCATATGAAACTGATTATTTGAATAGCCATACAGCCACGAAGAGAATTGAATTTATAATTTAAAAACTTATAAAATATCACTGGAAAACTCACTGAATGTATAAAAAAGAATTAACTTAATTCTATACAATTTCTTTCAGAAAACAGATGTGAAAAGAACATTTTCCAACTTATTCTGTGAATCCCGTATTATCCTACTAGCAAAAGCAAACTAAATAGCACACAAAAAAGAAAACCATAGTTCTGTATCTTTAATGAATATAGACACAAAAGTCTTTTAAAAATTTAGCAAATAGAACTCAGCTATGCATATGAAATCATACACAATGGCCAAGTTGGGTATATTCAGGTCTAAAGAGAAAAATCACAGGATCATATACACTGATGAACAAAAAGAATTTGACAAAATTCAACATCTACTTAATATCTTAAAAATCTCTGAAAGCAAGGAAGAGAGGGCAATTTCCGCAACTGATGAAGAACATCTACATAAAAACCTATGACTAACATCCTACTTGATACAGACTAAATGCTTGCTCCTAAAATTGGGAACAGGTGAGGATACTCATTCTCTTCAGTGCTATTCAACAGAGTTTGGGAAGTTCTAGTCAAAGGAAAGGATATATAGGCATAAAAGTGATACAGATCAGAAAAGAAGAAATAAAACTTCCATTTGGAAGATGACATGATGGTTTATGTAGAAGATTCCAAGAATCTACCAAAAACTTCTTGAAGTAATAAGTGAGTTCAGAAAAGTTGCAGAATACACGACAGTTCTAAAAAATCCACACTATTTTCATAACAATGAACTTGTGGAAACTGGAATAAACACAACACCATTGATAATAGTTCAAAAAATGAAATACTTAGGTAGAAATATAACACAACTATTGTAGGACTTTATGATGAAAATTACAATTATGCTGATAAAAGAATCTACATAAATAGATACATTGTGTTTAGGAGATAAAAGACTCCATATAGTGGTGTCAGTTCTCCCCAAATTGATGTACAGGTTTAACACAAATGCAATCAATATCTCAGCATAGTATTTTTAGCGTGTGAACAAGAATATTCTAAATTTATAGGGAAGAGAAAAGAAGCTAGAATAGCTAATACGATTCTGAAAACAAAGAAGAAAATGAGATGAATCACTTTACCTAACACCAATATTTTTTCTCTATCTACAATAGTTAACACTGTGGAATTGGTGGAAAGATAGATACAAAGATGGAGCAAAATAGTGAATCCACAAATAGATCCACACATGTGCAGTCATTTGATTTTTGAGCAGGTTCAGTTCAATGGAGGAAGGCATTTTAGAAAATAGTGCTGAGACAACTGGATATTCATAGACAAAAACATGAACCCAAACCTAAAACTCATACCTTATGTAAGAATTAACTCAACATGAATCTTAGCTTTAAATGTAAAATATAAAACCATAAAACTTTTAGAGAGTAATCTAAGACAAAATATTTAGGGCAAAATTTTTAGGAGAGGTGTTGTGAAGAATTCTTAGACATGACATCAAAAGCACAATCCCCTCCTCAAAAATTCAACAATTGGATCTCATTAAAATTGAAACTTTTGCTCTGTTAAAGACCCAGTGAAGAGAATGAAAATCACCCTACGCTGGAAGAAAATATTTTCAAACAACATATGTGATAAAGGACATGTATTTAGAGAATATAAAGAACTCCCAAACAACAACATCAACAACAACAACAACAACAACATCAAATTAGAAAATGCCTGAATGACATGAACAGACATTTTACCAAAAAGTGCTATATGGATGGTAAATAAGCACATGAAAAGGTGTCCAACATCATTAGCCATTAGGGAAATGCAAAGTAAGAACAAAATGTGATATCACTACACTACCTGTGAGATGTCACTACAGAATGGCTAAAATAAGAAAAAGGTGACAATAGCAAATGCTGGGAAAGACTCAGAGTAACTGGATCTCTCATACATTGCTGGTGAAAATGGTGGTCACTCTGGAAAATAGTGTGGCAGTTTTGTAAAAAGCTGCTAGACATACACTTACCATCCAACCCAGTCCTTGGACTTGTGGGCAATTATATTTGCATAAAACTTATATTCACACGAAACCTGTACAAATTTTTTTATAACATTTTCATTTGTAGTAGCCAAAATCTGCAAACAATCAAATGCCCTACAGTAAATGAGTGATTTAACAATTTTATTACATCCATACTATGGAATATTTCCAAAAATAAAGAGAAATAAACTATTGATACACGCAGCAGCTCAGATGACTATCAAGGGCATTATTCTGAGTGTAAAAAAGCCAACATCAAGAGGACATATACTATATGATTCCATTTACAAAGCATTATGAAAATGATACAATTATAGAAATAGCGAACAGATTGGTGATGGCTAGACGTTGGGGTGGTAAGAGGAGGGGCATGGTGTGACCAGAAGGGGTACAAAGGAGACATGTAGAATCTGAGATCTGTGATCATCAAGTCTGTATCTTCACTGCAGTGGTAGCTCTATAAATCTACACACGTATGAAATGACATAGAGCTATATACACAACTGTCTCAGTATCAAAATCCTGTTTTGATGTCATATTGTAATTATGTAAGATTGAACCCTTGAGGAAAAAGTATATGAAGGATATTTGATCCCTTTCCCTATTACCTTTGGAACTTCCTGTGAATCTATAAATATTTCATAATAAAAAGTTAAAAAATGAAGAAGAAAAAGTAAAGTCTATTGTGCAGTGATATGAGGTTTAAGTGAGCAGATTTATGTAAATTTATGTAAATTTCTCAGCACAGGGCTGGGCATGGAAGGTATGCCCAGCAAATGACTTTAATAACAATGCAAATAATTCATTAAAGGCATATTATATTGATTGGTTAATTGAACAATCAGTTTATTCATTCAATCATTTGTTCATTCATGTTATTTTCCAGGTGATACTCAGACTGAATCAAACCCATCCCTTTATTTTCAGTAAATCACTAGGGATGAAGTCATTCCTCCTGGTTTTGAGGTGAAACATTCTGGGGCTTTGGCTAATCTTTTGCTCTAAAATTTTCACCATGCGCTGGCATGGTACATGGCAGATTTTGAAAAAAATGCTCTTTGCTTTGTTTTACTTACTTTGAGGTTGCCTACATGTTCTCTTTCTGCAACTGGCACTGATTGCTGATCAAGATCTCTCTTTTCAGTTCGTCCTCATCAGCAAGTACATAGCTGGGGTATAAGAGATCAATACCCACTCCCTGGAGAACCTGAGGTTCCAGGGGCTCAGATGTAATTGGGAAAAACAATGTTTGCTAGTTATTTTCTGCTGAAGCAAAGTTAAGCTCTCCAGAGGGAACAAAATTCTTGTTTTAATGCCATCAGGGACTTTTTGCCCCGCTATTGATAATTTGCTATTAACCTTCTTCCCTCCCTCTCTTTTATTCTTCCTCCATTTCTCCCCGCTTTATTTCCTTTCTTCCTGCTTTTATTTCTTCTTACCCCACCTTCTCTTTTTTTGGGTGGGTGATGAGTAACAAACCAAATGGCAAATTCATAAGTATAAAAGTGTATATAGTAAAAACCATGTCCACCTTCATCCCTAGATTTCTAATCTTCAGTTTCCTTCCCTGGAGATCACCATTGTTGCAAGCTCCTGTTATTCTTCCAGATATACAAGCCTTGCAGTGCATTTGAAAACATATTATAGTCATGTTCTTTGTTCACTCCCACAACAAAAGACGATGTATTATTCACATTGCTCAGCTTTCATTTCACTTAATGTTTTTGGGTGATTTGTCTCCATCAGTATGAAAAGAGAAGCCTCACTCTTTTTAATGTTTGTATTATATTTTATTGAACAGTTGCATTTATTAATCTGTTTAATCATACTGTTCCCCCATTGTTTGACATTTAGATTGTTTCCAATCTTTTGCTAATACAAACAATGTTACTGTAAATATTATTGTGAAGATATCTGTAGGCACAAAAGGTGTTTTGGAGAGGAAACTCAGTAAAGGGTATGATAATGATAACTTTTGATACTTATTGCCCAGCTACCCTCAAGAAGCTCTACCAGTTTATACCACTTCTATTAAACCTAGTGACTATTTCTCCAAATTCTAACAGATTATTACAAAACTTCTATAAAATTTGTCATTTTTATAGGTGAAAAATAATTTAATTTGTGTGTCCTTTTCTCATATGAGCCAGGTTGGATATCTTTTCATATTTCTATGAAGAATTACTTTTTTATTTTATGTGAATTATGTTATATATGTTGCCCTCCGAGAAAGTATTCTGTCTTTAAATTGATACCTTGAATTGCCCCCCTTTTGCCTCATGAAAAAGAATGAGGCAGTGTTTTGTATTATGCACAACGTTGCTATAAACTTTATTGTATGTGTTACTTGGTACAATTATTTTTCATGTATATTGCAGTAGTTTCCTGTTCCTATTGCTCCTGAACAAACTACTGCAGAGCAATTGCCACTTCCTCTTACTCAGGCCTAAAATTTTCCAAAGAAGGGCATACAAAACTAGCGTTTTTTTTTTTTTTCTTTTCTTATTGAGCACTTCAGAAATTAAGACTGATGGCATTTAGTATAAAATTTAAATATAAGTGTTAGCTGTTAGATCTAATCTTTCTGATCCACACTCTACCACTGAAAATGGAATTTGATTGAATTAACTAAAGGGGCAATCTAGCATTTGTTTTGCTTTGGATTACGGCTAGCCTGTCAAAGAATTTTCCTTTCACATACTGACTCCTGAATGACCTGATTCTGGGGGTGACAGCAGTGGTTAGGTGGGTACACAGTCTCCCTGAGGATGTTCAATGTAAAATCATAGCCTATTTTGTACAATAAGAAGTCTCTTAGAAAGCACCCAACTTTCTGAACATTTTGAAATTTTATTTTAGTTAAACATGTGATAACAATGTGCAGAGAAATGGATTCATCATCACCCTGCTTCATGACACACTGTTGCCATTGGCCCATGCATAGCCCCACTTAATATTAATTACATAGTAATTTATTAAGTGAATAATCCAGTCCAAAGTCTCAAAAATTATCTACAATATATACTTACCACTGTACTCTTTCTCTGTACTTTGCATTTGCTTACCCTCATCTTTACCTGCAAATAGCAACATTAGGAATGTTTCTTTGTATTCTTTTATTTTTTGATTTATAGCTTTACACACACACACAGACACACACATACACACACACACACACGCACCCCTGAAGCATATACTTTCTAGTTTGCCTGTTACTAAGTTAATGAAACATTTCTTCTGTTTTATTCTGTGATTTTTAAAAAAAAAATCAACAGTACTAAAACTTATCTGTTGTGTTGTTGTAGCAGTGGCTCATTCATTTTCACTGTGCAGAATATTCCATTACGTGATTAAAATCTAATTAATTTATCCCTTCATCTGTGTAGCAGCCACGTGAATGAATCTGTAGATCTCCTTCAGGAGTGTAAACGACCCAGGATCTCAGCTTCTCACTTTGAAATCCCTTGTAGTAGTTTTTCTGACACCGCACTTCCCGTGGGCTGCTCCTTGCTAATGTCTGTGTGCAGAATGGATTCGAAGGTAGACCCATAGCTGGGAGACACAGGACTCCTTTGTCAGTCCATTTTGGTTCAAGGATTTCTCAGTAACTTTGCTGAATTGTGCTTCTACTTCATGACCGTCTCACATGCTTCTGCTCCACCTTCTCTTCCTCTCTTCTTGACTTGGGGTCTGAGTTGCATCTTTCTTAGCTTTTCTCACTGTCTTCGCTATTACCTTTTACATAGGCATCCCCCTAACAAAATGTTTGCATATGTAGTCCCATCTTGGTGTCTGCTTTGTAGGACATTTTGCCAATGGATGTTGGAGTAGTTTCCAGATTTTTCTACTATACATAATATTGCTATACACTTTGTGCAGGTTATTTGGTACAGTTAGTTTTCATAAGTATTGCAGTAGTTTCCTATTCCTGCTGCTTCTGTAACAAACTACGACAGAGTACTTACTGCTACAGAATACTTGCTACTTCCTCTTCCTCAGGTCCAATGACGTCGTCACTATAGTGAACCAGAGCAATGTTCTACAGTTTTCCAGATGATCAAGGTCCCATAGGCTACACTGTGGCTGAGGAGAGTTCAGATAGCCCTGCGAATTTTGGGGAATCTTTGGTGATAGCTATGCTCGGAGAATGTACATTGCTTCTGAACTTGCTTCCTGATAAGTGTGGAAAAGAAAACATTTCCAAATTAGTGCCAGTGAATACTTCCAGAGGCTGTTTGCTCCAGTAACAATTGCACATCTGGGATGGCAACTAGATTGGTGCTTCCATTAGGCTAAGATTGTAATAGTCTATTTCCTGCCATAATCAGTGTGGCATAGTTCCTGGACTGGTGGATTAATTGGGGATATTGATGGCAGCAGCCGCTCCTGATGGCCAGCTGCTTCCATCACACCAGCTACAGCAGGGAGTTGTGGCTGGGGCTACATGCTCCGTGGAGCCAGCGGAAGCTGGGGACAAGTGGGAGCCCTGCCCCTTTCGAATTAGGGTGAGAGCTCCCTGGGTGTCATTGCTGCTGCCCAAACCATGGCTGCAAAGGGCCTCTCACTCCATGGAGAGGGCAGGATCCCTGGCTTCTCCCCCCAGCCCTGTACAGCTGCAACCACCCAAACCACAGCTGCAGACTCAGGCATCCCTTCACTCTTGAGGTCCCAGGAAGGCCCTATGCACCTAGCAGGCTTGGAAGTGCCTGCTTTCACTGCCTGGCTTCTCCCTGCTGTGGGTGCCCACTATGATCTCAGAGCAAAGTCAGTGCCAAGTCCAGGGGTTGTGAATGGCAGCAGGATGCAGCCAGATTTCTGGGCAGAAGAGTACACCCCATGTTCAGGCCAGGGAGGGCCAGAAAGCTTGGACTGGGCTGCGACTCCCACTGACCAGAGGGGGATCTTGTGGTGTATTTTCTGGGCCTACCCATGGCTCCCCATGGACCAGTCAGCATGCACTGTCTCCCATCTGAGGCCCATAAAAGTCCTGGGCTCAGCCAGAGCTTGGCAGGTGATGGGACAACCAGGTGCAGAGAGCAGCTACTCTCTCTGCTGATAGCAGGACACGTCAGGATGACCACCAGGAGAGAGAAGCTGCCCACTCGAGAGCCTGCTATCTGCTGAAAGCTGGGAAGACAACCAGATAACTTGCTGCAGAGAGAAGCTTCCCACTCCAGGGTCTCCTCTATGCTAGGATCTGAACTCTCATCAGGACACCCTGGCTGCAGAAAGGTACTACCCCATGCGAGTCTGCTGTGAACTGTTCTATTGCTCAATAAAGCTCCTCTGTATCTTGCTCACCCTCCATTTCTCTGCGTACCTGTTGCCGGAAGTCAGGGAACCCAAATGGAGGGACCGGCTGAAGCCACAGCAGAAGAACATAAATTGTGAAGATTTCATGGACATTTACTAGTACCCCAAATTAATACTTTTATAATTTCTTATGCCTGTCTTTACTGCAATCTCTGAACGTAAATTGTGAAGATTCATGGACATTTATTACTTCCCCAATCAATATTCTTATAATTTCCTATGCCTGTTTTTACTTTAATCTCTTAATCCCGTCATCTTTGTAAGCTGAGGATGTATGTCGCCTCAGGATCCTGGGATGATTGCATTATCTGCACAAATTGTTTGTAGAGCATGTGTGTTTGACCAATATGAAATCTGGGCATCCAAAAGGAACAGGATGGCTGTGATTTTCAGGGAACAAGGGAGATAACCACTGGGCCTGACTGCCTGAGTGGTCAGACAGAACAGAGTCATATTTCTCTTCTTACAAAAGTGAATAGGAGAAATATTGCTGAATTCTTTTTCTCAGCAAGGAGCAGTCCTGAGAAAGAGAATGCATTCCTAGGGGAAGGTCTCTAAAATGGCCACTCTGGGAGTGTCTGTCTTATACAGTTGTAGATAGGGATGAAATAAACCTTGGTCTCCTGTAGTGCCCCCAGGCCTATTAGGATTAGGAAATTCCTGCCTAGTAAATTTTAGTCAGACCCGTTGTCTGCTTTCAAACCCTGTCTCCTGATAAGATGTTATCAATGACAATGCATGCCCAGTGGGACATGAAACTTCATCAGCAATTCTAATTTCACCCTGGTCCTGTGATCTCGCTCTGCCCCCATTTGCCTTGTGATATTTTATTGCCCTTGAAACATGTGATCTCTGTGACTCACACCCTATTCATACACCCCTCACCTTTTGAAATCCATAATTAAAACTTGCTGGTTTTGCGGCTCAGAGGGTATCACAGAACCTGCTGACATGTGATGTCTCCCCTGGACACCTTGCTTTAAAATTTCTTTCTTTTGTACTCTTTCCCTTTATTTCTCAGACCAGCCAACATTTAGGGAAAATAGAAAAGAACCTATGTTGAAATATTGGGGGCTGGTTCCCCCGATATGTAACCACATTCTTCCTGGTCGCAGGACAAGAACTCGGGACCCACTGAATAGTGGAGCTAAAAAAGCTATTACACAAATGGAGCTGAAACATGCCCCTTGCTTGCCATGTGGTGGGTGAAGAGAAGGAAAGAAGAGGTTCAGCCTCTTTGGGAGCACAAACTTAGGAGCTTCCTGAGCCAGGGCTGTGCCTCCCTCTATGGGGTCCTGTGGTGCCTGGCATCTCCAAGCTTCCAGGTGCCACTCAGTTCCCTGGTGCCAGCCAGGAAAGCTGCTTGCAGTGTGCCTGGGCCAGACACAGCCTCACAGAGAGCCAGTTCCTGTGCCAGCACCTAGAGTTTCCTCCCATGCTGCGGCAGCTCGCATGTCTGACTGCACAGTTGCTGGACCCCATGCTTGCTCATATGCCCCTCACCACTCCACACCTGACTTGCCCTTGGCAGGAGTGGGATCCAGGCTGGTAGCATAAGCTGAGTGCCGCCTGCCAGACCGAGTTGGTGGAATGAGCCCAGTGGGCCCAAGCAAAACTCAGGCAAAGGTGCTGCTAGCCAGAGGTTTCAGGTCAGAAAAGCAACACCCCAAGGATCCTGTAACAATATGATGAGGATCACTATCTAATCTAAGTCTTACAGAGTGGCACTATTCTACTCCATTCCACTCCATCTGGAATAATTCTGATGTACTGTTATGTTTGCCATCCCCCCCAAATCACTTCCTCATTCACTGTAGTGATAGATAACCATTATCTTCTGCCTCATAGAAGATTGGGCACCAATATCCTTGGCAGTACGATATTGGCAGTAGAACCAATATCCTTGGCAGCAGCCTGACTTGTTTCTTAACTGTACTGTTAAATTATCTATGCAAAGAATCATGTGTCAGGTGTTGAGGATTAATCTATGAAATGTGTAATAGTTCTGGTGAGGAATGATGGAGACATCACACATGCATCCACTGCCAAGATTACCGACTACTCCGCTAGGCTAAGTGACAGCTCTGGCCATGTTCTTCTTGGTGTCTATACTTCCTGTATTGCATTAGATCCTTCTGCCCATATGTCTTTGTGGCACATACACACACACATACATACCCACAAACTTGACCTCAAAAATCAAAAGGAAACATTACTAATAAAAACCCAACAATCCTTGGAGGTTCCTGATAGCTTGCTCAAGCTACCAGGCTGGTTTCACATATTTTATTCCATAAGCTGTGTATTGAAAAACTGATAACATTAAGACGTTGAAGAGCTGAGGGAATTAACCTGCTCACCTGTATCCTGTTGCTCTTTTATTCTACTTTTCTGCATATAAAATGACAGACATGTACTTTCTGTGTGTTTATTTACAATAACACTGTTCAATGTTGTTATAGGCAGTTGCTTCACCCAGTAAGCTCAGCAAAGCTCTTGTTGCGGCCTCACTTTTCACCTGCGAAACAGCTGTGCTGGACTGCAGCTGACTACTGTCAACTCCTGTGAGAGTGCTCTGTCTAGATTTCTGGTCTCTCCTTTCCACTTTCATTTGTCCATTTATTTCTTCAACAAATGTTCATTCAGATACTACAATGTGCTAAGAATATGCTGGATGTTGGCAATCCAATGTTGAGCAAATATTTTCCTCCCCTTCATGTTCCATATTAGTGAGGACATTCATCTTTCCTGGTGGCAGGATGAGTCACGCCATTATTCAGAGCCAATAAAGAAAGAAATTAATTAACCACCCATAACATCTAGATAATACCAGATAACTTCTAGAAAAATGTTACAACATTTTCTGTGTGATTTGGCATCTCCCTATCTTTTTTTTTTTTTTTTTTTTTTTTGAGACGGAGTCTTGCTCTGTCACCCAGGCTGGAGTGCAGTGGCCGGATCTCAGCTCACTGCAAGCTCCGCCTCCTGGGTTTACGCCATTCTCCTGCCTCAGCCTCCTGAGTAGCTGGGACTACAGGCGCCCGCCACTGGGCCCGGCTAGTTTTTTGTATTTTTAGTAGAGACGGGGTTTCACCGTGTTAGTGTTAGCCAGGATGGTCTCGATCTCCTGACCTCGTGATCCGCCCGCCTCGGCCTCCCAAAGTGCTGGGATTACAGGCTTGAGCCACCGCGCCCGGCCCTCCCTAACTATCTTTACAGAGAGAGTGTTTTCATTTAATTCCTTTCTGCTTGAATGGTGATCAGAAACTTTAAAACTAATAGTGTCAGTATCTCTTGGGAAGCAATTTTTAGCCCCAGGAGATATTTCTATTATATTTTCCAATATTAAAGAGCTTACCTATTTAAAAAAAAAACAGCATTGGTTTATAATGTGAATATGTTCCCTATTTTACTTTACTTTTTAATAATTTCAATTTTTATTCTAGATTTGAGGTTTCATGCACAGGTTTGTTATATGGGTGTGTCGCAAGATGCTGAGGTTTGGGATGTGAATGATCCCATCACCCAGGTAGTGAGTATAGTGATATGGACAGGAGACAGAGAAATACTGGGTAGAAGAGGGCAGTGCATTGGCAAAGACCCCACCTTTAAGGCTGGAGACCCACCAGAAATAAGTGAAAACAGGAATTTCTGTTTCTGTACCCAAAAAGTGGCCTTTTGGCCTGCTATGCCCCCCTATCCTATACTCATATAAGTTCTGAACCCCAGACTCCAGAGGCAGACAAGGAGATGAGGAGACGACAGAAGACAAATGGAAGAGAGGCACAGCAGAGAGAGAAGAGAAGGAACATCTGAATGCCGAGAGGAATTAGACTGGGGGCTGTTGAAGGGGAGTTTGGCCACTGGATGGCCAAAACTCCAGGGGAAGATCATCTTCCCACTCCGTTGCCTTTCCAGCTCCCCATCCATCTTGCTGAGAATTACCTCCACTACTCAGTAAAGCCCTGCATTCATTTTTCAAGTTTGTGTGTGACCCAATTCTTCTGGGATGCTGGGCAAGAGCTTGGGATACAGAAAGCTGTCACGCTGGCCCTGTGCCCTCACAAAAAGGCAGAGCGTCCTTTGAACTGGTTAACACTTAAGCCATCTGCAGATGACAAGGCTAAAAGAGCACTGTAACACTGGGGCCACAGGCACCCAACCCTAGATACTACTGTGGGGCCGGAGCTCAAAGCACTCACCCCAGCTCCTGCACCTGACTGTCTGTGTGCTCCCCCTCTTCCTCCCATCAGGGGTTTGAACAGTGGTGGTGACCGAAACTGTAAGTCACACCCTTATTGCACATCCTGCAAGGGGAATCAGGGAACTCTCCCATTTCATTTGGGGCTCCATCTGAGATACAAAGAAAGGTGAGTTAAAATGCGGATCGGTGTCTTTTCCAAGACACTGCCACCTCTCTCTTTCCTACAGATAAAAAGAACTTTGACTATGTTTCTCTTCAGAGATGTCTACCCACCACAGAACTGGAGTAAAGCTCTAGGGCAACCGGATGCATTTTTTTTTTTTTTTTGGAAGGCCCCAAGACTAAACTCTGTTGGCCAAGACCCCCAGATTTTGCCTGGTGTCTTTACTTCTCTCAAGGTTTGAAATGCCCCTTATCTCTTCCCTTATAATGTTAAGGGTTTTGCTACAGACTGCAACAATGATACTAAATATAATGAGCATTTGGCTCAGCCATCAAAGGTGAAATACAGAACAATGTGGTTTCTGTTTATTCTTAGAGGTACCATCTCCATCCTCAACCTGACAGCCACAGACGTGCAGCATATGACACCTCTTCTCCTCGCCCACCCCCTTCCTGGCTTGGGTGCCTGGGTGTGTCCACAGCATTCATAAGCCATGCTCAATGGCCACAAGGGTGGGGGAAAACCATAACTGCTGCTGGGGCCTCATGTGGCCAGCTGGCCAGCACTTCCCGCCTGCCATGCCAATGGAACTTTTCCTCCCCTGGCCAAGAAGGTCACCCTGGACTGAACCAGGTGAAGGATACAGTGATAAAGGAACCTATTTGCACTGAGCAAGGTGTTTTTCCCCCAGGACCTCCCACTTTTGCCTCTTAAGCTGTATTTTTCTTTTCTAAATGAGAGAGTTCCTATCCCCAGCACTCTGCTTATGATAGGAAACATAATGGAGGAGCGACCCCTGCTGGCTGATAACTGCAAATTCAACAGGGCTAATTTGAGACCATCTAGACAGATACAGACAGCCCCCGAAATACCTTTTTTTTTTGTCTCAGATTCGATTCCAGGTTTCAGGCTGAATCCTTAGAAAGGAAAACCAGATCTGAGGAATCCAAAGCCAGGCAACAGGCACAATGTGAATGGGCAGGACCAATTCCTGCTGACTAAACTCCCCACCACATGGAAGGAGGCCATGCTCCATAACATAAATGAGCCCCAGGGAACTCAAAGGTTGCCAGCAGTAGGGAGGATGGAGGCATAGGTGAGGGCAAATAATTCCTATTCTCTAGGCCTTCCCTGCATCATGGGTACATGTCACATTGGCATCCATGGGTGGCACCTGCCAAGGTCTCCAGGACTCAGGGACAAAAGATGGAAGAGAAAAAGGGGACACTTGTTTTCTGTCTCCTTCAAAGAAGGAAGGGAAATGAGAGTCACCTCTATTTCCTTGTCTTTCCGAATGGGCAACCAGCTTTTTTCACCACCCTTTGCTTATATTCCTTTGGAGTGTATCCTAAACCACTGGGACTGCTTTGACCATCAGAATCTGGAAGAAAAATGCCTCATAGCCCTCTGCACAGAGGTTTGGTGAAATTATGAAGGACTGGGTCTGCCTTAGGAAGGAACAATTTATTTCAATACCATCCCACAGTGTTACCTTTTCTGTAGATGTGCAGACAGATGGTCTGAGACCCCATATTTTCAGGCTTTCTATAACTTGCAGAACAACCCAGACCTTTGCTGACAGTGTAGGATTAATCCAGCCCTCATGTTAGCCATCTCAGGAAAGTCTGCAAGGGGCAAGCCAAGGAAACTAAAAATACAAATTCCAGAGGCACCCTTAGCAGAGGAGCCAGCTCCTTCCAGCCCTGCTCCTCCAGGTTCACTCTGACTTCCCTATCCAGCTTCGGCCTTACACTTGCCCCCGCTTAGAAATCCCCACCATAGACAAATACCAGTCTTACTCTTGCCCCTCCAACAGATGCCTGGTGAACTTTGCCTCAGTCAGGTCCAAGTCCCCTTCTCCTTTTAAGAGTTAAAACAAATTAAGGGGGATCTCGGCAAGTTTTCAGATGATCCCGATTAATGTATAGAGGCTTCCCAGAATTTCACCGAATAATTTGAACTCTCCTGGAGAGATGTTATGTTACTTTTGAATTAGACCCTGATAGGGACTGGGAAGCAGGCCACTCTGCAAGCAGCAGAGAGATTTGGGGATGAACTTTGTATCACATATAGTATCAGGGAAAGGGGTGGAATCCTCTAACTGGAAGAGAAGCAGTACCAATGGTACAATTATTTTTCATGAAGTTTGCACTAGTTTTCTGTTCCCATTGCTTCTGTAACAAACTAGCACAGGGAACTTGTAACTTCCACTTTCTCAGATCCAATCATGTCTAAAGTGGAGTGGAGTGATGCTCTACAGGTTTTTTAATGGTCAAGGTCCAATAGGCTACACTGTGGCTTAGGAGAGTTCAGATAGCCCTGGGAATGATTGGGAATGTTTCGTGATATCTATGCTAAGAGAATGCATCTTGCTTCTGAACTTGCTTCCTGATACATGTGGAAAAGAATGTATTTCCAATGTAGTGCCAGGGCATAGTACTAGAGGCTGTTTGTTCCAGTAACAATTGCACATCTGGTACAGTGACTGAGATTGGTGCTTCCACTTGGCTGAGATTGTGGTAGTCAATTTTCTACCAGTATCTGTTTGGATTTTGTAGGTCCTGGACTGGTGAGTTAAATGAGGATATGATGAGGACCGCCACCTAATTTAAGTCTTAGAGAATTGCACTATTCAACTCCATTCCACACCACCTGGCATCATTCTGATTTACTATTATGTTTACTATTCCCCAAAATCACTTTCCCTTTTACTGTAGTGGTAGATGACCATTATCTTCTGCCTCATAGAAGATTGAGCATCAATGTCTTTGGCATTAGGATACTGGCAGTAGGATATTACAGCTCCAATATCCTTGAAAGCAGTGTGACTTCTTTCTTAACTGTGCTAATAAGTTATTTATGCAAATAATCATGCCAGATGTTAAGGATTAATTCATAAAATACATAGTTTTCTTGGTGGGGAATGATGGAGACACCACACATGCATCCACTGCCAAAATTACCCACTACTACTCTGGGTTAAGTGATAGCTCTGCCCCCGTTCTCCTTGGAGTCTATAACTCCTGTATAACATTAGATATTCTGCCCTTGTGTCTTCTGTGACACATACATACAAATAAAAAGAAAACATTATTAATAAAAACCCAGCAATTCTTAGAGATCCCTGATATCTTGCTCAAGCTACCAAGCTGATTTCACATATTTTATTCCATAAACTGTGTATTGAAAAACTGATAATGCTAAGACACTGAGGCACTGAAGGAATTGACCTGGTCACCTGTATCCTGTTGCTCTTTTATTCTACTCTTCTGCATATAAAATGACAGACATGTACTTTCTGTGTGTTTATTTACAACAACATTCTTCCATGTTGTTACAAGTAGTTGCTTCACCCAGTAAGCTTGGCAAAGCTCTTGCTGCTGGTTCACTTTTCAACCCAGAAACAGCTGCACTGAACTGCAGCTGACTCCTCTCAACTCCACTGAGAGCACTCTGTCTAGATTTATGGTCTTTCCTTTCTGCTTTCTTTTGTCCATTTATTCCTTCAACATATGTTTGTTTGTTTGTTTACTTATTTATTCTTTGAGACAGAGTCTCGCTCTGTGGTCCAGGCTGGAGTGCAGTGACAATCTTGGCTCACTACAACCTCTGCCTCCATGGCTCAAGTGATTCTCCTGCCTCAGACTCCTGAGTAGCTGGGACTACAGGCCTACACCACCATACCTGGCTAATTTTTTGTATTTTTCGTAGAGACAGATTTTAGCCATATTGGCTAGGCTGGTCTCAAACTCATGACCTCAGGTGATTCACCCACCTCAACCTCCCAAAGTGCTGGCATTACAGGTGTGAGCCACCACGTCCAGCCAACAAATGTTTATTGATCAACTACAGAGTGCTAAATATGCTGGATGTTGGGGATCCAATGCTGAGCAAGTTGGACTGCTCACCTTTATGTTCTGTGTTGGTGGGAATGTTCATCTTTCCTTATGGCAGCATGGATCACACCATCTTTCAGAGCCAATAAAGAAAAAAATTAACCATCAGATAGAAAGATGTTACAGCATTTCCTGTTTAATTAGGCATCTCCCTAAACTATCTTTACAGACAGAGAGTTTTCCTTTAATTTCTTTTTGCTCTAATGGTGAAGTCGTCAGATACTTTAAAACTGTGTTGTCAATATTTCCTGTGAAGCATTTTTCAACTCCAGGAAATATTTCTGTTATATTTTCCAAAATTTAACAGCTTATCTATGGAAATAAGTGCATTGGTTTATGATGTAGGCGTGTTCTTTATTTTGTTTTTTATAATTTTTATAATTTATAAAATCAACTTTTATTTTAGATTCAGAAGTTCATGCACAAGTTTGTATATTGCATGATGCTGAAGTTTGGGATATGAACAATCCTGTCTCCCAGGTAATGAGTATAGTACCCAACAGTTAGTTTTTAAACCCTTGCCCCACTTGCTGCCTTGCACCCTAGAGTCCCTAGTGTTTATTGCTCCCATTTTTGTGTCCTTGTGTACTCAATGTTTAGCTTCCGTTTATAAGTGAGCACATTCAATATTTGCTCTCCTGTTCCTGCATTAATTCACTTAGGATAATGATCTCTAGCTATATTCATGTGACTGCAAAGGATATGAATTTGTTCATTTTTATGGTGGTGTGGTATTTCATGGTATATATGTACCACATTTTCTTTACCCAATCCACCATTGATGGGCACTTAGGTTGATTGTATTGTTGCTATTGTGAATAGTGCTGTGATGAACATGCCAGCACATGTGTCTTTTTGGTAGAAAAAAATATTTTCTTTTCAATATATATCCAGTAATGGGATTACTTGGTCGAATGATAGTTTTAAGTACTTTCAGAAATCTACATACTACTTTCCACAGTGACTGAACTAATTTAGATTCCCAACAACAGTGTGTAAGTATTGGCTTTTCTTTGCAGCCTCACTAGCATCTATTGGTTTTATTCTTGACTTTTTTAATAATAGCCATTCTGACTGGTGTGTGATGGCTGTCTCATTGTGGTTTTGATTTGCATTTTTCTGGTGATTAGTGATGTTAAGCATTGTTTTCATATGTTTGTTAGTCGATTGTATATCTTTTGAGAAGTGTTTGTTCATGTCCTTTGTCCACTTTTTAATAGGGTTATTTGTTTTTATATTTGTTGAGTTGTTTAAGTTCCTTATAAATTCTGGATATTAGACTCTTGTTAGATGCATAGTTTGTGAATATTTTCTTCTGTTTTGTAGGTTGTCTGCTTACTCTGTTGACATATAAAATATATATACACACACACACACACACACATATATATATAAACTGTGCAGAAGCTCTTTAATTTAATTAGGTCCTACTTGTCAAATGTTTTTTATTTATTTATTTATTTATTTATTTATTATTATTATTATTATACTTTAAGTTGTAGGGTACATGTGCATAACATGCAGGTTTGTTACATATGTATACTTGTTGTCAAATGTTTTTTTTGTTGCAATTGCTTTTGAAGACTTAGTCATAAATTATTTCGCAAGGCTGATGTCCAGAATGGCATTTCTCTGGTTTTCTTCTAGGATTTCTATAGTTTGAGGCCTTAGATTTAAATCTTTAACCTATCTTGAATTAGTTTTTGTGTCTGGTGAAAGGTAGGGTCTGGTTTCATTTTTTGGCATATGGCTAGCTAGCCAGTTATCCCAGCACAATTTATTAAATAGGAAGTCCTTTCTCCATTGCTTACTTCTGTTGACTTCATCGAAGATCAGATGGCTGTATGTGTGTAGCTTTGTTTCTAGGTTCTCTATTCTGTTCCATGGGTCTATGTTTCTGTTTTTGTTCTAGTACCACACTGTTTTGGTTACTGTAGCCTTATAGTATGTTTTGAAATGGGTAATGTGATGTCTCCAGTTTTGTTCTTTTTGCTAAGGATTGCTTTGGCTATTTGGGCTCTTTTGTGGTTTCATATAACTTTTAGAATAGTTTTTCTAATTCTGTAAAAAAATGGCATCACTAGTTTGATAGAAATAGCATTGAATTTGTAGATTGCTTGGGATAGTATGGCCATTTTAATGATATTGATTATTCTTATCCATGAGCATGAACTGCTTTTTCATTTGTTTGTGTCATTCTGATTTCTTTGGGTAATATTTTGTAATTCTCTTTGTAGAGATATTTCATCTCCTTGGTTAGATGTATTCTTAAGTATTTTATTATTTTTTTGGTGGCTAGTGTAAATGGGATTGCATTCTTAAATTTGGCTTTCAGCTTGAACTTTATTGGTATATGAAAATGCTACTAATTTTTGAATATTGATTTTGTAACTTAAAACTTTACTAAAGTCATTTATCAGTTTCAGGAGCCCTTTGGCAGAGTCTGGAGTTTTCTAGATATAGAATCATATTGTCCACAAAGAGAGATAGTTTGATTCTTTTTCTGTTTAGATGCCTTTTGTTTCTTTCTCTTGCCTGGTTACTCTACTTAAGACTTCCAGTACTATGTTTAATAGGGATGGTGAGAGTGAACATTCCTGCCTTGTTCTAGTTCTCAAGGGGGAATGCTTCCAGTTTTTGCTCATTCATTATAATGTTGGCTGTGACTTTGTCACAGATGGCACTTATTTTGAGATATATTGCTTTGATGCCTAGTTTGTTGAGTGTTTTTATTATAAAGGGACGTAGGATTTTATTAAAGGATTTTTCTGCATCTATTGAAATGATCATATGGTTTTTGTTTTAAATCCTATTGACGTGGCGAATCACATTTAATAATTTGTATATTTTGAGCCAAACTCGCATTCCAAGAATGATGCCTATTTGATCATGGTGAATTAACTTTTGATGTGCTCTTCAATTCGATTTGCTAGTATTTCATTGTTGGCTTTGCATCTACGTTCATCAGGGATATTTGCCTGTAGTTTTATTTTATTTTATTGTGTTTTGTCTTTGCTAAGTTTTGGTATCAGGGTAATTGTGGCTTCATAGAATGAGTTACAAAGGAGTTCTTCCTCTTCAATGTTTTGAAATAGTTTCAATAGCATTGGTATCATCTCTTCTTTTTACATCTAGCAGAATTTGACTGCAAATTTGTCTTGTCTGGGCCCCTTTTTGGATGGCACTTGGCTTTCACTTCAGAACTTGATATTGGTTCATTCAGAGTTTCAGTTTCTTCCTGATTAAATCTTGGGAGGTTGTGTGTTCCGGGAATTTATCTATTTCCTCTAGATGTTCTAGTTTATTTGCATAGAAGTGTTCATAATAGTCTCTGAGGATCTTTTGTATTTCTGTGGGATTGGTTATAATGTCACCTTTGTCTTTTCTGGTTGTGATTACTTGGATCTTTCCTTTTTTTTTTTTCTTTGCGAATCTAGGTAGAAGCCTACCAATTTTATTGATTATTTAAAAAAAAACAAGTTTTGGTTTCATTGATTCTTTGTCTCAATTTTGGGGTCTCAATTTCGTTCAGTTCTGTTCTGATTTTAGTTATTTTTTTTCTTCTGCTAGCTTTGAGATTGGTTGGGTTTTATTTTTCTAATTGCTCTAGGTGTGATGTTAGATGGTTAATTTGAGATTTTTCTACATGCTCCCTATTTTAGAAACATTAAGTTTTGGCAGATTAGCTGTGCTGGTTGCTTTGTTGTGTCGAGTTTTAACAACTGTGTCTAATTTAACAAAACTTTTTTCCTATCACTTTTAAAGCTTCTTTTACTTCCTTATTTCTCAAGCTATAGATTAAAGGATTCAACATGGGAATAACAGTGCCAGAAAATATAGAGGCTACTTTCATATTCTCCTGAGAATTATTAGACTGAGGCTGTAAGTACATGTAAGAGAGTGTCCTATAGAAAATGGTTACTACTGTCAGGTGTGAGGCACATGAGGAGAAGGATTTTTTTCCTCCTTGCAGTAGAAGACATTTTCAGGATGGTGACCATAATGTAGATGTAGGAAAAGATGATGACCAACCCATTGAACATCAAGTTAAATCCCACAAAGACAACATCTAGAATGTTGATGTCAATGTTGGACTATGAAAGGGCAAGAATTGGGGGACCATCACAGAAAAAGTGATTGATGTTATTGGACTTGCAGAAGGACAGAGAAAATGTAAAACTTGTACGTACAGAGGCATTTATTGAGCCCGTAATATATGAACCAGCTACCAATTGGATGTAGACTGTTTGGGACATGATCATGGGATAGTGAAGCAACATAACGATCCATTGCCATAATAGCCAGGAGATAACAGTCACTGGTTGCAAATGTTGCATAAACTAAGAATTGTATCACACAGCCCTAAAACGATATCAAATTCTTTTCTTCTGTGAAGCTTTGGAGCATCTTGGGAGTGATAGCAGAAGTGTAACAGATATCAACAAAAGCCAAATTTTGTAGGAAAAAAGTACATGGGTGTTTGAAGTCTGGAGTCAGTCTTGATGAGTAAGATAATTCCAACATTTCCTACCAGGTAGGTCACATAGATCAGAAGAAGTACAATGAAAAGGACATGCCGAAATTCCTGTTGGACACCAAATCCCAGAAGATGGAATTCAGTCACTTCAGTGCAACTTTACATCCCAGGGATGAAGCCTACTTGATCATGGTGGATAAGCTTTTTGATGTGCTGCTGGATTCAGTTTACCAGTATTTTATTGAGGATTTTTGCATTAACATTCATCAGGGCTATTGGCCTGAAGTTTTCTTTTGTTGTTGTATCTCTGCCAGGTTTTGATATCAGGATGATACTGGCTTTATAAAATGAGTTATGGAGGAATCTCTCCTTTTCAATTGTTTGGAATAGTTGCAGTAGAAGTGGTACCAGCTCCTCTTTGTACCTCTGGTAGAATTCAGTTGTAAATCTGTCTGGTCCTGGGCTTTTTGTGGTTGTTGTTGTTGGTAGGCTATTTATACTGCCTCAATTTCAGAACTTACTATTGGTCTATCAGGGATTCGATTTCTTCCTGGTTTAGTCTCAGGAGGGTGTTATGTGTCCAGGAATTTATCCATTTCTTCTAGATTTTCTAGTTTATGTGCATATAGGTGTTTGTAGTATTCTCTGATGGTTGTTTGTATCTCTGTGGGGTCAGCAGGATATCCCCCTTATCATTTCTGAGGGTATCTATTTTATTCTTCACTCTTTTCTTCCTTATTAATCTAGCTAGTGGTCTATTTTATTAATTTTTTTTCAAAGAACCAGTTCCTGGATTCATTGATTTTTACAGGGTTTTTAATGTCTCTGTCTCCTTCAGTTCTGCTCTGATCTCGGTTATTTCTTGTCTTCTGCTAGCTTTCGGGTTTGTTTCCTTTTGGTTCTCTAGTTCGTTTAGTCATGATATTAGGTTGTACATTTGAGATCTTTCTAGCCTTTTGATGTGGTCATTTAGTGCTGTAAATCTCCCTCTTAACATCACCTTAGCTGCATCTCAGAGATTCTGGTACCTCATCTCTTCGTTCTCATTAGATTCAAAGAACTTCCTGATTTCTGCCTTAATTTCATTACTTACCCAGTAAATCAATAAATGTAATTTATCATATAAACAGAACTAAAGACAAAAACTACATAATTATTTCAATAGATGCAGAAAAGGCCTTCAATAATCAACATCTCTTCATGTTAAAATTCTCAATAAACTATGTATTGAGGGAGCATACCTCAAAATAATAAAGTCATACGTGACAAACCTACAGCCAATATTATACTGAATGGGCAAAAGCTGGAAATGTTCTTGAAAACTGGCACAAGACAAGGATGCCCTGTCTCACCACTCCTATTCAATATAGTATTGGAAGCTCTGGCCAGGGCAATCAGTCAAGAAAAAAATAAAGCGTATTCAAATAGGAGGAGAGGAAGTCAAATTGTCTTTGTTTGCAGATGACATATTTCTATATCTAAAAAACCCCATCGTCTCAGGCCAAAAGCTTCTTATTCTGATAAGCAACTTCAGCAAAGTCTCAGGATACAAAATCAATGTGCGAAAGTCACAAGCATTCCTATACACCAACAACAGGCAAGCAGAGAGCCAAATCATGAAGTCCCATTCACAATTGCTACAAAGATAACAAAATACCTAGGAACACAGGTAATAAAGGAAATCAAGGAACTCTTCAAGGAGAACTAGAAACCACTGCTCAAGGAAATCAGAGAGGACACAAACAAATGGAAGAACATTCTATGCTCATGGGTAGGAAGAATCAATATTATGAAAATGGTCATACTGCCCAATTTATACATTCAATGCTATTACCATTACACTCCCATTGAAATTCTTCACAGAATTAGAAGAAACTATTTTAAAATTCATATGGAACAACAACAAAAAAAGTGCCAGAATAGCCAAGACAATGCTAAGCAAACAGAACAAAGCTGGAGGCATCACCCTACTTGACTTTAATCTGTACTACCAGGCTCTAGTAACCCAAGTAACCCAAACATCATGGTATTAGTTAAAAAAAATAAAAAAAAAAAAAAAAGCAGGCACATAGATCAATGGAACAAAATAGAGAACTCAGAAATAAGACTGCACACCTACAACCGTCTGATTTTTGACAAACCTGACAAAAGCAATGGGGAAAGAATTCCTTATTTAATAAATGGTGGTGGGAGAACTGGCTAGCCATATGCAGAAAATGGAAACTGGACCCCTTCCTTACACCCTATACAAACATAAACTCAAGATGGATTAAAGACTTAAATGTAAAACCCCAAACTACAAAAACTCTAGAAGAAAATCTAGGCAGTACCATTCAGGAGATAAGCATGGGCAAATATTTCATGAAGAAAACACCAAAAGCAATTTTGACAAAAGCAAAAATTGACAAATGGAATCCAGTTCAACTAAAGAGCTTTAGGACAGCAAAAGAAACTATCATCAGAGTGAAGGGACAATAGAAAGAATTGGGGAAAAGTTTTGCGGTCTGTCCATCTGACAAAGATCTAATATCCAGTCTACAAGGAACTTAAAATTACAAGCAAAAAACAAACAACCCCATTAAAAAGTGGGCAAAGGATGTGAACAGATACTTCTCAAAAAAAGACATACATGAGGCCAATAAACATACGAAAAAAAAGCTCAGTATTGCTGATAACTAACAAAATGCAAATAAAAACCACATTGAGATAGCATCTTATGCCAATCAGAGTGGCAATTATTAAAAAATCAGAAAACAACAGACGTTGGTGAGGTTGCAGAGATAAAGGAATTCTTTTATACTGTTGGTGGGAGTGTAAATTAATTCAACTATTTGGAAGTTAGTGTGATGGTCACTCAAAGACCTAGAGGCAGAAATACCATTTGACCCAGCAATCCCATTACTGGATATATACCCAGAGGAATATAAATCATTCTATTATAAAGATGCATGCACACATATATTCATTGCAGTACTATTCACATAGCAAAGACATGGAATCAACCCAAATGCCTATCAATGATAGACTGGGATTAAAAAAAATTACACCCAGTGAAATACTGGTGGACAAGGAACAAGATTATGTCCTTTGCAGAAACATGGATGGCGTTGGAAGCCATTATCTTCAGGAAAACTAACACAGGAACAGAAAACCGAACACCACATGTTCTCACTTATAAGTGAGAGGTGAATAATGAGAAAACATGAACACATTTCAGGGAACAATACAGATTGGGGCCTGTTGTTGGGTGTGGGTGTAGGGAGAGCATCAGGAAGACTAGCTAATGGATGTTGAGCTTAATACCAAGGTGATGGGATGATCTGTGCAGGAAACTACCAATGCACACATTTACCTATGTAACAAACCTGCACATTGTGAACATGTACCCCTGAACTTAAA